>NC_079190.1:492800628-494100628 GCF_029499605.1 Hyla sarda | reverse complement strand
AGCTGTCACGCCCCCTCCCATAGACTTGCATTGAGGGGGCGGGATGTGACATCATGAGGGGGCGGGGCTATGACATCACAAGCTCCCGACGCTGGCTCCAGAATTCGGAACAGTTTGTTCCAAATGCTGAGCAGCGTAGTACCCCTTTAACCAGGGATGTGGAGTCGGTAGATAAGTGTTCTGACTCCAACTCCGGAGTTTTTTGTACTTCCGACTCCATCTCCTCTGTATTAATATGTGAATGTATTTTATACATTCCTTGAAGGAAAGAAAGGCAACATACATGTCATTACCACAGGACTACTGGCTGGGAAGCCAACAGTCTACTGTATTGAACAGTTTGTGTGCTGATCTGCTGCTGAAGATAGTGCAGTGGGAGGATCCAGGAAGGGGCATTTATTATAAAACATGATTTCCCTAGTAGACTCCCATAGTCATGTTTAAAGTTTAAAGGGGTACTCTGCCCAAGATGTCAGATGGCCGGGGTCCCACTGCTGGGGACCCCCGGGATCGCCACTGCGGCACCGCGCTTTCATTACTACATAGAGTGAGTTTGCTCTTTGCGTAATGACGGGCGATACAGGGGACGGAGCAGCGTGACGTCATGGCTCCGCCCCTCGTGACATCACAGCCCGCCCCCTTAATGCAAGTCTATGGCAGGAGGTGTGATGACCGCCACGCCCCCTCCCATAGACTTGTATTGAGGGGGCGGGCCGTGACATCATGAGGGCGGAGCCGTGACGTAACAATGCTCCGGCCCCTGTATCGCCCGTCATTACGCACAAAGCGAACTCGCTCTGTGCAGTAATGATAGCGCGGTGCCGCAGCGGCGATTCCGGGGGTCCCCAGCAGCGGGACCCCGGCCATCTGACATCTTATCCCCTATTCTTTGGATAGGGGATAAGATGTCTAGGGGCGGAGTACTCCTTTTAAGCTAACAATCGAGTTTACAAGTTTTTATAGCCTTAGCTGAATGGCAGCAGTTTTCCAATGGTTTACAGCTTCAGTCTTGAACTATTGACCCTCCATTCCCTTCACTTATACAAGTGTCTCTAGTCCTGCAAAAAACATATTTACTTAATCCCTTATCAGTGAGACTGTAATGTCTCAAAAAAATTTATCTGTTCTGCAGAAATGGTTTGTTCCTGGACGTGATGTCTAACAAGCTACAAGCGATAATCCTTTCGTTCTTTAGTTACACTGGTATCATGGAATAAAATATCTTACATATGAGACATTGACTCAAATGGGTTTCAGCCTGATACAAAACCCTTTACAAAAGCCCCTGAGCTGCCCCGGGCTGTGCTGACTGATCTGCATGTTATCAGACATGTGGTGTTATCTCTCCACAGTGAGAGTGTATATATATATTATATACCGCCCACCTACTTCTCTACAATAACATTATATTCTTATCGCTATTCTACTACTTCATCTATTTCACCACATGTAATGTCTGTAACAGAACAGCAGGACTTTATCCTGGGATTAGAAGAGGCTGTAAGAGAGGACATATGGGGCACTATAAAAATACTAAAATATATATTATACATATTTTTGTTATTGATCATAATAAATTAAAAGGTGTATGTCACGATGCCGGCTGGCAGGTAGTGGATCCTCTGTGCCAGAGAGGGATTGGCGTGGACCGTGCTAGAGGATCGGTTCTAAGTCACTACTGGTATTCACCAGAGCCCGCCGCAAAGCGGGATGGTCTTGCTGCGGCGGTAGTGACCAGGTCGTATCCCCTAGCAACGGCTCAACCTCTCTGGCTGCTGAAGATAGGCGCGGTACAAGGGAGTAGACAGAAGCAAGGTCGGACGTAGCAGAAGGTCGGGGCAGGCAGCAAGGATCGTAGTCAGGGGCAACGGCAGGAGGTCTGGAACACAGGCTAGGAACACACAAGGAAACGCTTTCACTGGCACTAAGGCAACAAGATCCGGCGAGGGAGTGAAGGGGAAGTGAGGTGATATAGGGAAGTGCACAGGTGTAAACACTAATTGGAACCACTGCGCCAATCAGCGGCGCAGTGGCCCTTTAAATCGCAGAGACCCGGCGCGCGCGCGCCCTAGGGAGCGGGGCCGCGCGCGCCGGGACAGAACTGACGGAGAGCGAGTCAGGTACGGGAGCCGGGGTGCGCATCGCGAGCGGGCGCTACCCGCATCGCGAATCGCATCCCGGCCAGAGGCGGTATCGCAGCGCCCCGGGTCCGTGGAACCGACCGGAGCGCTGCAGTGAGAGGAGTGTAGCGAGCGCTCCGGGGAGGAGCGGGGACCCGGAGCGCTCGGCGTAACAGTACCCCCCCCCTTGGGTCTCCCCCTCTTCTTGGAGCCTGAGAACCTGAGGACCAGACTTTTGTCCAGGATATTGTCCTCAGGTTCCCAGGACCTCTCTTCAGGACCACAACCCTCCCAATCCACTAAAAAGAAGGTTTTCCCTCTGACCTTTTTAGATGCCAAAATTTCCTTGACGGAGAAGATGTCCGAGGAGCCGGAGACAGGAGTGGGGGGAACAGATTTGGGAGAGAAACGGTTAATGATAAGTGGTTTAAGAAGAGAAACATGAAAGGCATTAGGAATACGAAGAGAAGGAGGAAGAAGAAGTTTGTAAGAGACAGGATTAATCTGGCGCAAAATCTTGAAAGGACCAAGATAGCGTGGTCCCAACTTATAGCTAGGGACACGGAAGCGGACATATTTGGCGGAGAGCCATACCTTGTCTCCAGGGGAAAAAATGGGAGGAGCTCTTCTTTTCTTATCCGCGAATCTCTTCATGCGTGAAGAAGCCTGTAAGAGAGAATTTTGGGTCTCTCTCCATATGATGGAAAGATCACGAGAAATTTCATCCACAGCGGGCAGACCAGAGGGCAAGGGGGTAGGGAGGGGGGGAAGAGGGTGACGGCCGTACACCACGAAAAACGGGGATTTGGAGGAAGATTCAGAGATTCTGAAATTATACGAGAATTCGGCCCAAGGTAGAAGATCTGCCCAGTCATCCTGGCGGGAGGAAACAAAATGTCGTAAATAGTCACCCAAGATCTGGTTAATTCTTTCTACTTGTCCATTGGATTGAGGATGGTATGCAGAAGAAAAATTTAATTTAATCTTGAGTTGTTTACAGAGAGCCCTCCAGAATTTAGACACAAATTGGACGCCTCTATCCGAGACGATCTGCGTAGGCAACCCGTGAAGACGAAAAATGTGTACAAAAAATTGTTTAGCCAACTGAGGCGCTGAAGGAAGACCAGGAAGAGGGATGAAATGTGCCATTTTGGAGAATCGATCAACGACCACCCAAATAACAGTGTTGCCATGGGATGGGGGTAAGTCAGTAATAAAATCCATACCAATCAGAGACCAAGGTTGTTCGGGAACAGGCAGAGGAAGAAGAAAACCAGCGGGCTTCTGGCGAGGAGTCTTATCCCGGGCACAGATAGTGCAGGCTCGCACAAAGTCCACCACATCAGTCTCTAGAGTCGGCCACCAATAGAAGCGAGAGATGAGTTGCACAGATTTCTTGATGCCCGCATGACCTGCGAGATGGGAGGAGTGACCCCATTTGAGGATTCCGAGGCGTTGGCGTGGAGAAACAAAGGTCTTTCCTGGAGGAGTTTGCCTGATGGAGGCTGGAGAAGTGGAAATCAGGCAGTCAGGAGGAATGATGTGTTGAGGGGAGAGTTCAATTTCAGAAGCATCTGAGGAACGAGAGAGAGCATCGGCCCTAATGTTCTTATCAGCAGGCCGAAAGTGAATTTCAAAATTAAATCGGGCAAAGAACAGAGACCACCTGGCCTGACGAGGATTCAGCCGTTGGGCAGACTCGAGGTATGAGAGGTTCTTGTGATCGGTGTAAATAATAACTGGAAATCTTGATTCCTCTAGCAGATGCCTCCATTCCTCAAGTGCTAATTTAATGGCTAGAAGCTCTCGATCCCCGATGGAGTAGTTCCTCTCCGCCGGAGAGAAGGTCCTAGAAAAAAACCCACAAGTAACAGCATGCCCGGAAGAGTTTTTTTGTAGAAGGACAGCTCCAGCTCCCACTGAGGAGGCATCAACCTCCAATAGGAAGGGTTTAGATGGGTCAGGTCTGGAGAGCACGGGAGCCGAAGAGAAGGCAGACTTGAGTCGTTTAAAGGCGTCTTCCGCTTGAGGAGGCCAAGACTTGGGATCGGCATTTTTTTTGGTTAAAGCCACAATAGGAGCCACAATGGTAGAAAAATGTGGAATAAATTGCCTGTAATAATTGGCGAACCCCAAAAAACGTTGGATGGCACGGAGTCCGGAGGGGCGTGGCCAATCTAAGACGGCAGAGAGTTTATCTGGATCCATTTGTAGTCCCTGGCCAGAGACCAAGTATCCTAGAAAAGGAAGAGATTGGCATTCAAACAGACATTTCTCAATTTTAGCATAGAGTTGATTGTCACGAAGTCTCTGAAGAACCATACGGACATGCTGGCGGTGTTCTTCTAGATTGGCCGAAAAAATTAGGATATCATCAAGATATACAACAACACAGGAGTATAACAGATCACGAAAAATTTCATTAACAAAGTCTTGGAAGACAGCAGGGGCGTTGCACAGGCCAAAGGGCATGACCAGATACTCAAAGTGTCCATCTCTGGTGTTAAATGCTGTTTTCCACTCATCCCCCTCTCTGATGCGGATGAGGTTATAGGCGCCTCTTAAGTCCAATTTAGTAAAGATGTGGGCACCTTGGAGGCGATCAAAGAGTTCAGAGATGAGGGGTAAGGGGTAGCGGTTCTTAACCGTGATTTTATTAAGTCCGCGGTAGTCAATGCAAGGACGTAGAGAGCCATCTTTTTTGGACACAAAGAAAAATCCGGCTCCGGCAGGAGAGGAGGATTTACGGATAAAGCCCTTTTTTAGATTCTCCTGGACGTATTCAGACATGGCAAGAGTCTCTGGGGCAGAGAGAGGATAAATTCTGCCCCGGGGTGGAGTAGTGCCCGGGAGGAGGTCGATAGGACAATCATAAGGCCTGTGAGGAGGTAGAGTCTCCGCTTGTTTTTTGCAGAAAACATCCGCGAAGTCCGTATAGGCCTTAGGGAGACCGGTTACTGGAGGAAGCAGAGAGTTACGGCAAGGGTTACTGGGAACCGGTTTTAGACAGTCCTTGGAACAAGAGGGCCCCCAACTCTTGATCTCCCCAGTGGACCAATCCAGGGTTGGGGAATGAAGTTGAAGCCAGGGAAGTCCAAGGAGAATTTCCGAGGTGCAATTGGGGAGGACCAAAAGTTCAATCCTCTCGTGATGAGATCCGATGCTCATTAGAAGGGGCTCCGTGCGGAAACGTATGGAACAGACCAATCTTTCATTGTTTATACAATTGATGTAAAGGGGTCTGGTGAGACTGGTCACTGGGATGTTGAACCTGTTGACGAGAGAGGCCAAAATAAAATTTCCTGCAGATCCAGAGTCCAAGAAGGCCACGGAAGAGAAGGAGAAGGCAGAGGCAGACATCTGCACAGGCACAGTAAGACGTGGAGAAGCAGAGTGGACATCAAGGATTGTCTCACCTTTGTGCGGAGTCAGGGTACGTCTTTCCAGGCGGGGAGGGCGGATAGGACAATCCCTCAGGAAGTGTTCGGTACTAGCACAGTACAGGCAGAGGTTCTCCATGCGGCGTCGTGTCCTCTCTTGAGATGTCAGGCGAGACCGGTCGACCTGCATAGCCTCCACGGCGGGAGACACAGGAACAGATTGCAGGGAACCAGAGGAGAGAGGAGCCGAGGAGAAGAAACGCCTCGTGCGAACAGAGTCCATATCTTGGCGGAGCTCCTGACGCCTTTCGGAAAAACGCATGTCAATGCGAGTGGCTAGGTGAATAAGTTCATGAAGTTTAGCAGGCATTTCTCGTGCGGCCAGAACATCTTTAATGTTGCTGGATAGGCCTTTTTTAAAGGTCGCGCAGAGGGCCTCATTGTTCCAGGATAATTCAGAAGCAAGAGTACGGAATTGTACGGCATACTCGCCAACGGAAGAATTACCCTGGACCAGGTTCAACAGGGCAGTCTCAGCAGAAGAGGCTCGGGCAGGTTCCTCAAAGACACTTCGAATTTCCGAGAAGAAGGAGTGTACAGAGGCAGTGACGGGGTCATTGCGGTCCCAGAGCGGTGTGGCCCAAGCCAGGGCTTTTCCAGACAGCAGGCTGACTACGAAAGCCACCTTAGACCTTTCAGTGGGGAACTGGTCCGACATCATCTCCAAGTGTAATGAACATTGGGAAAGGAAGCCACGGCAAAACTTAGAGTCCCCATCAAATTTATCCGGCAAGGATAGTCGTAGTCCAGAAGCGGCCACTCGCTGCGGGGGAGGTACAGGAGCTGGCGGAGGAGATGGTTGCTGGAGCTGTGGTAGTAACTGTTGTAGCATAACAGTCAGTTGAGACAGCTGTTGGCCTTGTTGCGCAATCTGTTGTGACTGCTGGGCGACCACCGTGGTGAGGTCAGCGACAACTGGCAGAGGAACTTCAGCGGGATCCATGGCCGGATCTACTGTCACGATGCCGGCTGGCAGGTAGTGGATCCTCTGTGCCAGAGAGGGATTGGCGTGGACCGTGCTAGAGGATCGGTTCTAAGTCACTACTGGTATTCACCAGAGCCCGCCGCAAAGCGGGATGGTCTTGCTGCGGCGGTAGTGACCAGGTCGTATCCCCTAGCAACGGCTCAACCTCTCTGGCTGCTGAAGATAGGCGCGGTACAAGGGAGTAGACAGAAGCAAGGTCGGACGTAGCAGAAGGTCGGGGCAGGCAGCAAGGATCGTAGTCAGGGGCAACGGCAGGAGGTCTGGAACACAGGCTAGGAACACACAAGGAAACGCTTTCACTGGCACTAAGGCAACAAGATCCGGCGAGGGAGTGAAGGGGAAGTGAGGTGATATAGGGAAGTGCACAGGTGTAAACACTAATTGGAACCACTGCGCCAATCAGCGGCGCAGTGGCCCTTTAAATCGCAGAGACCCGGCGCGCGCGCGCCCTAGGGAGCGGGGCCGCGCGCGCCGGGACAGAACTGACGGAGAGCGAGTCAGGTACGGGAGCCGGGGTGCGCATCGCGAGCGGGCGCTACCCGCATCGCGAATCGCATCCCGGCCAGAGGCGGTATCGCAGCGCCCCGGGTCCGTGGAACCGACCGGAGCGCTGCAGTGAGAGGAGTGTAGCGAGCGCTCCGGGGAGGAGCGGGGACCCGGAGCGCTCGGCGTAACAGTGTACTCCAGAGAACTAAAACGTATGCCCTATGCACTGGATAGGAAATAAGTGTCTGATCGGGAGCCGGTCTGATCACTGGGACCCCTTGTTACGCCAAACGCTCCGGGTCCCCGCTCCTCCCCGGAGCGCTCACAGCGTTCTCCTATTCGCAGCGCCCCGGTCAGACCTGCCGACCGGGTGCGCTGCGATAATGTTCCCAGCCGGGATGCGATTCGCGATGCGGGACGCGCCCGCTCGCGATGCGCATCCCGACTCGCTTACCAGACCCATTCTCCGTCTGTGCTGTCCCGGCGCGCGCGGCCCCGCTTCTTAGGGCGCGCGCGCCGGGTCTTTGCGATTTAAAGGGCCGGTGCGCCACTGATTGGCGCATGAGGTTTTAATCAGTACCTTCACCTGTGCACTTCCCTACTTATACCTCACTTCCCCTCCACTCCCTCGCCGGATCTTATTGCCATTGTGCCAGTGAAAGCGTTTCCTTGTGTGTTCCTAGCCTGTGTTCCAGACCTCCTGCCGTTGCCCCTGACTATGATCCTTGCTGCCTGCCCTGACCTTCTGCTACGTCCGACCTTGCTCTTGTCTACTCCCTTGTACCGCGCTTATCTCAGCAGTCAGAGAGGTTGAGCCGTTGCCGGTGGATACGACCTGGTTGCTACCGCCGCTGCAAGACCATCCCGCTTTGCGGCGGGCTCTGGTGAATACCAGTAGCAACTTAGAACCGGTCCACCGACACGGTCCACGCCAATCCCTCTCTGGCACAGAGGATCCACCTCCAGCCAGCCGAATCGTGACACCCCTGCAATCTCCTGTACAGGGCCCCACTACTTACCCGTCCTTGTCTACCTCCCATCCCTACCTTTCGAGACGAGAGCAAGTGACAGCCTTCTTAGGCAATCACCGACTCAGACAGGGGGTACCATCTTAGACGCCGATCGGCTGAGTGGGCTGTCACTTGTGCTTGTCTTCAAAAATATTTAAATGGGCACTCTCATTAAAAAAAATTTTGTTATTTCACTCAAAAATCTTTCTAATGTACTTAAAAAAAATTAAGTTTTCTATGTTTTATTTGTATTTAAAAAGCTGCCACTAGGTGTCACCCTACTTGTCCAGAGCACGTTTTCCCCTCATCTCTTGCACATATTTTGGACTCCTGCTGGCCAGGCAGAAGACCAAAATCAGGAAATGCTGAAGGGGGCGTGTGCAGCCTTATCCAATCATAGCTCATCTCACACTAAACTGCTCTGGGCTGTGTGTAGCAGAGTGAGGGAAGAAGTTCTCCCTTGTATGGCTTCAGATGATGTCCCGCCTGCTGGGGAATGTCCCTTCCCAGTCTGTGACTGAGCAGAAAATAAAGAGCAATATCAAGGTAGAAAATTAACACATAATAAAAATAAAGGTAGGGGGCGGTTTACCATGATGGGGAAGTGAACTAGGAGGATTATAACATTTAACAAGAGAATGACAGGTACTCTTTAAAGAGAATGTGTAATCAGAAAACATAAGTATTTATATTAAAACATATTCCTAAATAATTTTTGCTGATGTTTTTACTCATTTTTCAGTTTTACCCTCTATATCATAAAATAATCCTGAAATCCTGCATTTTTTATTTTCCCCACTAGGCTTAAAACTAAGCTGAGACTTCCTGTTCTGTGTGTGTTGATAAGGAGGAGGTTGTTGGAAAGTGATCTGTACAGAATTACAGTAAAAAGGTGACACCAGTAAGTAGAGAAGACAATAGGAGCTCAGCCTCCTCCTCTGCACAGGTCCCAGAGCATGCCTATAAACCTGCCCCATGCAAAATATAGGGAAATGCAGTAAAGAAGATCACAAAATGCTGTTGAACAGCTCAGGCAAGATGGTTGACCCCCGCAATATGAAAAATTAGATTAAAAAAAATAAAACTTCACATAAAAAAATAGAGAAAGATTAGAAAAACAGAACATCTTTCTGGATCTGGATCTAATCAGTAAAAAAAACTCTAGGTGATACATTCCCTTTAGGTAAAGTTCTGGAACCTTCTGTGCTTCCAGGCCATGGGTCCGTGAATATATATATTGGCATTGCATTTTGACAGTCTGCCAACGTATATGTGTTACAGAGGGCTGAAACGTGGTGTGAACAAACCCTTACAGAGCTGTCAATGATTGTTTGGCTGGTAGCTATCTCTTCTGATCCCCCTCAACCAAGCATGCTTTTACTCTTAAAGGGGTATTCTAGTATTAAAAAAATGTCCTGCCTTGCCTCTTGACTTTTATATATTTCTGGACATGGACTTTAAAGAGTACCTATCATGATCTTGTAAAATTTTATATTCCTCCCAGTTCACTCATGATAAACCACCCTCCTGCCTTTATTTTTATTATTTTTCAGTTTTCTACCTTGATATTGCTCTGTATTTTCTGCTCAGTCAGATTCACAGACTGGGAAGGGGCGTTCCCCAGCAGGCGTGACATCATCTGAAGCCATACAGGGGAGAACTTCCTCCCTCACTCTGCTACACACATCCCAGAGCAGTTCAGTGTGAGATGAGCCATGATTGGCTAAGGCTGCACCCCCCCCCCCCCTCAGCGCTCCAGACTGCATTTTCTGATTATGGACTTCTGCCAGGCCAGCAAGAGTCCAAAGTCTGTGCAAGAGATGGGGGGGGGAAATGTGCTCTGGATAAGTAGGGAGACACCTAGTGCTAGCTTTTTTAAGCACAAATAAAACATAGAAAACTTCATTTTTTTTGTAAACAAAGTACATTAGAAATATAAATAAATTTTTATTTACCATAAGGAGTGCAATAGCAAAACAATTTTTTTTTAATGAGAGTGCCCATTTAAAAATCAAAATAAAACAAATTATACTTACCTACCCTGATCCCCTGCAACTCCCCTTGTGGCTCCATCTTGTCCCCCACTGATCGTTTTTTCTCTCTGCTTCAACTCTAACACTTCATCTAGGAAGCAGGGAAAAGATTCAAGCAGTGGGGGACCAGAAAGAGCCACAACGGGAGCTGTGGGGGGTTGGGGTAGGTAAGTATGACTTTTTTTTTCCTTTTTTTTTATCCCTTGTCCAGATATAAAAATATATTTTTTTAACACTGGAATACCTCTTTAGGGTCTATTCACACGTACAGTATTCTGCGCAGATTTGATGCGCAGGATTTCAAGCTGTGTTCACTTTACATTAAAATCTGCAGCAGAAAATCCTGCGCCTCCAATCTGCGAGTCAAATCTGCACAGAATACTGTACGTGTGAATAGACCATTAATGTGGAAAAAGTGAGAAAGCCAAGGGCACTCTGGGCTGTACCTAGCACTGTGACCCCCTTTATATGGGGGTCTCCATAGTCAGATCATTGGGGGTTTTCAGGTGACCAGTCTGGATCTTATTATAAGACGAACATCCACATAGATAATACGTTTTAAAAACACCTCCTATATCATTTCACTTCGTATGCAAATGTTTCATGCGCAGAGTCGGGACTTGTTATAGGAAACCAAAAATAATTTACATATATGCAAAACCTGAGACAGGAGCGAGGGTCATCATGATCTACACTGAGAGGTTTATGAGAATCTAGGCTGTGAATCGTGCCCATGTAGGACTCACTACAGGCCAGTGTTTCCCAATCAGTGTTCCCCCAGCTGTTGCAAAACTACAATTCCCAGCATGCCTGGACAGCCTTTGGCATATAAGACGCACTCAATTTTAAAGGTGCAAAATCAAGAAAAAAAAAGATTCTGAACCCAACAGTGATCTTTAACCTGCGGACCTCCAGATGTTGCAAAACTACAACTCCCAGCATGCCCGGACAGCCGTTGGCTGTCCGGGCATGCTGGGAGTTGTAGTTTTGCAACATCTGGAGGTCCGCAGGTTGAAGACCACTGGTATAGGAGGTAATACTCACGTGTCCCCACAGCTCCGGACTCGTCACCGCTGCCCTGGATGTCGCTCCATCGCTGTCGCCACTTCCCTGTGGTGTCCCCGACGCTCCGGACGTCTTCTTCCCCGGGATCCACGCTCTCCGTCGCCCGTCATCACGTCGCTACGCACACCGCTCCTATAGGATGACGGGACGGCGTGCGCGAGGACGTGATGACAACGAAGGAGAGCGCCGGCCATGCAGGGGATCCCGCCCCGGAGCAGACACCGAGGAGGCAGGTAAGGTCCCTCCCGGTGTCCTGTAAGCTGTTCGGGACACCGTGGCGGTCCCAAACAGCCCCACTGAACAGCCAGATTAGTGTTATTTTCGCTTCAGACGCGGCAGTCAGCTTTGATCGCCGGGTCTGAAGGGTTAATACAGGGCATCACCGCGATCGGTGATGTCCTGTATCAGCCGCGGGTCCCGGCCGTTGATGGCCTCAGGGACCGCCGCGATAGGGGTGTATTCGCCGTATAAGACACACCAACTTTTTCCCTCCAGTTTTGGGGAAGAAAAAGTGCGTCTAGTACGGCGAAAAATACGGTCCATAAATCTTCAGTATATTTTTAATCAAAGCTACTTACAAGGTTGTATTATTTAAAACATTTTTTTTAGATGTATTTGAATAGTTGGTCATAGCCTTTAATGGCTGTGGATGTCAGATGCCTGGATGGCAGGGGCCCTGATATTTAATCCCAGAGTTGGTTATGTCGGAGCTGTAATGGAATCATCCCGTCACATCTCTGGCAAGACAAAGTCCAAACACATTTAGGTTTGTAGAGAGATCAAATGGAAAAAAAATTCTGTGTTTATTTAGGTTGATTAATAATTTCTTCTATATTTAAAGAAGAAATGTCTGGGGCGGCTTTGGGGCCACTTCCAACTATTCTTTGTGCTGCACGGCCTATAAGATGTCTTAGACACTGAGTCAGATTACGGCATGTAAGAGCATAAAAGGGTCTTTGTCACCAACACAGCTGAGCCGCCTTAGGCTTGAGCTACATTGTTTTTTTTTTCAGTTAATGAAAGTGACCTATGGTTGTGTTGTAACCCATACGTTGCTGTGATCGTGACCAGAAATCAATCCACGTATTTCGCAGGCCACGTATTACCAATGACCCAATGAAATGATTGCAGACCCATATAAAAAGGACCCAAAATGCCATGTTAGACCATTATACAGTGACCCCCCGACCTACGTTGGCCCCGACATATGATGAAATCGACATAGGATGCTTTTTTATGTCGTGGCCATCGCATTAAGTGCTATCCAGCAGCGCCAAATGCTTAAGATGCTGCCGGATAGCAGCATAATGTTCCCCGTGTGGTGCGGTAAGTATTACTTACCCCTCCACGATGCTCCGGGGTGCCCTCCGGGTCCAGCGCTGGTCTTCCGGCGTCTTCTCGGCCCTCTCCGATGACGTCAATACGCCGCTGCGCACGCCATCCAATAGGAATGGCGTACGCAGCGGCGTAATGATGTCGCTACGCAGGCCCAGTAAGGCCTTGCGGAACACAGAAGAGGACCGGAGAAGACAGAAGAGGACAGGAGAAGACGGAAGAGGACCGGAGAAGACAGAAGAGGACCGGAGAAGACAGAAGAGGACCGGAGAAGACAGAAGAGGACCGGAGACGACAGCGGAGAGCCCAGCGGAGGCCCGGGATCACCATCGGGAGCGGCGGGGACACCATCGCGAGCAGCGGGGACAGGTGAGTACAGCTTCCTATACTTTACATTGCACGAATCCCTCAACATACGATGGATTCGACAAACGATGGCTCGTTTGGAACGAATTACCATCGTATGTTGAGGGACCACTGTATTAATAATTCTACTGACGAAGAGACCTAGGGGGTTCCGAAACCTGTCTAGCATACCCAAAACCACCAATTTTTCTTATCCAAGAAGACTGACTTCTTCAACCATTTGGTTAAGTGCCGCCCCCTACAGCTGCACGGACACATAGAAGCTCTCTCCCTGTATCGGAATAGCGCTTTTTCTCCTCGGACATCTGACTCGCACACACAGTCGGCCTGCACAGCCAATGGAACTGAGCAAGAGATCACTTTTATCCTTATCCGCACTGGTCCATTGCCAGCTTGGATCGCTATAATAGGTGAGTGGTGCATAGTACCCAATGACTATTACAAGTGATATACTGTACAGAATTTCTTTACACAGGGGACTGTTAATGGATGTAATACTATATAAATAAATAAATAAAAAAAAGATATATAATATTAATAATAATAATAATAATTATTATTATAATTATTATTAATACTACTACTAATAATAATTATTATTATTATTGTTATTATTATTATTAATACCTTACTCAACAGTACCATGTATCAAATACGGATTGTAACTAATACAAACATCCAGAGCCTCTTTTGTTATCTATAACACACAATACTATTTTGTGAATAACTCTATGAGATACTCTTCAGGTGGTTATATATATTTTTATGATTTTATATATCTATCTATATATACAGTACTTTTCGCCCTATAGGACGCACCGGCGTATAAGACGCACCCTATTTTTAGGTGCAAAATCAAAAGAATTAAAGATTTTGAACCCAATAGTGGTCTTCAACCTGCGGACCTCCAGATGTTGCAAAACTACAACTCCCAGCATGCCCGGACAGCCGTTGGCTGTCCGGGCATGCTGGGAGTTGTAGTTTTGCAACATCTGGAGGTCCGCAGATTGAAGACCACTGCATAGGAGGTAATACTCACGTGTCCCCGCCGCTCCGGACCCGTCACCGCTGCCCTGGATGTCGCTCCATCGCTGTCCCCGTCGCTCTGGAACGTCTCTGCTGCCGGCCGGGTATCCTCGCTTTCCGTCGCCGCCATCACGTCGTTACGCACGCCGACGCACGTACGCGACGACGTGATGACGAGAAAGGAGAGCGCCGGCCATACAGGGGATCCCTGAACGGAGAAGACACCGAGGAGGCAGGGAAGGTCCCTCCCGGTGTCCTGTAAGCACTAACCCGGCTATTCAGTCGGGCTGTTCGGGACCGCGGCGGTGAAATCGCGGCGGTCCCGAACAGCCCGACTGAACAGCCGGGTTAGTGTCACTTTCCCTTCAGACGCGGCGGTCAGATTTGATCGCCGCATCTGAAGGGTTAATACAGGACATCACCGTGATCGGCGATGTCCTGTATTAGCCGCGGGTCCCGGCCGTTGATGGCCGCAGGGACCGCCGCGATAGGGGTGTATTCGCCGTATAAGACGCGCCGACTTTTCCCCCCCAGTTTTGGGGAAGAAAAAGTGCGTCTTATACGGCGAAAAATACGGTATGTATATATATATATATATATATATATATATGTATATATATATTATATATATATATATATATATATATATTTTTTTTTTTTTAAATAGCAACATTTTCTGACAATATACAATATTTTATATACAGTAGAGCTGTGATTGTTCACTATTAGTAATAAATGGAGATATTTGTTTGATGTTTTACCCGTACTAGAGCGGCTGTAACTTTATTCTATTTCATAGATTGGAGGAGCTGACAGTCACTTGGTTGGGAGTTGTAGTTCTACTGGAGACAAGACACCCACTGTTATGCTAAGACAGGATAGGAGTTGTAGTTCTTAACCCATTGTAGTAAAGACAACTTATCATCTCTGTAGTTAATCAATAGCTGAATAACCACAGTTCCTACACCAGGCTGGGAGCTGTAGTTCAATAACAGTGTGGTCTGTATATACAGGTCCTCCAGCAGTGTGGTCCGTATATACAGGTCCTCCAGCAGTGTGGTCCGTATATACAGGTCCTCCAGCAGTGTGGTCTGTATATACAGGTCCTCCGGAAGTGTGGTCTGTATATACAGGTCCTCCAGCAGTGTGATCTGTATATACAGGTCCTCCAGCAGTGTGATCTGTATATACAGGTCCTCCAGCAGTGTGATCTGTATATACAGTCCTCCAGCAGTGTGATCTGTATATACAGGTCCTCCAGCAGTGTGATCTGTATATACAGGTCCTCCAGCAGTGTGATCTGTATATACAGGTCCTCCAGCAGTGTGATCTGTATATACAGTCCTCCAGCAGTGTGATCTGTATATACAGGTCCTCCAGCAGTGTGATCTGTATAAACAGGTCCTCCAGCAGTGTGATCTGTATATACAGGTCCTCCAGCAGTGTGGTCTGTATACAGGTCCTCCAGCAGTGTGATCTATATATACAGGTCCTCCAGCAGTGTGATCTGTATATACAGGTCCTCCAGCAGTGTGATCTGTACATACAGGTCCTCCAGCAGTGTGATCTGTATATACAGGTCCACCAGCAGTGTGATGTGTATATACAGGTCCTCCAGCAGTGTTATCTGTATATACAGGTCCTCCAGCAGTTTGATCTGTATATACAGGTCCACCAGCAGTGTGATCTGTATATACAGGTCCTCCAGCAGTGTGATCTGTATATACAGGTCCTCCAGCAGTGTGATCTGTATTTACAGGTCCTCCAGCAGTGTGATCTGTATATACAGGTCCTCCAGCAGTGTGATCTGTATATACAGGTCCTCCAGCAGTGTGATTTGTGTATACAGGTCCTCCAGCAGTGTGATCTGTATATACATGTCCTCCAGCAGTGTGATCTGTGTATACAGGTCTTCCAGCAGTGTGATCTGTATATACAGGTCCTCCAGCAGTGTGATCTGTATTTACAGGTCCTCCAGCAGTGTGGTCTGTATATACAGGTCCTCCAGCAGTGTGGTCAGTATATACAGGTCCTCCAGCAGTGTAATCTGTATATACAGGTCCTCCAGCAGTGTGATTTGTATATACAGGTCCTCCAGCAGTGTGATCTGTATATACAGGTCCTCCAGCAGTGTGGTCTGTATATACAGGTCCTCCAGCAGTGTGATCTGTACATACAGGTCCTCCAGCAGTGTAATCTGTATATACAGGTCCTCTAGCAGTGTGATCTGTATATACAGGTCCTCCAGCAGTGTGATCTATATTTACAGGT
This sequence comes from Hyla sarda, assembly GCF_029499605.1. NCBI lineage: Eukaryota > Metazoa > Chordata > Amphibia > Anura > Hylidae > Hyla > Hyla sarda. The sequence continues at coordinate 494,084,491 of NC_079190.1, read as the reverse complement.
CCACCAGCAGTGTGATCTGTATATACAGTCCTCCAGCAGTGTGATCTGTGTATACAGGTCCTCCAGCATCGTGATCTGTATATACAGGTCCTCCAGCAGTGTGATCTGTATATACAGTCCTCCAGCAGTGGGATCTGTATATACAGGTCCTCCAGCAATGTGATCTGTATATACATGTCCTCCAGCAGTGTGGTTTGTATATACAGGTCCTCCAGCAGTGTGATCTGTATATACAGGTCCTCCAGCAGTGTGATATGTATATACAGGTCCTCCAGCAGTGTGATCTGTATTTACAGGTCCTCCAGCAGTGTGATCTGTATATACAGGTCCTCCAGCAGTGTGATTTGTGTATACAGGTCCTCCAGCAGTGTGATCTGTATATACATGTCCTCCAGCAGTGTGATCTGTGTATACAGGTCCTCCAGCAGTGTGATCTGTATATACAGGTCCTCCAGCAGTGTGATCTGTATTTACAGGTCCTCCAGCAGTGTGGTCTGTATATACAGGTCCTCCAGCAGTGTGGTCAGTATATACAGGTCCTCCAGCAGTGTGATCTGTATATACAGGTCCTCCAGCAGTGTGATCTGTATTTACAGGTCCTCCAGCAGTGTGATCTGTATATACAGGTCCTCCAGCAGTGTGATCTGTATATACAGGTCCTCCAACAGTGTGATTTGTGTATACAGTCCTATATACAGCTTTTCATATCCATTTGAATAGATTTGCCTAGAAACATAAAACACCTCTATAATGCATTACATGAGCCGAGTGAACGTCACCATCAGCTGTAACCGAGTGCACCAGAGACAAGCTGACCCAACATGGGGATCTAAGGAGCCCGGGAGAAGGGCCTATACAATGTAATAACCAGAGACAAGCTGACCCAACACAGGAATCTAAGGGGCCCATGAGAAGGGCCCATACAATGTAATAACCAGAGACAAGCTGACCCGACATGGGGATCCAAGGGGCCTGGGAGAATGGCCCATACAATTTAATAACCAGAGACAAGCTGACCCGACATGGGGATCCAAGGGGCCCGGGAGAATGGCCCATACAATGTAATAATCAGAGACCCAACACAGGGATCTAAGGGGTTCGGGAGAACGGCCCATACAATGTAATAACCAGAGACAAGCTGAACCGACACGGGGATCTAAGGGGCCCAGGAGAATGGCCCATACAATGTAATAACCAGAGACAAGCTGACCCGACACGGGGATCTAAGGGGCCCAGGTGAAGGGCCCATACAATGTAATAATCAGAGACAAGCTGACCCGACATGGGGATCTATGGGGACCAAGGACAATGGCCCATACAATGTAATAACCAGAGACAAGCTGACCCGACACGGGGATCTATGGGGACCAAGGACAACGGCCCATACAATGTAATAACCAGAGTCAGGGCTGGGCCCCACAGACAAAAATCCTGGGGTTGATTTATCAAAATGTAACACAAAAGTGGAGAAGTTGCCCATAGCAACCAATCAGAAAGCTTCTTTTATTTTTCAGAGACCTTTTTTAAAAAAGGAACAAAGTGATCTAATTGGTTGCTACGGGAAACTGTCTCACTAAGCAGGTTTTGATAAATCCTCTTCATAGACTCCACACAATGCATTATCCAAAAAATCCTGATCAACTAGTAATGTCTGGTGTATGAAGCAGTGGACATGACATGTTCACCTCTACAATCCTCCATCTGAATGTTGTGATTGTGTGGTGGCCCAGAAGTGAGACCCGGTGCGATCAATCCCTCAGCCCCTGTACTACAAGCCCCATCATGGAACATAGCCTCACCAGGATAGAGGTCAGGAGATACTGTAGGTGTGGAGGACTGTTCCTGTGGGTCAGTGCATGATAAGTATTGAGTGTACACAGTGACCTCACCAGCAGAATAGCGAGTACAGCTCTGGAGTATAATACAGGATATAACTCAGGATCAGTACAGGATAAGTAATGTAATGTATGTACGGTGACCTCACCAGCAGAATAGTGAGTACAGCTCTGGAGTATAATGCAGGATATAACTCAGGATCAGTACAGGATAAGTAATGTAATGTAAGTACACAGTGACCTCACCAGCAGAATAGTGAGTATAGCTGTGGAGTATAATACAGGATATAACTCAGGATCAGTACAGGATAAGTAATGTAATGTATGTACACAGTGACCTCACCAGCAGAATAGTGAGTACAGCTCTGGAGTATAATACAGGATATAATCAGGATCAGTACAGGATAAGTAATGTAATGTATGTACACAGTGACCTCACCAGCAGAATAGTGAGTGCAGCTCTGGAGTATAATACAGGATATAACCAGGATCAGTACAGGATAAGTAATGTAATGTAAGTACACAGTGACTTCACCAGCAGAATAGTGAGTACAGCTCTGGAGTATAATACAGGATATAATCAGGATCAGTACAGGATAAGTAATGTAATGTATGTACACAGTGACCTCACCAGCAGAATAGTGAGTACAGCTCTGGAGTATAATGCAGGATATAACTCAGGATCAGTACAGGATAAGTAATGTAATGTAAGTACACAGTGACCTCATCAGCAGAATAGTGAGTACAGCTGTGGAGTATAATATAGGATATAACTCAGGATCAGTACAGGATAAGTAATGTAATGTATGTACACAGTGACCCCACCAGCAGAATAGTGAGTACAGCTGTGGAGTATAATACAGGATATAACTCAGGATCAGTACAGGATAAGTAATGTAATGTATATACACAGTGACCTCACCAGCAGAATAGTGAGTACAGCTCTGAAGTATAATACAGGATATAACTCAGGATCAGTACAGGATAAGTAATGTAATGTATGTACACAGTGACCTCACCAGCAGAATAGTGAGTACAGCTCTGGAGTATAATACAGGATATAACTCAGGATCAGTACAGGATAAGTAATGTAATGTATGTACACAGTGACCTCACCAGCAGAATAGTGAGTACAGCTCTGGAGTATAATACAGGATATAACTCAGGATCAGTACAGGATAAGTAATGTAATGTATGTACACAGTGACCCCACCAGCAGAATAGTGAGTACAGCTCTGGGGTATAATACAGGATATAACTCAGGATCAGTACAGGATAAGTAATGTAATGTATGTACACAGTGACCCCACCAGCAGAATAGTGAGTACAGCTCCGGAGTATAATACAGGATATAATCAGGATCAGTACAGGATAAGTAATGTAATATAAGTACCGTACACAGTGACTATTATTATGTACACTCATACTATGTGAACACTGATGAAGTGAATAATTCCCTACAGGTGAAAATGATAAAGGAATAATTTTGCTTTAATTATGGTGAGAACAAGTGTTTCATCTACCCAGGAAAAAAGTAAAATATAACCTTGTACTAAGTTAACTGCCTGCGATGTAAATATTACAGGGTGGAATCTGGAGATAAATAGAACAAATTATAAAACCAATCAATAGAGTCTTGAAAAAGTGGGATTATAAAGGACTGATGTGACCTTCGTAGCCCGCTCCTCATTTACCTGCACGTTCAAGCTGTTCTGTAATGTACTGTGTATGAGAGAGCAGGAAGAATCAATAACCTGTGGGACTCCTCAGCCGCCTGTTGGCTTCTGCTGCACATTAAAGAGAAGTATAGCTCCGATCTCTTCACAAAACTGCAAACATTCTCCGCTAATAGATGAATCCTAATATGCTTCCTGTCCAAACTCCACTGGAGAAGCTTCCATTCTTGCAGCCTGCCGCCTCACTGAACTCAGTACAGTGACCCCCCGACCTACGATGGCCCCGACATACGATCATTTCAACATGCGATGGTCTCTCAGAGGCCATCGCATGTTGAAGAGAGAATGAAGAAAAAAAAAGAAAGAGAGGACAGCGCCTCGTGTGATACCGTAAAATCAAGTGAACCCAGGTGCATCCCCCAGCAGGGTGTACTCTCACCTGGTGACCCTCTTGAGGGTTATGCGTATCTCCCCGTTTAAAGGGTATTGGTGATGTCCGTGCTGCAGCCGAAGGTGCCTGGACTGGTATCCTGTGCAGGAACCCGTATGGTGCTGGATTGTGGAAGAAAAAAAGGGAGGCCCTTACGTCCAGCGCTGCTCGGTCCAGAAAAGGTTCAGGGGAAGACGTGGTTTGGATTAAAAATTATTTAATTTATAATAAATAAAACTATTTTCAAAAAGCATGCAAGCAATGACGCGTTTCGGGATCATCATATCCCTTCTTCAGATTGCGTAATCTGAAGAAGGGATATGATGATCCCGAAACGCGACATTGCTTGCATGTTTTTTGAAAATAGTTTTATTTATTATAAATGAAATCATTTTTAATCCAAACCACGTCTTCCCCTGAACCTTTTCTGGACCGAGCAGCGCCGGACGTAAGGGCCTCCCTTTTTTTCTTTCACAATCCATCGCATGTTGAAGGCAGCATCAACATACGATGCTTTTGTATGTTGGGGCCATCGCATAAACGGCTATCCGGCAGTGCAGACTGCTTCAGCTGCCACTGGATACCTGTTTACGGTGCCCCGTGTGGTCCGCTGACGATCACTTAGCTGTCCTCGGGGCTCTGCCGCGTCCTCTTCGGGCGCTCTCCATCGTCGTCATCACGTCGCTGCGCACGCCGTCCCGTCATCCATTAGGAGCGGTGTGTGTAGCGACGTGATGGCGGCGACAGGAGAACGAGGATGCCGGGGAAGCAGAGGCCTTGCCAGAGCGTCGGGGACACCCCGGGGACTCGGCGACAGCGATGGAAGGCGACATCCAGGGCAGCGGTGACGAGTGGTGACGGCCCGGAACAGGTAAGTAGAACTTCCTATACCAGTGGTCTTCAACCTGCGGACCTCCAGATGTTGCAAAACTACAACTCCCAGCATGCTGGGCGTTGTAGTTTTGCAGCATCTGGAGGTCTGCAGGTTGTAGACCACTGTCCTATACTTTACATTGCACGGATCCCTCGATGGTTTCAACAAACAATGGTCCAATTGGAACGGATTACCATCGTATGTTGTGGGACCACTGTATTCTACCTAGAAACCACTTGTCCTCCTGCCTAAGCGACCACAATCACATGCACTGCATTGGAAAGTTAAACAGATGTGTAAATTACAAGACAGGAATGGTCAGCTTTCAGGACACCCAACACGGCTATATGCTTCAGCATAAGCAATGGAAAGAAGGTAGGTAGCCAGTGGTAACAATGTAAAACTCTGCTTTATTCGGATCCTCATAAAACCGCGTGTAAGCGGGATTCAGCCAACAGACAACATTTACAGGTAAACATGGACGCGTTTCGGGAATACACCCTTTGTCTTAAGACAAAGGGTGTATTCCCGAAACGCGTCCACGTTTACCTGTAATTGTTGTCTGTTGGCTGGATCCCGCTTGCACGCGGTTTTATGAGGATCTGAATAAAGCAGAATTTTACATCGTTACCACTGGCTACCTACCTTCTTTAGATGTGTAAATTACTTTTATTTAAAAATCTTAACTCTTCCAGTTTTTATCAACTGCTGTATGCTCCACAGGAAGTTCTTTTCTTTTTTAAGGGAATCAATCATCAGATTTTACCCTATATAACACTTGGCAAAGCATTATATAGGGTAAAATCTTTATCCTCACCATCCCTGGGGGACGCTCCTGCCTGCGAGATACTGAAGATTTGAACTTATAAACTTGTCACCACCGCGCCTGTAAGTAGTCCCCTGGGAGCTCCTCTCCATGAATCATGGACAAGAGATGACTCATGTACAAGGCTGCATGTGCCGACACACCAATCACCTCCCACCACCACAAGGAGGGACACCCCCCCCTTCCACCACACACCAATTACCTCCCACCAACACAAGGAGGGACATGCCCCTCCACCACACACACTAATCACCTCCTACCACCACACAGAGGGACGCGCCCCCTTCACCACACACCAATCACCTCCCACCACCACAAGGAGGGACACCCCTCCCCCTTCCACCACACACCAATTACCTCCCACCAACACAAGGAGGGACATGCCCCTCCACCACACACTAATCACCTCCTACCACCACACAGAGGGACACGCCCCCTTCACCACACACCAATCACCTCCCACCAACACAAGGAGGGACACACACCCTTCCACCACACACCAATTACCTCCCACCAACACAAGGAGGGACACGCCCCCTTCACCACACTAATCACATCTTACCACCACACAGAGGGACACGCCCCCTTCACCACACACCAATCACCTCCCACCAACACAAGGAGGGACACACCCCCTTCCACCACTCACCAATTACCTCCCACCAACACAAGGAGGGACACACCCCCTTCACCACACACCAATTAACTCCTACCACCACACGGAGGGACATGCCCCTCCACCACACACCAATCACCTCACACCACAAGGGAGGGACACGCCCCCTTCACCACACACCAATCACCTCACACCACAAGGGAGGGACACGCCCCCTTCACCACACTAATCACCTCCTAGCACCACACAGAGGGACACGCCCCCTTCACCACACACCAATCACATCACACCACCACAAGGAGGAACATGCCCCCTCCACCACACCAATCACCTCACACCACAAGGGAGGGACATGCCACCTTCCCCTGAGAGGATTTCTAAAACTGTGAGCTAATGAAAAGAGTGTTTTTTTTTCTCAATAAACTTTATTGACAGAATTGGACACATGTCAAGAAGGCAATAAATCAATCACTATACATACGGCAAAATAAAAGGTCACAGGATATAGTAATAATAGTAGTATAGTAACAGCACGAAGTGTAATCACATGTCCAATTCCGGGTTTTATATTATATCAAAACAAAAATGAAAAAAGTAAGAAACACTTAATCACTCCTGAGGAACATAGGATACCAATTAGACAGGGATAATACAATACTGCTCGTGGCCCCCCCCCCCCCCCCAACTGGTAGATCTTGTAACCTATCGTATACACTCGAGTATAAGCCGAGTTTTTCACCACGATTTTTCGTGCTGAAAACGCCCCCCTCGGCTTATACTCGAGTGAACAAAAACCTAGCTGTGAGGGCATGGTCCGGGCCATCCATCTTCGGCCATCTATGCTGCAGGGAGTGTCCGGTGGGGAGGGTTAGTTGTTTCGGGATGTCCATCTTCACCGGGAGGCCCTCTTCTCCGCTCCGGGCCGGCCCCGAACTAGTGACGCTGCATTGACGCCACCGCGCAGGGACGTTCATGCACGCGGACGTCCCTGCGCATCGTTGTCAACACAATGTCACTAGTCCGTGGCCGGCCCGGAGAAGAGGGCCTCCCGGTGAAGATGGAACCAGCGCCAGGAGCTTGTGACATCATAGCCCCACCCCCTCATGATGTCACGCCCTGCCCCCTCAATGCAAGTTCTAGGCTGTCCATCTTCACCGGGAGGCCCTCTTCTCATAGACTTTCCCATAGACCTTCGTTGAGGGGGCGGGCATGACGTCACGAGGGGCGGCCCTGAACACGGAAGCCCACACACAGCGTTCGGAACAACAAACTTCCGGATGCTGGGGAGCGGAGCTCTGGAAGCAGGGAAGCGGAGTACCCCTTTAAGTTAAGGGTATCATAAGCCACCCATGGTCGTTTACCAGACCATATGAATTTGGTAAAAGTAGCATCCTTCCGCACGTCATCATGTCTTAATAGTAGAGGTATCGTCTGCAGAGGATAGAGCAACTTCGGAAAACTCACCTTTTTTACCAAGTGAACCCTGCCCGATAAAGAGGGGCACATTATGCCATCTGGTCAACTCTTTTTCGATCTTCGAGAACAAGGGGGGGTAATTTAGGGTATAGAGAGACAGCGGTGTGCGTCCCTATTTTATGCCCAAGTAAGTAATATTATGTTTAGCAATCTGAACTGAAGCCACTTGTAGTGGAGTACGTGACCTATTTCCCATAAATCACAGTTGGCTCTTATCAATATTGACTTTATAACCTGATAAAGACCCAAATTTTAACAGGACATCAAATAACTGCCTGGAGTTGGGTATCAGGTTTATTCAGATAAAGTAGTATGTTGTCTGCAAAGCAGCTAATCCTCACCTCCCCAGGACCCCCCCTGATCCCCTCATACACTGGGCATTGTAGAAAATACTGTGCTAATGGTTCCAATGCCAAATTAAAGAAGAGGGTGAAAGTGGACACCCCTGCCTTGTGCCTTTTTGCAGGGAAAATGGATCTGATAGATGACCTGGTAAATGTATGCGTGACATAGGATTGGCATATAATACCAAAATACCAGCGCTCGTCAATACCATCTCCAGCCAGGCTCAGTTGACATTATCAAAAGCTTTTTCAGCATCTAATGTTAACAATGGTGGGACCTGGCTGGAGTAAGGCCTAGACCCTCACCCTGGACCGCTAAGACTGTTCTTAAATTGAAAACCGCGACCCTGCTTTTAATAAAACCCACTTGGTGAGGACCTAAGTGTGATGGCAAGAAATTTGCAAGCCTATCCGCCAGTATCTTGGAAACCAGCTTAATGTCAACGTTTATTATCGAGATAGGGCGGTAGGCTCCTGGGAGAGTAAAATTCTTACCTTCCTTATGGTGCCAGAGGGGGCAAAGTACCCGTAGACACAATATTGTCATAGACAGTAAGTAATATAGGGCTAAGTTTATCCTTCAGTAAAACTTTCTGGTATACCCGTCTGTTCCCGGTGATTTGTGATTTTTTAGGCATATGGTAGGGATACGGGAGCGCCCGGTTTTAGCTCCCCCCAGTCGTATGTGGTCCCGTATTGCATAAAACGTGATGTGAACCCAGCCTTACAGAGGTAGAGGGCAACATACTAAGTGTGGTTCTCGAGAGCAGAGCAGGAACACATAGCATAAAGGAAGGAAGGAAAAATAAAACAAAACTGCATTTCAGTTATAAACGTACCATCTCATGTTATTGAGAGAAAGCATTTAGGAATGAAATGCCACAAGTCCTGCAGCAGCAGGGCGTCCATGTAATGACAAAAGGGGGTGTGGTGGCTGTAACGCCCATTCCTTGCATTGAGGGGGCGGGGCGTGATGTCATGCGGGGGCAGGGCTCTGACGACACGAGCTCCCAGTGGTGGTCGGTGATCTCAGGGGACCCAGTCTGTGGGCTTTCTCAACAATGGAACGGGTATTAATCCCCAGTGCTTGCGGTAATTTGCCAGCACAAATAGCATGTAACTGATGTGACGGTACCGATTCTGGCAACCGGACTAACCTCAAGTTGCTCCTTTGAGAGCGATTTTCTAAGTTGTCGGTCTTTTTCCTGAAGGGTTTAGTATGCCGAACGGACTGCTGCAGCTGCTGTTTAGTCAACATAATCTCCTCCTCAGCTACACTTAGTCGTTCCTCCAAGTCAGCCAGCTGGCTAGTATGTAGATTAACTTCTCCCTGAATGTGAGAAATGGCGGAGGTAATCGAGGTATCCAGCTGTACCTTCAGGTCGGGTAGAAGTAGTTTAGCGACCTCCACAGCCATTAGAGCAGCCAAGGCTTTGTAGGAGAAGGGTAATGCCGGAATCAAGGGGGTCATTCAACCCGGGAGTCAGGCTTTGCGGCGATCTTGCTGGCTCTGGGAGCTGAGATGAGTTGGTGTTTTCAGCTGTGGCGCAAACTGGCGTCATCTTCCCCGCATCTGACTCCCCAAGAGGCAAAGAATTAACTCCTGCTCTCTGGCCCTGCCCGTCCCTGCTCCGGTTGACAAAGCGGTCCATCTGACTCTGTAGGCATACCGGCAGCCCTCCGTGTCAGGTGGGAAGTAAATGCTGGCAGATATCAATAGCAAAAACGGGGATAAGAAGCGATCGCACCGGAGCTCCGTCTTCTAGCTCCTCACATTCCCCCGCCGAAACCGGAAGTCAAGAGGAATTTTTTAGATTAATATAGGTGACAGAGACATAAAAATTACATGTACATGATCAGGATTAGGTACTGAGTAACATATTATTATTATTTTTTTTGTGGGATCTGACAGGTACACTTTAAGTGAAAGATCACTTTCTTCCAGCACTAGACACTACTGGCAGGAACCAAAAAGGAGCCAGACTTCCGTCAAAGAGAAACCGAGCCACCGCCAAAGAGGAGCTGGGTCGCCACCAAAGAGAAGCCAGGCCACTGCCAAAGAGGAGTTGGGCCGCCGCCAGAGAAGAGCCGGGCCATCGCCGAAATGTACCATAATATGGGAGCTGGGCCGGCCCTCGTTAGGTACCAAAATCAATGCATTTTTTTCGGCACCAATGTGACCCCTAATTCCCAGATGTAGAACAACCTCAATTATGAGACAAGGTTGTTTTTTCAGTAGTATTGTGGTATATTGTATTAAAACGCTGTATGCCTCGAGAAACAGCGCCACTCTTCTCAATGGACCATACTGTGAATTTCTGCGACACTAGACAAAAACCTATGGACATACGTGATGTAGGTTCTCATCTTATATAACCCATTTAAAACTTGCAGAACCTGGAAAATTCCTTTAAGCAAAAGAGATTACACATAAAAAGAAGAAAAGTTTTTTTCCTTTGGCTCTTGGAGGATCTATAATGAAATCGCAAATGGAGTAAGAGAAATTCTATTCAGCTGCCTCCAAGATTTTTAAGTGACAGTCAGATAATAAATCTTCTTGGAAAGGAACATAACTCACTTGAGACCTGTACAATAACCCTCCGTTCTGTCGTACCGTATACGGGTGCCAGGATCGGTATAAATATTAGCTTTCAAGTTTACATAATGGGATAATAAAACTTTTCATCTCTAGGAAAGACGCAGGTTGAAAAGAACCCTGGGAGGAATATTAATCTGGCACAGCACGCCGTCGCTTTACTCTCAGCGCACGTACCCCGCGGTCGTGTAGCTCCCAGTGTAGCTCCTTCGGCTCTGCCAAATTCATAATTATTTAACTATGGTCTCTGCAAGATTACTTACCCAAGAAGCAGCTTTGTCTTGCATTGATTCCTGCAACAGCTAACCGGGCACTGTGCCAGGTCATTTCTCTGCTTGATCCTGCTCTTGGCAGCTTGTCCGATTCAGCAATTACATGGGTCTTAAAGGGGTACTCTGTTGCCCCACATTTTGTTCTGAATGCTTGGAGCGGGCGGCGGGGGGTCGTGGCGTCACTGCCACGCTCACTAGTGATGTCGTGCCACGTGGGCATGACGTCACAACCCCTGCTGCTGGAACCCAGCATTCTAAACGAATGTCGGGTGCTGCACAGAGATCATGGGGGTCCCAGCTGCGGGACCCCTCGATCAGGCATCTTATCCCTTATCCTTTGGATAAGGGATAAGATGTTTAGGGGCGGACTACCCCTTTAAAGGGCTGCACCTCTACTATACGCCTTTTCCTTTGAGGCTTATTCACAAGAAATGGTGTCCGCGAAACATGATACGGCCTCCTATACGCAGTCGGGTCATCATTTTCACAATTCACAAAGCGGAATTTCCAAGTGAAATTCTGTGGGAATATTCAGCTTATTAAAGGGGTATTCTGGGATTTGTTTTTATTTGACTATGTTAGAGCCCAATAAACCTTGGGCTATAAAGTTAGTGCAGTTCATAATTATGGTGTCCATATTAGGACATCATCAGGCATCAGGCAAACCTCCGTCACACCTCAGGCAAACCTCCCTCAGCGGTCAGCCAAACCTCCGTCAGCCCTCAGCCAAACCTCCGTCAGCCCTCAGCTCTCATCCAAACCTCCGTCATGCCTCAGACAAACCTCTGTCAAACCTCAGACGAACCTCCGTCAGCCCTCAGCTCTCATCCAAACCTGTCACACCTCAGACAAACCTCTGTCACACCTCAGACAAACCTCCCTTAGCTCTCATGCAAACCTCCATTAGCTCTCATCCAAACCCCCGTCATGCCTCAGACAAGCCTCGGTCATACCTCAGACAAACCTTCATCACACCTCAGACAAACCTCTCTCAACCCTCAGCTCTCAGCCGAACCTCAGGCACACCTCAGACAAACCTCCGTCAACCCTTAGCTCTCATCCAAACCTCCGTCACGCCTCAGACAAACCTCTGTCACACCTCAGACAAACTTCCCTTAGCTCTCATCCAAACCTCCGTCATGCCTCAGACAAGCCTCAGTCATACCTCAGACAAACCTCCGTCACACCTCAGACAAACCTCCGTCATGCCTCAGACAAACCTCTGTCACACCTCAGACAAACCTCCCTTAGCCCTCAGCCAAACCTCCATCATGCCTCAGACAAGCCTCGGTCATACCTCAGACAAACCTCCGTCACACCTCAGCCAAACCTCCCTCAGCCCTCAGCTCTCAGCCAAACCTCCAGCACACCTCAGACAAACCTTCCTCAGCCCTCAGCTCTCAGCCAGTTCTCCGTCATGCCTCAGACGTCAGCTAAACAGTTGTTGATATAAAGTTTTCCTCGATTCGTAGAAAATTGAGAGCGCATGCGCAGCACTCCGCTGACAGCGTAGGGCTAAAGTAGGCAGTGTTAGGAGCGTAGCCCAGCACATGCCCAGTTGTCTGTACCGCTCAGAGCGCATGCTCTGCTTTCTTCTGCTACGCAGTTTGTGTAGGAAGGCTGGAAAACTTTAAAGGCTGTCCGGCTGACGTCTGAGGCATGACCGAGGTTTGTCTGAGGCATGACCGAGGTTTGGCTGAGAGCTGAGGGCTGAGGTAGGTTTGTCTGAGGTGTGACGCAGACTTGTCTGACGCCTGATGATGTCCTAATGTGGTATCCCGGTACCGGATTGCATCCGTTACCTTGTGGTGATGTCCCCAAAGTCAGAGTCCCTAGTTACAGGTGGGGTCCTCATCTATAGTTAGCCCCTTGTCACCCCTTTAATAGTTAAAACTATTCAAATTCTAAGTGTAAATATGTAAATAAAGTATACTTACCTGGTTGTAGCGTCGCAGGACCTATGGGTCACATGATGCGTTCCAAGACTCTATGCTTTATGGTTCAAGGACCATTGGAGGAAGTCAGGTGATCGCCCACCATGCATTGTAACGGTGAGTGACAGCTGACTCGGACCAATCCAAAACGGCCCTGCCCATATAAGGGAGCGGCGGCCATTAAGCGCTTTCTTTCCTCGTGGGCTGCTGATAGATAGAGGAGGATCTGCGCAGTTGTCGTCAGCAGTGACTAGGCCCAAGCCTTGCGGCAACGGCCATCTTACAAAACTGTGAGTTATTTCAATCCCTCTTAAGTCTGCAAGATCAACGGACCTAAACAGACCCCTAAATCCGGACGGATCTCTGCATCATCCCTAATTCTAATAACCTCTTGGATAAACTAATGGTCCGCGGCATCTGTCAATCACTGCCGTGCTATATAGAGACTGTATTGCTAAGACTGTTGCTGTTAATTGGATGTACTGCAAGTACTTCAGTAAAGTTCATTCAAGTTCAAGTTCATCCCTATTGTGGACCTTCATTCATTTAAGCACGCACCTATTGTTTTTGGGACGGGTGGCGATAGGCCGAAGATTCACCTCAGTGTATTACCCCGCACCCTGGCGTCATGAGTGACAGGGGTTAAGTTAACCCCTCATCTACTGAAGCAACACCCCAATTACACTACACCCCCCAAGGCATACCACACTAATATGGACACCGTACATAATATAGGGGGAGATTTATCAAAACCTGTCCAGAGGAAAAGTTGCTGAATTGCCCATAGCAGCCAATCAGATTGCTGCTTTCATTTTTGAAAAGGCCTCTGAAAAATTAAAGAAGCAATATGAATGGTTGCTATGGGCAACTCAGCAACATTTCCTCTGGACAGGTTTTGATACATCCTTCCTCATGGTGTCTGTACCTGTGTTTGATGGTGGTCTCGCAATTCTTATGTGATTTTTACCCCAAGGTTTATTTTTAACAGCATACAAAATGAGTGTCATCTCAGTTTTTCCCAGGTTGCAGTGCAGCCCGAGACATTACATCACTAGTTAGGTGTTCAGAGGGAGCCTGTTCTTGCTTCATTGGGTAAGGTAACTGCTGGATGGGAGGGAGATCATTCAGTTTTTTTGCAACAGCTGGAGTCACCCTGGTCAGAAAATACTGGTCTATTGCATTGAATGAAACACAGATGTGTTTCAGTGGGTGGGGTGGCTGATGTGTGGGAGGAAAAGAAGTGACCTCACACTTACAAAAAAGCAATGATGGGATTTGTAGTTTAGGGGAACAAACTCAAACAGAAAATAGCCAGTTCACAAAAGATAGCCTCAGCTTTATGGTATCTCACAACATAGCCATTTAGCCCCAAGACAAGCACAGACCCTTCCTAAGCATGTCCATTACTGTCTGCCGGGTACGTATGAAAATCCCCTTATGGTGGATAACCCCTTTAATTCCGCTGAGTCCTATTGATTTCAATGGGATTCTGCTGCACCGTTCACACAGTGGAATTTTCGCAGCAGATGTTTCTGCCGCAGAAATCACGACTTAGGCTTCTGCAGAAACATTCAACGTGTTTAACATTTCTGCAGATTCCGCTCGGAAATGCATTGCCGTCTATGGAGACGAGGCATTTCTGAGTGGTCCTAGTGTCGCCGAATCAAGTAAACAGGGCCGCCATCAGATGTTGCAAAACTACAACTCCCAGCATGCCCAAAGGCTGTAAGGGCATGCTGAAAGTTATAGTTTTGCAACAGCTGGAGGCACACTGATTGGGAAACACTGTTCTAGCCAATTCAGTATATCACAAACAAAGAACAGTGTTTACCAACCAGGGTGTCTCCAACTGTATCAAAACTACAACTCCCAGCATGCCCAGACAGCGTTTAGCTGTCTGGGCATGCTGGGAGTTGTAGGTTTGCAACAGCTGGAGGCACCCTGGTTGAGAAAAGCTGTATTACCCATGAGAGTTTTATTCCACCACCTGCTGCCTACTTACCTTACTGTATTCCCACCTATGTATCTACCTGTCTTCCTGTCTACCAACCTTACTGTCTTCCTACCTAGCTACCTACCTGAATGTATTCCCACCTACATATCTACCTAACTGTCTTACTGTCTTCCTACCTAGCTACCTACCTGGCAACCTAGCTACCTACCTACATGTCTTCATACCTACCTGGTAATCTATCTATTTACCTACCTGGCTATACCTACCTGTTTTCATACCTGACTACCTACCTGTCTATCTTTCTACCAAACTACTTGCCAACCTAGCTACCTACCTATTTGGCTGCTTGGCTATCTCTCTACCTAACTATCTGGCAATCTAACTACATACCTACCTGCATGTCCTCCTACCTACCTAACTGGCTAGCTACCTATCAAGCTACCCAGGGAAATGTTTTGCATCAGGGCCCTGTGGTTTCAATCTATTCCCCTGGGTAGCAATATGAGGGGGATAATATAGAAAGGGAAGCAATATCAGGGGTAATATAGAAAGGGGAGCAATATGATGGCATAATATACAATTGGGGGTAATATGAGGGGGATGATATACAATGAAAGGCAATGTAGGTGGCATAATATACCATGGGGAAATGTGAGGGACATAATACCCTATGGGGGCAATGTGACGGGCATAAACCCTATGGGGCAATGTGAGGGGCATAATACCCTATGGGGGCAATGTGAGGGGCATAATACCCTATGGGGGCAATGTGAGGGGCATAATACCCTATGGGGGCAATGTGAGGGGCATAATACTGTATGGGGGCAATGTGAGGGGCATAATACCCTATGGATACAATGTTTGGGCCTGCTAATCTATAGGGACAATGTTGGGGCCTAATACTATACAGCTGCACAGAGGGATCTAATACTATATGGGGCAGTGTAATACATGTAGGGGGTTTGTATAGAGGTGAGGACTTTGCTGTAGCGAGAATCCTAAAATGTTTGTCCAGCAGATTCGGTGAAGACGAGTTGTGATTGGGAGAAATCTTCATGATGACCCAGAACAGATGGAGAAGAAAGAGAAAAGTGAACGACTCTGATCAGAAATGACGCCCATCTGAGTATGTAACAATAATGACTTATATGGTCTGCAGCCCCTGTGTACAGCTCAAATCTACTCCTATATAGGGGTTATTGATCTTTTGTATAGTGGTTTTTATTTAACAACAATATAGCGGTGTTAGTCAGTGGTAATGGTAGTGGTCATGGTGTGTGTGGCAGAATTATATGTCCATTGTAATGTGGTGTTATTAGTGATACTGTCTGCGTATTCCTTACAGTATGGTGGTATTATTTAGTCACTGCAGAATTAATATGGAGTAGCGATATTATTTTATGATTCTAAGCCCGATGCTAAGAAAAAATACAGCTTGTGCCACAGAGAGGGGGGGGGGGGAGGCCAGACTACAAGCTGTGTAAGGGGCCCCAACATTTCTGATGGCAGCCCTGCAAGTTAATGTGCGTAATGTCTGTCTGCGGACATTCCGCACATTTTTGGCCATGTAAAAACGGTCTTAGGGCTCATTTACATTACGGTATTTCCACCCGGAATAATTCCGACTGGAGCGGGCACCAGCAAAACAAGTCGGCGCTTGGACCGATTGGAAATGTGCCTGCTCATTTGGTGAACATTATTGGTTTGGGCTGTCATGCGTGTGTGCGCCGCATGTAAGAAGCGAATTTTGTCAAGGTTTCATCGGTATACACATTTTTGCCACATGCAGAAGAACCTTTGCGAGAAGCGCTGATGACCGAGACAATCCCATAGACTTTCTATTGTAATTTTGTCTCACTCAGCGCGCTCTTCTCCCGGGTTGTTCTAGTGATCGGTCAGGGTCTGAACACTCAGACCCCAACCAATCAAAACTTTCGACATGTCTCTACATGTCACAGTGCCCATTTAACATCCTAAGCATTTTGTGTGCACAGCCATGGTTCAGAAGAGAAGCCGAAACTTCTTACCATTGTCACTTGATTTCTTGTCCTTTACACTTGCTGCTCCAGAACTTTGTCTCTAAAGAAAAAAAAAAAAGAGACAAAAATATTTAGATATAAGTTTTACCGTAAATCCTAAAAAAAATAAAAAAAATAAAAAGTGTAATACAATGATTCAAACAGTTGTTCAAAAATTCTTAAAAATACTGGTGGGTTGAAAATAACTTTATTAGCAATTAATCAACAAGAACAGGCTAAGAAGCAGCACATAATAAATTTATTAAATAACCGTACATAGCGCCACAGTTCACTATACAGCATGGGTCCCCTATGCTATACATCATACCACATGCTACACTAACATTCCTGCACACATTATAAACCAGAATCAAACAAAAAAGGTACGTTCACATTGAGTAATTTGATCAGGATCTCCACAAGTAGAAATTCCATCTGGCCACCGCCGCCAGGAACCTTCGGCGGTAGGACCACGTGGCCCTGCACCGTCACCATTGACATCAATGTAGTTCGCACAGAATTCCGCACAAAGAATGAACATGTCCATTCTTTACGTGGATCAATTTCAGCGCTTCTGAACGGGTCCGTGGAAGACCCATTCACACCTATGGTAATGTTCACAGGGCAAATTCCCAACGCGCAATTCCATGTGAGGAAATTTCGCTCAAATTACTCAGTGTGAACATACACAAAAGCATTGCAGACAATATTAGGGGGTGGATTTTTTTATTCAAAATAACTTTATTGGCAATTAAACATCATTAAACATACATACGATGTACTGCGATGCTGTGCAGGCTATAAAGCAGCACAGGATAAATTTATACAATCATTGTACATAGCTGCACAGTGCAACAAACAGCATGGGTTCCCTACACTATACATCATATCACATGCTACACTGACATTCCTGCACACATTATAAACCAGAATCAAACAATAAGGCATTGCAGGTAGTGATAGGAGGTGCATTTTTTGGATAAAAAATAACTTTATTAGCAATCAAGCGTCATTACACATACATACAATTTTCTGCAACACAGCAGGCTAGGAAGCAGCACACAATAAATTAATGGAATAACTATACATAGCATGACAATACAACATACAGCACAAGTGTCCCAACACTATACATCATACCACATGCTACACTAACATTCTTGCACACATTATAAACCAGAATCAAACAATAAATCATTGCAGGCCGTGAAAGGGGATGTATTGAAAACACTTTGTTGATCATTCAGTCATCATTACAAGTCATACAATAAATTACAATCATACAAAGCATGCCAGTATAATATACAGCACTGGTTCCCTAAGCTATATGTGGTGACCCAGTACAGAATCACATGTTCTTCTGTACCCCTGCCCATTCTGTGTGGCAGATGCTGCTTCAATGTCCGTCATGGGCCTACTCTCCTCAGGACCCTCTATAATGCACTATATAATGTCATGTTACATAAGGGTTAATGTATTTGTATTTTCTAAGCACTCGTTACCTCATGAATACTGTTGTCAAGGACCTTGTTGTTAGGGGAGTATGCAGAGGTAAACATGTGACTTATCTGCCCAATGGGAAGGCTCTAAATTGTCCCCTTATATACTGTAGCTAGAGGTCAGAGTTCACTTCTGTGAGATTGTTCTATGCTGAGGTACAGTTTGGTGAGGAGTGAAGTCTGTAAGGTGGATCTGAAAGGAGGCCTGAGGCCAAGTCCAGCAACCACGCATCTATTACCAGTAAACCCAACTACCCAGGTGAAAGTCAAGCTTGCAGTAAGCCTACAGTCTCGTGGATATCATTCAAGTCAATCTACACTAATCTGAGCAGTAACGGATTGTACCATCTTTCCAACCTCAGCAAAGCAAGCCAGTTAACCATAACCTTGCGTAGGAGTGATTATTTGCCCCATGCCTGGCACAGGTGAAGCTGGCCTACCTCGGGTGGTGTATAAGTCAACCACACCCTGGCATCATGAAACGGTTAATTACACATTACCCACATCCGACACCACATGTACACTATACCACATGATACACTAACATTCTGCTCCATCACTCATTCTTTTTTAAAGGGGTACTCCGCCCCTAGACATCTTATCCCCTATCCAAAGGATAGGGGATAAGATGTCAGATCGCCGGGGTCCCGCTGCTGGGGACCCCGGGGATCGCTGCTGCAGCCCCCCGCTATCATTACTGCGCAGAGCGAGATCGCTCTGCACGTAACGACGGGCAATACAGGGGCCGGAGCATCGTTACATCACGGCTCCGCCCCTCGTGACGTCACGGCCCGCCCCCGTCAATACAAGTCTATGGGAGGGGTCACCACGCGCCCTCCGGCCCCTGTATCGCCCGTCATTACGCACAGCTCTGCGCAGTAATGATGGCGGGGTGCCGCAGTGGCGATCCCGGGGCTCCCCAGCAGCGGGACCGTGGCGATCTAACATCTTATCCCCTATCCCTTGGATAGGGGATAAGATGCCAGGGGCGGAGTACCCCTTTAAGAGCTGAGGCATGTGCTCTCTATCACCCAAAGTGCAAACGTGTCACACTACAAAAACGTGCACAAAGGATGTTGTTTATCGCAAATCTTTTCTCCAACAGAAGAGAGGCCCCCCCCCCAACAAACCTACCCTTCACCTCAGGGCCAAAAAGGCACCTGCAAGGGTCCAGGTTCAATGCCCCTTTTCACTGAAGCTACTAAGTGGCCAAAAATGCACCTGGCATCAACCATCAAGTTATCAGTCAAGGAGCCGATTACTGATGGCATCTCGGACAAAGCCGATATGCCCGGATGTGAGGAACCTAATGGCCACACACATAGACCACCAGGAAGCAGGGAGGAGATGCTGTGACCCGGATTGGAACCGGGGTTGCTGCGGCCACAACGCAGAGTACTAACCACTATACAATCACGGCAACATTCCCGAGCCAGGTAGGAGTCAAATCTACTATCTTCTGATCTGTAGTCAGACGCGTTATCCATTGCGCCACTGGCCCTGCTACACATAGACCACCAGGATCTATCTAAGAGCCGAGGAACGTGCTCTCGAATCACCCAAAGTGCAAGAAAAAGTGCAAACGTGTTACACTAAAAAAACGCGCACAAAGGATGCGGTCTATCGCAAGCCCTTCTCCGATAGGAGAGAGGCCCCCCAACAAACCTACCCTTCACCTCCGGACCAAAAGGTACCTGCGAGGTTCCAGGTTCGATGTCCCTTTTTGCCAAAGCTACTAGGGGACCACAAATGCTCCCGGCATCCCCCTTGCCGTTAGCCAAGGTATCTGCCCGCAGAGACACATAGACCACCGGGAGGGACACCCAGAAGGGTATCACTAGCTTCCTAGTATAGTAGGTGACCCTGTTAGATATTCACCCCTCTCTTGCGGTACCGCTACTCATTGAGGAGACAATTGTGTGGAACCTTACAGGCAATGCCCCAAGGGTAATAAGTATGCAGATTAGTTCTCTAGAAGCAAGAAAACTGGCCCCTCAATAGAAATTCTAATGCCCAGTAGTGTCTCCCATGACCTCTTCTCTCTGGTCAGCAGGACCCTACAGAACTTTGGGGTTCTCTATGTACTAATTTTGTCTTATGCAGATGAAACGGGAGTAAAAGATGAAACTACCGAGGCTCGCGTATACATGGCAGAATATTTCCGGTTGAGGTTCGGGCCTGCCCTGTGTGTTTGAGGACCCCTCTACACCACCTATGCTGCAAAAAGGTGATGCAAACATATGTACCTGCCCAACCTGCCTTATAACAACAGGCTATCTGCTTGGAAAGAGCATCACCAACCATATGGCATCATAGTCCTGTGAATCTCTATTCAGACTATGGGGCTCTGTCAACATTTGATATATGTGCCGTTACATTTCGCTATGAGATTAGCTGTTATCTTTCATAACCAAAGTGCTGGCAGCAAAGATAAAAGGGGCTGCTGATCATATCAAGATGACAGGAGAGCTGAGCCCCGGGGGCCACATCCATCTCAAGGAACAGGAGGTCATTGGCTGATAATGCCAGCAGGAGGCAGGGAAACGTCTCCGTGTGCCGTTCCAAGATGCCAAGGGGGCAAAAACAAGTAACCGTAGGGTCACATAGAAAAACAATAAACTCTAAAGAGCTTAAAGGGGTACTCCGCTGCTCAGCGTTTGGAACAAACAAACGAACGCTGGAGCCGGCGGGGGGAGCTCATGACGTCATAGCCCTGCCCCCTCATGACGTCATGCCCCACCCCCTCAATGCAAGTCTATGGGAGGGGGCATGACGACCGCCACGCCCCCTCCCATAGACCTGCATTAAGAGGGCGGGCATGGCATCATGAGGGGGGGGGGGGGGGGCTATGATGTCACGAGCTCCTCCCGCCGGCTCCAGTGGAAAACAATTTTTTTTAAATCCTTTAAATACACTGGTGCCAGCAAGTTAAACAGATTTGTAAATGACTTCTATTTAAAAATCTCAATCCTTCCAGAGGTGTCAGCAGAGAGCACTGTGGTCAGACAGAAAGGAAATTCAAAAAGAAAAGAACTTCCTGTGGAGCACACAGCAGCTGAAAAGTACTGGAAGGATTCAGATTTTTAAATAGAAGTAATTTACCAATCTGTTAAACTTTTTGGCACCAGTTGATTAAAAAAAAAATGTTTTCCCGTGGAGTACCCCTTTAAGTAGTGTAAGGGGGATGAGTTTTTCAGTGTTCCATTGGTAGTTGGAGGAGAGCTGAGGTACAGTGTGGAGAGGAGCTGGGAGAAGTCTACGTCTACAGCCACGTGATTTACCAAAACTCACACAGGTACAGTTCCAAGCCTGGCAATAAGCTAGAAGCTCCGGAGAAATATTCAGTTTAAAGTCAGCGTGGGTTGTCACAAGTCTAAAGCTAAAGTAAAAAGTCTGCAGCAACCGTAATACAGGGAAGTGAGAGGGACTACAAGTTCCAGCAAGGCAACCGGCTCCCAGGATTACTCTGCACTTTCCATGTTCTGATCTTTACTGTACAGGATTTTACCAACATTCCTGCCTCAGTAAAATCAAAACCAAATGACCATGGATTCAGGAGTTTGTCTGGCGCAGAGAGGAACCATCAGGAAGCCAAGTAAAATCAATGGATTTATTAAATGCAACGCGTTTCGCTGCGCATGCGCAGCGAAACGCGTTGCATTTAATAAATCCATTGATTTTACTTGGCTTCCTGATGGTTCCTCTCTGCGCCAGACAAACTCCTGAATCCATGGTCATTTGGTTTTGATTTTACTTCTACCCAGGAGGGCTGCAGTGGACCTTCTTGTACATCTCTTCTGCACTTTACCTTGTTGTGTGTGGGCGCACAACCAACTTTGGTAAGCGTTTTGGGAATTACCGTCCCTCACCCCCACTAACAAGATCTGCTGATCCCGCACATGAGGCGCCTTCCTCCTTCTCTCTAGATTTGCCTCAGTAAAATATTATTGTCTCCAGCACTTGGCCCAGGAGAACTGTCTAAACCTTGGAGAGTGGTGGTTAACGCTACCCTGGTATCACGAATGGTACATCACCCCAGTAGTACACCACACTGCAAACCACAAAATCTTCAATGCTTAACCACTGAGCTTCCAATAATAGCCATAGAGCTCTCTCACATAACATTAGTGGTGTCCACCTCCTGATGCCAACCTAATCATAGACCACAATCATCCGATGGATGTCGAAAGATTGTCATTTTGGTCTCCGTATAGCTTTTGCATAGCATAGGATCCAATATATATATAGCAGTATACGTCTTGTTTCAACATGGAAGATGTATATATGTCTGGAAATTCCCTGATTTATACCCCTGCCGGAAACTACAAAAGTGTGAAAATGCCTAAGCCATAGAATGCCAAGTAACAACTACAGAAGTTACAGCTTCAGGGCCACCAGTCACAACCTCCATATAGCCCTAAGCAACAGCCACATGGGTCCTAATAATAGACACAGAACTCCCAGTAGCAGCCATAAAACCATCAATACCTGCCACCAGTAACAGCTACAGTGTTCCCAGTAGTCAGAGAACTCTCAGAAACTGCTACAAAGCTCCCAGTGACTATGATAGCGCTAACAGTAACTGTAACAGAGCTCCCACCATAGAGCCCCCAGAAACTAACACAGAGCTCTCCAGTATGTGCCATAGTGCCTCCAGTAACTACCACAGAGCTCCCAGTATGTGCCATAGTGCCTCCAGTAACTGCCACAGAGCTCCCAGTATGTGCCATAGTGCCTCCAGTAACTACCACAGAGCTCCCAGTATGTGCCATAGTGCCTCCAGTAACTGCCACAGAGCTCCCAGTATGTGCCATAGTGCCTCCAGTAACTGCCACAGAGCTCCCAGTATGTGCCATAGTGCCTCCAGTAACTGCCACAGAGCTCCCAGTATGTGCCATAGTGCCTCCAGTAACTACCACAGAGCTCCCTTTATGTGGCATAGTGGCTCCAGTAACTACCACAGAGCTCCCAGTATGTGCCATAGTGCCTCCAGTAACTACCACAGAGCTCCCAGTATGTGCCATAGTGCCTCCAGTAACTACCACAGAGCTCCCAGTAACTACCACAGATCTATCTAAAGTCAATAAAACCACATTTCACAGATTGTCAACTAGCTTTCACAGGCTTCTGAATGCCAATTGTTATGCACATAGAAATATATATTTGTGTTTTTACATTCATATTATACAAAAATGGCGTAGTCGGCAGGATTACCACAATAAGTGGAGCCCACAGTAATGGACACAGAGCCCCCAGTAAAAGCCACAGAGCTCCCAGTAAATGCCAAAGAGAACCCAGTTAATACCACAGAGCCCCCAGTATGTGCCATAGAGCCCCCAGTAACTGCCATAGAGCTCCAAGTAACTACCACAGAGCTCTCCAGTAACTATCACAGAGCTCCTGACATGTGCCATAGTGCCCCCAGTAACTGGCATAGAGCCCCCAGTAACTACCACCAAGCTCCTCATAATTACCACAGAGCTCCCAGTATGTGCCATAGTGCCCACAGTAACTGCCATAGAGTCTTCAGTAACTACCACAGAGCTCGCAGAAACTACCACAGAGATCCCTGTAACTACCACAGAGATCCCTGTAACTACCACAGAGATCCCTGTAACTACCACATAGATCCCTGTAACTACCACAGAGCTCCCTGTAACTACCACAGAGATCCCTGTAACTACCACAGAGATCCCTGTAACTACCACAGAGATCCCTGTAACTACCACAGAGATCCCTGTAACTACCACATAGATCCCTGTAACTACCACAGAGCTCCCTGTAACTACCACAGAGCTCCCTGTAACTACCACAGAGATCCCTGTAACTACCACAGAGATCCCTGTAACTACCACAGAGTTCCCTGTAACTACCACAGAGCTCCCTGTAACTACCACAGAGCTCCCTGTAACTACCACTGTCACATTCTCCTCTTCTGAACTGCAGCCTACAGTACACAATATTCCATAGAACAGGAAATATTCAGTATATTCCCCAATGGACGGAGTGTATTAGATCTGGAGAGCCTTGATGCAGGTGTACGGGGGTGGAAATCTCTCGTTCCCCCGGTGGCTGTTTTCTGGCTGTGGGAAGAGACACTAACTCCCAATTACGGGCGCTGCAAAAGCAAAAAAAAAAAAAAAGATGTCCATGGGGTAACATTGTGAAGGATAAACAGTTTTGTTACTGTGTAGAAGGAAGCTTCATTTGTGTACCGCTTCCAGGCACATTAATGTTTAATAAGGTGATTTCACACGGTTTGTGGGGGGCGAACAAGAGTAAGGCAAATCGGGATTTCTTGATAATACCGTATATCGGGGTTTCCTAACCAGTGTGCCTCCAGCTGTTGCAAAACGACAATTCTCAGCATGCCCAGATAGCCTTTGCCTGTCCGGGCATGCTGGGAGTTGTCGTTTTGCAACAGCTGGAGGCACACTGGTTGGGAAACGCTGCCAAAGATCTGTCTAAAGTAAATAAAACAGTCTTTACACAGGCTGTCTCCTAGCTTTCCCAGGCTCCTAAATGGCAATTGTTATGGACATAATTTTTAATTTTTTTGCCGTAGGTGGCAGGATTAACACAATAAGGAGCTATGAACAGGATGACGACCCTAGAACAACAACACACCAATGTAGTCTTGGGTAATCAGGGTGTGCCATTAGTTACCTTGGTCATTCAGGGGTCTGGAAAAGCTGGGAGTCATTTAATAGATTATGTGAACTGACCCCCAACCCACTTATGAGTCTTAGCAGTTTAAAGGGGTTGTGCGTTGCCCTGACTTTCGGAGCTCCGCTCACAGTGTCCGGAAGTTCATTACTCCTAACGCTGTGTTCGGGCTTCCGTGTTCGCAGCCGCCGGGCGTGACGTCACGCCCGGCCCCCTCATGACGTCTCGCCCGCCCCCTCGTGACTTCACACCCGTCCCCTCAACGAAAGTCTATGGGAAGGGGGCGCGACCGCTGTCACGCCCCCTTCCCATAGACTTTGGTAGAGGGGGCAGGCGTGACGTCACGAGGGGGTGGGCGAGACGTCACGAGGGGGCGGGTGAGGGGCCGGTCGTGACGTCACGCCCGGCGGCCGCGAACACAGAAGCCCGCGCACAGCGTTTGGAGTAATGAACTCACGGACGCTGTTAGCGGAGCTCCGAAAATTAGGGCAGCGTACAACCCCTTTAAGCTTTTAGTTGCTGGAGTCTAGCCCAGGTGATTTGGTTGGTGAATTACAGTGATGAGACTCGACCCCCTCTCTTTCTGCAAAGCCAGAGGGTTTGTGGGAAATGTAGACAGCTTTAGGAAATAATTTCTACTCTGAAATAGGAAGCAATATGGCCAGGGCTCCAGTCCTGCAGGAACCAGGTGGAACTGAGTTCCTGCACATTTTCCACAGCAGGAACCCCGTTCCCATTAGCAGGAATCTTTCAGGACAAGCCCTTGGGAGCTTTTTTTCTTCCAGGACTTGAATATGGCTGAAAACTAAAGCCTGCCACATCAGCTAAAATAGGTAAGCACAAGGTGTACACAAGAATCTCTACATAATTATCTAATAATAGCCTATACTGAACTAGCAAAATAATAATAATAATAATAGTTCCTGGAGTGCTTTTTTAACATACTGTTAACATACTACTGGATGCCTGATATCTGCTATCTGAACTACTACCCATCCCATGATACATACAGGATAGAGGGCCAGGGCAGTAACTAGAATAATTGGTCCCCCATAACAAATTAAAGGGGTATTCCAGTGAAAAAAATGTTTTTCTTATCAACTGGCTCCAGAATGATAAACAGATTTGTAAAGTACTTCTATAAAAAAAAATCTTAATCCAGGTTACCAGTACTTATCAGCTGCTGAAGTTGAGTTGTTCTTTTCTGTCTGACAACTGTGCTCTCTGCTGACACCTCTGTCTGTCTCAGGGACTTTCCAGAGTAGGAGCAAATCCCCATAGCAAATTTATGCTGCTCGGGACAGTTCCTGAGACAGACAGAGGTGTCAGCAGAGAGCACTGTGGTCAGACAGAAAATAACAACTCAACTTCAGCAGCTGATAAGTACTGGAAGGATTACGTTTTTTTTTTTTTTATATATATGTAATTTACAAATCTGTTTAACTTCCTGGAGCCAGTTGATATGAAAATAAAAATAATTATAGTTTTTCACTGGAATACCCCTTTAAGGGCTTGGTCCTCTATTCTGTATGTATTATGAGATTGGTAGTAGTTCAGAAAAAGAAATTATTTTCTAATCCTATTTTCCCATAAATTCTCTGACTTTGCAGAAAGAGGGGATGGAGTCTCATCAATGCAATTCTCCTAATGAGGCTAACCTGTGTAGACTGCAGCATTTAGAAGCTTAAACTGCTGAGACTGTTACGTGGGTTGGGGTCAGCTCATATTATGTGCAGTTTTGATGCATTTTGTTATTCAAAGTGTGTTTTTTTAGAGAAATATTGCCATGAGGGGAAAAGTGATTTGGCCGATAAAGAAAACTGAGGCATTTTACGAAGATTTGAAGCCTTTAGGCTACGTTCATTTTTACTGCATTTTTATACACTTTTGCTACAATTTACAAAAAGCGCTTTAAAAAAGACATGTTTTGCTGCACTTTGTGGCAATTTTGGGAAAATCATGGCAAATGCAGAAAAAAAATGAGAGGTGTATAACAGATAAGATAACAGCAGCAGTATACAGATAGAGCTAGAGGGGAGATGTATAACTACTATACATCCTGATCCCATACAGATAGAAGCAGCAGTATACAGATAGAGCTTGGAGGGAAGGTGTATAATTACTAGCAGTATCTGTGTACAGAGCTGGGAGGGGAGAGGTCTGATAAGCGATCATACCATCTTGTAATTCACAGGAAGTCAGCTGACCCATGACTAACCACTTCCTCCGATACATTAAGCACTGTGATTTTCTGTGGGTCAGGCTGGTGTTTCATGACCCAGTTACAATAATGAAGTACATGGATGCAGCTGTGCTGGAATGAAACAGATGGCACTGTAAGACTAGTGATGGTGAGTGTGAATGATATGGGCAAAAAAAATAACCCTAGAGTGCCTCTAACAATCAAATGGGTCCACTCACTCCCCCCGGACACATAGTAGATCCAATGACTATATAAAGTGTCCCGCAGTGGAGTAACCTTTGACCATTCTGAACATTGTTCGGGTGGCTGTTGCCTCTTAAAGGGGTACTCCGCCCCTAGACATCTTATCCCCTATCCAAAGGATAGGGGATAAGATGTCAGATCGCCGGGGTCCCGCTGCTGGGGACCCCGGGGATTGCTGCTGCAGCACCCCGCTATCATTACTGCGCAGAGCGAGATCGCTCTGCACGTAATGACGGGCAATACAGGGGCCGGAGCATCGTTACGTCACGGCTCCGCCCCTTGTGACATCACGACCAGCCCCCGTCAATACAAGTCTATGGGAGGGGGCGTTGCGGTCGTCACGCCCCCTGCCATAGACTTGCATTAAGGGGATGGGCCGTGATGTCATGAGGGGCGGAGCCATGACGTCACGCTGCTCCGGCCCCTGTATCGCCCATCATTACGCACAGAGCGAACTCGCTCTGTGCAGTAATGATAGCGGGGTGCCGCAGCGGCGATCCCCGGGGTCCCCAGCAGCGGGACCGCGGCGATCTAACATCTTATCCCCTATCCTTTGGATAGGGGATATGATGCCAGGGGCGGAGTCCCTTTTAAAGGGGTACTCCGCTGCGCTGCATTTGGAACAAACTGTTCTGAACGCTGGAGCCGGGCGCTTGTGATGTCATAACCCCGCCCCCTCATGATGCAACGCCACGTCCCCTCAATGCAAGTCTATGGGAGGGGGCATGACAGCCGTCACGCCCCCTCCCATAGACGTGCATTGAGGAGGCATGACGTGGCATCATGAGGGGGTGGGGCTATGATGTCAAGAGCTCCCGGCCCCGGCTCCAGCGTTCGGAACAGTTTGTTCCAAACGCTGAGCAGCGGAGTACCCCTTTAAGGTCTTCTGCTGTATCCCAGGTTTATATACTTAAATATATTTTCAGGTAAGAGTGTTTTCTTATGTCCACTGAGCCTGATGTATATGTAAGGGGTTAACTCCATTACTCCAAATCCTTATCAAAAGCTTTATGTAAAGCTGGTAAGATGTGACATGTCTACTCTTCATCCAATTAGGGACTAAGGGCAGTCCTGCCTTTACCCCGATTCCCAGGGGATATCAGAGGGCCCAAAAGCACACGTTAGTAGAGTCCTGGCTTAGCCAGGGAAGAGAAAACATCACATCTGCCACAACATTCCAGTCCAAGAAAGCATTTCTTCTACCTGTCTAGTGTGTCCCACTACAGGGGTAGTACCATCACAAGTGGATGCTTTAGGGACAACAGCGAAGCTGACGGACCCTCTAGCAAAGGTCCAGTCGACCATGTTTACACAGCGTAAATCCTACGGAATGTCCATCCAGAAAATTTCTGCCCAACTCATCAGTCCACGTTAGGACCACTCAGGAATGCAACATCACAATAGACGGCAATGCATTTCTGAGCGGACCTCAAAGAAAGAACTGCGATGTCAACTCTTTCTGTGGAGGCCGAAGTCAACATTTTCATGGCAGAAATTCTGCGTGCTGCAGCAGAAGACCCTGCTATAACAGAATTATTGAGCCAAATTTTTCCACTGGATTCCTCTCGGAAATTCTGCTGTATCAATGAGGCCTTACAGGCTGCTCTCAGTATTGGTTCCAATTAGTTCTTCTCTTAAATAACTATTAGTACTATTAGTTATCCCATAATTCTGACTCCAATTCTTATAGGGGTTATCCAGGATTGGAAAAACAGAAGCACTTTCTTCTAAAAACAGCACCACGCCTGTCCTCAGGTTGTGTGTGGTATTGCAGGGCAGTTCAATGGAAGTAAATGCGGAAGAGGACAGGTTATAGGTCTCCTCTCTTAGACCCTGTCAGGTTGAGTCCCTCGGTGACCTGGGGGCTCCCCTGATGTTTCTATAATGTTATTTGTCCTACCTTATGTGCAGTCAGTGTCCTAATGTAAAGCTAGTCTAAAGGACCTGCGAGTTATCTAAAGGACCTGTGAGAATGTCACATGTTATGTTGTCACATGATGTTACCCAGAGAGCACTAGCTTAACCTATGACCCGCAGCTTTACCAATGGGCCTTAGTCCAGCCCCCCACTATATAAAGGGGCGGCCATTACAATTCTCTCTCTCTTCTTACCACCTGCTACTGAGCTCAGCAAACACCAGAGATCTCAGTGCTAGTGACCAGCATCTTGAGGCCACAAAGCTACAGTCATTCCAGTAAGTCAAAAGTCTATGTCTGCTGTCACTACAAATAGTCAAGTCCTGCATATAGTCAAGCCTCAAGATAATGGTTTCAAGTTTATTACAAGCAGGACTCAAGTCTTGCAGGAACGCACAGGAACGGAGTTCCTGCACTTTTTCCAGAGCAGGAACACTGTTCCCATTAGCAGGAGTCCTGCAGGACTAGCCCTTGAGTGGAAATCATAGGTGAGTTCCCAGACTTTTTTCCCCAGGACTTGACCCCTGATTACAAGTATTATTGGTCCCAGCAAGCTGTGAGGTCCTTCTGGGTCCTGGCCACCTCTCTGGGAATTTGGCCAAGCTATGAAGATAATTCCATCTGTCTGGACTCAGTAAAGCCTCCGTTAAACCATAACCGGTTGTGGACTCTCCTTTCCTTGACTAGCCATTGGAGCAGCTGAGATACCGTTCGTGTGGTTCCGGTGCCAAAAACCACTCTGGCGTCACGAACATTAGGGGTTAATAACATCTTGCCCCAGGGGTTAATACCATCTGGCCCCACCACCTACACCGCTACACCCCATGGTCCCGCCATACACCGTGGGTCACCACAATAGTCCCCCTAACTTTTAGCTGCATCACTGGCAATGTCCCCTCCATGTCTTTGTGCCCAGTGATTGGGGCAGATAGGGTGTCCGGGCATGCTGGGAATTGGAGTTTTGCAACAGCTGGAGGCACCCTGTTTGGGAAATACTGCTGTAGGCCATGAAGACCTGGTATATAGCCGTCTAGACCTCCACCCTTCGCTCCAATGTCTCCCGTGCAGAGTGGATGTCACCGTCACCGGTTACGCACAAGGGAAATACAATTTCCAGGCGGCGTTTATCTTAGGATTCTACCGGTTGTGCGGTGCATTAAGAGCGATGGCACACGGGGTGCGGGTAATTATCTTTCATTCATACAAGGCTTTTAGGGCTTTGTTAGGTTTAAAGCGTCGCTGGAAGGATAATGTATGATTCACAAGACAAATCATCCTCCTGACATGTTTATATATACATAGGTGCATTAGTGTCTGTCTGTGAAGTCTGCCGCAACGTAATGGAGAGACCCCCATTATCCCCCCACACAATGTAGATCAATGGAAGCATACTGGAGGGACCGGGTCTGGAAACACTCTCCAAAAGTAAACGCACCCCAACCATATCCCCAACCCTGGGCCTCTCCAGCTGTTCTGTAGAACTACAACTTCCAGCATGTCCTGAAGCTTAGGGAGGGCTCGCTGAAAATTGTAGTGATGCAACAGCCGGAGAGACAAGAGATTAGAAACCCTGAAGATATACATTAAAGCTTTGTAAGGGCATGCTGGGAATTGTAGTTCTGCAACAGCTGGGGAGCCATGGGTTAACCCCTTCATGACCCGTTTTTTTTTTTCCGTTTTTGCACTCTTGTTTTTTCCTCCTTACCTTTAAAAAAATCATAACTCTTTCAATTTTGCACCCAAAAATCCATAGAGGGGCTTATTTTTTGCGCCACCAATTCTACTTTGCAGTGACATCAGTCATTTTACCCAAAATGTTATGGCGAAACGGAAGAAAAAATCATGTGCAACAAAATTGAAGAAAAAACGCCATTTTGTAAATTTTGGCGGCTTCCGTTTCTACGTAGTACATTTTTCGGTAAAAATTACACCTGATATTTATTCTGTAGGTCCATACGATTAAAATGATCCCCTACTTATATAGGTTTGATTTTGTCGTGCTTCTGGAAAAAATCCTAACTAAAATTGTCATCTTCTGACCCCTATAACTTTTTTATTTTTTCGCGTACGGGCCGGTATGAGGGCTAATTTTTTTGCTGTGATCTGAAGTTTTTAGCATTTTTGTATTGATCTGACTTTTTGATCACTTTTTATTCATTTTTTCAGGACAGAAAAAGTGACCAAAAATACGCTATTTTGGACTTTGGAATTTTTTTTGCGCGTACGCCATTGACTGCGCGGTTTAATTAATGATATATTTTTATAATTTGGACATTTCCGCACGCGGCGATACCATATATGTTTATTTTTATTTTTATTAACACAGTTTTTTCTTTTTTTTTCTTGGAAAAGGGGGGTGATTCTTACTTTTATTAGGGAAGGGGTTAAATGATCTTTATTAACTTTTTTTTGCATTGTTATAGCTCCCATAGGGGAATATAACATGCCGTACATTGATCTATCATACTGTTCAATGCTATGCCATAGCATAGCATTGATCAGTGTTTCTGCCGCTTGACTGCTCATGCCTGGATCTCAGGCACTGAGCAGTCATTCAGCGATCAGACACGGAGGAGGAAGGTAAGGGGACCCTCCTCGTGTCCTCCAGCTGTTTGGGATGCCGCGATTTCGCCGCTGCGGTCCCGAACAGCCCACTGAGCTAACCAGCACTTAGACGGCTTTCACTTTAGATGCGGCGATCAACTTTGAATGCCGTGTCTGAAGGGTTAATAGCGCACGGCACATCAGTGCCATGCTATTAGCCACGGGTCCCGGCCGTTGCTAGGTACCGGGCCCCACCCGCTAAGATGAGGGCCATGCTGTGGCCCCGCGTTATAGAAAGGGAAAAGACCCAGGACGTACGGGTACGTCCTGGGTCAGGAAGGGGTTAAAGAACACTGCAGGAACAATAAAGCATATCAAGAGCATTCTGGGAATTGTAGTTCTGCAACAGCTGTAGAACCAAGGGTCGAAAAACACTGCAGACCTATTAAACCTATTAAAGCATATCAAGAACATGCTGGGAATTGTAGTTCTACAACAGCTGAAGAGCCATGGGTTGAGAAACACTTCAATATTCTATGAAACTTATGGAGGGCATGCTGGGAATTGTAGTTCTGCAACAGCTGGGGAACCATGGGTTAAAGAACACTGCACGAACAATAAAGCATATCAAGGGCATGCTGGGAATAGTAGTTCTACAATAGCTGTAAAGCCATGGGTTAAAGAACACAGCAGGAACACTAAAGCATATTGAGGGCATGCTGGGAATTGTAGTTCTGCAACAGCTGGAGAGCCATGGGTCGAAGAACAATGCAGAACTATTAAAGCATATTAAGAACATGCTGGGAATTGTAGTTCTACAACAGCTGGAGAGCTATGGGTTGAGTAACACTGCAGTACTCCCTAAAGCAGTGGTCTCCAACCTGCGGACCTCCAGATGTTGCAAAACTACAACTCGCAGCATGCCCGGACAGCCAATGGCTGTCCGGTCATGCTGGGAGTTGTAGTTTTGCAACATCTGGAGGTCCGCAGGTTGGAGACCACTGCCCTAAAGCTTAGGAAGGGCATGTTGGGAATTGTAGTTTTGCTACAGTTGAAGAGTCAAGGAAAAGGAAACTTTGCAGTACTACATTAAAACATATTAAGGGCATGCTGGGAATTGTAGTTCTTCCACAACTGAAGACAGACACAGGTTTGGTAATACTGCAATACTTTATGAAGGCTTAGCCTGTAGTTCTGCAGCAGCTGGAGAGCCATGGGTTGAAGAACACTGCAGGAACACTGAAGCTTAGGAAGGGCATGCTGGGAATTGTAGTTCTGCAACAGCTGGGGAACCAATGGATGCATTACTATATAAAAGCTTATGAAGGCTATGCTGGGAATTGTAGTTCTGCAACAGGTTTGATAATACTGCAATCGTTCATTGAGGCTTTGGAAGGACATGTTGGAAATTTTAGTTCTGCAACAGCTGGAGGGCCATGGGTTGAGGAACACTGTAGGAACATTGAGACTTAAAGGGGTATTCCAGGAAAAAACTTTTTTTTTTATATCAACTGGCTCCAGAAAGTTAAACAGATTTGTAAATTGCTTCTATTAAAAAAATCTTAATCCTTCCAATAATTATCAGCTTCTTAAGTTGAGTTGTTCTTTTCTATCTGGCAACAGTGCTCTCTTCTGACATCTCTGCCTGTCTCGGGAACTGCACAGAGTAGAAGAGGTTTGCTATGGGGATTTGCTTCTATTCTGGACAGTTCCTGAGACACATGTCATCAGAGAGGACTTAGACAGCAAAGAACAACTCAACTTCAGCAGCTCATAAGTACTGAAAGGATTAAGATTTTTTAATAGAAGTAAAAAAATTTTTTAAAAGAAAATGTTTTCCAGTGGAGTACCCCTTTAAGAAGGGCATGCTGGGAACTGTAGTATTTTTCACAGCTGAGAGTTTGGTCCAATAGAATATTGTGTAGACCAGGGGTATCCAAACTGTGGACCTCCAGCAATTGCAAAACTACAACTCCCAGCATGCCCGGACAGCCAACGGCTGTCCGGGCATGCTGGGAGTTGTAGTTTTGTAACAGCTGGAGGTCCACAGTTTGGAGACCCTCTAGCCCTGTAGACAATACTCCTTTGAGCACAAATCCCCCTCCAGTCTTCATAGTTTGTTATGGTTTCCTTGCACTGATACAACAGGCTCCAGAGGGATACAATGTATCTGTTTAAGCTCACAGAGTATTGTCTAGACTGGATACAATCCCTCAGGAATCAGGGGGATCTGGATGATGAGAGACCGATCTATTATAAGATAACCATCAGTAACTAATGCTGGGTCCAGGGCTGCAGTCTATGGGGGGCCCCCGCATCTGTAAGGTTATTGCTGTACTAAAAAGCTAAATATTTACCCAACCTCCTTCTTCAGGTCCATCGAGCTTAATAAATATTTAAGTCTTCCACTAGGCCAGTGATCCCCCCCAATTCTTCAATCGAAATCCTAGAGTCACATGATGAATGAATCACATGACTTATTATAAAAAAAAAAAAACGTCAGCGGGGAAATAAAACGCTAAAAAAAAAAAACTTATAAAAAAACAAAAAACTAAAATCCACTATTTTTGATACAACGCCACAAAAACTACCCCCTCATTCTGCGCTGCCAAGATGCGTTATTTTGTGTATTTTTATTAAAAAAAATTAAATAGTGGGTATTAGTATTGCCTTTTTTTATGAAAATTTTTTTCTTTTTTGGTGTTTTTTTCCCCGTGTGTGTGTGTGTTTTTTTTTAATCATGTGACAAAGATTTCTATTGAAGAAATGATTGAAAAAAATAAATAAAACACTAACAGACATGCATACGTGGGACCTTTTTCTGACTCCCCCCCCCCTCCTATAGAACAACAATTTTGTTGAAGAATAAAAGGAATAGCTCCGTATTCAGACCATGCAGAAATTTTGAAAAACTGACACTGAGCTTAAAATTGACACCAGAGGCTGAAAATACACCCCAAAAAAAACCATCCTATAAGTTTAACATTTTATTTTTCTCTATTGACTCCCAGTTAACATCTGGTCGCAGTCAGAATAGATAATAATATTGTGGACTAGTACTGGTGTCCACTCCCTAATTTAGACAACTCCCAAAGAGCATGAAGCAAATAGTAAGGGGGGGGGGGGGGGATATTGAGGTACTAATAAAACATAGCTTTTAATGTATAGATTAAAACACACTGATTAAATTGTATGCTGGTAATGAATAATTAAATAGAATGACTAGCTCTGCCCAACGCGTTTCAGCACATTGTTACATGTGACCTCATCAGGGGCTGACAGGCATAAAGAAATACAGTCATTACATATAGTAATTAACATCAGGGGTAGCCGATACAGTAGCGACCCCTGAGAAGAGCGTGCTAGATGTCATGCACTAGTACTCTACACAGCATATAGATGACAGGACCCAGACGCAACAGTTCTGGCGTCTATCTGGGATAAATCCTGACGATGTGTGTGTAACCCGCAGTGGCGGGGAGCCAAGCATACAAGCCGGCTGCTAGCACACATGTGGCTGACATTTTTGCCCTGTCACCTATTTATACATCACTTTGTTTAATCAGTGTGTTTTAATCTATACATTAAAAGCTATGTTTTATCAGCACCTCAATATTTTCTCCCCCTTACTATTCGCAGTCAGAATAGGCCTCACCATAGTCCACTAAAGAAGTTGAGTGTACGTGCTCAGCGCCATATCCAGAGGTTTTCTTTCGGAAATAGATATATAAGCGCTGCCAGCATTGCTGCAAAGGTTGAAGGGGTGGGGGGGGGGGTTGGCCTGTCAGCGCTCAGACCATATGCCGCACACTGCACCAAATTGGTCGGCATGGCTGTCATCCCAGAAGGATAATGCACAAGAAAGCCCGCAAGCAGTTTGCTGAAGACGAGAAAACTAAGGACATGGATTACTGGAACCATGTCCTGTGGTCTGATGAGACCAAGATAAATTTATGTGGTTCAGATGGTGTCAAGCGTGTGTGGTGACAACCAGGGGAGGAGTACAAAGACAAGTGTGTCCAGTCTACAGTCAGCATGATGGTGGAGAGTCATGGTCTGGGCCTGTATGATGCTGCCGGTACTGGGGGCTACAGATCATTGGGGGAACCATGAATACCAACATGTACTGTGACATACTGAAGCAAAGCAGTATCCCCTCCCTCCAGGGACTGGTCTGCAGGGCAGTATTCACACATGATAAGACCCCAAACACCTCCAAGACCACCACTGCCTTGGTAAAGAAGGGTAAAGGTGATGGGCCGGCCAAGCATGTCTCCAGGCCTAAACCTTATTCAGCATCTATGGGGCATCCTCAACAGGAAGGTCTCTAACATCCACCAGCCCTCTCATGTCCTCACGAACTGCGGAAAAGCTTGAAGAATACCCTTAGTAGATGGTGCTGCGGCTCTTTCAGAATGATGGAGTAGGACCAAAGGCTTAGTTTAAGGTCCATAGTGGAACCATTTTTATTAGGTCAATAAAAAAAAAAAACATGCGATGACGCGTTTTGGGAGGATCCCTCCCTTCCTCTGATCCTGATCTGAGGAAGGGAGGGATCCTACCGAAACGCATCATCACATGTTTTTTTTTATTTTTTATTGACCTAATAAAAATGGTTCCACTATGGACCTTAAACTAAGCCTTTGGTCCTACTCCATCATTCTGAAAGAGCCGCAGCGCCATCTACTAAGGATATTCTTCAAGCTTTTCCGCAGTTCCTCCAGGACAGTGCTACTGTATTCCTGCTACCCAGAAGGCTTGGCAGCGACTCCACAACCTGAGTACCCCTTTATCACTGGGGTTATATGCCTGTACTGTCTTCTTTAAGGTGAGCGGCCATCTTTATGGTTCCGGTCCAGCTCTGGACTAGTATTTCTCCCGTCTCCAAGGGTAATACACCAGGCGCCGGTATCGGTCTCTCCATTTTTTTCTCCCCTACAGATGTCCTCATGAAGGAGTAGAAGAGGACTTCAAGGGCACGATTAGTGTTGGGCACGAATATTCACATTTTGAATTTTTTAACGCGAATTAGCAAATATTGCGAATATATATCTAAATTACAAATATTCCCTTTTTTTTCTAACAGAACACATCACAGTGATCATCATCCCTCTCTGCTTCCAGCTTGTGGTGTAAAGAATGATCCAATACTAGTCACTGTGTGAGACTGTGGAGCGCGAATATTTTGCACATGCGCATATTCCCTCTTTTAAATAGTGGGCCAATAAGAATGATGCAAATACACTTGTGAGAGGTTATCAACATCCCTAGCAACCAATAGTAAAGTTTCCCACCCCTTCACTATATGATTCCTCCCAGCAGTGTTTTTTTGCAGTTTCATGTGCGATTACGCGAATATGCAACGAATACGCAAATACACAACGAATATAATGAATACACGAAATTTGCGAATATAGGATGGATATTCGTCCATATATTCACAAAATATGGCGATTTCGAATATGGCCAATGCCACTCATCACTAGTGAAGTTCTGGTGAACTCCATGCCAAATAGGCTTAAAAGGGGTACTCCAGTGGAAAAAAAAATTTCTTAAAATTAACTTGTATCAGAAAGTTATACAGATTTGTAAATTTCTTCTATATAATAATCTTAATCCTTCCAGTACTTATAAGATGCTGCATGCTTCACAGGAAGTGGTGTAGTTCTTTCCAGTCTGACCACAGGGCTCTCTGCTGACACCTCTGTCCGTGTCAGGAACTGTCCAGAGAGTAGGAGCAAATTCCCATAGCAAACCTCTCCTGTTCTGGACAGTTCCTGACACGGACAGAGGTGTCAGCACTGTGATTGTCATGACTGACTGGGGGACAGGGAGATTGAGCCCTAACTGACGCTAAAAAGACTCTCCCAGCCTACTTTTGCCCATCCATTCTAAACGATGGATCGACAACTGGGCGCCGGTCCTTCCTAAGCTAAAGTGCAGTGGAGTGAAAACACATAACTTACATAATAAACATGGTCATAGGCCAGAAACAGAAAACTACTAGACAACCAGATATACCAAACAGGATACAAATACCAACAGGGCAGAATATAAACAGGCAAACGGATAAGGAAACTTAACACACTGTTCACACAACAAACAAAGTGGACACCCCATTCCACAAAAGGAGTAGCCATTAATAATAAAGCCAAATAGGCTACTGGCCAGCGGACACACTCCACCGTGTGGACAAAATGCTGACCCAGTAGGAAACGGAAATACAGTGACCCCTCGACCTGCGATGGCCCCGACATACGATCATTTCAACATAAAATGCTTTTGTATGTCGGGGCCATCGCATAAACGGCTATCCGGCTGCGCAGACTGCTTCAGCTGCCACCAGATAGCCGTTTACGGTGCCCCGTGTGGTCCGCTGACCATCACTTACCTGTCCTCGAGGCTCCGGCGCGTCCTCTTCGGGATCCCCTACATCGTCGGCACTCTCCATCATCGTCATCACGTCGCTGCGCACGCCGTCCCGTCATCCAATAGGAGCGGCGTGCGTAGCGACGTGATGGCGGCGACGGAGAGCGCGGTTGCTGTGGAAGAAGTGGCCTGGCCGGAGCGTCGGGGACATCCCGGGGACGCGGCGACAGCGATGGACGGTGACATCCAGGGCAGCGGTGCCGAGCGGTGACAGTCCGGAGCGGCGGGGACAGGTGAGTACAACTTCCTCTAACAGTGGTCTTCAACCTGCGGACCTCCAGACGTTGCAAAACTACAACACCCAGCATGCCCGGACAGCCAACGGCTGTCCGGGCATGCTGGGTGTCGTAGTTTTGCAACATATGGAGGTCCGCAGGTTGTAGACCACTGTCCTATACTTTACATTGCACGGATCCCTCAACATAAGATGGTTTCAACAAACGACGGTCCTTTTGGAACGGATTACCATCGTATGTTGAGGGACCACTGAATTATACATCCAAAATCCATAAAAGAAGAGGAATTGGAGCACTCACCCGGTAAGACGTTAATCACAGGAGCTTTATTGAAAATTCATATGCAGGGGAGCGGACATACAGAGGTGCGGGGGAGAAGGAATGGGCGACGTCAGGCCCCTAGTAATTTCACATACAGGTGTGCTATTTAACAAGGGAAGTGATGTAAACCAACCCACAATCCCAGGTGAACTACAAAGTTAAAATAAACAATTAAAATCACACCTAAATACAAAGTATGAACAAACAACAAAGATGCTACTACTAATATATACTCATTTATGACATTTTTCATTTCTTTCATTAAGCCCTAACGCGTTAGTGGCTCCCAATCTTGAAATGCAACGGGATTCTTTTTTGAGCAGTAGTAGGTGTCTATCGCCTTGTCCTGCCGGATCTACTTTCTCTATCCCTGCAAATTTCAAAGACTTCAGATCGCTTGAATGTAATTCTCTCGCGTGAGTAACGAACCTAGTAGATCCGATCCCTGTTCCAATGGACCGGAGATGTTCTCTCATCCTATGGAACAGGGGCCGGATCGTTTTGCCAATATAAAAAAATCCACATTCACAATAAATCGCATATATGACAAATTTCGTCCTGCAAGTAATTAACTGCCTCCTAGAGTTAAGGACTTAGCGCCTGAATTGTGACCGCAAAAGGAGCAAGAACCGCAAAGATAATTGCCGCAGAGGCTGTGTTCAGACAGCCAATGCGTTTTTTTTGTTTTTATGTTGCAAAGTTTTATTTTGTTGCATCAAATATTGATGAATGGTTTTGCTCCTCTGCTAGGTGACAATCGGCTTTTCAATCGCGGCTGCTGCCAAATCCTCATCTTGCTGCAACATGAACCAATTCTTTTCAATTGCTTTCTTGATACAATTATTCATTGGCGGATTATTGAAAGAGAAAGATATACAGTTTGATTTTTCTTTACATTTATTTCTCAGTAGACTCTCTCTTTCAACCTTCCTGGCTTTTTCTTTAGCTTCTTTGATAACTCGTACAGGGTATTCCCCCCCCCCCCCGATCAAGGAATCTTTGTTCCAGGTCTGCAACTTGCTGCTCATATAAGTCATTACAATTACTTATTCTCTTCAACCTGATCATTTGACTATAGGGAACACTATTTTTGGTATGGACAGGATGAGAGGAGTTATAGTGCAGCAGTGCATTGCTGGAAGTTGGCTTCCTAGAACCTGATGTGACTAGGTTACCATTTTTTATGTCAATTTTTACATCTAAGGATTCAAGGGAATTCTGTCCAAAATG
Organism: Hyla sarda; assembly: GCF_029499605.1. Classification (NCBI taxonomy): domain Eukaryota; kingdom Metazoa; phylum Chordata; class Amphibia; order Anura; family Hylidae; genus Hyla; species Hyla sarda. Next base: position 494,044,353 of record NC_079190.1, on the reverse strand, counting down.
GGATGTGAATGACATATTAACGTCATTGGAATCATTCAAATACTTTACAAAATCATTAAACTGGTCACAGGTACCGTTCCAGATGACGAATATGTCATCCACATATCGCCATATTGTGCCAATAAACTTAATGTACAGATTGTGGGATGAAAAAAAATGTATTTCCTTTCGAAAACCGCAAGAAAAATATTTGCGAACGCACATGAAATCGGTGTACCCATTGCGGTACCATTCTTCTGCCTGTACCAGCTTTTTTCGAATTGAAAGACATTATTTGAAAGAATAAAATGGACCACTTCCAGTATAAAATTAATTAACCCTTCTGAGTGATTGCTGTTAGACAAGAACAGTTTTAAAGCCTCTATACCCGCATCCAATGGGATGCGGGTATAGAGGCTTTCCACGTCAATGGAAGCAAGGGCGAAATCACTCTGCCATCCATACCCTTCTAAAGCCACAATTAAGTCCCCAGTGTCTCAGAGGTAGGTGGGAATATGTTGCAGCAAGGGGTTAATGAGCCAATCTACATAACTAAAGAGGAACGCTGTGGGGCATCCTATTCCTGCTATAATGGGGTGACCGGGAGGAGGGATTCAGCCCTTATGAATTTTCGGAAGCATATACCAGTATGCATTCTTGGGATAGGTGGGAAGGAGTTTTTCTGCAGCTTTTTCCTCTAAGATCCCTCTCTCCACATACCTGCGGAGAAAGGATCTAAGATTATTAATGATCTTGCCTGTGGGATTATTAACACGTTTTTCATAGGTAAGCTAATCATTCAACTGTTTATTTGCTTCCTGTAAGTAATCTTTTTTCCATAAAACTATGGCCCCACCTTTATCCGCCTTAGTGATGAGCACATCATCTCTCCTTGCTAACTGGTCTAGGGCTTTCTTTTCTTCACAGGAGATGTTAGGTACCGGCTGTGGATACAGTAGGGACCTAACATCTCTATAGACCGCTTTCTGAAAGAGGTCTATTACTCCTCCCGGTGTATAATACATGAAACACTAGACTAGAACTGGATGAGTCTGAATAGACTCCAGAATACCAAACAGGAACATAACATACAGAGCACAGGGTACAAGCAAGACTCAGACACAGTGTGAACACAGACAGAGCAGAATGAACAAACATAATCCTAAAACCGACTAATGTAACACAGACTAAAATACAAGGAGCATGCTATATAACCATGGCTAAAAACCCAGATAAAAAGACAAGATAAATACAAGGTAAATGCTCAAGCAGACATAGTCAGAATATAGTACAAACAGACATAGTGGCATTAAACTAATAGATCAAAGTATTGCACTGAATGCAGGAGAAGTCTGGTTAAATTAGACACACCCGAGTTTTCATTTGTTCAGAGCATTAACCATTCCCTACCTAGGAAGGATAGAAAACTGCTCTGAACATCCTAGTGTGTGAATACACACCTAAACAGAAAAATACAAAAACAAATGAATGGACACTGTGGTCAGACTGGAAAGAACTACACAACTTCCTCTGGAGCATACATCAGCTTATAGGTAATTTACAAATCTGTTTAACTTTCTGGAGCCAGTTGATCTGAAAACATTTGTTATCCACAGGAGTACCACTTTAAGCGGATAGCGCCATTTTATTAGCACCGCTGCTCGATCGCCCGGACTGTCAACATCAGAGGGAAATCTCATTTGTAAGAAGCAAAAAGAAAAAGGAGCCGGGTTCAGTGAGTTAATTTACACCTATTCATGATGGATGACATTATAATTAATGAGCGGCTCTCTGCAGCACTTAATTCTGCTGCATCTGAACATTCACTGATTAGAGTAATGGGCGGCGGTGTCTCCCGGGTGGGAATGTGGGTGAGGCTGGGTTCACACTGCAGAATTTCTGCCAGAGATCGAGCCGGCGGCGCTAGGACCGAGCAGACTGCATTGCTGCCCCGATAGACTGCAATGCATTTCTGGGTCGATCTTTTCGGAGATATGCTCATAAATGCATTGCCATCTATGGGGACGGCAATGTAGTCCACGCGGTCCTAGTGCCGCCAGCTCGATCTCCGGCAGAAATTCTGCTCAGAAATTCCTCAGTGTGAACCTACCCTTAAGGGGTTCTCCCGTGGAAAAATTATAATTTCAAATCAACTGGTGCCAGTAAATTAAACAGATTTGTAAATCACTTCTATTTAAAAAAAAAAATATCTTAATCCTTCCAGTACTTATTAGCTGCTGTATGCTCCAGAAGAAGTTGTGTAGTTCTTTCCAGTTTGACCACAGTGCTCTCTGCTGCCACCTCTGTCTGTATTAGGAACTGTCCAGAGCAGGAGAGGTTTGCTATGGGGATTTGCTCGTGGTCAGACTGGAAAGAACTACACAACTTCCTCTGGAACATACAGCAGCTTATAACTACTGGAAGGATTAAGATTTTTTAAATAGAAGTCATTTACAAATCTGTTTAACTTTTTGGCACCAGTTGATTTGAAAAATAAATAGATTCCACTGGAGTACCCCTTTAACCCTATAATAACCAGACTGTTTTACAGCGTTGTTTCTAGGGTGCCTCTAGCTGTTGCATAACTACAACACCCAGCATGCCCGGACAGCCTTCGGCTGTCCGGGCATGCTGGGAGTTGTAGTTTTGCAACAGCTTTAGGCATCTTGGTTGGGAAACACTGGACTAAAGACTTCTGCTCCTGCATAAACTGATATGGTAGGGAATGGACTGTCCTAAGGATCCGTATTACTGATAGGATGGCACCATGACAGGTGCAAAATTGCATGAAAGTACTACAAGCATAAAGGGCTGGGTGCCATGCTGGCATAGTGTCAGGTCTCTACTTTAATAGGGTCATCTAGGAATAGGAAAACAGAACTGATTTTTTTCCCCTAGAAACAGCGCCACACTTGTCCTCAGGTTGTGTGTGGTATTGCAGCTCAGTTCCATTGAAGTTGCAATACCACACACAACCTGAGGACAGGGGTGGTGCTGTTTTATATATATACATAATATATATATATATATATATATATATATATATATATATACATATTATTAATTATTCATATTTTTTATAAGATGTATTCTGTATGCCTGAAGCTGTCTCAACTAGCAGAAATGCAAAATGTACAGTAACTCCTGATGAAAGGGTTGAAGGGTATGTATTTTTTTGCAACCAAATATCCATGGCCCCTTTGCAATTTTTTTTAATGCAAGTTTGCAACCAATTTGTCCATATGGCACCAATGTGCATCTGTGCATCTTCATTGTTACACGCTACTAATATGTAAAAGGGAATCTTATGTAGGAAAGATGTGCTTATGTGTGGAAGATATGGGGGTGGAGCTTATATACAAAATATTTAAGGGTGGAGCTTATATATGAAAGATATGAGGGTGGAGCTTATGTACAAAAGATTTAAGGGTGGAGCTTATATATGAAAGATATGAGGGTGGAGCTTATATATATATATGAAAGATATAAGGGTGAGAGCTTATACATGAAAGATATGAGGGTGGAGCTTATATATAAAAGATTTAAGGGTGGAGCTTATATATGAAAGATATGAGGGTGGAGCTTATATATATGAAAGATATAAGGGTGGAGCTTATACATGAAAGATATGAGGGTGGAGCTTATATATAAAAGATTTAAGGGTGGAGCTTATATATGAAAGATATGAGGTTGGAGCTTTTATATATGAAAGATATAAGGGTGAGAGCTTATACATGAAAGATATGAGTCTGGAGCTTATATATATGAAAGATATAAGGGTGGAGCCTTACATGAAAGATATGAGGGTGGAGCTTATATATAAAAGATTTAAGGGTGGAGCTTATATATGAAAGATGTGAGGGTGGAGCTTATACATGAAAAATATGAGGGTGGAGCTTATATATGAAAGATATGGGGGTGGAGCTTATATATAAAAGATTTAAGGGTGGAGCTTATACATGAAAGATATAAGGGTGGAGATTATATATGAAAGATATGAGGGTGGAGCTTATACATGAAAGATTTAAGGGTGAAGCTTATGCATGAAAGATATGAGGGTGGAGCTTATATATGAAAGATATGAGGGTGGAGCTTATACATGAAAGATATAAGGGTGGAGCTTATACATTAAAGATATAAGGGTGGAGCTTATATATATAAAAGATTTAAGGGTGAAGCTTATACATGACAGTTATAAGGGTGGAGCTTATATGTGAAAGATATGAGGGTAGAGCTTATACATGAAAGATATAAGGGTTGAGCTTATACATTAAAGATATAAGGGTGGAGCTTATATATATAAAAGATTTAAGGGTGAAGCTTATACATGACAGTTATAAGGGTGGAGCTTATATGTGAAAGATATGAGGGTGGAGCTTATACATGAAAGATATGAGGGTGGAGCTTATATATGAAAGATATTAGGGTGGAGCTAATATATGAAAGCTATGAGGGTGGAGCTTATACATGAAAGATATAAGGGTTGAGCTTATACATGGAATATATAGGGGTTTAGCTTATATATAAAAGATTTAGGGGTGGAGCTTGTAAATGAAAGGTATAAGGGTGAAGCTTATACATGAAAGATAAGAGGGTGCAGCTTATACATGAAAGATATAAGGGTGGAGCTTATACATGAAAGATATAAGGGTGGAGCTTATACATGGAAGATATGAGGGTGGAGCTTATACATGGAAGATATAAGGGTGGAGCTTATATACAAAAGATTTAGGGGTGGAGATTGTCAATTAAAAATATAAGGGTGGAGCTTATACATGGAAGATATGAGGGTGGAGCTTATACATGAAAGATATGAGGGTGGAGCTTATACATAAAAATATGAAGGTGGAGCTTATATATACGAAATATGAGGGTGAAGCCTAAGTATATGATGTATGAGGGTGGAGCCTGTGTATATCAGATATGAAGGTGAAAATAAGTAAAAGATATGAGGGGTGAAAAAGGAATAAAAGCTATGAGGGTGGAGCTCACGTGCTGCACCTCCATTTCCCATAGTCCTACTCTCATGTACCATCCAGCCCCTTATCATATCCGTCTCTCATTATTTTTCTGCTTTATACAGAATTTCATGGCCATAAAAATAACAAATCTCCCTTTAGAATTATTAGTGCAGAAACGCGTGTACATGGCGCGGGCGGTAATAACGGCGGTAATAATCGTACATTCCTTGCCGCTCTTGCTCCTAATAACGTGCAGACATTAGAGAAGAGCTTCATGATTTTATGTGTCCTGATGTGAACCAGGTCCCTGAAGCTGCACATTCTCCTCCAGACATCAGGACACCATGCGCTTCCCTTTATATACATATATATATATATATATATATATATATATATATACATTGTAGCAAGGAACAAGGAGCCGTCATTGATGGCCGGTATGTGTCACTGAGGTTCCTGGCCTCGGTGAGGTAAGAGCCGGTTTTTCTCAAGTGTCAGTGTTGCAGATTGCAGTCTGACACTTCGGCTGTTTAGTATGGCTGTAAAGCTGATTCGGGACGGCTTTTACTGGGAATAGTCAAAGTGCTGGGTGGGTGACTATTCCCCACATTCCAGGCCGGGTCTTGGCAGGCTTATAAAGCAGTCAGCACTGTCAGGTAAGTGTTGTGTGTGTCTGACCTCCATCTGACAGTGAAGCTGTGGAGTCCTCTGAGCTGGGGCCTAAAGACTGCAAACAGGTGTGCAAGCCACCCGAAAGCCCGCCAGTGAACTTTTCTGTGTCTGAGCATTTAGCCAAGTGTGAACCGACACCTAGGATTCCAGGTGAACTTTGTTTTGCTGTGTATGAACAAGCACCAAGATTGTTATGTTTTGTTGAGTGTGAATAAAACACTGAAGTTTGATTTACAACCTGGTTCCTTGCCTCTATACTGTGTCCGCTAACCTGACTACCAGAGCAAATCCCCACAATTGGTGGAGGGTGTGGGCAAATGCAGTGGGGCTGGCCTGAAAGCCGAAAGCCGAGTTTTTGTTTTTCCCGGGCACGGGTGAATGTCCTCTATCAAGCCAGCAAGGTTCCTACCCACAGTGGCGTTGCGACCCGGCCCGCACCGGGTGACACCAACCTAATGGGGTGACACCAAGACGCTCCGCAGCACCCCCCCTCCCCAGCTACACAGACACCCCCCCCCCCATCTGTGCCCGACCGGCCTCCCATCCGTCAGCAAGCCCCACCCCCCCCTGCGCTGTGTGTGCGGTGCGCCCGTCCGTCATCACCCCCCCCCTCTTTCACCTGCACTGTGCGCCCGTCCGTCATCACACACCCCCCCCCCCCCCTCACCTTCACCAGCACTGTGCCCGTCCTCCGCTCCCACGTCTGCGCCGGCTTGACGTCACACCGCATGGCCGCGCGGGAGGACGTGAGTTACGTCACTCGTACGGCGCCCGGTGAGAAGGAGTGCTGTGCTGGATGGGTGAGTGTGTATGTATGTCTCTCTGTCTGCTTGTGTGTGTGAGATTGTGTGTGTGTGTGAGACTGTGTGTGTGACTGTGTGTATATGTGACTCTGTGTGTGTGTGTGTGTCTGTCTCTCTGACTGTGTGTGTGTGTGTGTGTGTGTGTTTGTGTTTGTCTCTGTGTTGTATGTGTTTTTTTTTTTTGTGTGTGTGTGTGTGTGTGTGTGGGGGGGGGTGTATAACCAGCGATCTATTGTGGGGAGACATTGACCCATTATGGGGAACCTGCAAGGGAACCTGCGGCCTAATGTGGGGAAACTACTACCAGATGTGCGGAGTCTATGCTACCTATTTTTGGCTAGTCTGTGCTACCTAATATGGGGAATCTGTGCTACCTTATGTGGGGAGTCTATGCTACCTTATGTGGGGAGTCTATGCTACCTTATGTGGGGAGTCTATGCTACCTAATGTGGTGAAATTGCTACCTAATGTGGGGAATCTGTGCTACCTAATGTGGGGAAATTGCTACCTAATGTGGGGTAACTGGTACATACCTAATGTGGGGGAACTGGTACCAAATGTGGGGAATCTATGCTGCCTAATGTGGGGAAACTGCGACCGACCTAATGTGGGGGCACTGCTGCCTACCTAATGCTCCCCCCCTGGCAGTAGCACCCTCATCATCCACCAGCAACACCCCCCCCCCCCCCAGCAGCACCTCCATCAGCAGATCCTAATGGTGGATGATGGAGGTGCTCCTGCCAGGAGGATGATCCTGCGGATGGATGATGGGGGTGATACTGCCAGGGGGGATGGCCAGTAGCACCCTCATCATCCTCCAGCAACACCCCACCCAGTAGTAGCACCCCCATCATCCATTAGCAACACCACCAATACCCCCCTCCCGTGGTAATAGCATCAGCTAACGGATGTTGAGGGGTGTTACTGCGGTTGTGGTATTATATTCAGAGGGTGCACTGTATGGCAACGTTATATTCAGAGGGCGCAGTTTGTGGTAGTATTATATTCAGAGGGCACAGTTTGTGGTAGTATTATATTCAGAGGGCGCAGTTTGTGGTAGTATTATATTCAGAGGGCACAGTGGGTGGTAGTATTATATTCAGAGGGCGCAGTGTGTGGTAGTATTATATTCAGAGGGCGCAGTGTGTGGTAGTATTATATTCAGAGGGCGCAGTTTGTGGTAGTATTATATTCAGAGGGCGCAGTTTGTGGTAGTGTTATATTCAGAGGGCGCAGTTTGTGGTAATATTATATTTAGAGGGCGCAGTTTGTGGTAGTATTATATTCAGAGGGCGCAGTTTGTGGTAGTATTATTAGAGATGAGTGAACTTACAGCTCCGGTGGGCTGAAAAAGGTGGATACATTCCTAGGAAAGAGTCTTCTAGGAATGTATCCACCTTTTCCAGCCCACGGGAGCACCTGAAAGCTGAACTAATTTATGCAGGAAAAGTCATCAACTGCTGAGCAGAGAAGTTTGTGATGAGTTGAATTTACTGTAAGTTCGCTCATCTCTAAGTATTATATTCAGAGGGTACAGTATGTGGCGGTATTATATTCAGGGGTACAGTATGTGGCAGATTTATATTCAGGGGTACAGTATGTGGCAGATTTATATTCAGGGGTACAGTATGTGGCAGATTTATATTCAGAGGGTACAGTATGTGGCAGATTTATATTCAGAGGGTACAGTATGTGGCGGATTTATATTCAGAGGGTACAGTATGTGGCGGATTTATATTCAGAGGGTACAGTATGTGGCAGATTTATATTCAGAGGGCGCAGTTTGTGGTAGTATTATATTCAGATGGCGCAGTTTGTGGTAGTATTATATTCAGAGGGTACAGTATGTGGTAGTATTATATTCAGTAGGTACAGTATGTGGCAGATTTATATTCAGAGGGTACAGTATGTGTTGGTATTATATTCAGAATGTACAGTGTGTGGTATTATTATATTCAGTGGGTATGGTGTATGGAAGGTTTATAATCAAAGAGTGTAGTGTATAGTAGTATTATATTTAGAGGATACAGTGTCTGTCAGGTTTATAATAATAATTGTTTTCATATAGAGGATGAGAATCCGCTGACATAGTGAGGAGACGTCTGGGCGTCACATTCTGCAGAGAGAAGTTTTAGCTGGAACAAGTCCTGGCGGTATGTACCATCTGAATTAGATAAGGGAAGACTATAGAGAAGACGTCACCTGTAATCACTGATATCATTGTGTATTCTCCTCACTATAGAGAAGACGTCACCTGTAATCACTGATATCATTGTGTATTCTCCTCACTATAGAGAAGACGTCACCTGTAGTCACTGATATCATTGTGTATCATCCTCACTATAGAGAAGACATCACCTGTAGTCACTGATATCATTGTACATTCTCCTCTCTATGTCCTATCAGAGCTGTAGTCACTTGTCAGTTCTACAGTTAGGTCAGTGAAACTACAACTCCCAGCATAACCTCACCACTGCTCAAAGGGGTACTCTACTGGAAAACATTTTTTTTAATCAGCTGGTGCTACAAAGTTAAACAGATTTGTAAATTACTTCTATTTAAAAATCTTAATCCTTCCAGTACTTATTAGCTGCTGTATAAGCGATTCACAGGAAGTTATTTTCTTTTTTAATTTCTTTTCTGTCTGACCACAGTGCTCTGTGCTGACACCTCTGGACAGTTCGACATGGATAGTTCCTGACATGGACAGAGGTGTCAGCAAATAGCACTGTGGTCAGACTGGAAAGAACTACACAACTTCCTGTGGAGCATACACCAGCTTATAAGTACTGTAAGTATTAAGATTTTAAATAGAAGTAATTTAAAAATCTGTTTAACTTTCTGGCACCAGTTGATATAGAAGTAAATGTTTTCCAGTGGAGTACCCCTTTAAGTAATTCTGGGAGCTGTATATTTCAATGGTGAAAACTTCTTTAACACTTTCCCATTCTGTGGCAACTGGTATATCTGATTATTATACTGGAATTTCTCACAATGCGCTACAACAGTGGTGTCTGTCACAACAGGCTAAAAACTTACTGGGGGGAGGGGGTACGTATGGGGGTGACACCATTTTCTACCGCACCGGGTGACACCAACTCTAGCAACGCCACTGCCTACCCATGTCCCCTGACAAAATGGAGGCTGTCGTGAAAGCCCTCATGGAGGCTAACAAGCAGCATCAGGAAAACCACCACCATGTGATGGCATTACAAGCCGCAGGAGCGACCCAAAACGTCAACGATCCCGAACAGCTGAGGTCGTCGCTCCGTTCCTGGCTTCTGGACCCCAGCAGGTGTTGTTCGACTTACCAGATGATCAAGCAGCCAACTACCTAACTGTAAAGGGTGAGATTCTGGCAAGACTGGGGGTGAATGTATTGGTCCGGGCCCAGCGGGTGCATCAGTTGGAGTATATCCCGGCTGAACCCGTCAGACCGCAGTACTATGATCTGCTACACCGGTTGCAAAAATGGCTGCAGCCTGATGTACTGAGTCACACTGCAATGCTGGACCGTCTGTTGGCTGATGTGTTCTGGAGGGCTTTGCCATACCCTCTCCAGCACTGAATCAGCCAGGTGTCTCCTGGTAATGCCCTAGAGATGGTAACCCATGTGGAGCACTATGAGGCCACCAGAAATCTACAGGGGGGGTTATTTTGGGAGGAGGCAAGTTAAACCCCAAAAATCTCCACCCTTGACCAGTTGTTTAGTGCCACCAAAACCTGCTCGGAATGTACTCCCTACAGACCCAGCTCTGATGGTCTGTTGGTGGTGTCAAGAGTCTAGTCACATAAGGGCTAACTATCCCCATTGGGGAGAACCCAAGGACACTAACTATGGCTACCGCCCCTCAATGTGTGCTAGGGGACTATGTGCAACTGGTACCCCCGAAACAGTAGACAATAGTCCCCTGTCCCAGGTGAAAGTGGGAGATACCCTGGCGGTGGCACTGCTGGACTCAGGGAGCCTAATCACTTTGGTAAGAGCTGCCCTCTTGCTGCCTGCCGAGTATACTGGCCAAAAACTTGGTGTCATGTGCATCCATGGAGACTTAAAGGACTATCCCACCGCTCTGGTGTCTCTATCCATGGTGGCTGGCAGGTGGACTCATGAGGTGGCTGTCAACAAAAATTTACAATATGAACTAATAATTTGAAGAGACTTCCCCGGTTCCCCGTCACTGTGGCCGAATGTGAGAGTCACCGATACCCATGGGGCAGGAGCAACCCCAATAGAATGGCCTTGCGCAGGGGAGAAACAGGAACCCTAGGAACCTGAGACTGAAGGGCCAGCAGTAGGGGTGGCCGCCACTGCGGTGGAAGGGGGGTAACCAACTCCACTGAATATAATGGTGGGAGACGTCTCTGGAGAAAATTTCGGTACAGCACAACATCCGGACCCAACTCTATCTCTGGCCTGGGAAAATGTGGTAGTAGTTGAGGGTGAGCCGCAACAACCTGGGGCTGAGTCTATGTTCCCCCGTTTTGTGGTTCAAAAGAGAATGCTGTTTCGGGTAAATCAAGTACGAGGTGAGCATGTTGAACAGTTGGTGGTGCCCAAGGCGTATCGCAGGATACATGGGCCAGCAGAAAACGCAGGACCGAATTCTACAGTGGTTTTACTGGCCCAGTGTGTTCAAGGAGGTGGAAAAGTATTGTAAGTTTTGCCCAACCTGCCAGATAACCGGCCCCCAGTCACATTTCCGTAGTCCCCTGGTCCCTCTACCGATTATTGAGGTTCCATTTGAGTGGATCGCTATGGATCTCATAGGCCCAGTAAAGTCCACTAAAGGGCACCAAACACATCTTGGTAGTCCTGGACTATGCCACTTGGTACTTGGAGGCGGTGCCCCTGCAACATACCTCAGCCAAACTCATAGGCAAAGAATTAATGGAGATGTTTTCCCGAGTGGGCCTACCTAAAGAGGTTCTGACCGACCAGGGCACCCCATTTATGCCACAAGTCATGAGAGAACTCAGTAAGCCAATACAGATCAAACAGTTACGGACGCCCGTCTATCAACTGCAAGGACGGCCTAGTAGAGTAGTATACCGCATCCGCTAACCTGACTACCAGAGCAAATCCCCACTATATATATATATATATATATATATATATATATATATAGCTAATGAGGTTCTTCTACACCGGCATCTGGTTTAGATTTTTTCCTGCATGTAGCCATAGCAGCAAGGGGGGGGGGCTACGATAAAAAACGGACCCCTATGCCAGAACTGGATATAGGCCCCTTACTATCTTATAGCTCATTATAGAACACATCCTCCCCTTATGTGTCTGTAACCATCCCCCCCAGCAATTATCAGCCATGAGATTCATTAGGTTGCGTGCCAGATTGGCAAGATATCTGCACCATAAGGCGCTAGATAAGCGTAATGTTGCTGTATATGTTACATGATGACTTTGAATTCGTTACGGTAGATAACAATACCCATATATGTCACTGCGCTCTGTCACCACATATAGAAAAATTGTGTCACTGTCACCCTCACTGGTGGCACTTACCATCTTCTATGATGGCATACTGCGTGCCACCCAGCTTTTCCAGTCTCCTGAAGCCCCAGCAGTGATTGGCTGCAGAGATTGCCCCGGGACTTTTGAACATCCTGTCACTGGACCAGCGTCATGGTAAAGTATGATTTATCTATCTATCCATCCATCTCCTATCTGTAGAAAGGACCGCAGCACACAATACTTTATCCAAATAAAGTGCGTTTATTGCATCCTCAGCACTAAAGTCTTGTGTGCTGCGGTCCTTTCTACAGATAGATAGATAGATAGATAGATATGAGATAGATAGATAGATAGATAGATATGAAATGGATATGAGATAGATATGGGATAGATAGATATGAGATAGATATTTAGATAGATTGATATGAAATGGATATGAGATAGATATGAGATAGATAGATAGATAGATAGATGATAAGAGTTAAAGGGGTACTCCGGTGGAAAACTTTTTTTTTTTTTTTAATCAACTGGTGCCAGAAAGTTAAACAGATTTGTAAATTATTTCTATAAAAAAAAATTTTAATCCTTCCAGTACTTATTAGCTGCTGAATACTACAGAGGAAATTATTTTCTTTTTGGAACAAAGAGCTCTCTGCTGACAACACGAGCACAGTGCTCTCTGCTGACATCTCTGTCCATTTTATGAACTGTCCAGAGTAGGAGAAAATCCCCATAGCAAACATATGCTGTTCTGGACAGTTCCTAAAATGGACAGAGATGTCAGCAGAGAGCACTGTGCTCGTGATGTCAGCAGAGAGCTCTGTGTTCCAAAAAGAAAAGAATTTCCTCTGTAGTATTCAGCAGCTAATTTGTACTGGAAGGATTAAGATTTTTTAATAGAAGTAATGTACAAATCTGTTTATCTTTCTGGCACCAATTGATTTAAAAATAATAAAAAAAAAAAAGTTTTCCACCGGAGTACCCCTTTAACGACGCAGGACGTATATTTACGTCCTGCGCCGGCTCCCTCGATATGAAGCGGGATCGCGCCGCGATCCTGCATCATATCGCTTCGGTCCCGGCGCTCATCAACGGCCGGGACCCGCGGCTAATACCACACATCGCCGATCGCGGCGATGTGCGGTATTAACCCTTTAGAAGCGGCGGTCAAAGCTGACCGCCGCTTCTAAAGTGAAACTGAAAGTATCCCGGCTGCTCAGTCGGGCTGTTCGGGACCGCCGCGGCGTCCCGAACAGCTGATCGGACACCGGGAGGGCCCTTACCTGCCTCCTTGGTGTCCGATCGACGAATGACTGCTCCGTGCCTGAGATCCAGGCAGGAGCAGTCAAGCGCCGATAATGCTGATCACAGGCGTGTTAATACACGCAAGTGATCAGCATAGGAGATCAGTGTGTGCAGTGTTATAGGTCCCTATGGGATAACAATGATCAGTGTGTGCAGTGTTATAGGTCCCTATGGGATAATAATGATCAGTATAAGAGATCAGTGTGTGCAGTGTTATAGGTCCCTATGGGACCTATAACACTGCAAAAAAATTTTTTAAAAAAAAGTGTTAATAAAGGTCATTTAACCCCTTCCCTAATAAAAGTTTGAATCACCCCCCTTTTCCCATAAAAAAAAAAAAGTGTAAAAAAATAAATAAATAAACATATGTGGTATCGCCGCGTGCGTAAATGTCCGAACTATAAAAATATATCATTAATTAAACCGCACAGTCAATGGCGTATGCGCAAAAAAATTCCAAAGTCCAAAAAAGCGTATTTTGGTCACTTTTTATACCATTAAAAAAATGAATAAAAATTGATCAAAAAGTCCGATCAAAACAAAAATCATACTGATAAAAACTTCAGATCACGGTGCAAAAAATGAGTCCTCATACCGTCCTGTACGTTGAAAAATAAAAAAGTTATAGGGGTCAGAAGATGACATTTTTAAACGTATAAATTTTCCTGCATGTAGTTATGATTTTTTCCAGAAGTGCGACAAAATCAAACCTATATAAGTAGGGTATCATTTTAACTGTATGGACCTACAGAATAATGATAAGGTGTAATTTTTACCGAAATATGCACTGTGTAGAAACGGAAGCCCCCAAAAGTTACAAAATGGCGTTTTTTTTTCCGATTTTGTCGCACAATGATTTTTTTTTCCGTTTTGCCGTGCATTTTTGGGTAAAATGACTAATGTCACTGCAAAGTAGAATTGGCGACGCAAAAAATAAGCCATAATATGGATTTTTAGGTGGAAAATTGAAAGGGTTGTGATTTTTAAAAGGTAAGGAGGAAAAAACGAAAGTGCAAAAACGGAAAAACCCTGAGTCCTTAAGGGGTTAATTGTGTCACGATCACTGGTGGCAATAACTTGCCATCTTTTCTGATATAGAGCTCCAAAGCCCTGAACAGTTAGGCTGGGTTCACACCATGTTTTTCAAATACGGTAACCGTATACGGTTTTCCGCAAAAAAACGTATACGACCGTATCCGAAACCGTATGCATAGAGAATGCATTGTAAACCGTATTCCAAATGTTGTGTACGGTTGCATCCGTTTTGCCTCAGATACGGTTTTGCCGATTTTTCAACCGTAGGCAAAAACGCTGTCGACCACGTTTTTGCCTCCGGTTGGAAAACCGTATGCGGTTCTTTTAACATTGTTGTCTATGAGAACCGTACACAGAATTTCAGAATACGGTTGCACGCGGTTTTTCTAATCCGTTTTTGGAGTTGACACATGCGCAGATTGGAATTTCAATAGAACAATAGTAACTTTATTAAATTGCCGGAAAACTAATTCCAACAAAATAGCAAAACCATTGGCAAAAACTGATTCAAACGGATAGAACCGTACGGGGGAAAAACCGTATACTTTTTAATTTGGAGGCATACGGTTGTATACGGTTGCATATGGTTTTTGCCATACGTTTTTTAGCGGAAAACCGTATACGGTAACCGTATTTGAAAAAGGTAGTGTGAACCCAGCCTTAGAGAGATGAATGATAACTTGTCTGTCTGCTTGCAGCCACCACTAGAGAAGGCTTCCTCCATACTCTGCCAGTATGGAATACAATGTATACCACAGTATGCAATGGGCTGCCCTCTAGTGGCGACTGCAGGCAGCTAGAATTTAACACTGTATCTCAGTAGCAGTAAATGTGTAGGAAAGAACAGAGCTCTGACTGCTATAGGAATATATATATATATATATATATATATATATATATATATATATATATATATAAATGGATCAGCATGAGCCCACTGTATTAGGAGATTGCAAACTCAGCTCTGCTACATCTATCATTTGATAGAGCAGCGGCAAAATGTGAAGTAGAACAGTGTTTCCTAACCCGAGTGCCTCCAGCTGTTGCAAAACTACAACTCCCAGCATGCCCGGACAGCCAACGGCTGTCCGGGCATGCTGGTAGTTGTAGTTTTACAACAGCTGGAGGCACCCTGGATTCTGGGATTTGTCGTTTTACAACAGCTGGAGGCACCCTGGAGGGGAAACACTGCTATAGAGTGAAGTGAGGACATGCTGGTAGTTGTAGTTTTACAACAGCTGGAGGCACCCTGGATTCTGGGATTTGTCGTTTTACAACAGCTGGAGGCACCCTGGAGGGGAAACACTGCTATAGAGTGAAGTGAGGACATGCTGGTAGTTGTAGTTTTACAACAGCTGGAGGCACCCTGGATTCTGGGATTTGTCGTTTTACAACAGCTGGAGGCACCCTGGAGGGGAAACACTGCTATAGAGTGAAGTGAGGACATGTCCTCATGGCGGCGGCCAGGGGACTATTAGCTTCTGGTTATAATACGGCTTCATTAATCAGGAGGCGGCCGGCGGGTTCGTCATTATCATCCTGACACTCGTGTCATTATAACACCGCCTGGTAATACCCATCCAACATATGCTCCGCAATCCGGCATCAATCACATTATACGGGGCTCATCAGGGGAGCCGGGTCCTTATATCTGTGATAAACGTCTCACACCACTTGCAAAAAATCTGCAGAATTATCAGTAACGGGGATTAACCCCTTCACGGGTTGGGGACATGTTTCCGACGTACAGTTCCTTGGTCACGGTATTCACAGTACTCTGTATTCTTCCTGTTTTGCTGCATTACGACCTGGAATTTGTACCACTGGATTCATACAATGCGCCAATCGCTTTAAGACCTTAATGAACCGGCGAATGAAAATGTAAAAATGTTTGGCAAATGTAAAAAATTTCGCAAATGTATAAATTTTTGCCAAATTTTTTTACATGTTGCAAAATTAAAAATGTTTTGAAAAGCTGGGGTCACACTACGGAACGTCCGCCTGGAAAAGCTGGGTGCGGGCATTCGTTGCACAGCAGTGCCGACTGATTCAGGCGCGCTAGAACCGCTCGGAAATTGCCGCCGTGGTAAGTCAGCAGCGTGCACAGTGAGGGAGAGTTTTGTTAGAAACAATGGGGGAGAGTTATCAAAACCTGTCCAGAGGAAAAGTTGCCCTGTTGCCCATAGCAACCAATCAGATCACTACTTTCATTTTGCAGAGGCCTTGTTAAAAATGAAAGAAGCAAGCTGATTGGTTGCTATGGGTAACTGGGCAACCTTCATTTTGCAGAGGCCTTGTTAAAAATGAAAGAAGCGATCTGATTGGTTGCTATGGGTAACTGGGCAACCTTCATTTTGCAGAGGCCTTGTTAAAAATGAAAGCAGCGAGCTGATTGGTTGCTATGGGCAACAGGGCAACTTTTCCTCTGGACAGGTTTTGATAAATCTCCCCCAATGGCTGCTGTTGTACTGGAATTTCCGAGAGTAGTGTGAACCAGGCCTAATTTTGTTTTTACCATCTACAGAGCCATATGATGTTTTATTTTTTGCGGGACCAATTGTATATTGTAGTGACGATTTACCATAAAATATACTGCGAAACCGAAAAAAAAAATATCCAAGGTAATATAAAAAAAGCGAGTTTCTTGCAGAAGCCCATTTTGAATTAATAAGACTGGCGCACGGAAGTCGCTGGGCTTTGTATGGTTATCTAAAAACCCTTATGGTATGATCTCATAGCAAAATCTTCTTCTCGGAACGTTCTGCAGACATTCCGCTGACAACAGGGCGCTGGCAGAACATGCCGGCGCTAGAAAAACCTTGGAAATGCAGTGTCTCCATAGACAGCAATGCATTTCCGAGTGGATTCCAAAG
The DNA here is from genome assembly GCF_029499605.1 of Hyla sarda. NCBI lineage: Eukaryota > Metazoa > Chordata > Amphibia > Anura > Hylidae > Hyla > Hyla sarda. Next base: position 494,027,252 of record NC_079190.1, on the reverse strand, counting down.
AAAGACATATCTATTCCTTCTGCGGAAACAGAAATAGGAATTTCTGAGGTAAATGTTTCTGCTGGCGAAATTCCACCGTGTGCGTGGTACAGCAGATTCCCAATGAGACTCTGCTGCAACGGAATTTCTGAGCGGAATCGTTCCGCTGGATTTCTTTTGGAAATCCCACTGTGTGGATGAGGCCTAATGCAAGGAACTCACTGGACATTGAACAGTTGCCTCGGCAACCCGACCGCTAAGCATGAGTTGCGTCTCTCCACGCCGAACTGAGCAGAACACGTGTCACAGCAACTCTAGAGGTATGCTTTAAGGCCTTTTTATATGGGCCGATAACCAAGCAAATGCTAGGTCCATGTAAAAGGGCGATCAGCCAACAAGTTATAAAGCTGATTCTGCAGCCAATAAAATCATTGTTATTGGTCATACATCGCCCTTAAAGGGGTTATCCAGGAAAAAACTTTTATATATATATGTATATATATATATATCTATATCTATATCTATATCTATATCTATATATATATATATATATATATATATATATCTATATATCAACTGGCTCCAGAAAGTTAAACAGATTTGTAAATTACTTCTATTAAAAAAATCTTAATCCTTTCAGTACTGATGAGCTGCTAAAGTTGAGTTGTTCTTTTCTGTCTAAGTGCTCTCTGATGACACGTGTCTCGGGAACTGTCCAGAGTAGAAGCAAATCCCCAAAGCAAACCTCTTCTACTCTGTGCATTTCCTGAGACAAGCAGAGATGTCAGCAGAGAGCACTGTTGTCAGACAGAAAAGAACAACTAGTTTTGGAACATCTGGAGGTCCAGAGTTTGGAGACACGTCTGGAGGTCCAGAGTTTGGAGACGCGTCTGGAGGTCCAGAGTTTGGAGACGCGTCTGGAGGTCCAGAGTTTGGAGACGCGTCTGGAGGTCCAGAGTTTGGAGACGCGTCTGGAGGTCCAGAGTTTGGAGACGCGTCTGGAGGTCCAGAGTTTGGAGACGCGTCTGGAGGTCCAGAGTTTGGAGACGCGTCTGGAGGTCCAGAGTTTGGAGACACGTCTGGAGGTCCAGAGTTTGGAGACACGTCTGGAGGTCCAGAGTTTGAAGATCACTGCTACTAAGCGTATCTCTCTCTGGAGGACCCAGCAGGTCCTTTCAATAAGATTCATGTAATGCTTAATTTCTCCTGTGGAGGCGCTGCAGGCAAATTAAACACTTGCCACTGGTTTCCTCCACAAACAGGAGATGATCGTTGGAAGTCCTCATAATATGATCAGCTTATCATTGAGGAACCCTTCCAAGATAAAGGGGGAAAGACCCCTCTGAGACATCAGACAGAGAGAGGAATGGCTTTAATTTGTGGTTTAACCCTTAACCCCCTTTCCGCCTCCTCATAGATCTCCGACCCCTCCTTGGGTTAAATTGTTTGCCAGGCCAATATGGAGTTGGAGGTGGATTTTTAGAGACTGTGGAATCGATGCTCCATTAAGAATCGTAATGCATCAAGGAGCTCCTCTCAGATCAATTCAGTAGACAGGTGATAAAAATCGACAAAAATAGAAGGCGCCGATCTCAGCAAAACCGGCGGTGAGCACTAATGAGGAGACGTAACTACCTAGAAAACTTTGGGTCTGGACAGGTAAAGTTGTCATACATCATCTTGTCACCACCGTGTTGTTTAGAAAAGCAAAACTAAAATCCGGGAGGGAGCGCCCGGGGCGTGATTGATCGCTCCGCTACGGGAACCACATGTGAGACGTGTGCACAAAAAACAAAACTCAGACATTAATTGAAATTTATGGAAATAGTCGGAACGGATTTGAATAGAGAAATTTCAGAAATTCAAAAACATAATTTGAATGGGAAATCCTTGAAAAGAGAAATGGTGGAGGATAAAAGTCACCGCCGGAGGGACAGAGCGAGAAACAGAAAGATCACGTAAACTGCTCTACCCATAATGCACCAGGGCTCTGAAAGCCTCTGAAAGGATTGTTGGAGAAAAAAAGATTTTTATAATTTCTGTGTAATTATTTATTATCGACCAAAATCAGGAGAATCCTCGGGGGCCTCCTCGGATTCTTCAGAGATTTCTCCCCAGTGTCTGAGATAAAAGGATCTGTGTATCAGTGTCCTGTACCCTAAATATGTCTGTATCCCCATCCTGTACCCTAAATATGTCTGTATCCCCATCCTGTACCCTAAATATGTCTGTATCATCATCCTGTACCCTAAATATATATTTGTCTATATCAGTGTCCTGTACCCTAAATATATGGCTTGGTATCAGTGTCTTGTACCACAAGAGTCATCATCCTGTACCCCAAATCTATGTCTGTATCATCATCCTGTACCCTAAATATATGTCTGTATCCCCATCCTGTACCCTAAATATATATTTGTCTATATCAGTGTCCTGTACCCTAAATATATGGCTTTGTATCAGTGTCTTGTACCACAAGAGTCATCATCCTGTACCCCAAATCTATGTCTGTGTCCTGTACCATATATATATATACACACACAATCTGTGTATCACTGTCCTTAACCACAAATAAATGTCTGTATATTCTTTGCTCTGTGTCATTATCCTGTACCTCATGTACCACCGTTCTGTACCCCTGGTGTCATCATGTTATTATTCCATAAGTGTCAGCCCGTCATTGTCTTGTACCCCAAAGTGTTGTCCTGTACCTGTCATCATGTCACTATCCTATATCCTTATTATCAACGTGTCACCATCCTATACCCCAAGTGTCACCATCCTGTACCCCAAGTGTCACCATCCTGTACCCCAAGTGTCACCATCCTGTACCCCAAGTGTCACCATCCTGTACCCCATGTGTCATTATCCTGTACCCCCAAGTGTTATCATCCTGTAGCCCAAGTGTTATCATCCTGTACCCCAAGTGACAGTATACTGTACCCCAAGTGTCATCATCCTGTACCCCAAGTGTCATCATCCTGTACCCCAAGTGTCATCATCCTGTACCCCAAGTGTTATCATCCTGTACCCCAAGTGTTACCATTTTGTACCCCAAGTGTCATTATCTTGTACCCCAAGTGTTATCATCCTGTACCCCAAGTGTCATTATCCTGTACCCCAAGTGTCATTATCTTGTACCCCAAGTGTTATCATCCTGTAGCCCCAGTGTCATTATCCTGTACCCCAAGTGTCATTATCCTGTAGCCCAAGTGTTATCATCCTGTAGCCCAAGTGTTATCATCCTGTACCCCAAGTGACATTATACTGTACCCCAAGTGTCATTATCCTGTACCCCAAGTGTCATTATACTGCACCCCAAGTGTCATTATCCTGAACCCTAAGTGTTATCAACATGTACCCCAAGTGTTATCATCCTGAACCCCAAGTGTTATCATCCTGTACCCCAAGTGTTATCCTGTTCCCCAAGTGTCATCATCCTGTACCCCAGATGTTATCATCCTGAACCCCAAGTGTTATCATCCTGTACCCCAAGTGTTATCCTGTTCCCCAAGTGTCATCATCCTGTACCCCAGGTGTTATCATCCTGTACCCCAAGTGTCATCATCCTGTACCCCAGGTGTTATCATCCTGTACCCCAAGTGTTATCATCCTGCACCCCAAGTGTCACCATCCTGTACCCCAATTGTTATCATCCTGCATCCCAAGTGTCTGTGTCATTATCCTGCACCCCAAGTATCAGTGTCATTATCCTGCACCCCAAGTATCAGTGTCATTATCCTGCACCCCAAGTATCAGTGTCATTATCCTGCACCCCAAGTATCAGTGTCATTACCCTGCACCCCAAGTGTCTGTGTCATTATCCTGCACCCCAAGTGTCTGTGTCATTATCCTGCACCCCAAGTGTCAGTGTCATTATCCTGCACCCCAAGTATCAGTGTCATTATCCTGCACCCCAAGTATCAGTGTCATTACCCTGCACCCCAAGTGTCTGTGTCATTATCCTGCACCCCAAGTGTCTGTGTCATTATCCTGTACCCCACATATCAGTGTCATTATCCTGTACCCCAAGTATCAGTGTCATTATCCTGCACCCCAAGTATCAGTGTCATTATCCTGCACCCCAAGTGTCAGTGTCATTATCCTGCACCTCAAGTATCAGTGTCATTATCCTGCACCCCACATATCAGTGTCATTATCCTGTATCCCAAGTATCAGTGTCATTATCCTGCACCCCAAGTATCAGTGTCATTATCCTGTACCCCAGGGGTCAGTGTCATTATCCTGCACCCCAAGTGTCAGTGTCATTATCCTGCACCCCAAGTATCAGTGTCATTATCCTGTACCCCACATATCAGTGTCATTATCCTGTACCTCAAGTATCAGTGTCATTATCCTGCACCCCAAGTGTCATTATCATTATCCTGTACCCCAAGTGTCAGTGTCATTATCCTGCACCCAAAGTGTCAGTGTCATTATCCTGTACCCCAAGTGTCAGAGTCATTATCCTGTACCCCAGGTATCGGTGTCATTATCCTGTACCTCAAGTGTCATTATCCTTGACATCAACTATCAGTGTCATTATCCTGCACCCCACATATCAGTGTCATTATCCTGCACCCCACATATCAGTGTCATTATCCTGCACCCCACATATCAGTGTCATTATCCTGCACCCCACATATCAGTGTCATTATCCTGTACCCCACATATCAGTGTCATTATCCTGTACCCCAAGTATCAGTGCCATTATCCTGTACCCCAAGTATCAGTGTAATTTTCCTGTACCCCAAGTGTTATTATCCTGTCCCCCATATATTCATGTGTTCTAGCTGTGTACCCCCCGTTGTCAGTGTATTATTGTCCTATATCATTAGTATTATATTGGGGAGTCTATGTCTATCAGCTCCCCAGTATATTGTGCCTCCCGTATCCTTCCATCTGCAGACACCACGTCCGGCATCTTGTAGGGTGATATCTATATATATATATATATATATATATATATATATATATATATATAATGTAATTATCGGTGACCCCAGAAATGTTAGATTTCTCATATTATAACATCATCATTACATATTCATCCCGGGCTCCCCACATTCCAAGCATCAATAGAAGACTTATTACCTGTGAACGCAGATCAATACTTATGAAATATTTACGCCCGGTGCTTACTGCTGCTTTTCTAGAATTTACACCTTTATAGAATCCTCGTGCAAACATGAAGTTTCATTCAAATTCGGCTATTGCCCCCCAAAAAACACATCCGGGCGCCGAAATACCTCACTCGATGCAATTACTATATAACTATACACTAGATGCAGCAGAGCTGAGTTTGTCGTGGGGTCCGACACATAGTCAAATCACCATACACTAGTGATCTCCAAACGGTAGACCTCTATTTTTTGCAAAACTACAACTCTCAGCATGCCCGGACAGCCAACGGCTGTCCGGGCATGCTGGGAGTTGTAGTTTTGCAACAGCTGGAGGTTCACCATTTGGAGACCACTTCACATACAGGGTTTACAAGTGTAAACAGGGTGACTAGATAAGTAAAAAAAAAAAAAGAGGCGAAAACGGCTAAAGAACACATTCGGCTCTGCTACATCTGTATACGTAAAACCACAGGTATTGTAGTTTCTGGCAAAAAATGTATAAATAAATTAAATAAAATAATAATAATTTGCAGCCATGCATTGCTGCAGATGTTTAGTAATGCCATGCTTATTTTATTTTATTTTTTTCCAGGAGAGAAGAGGTAATCCTGGCGTCGTGGCGGTCACTTACCTCGCTCATGGTTGCTGTTTTTTGTGAGATGACAGTCCTCGGGTCTCCACCTGGGGTTTAGAACACTGAAGGACACGCGGCTCGAGCTGTTGTACTGTACGAAGCTTTTTTTTTTTTCTCTTAAAAGGGGCTACCCTGTGGCATCACTATCCCTGTAAACCAATGAGAGTCCTGCAGCTGACAGCCGCTTAGGCTCGACGTTTCATGCAAAAGTCTGAGGGGACACCTAATGGTCAAAGGCGGAATGACAGGGTGAAAGCTGCAATGTACAGAGGAGGAGGAGATGGGGAGAGTTCGGAGATAGCGTAGGAATAGCTGGAATAAAGGGGGATAGAGGGAGTTGTGGGGGGTGGGCGCACAACGGCATATTACGCGATACTGACTATATGCACCTGTTATGTCCCAGTTCGGGATATGCATCTCACAGTCCCATCAGCTTGAGTCCCTGCACATCCCCAGGGCTCACCTGCATTGTACCCCTATAATCTGTATAATTGTATATTATGTGTAAAGGACCTTTGACATGGTCACATGATAATGGTTGTCACATGTTAAAGTCACATGTTTTGTTACCCAGAGAGCACCAGGTGACCAGATGACCCGCAGTAAGCCTATGGGCTCCTTGTTCAGCCCCTTTATAAGGAAGGGAGGAGCTGCAATCTCTTCTCTTTTTGCTCTCCCACCACACTTTCTGCTGAGGTCAAGTCCAGTCCAGACGTCTCAGATCCAGTGTCCAGCACATCCGGAGGCCTCAAGCCTAAATTACAGCCACAAGTCAGTAAGTCAAGTCATCTCTGTCTGCTGTCACTATCTTCAGTCAAGTCAAGTCTATTATAGTCAGCGTGGCTGTCCTAAAGTCTGTCAAAGTCACTACAAGTCTCAGCAAGCTGCGAGGTCCCCTGTGTTACCGGTCACCACTCTGGGATCCTGGCCTACCTGTAAAGACTGTACCATCTGTCTACCTCAGTAAAGCTACCGTTAACCCAAACCTTGCCTTGGACTCCTATTTGCCCTGCCTAAACTAGGACTAGCGGTGCTACCGTTCGGGTGGTTTTCCGTTAAAACCACGCCCTGGCGTCACAAACACGAAGGGGTTAACAACACCTGCCCCTGGGCTACAACACCTGCCCCATACACCTCACATCGCACACCACACACCCATGGGTATCTGCAGAAATTTTTCCAAGGGGCGGGGGGCATGACTTTAAAGGGGTAATGTGTCTGATCGCAGGAGGTCCCGACTATGGCAGTGTTTCCTAACCAGTGTTTCCTAACCACCGGCTGTTACAATTCCCAGCATGGCTGGACAGCCTGGCACGGATGTAAGAGACCTTACACTCCCCCACCTTCCAGTTGAGGATGACCCATAGATGCTGAATAAGGTTTAGGTCTGGAGACATGCTTGACCGGTCCATCACCTTTACCCTCAGCTTCTTTACCAAGGCAGTGGTGGTCTTGGAGGTGTTTGGGGTCTTATCATGTGTGAATACTGCTCTGCAGACCAGTCCCTGAAGGGAGAGGATCCTGCTCTGCTTCAGTAAGTCACAGTACATGTTGGCATTCATGGTTCCCTCAATGATCTGTAGCCCCAGTACCGTAGGCATCATGCAGCCCCAGACCATGCCTCTCCACCACCATGGTGACTGTAGACTGGACACACTTGTCTTTGTACTCCTCCCCTGGTTGTCACCACACACGCTTGACACCATCTGAACTACATAAGTTTATCTTGGTCTCAACAGACCACAGGACATGGTTCCAGTAATTCATGTGTCGTAAGCTTGTGGGGGAAGTAGGGTATGGCGAGTGTGGCTGTGCGGGTATCAAAGGGTGCTTGTTAACCCTTGCTATTCGTGACGTCAGGGTGGGGGCTCCTCTATAAAGTTTTTCCTACCGCCGCCCTTCCCAGGAACGATAGGGAGGTAGATGATAATAGGTTTGAGGTAGATAATAATGGATTGTCCACAACTGGAAAGCTTCTGTAAACAGCGTTAACTTTTACTGAAGATTTTCTGTACACTTCATTAACACAACAGTCTCTTATCATAACAACAGCTTCCTTTGGAGATTGACAATGGTTGGGATTTTAAGAGCTTTAAGAGTCTTTTAGTCTATTGCGTTGTTCCACTGGATTTAGGGGAATTAGTTGCGGTCCAGTAGTCACGCTAGCATTAGCAGGAATGAGGTTTAAACTCACGATTTTGGTTCTGCTGAGGCCGTAGGTTTTGAGGCTTAGCGTGTCTTTGAAAGTTGCGTAGCACACCGTCCTGTTAGTCCGGCATCCACGAGAGCAGCAACCCAAGAGAGGGATAATTGGATGCAGCTCCCTTATATGGGCAGGGGCTGGACTAACGCTAATTGGTCCAAACGGATGTCAATCACCATTACAGAGATTTGTGGGTAACACGTGACCCAAGGACCTCCTAAGGTCCTGCAACATACCATAGAAGTTACTAGCATGGTCACATGACCGAAGGTCCTGCGACGCTGAACAAGGTAAGTACTATACATTTCTATAGAATATAGATATAATTATTTAATATGTACATTTATTAATATTACAGTTAGACTTAAGGAGAGGCGACTAGGGGCTGTCCCACCTGAGGAACGCTACCTGAACGTAGTTACTCTGACTTTGGGGACCTCTACAGTAGGTACTGGATGCAAAACGGTATCGGGACACCACATACCCACTTACTTAAGATAAGTCAGCCTCGACGTCAGTCCCCTAAGACAGAGGGACGAAGTGAAGGTCGGGTACAACCTATAAACCTACTTAACATTTACTTTTGGTGTACATACATTGGTTTGGGTAAACTCACGAACAGGGTTGGTTAGTTCATGAATTTAGTAACAGGATGATATTAGTCACATGAGATACATCCTACTTAGCACTTTTCTTTCTCTAGCTCACTAGACAATTGAAATCTCACTATACATTTTTATTTAGGTTCACTAGACAATTGAAATCTCACTATACATTTTTACCATATTAGTTACCTGTTTAGTACACTGGAAGTATATTGGCTTGCCCGAGGCTTTATACCAATAAAGTTAGCTACTAGGGTCTATTGGCTACACGCTCCTATCCCTAGAACACAACAGATAAACCTTTATCTAGGTTACCTTTAATTACGTGCATTATTTTTAAGCTTGTAAGAGTATCTACTGGCCAGGCAGAACATCTTGCACACGTATAAGAACAGAGAATTAATGTACAGGAATTGGAAAAATGTCATTAGGTACAATTCCCAAGGCATTTTCTTTAGTGTGAGATAAGTTTTTGTTTGTGCGGTGTACTAAGTTTAAGTGAGGTAAGTACACTTAAGTGATTGATTTGTGAAGTACTATGTGTTTAGCACTGTGTGTAAGGTCAGTCTTGATACCTTAGGGGTAGTTTCCCTTGAGTGGACCTTTGATATGGTGCTAGTGATGGGTGACAAAATTGTTATTCCTCAGAGGAGCCGAGGAAGCCATCTACTAGCAACTACTACAACACCTATTATATAAATTTTTTATGTACATGTGTACAATGACCATTTACATTTAGTTATTCTAGCATGAATATTTATTAAACACTCCAACAGGGTTCGGGTGCATTCACCTGATAAGTGCAACTTTCACGAAGAATATCACGTTACAATTGAGGTATATACATGTAAATGTGCGTGCAAGGATCAGCAGTCCACCTGCACTATGAGCCTAAACTTTCACGACTAGCACAGTTTAGCCGGAAACACACTTACGAATCTCCTACCTCTAGGAGTCTCTTGGTCTAAAGACCAGGCACAAAAGCTTGATGTTTACTTTATAACTTGAACAGTCTTAGCATAGTCCTGCTAGGCACATTTCTGGAACTTGTTGCAAACAGTCTGTGAAGACAAAAACAGAAGAATTTTCAAAGCAGAATAAATGTCAGCTTAGCGGAAACTCTGGCGATGTCGTCCTGCTCCTCGCCTAGAGCCTCTACCCCTCTAAAGATCACGAGCAGGCAAAGAGTTAATGTTGCTCTCCCACACCACATTGGTCAGGGTAGAATGTGGCACAGAAGCATTGAGGTTAACAGTTGGTGCTGGTTGTTTCGGCCCCACCTCCTCATCAGGCGTGGGCCGCAGCACATTTGTTGGTACCTGAGGGGCAGACCAAAGCTCCTTGTCGGGAGTGGGCCCAGGTACTTCTATTGGCACCCGCGGTCGAGGCCAAACCTCCTGGACAGGAGTAGGCCAGGGTGCTTTGCTGTAGACAGTAGACATAGATTCCCTTGCTCACATATATACACATACATAGATTCCCTTGCTCACATATATACACATACATAGATTCCCTTGCTCACATATATACACATACACAGATTCCCTTGCTCACATATATACACATACATAGATTCCCTTGCTCACATATATACACATACATAGATTCCCTTGCTCACATATATACACATACATAGATTCCCTTGCTCACATATATATACATACACAGATTCCCTTGCTCACATATATACACATACATAGATTCCCTTGCTCACATATATACACATACATAGATTCCCTTGCTCACATATATACACATGCATAGATTCCCTTGCTCACATATATACACAAACATAAATTCCCTTGCTCACATATATACACATACATAGATTCCCTTGCTCACATATATACACATACATAGATTCCCTTGCTCACATGTATACACATTAGTGCTGGGCGGTATGGCCTAAAATGAATATCACGGTAATTTTTTTATTATCGCGGTATCACGGTATTACCGCCTGTAATACCCCCCCAGCGCGGCGCCATCACTTGTCCCGATGTGTTTCTGTGTCCCCCCGCTGCGCCTGTCAGCCAGTGTCCCCGCGAGCACGATCAATCCCCACCACTAGCAGGATCCATGTACCCACTGGCGGTGTCACAAGAATGCCTCCCGCGAACGCTACCATCACCGCTAGCGGGGTCCCTGTGCCCACTAGCGGTGTCACAAGAATGCCGAGCGCGAGCGCTACCATCACCGCTAGCGGGGTCCCTGTGCCCACTAGCGGTGTCACAAGAATGCCGAGCGCGAGCGTTACCATAACCGCTAGCGGGGTCCCTGTGCCCACTAGTGGTGTCACAAGAATGGCGAGCGCGAGCGTGGCTCTGTTCCCCGTCCCTGTCAGCTCTCAGGGTAAGGGAACAGATTTTAAAGCCTCACGCGGAGCTAACGTAGTACTGTGCAGGCGCAGCACTACGCAAATAGCGTAGGGCTAATGTAGGCAGCGCTAGGAGCCTAGAGTTAGCCCTCGCTATTTGCGTAGTACTGCGCATGCGCAGTACTACGTTAGCTGCGCGCGAGGCTTTTAAATCTGTTCCCGTACCCTGAGAGCTGACAGGGACAGGCAACAGAGCCTCGCTCGCGCTCGGCATTCTTGTGACACCGCTAGTGGGCACAGGGACCCCGCTAGCGGTGATGGTAGCGCTCGGCATTCTTGTGACACCGCTAGTGGGCCCAGGGACCCCGCTAGCGGTGATGGTAGCGCTCGGCATTCTTGTGACACCGCTTATGGGCACAGGGACCCCGCTAGCGGTGATGGTAGTGTTCGCGGGAGGCATTCTTGTGACACCGCTAGTGGGCACATGGATCCCGCTAGCGGTGGGGATTGATCGTGCTCGCGGGGACACTGGCTGACAGGCGCAGCGGGGGGACACAGAAACACATCGGGACAAGTGATGGCGCCGCGCTGGGCTCTACAATTAATCCGGAGGGTGGGGGAGGGGCCCGACCGGTATAGCGGTATTAGCAAAGATCCATACCGTGGGAGAAAAAAAAAACGGTATCTGGTTCATACCGGTATACCGCCCAGCACTAATACACATACATAGATTCCCTTGCTCACATATATACACATACATAGATTCCCTTGCTCACATATATACACACACATAGATTCCCTTGCTCACATATATACACATACATAGATTCCCTTGCTCACATATATACACATACATAGATTCCCTTGCTCACATATATACACATACATAGATTCCCTTGCTCACATATATACACATGCATAGATTCACTTGCTCACATATATACACATACATAGATTCCCTTGCTCACATATATACACATACATAGATTCACTTGCTCACACACAGACACACACACTGACATACATTTGCTCACATATATACACAGAATTGCTTACATGCTAACAGTAAGGCCCAATCCCCCTCTGCACAGGCACATACATAGAGGTGCACACACACATACATAGACACATCATACAGACAGACACATATACACACACATACACCCATATAGACACATCATACAGACACACAAACTGACATACAATCACTCACATAGATACACAATCACTTACAGTAAGGGCCCCATGCCTCTCTGCACAGGCTGGAGATTCTGGGCTGGACAGACAGTGGGCGGGGCTTCTCTCTGCCTCCTCTGCTCCTGTCTCCTCCGTGTGGAGAGGAGAAGAGAAATGGCAGATTATGACAGGGTAAGTGACACCCCCTTCCTGCAAGGAGGGCACAGCACCCTGCATCAAACCACATACAACTCCCCAACAAAAAATAATTTTACTGCTCCTGTCACCCTGAGTCTGCAGCTCCTTTTGTGAGGGCACTAGAGGGGAAGGTGAGGAAAAGGCCAGGGGCTCCAGCCCCCTTTCACTCCAATGTGTGCACGTCTCTGCGCACCGCAGTCTTCGGGCAGACCTGGGGGGGATTCTCTCCTACTCATATGATTTTCTGGGGGGGGATGTGTCCCCCCCAGTGCCTACGCCCATGACCGGGGGGTGAAGCTGAGGAAGAGGGGGGCTGCGGAGCTACGCCACTGCACAGACTTGAAGCCGTAAAGTCTGCAGGCCTGCTCATGATGCGCAGCGGGCGGCGCAACACAGTTTAAAAAAAATAAAAAGTCCTTGATTTTTCCGCCCTCTGCTCCGTGCGCCCCTAAGTGACCACATGGTCTGCTTAATGCAAGCGCCGGGCCTGATACTGGGGGTGGTAGTGAATTGTCCCTTTCCATGCTAGGGGTTTTACTGCTTTAACCTTTTGCATATTAGAGTCTGTACTACAAACTTCAATATGTAAGGTGACAAAGCACTACAATCCCCAGCATGTATAGTGACAAAGCACTACAATTCCCAGCATGTATAGTGACAAAGCACTACAATCCCCAGCATGTATAGTGACAAAGCACTACAATCCCCAGCATGTATAGTGACAAAGCACTACAATCCCCAGCATGTATAGTGACAAAGCACTACAATCCCCAGCATGTATAGTGACAAAGCACTACAATCCCCAGCATGTATAGTGTCAAAGCACTACAATCCCCAGCATGTATAGTGACAAAGCACTACAATCCCCAGCATGTATAGGGACAAAGCACTACAATCCCCAATATGCAAAGGGACAAGGAACTACAATTGTTGTAGTGCTTTGTTCCTTTGAATACTGAAGGTCACACATAAGAAAACCACTAAATTAAAACTATTACCGGGGCAGGCCGGGCAGAGGGCACACAGATCACCAGAGACACTTCAGAAATGCAGAGGGAAACAGGAGCGTGGACTCCTCTGCTGTAATGACGCTGCTGGGGTCACGTGACCTAGCAGACGTGCGCACGTAATTTACCCAGGCAGCCCCTGCGCTCTAATGTACGGATCCTCAGAGTAAGAGGACTCCTGGGAGCCTCAGGATAGGTTCAGGGGGCATGTTGTGCTGGCCAAACTGGAAAGAGAGAATGAGCAGACCAGAGGGGGAGGAGAAGGAGAAGGAGGGGGGCTCGGGGTTGGTGGGTTATGTGAATCAGGAGTTTTGCTGACAACCTGCCTGGACTTGAGCAGTGCTGTAGATGTACAAAAAAAAAAAAGGGCATTAAAGGGGCAGCTGCAAAAAAGGGCAGGGGCTAGAGCCCCCTTTGAAGCCTATGTGTGCACGTCCCTGCTTAGAGGCATAAAGTTCTCTGTGTCGGGCCTTTAATTGTTCCATCAGGTCGGCTTTTTCGGCCTCCTGGCGGGCCCTTTCTTGCTGTGCCTTAGGAACCGATGGAAGGGGCTTCCCAGGCAGGGGTTGAAGCACATCATGCATATATTGGATAAAGTCAGGTTCATCCCCAAAGACCCATTGGGGCAATTTTGGTGAGCACGGTCGTGCATTTTGCAGGGCAGATAAGGGTATGTCTGGCTCAGGGCTGGTGGAGGAAAAGAAAGCAGCCTCAGATGGTGTACTTACTGAGGATTCCTCCGTCGGGATCTCAGCCCACGAACCCCAGGTGCGGTGGTAAGGGGACAATTTCACCAGTTATAGAGTTCCAGGTGTCCCTGCGGTGTCCCCCGGAGGGTTATCCTGCCAGACTTAAGGAGAGGCGACTAGGGGCTGTCCCACCTGAGGAACCCTACCTGAAGGTAGTTACTCTGACTTTGGGGACCTCTACACTAGGTACTGGATGCAATACGGTAACGGGAAACCACACATGTCCTTAGTCTTCTTGTCTTCAGCAAACTGTTTGCGGGTTTTCTTGTGCATCATCATTAGAAGAGGCTTCCCTCTGGGACAAACAAATTTGATGCAGTGTGTGTTGTATGGTCTGAGCACTGACAGGCTGATCCACCCCACCCTTCCAACCTTAGCAGCAATGCTGGCAGCACTCAAAAGTCTATGGGGGAGATACATCAAAACCAGTGTAGAGGAAGAGTTGTGCAGTTGCCTAAAGCAACCAATCAGATCGCTTCTTTCATTTTTGAAAAGGCCTCTGAAAAATGAAAGAAGCAATCTGATTGGATGCTATGGGCAACTCAGAAACTTTTCCTCTGGACAGGTTTTGATAAATCTCCCTCTATTTCTCAAACACAGCATCTGAATATAATGCTGAGCATGTGCACTCAACTTGGCTAATTGGGCCTATTTTGGACATTTCCACTTAGGGGTGCACCCACTTTTGTTTGCCAAGGTTTATTAATGGCTGTGTTGAGTTATTTTGAGCAGAGCAGACATTGTAGCAGAGTCGTGTGAGAGGTAGACTCACATATGGGAGATACTGTATATATAATGTGAGGGGTGGACTCACTTATGGGAGATACTGTATATAATGTGAGGGGTGGACTCACTTATAGGAGATACTGTATATATAATGTGAGGGGTGGAGTCACTTATAGGAGATACTGTATATAATGTGAGGGGTGAACTCTCTTATGGGAGATACTGTATATAATGTGAGGGGTGGACTCACTTATAGGAGATACTGTATATATAATGTGAGGGGTGGACTCACTTATAGGAGATACTGTATATATAATGTGAGGGGTGGACTCACTTATGGGATATACTGTATATATAATGTGAGGGGTGGACTCACTTATGGGATATACTGTATATATAATGTGAGGGGTGGACTCACTTATGGGATATACTGTATATATAATGTGAGGGGTGGACTCACTTATGGGATATACTGTATATAATGTGAGGGGTGGGCTCACTTATGGGATATACTGTATATAATGTGAGGGGTGGACTCACTTATGGGAGATACTGTATATAATGTGAGGGGTGGAGTCACTTATGGGAGATACTGTATATATAATGTGAGGGGTGGAGTCACTTATGGGATATACTGTATATATAATGTGAGGGGTGGACTCACTTATGGGAGATACTGTATATATAATGTGAGGGGTGGACTCACTTATAGGAGATACTGTATATATAATGTGAGGGGTGGAGTCACTTATGGGAGATACTGTATATAATGTGAGGGGTGGACTCACTTATGGGAGATACTGTATATAATGTGAGGGGTGGAGTCACTTATGGGAGATACTGTATATATAATGTGAGGGGTGGAGTCACTTATGGGATATACTGTATATAATGTGAGGGGTGGACTCACTTATGGGAGATACTGTATATAATGTGAGGGGTGGAGTCACTTATGGGAGATACTGTATATATAATGTGAGGGGTGGACACACTTATGGGATATACTGTATATAATGTGAGGGGTGGACTCACATATGGGAGATACTGTATATATAATGTGAGGGGTGGACTCACTTATGGGAGATACTGTATATAATGTGAGGGGTGGACTCACATATGGGAGATACTGTATATATAATGTGAGGGGTGGACTCACTTATGGGAGATACTGTATATAATGTGAGGGGTGGACTCACTTATAGGAGATACTGTATATAATGTGAGGGGTGGACTCTCTTATGGGAGATACTGTATATAATGTGAGGGGTGGACTCTCTTATGGGAGATACTGTATATAATGTGAGGGGTGGGCTCACTTATGGGAGATACTGTATATATAATGTGAGGGGTGGACTCACTTATGGGATATACTGTATATATAATGTGAGGGGTGGACTCACTTATGGGAGATACTGTATATATAATGTGAGGGGTGGACTCACTTATGGGATATACTGTATATATAATGTGAGGGGTGGAGTCACTTATGGGAGATACTGTATATATAATGTGAGGGGTGGACACACTTATGGGATATACTGTATATAATGTGAGGGGTGGACTCACATATGGGAGATACTGTATATATAATGTGAGGGGTGGACTCACTTATGGGAGATACTGTATATATAATGTGAGGGGTGGACTCACTTATGGGAGATACTATATATAATGTGAGGGGTGGACTCACTTATGGGAGATACTGTATATATAATGTGAGGGGTGGACTCACTTATGGGAGATACTGTATATATAATGTGAGGGGTGGACTCACTTATGGGAGATACTATATATAATGTGAGGGGTGGAGTCACTTATGGGAGATACTGTATATATAATGTGAGGGGTGGAGTCACTTATGGGATATACTGTATATAATGTGAGGGGTGGACTCACTTATGGGATATACTGTATATATAATGTGAGGGGTGGACTCACTTATGGGAGATACTGTATATATAATGTGAGGGGTGGACTCACTTATAGGAGATACTGTATATATAATGTGAGGGGTGGGCTCACTTATGGGATATACTGTATATAATGTGAGGGGTGGACTCACTTATGGGAGATACTGTATATAATGTGAGGGGTGGAGTCACTTATGGGAGATACTGTATATATAATGTGAGGGGTGGACACACTTATGGGATATACTGTATATAATGTGAGGGGTGGACTCACATATGGGAGATACTGTATATATAATGTGAGGGGTGGACTCACTTATGGGAGATACTGTATATAATGTGAGGGGTGGACTCACATATGGGAGATACTGTATATATAATGTGAGGGGTGGACTCACTTATGGGAGATACTGTATATAATGTGAGGGGTGGACTCACTTATAGGAGATACTGTATATAATGTGAGGGGTGGACTCTCTTATGGGAGATACTGTATATAATGTGAGGGGTGGACTCTCTTATGGGAGATACTGTATATAATGTGAGGGGTGGGCTCACTTATGGGAGATACTGTATATAATGTGAGGGGTGGAATCACTTATGAGATATACTGTATATATAATGTGAGGGGTGGAGTCACTTATGGGATATACTGTATATAATGTGAGGGGTGGACTCACTTATGGGATATACTGTATATATAATGTGAGGGGTGGACTCACTTATGGGATATACTGTATATAATGTGAGGGGTGGACTCACTTATGGGAGATACTGTATATATAATGTGAGGGGTGGAGTCACTTATGGAAGATACTGTATATATAATGTGAGGGGTGGACTCACTTATGGGATATACTGTATATATAATGTGAGGGGTGGACTCACTTATGGGAGATACTGTATATATAATGTGAGGGGTGGACTCACTTATGGGAGATACTGTATATATAATGTGAGGGGTGGACTCACTTATGGGAGATACTGTATATAGTGTGAGGAGTGGACTCACTTATGGGAGATACTGTATATAGTGTGAGGAGTGGACTCACTTATGGGATATACTGTATATATAATGTGAGGGGTGGACTCACTTATGGGATATACTGTATATATAATGTGAGGGGTGGACTCACTTATGGGATATACTGTATATATAATGTGAGGGGTGGAGTCACTTATGGGATATACTGTATATAATGTGAGGGGTGGACTCACTTATGGGAGATACTGTATATATAATGTGAGGGGTGGACTCACTTATGGGAGATACTGTATATATAATGTGAGGGGGTGGACTCACTTATGGGAGATACTGTATATAGTGTGAGGAGTGGACTCACTTATGGGATATACTGTATATATAATGTGAGGGGTGGACTCACTTATGGGATATACTGTATATATAATGTGAGGGGTGGACTCACTTATGGGAGATACTGTATATATAATGTGAAGGGTGGACTCACTTATGGGATATACTGTATATATAATGTGAGGGGTGGAGTCACTTATGGGAGATACTGTATATATAATGTGAGGGGTGGACTCACTTATGGGAGATACTGTATATATAATGTGAGGGGTGGAGTCACTTATGGTATATACTGTATATATAATGTGAGGGGTGGACTCACTTATGGGAGATACTGTATATATAATGTGAGGGGTGGACTCACTTATGGGAGATACTGTATATATAATGTGAGGGGTGGACTCACTTATGGGATATACTGTATATAATGTGAGGGATGGACTCACTTATGGGATATACTGTATATAATGTGAGGGGTGGAGTCACTTATGGAATATACTGTATATATAATGTGAGGGGTGGAGTCACTTATGGGAGATACTGTATATATAATGTGAGGGGTGGACTCACTTATGGGAGATACTGTATATAATGTGGGGGGTGGACTCACTTATGGGATATACTGTATATATAATGTGAGGGGTGGAGTCACTTATGGGAGATACTGTATATATAATGTGAGGGGTGGACTCACTTATGGGAGATACTGTATATATAATGTGGGGGGTGGACTCATTTATGGGATATACTGTATATATAATGTGAGGGGTGGACTCACTTATGGGAGATACTGTATATATAATGTGAGGGGTGGACTCACTTATGGGAGATACTGTATATATAATGTGAGGGGTGGACTCACTTATGGGATATACTGTATATAATGTGAGGGGTGGAGTCACTTATGGGATATACTGTATATATAATGTGAGGGGTGGAGTCACTTATGGGATATACTGTATATATAATGTGAGGGGTGGACTCACTTATGGGATATACTGTATATAATGTGAGGGGTGGACTCACTTATGGGATATACTGTATATATAATGTGAGGGGTGGACTCACTTATGGGAGATACTGTATATATAATGTGAGGGGTGGACTCACTTATGGGATATACTGTATATAATGTGAGGGGTGGACTCACTTATGGGAGATACTGTATATATAATATGAGGAGTGGACTCACTTATGGGAGATACTGTATATATAATGTGAGGGGTGGACTCACTTATGGGATATACTATATATATAATGTGAGGGGTGGACTCACTTATGGGAGATACTGTATATAATGTGAGGGGTGGACTCACTTATGGGAGATACTGTATATATAATGTGAGGGGTGGACTCACTTATGGGATATACTGTATATAATGTGAGGGGTGGAGTCACTTATAGGAGATACTGTATATAATGTGAGGGGTGGAGTCACTTATGGGATATACTGTATATATAATGTGAGGGGTGGACTCACTTATGGGAGATACTGTATATAATGTGAGGGGTGGACTCACTTATGGGAGATACTGTATATATAATGTGAGGGGTGGAGTCACTTATGGGATATACTGTATATATAATGTGAGGGGTGGACTCACTTATGGGAGATACTGTATATATAATGTGAGGGGTGGACTCACTTATGGGAGATACTGTATATAATGTGAGGGGTGGACTCTCTTATGGGATATACTGTATATAATGTGAGGGGTGGACTCTCTTATGGGATATACTGTATATATAATGTGAGGGGTGGACTCACTTATAGGAGATACTGTATATATAATGTGAGGGGTGGACTCACTTATGGGATATACTGTATATATAATGTGAGGGGTGGGCTCACTTATGGGATATACTGTATATAATGTGAGGGGTGGACTCACTTATGGGAGATACTGTATATATAATGTGAGGGGTGGACTCACTTATAGGAGATACTGTATATATAATGTGAGGGGTGGACTCACTTATGGGATATACTGTATATATAATGTGAGGGGTGGGCTCACTTATGGGATATACTGTATATAATGTGAGGGGTGGACTCACTTATGGGAGATACTGTATATAATGTGAGGGGTGGAGTCACTTATGGGAGATACTGTATATATAATGTGAGGGGTGGACACACTTATGGGATATACTGTATATAATGTGAGGGGTGGACTCACATATGGGAGATACTGTATATATAATGTGAGGGGTGGAGTCACTTATGGGAGATACTGTATATAATGTGAGGGGTGGACTCACTTATGGGAGATACTGTATATAATGTGAGGGGTGGACTCACATATGGGAGATACTGTATATATAATGTGAGGGGTGGACTCACTTATGGGAGATACTGTATATAATGTGAGGGGTGGACTCACTTATAGGAGATACTGTATATAATGTGAGGGGTGGACTCTCTTATGGGATATACTGTATATATAATGTGAGGGGTGGACTCTCTTATGGGATATACTGTATATAATGTGAGGGGTGGACTCTCTTATGGGAGATACTGTATATAATGTGAGGGGTGGGCTCACTTATGGGAGATACTGTATATATAATGTGAGGGGTGGGCTCACTTATGGGATATACTGTATATATAATGTGAGGGGTGGACTCACTTATGGGATATACTGTATATATAATGTGAGGGGTGGACTCACTTATGGGAGATACTGTATATATAATGTGAGGGGTGGACTCACTAATGGGATATACTGTATATATAATGTGAGGGGTGGAATCACTTATGGGATATACTGTATATATAATGTGAGGGGTGGAGTCACTTATGTGAGATACTGTATATATAATGTGAGGGGTGGACTCACTTATAGGAGATACTGTATATAGTGTGAGGAGTGGACTCACTTATGGGATATACTGTATATATAATGTGAGGGGTGGACTCACTTATGGGGTATACTGTATATATAATGTGAGGGGTGGACTCACTTATGGGATATACTGTATATATAATGTGAGGGGTGGAGTCACTTATGGGATATACTGTATATAATGTGAGGGGTGGACTCACTTATGGGAGATACTGTATATATAATGTGAGGGGTGGACTCACTTATGGGAGATACTGTATATATAATGTGAGGAGTGGAGTCACTTATGGGATATACTGTATATAATGTGAGGGGTGGAGTCACTTATGGGATATACTGTATATAATGTAAGGGGTGGAGTCACTTATGGGAGATACTGTGTATATAATGTGAGGGGTGGACTCACTTATGGGAGATACTGTATATATAATGTGAGGGGTGGACTCACTTATGGGAGATACTGTATATATAATGTGAGGGGTGGAGTCACTTATGGTATATACTGTATATATAATGTGAGGGGTGGACTCACTTATGGGAGATACTGTATATATAATGTGAGGGGTGGACTCACTTATGGGAGATACTGTATATATAATGTGAGGGGTGGAGTCACTTATGGAATATACTGTATATATAATGTGAGGGGTGGAGTCACTTATGGGAGATACTGTATATATAATGTGAGGGGTGGACTCACTTATGGGAGATACTGTATATAATGTGGGGGGTGGACTCACTTATGGGATATACTGTATATATAATGTGTGGGGTGGAGTCACTTATGGGAGATACTGTATATATAATGTGAGGGGTGGACTCACTTATGGGAGATACTGTATATATAATGTGAGGGGTGGACTCATTTATGGGATATACTGTATATATAATGTGAGGGGTGGACTCACTTATGGGAGATACTGTATATATAATGTGAGGGGTGGACTCACTTATGGGAGATACTGTATATATAATGTGAGGGGTGGACTCACTTATGGGATATACTGTATATAATGTGAGGGGTGGACTCACTTATGGGATATACTGTATATAATGTGAGGGGTGGACTCACTTATGGGAGATACTGTATATATAATGTGAGGGGTGGACTCACTTATGGGATATACTATATATATAATGTGAGGGGTGGACTCACTTATGGGAGATACTGTATATAATGTGAGGGGTGGACTCACTTATGGGAGATACTGTATATATAATGTGAGGGGTGGACTCACTTATGGGATATACTGTATATAATGTGAGGGGTGGAGTCACTTATAGGAGATACTGTATATAATGTGAGGGGTGGAATCACTTATGAGATATACTGTATATAATGTGAGGGGTGGACTCACTTATGGGAGATACTGTATATATAATGTGAGAGGTGGAGTCACTTATGGGATATACTGTATATATAATGTGAGGGGTGGACTCACTTATGGGAGATACTGTATATAATGTGAGGGATGGACTCACTTATGGGAGACACTGTATATATAATGTGAGGGGTGGAGTCACTTATGGGATATACTGTATATAATGTGAGGGGTGGAGTCACTTATAGGAGATACTGTATATAATGTGAGGGGTGGACTCACTTATGGGATATACTGTATATATAATGTGAGAGGTGGAGTCACTTATGGGATATACTGTATATATAATGTGAGGGGTGGAGTCTCTTATGGGATATACTGTATATATAATGTGAGGGGTGGACTCACTTATGGGATATACTGTATATATAATGTGAGGGGTGGAGTCACTTATGGGATATACTGTATATATAATGTGAGGAGTGGACTCACTTATGGGAGATACTGTATATATAATGTGAGGGGTGGACTCACTTATGGGAGATACTGTATATATAATGTGAGGGGTGGACTCACTTATGGGAGATACTGTATATATAATGTGAGGGGTGGACTCACTTATGGGAGATACTGTATATATAATGTGAGGGGTGGAGTCACTTATGGGAGATACTGTATATATAATGTGAGGGGTGGACTCACTTATGGGATATACTGTATATAATGTGAGGGGTGGAGTCACTTATGGGATATACTGTATATATAATGTGAGGGGTGGACTCACTTATGGGATATACTGTATATATAATGTGAGGGGTGGAGTCACTTATGGGAGATACTGTATATATAATGTGAGGGGTGGAGTCACTTATGGGAGATACTGTATATAATGTGAGGGGTGGACTCTCTTATGGGATATACTGTATATATAATGTGAGGGGTGGACTCACTTATGGAAGATACTGTATATAATGTGAGGGGTGGACTCACTTATGGGATATACTGTATATATAATGTGAGGGGTGGAGTCACTTATGGGATATACTGTATATATAATGTGAGGGGTGGACTCACTTATGGGATATACTGTATATATAATGTGAGGGGTGGACTCACTTATGGGATATACTGTATATATAATGTGAGGGGTGGACTCACTTATGGGATATACTGCATATAATGTGAGGGGTGGACTCACTTATGGGATATACTGTATATATAATGTGAGGGGTGGACTCACTTATGGGATATACTATTTATATAATGTGAGGGGTGGACTCACTTATGGGAGATACTGTATATATTGTGAGGGGTGGACTCACTTATGGGATATACTGTATATAATGTGAGGGGTGGACTCACTTATGGGATATACTATATATATAATGTGAGGGGTGGAGTCACTTATGGGATATACTGTATATATAATGTGAGGGGTGGAGTCACTTATGGGAGATACTGTATATATAATGTGAGGGGTGGACTTACTTATGGGATATACTGTATATATAATGTGAGGGGTGGACTCACTTATGGGAGATACTGTATATATAATGTGAGGGGTGGACTCACTTATGGGATATACTGTATATATAATGTGAGGGGTGGACTCACTTATGGGAGATACTGTATATATAATGTGAGGGGTGGAGTCACTTATGGGATATACTGTATATATAATGTGAGGGGTGGAGTCAATTATGGGAGATACGGTATATATAATGTGAGGGGTGGAGTCACTTATGGGAGATACTGTATATAATGTGAGGGGTGGACTCACTTATGGGAGATACTGTGTATAATGTGAGGGGTGGAGTCACTTATGGGAGATACTGTATATATTGTGAGGGGTGGAGTCACTTATGGGAGATACTGTATATATTGTGAGGGGTGGAGTCACTTATGGGATATACTGTATATATTGTGAGGGGTGGAGTCACTTATGGGATATACTGTATATAATGTGAGGGGTGGACTCACTTATGGGAGATACTGTATATATAATGTGAGGAGTGGACTCTCTTATGGGATATACTGTATATATAATGTGAGGGGTGGACTCACTTATGGAAGATACTGTATATAATGTGAGGGGTGGACTCACTTATGGGATATACTGTATATAATGTGAGGGGTGGAGTCACTTATGGGATATACTGTATATATAATGTGAGGGGTGGACTCACTTATGGGAGATACTGTATATATAATGTGAGGAGTGGACTCACTTATGGAAGATACTGTATATAATGTGAGGGGTGGACTCACTTATGGGATATACTGTATATAATGTGAGGGGTGGACTCATTTATGGAAGATACTGTATATAATGTGAGGAGTGGACTCACTTATGGGATATACTGTATATATAATGTGAGGGGTGGAGTCACTTATGGGATATACTGTATATATAATGTGAGGGGTGGACTCACTTATGGGATATACTGTATAAAATGTGAGGGGTGGACTCACTTATGGGAGATACTGTATATATAATGTGAGGGGTGGAGTCACTTATGGGAGATACTGTATATATAATGTGAGGAGTGGACTCACTTATGGGAGATACTGTATATATAATGTGAGGGGTGGACTCACTTATGGGAGATACTATATATAATGTGAGGGGTGGACTCACTTATGGGAGATACTGTATATATAATGTGAGGGGTGGACTCACTTATGGGAGATACTGTATATATATAATGTGAGGGGTGGACTCACTCATGGGAGATACTGTATATATAATGTGAGGGGTGGACTCACTTATGGGATATACTGTATATATAATGTGAGGGGTGGACTCTCTTATGGGAGATACTGTATATAATGTGAGGGGTGGACTCACTTATGGAAGATACTGTATATAATGTGAGGGGTGGACTCACTTATCGGATATACTGTATATATAATGTGAGGGGTGGAGTCACTTATGGGATATACTGTATATATAATGTGAGGGGTGGACTCACTTATGGGATATACTGTATATATAATGTGAGGGGTGGACTCACTTATGGGATATACTGCATATAATGTGAGGGGTGGACTCACTTATGGGATATACTGTTTATATAATGAGAGGGTGGACTCACCTATGGGATATACTATATATATAATGTGAGGGGTGGACTCACTTATGGGAGATACTGTATATATTGTGAGGGGTGGACTCACTTATGGGAGATACTGTATATAATGTGAGGGGTGGACTCACTTATGGGATATACTATATATATAATGTGAGGGGTGGAGTCACTTATGGGATATACTGTATATATAATGTGAGGGGTGGAGTCACTTATGGGAGATACTGTATATATAATGTGAGGGGTGGACTCACTTATGGGATATACTGTATATATAATGTGAGGGGTGGACTCACTTATGGGAGATACTGTATATATAATGTGAGGGGTGGAGTCACTTATGGGATATACTGTATATATAATGTGAGGGGTGGAGTCAATTATGGGAGATACTGTATATATAATGTGAGGGGTGGAGTCACTTATGGGAGATACTGTATATAATGTGAGGGGTGGACTCACTTATGGGAGATACTGTATATAATGTGAGGGGTGGACTCACTTATGGGATATACTGTATATATAATGTGAGGGATGGACTCACTTATGGGATATACTGTATATATAATGTGAGGGGTGGACTCACTTATGGGATATACTGTATATATAATGTGAGGGGTGGACTCACTTATGGGATATACTGTATATAATGTGAGGGGTGGACTCACTTATGGGAGATACTGTATATATAATGTGAGGGGTGGACTCACTTATGGAAGATACTGTATATATAATGTGAGGGGTGGACTCACTTATGGGAGATACTGTATATATAATGTGAGGGGTGGAGTCACTTATGGGATATACTGTATATATAATGTTAGGGGTGGACTCACTTATGGAAGATACTGTATATATAATGTGAGGGGTGGACTCACTTATGGAAGATACTGTATATATAATGTGAGGGGTGGACTCACTTATGGGAGATACTGTATGTATAATGTGAGGGGTGGAATCACTTATGGGATATACTGTATATATAATGTGAGGGGTGGAGTCACTTATGGGAGATACTGTATATATAATGTGAGGGGTGGAGTCACTTATGGGAGATACTGTATATAATGAGAGGGGTGGAGTCACTTATGGGATATACTGTATATATAATGTGAGGGGTGGACTCACTTATGGGATATACTGTATATATAATGTGAGGGGTGGACTCACTTATGGGATATACTGTATATATAATGTGAGGGGTGGAGTCACTTATGGGAGATACTGTATATAATGTGAGGGGTGGACTCACTTATGGGATATACTGTATATATAATGTGAGGGGTGGAGTCACTTATGGGATATACTGTATATATAATGTGAGGGGTGGACTCACTTATGGGATATACTGTATATAATGTGAGGGGTGGACTCACTTATGGAAGATACTGTATATAATGTGAGGGGTAGACTCACTTATGGGATATACTGTATATATAATGTGAGGGGTGGAGTCACTTATGGGATATACTGTATATATAATGTGAGGTGTGGACTCACTTATGGAAGATACTGTATATAATGTGAGGGGTGGACTCACTTATGGGATATACTGTATATATAATGTGAGGGGTGGAGTCACTTATGGGATATACTGTATATATAATGTGAGGGGTGGAGTCACTTATGGGATATACTGTATATATAATATGAGGGGTGGAGTCACTTATGGGAGATACTGTATATAATGTGAGGGGTGGACTCACTTATGGGATATACTGTATATATAATGTGAGGGGTGGAGTCACTTATGGGATATACTGTATATATAATGTGAGGGGTGGACTCACTTATGGGATATACTGTATATATAATGTGAGGGGTGGAGTCACCTATGGGATATACTATATATATACTGTGAGGGCTGGAGTCACTTATGGGATATACTGTATATATAATGTGAGGGGTGGAGTCACTTATGGGAGATACTGTATATATAATGTGAGGGGTGGAGTCACTTATGGGATATACTGTATATATAATGTGAGGGGTGGACTCACTTATGGGATATACTGTATATATAATGTGAGGGGTGGACTCACTTATGGGAGATACTGTATATATAATGTGAGGGGTGGAGTCACTTATGGGATAAACTGTTTATATAATGTGAGGGGTGGAGTCAATTATGGGAGATACTGTATATATAATGTGAGGGGTGGAGTCACTTATGGGAGATACTGTATATAATGTGAGGGGTGGACTCACTTATGGGAGATACTGTATATAATGTGAGGGGTGGAGTCACTTATGGGAGATACTGTATATAATGTGAGGGGTGGACTCACTTATGGGATATACTGTATATATAAAGTGAGGGGTGGACTCACTTATGGGAGATACTGTATATATAATGTGAGGGGTGGACTCACTTATGGGATATACTGTATATATAATGTGAGGGGTGGAGTCAATTATGGGAGATACTGTATATATAATGTGAGGGGTGGAGTCACTTATGGGAGATACTGTATATATAATGTGAGGGGTGGACTCACTTATGAGAGATACTGTATATAATGTGAGGGGTGGACTCACTTATGGGAGATACTGTATATATAATGTGAGGGGTGGACTCACTTATGGGAGATACTGTATATATAATGTGAGGGGTGGAGTCACTTATGGGAGATACTGTATATATAATGTGAGGGGTAGAGTCACTTATGGGAGATACTGTGTATATAATGTGAGGGGTGGACTCACTTATGGGAGATACTGTATATAATGTGAGGGGTGGAGTCACTTATGGGAGATACTGTATATATAATGTGAGGGGTAGAGTCACTTATGGGAGATACTGTGTATATAATGTGAGGGGTGGACTCACTTATGGGAGATACTGTATATAATGTGAGGGGTGAACTCACTTATGGGATATACTGTATATATTGTGAGGGGTGGAGTCACTTATGGGATATACTGTATATATTGTGAGGGGTGGAGTCACTTATGGGATATACTGTATATAATGTGAGGGGTGGAGTCACTTATGGGATATACTGTATATATAATGTGAGGGGTGGACTCATGGGAGATACTGTATATAATGTGAGGGGTGGACTCACTTATGGGATATACTGTATATATAATGTGAGGGATGGACTCACTTATGGGATATACTGTATATATAATGTGAGGGGTGGTCTCACTTATGGAATATACAGTGACCCCCCGACTTATGATGGCCCCGACATATGATCATTTCAACATATGATGGCCTCTCAGAGCCCATCGTATGTTGAAGGCAGCCTCGACATATGATGCTGCTGTGTGTCGGGGCCATCGTACAAACAGCTATCTGACAGCGCTGACAACTTCAGTAACTGACAGATAGTTGTTTAATGTGCCCCGTGTGCCCCGTTCTGCCTCCTGTTACTCACATGCTGTCCTGCTAACTCACGCAGGCTTCCACTGTGAGCTCCGTGTAAGCCCCGCCCCCCCAGTGCAGCCATAGCCAATAGCCTGGAGCATCATGCTGCAGGTATCCAATGAGCTGCTGGCTGCCCTCCCCTTCCTTTCCTATAGAGCTGTAGTCGGCAGGATTGTAATGGAGGACATTCTGTCCCCCCTGAAAGTATTTAAAGAACTGTACAGTACTGTATGCGATGTCACACATCACATACAATACATATACACACTATACACCCCATACATCAATGTTTCCCTATCAGTGTGCCTCCAGCTGTTGCAAAACTATAACTCCCAGCATGCCCAGACAGTCAATGGCTGTACATGCATGCTGGGAGTTGTAGTTGTGCAACAGCTGGAGGCACCCTGGTTTGTTAAACACTCCCCATACACTCCACATACAATGGTCATTCCAGAACCAATTAGCAGTTTCCCATAGAGATATGTATTCAACATACAATGGTTCCGAGGCCCCAGAACCAATTACCATTTTTACATAGACATATGTACTCGACATATGATGGTTTCAACATATGATGGTTCTCCTGGAACCAATTAATATCATATGTTGAGGGACCACTGTATATATATATATATAATGTGAGGAGTGGACTCACTTATGGGAGATACTCTATGTGGCACTGCAACTTATGTTAGTGGCAGAACATAACTTTAGTATTTAGGCCCATGAGTGGACTTGTCACTTAATTAATGTATGGCACTGTTATATGCTCACTGTATATTGGTATTATTTCAGCACTATATGGCGGTATTCCCTTTAGCATTGTGTGACATTGCTACTTTTGCTGGTGGCAGCACATACCATTGGTAGTTAGGCGACTGTGTGGAAATTTTACTTATCCAACGTATAGGACAGCCATTTGGTCACTGTATATTGGTAATATTTAAGCACTGTGTGGCAGTATTCACTTTAGCATTGTTCGGCACTGCTACTTATAGTCCAGTGATGGATGCCCACTTGCATATCTAGGCCAGTGTTTCCCAACAAGCGTGCCTCCAGTTAGTGCAAAACAACAACTCCCAGCATGCCCGGACAGCCAACGGCTGTCCGGGCATGCTGGGAGTTGTAGTTTTACAACAGCTGGAGGCACCCTGGTTGGGAAACACTGATCAAAACACCCATTTCTGAAGTAAGTAATACTGTAATATAAGTGGTGAGATGGATGAAGAAAGCGACGTTATGAGTCACACACTCCAATTGCGAGATAATGGAGGAACAACATGACCATGAAGCTTCAGCGGATGAATAAGGAGGTTCAGTAATATACCGTCATATTGTAAGCAGGTCAAAAAATGCCAATGTTATACGCTTATTCCCGAACAGGGCGGGGGACAACGTGTTCCATAACAATTTACAATGACAAGTAAATATACAGTATATACCCAGGTTATAGCAGCAGGGTCCATATCACAATATACAGGAGATATATAACTTATACCAGCTGTACATATATAATTATATACAGTATATACCCAGGTTATACCAGCAGGGTCCATATCACTATATACAGGAGATATATAACTTATACCAGCTGTACATATATAATTATATACAGTATATACCCAGGTTATACCAGCAGGGTCCATATCACTATATACAGGAGATATATAACTTATACCAGCTGTACATATATAATTATATACAGTATATACAAGTTATACCAGCATGGTCCATATTACTATATACAGGAGATATATAACTTATACCAGCTGTACATATATATTATATACATTATATACCCAGGTTATAGCAGCAGGGTCCATATCACTATATACAGGAGATATAGAACTTATACCAGCTGTACATATATAATTATATACAGTATATACCCAGGTTATACCAGCAGGGTCCATATCCCTATATACTGGAGAGATATAACTTATACCAGCTGTACATATATAATTATATACAGTATATACCCAGGTTATACCAGCAGGGTCCATATCCCTATATACAGGAGATATATAACTTATACCAGCTGTACATATATAATTATATACAGTATATACCCAGGTTATACCAGCAGGGTCCATATCACTATATACAGGAGATATATAACTTATACCAGCTGTACATATATAATTATATACAGTATATACAAGTTATACCAGCATGGTCCATATTACTATATACAGGAGATATATAACTTATACCAGCTGTACATATATATTATATACATTATATACCCAGGTTATAGCAGCAGGGTCCATATCACTATATACAGGAGATATAGAACTTATACCAGCTGTACATATATAATTATATACAGTATATACCCAGGTTATACCAGCAGGGTCCATATCCCTATATACTGGAGAGATATAACTTATACCAGCTGTACATATATAATTATATACAGTATATACCCAGGTTATACCAGCAGGGTCCATATCACTATATACAGAAGATATATAACTTATACCAGCTGTACATATATAATTATATACAGTATATACCAGGTTATACCAGCAGGGTCCATATCACAATATACAGGAGATATATAACTTATACCAGCTGTACATATATAATTATATACAGTATATACCAGGTTATAGCAGCCGGGTCCATATCACTATATACAGGAGATATATAACTTATACCAGCTGTACATATATAATTATATACAGTATATACCAGGTTATACCAGCAGGGTCCATATCACAATATACAGGGGATATATAACTTATACCAGCTGTACATATATAATTATATACAGTATATACCCAGGTTATACCAGCATGGTCCATATCACTATATACAGGAGATATATAACTTATACCAGCTGTACATATATAATTATATACAGTATATACCCAGGTTATACCAGCATGGTCCATGTCACTATATACAGGAGATATATAACTTATACCAGCTGTACATATATAATTATATACAGTATATACCCAGATTAAACCAGCATAGTCCATATCACTATATACAGGAGATATATAATTTATACCAGCTGTACATATATAATTATATACAGTATATACCCAGATTATACCAGCATGGTCCATATCTCTATATACAGGAGATATATAACTTATACCAGCTGTACCTATATAATTATAAACAGTATATACCAGGTTATACCAGCAGGGTCCATATCACTATATACAGGAGATATATAACTTATACCAGCTGTACATATATAATTATGTACAGTATATACCAGCATGGGCCATATCACTATATACAGGAGATAGTGGGTATTTTACTTACCATAATTCTTCTTTCCTCGAGTCCCGAAGGCAGCACAGAAGGGATATTCCTAGTTCGGCGTCCCAAATCAGGACCATCCCCTAGAATAAAAATTAACATAATTGCTAAGCTGGGCCAGAGGCTCCATATAGGTACCCAGCATACACTGCACCTTGTGTAAATAAAATAGACCAAAAAACTGCAAAACTTATTTATTGGGTGGGTATTGTGCTGCCTTCGGGACTCGAGGAGAGAAGAATTACATTAAGTAAAATACCCTCTTTCCTCTTCGTCCCTCTGGCAGCACAGAAGGGATCTAAAATAGAAACAAAAGGGGGGGATTATTCTCTACATGCCGCAGACAATACTCCGGTGCTGAAGGCTGGGTTTGGGTTCTGAAAATCCAGCCTGTAGTGCTTAACGAAGGTGGAGGAAGAGGACCAAGAAGCCGCAGCACAGATATCCATCAATGGCACCTGCTCCCGCTCCGCCCAGGAGGTGGACGTGGAACGCGTTGAGTGGGCCCGTAAGGGTGCTGGAGGCTCCTTTCCTTCACCAACATAGGCCTCCACGATGGTCATCCGAATCCACCTGGCCAAAGTATCCTTCCAGGCCTTCTTCCCTTTGTTGATCCCTGCTGGTAGAACAAATAGATTTTCTTCCCTGCGAAACTCCTGCACCCTCTGAAGATAGCAGGATAAAGATCGCTTTACATCAAGCCGATGTAACCTCTGTTGTTCTTCGGATTCAGGCTCTGGATAGAAAACTGGCAGAAACACCTCCTTATTAATATTGGTAGTGTTGGCCACCTTCGGCTGGAACAAAGGTAAGGTTCTCAATCTTACTCCTTCTGGCAGGATCCTAAGATAGGGCTCCCTGGCAGAAAGAGCCTGGAGTTCTCCCACTCTTTTCGCTGAGGTCACAGCCACAAGGAACAACTTCATTGACAGCCACTTCAATTCAACTTCTTCAATGGGCTCAAAAGGAGCTCTGGTTAGAGCATTTAATACCAACACC
Source organism: Hyla sarda (assembly GCF_029499605.1). Lineage (NCBI taxonomy): Eukaryota > Metazoa > Chordata > Amphibia > Anura > Hylidae > Hyla > Hyla sarda. The sequence continues at coordinate 493,994,402 of NC_079190.1, read as the reverse complement.
AAGTCCCAGGAGGCTACCCGGGTACGGACGATGAGTCTTAATTTGTTAAGCGCCTTGAAAAACCTGGTGACAAGAGATTCCGATGCAAATCTTCCATCTGTCATTGCGTTGATGGCCGTCATATGTACCTTTAAAGTGTTAGGTTTTAACCCTTTTTCACATCCTTCCTGAAGGAACTGAAGAATGGTCGTGACCGAGATCTGGCAGTTCTTCTCAGCTAGCCAACTCTGAAATCTTCTCCACAATCTGGTGTAAACAAAGTTGGTGGACGATCTTCTAGATGACTTGAGTGTATCCACAACTTCCTCTGAGAAACCCTGCTGAATTAATCTTTGCCTTTCGGGTACCATGCTGTAAGGTGTAATCTCTCTGGGTGAGGATGGAGAAATCCTTTCTGCACTAGAAGATCCGGTACCTCGGGAAATCTGAAGAAGTTCCCGTCTGCCAATTGTAGTACCACCGGAAACCATGCCCTGCGGGGTCAAAAAGATGTCACTAGAATCACCGTAGGACGCTCTCTCAAGATCTTGCTGAGGACCCTCGGTAGAATAGGCAGAGGCGGAAATGTGTACAGAAATTTCTTGCTCCACCGAATGGAGAAAGCATCGAGGACTTCTGGATGCTCCCAAGCCCTCAGAGAGCCGAACCTGCTCAGCTGACGGTTCTGACGCGTTGCCATGAGATCTATGTTCGGGGTTCCCCATCTGTCCACTAGGTTCTTGAAATATAATGGATTCAGAGCCCATTCTGTAGGCAGGAGCTCTTCCCGGCTCAACAGATCCGCCCGCTGATTCAAGGTTCCCTTTATGTAAACCACCTTCAGATCCAACACAACTGGCTCTGCCCAAGCCATGATTTGAGCACAAAGCCTCTGAAGAGGAAGACATCGTGTCCCCCCCCCTGCTTGTTCACGTAGAATGCAGCAGTCGCATTGTCTGTTCTTATCAACACCGATCTTCCTGAGACGTAGTGCTCGAAGTGACGGAGGGCCAGGAGTATGGCCAAAAGCTCTCGGAAATTTGAAGATTTTACACTCATTTCTGATGACCATGAACCCTGGATCCAGTTGTCCTCTAAATGGGCACCCCATCCAATGGCAGAGGCATCTGTAGTGATAGCTATCTGCTGACCTGTAAGGAAGCACTTGCCCTTGCACAGATTGACTCGTTTGGTCCACCATAGAAGACCCCGCCTTACTCCATAAGATATTGTGATGAATGACTCCAGAGCTGTCCAGTTCTTGTTCCAAACTTTTAGAATTTCCCCCTGGAACTCTCTGAAGTGGGCTCTTGCCCACGGCACTGCTTCTATGGAAGCCGTCAGCATGCCCAGGATGCTCATAGCCTTTCTGATGGAGATCCTCGGCCTGTGAAACAAATCTAGAATCGACTTTTTTACCTGTGACACTTTCTCTTCCGGCAGGAAAATCTTCATCTCCACCAAATCCACAATTAACCCTAAAAATTGCATGCGAGGGGCTGGTGTTAATCTGGATTTTTGGTAATTTACCAAAAACCCCACTTCTTGTAGTAACTGAAGACATATCTGGAGATGCTCTAGCAGGACCTCTGGGCTGCTGGCTATAATGAGCCAATCGTCCAGATACGGCACAATCCGAATCTTCTGAAGACGAAGAAAGGCTACCACGACTACCACCAATTTTGTAAATACTCTTGGGGCTGCTGTCAATCCAAATGGCAGATCTCGAAATTGAAAATGAAGAACATGCTGCTGCGTCTAGAGCGCCACCCTGAGGAATCTTCTATCCTGCTCCCTGATGGGAACATGGAGATACGCATCTGTCAGGTCTAGACACACCATGACATCTCCTTTCTGGACAATGTTGTAGAGAGATCGAATATTGCCCATCTTGAACTTGTTCTTTTGAAGGTGCTTGTTGAGGAAGCGCAGGTCTATTATTAGACGCCATCTGCCATCTGGCTTGGGCACAGGGAAGACATGAGAGTACATTCCCTGAAACTCTTGTCCGGGGGAGACAGGTTCCAGCGCGCCCTTTTGCCGGAACTCTGCTAGAAGAGAGAGGACTCTCTGATCTTGCCCTTGGTTTTTTAGGAATCTGTCTCTTGGCTGATGCATAAATTCTAAACCGTATCCTTTGCGGATGATCTGAAGAACCCACGGATCTGACGTCACCTTTTCCCACTCTCTGGAAAAGTTCAGTAGTCTTGCTCCCACCAGATCCACGGACCTGGCATCAGAACTCCGGTTTGACATTGGATGCTCCTCCCTGTCTCTTCTTGTTTTTGTCCTGATATCTAGGCTGGAACTTCTTATCTCTATTGTACTGTCCTTTACGAAATCCTGTTCTGGGACCCTGTCCCCGAAATCTCCTGAATGGCTTCCGAAAGGAATGTGGCAGCACTAGTTGTTTATCTCTGTTGTTCCGTTTCAGCACTTTGTCCAATTGCTTTCCAATTAGCTTGCCTGGCTGAAAAGCACAAAAATGAGATTTAGAAGACGTATCTCCTGACCATGGTTTTAACCAGATTGCCCTGCGTGCGGAGTTTGCTATGGCCATATTCCTTGCCGAGATCTTTAATGTATCCAGAGAAAAATCACAGAGATATTCTGCCGCAGATTTCATAGACGAAAGTTGGTGAACCAAGTCCTGTCTAGAGACTCCCGACTAGATGTCACGCGACAATTGGCTTAGCCACAGCTTTAGCGCCCTGGACACCGGAACTGACGACAGTGAAAAAGACTTTTTAGATACCCTAGCGATAGCGTATCCACCCCAGCAGCTTGGTCCCAGTCTTCGGACACTGCCGGATCCAGCCTGTACATAGCCTTGAATCTTGATCCGAGATTCATTCTTCTGTCCGGCTTCTTCCACTCCTTTTCCATAATGCTGTCAAGCACATGGTGTCCGGGAAGTACGGTTGCCTTTTTCTTAGGAAAGTAGAATAAAGCCTCCTTATCCTGGCTAGACTTCTCATGCCTTCCTGACTCAATGGAACCTTTTACCTTCTTTATGAGCGCCTCCGCGCTCTCTTTCTTGAAGAGGAAGAAATCTTCTGACACCAATTCAGCCTCAGAGGAGGAGTCTGAAGATCCCGAAGCTGAGGACGAGGAAGAGGATGAAGAATATTAATTTTTATATGCCTTTCTCTTCCTCTTACTAGATGGCCCTGCTATAGAAGAAGCTGAGTCCGAAGCAGAGGATGATAAAACTCTTTTTGCATGCTTCTTACTTTTCCTCTTATTGAGGGGCATTTACTAATCTTTTACTATGTAGTCTGGTTTTTACCCTGTTTTTTTCTACTTCATTTTTGACTATGTGCGACAAATTTACTAAATTGTTTTACGGCATTAATAAATTTGGCACACATAGGCAAAAGTGGGAAATTTACTTCATGTAGTAGAAAAAATAGTCTGTTCCTTTTTCCTGCTGTCTGAATAGGTTTGGCTGCTGGTTTCCTTCTGGATCTTTTGTTTTTGAGTATTTTTTTTAGCTTTTTCACCACATCTAAATAATTCAATAACTACAGTGGTCCCTCAAGTTACAATATTAATTGGTTCCAGGAAAACCATTGTAAGTTGAAACCATTGTATGTTGAGACCATAACTCTATGGAAACGTGGTAATTGGTTCTAAAGGCACCAAAATGTCATCCAAAATAGGAAAAAGTGACAAAGAAAAATAAGTAGATAACTGATATAGATAAAGCAAATCCTTCCATATAAAAGTAATAAAGATCTGCTGGGAGCTGTAATCACTGTTTATGTCAGTGTTTCCCAAGCAGGGAGCCTCCAGCTGTTGCAAAACTATAACTCCCAGCATGCCTGGACAGCCAAAGGCTGTCCGGGCATGCTGGGAGTTGTAGTTTTGCAAAAGATGGGGCCACCCTGCTTGGCAAACACTGGTCTATGTAGAGGACAGGAGCTTCTTCAGGGGTCCTGTACAGTACAGGCAATGTCCCAAACAAGTAATGGAGTCGCCCTCACCTGGTGTCCAAAAGAGCAGCTAACCCTGATACAGGTAAAGTGTACAGAACATGTAATACCAGACACCAGTCAGTGCATACACTTCAGTAATACAAGGGTTTTACCAGTGAATGCCCATTTTGATTAGTTGGTTCTTCCAGCCATTGACACGTTTTACAGATCTGGACTGTCTGTAGCATTGTATGTTGAGTCTGGTTTCAACTTACGATGGTCCAGAAAAGACCATTGTATGTTGAAACTATTGTATGTTGAGGCCATTGTAAGTTGAGGGATCACTGTAAATTGTAGTCATGGCTCAGAAGTGGTAAACGGCGTTTAGTGTGTGTGTGTGTTTATTACATTTTTTTAACACAGTTTTTTTCTCCCTAAATGTACTTACACTTTTTTTTTTTTTTGGTTACTTCTTCTACAGATCTGTGTATCCTGTGGACTCCTTCGGATTCGGTGGACTACTTCGATGACCAGCGTTTTTCTTTGCTTGATGTTAATAAAATGGTTAACGAGGGCTTGTGGGGGAGTGTTTTTTGTAATAAATTTTTTTTAAAACCTGTTGTGTTTTATTTTACTTTACTAGACAGGCTTAGTAGGGGAAGCTGTCTTATAGACTGAGTCCATTACTAAGCCGGGCTTAGCGTTAGCCACAAAAACAGCTAGCGATAACCCCCAATTATTACCCCGGTACCCAACACCACAGGGGTGCCGGGAAGAGCCGGTACCAACAGGCCCGGAGCGTCAAAAATGGCGCTCCTGGGCCTAGGCGGTAACAGGCTGGCGTTATTTAGGTTGGGGAGGGCCAGTAACAATGGTCCTCGCCCACCCTGGTAACGTCAGGCTGTCACTGTTTGGTTGGTATTTGGTTGAGAATAAAAATAGGGGGACCCTATGCGTTTTTTAAATATATTTAATTATTTATTTAAAAAAAAAAAACGCATAGGGTCCCCCCTATTTTCATTCTCAGCCAAATACCAACCAAACAGTAACAGCCTGACGTTCCCAGGGTGGGCGAGGACCATTGTTACTGGCCCTCCCCAGCCTAAATAACGCCAGCCTGTTACCGCCTAGGCCCAGGAGCGCCATTTTTGACGCTCCAGGCCTGTTGGTACCGGCTCTTCCCGGCACCCCTGTGGCGTTGGGTACCGAGGTAATAATAGGGGGTTAGCGCTAGCTGTTTTTGTGGCTAGCGCTAAGCCCAGGTTAGTAATGGACTCTGTCTATAAGACAGCTTCCACTACTAAGCCTGTCTAGTAAAGTAAGAAAAAAACACAACAGGTTTTAAAAAATTTTTATTACAAAAAACACTCCCCCACAAGCCCTCGTTAACCATTTTATTAAAAACAAACAAAGAAAAACGCTGGTCATCGAAGTAGTCCACCGAATCCGAAGGAGTCCACAGGATAAACGGATCTGAAATGAGAAGAAAACAAACAAATGGGTTAGTACATTTATTATCACCTGCTCACACATCTCCCGCCCCGCACGACTACAACTGCCAGCATGCCCTTACAGTAAGGACATGCTGGGAGTTGTAGTTGTGTGGTGCAGGAGATGTGTGGGCAAGTGACAAGCTTGTCCCCTGCCCCCAGCTGCAGGACTACAACTCCCAGCATGCCCTTACAGTAAGGTGGGGTGGAGGCCGGGCACAGTGTTTCCCAATCTGGGACTTGTAGTTTTGCAACATCTGGAGGCACCCTGGTTGGGAAACACTGTTTTAGGCCAGTGTTTCCCAACCAGGGTGCCTCCAGATGTTGCAAAACTACAAGCCCCAGCATGCCTGGACAGTCAAAGGCTGTCTAGGCATGCTGGGAGTTGTAGTTTTGCAACATCTAGAGGCAACCTGGCTGGGAAACACTGGCCTAAAACAGTGTTTCCCAACCAGGGTGCCTCCAGATGTTGCAAAACTACAAGTCCCAGCATGCCTGGACAGTCAAAGGCTGTCTAGGCATGCTGGGAGTTGTAGTTTTGCAACATCTGGAGGCAACCTGGCTGGGAAACACTGGCCTAAAACAGTGTTTCCCAACCAGGGTGCCTCCAGATGTTGCAAAACTACAAGTCCCAGCATGCCTGGACAGTCAAAGGCGCAACTTACCGGCTTCCGTAGGATCCAGCGCTGCACGACACTGCCGCGCGACAGTGCCGCGCGACGATCTCCGACAGCGATCGTCGCTGGAGCCTCGGAAGGGTAAGTGAACTTCTTCGCGGTCCCCTTCAGCTGTTTAGTTTTGCAACAGCTGGAGGACTACAGTTTACAGACCACAAACCAGTGGTCTGCAAACTGTGGCCCTCCAGCTGTTGCAAAACTACAACTCCCAGCATGCCTGGACAGCCAATGGCTGTCCAGGCATGCTGGGAGTTGTAGTCTTGCAACATCTGGAGTCACCCTGGTTGGGAAACACTGTTTTAGGCCAGTGTTTCCCAACAAGGGTGCCTCCAGCTGTTGCAAAACTACAACTCCCAGCATGCCCGGACAGCCAATGGCTGTCCAGGCATGCTGGGAGTTGTAGTCTTGCAACATCTGGAGGCACCCTGGTTGGGAAACACTGTTTTAGGCCAGTGTTTCCCAACAAGGGTGCCTCCAGCTGTTGCAAAACTACAACTCCCAGCATGCCCGGACAGCCAAAGGGTGTCCAGGCATGCTGGGAGTTGTAGTCTTGCAACATTTGGAGGCACCCTGGTTGGGAAGCTTGCGCAACTTACCGGCTTCCGTAGGATCCAGCGCTGCACGACACTGCCGCGCGACGATCTCCGTCAGCGATCGTCGCTGGAGCCTCGGAAGGGTAAGTGAACTTCTTCGCCGGTCCCCTTCAGCTGTTTAGTTTTGCAACAGCTGGAGGACTACAGTTTACAGACCACACACCAGTGGTCTGCAAACTGTGGCCCTCCAGCTGTTGCAAAACTACAACACCCAGCATGCCCTGACAGCCAAAGCCTATGGCTCTCAGGGCAGGAGCCCGGGCTGACATTACAGTGCAGCCGCCCGGGCTCCTCATACGACCTCCCCGCTACCCCCCTTGTCTCCCGCCCGGGCTCCTCATACGGCCTCCCCGCTACCCCCCTTGTCTCCCGCCCGGGCTCCTCATACGGTCTCCCCGCTGCCCCCCCCCTGTCTCCCGCCCGCGCCGCTCAGCTCCCGCTGCTACAAGACTACAACTCCCAGCGTGTCCTCACTGTAAGGGCATGCTGGGACTTGTAGTCTTGCGACAGCAGACAGATGGGAGTTGTGTGGCGCTGGCAGGTGAGAGGGGGGATATAAATCACTGCAGTGTCCCGGTAGCGCAGTGAGGGTAGCGGGGAGAAAGTATGTCGGAGCCCGGGCGGCAGTAGCTTTTCCTGCTCCATGTTGGAGCTGGAGTAAATTTAGTCAATTTTTATGGCCGTTGCGACAGTTTATTGCGCAACTGCGACTGTCTCAGTTAATAAATTCCTGACCACTGCAAGTAAAAACTGAAAACTTGTGTAAATTAAGCGGGAATTTTTTTTTGACTTTCTAGCTCTTGCTAGGGAAAGTCGCACAATTTATAGGGTAGGCGCAATTGCGACAATTTTGCGCCAAAAATAGTCAGAAAAAAATGACTAAACCCCTTAGTAAATGCCCCCCATTATGACCAGAACGCCTAGGCGATTCTGAGGAAGACTCAGAGGAGGAAGACTCCTTCCTAGCGTGCTTCTTCTTCTTAACCTTGGCCGTGTCTTCCACAAAGTTGTCACGAAGCCAAGAAAAAAACGTTTTGGCCTCAGATGCCAGAGTACATGACTCTTCTGGGGGCGAACAGACCTCACACAGATCTGACGGCCACCCATCTTTTAAATTTTGCAGGCAGCTGATACACTTCTTTACTTTAGGTACTGCCGCTGCTTTCTTTTTAGGGGCACAAAGATCGCAGTCATCGTATGGGCAGTCCTCTGGCAGCGGCTGCTCACAGGATACGCAGTACCTATGTTTTGCCTTGGAAGTTCTTTTCCCTGATTTAGCACTCTTTTCGGACGACATTCTGGGGAGAGAACACACAATCCCCGCCACTGAATACTTTATTTACAAGAAAAGACCACAAGCAACTCCTGGACCTTTTATCTTACCTTATCAGACCCAGAACCCGGCTGCCCAGCTCAAAGAGACCGGAGCAGCATAGGAACTGGGCTGATAAAGCCTATGCGCCGACCCCCGGGGCGCTGGACCCCTCTGGTGACATCACAAGCGCGCGCCATCCAGCAGCACAAAGAGAACAGCTGGAGCCACGCGCACCAGCCCACTGCCTACAGGAAGATGCGTGCACACTCCCACTACACAGGAAGCACGCACACTGAACAGGGAAGATGCGCACGGCCCGAACACAGCAGGCCGGCCCGAGACAGCAGAACAAATGGAGGTAAGATGCTTTTAAAAACTACCGCATAGAAAAGCAGCGCTCCCAGTATGACAGGCAGGATAATACTAACCGCACACTGGCCCGAGCAAACCACCGGCCCCAGGGACTAGGACCTCGTCCCGATCCCCACAACTGCGGCCAAACATGAAGTCCTTGCCCCTCACCGACACCAGGGGTTAGCACTACTCCGCTAACAATACTGCCACAGCCCCGCAGTGACTAAGACAACCAGGATCCCCTATCCTGGATAGAAACCAGAGACCCCGCAATGGTTCCCCTAAAGAGATTACATCTTACTTACCAGTTCACTGGCACTGACTTAGCCAGAGACCCCGCACCAGCCACTAAACCTTACCAGGACAACGCGCCGGTATAGGTTACACCAGAGACCCCGCACTGGAAACGTAGTAGCCAAGATCCCGCAAGGCTAAGAAATCCTCCGAGGTAGGGATGATCCACATCTGGAAAGAGGACTAAAAAAAACACAAGGTGCAGTGTATGCTGGGTACCTATATGGAGCCTCTGGCCCAGACCAGCAATTATGTTAATTTTTATTCTAGGGGATGGTCCTGATTTGGGACGGCGAACTAGGAATATCCCGTCTGTGCTGCCAGAGGGACGAAGAGGAAATATAACTTATACCAGCTGTACATATATAATTATATACAGTATATACCCAGGTTATACCAGCATGGTCCATATCACTATATACAGGAGATATATAAGTTATACCAGCTGTACATATATAATTATATACAGTATATACCCAGGATATACCAGCATGGTCCATATCACTATATACAGGAGATATACAACTTATACCAGCTGTACATATATAATTATATACAGTATATACCAGGTTATACCAGCATGGTCCATATCACTATATACAGGAGATATATAAGTTATACCAGCTGTACATATATATAATTATATACAGTATATACCCAGGTTATACCAGCATGGTCGATATCTCTATATACAGGAGATATATAACTTATACCAGCTGTACATATACAATTATATACATTATATACCCAGGTTATACCAGCAGGGTCCATATCACTATATACAGGAGATATACAACTTATACCAGCTGTACATATATAATTATATACGTTATATACCCAGGTTATACCAGCATGGTCTATATCTCTATATACAGAAGATATAAGATGCTTTTTTTATACTTATTTTGGTTTTGATAGTTCTCCTTTTATTTGGAGGATCCCAGCTAGAGAACAGGCGGGGACTCTGATTATTTCCCATCTTTGCAGTGAAGGAAGAATTGCTTGGCATCGCCTCAACCCGTAGGGTATTTGTTTCCAAATGAACAGCCAAAGAGCCGATTTGTCAGCTGGCTTCTTCTTGATGCAGTCATTATAATGTTTTATTTGGAAAGGAAAATGTTTTTATATGTAAATTTTTATCCGGAATTTCCTATAAGTATTACACAATTGTGCCACATTCTCTGCATGAATCTACACATACAGCAAATCTTGTCTTATAGTGAGAAGGCAAAGAGTTATGGGAGGGGGCACAAGTTAGTAATGTTGTAGGGTGATGCTATAGTTGTAGGGGTGATTGTATATGGGTAAAAACCCCTGAACAGCCCTCCTCACATCAGCAGTCACCGGGGGGGGGGGGGGGGGGCGGGGGGGTTACCTCCACTTGTGAGGTCTGAGCAACAACATGACTAGGGGAGAGTAGAGATAGGCTTCCCTTGCACCCACCCTACCTTTTAGCCCAAAAGAAACACAGACACCTTAGTATGGTGCAAAGGCCACAGTGGACCAACATTTTATTAACAAACCAGTAACTAAATATAACATCTTTAATTTTCTCTCCTAAATAATATAACCAAAATATAAATAACAAAATATAACAAAATATTACAATTATAAACATTATCCTGGGGTAACATACCCACTCTTGAACTTAACCTTTGAACTCCCAAACTTACACTGACCGTCGTTGAACTGCCAACAGCAGCCCTTTCCATCCGCCGCCGGCCGACCCCCACTGGAACCGCTGGATCCGCCCCTCCAAGGCCCAGCCATAAGCCTCATCCACAGACTAATGTCTTTGTGGTCCCATCGCAACAACGGGTGGACGGCCTTCCGCTGACGGAACTGCTCGACATACCGCAACCAAGCGGTACCCCCATACTGCCGATACGCCTCCCCTATAGAATCCCAGGTAGCAGAACAGGGCCGAGCAATACCCTAGCTCCTTATGACCGCCGCCAGAATGGCGAACGCCTGCAGCCAGTTCTAGAAAGACCGTGGTATCAGCTGATACCGACTGCATTCCTCTTCCTCCTTCTTGGACTCATCCGGCTTCACCCAATCCAAATTGAACTTCTCAAGGGGGGAGAAAGGAAAATATCTCCCCGTACTCCCCCTTCCGTTCCCTCACCTCTGCCTTCAGGTGTGCCCCCAACGGCCCCTCAAAGCACACATTCACCTCCCCCTTCACGGCATCTGCGAGGCGCACCCCATCAACCAGCTTATCAGACTCACCCTGGGCCGCACCCCCAGCTCCCCCCACAGATGGCACCGCCCCACTAACCCCACCAGTAGCCGACCCACCTGCAGCAGCACCTTGTGCTCCCCACACCGCCGCCAGGGACACCCCCCCCCCCCGCGCGCGCGGCCTAGCAGCAACCCATGAACTTTGCTCAAAAAAGCATACAGCCCCCCACCCCACTGGAGTCGGTGGTCCACTCACCCAACCTCTCTGGGGCAGAAAGCCAACGGCCGTAACTCCATCAGCACCACTAACTCCTCCCTCCATGGCTCCATCCTGTTGGGCTGCAGCAAGGCCCGGTGGCCGACTGCCCCGGCCGCAACTTCCCCGGTACTGCCGGCCTCCTCCGCAGTAGACCGTCCAGAAGACCCCCGGCGTCGGCCCATGGACTCAGATTGGACCACAGCCACAGGGGAAGGGGACACAACCCCCTCATCCTGCAGCTCTCCATCCTCCATGTCCAACACGCTAGGGGCAGGGCTAGGACCCCTCCTCCCCCAACCACGGCTCCTGTCCTCGGCAGCACTCTCATCCTCAGATACTGGCAACACAGGCCCGTCATCAGCAGCGCTCTGCTGCACACACAAAAAAACCTGCAGAAATAGTGAGACAATAATAAAAAAAACATTTCTGTACATTTCTGATGCATGTGGGTCTTATTTCTGAGACTTTGCACCTACAGTAGGAGGAGGGGTCCTGGCACATATTTTGCATTGAAACTAAGGGCTTAGCGCAAATATTCGAAATGCCAATTTTTACCGCGAATATTTAAAATATAGATATACATTCGTAATGACGAAATTTTTTTTTTGGGGGGGGGGGGGGGGCGAATATGTAAAAATATGCGAATATATGCGAATATGCAAATATTAGGGAATATGCGAATATTGGCACTTCCAGTCAGAGGACATTGATCCCTCCCTTCTTTTAGGTGAGATATAATCGCGCATGCACACTATGCAAATTTTATTATGAATTTTCGCATGAAAAAAAAGAGAACGAACAAAGCGAAAATGCGATTTTCGCAAACATAAGGAAAATATCCGTCCATATATTCGCAAAATATTGCAAATTCTAATATGGCCCCTGCCGCTCATCACTAATGGAGAAGTATAGCTGATAGGTGGGTGTCTTCTTACAGATTTAACAAAGTGTTCCAAATGCTGGAGCCGGTGTTGGGAGCTTGTGATGTCATAGCCCCTCCCCCTCATGACATCACACCCCGCCCCCTCATTGCAAGGGGCTGAGTTCCCCTTTAAATCTCATCCTGCATCATTTATGGTCCACAGTATGGCTCCCCTCTCATTCCTGGTCCCCAGTACAATTCCCTTTACATTTCTAGTCCCAGTATAGCTCCCATCTCATTCCTTGTCCTCCTAGTCTCCAATTTGACTACCGTTTCATTCCTAATTCCCAGTTTGGCCTCCCTCTCATTCCTGACCTCCAACATTGTTCTCCTCTTATTTCTAGCCACCCTACCGTTAGGTCGGTCCTGAAAGTGCAATGAGACCCCCTTGAATTGCTAAGAATGTGTTCACACTGGGTCATGCGTTTTGCGCATGGGTCACAAGTTTGGACAACAATACTGGACAAAATACAACATGGTGAACACCATCCCGAAAAAAACACAGACCCCATTAAAATCAAGGCAGCCATGTTTTCATAATTTGACACAACCCCTTTCGGGTGTCTTGCCCCTTTAGGGTGTCTTTTGTATGCTGCCATATGGTGTATTTAGGCAAGAGAGCATGCTGAGAGGTCCACACTTTGTAGACCACTGCAAAAGAACTTGCCACACAAAAAAATATAACATTTGATAAAAAAATGTTGACACATTGTCATTGACCGGAACTCTGTCTTCTATGTGACAAGGGAACAATTTCTGGATGATTTCATTCCGGCAGCACGGATATTGCAATATTAGCGACAGCTTCTCATACGGCTGATGCATTATGGTCGCGTTTCAGTTGTTCCTTTGATATATTGCTCTCATTTTAGAGTCATTTAGGCCAAACGACAAATAGTGTCAGTAAAAGATGGCGGCTGTCACCGCGTTCTTACATAAACATCCAATATGTAACGTAATGTGGATTTCAACAGAACGGGCGCCGGTGTATTCATACGTATTGATCGTTAAGTGCAATTTAATTTCATATATGGTAATCTTACGTAAGAGACGTATGGTGGTGAATGTCAGAAGCCGATGGTCAGCTCAGCTCTGCTACATCTATATCTATAAAATACCTGTGTAGTACCAGGCTGTGTACACTCAGTAAATCCTGGAGTCAAGGTCTCCATTTAATCATAGAAGTCTGTCCTTGCCGCTGGGTCAGCACTCTCGGTATTGCTATACAGCAGACTCTCTCTAAATTGAGCTCTAGTCTTCCTGCAATAGATTTTCTCGAGAGCACATTTGATGCATGTGAAACAAATGCTGATTTTGGCTCGTTTCCCCCTCTACATCAGTGCCAGTGGAGCCATTCATAAGATTGAATAAGGTTTTTTGTTTTTTTTTGTGCACTATTTTATTACCCCACTAAGTAGCTGAAGTGTAACCCCCAATAGCATATAGTTAACTCCTGTTTGCACTTCTAGTTTTTTTCTATATTTTCAGTGGTAGTCGAGGTTATAAAATGATTATTAGATTGGATTATTGGCAAATAAGTACAAACAGATGGGATGAAATAGTCATAAGAATGTGCCAACCGATTGGCCTGGTTAGTGGGTGCACAGTACTAGTTTCCACTTCTTTACTTTAGTGTACTGTGTAGACCACATGTTTTAAACACACAGCCCACGGGCCACATCTGGCCCTCACAGGCCACAAAAAAATAATGTGCCAATGCCTGCTCCCTGTGCTTCCCCTGCCCCCTATGCTAAGTGCTACCTGTGTTCTCTAAACCCACCAAGTTTCATGTGCAGAAGTTGCAGCCAGCACTCGGCAGAGGGGACGGGAGCAGTCATCTGGACTTTGTGGGCCTTCTTTTGGAAATTGAGATGTAATATCCCAGTACAGGACATGGTCCTGTACTACCCTTAGGCCCTGTCAGGTTGAGACCCTCAGTGACCTGGGGGCTCCCCTGCAAGGTCTCCCCTGTTGTTTCTAGAATGTTGTGTATATCACTTTAATGCCTAGACAGTATCCTTATGTATAGGTAGTACAAAGGACCTGTGTAAGTCTGTCACATGTTAAGTTATGCAGTCACATGATTTGTTGTCACATGTTCTCCCAGAGAGCACCAGCTTAACCTATGACCCGCAGCTTGACCAATGGGCTTTAGTCTAGCCCCCCACTATATAAAGGGGCGGCTATTAAAATTCCCTCTCTTCCTTTACTGAGAACCAGCCAGTACAGATCTCAGTGCAAGTGATCAGCAACTGGAAGACCCCAAAAGCTACAGTCATTCCAGTAATTCTCAAGTCTATGTCTGCTGTCTCTGAAACTAGTCAAGTCCTGTCCAATCTCAAGTCAAGTTAATTACAAGTACAGTGACCCCCAGACCTACGATGGCCCCCATATACGATAATTTCAACATGCGATGGCCTCTCAGAGGCCATCGCATGTTGAAGGCAGCATCAACATATGATGCTTTTGTATGTCAGGGCCATCGCATAAATGGCTATCCGGCAGCACAGACTGCTTCAGCTGCCACCGGATAGCCGTTTACGGTGCCCTGTAAGCTCCGGTGATGGTCACTCACCTGTCCACGGCGCTCCAGGACGTCATCTTTGGGATCCCCTGCATCGCCGTTGCTCGCCATTGTCGTCATCACGTCGCCGCACATACCGTCATCCAATAGGAGCGGCGTGCGTAGTGACGTAATGGCGGCGATGAGGAACGATGATCCCAGGCAACAGAGACGTTCCTGAGTGGCGGGGACACCTCAGGGACGCAGCGGCAGCGATGGACGGCGACATCCAGGGCAGCGGTGACGGTGGGGACAGGTGAGTACAATGTCCTATATTTAACTTTGCACGGATCCCTCAACATATGATGGCTTCAACAAACGATGGTTCATTTGGAACGGATTACCATCGTATGTTGAGGGACCACTGTATAGATAATTCTATCTAGCTGTGAAGATAATTCTATCTGTCTTATACTCAGTAAAGCCTCCGTTTGACCATAACTGGTTGTGGACTCTCATTTCACTGCTAGCAACTGGGATAGCGGAGAAACCGGGCGTGTGGTGTTCCAGCACCCTAAAACCACACTGGCGTCACGAACACTAGGGGTTAACAACATCTTGCCCCCGGGTTAATACCATCTGATCCCACCACTCACACCGCTACACCCGTGGTCCCGCCATACACCCGTGTGTCACCACAATCTTGGCGTCACAAACAGGATTCAGGTGTGTGCCTTAACCACTCAGCCACCCAGTCAAATCAAGTCAGGCCACCCATTAACAGTATACGGGTGTGTGCCGAATGCAAGTTGCCGCACGTCCTTACCCCCAAGTCTGAACTGTGTCTAAGTCAAAATCGCATGCCATTGCAAAAAAGTGTGCGCCAGCAAAGTGTACGGGACTGCGTTGTTAAAGTTTGTTTTTACTGTGGCGTAGATAAAAGTAAGGGGGAAGGTGAAAGAGAGACTATTAATCGTCATTACTAAGTGTGTCAAGTCCGTACCTGAAGGGGTTAAACAGAGTGTTTCCGGTGTTTCCCACGCGCGGAAGCAGTCACAGCTCCGCCCAGTCGGTCCCCAGCGGTGACGCCTCTTCGGTGTGCGAGCCGTAACTAAGAATCTGCCCTGTGTTGCACAGTGGAAGCATTTACCAACCGGACCAAACAGGAAGTCCCCTGGGCGCAGCCATAGTGGAGATTCCGGCAGCTGTGTCCGGCTCAACAGAACACCGGCAAGTACCCACGGCAGCGCAGACTCTGCATAAACCCATGATTTGCTGCAATAAGTCTTCAGCACTGGTGGGAGTCAGCATTAACACACGGTGCCCAGTCAAGTCTGCAGGTACTCGTTACAGTCTATTGCCGGACAGCTTAACCCCTTAAGGACGCAGGACGTAAATGTACGTCCTGGTGAGGTGGTACTTAACGCACCAGGACGTACATTTACGTCCTAAGCATAACCGCGGGCATCGGAGCGATGCCCGTGTCATGCGCGGCTGATCCCGGCTGCTGATCGCAGCCAGGGACCCGCCGGCAATGGCCGACGTCCGCGATCTCACGGGCGTCCGCCATTAACCCCTCAGGTGCCGGGATCAATACAGATTCCGGCATCTGCGGCAGTGCGCGATTTGAATGAATGATCGGATCGCCCGCAGCGCTGCTGCGGGGATCCGATCATTCATAATGCCGCACGGAGGTCCCCTCTCCTTCCTCCGTCCGGCTCCCGGCGTCTCCTGCTCTGGTCTGTGATCGAGCAGACCAGAGCAGAAGATTGCCGATAACACTGATCTGTTCTATGTCCTATACATAGAACAGATCAGTATTAGCAATCATGGTATTGCTATGAATAGTCCCCTATGGGGACTATTCAAATGTAAAAAAAAATTTAATAAAATGTAAAAGTAAAAAAAAGTGAAAAATCCCCTCCCCCAATAAAAAAGTAAAACGTCAGTTTTTTCCTATTTTACCCCCAAAAAGCGTAAATTTTTTTTTTTATAGACATATTTGGTATCGCCGCGTGCGTAAATGTCCGAACTATTAAAATAAAATGTTAATGATCCCGTACGGTCAACGGCGTGAACGAAAAAAAAATAAAAAGTCCAAAATTCCTACTTTTTTAATACATTTTATAAAAAAAAAAATTATAAAAAATGTATTAAAAGTTTTTTATATGCAAATGTGGTATCTAAAAAAAGTACAGATCATGGCGCAAAAAATGAGCCCCCATACCGCCGCTTATACGGAAAAATAAAAAAGTTAGGGGTCATCAAAATAAAGGGATTATAAACGTACTAATTTGGTTAAAAAGTTTGTGATTTTTTTTAAGCACAACAATAATATAAAAGTATATAATAATGGGTATCATTTTAATCGTATTGACCCTCAGAATAAAGAACACATGTCATTTTTACCATAAATTGTACGGCGTGAAAACGAAACCTTCCAAAATTAGCAAAATTGCGTTTTTCGTTTTAATTTCCCCACAAAAATAGTGTTTTTTGGTTGCGCCATACATTTTATGATATAATGAGTTATGTAATTACAAAGGACAACTGGTCGCGCAAAAAACAAGCCCTCATACTAGTCTGTGGATGAAAATATAAAAGAGTGATGATTTTTAAAAGGCGAGGAGGAAAAAATGAAAACGTAAAAATTAAATTGTCTGAGTCCTTAAGGCCAAAATGGGCTGAGTCCTTAAGGGGTTAAAGAAACAGCCCACTCAATTCTTCTTAAAGAGACATCGTACTCAATTCTTCTTAACCCCTTAACGACGCAGGACGTATATTTACGTCCTGCACCGGCTCCCGCGATATGAAGCGGGATCGCGCCGCGATCCCGCATCATATCACGTCGTTCCCGGCGCTCATCAACAGCCGGGACCCGCGGCTAATACCACACATCGCCGATCGCAGCGATGTGCAGTATTAACCCTTTAGAAGCGGCGGTCAAAGCTGACCGCCGCTTCTAAAGTGAAAGTGAAAGTGACCCGGCTGCTCAGTCGGGCTGTTCGGGACCGCCACGGGGAAATCGCGGCATCCCAAACAGCTTGCAGGACACCGGGAGGGCCCTTACCTGCCTCCTCGGTGTCCGATCGGCGAATGACTGCTCCGTGCCTGAGATCCAGGCAGGAGCAGTCAAGTGCCGATAACGCTGATCAAAGGCGTGTTAATACACGCCTGTGATCTGTGTAAAAGATCAGTGTGTGCAGTGGTATAGGTCCCTATGGGACCTATAACACTGCAAAAAAAAAAGTTTAAAAAAAGTCTTAATAAAGGTAATTTAACCCCTTCCCTAATAAAAGTTTGAATCAGCCCCCTTTTCCCATAAGAAAAACGTATGTAAATGTCCGAACTATAAAAAATATATCATTAATTATATCGCACGGTCAATGGCGTACGCGCAAAAAAATTCCAAAGTCAAAAAAAGCGCATTTTTTGTCACTTTTTCCACCATTAAAAAATGAATAAAAAGTGATCAAAAAGTCCGATCAAAACAAAAATCATACCGATAAAAACTTCAGATCACGGCGCAAAAAATTAGTCCTCATACCGCCCTGTTTGTGGAAAAATGAAAAAGTTATAGGGGTCAGAAGATGACATTTTTAAACGTATAAATTTTCCTGCATGTAGTTATGATTTTTTCCAGAAGTGCGACAAAATCAAACCTATATAAGTAGGGGATCATTTTAACCGTATGGACTTACAGAATAATGATAAGGTTTAATTTTTACCGAAATATGCACTGCGTAGAAACGGAAGCCCCCAAAATGTACAAAATGGCGTTTTTTCTTCGATTTTGTCGCACAATGATTTTTTTCCCGTTTCGCCGTGCATTTTTGGGTAAAATGACTAATGTCACTGCAAAGTAGAATTGGCGACGCAAAAAATAAGCCATAATATGGATTTTTAGGTGGAAAATTGAAAGGGTTATGATTTTTAAAAGGTAAGGAGGAAAAAACGAAAGTGCAAAAACTGAAAAACCCTGAGTCCTTAAGGGGTTAAAGAGACAGCGCACCCAATTCTTCTTAAAGAGACAGCGCACCCAATTCTTCCTAAAGAGACAGCACACTCAAGGAAATCGACAAAATGTCAGCACCCAGCTTTCCAGATCTACCACATGACAGTGCCCCTCCATCTCCAGCAGCGAGGTTAACACCTGCCCCAGCAGACAGGAGGAAATTTCCAGCCCTGCCTACAGTCAACGTTAACAGTCCTGATGTTCCAGTGTCTGCACCGATATTCTTGGGGAATCCTGTCCTCTCTACCTACAATGGAGACCCCTTCATCCTGAGGGATTTCAAGGAGCTTGTTTGTCTTTTATTCTCTCCCTCCTAATCAACAGGTGAAGCTGCTCACAGGACAACTACAGGGACCAGAACCTGGCCCGCCTCCGAGAAGACAACGGTAGAGCAGATCTTCGAGGGGTTGTACCAGGTATTTGAGTCACATTCTCAGTCAGAGGTACGCCTCCGGTTGTATGACAGACAGCAGAAGCCAGGTGAGACTCTGAAAGCTTATGTAGTAGCTTTACAAAATACCCTAGAGACAAAAGCTAGATGGTATCACTCCCGAGCAGGGCAACAAAGTGTTAATGGACAGATTTATTGATGGGGCTCATAATAAGTGGGACAAAGCCTAGTGGAGAATGCTAGCAGTTCATAACACCAATCTGTCCTTCTCCAATTTTAAAAGACTGGCTATTCAAGTAATTGAGTCCGGGACTGAGTCTAAAGATATTTGTACTCCCCTTACATCTGCTCAGAAGCCCTCAGGGGCGATGGTCAGGCCTATACTGCCCCATTCAAATGTCCCGACCGCAGTTCAAGCAACCATGTCAATCACTACGGATTCAGACTTACAACGTACTAAACAAGACCTTGCACAATTGACTAAGGTTATCAGGGAGCTCGCCACCCTTCCTGCTCCACTCTCCTGTGAGCAATCCTTGCCTAGAGAAACCCCCTCTACTCCTGCCCCATGTAATCCCAGTTACTGTGCTCCTTCACCCACTAGGTATTCTGGGAGTAATAGACCCTTCTGTACTCACTGTAACAAGTCTAGACACTGGACAATGCACTGCTGGGGTTTAAACGGTATTCCCCCTGGGGTCGAGGACCGGTCCGGTCCCCAGGAAAACAGCCAGCAGTCACAACTCCAGAACGCCCTAAGTCAGGACTATCCCTTTATGTCGCCCCCTGCCCCTATGTAAAAGTCATTGTAGAAGGTGTACAGTTGGAGGTGTTAATCAATACAGGGTCACAAGTGTCCACTATATCTAAAGAACTGTTTTACAAGTGCTGGAATGTTCATTTGTTGTGTGAACCCGACAGTGTTGACGTCAAGGTAGTGGCAGGTAACGGGAAACCAATACCCAGGCATGGATATTGGGAGCACTCGATTCAAGTGGGGAATCATGTGCTTAAGGGACAGGGAGTGATTGTAACTGATGTGGCTGATAAGGGATCTGCAGAATTCATATTGGGGATGAATATCATGAAACATTTTTTTACTGACATAGTAGATTCCTTGCATGCCTCTCTCCCATACATATCCCCCTCAGGCCAGCAGGCTGCGCAGCACCACTTAAAGGTTCTCCGAGCGGAGCAGAAGTTTGCCAATCGACAAGGAGAAGTTTGCAAAGTACGGATTCAAGACATCAGGTCGGTGACCTTAAGACCTAACACAGAGATAGTCCTGTGGTGCCGTGTCTATCCCGGGGTGAGAAACAAGGACTATCAAGCCCTGTTGGAGACTATCCAGTTGGAAGATCATCCACTAGTTCAAGCAGCAAGGAGTCTATTCACCATTATTGATGGGAAAGTTCCAGTCCGGTTAGTCAATCTGTCAAGTGTGGCTACCATTTTTCCAAAGTACACTCCAGTGGCCTAGTTGTATCTTCTAGAGCCAGGTGATATTCTATCAGAATGCAAAGTGGCTTGACAACGAGCAGCCCAAGTGACTACAGGTTCTGTGGAAAATACCCCTAAACCCTGGTGGGCGCAACTTCAAGTGGGAGAGGAAACCACCCCGAAGGATCAAGTTAACGGGGTTATCAAGGTCGCCAAGAGGCACCACAAATCCTTCAGTAAGAATCCTACAGACTTTGGGCAAACGTCTATGATCCAGCATTGGATTTTGACAGGTGACCACCCACCTATCAAAGAGAGACACTGTCTGGTCGCACCAGCCGTGTACCAAACCGTCAAGAAGATGTTAGTCAACCTGAAGGATGCTTATCCTCTTTCTAGAATCGAGGAATCACTCACCGCCCATGGGTCGCCATGTACTTCTCCACCTTGAACTTAACCAGTGGGTATTGGCAAGTGCCTATGGCCTTCGTGACAGCCTTCGTGACCCCCATGGGACTGTTTGAGTTCATGAGCATGCCGTTCGGGCTGTGCAATGCCCCTGCTACCTTCCAGCGGCTGAGGGAGCGATGTTTGGGCCATTTAAACTTCCAGAGTGTCCTGCTGTACCTTGATGATGTCATTGTATACTCTAAGTCATATAAAGAGCACCTTGGTCATCTGTCAGATGTCTTCTAAGTATTGATCAAACATGGATTGAAGATCAAGCCATCCAAGTGTCATTTGCTCAAACCTCAGTTACACTACTCAGGTCATGTTGTCAGCGCTGAGGGAGTCTAGCCTAATCCTGACAAGGCGGAAGTTGTTAAGAACTGGCACACAGTGAAAGACGTCTGGAGCTTCCTGGGATTTGCTGGTTATTAACGCTGCTTCATTCCTCACTTTGCCCAGATTGCAGAACCCGTCACATCCCTCTTGGGGTGTACAGCGAAGGAGAACTACAGTGGGAAACTAGCTGTGGCCCTGACCAAAGAGCATGAGACAGCCTTCCAAGCCCTGAAACACCTATTGACTGAGCCACACATCCTGGCGTATCCAGACTACACTCAACCGTTCCAGCTATACACCGATGCCAGCTTCGAAGGTTTGGGGGCAGTCCTATCCCAAGTCCAGGAAGGACAAGAACGGGTGATAGCCTATGAAAGTAGTAATCTGCGCGGGGCAGAAAAGAATGATGCCAATTATAGCTCCTTCAAGCTGGAACTCCTTGCCCTTGTATGGGCTGTGACTGAGAAGTTTAAAGATAACCTGGCTGCCACGCCATTCACTGTCTATACGGATAATAATCCATTGGCCCACCTGAACATCGCCAAACTGGGTGCCATTGAGCAGTGGTGGGCTTCAAGGTGGGCCAATTATGACTTCACCATTAAGTACAGAAGCGGCAAGTCCAATGTCAATGCTGATGTACTATCTTGGATGGCCCCCGTTGAGGAACCACCTGTCGAAGACGAGTGGGAAGACGTGGAGATGCCCCCATTCTACCAGAGATTCATGAGTCAGAATACTGTAACTACCCTTGAAGAGGGAGAATCTAGGTCTAAGAAAGTCCAGGAAGATTTGTACACCTGGAGGACTCTGCAGGACAAAAGTCGAGTCATGGGGGATCTGTTGGACTACCTTCTAATGAAAAAGGTACCAACTCGTCTATGTCAGACTCAGAACGACTATGAGTTGAAACAGCTGTGGCGACAAAGAAAGCGACTGTTCGTGCACAAGGGACTGTTGTACCGAAACTCTTTGGATCCGGTTTCCGGTGAACAACTTCATCAGATCCTGGTTCCCTGAAGGAATGCGGCGATGGTCCTCAATGTCTACCATGATCAGTCGGGACACTTCGGAGTCCACAAGACAGAAGCCACTGTCAGGCGACGTCTTTACTGGATTGGGATGCAGAGCGACATTGAGAAATGGTGCAGTGAGTGAGACATCTGCAACGTCCCCAAGAACGGGCGTAAGGACTTCAGAGCACCCTTCCATTCCATCCAGAGTGAAAGGCTTAACCAGTTGGTCACTCTAGACCATGTCAAGTTGTCCGGGTACTCTTATGCTCTAATCATGGGGGATCATAACTCCAAGTGGGTTGTAGTCGTACCAGTCAAAGATCTTACAGCCAAAACCAAAGCCCTGATGTTCTACTCCCATTGGGTACAAATCCTCGGATGTCCAGACTCTGTCCTCACTGACCGAGGAACGGCTTTTGAGGCCTAACCCTTCCAAGAGTTGTGTCAATTTCATGCCTGCAAGAAACTCAGGACAACTGCCCTCAAGGGAACGGGCTCTGTGACAGGATCAATCAAGTCTTCATTCACATGTTGACTTCAAGAGTGGCCCCGGTTGTTACCCAAGCTCTTGGAGATATATAACAACACAATGCATTATTCCACTATATACACCCCATTCTATTTGATGATGGGCCGACATGGTCAACTACCAAAAGATTGCACGTTTGGACTACAAGCTCCATTCAATAACTCTCCGCAAGCTTCTGTGGAAGCATAGAAGAATCAGAGAAGCAAAAGAGATTGTCAACAGAAAGATGGGTGAGTCTCAACAGAAGCAGCAGCAAGACGACAACTGTCATGCCTCCGCCAAACCCCTTCAAATAGGTGACAAGGCCTGGCTGTGGAAGTTCCCGAGAACTCACAAACTGGACTCCATCTGGGAAACGGAGCCCTATACAGTGACCGCAGTACCCTATCCTGACTCAGATGTGTATGCAATCCAGAAGGCAGGGAACGAACCGCAAGTCGTTCATCTCAATCGAATCAAGTTGAGTCACAAGGAGGATTGCCTGTGCTTCTGATACCTCCCTCACCACCAGTCAAACCTGCGAGGGAGTATGTGCCCTGAGAGGGAATTCACCCGTCCATGGATGTTTCCATGTTCTCTTTTGGCCGAGCTGCAATCTTCGGTTTCATACCGACCTGTGGGCCTGTGCAACCAACTCTAGCCACTACACCGGCTCAAGCTCTTTCACCGTTGGCACAAGAATATACTCCAGTCTTCAGATCACCTGCCTCACCCATGATCGAACCACCAAGTCCAAGTTCAAGTCCTGTCAGTCCAGAGTTACCACCTACTTCGGCTGAGTCAAGAGCTCAGGTTGCTGTTCCTGAGTCCCAAGAGATGGTGCTGTGTAGGTCCCAAACGGTCCACACAAGGGCAGTTACCCTCTAGATACAAAGACTAAGGTACTTATAATCAGTCTACATAATGTACATATACTTATGTACACATAAGTATTGTATACCTCAATCACATACAGTAGCACTGTAGCACTCAACATTTCACAGTCTACTTAATGTCAAATATATCTAATGTCATATATCATTATGTTCGTGCGCATGATACTTTCCTGGCCGGAAAGTACTCCTGATACTAAACTAATGCATGTAGTCAATACAAGGTAATGTGTATGTCAAAATGTTATCTGTGTCAGTTATCTAGCATAAATATGTCTAGAAAAAACTAAAAATAGTGTTCTGGGGAGATGTCTTTTAAATTCCAAGGGACCCTAGTAGCAAAGGCATTGGGTAGAGACCCTCAGGCAACCCAATGAAAAAATGTCTAAGTCTAAAGTTCTAAGTCTAGTCGTGTATAAAATGTCTAGTATATAGTCTAGTCATGTACAGTATAACATATACATAGTCAAAATGTCATGTTAGGTCTAGTAAACTGTTATGTAAGTAAGTAAGTGCATAGTCAGAGGTCCTTACTAGTGATGAGCGGCATTGCCCATATTCGCGATATTTTGCGAATATATAGACGAATTTTCATCCTATATTCGCGAATTTCGTTATGTTCGTTATGTTTGCATATGCGAATATTCGCATATGGGAATATTCACATAATCGCGTATTCAAGGAAGAAAACAGTGAGGGGGTGGGCAACTTTACTATTGGTTGCTAGGGATGTTGTTGATAACCTCTGATAAGTGTATTTGCATCGTTCTAATTGGCCCACAAGTGAAAAGAAGGAATATGCGAATATTCACATATGCGAATATTCACATATGCGAATATGCAGGAGAAAAGCGAATATTCGCAATTTTGAATATAAAGCGAATATATTTGCAATATTCGCAAATTTGCAATATTCGCAATAAACATTAAAAATGCGAATATTCGCGCCCCACACTAGTCCTTACAAGTAAAGTAAACTTATATGCACAATTTGAATGTCATCTCTAATCCTGTTAACCACAAATCAGAGCGTATATGGACAATTTATACAAAGACTCTAATGTTATTCTTTATTTCACCAGCCTGAATTGACATCTGTTGTCTCAAAATGCCTCAGGACTGTATCTGGCCCCGTGGCCACTTCGTCCCTCAACTCTGACAGCACCTACATCAAGGATGACTTAAGTTAAGTAGAGGGGTTTGTAATGTCCCAGTACAGGACATGGTCCTGTACTACCCTTAGGCCTTGTCAGGTTGAGACCCTCAGTGACCTGGGGGCTCCCCTGCAAGGTCTCCCCCTGTTGTTTCCAGAATGTTGTGTATATAATTTTAATGCCTAGACAGTATCCTTATGTTTAGGTAGTACAAAGGACCTGTGTAAGTCTGTCACATGTTATGTTATGCAGTCACATGATTTGTTGTCACATGTTCTCCCAGAGAGCACCAGCTTAACCTATGACCCGCAGCTTGACCAATGGGCTTTAGTCCAGCCCCCCCACTATATAAAGGGGCAGCCATTACAATTTACTCTCTTCCTTTACTGAGAACCAGCTAGTACAGATCTCAGTGCAAGTGATTAGCAACTGGAAGACCCCAAAAGCTACAGTCATTCCAGTAAGTCTCAAGTCTATGTCTGCTGTCAGTGAAACTAGTCAAGTCCTGCATTTAGTCAAGTCAAGTCCAATCTCGAGTCAAGTTAATTACAAGTATATTGGTCCAGCAAGCTGCGAGGTCCTTCTGGGTTCTGGCCACCTCTCTGCAAAATCTGGCCTTAGCTGTGAAGATAATTCCATCTGTCTTATACTCAGTAAAGCGTCCGTTTGACCATAACTGGTTGTGGACTCTCATTTCACTACTAGCAACTGGGATGGCGGAGATACCGGGTGTGTGGTGTTCCGGAACCCTAAAACCACACTGGTTATAACGGAGCACAGAGGAGGTCTAACTCTGATATGAGGACGGTGTGAGGGTGTAACTACTATATGGGGGCTGTGTGAGGGGCGTAACTACAAAATGTGGGCAGTGTGAGGGACGTTATACTATCTGGGAGCAAAGAGGGTGCCTAACTACTATATGGGAGCACAGAGGGGACCTGACTACCATATGGGAGCACAGAGGGGGCCTAACTACTATATGGGGGCAGTGTGTTGGGCTTGCAAGCTCTTAGAATTACAAATGGCCCTTTGAAGGTTATAATAAGGCCAATGTTGGCCTAGGTGAAAATGAGTTTGACACCCATGGTTTAGGCACTGAAAATGCAATTAGACCCCTTAAGTTGCTAAGGATGGGTTCACATGTTCATTGGAGACTCCATTGGGTGTCTGTGTTGCAGGTTTGTACAAAAATACTGGACATAATAACATAATAGCACAGCATGTTGAATACCATCTTGGAAACCTGACAGATCCTATAAAAGTCAATGCAATTTTTGTTAAGCCCCCTTCGTGTCTGCCATGTGCTTCCACTTTTTTTTCCCCCCCTTCTCTAATGACATGGCAGAAAATCAGAAAATACAACTCAGGTGTGAACTCAGTCTTATATGTATGTTCTCCCTTGTGATGAGTCTCTGTAGAGTGGAGCTTCATTCTGCAGCAGAGGAGACTCAGGACAGGGTAGGAGGCATTAATAGGAAGATGCCAGATGGATGCCGTTAGTGTTGCCGGTCTGTCACGTCAGGAAGACTTCCCTGGATGCACCTTGCACTACAGTGAACCAAATAGCAAAGCTTTTTAGTAAAGTTTAGCTATGGTCTGGCCAATGGTAAGGGTATACTGGGAGTAGATGTACTGCCCTAAGAAGGTGGTGTGGTTGGTGGTGGAGGTCATGGCACATGACAGAGGTATTGCCAAGTCCGTACCACCTACCCCTTCCCTCCAATAAATAACAAAGACAAGGAATGGAATTAATTGGCCACAGCAGCCGTTTTATTATAACAAACTTACATCATAGGCGTGCGCACGGGGTGTGCCGGGTGTGCCCAGGCACACCCTAATCCAGTGGCGTTGCGACACGGGTGCGGCCCGCACCGGGTGACACCAAGACCATTCCTTCACCAGCCCAGACCCCCGCTCCCCCACTGTGCGGTGCGCCTGTCCGTCAGGCGCACCGCACAGCGCTGCCTCCTACTCCTGTTTGTGCCCCGCCCCGCTCCGCTCTGGCTTACCTTCAGTTGGTCCGGTCATGTGACGGCGCGTTACTGCCGTCACATGACCATCAGGACGTCACGCTGTATTCAAGGACGCCGGCCCCAGAGCGTGACGTGACGGTACTCGGCTCGCAGGATTACCGCGCTGAGTGAGTAAATGTTATTTCAACCTGCCTACTGGGTCTGGGGGGAGGGGGTTAATCTGGGGGGGTACTGCATTCCTACAGGGGGGAGAGGGGGTTAAACTGGGGGGTACTACCATCCTACTGGGGGGGGAGGGGGTCATCAGGGGGGTACTACCTTCTAACAGGGTGGGGGGATAGGGTTAATCTGGGGGGTACTGCATTCCTTCAGGGGGGGTTAAACTGGGGGGTACTACCATCCTACTGGGGGGGGAGGGGGTCATCAGGGGGTACTACCTTCTAACAGGGTGGGGGATAGGGTTAATCTGGGGGGTACTGCATTCCTACAGGGGGGGAGAGGGGGTTAAACTGGGGGGGTACTACCATCCTACTGGGGGGGGGGAGGGGGTCATCAGGGGGGTACTACCTTCTAACAGGGTGGGGGGATAGGGTTAATCTGGGGGGTACTGCATTCCTACAGGGGGGGGGAGGGGGTTAATCTGGGGCCCCGAGTAGGCAGGTAGTACTCCCAGATTAACCCCCTCCCCCCCAGTAGGATGGTAGTACCCCCAGATTAACCCCTCCCCCAGTAAGAAGGTAGTACCCTCAAATTAACCCCCTCTTCCTGCCAGTAGGAAGGTAGCACCCCCAGATGCTGGTGGCCTCCATGTCTATTTTGCTTTTGTAGGGAACTGTACTGCACCTAATGTGGCGAATTATACCGCACCTAATGTGGGGGAACATACTGCACCTAATGTGGGAACTATACTGCACCTAATGTGGGGAACTATACTGCCAACCTAATGTGGGGGAACTATACTGCACCTAATGTGGGGAACTATACTGCACCTAATGTGGGGAACTATACTGCACCTAATGTGGGGGAACTATACTGCACCTAATGTGGGGAACTATACTGCACCTAATGTGGGGGAACTATACTGCACCTAATGTGGGGGAACTATACTGCCAGCCTAATGTGGGGGAACTGTACTGCACCTAATGTGGGGGAACTGTACTGCACCTAATGTGGGGGAACTGTACTGCACCTAATGTGGGGGGAACTATACTGCACCTAATGTGGGGAACTATACTGCCAACCTAATGTGGGGAACTATACTGCCAACCTAATGTGGGGAAACTGTACTGCACCTAATGTGGGGGAACTGTACTGCACCTAATGTGGGGGAACTGTACTGCACCTAATGTGGGGGGAACTATACTGCACCTAATGTGGGGAACTATACTGCCAACCTAATGTGGGGAACTATACTGCCAACCTAATGTGGGGAAACTGTACTGCACCTAATGTGGGGGAACTGTACTGCCAACCTAATGTGCGGGGACTTATACTGCACCTAATGTGGGGGAACTATACTGCACCTAATGTGGGGGGAACTATACTGCACCTAATGTGGGGAACTATACTGCCAACCTAATGTGGGGAACTATACTGCCAATCTAATGTGGGGAAAATGTACTGCACCTAATGTGGGGGAACTGTACTGCCAACCTAATGTGCGGGGACTTATACTGCACCTAATGTGGGGGAACTATACTGCACCTAATGTGGGGAACTATACTGCCAACCTAATGTGGGGAACTATACTGCCAACCTAATGTGGGGGAACTATACTGCACCTAATGTGGGGTACTATACTGCACCTAATGTGGGGAACTATACTGCACCTAATGTGGGGGAAGTATACTGCACCTAATGTAGGGGAACTGTTCTGCACATAATGTAGGGGAACTGTACTGCACATAATGTGGGGGAACAGTACTGCACTTAATGTAGGGGAACTGTACTGGTGCAGTACAGTTCCCCCACATTAGGTGCAGTACAGTTCCCCCACATTAGGTGCAGTACAGTTCCCCCACATTAGGTGCAGTACAGTTCCCCCTCATTAGGTGCAGTACAGTTCCCCTTCATTAGGTGCAGTACAGTTCCCCCACATTAGGTGCAGTACAGTTCCCCCACATTAGGTGGCACCTAATGTGGGGGAACTGAACTGCACCTAATGTGGGGGAACTGTACTGCCAACCTAATGTGGGGGAACTGTATTGCAAACCTAATGTGGGGGAACTGTACTGCCAACCTAATGTGCGGGGACTTATACTGCACCTAATGTGCGGGAACTGTACTGCACCTAATGTGGGGCGGACTGTACTGCACCTAATGTGGGGGAACTATACTGCACCTAATGTGGGGGAACCATACTGCACCTAATGTGGCGGGACTTATACTGCACCTAATGTGGGGGAACTATACTTCACCTAATGTGGGGGAACTATACTAACTGTGTGCGTATATATATATATATATATATATATATGTATATATGCACACGCGCAGCGTGAGTTTGTGCTTTAGGGTGCACACCCTAATGCAATAGGCTGCGCACGCCTATGACTTACATAACATTATAAATAACATCAACATGATAATACAAAAACCCACTGAATTCCAAGGTGGTCCTCGAAGCCCAAAACTCCCATGGCGGTCCCCCCACTTAGATCCCACACAGGCTCATTTTTGCCTCCAGCCGATCCCACTGGCTCAAAGGCAGGACACTACTCACCCGTGGGGACCCCCCAGAGGCCTAAGCCTCCCATCACACAATTCCTCCACTGGAACCACCATCCACCCAGATCCAACCTCCAAAAAGGAGTCCAGAACCAAGTCGGTTCCCTCCCTTTAGGTTTTCCACACCATTCTTCTCACCGACTTCGAGGACCCCTCTGCCCCCCACTGCTGTGACAAAACAAACGACCATCTCGTTAACCACCCCATTCCACCGTATCCCCACAAAATAACCACCCCAAAATAAAAACAAAACCCCCCCAAAAAAAGCAACACATACAAGGGAGGGAGCGTGGTAGCTATCTACCTCTGTATCACCTCAGTCACACTGAGCCTTCCCAACCCCACTTCTTCTATATAACCCTTTCAATCCCCCCCTTTCCCCCCCCCCTGACCTTACCCCCTCCTCCACCAATCATGTCCCTTACCCCTCCAGCCCCTCAGTCCCCCACTCCCCCTCCCCCTGTTCTCTCCTTGTCCCCATTTCAACCCACCTTTCTTTATTCTCCACTTAACTCCTTACTCCCTGGCAAACCCTGTCATGATGCCTCCCCCTAGCTGTGCCCAAGTCCGGCCTAACTTGCCCGCTGTGCTATCCCTGTAAACCAGCCCTAGTGGCACACATTTTAGTGGCAGCTTGTATCTGTAAGTTAAATAAGATCTTTAATCGCCCTCTCTGGTTGGCCATGATTTAGAAGAACTTTATAAAACTTTACATCTATGTCTATACATTACTGAAGATCAGTCTTGCCCCCCTACTGTAATGAGCCGGAGATTCACTCTTCATTACACAAACATTTTATTGCCAAAAGAAAATCACTTTAGAAAATGCAATTAAAAAACAATATAAGATAAGCATCAAATCAATCCAATTAAAGAGAAGAAGCTGAAGCTGGGTTCCCATTAGTCAACGACTAATACAAAATAATTAGAATGCATTTTCTTTACTTAAAGGAGCACGAAACACAGAAAATATAGAAAACTGTATTCTAGATGTTCATTAATCTAATTAAAACTGGGAAATATAAAAATACATTTTCTCTGTGTATCCCAGGAGATCAGCCATGTTCACCTTCCTCTACCTCAATGCCTTGTGTCTGGCTATAGGGCCTCTGGCTGCAGCAGAAACCTCCCCCCTCGGCCTTGTCTGCAGCTGGACAAACTGATTGCCAAGCCCCACCTGCAAGACCAAGCCTTGCCCCCTCAGACGGTTACCTGCCATAGATGGTCAGATCAGCAGGAGATTAAAGGGGTACTCCGCATGCCTCAGCATTCGGAACATTTTGTTCCGAATGCTTGGAGCAGGTGGTTGGGGTCGTGATGTCACGGCCATGCCCCTTGTGATGTCACACCACACCCCCTCAATGCAAGTCTATGGGAGGGGGCGTGGCGGCTGCCACGCCCCTTCCCATAGACTTGCATTGAGGGTGTGTGGTGTGATGTCATGAGGGGCGTGGCCGTGAAGACACGACCCCAGCCGCCCACACCCAGCATTCTAAACGGACTCTAGGTGCTGCACAGAGATCGCGGGGTTCCCAGCGGCAGGACTCCCCATGATCAGACAACCTATCCCCTATACTTTAGATATCTAGGGGTGGAGTACCCCTTTAAACCTGGACAAACATTTTACAAACCTGTCATCTACATGTTTATTCAACCAATAGTAATTCCTGGCAAGGGTGTATGTACCAAAATGGCAGACCATTGGGTCTTTCTATTGGGAAGAATACTTGCAGAACTTGTCCCTCCAAGGAACTGCATTGTCAGCAAATTAATGGAGGGAGTCATGGAAAGCAAGGTGAGGGGGCAGCATAAGACACCATGATAGGATGCCCATATTGATAGTATTGATAGGATGCCCATGTTGATATTTGTTATGGGGCCACACAGAGCCTTTATTGTGCACCACCCCAATGGCCTATTCAGCTACTTTATAGAAACAATATATTCAATGGACTTCAGCCCTGTTCTGTGTAGGGAGAACTCTTGGTGCCCACTGGGTGCCAATTAAAAGTGCATATATTATACATAATGTCAGGCTTTACTGACATCTTGCATACTTGTTACTTGATGTTTATCTAAGGCTACTCCGTTGCTCCGTTACAAACGGACGTTAAATGGGCACTGTCACCAAACTTTTTTTTTGATATGTTGTAGTACTTATGTACTACAACATATCTCTAATATAGATCCATAAAAAATTTTTAAAAATTAAAATAGTTTATTTTAATTTCGAAAACCGGCCACTAGAGGTCTCCCTACTAATGGCCGGCTGCAGGCTGACGTGACGTCACGCTTAAATTCGGACCGATGCCGGACGAGCAATCGGTCCTTATTCATTCAGCCTGCGCTCGCTCCCTGCCTGTCAATCAGACATACGGGAGCGAGCGCTGAGAGCGCATTGGCGCTGCTGCTGCCTCTGGACTCTGCACTAGGGTATGTCATGGGGAGAGCAGGGTTTGGGGTTTTCGACGTTGGGGGTTGGGGGAGAGCGGGGCTCGGGGTTTTCAACACGGGGGGGGGGGGGGAGGGAACGGGGCAAGCTGGGAGTTGTAGTGGTGAAACAGCTGGAGGCACCCTGTATAGGTGAACTAAGGGAGGAAGTCGGCCCCCCAGCAGGCATCAGTGACGTTGCGCCTGCTGGGGAAGCCTGCCTGCTAAGTGAGCACACTAAGAGGCAGACAAGAAGCCATTTTTTATATAGTATAAAAAAGTGTAAAGGCAGGGAGGGGGTTAGGGATAGATGGGCAATAGGCGGGAACAGGAAAAAAAAAAAGGATGGTGGGAGCTACCCTTTAAGGGCTCTTTTTTTTTATTGTAACGGAGCCTAACGGGAGTCATAACAGGCAAAGAGGATCCCATTCACTTGAATGGGTTTCCTCTAACGTCTGTTATAACTTCCGTTATTGTGGGCGAAGATAGCGGGAGAAAAAGACGTGTCATGCACAAATTTTTCTCCCGCTATCTTCCTAACGGACGTCATCTACAGGACGAAAACGGCAGTGTGAAAGGAGCCTAACAATTGTCTCATGGCATGAATGAATAGCCAAAGTCAAAAACAAAATGTTCCCTCAGGTCGATTCTCGTCTGAATGAGCTTTCATAGGAACGCTTCTTCCCAATAATCAGCCTGTGTAAAAGGGCCAACAATAAGGATGAGAAATCACTTGTTCATCAGGTGATCACATCTTTTGTGCGGTCAAGAAAATCAATGTTCCCACCCGTACATTGTCCGGTATAAATAAGGGATGTTGCGACAGCAGTGATTGAGTCAAAGGGCCACATCAACATTCCAGCTGTCGTCCATACATCCCCGTCATGTATTCCTTTTTGTTTTTAGCAAGGCTTTAAAGACAAGAAGTATTGTTAAAGGGGCACTCCACTGGAAAACATTTTTTTTTTTAATCAACTGGTGCCAGAAAGTTAAACAGATCTGTAAATTACTTCTATTAAAGAATCTTAATCCTTCCAGTACTTATCAGCTGCTGTTATGATCCACAGGAAGTTCTTTCCTTTTTGAATTTCCTTTCTGTCCGATCACAGTGCTCTCTGCTGACACCTCTGTCCATTTTAGGAACTGTCCAGAGCAAGATAGGTTTGCTATGGGGATTTGCTCCTACTCTGGACAGTTGCTAAAATGGACAGAGGTGTCAGCAGAGAGCACTTGGGTCAGGCAGAAAGGAAAAAAAAAAAAAAGAACTTCCTGTGGATAATAGCAGCTGATAAGTACTGGAAGGATTAAGATTTTTTAATAGAAGTCATTTACAAATCTGTTTAACCTTCTGGCACCAGTTGATTAAAAAAAAAAAAAAATGTTTTCCAGTAAAGTAACCCTTTAAGGGCCTGTTCACACTACAGAATTTCCACAAGGGAGCACTACCGAGTGAAGATTCTGTGTGCAGCAGGCACCACGGGAATGAATCGGTGCTATGACTGTGCGGACCTGCATCGACCCTATTGACGGCAATGGAATGCGACAATTCAACATGTCCAGAATGTAATTTTTCAGCTGTGTGCACAGTGTAACAGAATCCCAGCTTTGACCGGTTTGAAAATCATCTTTGCTGTATCGGCTGATTGCACCACAAGGCTCCATGAATGTTCCAGCAATCATTGGTGCGGCCCTCCCGGGGAGCCTCATAGATCGGCGCTTGTATACAGACCGGCTCTGCACATCTAATGTGCTTCCCTACTACAAACATTGAAGCATCGACCTGGACATTTTTGTGTGTGTGTTGTTTTTTTTTTCCAAATCTCTGGAGTATCATTTCTCTGGAAGACACAAAATTGTTAATCTTTGGATGACTGGTCAATAACAAATCTCTCTTACAGACAAGGATAAAATTGTTGGTACCTTAAAGGGGTACTCTGCCCCTAGACATCTTCTCCCCTAGAACAGTGGTCTTCAACCTGCGGACCTCCAGATGTTGCAAAACTACAACTCCTAGCATGTACTGATTGCCGAAGGGCATGCTGGGAGTTGTAGTTATGCAACAGCTGGAGACATGCAACTACAACTCCCAGCATGCCGAGACAGCCGTTTGCTGTCAAGTTGCTGGGAGTTGTAGGTTTGCAAGATTTAGAGGGCACCAGTTTAGAGACTACTGCACAGTGATCTTCAAACTGTACCCCTCTAAATCTTGCAAAACTTCAAATCCCAGCATGCCCAAACAGCAAACAGCTGTTTAGGCATGCTGGGAGTTGTAGTTTTGCAACATCTAGAGGGCTACAGTTTAGAGACCACTGTATAGTAGTCTCCAAACTGTTTCTCTCCAGATGTTGCTAGGCACATTGCACATGGACCAAAGAAAGACAAGGAGGGAGTTGTCTCAGGAGATAAGAAAGACAATTATAGACAAGTATGTTAAAGGGGTTATCCAGGAAAAAAACTTTTTATATATAAAAAAGTTTAACAGATTTGT
Organism: Hyla sarda; assembly: GCF_029499605.1. Lineage (NCBI taxonomy): Eukaryota > Metazoa > Chordata > Amphibia > Anura > Hylidae > Hyla > Hyla sarda. The sequence continues at coordinate 493,960,094 of NC_079190.1, read as the reverse complement.
AAATTACTTCTATAAGAAAAATCGTAATCCTTTCAGTACTTATGAGCTGCTGAAGTTGAGTTGTTCTTTTCTGTCTAAGTGCTCTCTGATGACACGTGTCTTGGGAACTGTCCAGAGTAGATGCAAATCTCCATAGCAAACCTCTTCTTCTCTGTGCAGTTCCCGAGACAAGCAGAGATGTCAGCAGAGAGCACTGTTGCCAGACAGAAAAGAACAACTCACCATTAACAGCTGATAAGTACTGAAAGGATTAAGATGTTTTAATAGAAGTAATTTACAAATCTGTTTAACTTTCTGGAGCCAGTTGATATATACCGTATTAAAAAAAAAGTTTTTTTTCCTGGAACAACCCTTTCACCCCTTAAGGGCCTGGCCCATTCTGACCTTAACCTCTTCAGGACATAGGGCGTATGGATACGCCCTGCATCCCGAGTCCTTAAGGACCGAGGGCGTATCCATACGCCCGTGGGAATTCCGGCCCCCACCGCTAGCCGGTTGGGGACCGGAGCCGGATGCCTGCTGAAATCGTTCAGCAGGCATCCCGGCATATCGCCCAGGGGGGTCATTATGCCCCCCCAATGTCGGCGATCGCCGCAGATCGCTGGACAATTCAGTCCAGCGATCTGCGGCGATTCCGGGTCAATCGGGTCTCCAGTGACCCGGTGACCCGGAATTACTGGCTGTTTGGGGCCGTCTCTGACGGCCCCGAACAGCCAGAGCCTGCAGGGGTGAGGTGGCACTGGTGCCACCTCACGATCGCCCTGATTCGTCGGCCGGATTACCGGCCGACCAATCAGGACGCCTGCTGCGGGTGTCACTCCCGCACCCGCTCCGCCCCTCTTCTGGAGGACGTGAGCGGGTGCGGGACGTGCACCCCGGGTGCTGGGGACCCCGATCCCCTGCGTTAATGTTGGGATCAGGGCCCCAGGAGCAGCGGCGGCGGCGGGACTGACCTGCAGCGTCTGGATCGTTGGAGGTGAGTGACAGCCTCCTGCTGTTGCTTAGCAACAGCTCCCAGCATGCAAAAAGGATGCTGGGAGCTGTAGTTATGCAACAGTAGGAGGCAGACCACCACAACTCCCAGAATTCCCTTATGGGCATGCTGGGACTTATGGTTTTGCACCAGCTGGAGGCACATTCTTTCTATGGAAAAGTGTACCTTCAGCTGTTGTATAACTACAACTCCCAGCTTGCACAAACAGCTAAAGTGCATGCTGGGAGTTGTAGTGGTGCATCTGCTGGTTGCATAACTACAACTCCCAGCATGCCCGTTGGCTGTCGGTGACTGCTGAGAGTTGTAGTTTTGCAACAGCTGAAGGCACACTGGTTGTGAAACTCAGAGTTTTTTTTTACCTAACTCAGTGTTTCACGACCGGTGTGCCTCCAGCTGTTGCAAACTACAACTCTCAGCAGTCACCGTACACCATGCACCGTACATGCTGGGAGTTGCAGTTTTGCAACAGCTGGAGGCACACTGGTTGTGAAACACTGAGTTAGGTCACAAACTCAGTGATACATAACCAGTGTGCCTACAGTTGTTGCAAAACTGCAACTCTCAGCAGTCACCGACAGCCAACGGGCATGCTGGGAGTTGTAGTTATGCAACAGCTGGATGTCCCCCCCAATGTGAACGTACAGGGTACACTCACATGGGCGGAGGATTACAGTAAGTATCTGGCTGCAAATTTGAGCTGCCGCAAACTTTCTGCTGCAGCTCAAATTGCCAGCGAGAAACTACTGTGAACCCCCGCCCGTGCGACTGTACCCTAAAAACACTACACTACACTACCACAAAAAATAAAATAAAAAGTAAAAAACACTACGTATACACATACCCCTACACAGCCCCCCTCCCCTCCCCAATAAAAATGAAAAACGTCTGGTACGCCACTGTTTCCAAAACGGAGCCTCCAGCTGTTGCAAAACAACTCCCAGTATTGTCGGACAGCCGTTGACTGTCCAGGCATGCTGGGAGTTTTGCAACAGCTGGAGGCACCCTGTTTGGGAATCACTGGCGTAGAATTCCCCTATGTCCACCCCTATGCAAGTCCCTAATTCAGGCCTCAAATGCGCATGGCGCTCTCACTTTGGAGCCCTGTCGTATTTCAAGGCAACAGTTTAGGGTCACATATGGGGTATCGCCGTACTCGGGAGAAATTGTGTTACAAATTTTGGGGGGTATTTTCTGCTTTTACCCTTTTTAAAAATGTAAAATTTTTGGGAAAACAAGCATTTTAGGTGAAAAAAAAATATTTATTTTTTACATATGCAAAAGTCGTGAAACACCTGTGGGGTATAAAGGTTCACTTAACCCCTTGTTACGTTCCCCGAGGGGTCTTGTTTCCAAAATGGTATGCCATGTGGGTTTTTTTTTGCTGTCCTGGCACCATAGGGGCTTCCTAAATGCGACATGCCCCCAGAGCAAAATTTGCTTTCAAAAAGCCAAATGTGACTCCTTCTCTTCCGAGACCTGTAGTGCGCCAGCAGAGCACTGTTTTCTGAATCGGGAAAAATTGGGCTTCAAATTTTTAGGGGTATTTTCTGCTATTACCCTTTTTAAAAATAAAATTTTTTGGGGAAAACAAGCATTTTAGGTAAAAATTTTTAGTATTTTTTTTACATTTGCAAAAGTCGTGAAACACCTGTGGGGTATTAAGGTTCACTTCATCCCATGTTACATTCCCCGAGGGGTCTAGTTTCCAAAATGGTATGCCATGTGTTTTTTTTTTTTGCTGTTCTGGCACCATAAGGGCTTCCTAAAGGTAACATGCCCCCCAAAAACCATTTCAGAAAAACGTACTCTCCAAAATCCCCTTGTCGCTCCTTCCCTTCTGAGCCCTCTACTGCGCCCGCCGAACACTTTACATAGACATATGAGGTATGTGCTTACTCGAGAGAAATTGGGCTACAAATACAAGTAAAAATTTTCTCCTTTTACCCCTTGTAAAAATTCAAAAATTGGGTCTACAAGAACATGTGAGTGTAAAAAATGAAGAGTGTGAATTTTCTCCTTCACTTTGCTGCTATTCCTGTGAAACACCTAAAGGGTTAAAACGCTGACTAAATGTCATTTTGAATACTTTGGGGGGTGTAGTTTTTATAATGGGGTCATTTATGAGGTATTTCTAATATGAAGACCCTTCAAATCCACTTCAAACCTGAACTGGTCCCTGAAAAATACTGAGTTTGAGAATTTTGTGAAAAATCGGAAAATTGCTGCTGACCGTTGAGGCCTCTGGTGTCTTCCAAAAGTAAAAAGAACTTGTCAATTTTATGATGCAAACATAAAGTAGACATATTGTATATGTGAACCAAAAAAAAAATGTATTCGTAATATCCATTTTACTTACAAGCAGAGAGCTTCAAAGTTAGAAAAATGCAAAATTTTCAAATTTTTCATCAAATTTTGGGATTTTTCACCAAGAAAGGATGCAAGTATCGACAAAAATTTACCACTATGTTAAAGTAGAGTATGTCACGAAAAAACAATCTCGGAATCAGAATGATAACTAAAAGCATTCCAGAGTTATTAATGTTTAAAGTGACAGTGGTCAGATGTGCAAAAAACGCTCCGGTCCTTAAGGCCAAAATGGGCTCCGTCCTGAAGGGGTTAAGGACCAGACCAATTTTATTTTTAATTTCGTTTTTAGTCGCGCCCTAACTTACTAGGCTTTGTCCCAGCCTGTACTTCACCTAGGACAAAGATGATGCTGCAGCCAAGCAGGATTATGTTCTGGATGGTATAGGGACACCTAGTGGTCTTTTTTATAAGCCATGATTTCTATAAAAAGGAGATCACATTTTTTATGAAACATATAAAAAGGTTTTGAATCTGACAGTTAACAACACAACTTCCTCTTTAGCAGTCTATTCACTAGTACAGAATCCTGCACATATTTGATGCTGCAGATTTGAAGCTGCAGATTTCAATGTTAACTGGATGACTGAACACAACATAAAAATGCGCACCGTCAAATATGCGTAGGATACGGTATCTGTGATTATACCCTTAAAGAAGATGTCCATTGCTAAGGAATTTATAAATAAATGTCTGATTTCGGGGGGTCCGACCGCCAGGATCCCCCTGCCATTTCCTGTATGGGGCCCCGGCTCGGCCCCGGCTCTGTGCTGCAAAAGCACGTTTTGTACCCAGCACGTCAGCTGGTCGAAACACGCCCCTCCATTAATCTCTATGGGAGAGGCGGAGACACAAGAACGCTGAGAGGAATGGAGGGGGCCCATAGAGAAGAATGGAGAGGGCCCGTAGAGAGGAATGGAGGAGGCCCATAGAGAGGAATGGAGGGGGCCCATAGAGAGGAATGGAAGGGGCCCATAGAGAGGAATGGAGAGGGCCCATAGAGAGGAATGGAGAAGGCCCATAGAGAGGAATGGAGGGGGCCCATAGAGAGGAATGGAAGGGGCCCATAGAGAGGAATGGAGAGGGCCTATAGAGAGGAATGGAAGGGGCCCATAGAGAGGAATGGAAGGGGCCCATAGAGGGAATGGAGGGGGCCCATAGAGAGGAATGGAAGGGGCCAATAGAGAGGAATGGAGGGGGCCCATAGAGAGGAATGGAGAGGGCCCATAGAGAGGAATGGAGGGGGCCCATAGAGAGGAATGGAGGGGGCCCATAGAGAAGAATGGAAGGGGCCCATAGAGAGGAATAGAGAGGGCCCATAGAGAGGAATGGAAGGGGCCCATAGAGAGGAATGGAAGGGGCCCATAGAGAGGAATGGAGGGGGCCCATAGAGAGGAATGGAAGGGGCCCATAGATAGGAATGGAGGGGGCCCATAGAGAGGAATGGAAGGGGCCCATAGAGAGGAATGGAGGGGGCCCATAGAGAGGAATGGAGGGGGCCCATAGAGAGGAATGGAAGGGGCCCATAGAGAGGAATGGAGGGGGCCCATAGAGAGGAATGGAAGGGGCCCATAGAGAGGAATGGAGGGGGCCCATAGAGAGGAATGGAAGGGGCCCATAGAGAGGAATGGAGGGGGCCCATAGAGAGGAATGGAGAGGGCCCATAGAGAGGAATGGAGGGGGCCCATAGAGAGGAATGGAGGGGGCCCATAGAGAGGAATGGAAGGGGCCCATAGAGAGGAATGGAGGCGGCCCATAGAGAGGAATGGAGGGGGCCCATAGAGAGGAATGGAGGGGGCCCATAGAGAGGAATGGAAGGGGCCCATAGAGAGGAATAGAGGGGGCCCATAGAGAGGAATGGAGAGGGCCCATAGAGAGGAATGGAAGGGGCCCATAGAGAGGAATGGAGGGGGCCCATAGAGAGGAATGGAAGGGGCCCATAGAGAGGAATGGAAGGGGCCCATAGAGAGGAATGGAGGGGGCCCATAGAGAAGGATGGAGGGGGTGTGTTTGTACCATCTGACCTGCTGTGAGCATGTCAGGGTCCCATACGGGAGATCATGAGGAGTGCCACAGGATAGGGGATACATTTCTTAGCACATCTTCTTTTAGAGATGGAATTGGGCAGCAAATATACCAGAAGCGCCACCACAGCAGAAATGCAGTACTACACAGTTATTAAAATCACCGGCTCTCCATGTACTGGAGGGGCAAGCTGTGCATAACTAGCTTGCCCCCTGACTGGTAAGCAGTTAAGGGGTTAAGAAATATACAGGCAAGGTTTTTAGCCCCCTCCCCCGCCTGTAAAACTTGTCAGTGGCTACAGTGGTATGTCCCATGGGTGGGGGGGAAGGAGTGCACCAATCAGGGGTGTAATAGTTTCCCGGGCTATCAGGGGCCCTCCCCTGGGTATTTATAGCTGTGGTGCCTCCCTTCCCCCTCAATCTGCCCAGGACCCGGAGTTTTGACTGCTGGCTGGTATGTGTCTTCCTTTTATTTGTGGCCTGGATGGAGCAGGAGGGTGAGGGCTGGCATGCTCCCTTGTGGCTGAGCTGGCCTCCCCTCCTGTTGCACCCGAGGCGGGTTTGGGAGGCTGGCGGACCTCTCACAGTCCCGCTCTCCTACCCACTATGGCCCCTGTGAGCCCTGTCCCGCCCGTTCCTTTTGCCCTCTTCCCTGCCCGTGGCCAAAGCCCTCTCCCCTGCCTGTGCCTGTATCCCTCCCTCAGGGCGTGCTCCTTATGAGCATTCTCTGCTGTTTTCCTTGTCCCCCCCCCTGTCCCCCTCCGTCTCTTTTTCCTCTTTGCGGTCCCCTCCGTCTCTTCCCCCCCCCCCCCTGTTCCCCTCCGTCTCTCCCCCCCCCCCTGTTCCCCCCCATGGCTCTGGAGGCAGCAGCCCCTGGGGGGCTACTGCTGTTTTAACTCCCTATGTGCAAATGGACGCTTATTAACGTCCATTTGCGCTCCTTCAGATATAATGCGCGCTCACAAGGTGAGCGCGCGTTATATCCGTGGGGTCCCGGTTGCTCTTAGCAACAAGGACCCATGCTACGCCGGACATCGCCGATCAGGCAGATGTCCGGCATTTCATCTTTAGACGCGACGATCTAAGTTCATCGCCGCGTCTGAAGATGTACTTTCAAGCATCCCGGCTGCTCAGTCGGGCTGACCGGGACAATCGCGATCTAATCGCCTTGTCCCGATCAGCTGGGACGCAGCAGGAGGGTCACTTACCTGCCTCCTGCACGTCCGCTCGTTGATTGATTGCTCCAAGCCTGAAATTCAGGCTTAATCAATCGTTGATAGCACCGATCATTGCCATGTTAATACATGGCAAGTGATCAGTGTTAGGAGCAGTGTGTGCAGGGTTATGGCTCCTATGGAGCTATAACATTGCAAACAAAAAAAAATAAATAAAAAGAATTAAGTCAATAAAGGTCATTTAACCCTTCAATAATAAAAGTTTGGTTTGCCCCCTTTTCCCCATCCAAAAAAATAAATAAATAAATAAATAATAAAAAAAAAAATAAAAAAAAATATATATATATATGTTACGCCGAGCGCTCCGGGTCCCTGCTCCTCCCCGGAGCGCTCACGGCGTCTCTCTCCCTGCAGCGCCCCGGTCGATCCCGCTGACCGGGAGCGCTACACTGACATGGCCGTCGGGGATGCGATTCGCACAGCGGGACGCGCCCGCTCGCGAATCGCATCCCAAGTCACTTACCCGTCCCGGTCCCCTGCTGTCATGTGCTGGCGCGCGCGGCTCCGCTCTCTAGGGCGCGCGCGCGCCAGCTCTCTGAGACTTAAAGGGCCAGTGCACCAATGATTGGTGCCTGGCCCAAATAGCTTAATTGGCTTCCACCTGCTCCCTGGCTATATCACATCACTTCCCCTGCACTCCCTTGCCGGATCTTGTTGCCTTGTGCCAGTGAAAGCGTTTAGTGTTGTCCAAGCCTGTGTTACCTGAACTCCTGCTATCCATCTTGACTACGAACCTTGCCGCCTGCCCCGACCTTCTGCTACGTCTGACCTTGCCTCTGCCTAGTCCTTCTGTCCCACGCCTTCTCAGCAGTCAGCGAGGTTGAGCCGTTGCTAGTGGATACGACCTGGTTGCTACTGCCGCAGCAAGACCATCCCGCTTTGCGGCGGGCTCTGGTGAACACCAGTAGCCTCTTAGAACCGGTCCACCAGCACGGTCCACGCCAATCCCTCGCTGACACAGAGGATCCACAACCTGTAAGCCGAATCGTGACAATATATATATATATATATATATATATATATATATATATATATGTAAATAAATGTAAAAAAAATGTAAAAAAAAAATTTTAAATCGATAAATAAATAAATAAAAGTGTATGTATGTATATATAGGTATAACTAGAAATAAATAAATAAATAAAAAAAAAATATGTGTGTTGCAGACATGCATGTATGTGGTATCCTCTCATGCGTGCATGTCTGGGGTATAACAATATGTCGTCGTTTGAAGTATTCCGTCTATGGCGTGCACACAAATATAAATAAATGAATAATTCAAATAAAATAATTTTAAATTAAAAGAAATAAATAAATATTAAATTTCATTATACACGTGATATACATAATAAATAATATTGGTAATTTAATAAACATATGACATTTCTGTTTAGCATATTCGGTCAATTTTTCTACTGTATGTATTAATAAACGGCGTTCACAAAAAAAAAAAAAAAAAAGGATAAAAGAACAATCCGAGAAAAGGGCAAGGGTACTGCGGGCTCTTTCGGATTACGGCGCAAACTATTTGAGCTCTCCTATCGTCCCCTCCCCCCCCCCCCCTTCTTCCTCCTGCCTCTCCAATGCCCCCGTGGAGGGGTAGTGAGTGTGGTGGCGGAGTGCCCGCGACCCGGCGGTCTCCGACTTGCCTTGTCCCACGTCTGCGGCGGTGGTGAAATGGTTCTTCCAGCTGTTGGCTTCTCCATCTTCTGGAATTGGTGGGTGTTCTGATGTGGGGCTTGGCCCCTTCCCCGGTTAGTGTGCTTATGGCTGCGTTCTGTGCAGTGTTCGTCCTTTTGTTTCTGTGTGTATGTTGAGTTTGGTCTCTGGTTGGGAGTTGAGTACGTCTCCTCTTGGGTTCTGGCTGTAGGTCAGTGGTCTGAGCAGCCATCAGTTGAATGTGTATTGTGTGGGAGACCAGAGTTCTAATCCTGCTTTCCTCCTCTATTTCAGGGTGCTTTGGTAGGGTATCATAAAAAAGTAAAAAAAAAATAAATAAATGTTTTCTGCGGTGAGTGCTCTTTTGGCCTTACGCTCTGGGTGGCCGGGTTTGGCAGACTTGGCTCCTGCGGCTTGTTCCTTTTTCAGATTAGGTGGGTGCCGCCCAGTTACGGTTTTGTTTCTTTTGGTTTTCTCCCCTTTTGTTTGGTTTATCTCTCCGAATTTTCCCAATCTCTGGTAGGCATGGGACTTCTGTATGTCGTTTTGGGTGCTTTAGCTGATGTGTTCGGTGGGTAGGTTTCGCTTGAGTCTCCGGGGGTAGGTTCGCTTGAGTCTCTGTTTGCCTTGCCTTGTGAGTTTTTCTGTTCGTGGTGGTATTCCGGAGGGCGATTCTCCTGTGCTCTGCGCTTGTGGGGGTGTGGTTTGTTGTTGCAAGGCTGACATGCAAATTGTGAAGCGTTCCATATTTGGTGCTAGCTTCGGCAGCACATATGTTAAAATTGGAACAATACTGAGTAGATTAGCATGGCTTCTGCATGCCGCGTTGGCGTTGGTCTGCTGCTTTCCTGTGGTCAGGGTGTGATTGCGTTTTTCTCTGTTTTGGTTTCTTCGGGGCTCGCTAGGTGCCCTGGTTACGGTCCTTGCTGGTTTCCTGATTGTTCCACGTGGAATGTGGTTCCGGGCGGAGTTTTTTCCTGCAGGTTGTCTCTGGCCGCCGAGGGTGTGTGGTATCTGTGCCCCCGCATATGTGCCCCGGGTGCACTAAGGGCTGACGTTTCGGCTGTTTTTTTTTTTTTTTTTCATGTGTCGTGCAGTGGACAGGCCTGCTTTCTGTCCCCCGTTGCAGCTCACGGGAAGCTCGCTCTGTTTCCGGATGTGGCCGGTTTGGTTGGTTGTTGGTGTGGTTTGATTTCCCAGTGGTGCTGCTGGGTGATTTAGCCCTGGGTCTTGGTAGTCAGTGGGTTTCTGCCATGCTTGGGTTTTGTTAGCGCTTTTGCCTTGGTATTGGTTGTGGGACTTTGGGTGCTTGCTTCGGCAGCTCATGTTCTGGACTTGTAACGATACTGTGTGGGTTGGCTTGGCCCCTGCGCTTGGTAGCGCTCTAATTTGGTGTTACTTTTCTTCTTTTCTGGGGTGCTTTGAGTGATCGTGGCGTGTTGTCGGTCTGACATTCGTGGAGTTGTCACTGATATTACCCTTGCGGATTTCTTATTGTGTTCGGCTTGTTGTGCCTAGTGCTTCGCTGTTTGGAGTTACTATTTATTTTGGGGCTGTGCTCCCTGGGGTCGGTATTGGGTGTTGACGCTTTGTCTCGTTTTTCTCTGGCAGTGGTTCCGGAGGTTGCTCCCTTGAGCGTAGTCGGAAGGTTTGCCTGTGTGGCTGGCCCGTGGGTCATCGTGGAGTTTGGTGTGCATTTCTTGGTCCGCTTTGGTGGCTCCTGCGACTTTGTCACACTCACGGTAAGGCGTTTGCGAGTGGTTGGTGGTGTGGTGGCCGGGATGTCTACAGTGGAGGTGGGTCCCGGAGGTTCCAAATGCGTCTGTGGATAGGGGATTTGTTTTTCGTACCTGGAATGCCCTTTGTAGTAACCTTCCGGGCTCTGATGTTTATTCCTATTTTGTTTTCATAGGATGTGATGACGGAAGTTGACTGCTGTGTCACCTCTCCAAGGAGGTTCGAGATTTGGGCTGTGTTCTCTGTGCATCCAAATAACATTCTTAGTACATGACGCCGGGTATCTTCACCTGTTCATGTGAATCACCTTCTATTCAAAAAAAAAGGAGAAAACAGGTGGGTGGCTTTCCCACTGTGCTGTGACCCAGTGGGGTGCGGTTGGCGCATGGCGGGGGGTAATTTTTTCTTTTCTACTTTGCGGTTGGTGGGATGTTGGTGCGTACCTAGGGGCTGGGCCCGCGAGTGGGTGGCCTTGCTGTCGGCGAACGGTTTTTCCTATCAGTTTTGGGTCACTTGGTGGCAGCTGCGGGTCGGATTTTTGGTTGTCGCTTTTGCGTCGTTTTGCTCATCCGAGGTTTGTGCTGGCTTTTTTCGGGGCTATGTGGATGGGGCACTTCCTTTCTCCTCATCTGGGACTGGGGTGTCTGTTTTTTGGGTGCCTATTTTGTGAAATTTGCGACACAGTAATTTAAAAAAAAATAATTATAAAAATTAAAGGCCCCCTTTTTTGTCCGAGACTGCTTCGGCGATCCAGGTAGCGCAGCTTGTGCTGCATGGGGGTCAGCGAATGACTGTTTTTTCGGGTTGTCGTCCTATTGCTTGACGGGGCGGCTGTGGGGCGCCCCCCCCCCTTTTTTGCTCCACGCCTCCGATTATTCAGTTTCGAGTTTTTTGTCTGTTTTGGGTTTTGCTTTTCTTTGATAGGATGGGGTGTTGTGAGTTTGAGATTCGCCCTCTTTTGTATCGAGGCCGGCGGAGATGGCTTGGTTTCTGGAGAGGGTAGCGCAGCGCGTGGGGCGCTGGCATTCTGCATGTTGCGTTGCTATTTTCGCCCAGTTTGATGTTTCCCATATGTGTTATGTTTTGCGAGCTTTTTTCCGCAAGGTGGTGCGAGTGCTGCGGCTCTCTTCGATGTATGGGTGAGTCTGAGAGATGTGTTCGCACAAGAGTTATTAAAAAAAAATAAAAAATAATTAATAAATAAAATGAATGAATACAAATTTATATAAGAAATAGGTCCTGGCGGCAGGTACCTCGGTTTTCCTGGAGAGGAAATGTGTTGGGTGGTTTTCCTGGAGAGGAAATGTGTTGAGCGGATTTCCTGGAGAGGAAATGTGTTGGGCGGATTTCCTGGAGAGGAAATGTGTTGGGTGTGTCCGGGGGGCTGAAGTGGCCCCAGGTGTTGGCTATCCAGTATCTCTTGGGTGGGGGTCGGAGCCCAGTGTAGGGCTAACTGGTCTCCTCCGTGGCGGTAAGAAGACGGTGAAAGCGGGGTCAACCCGGGGTAGACCTCCACACAGGACAGTGTGGCAGCACCTCTCGGGTTGGCAAGAAGCCAATCGGTGTCTTTGTTACAGTTAAATTGTTATTTATATAAGTAATTTTATAAATAAAGCTGTGGCAGATCCCCACCCATAAAAAGTTGAATTGTTGTTGTGTCAGTTATTATTTAATTAATTATTGTAATAAGGGGGAGGGGTAGTTATAGCCTGCTACGAGCTAATTGGGTCTCAACAGTCTGGAGGGGCAAGCTGTGCATAACTAGCTTGCCCCCTGACTGGTGAGCAGTTAAGGGGTTAAGAAATATACAGGCAAGGTTTTTAGCCCCCTCCCCCGCCTGTAAAACTTGTCAGTGGCTACAGTGGTATGTCCCATGGGTGGGGGGGAAGGAGTGCACCAATAAGGGGTGTAATAGTTTCCCGGGCTTTCAGGGGCCCTCCCCTGGGTATTTATAGCTGTGGTGCCTCCCTTCCCCCTCAATCTGCCCAAGACCCGGAGTTTTGCCCTCCCTCCCTCCCTTTTTGTATCTCTGTTTATTGTAAGTCACAGCTTGGCGGTAAGAAGACGGTGAAAGCGGGGTCAACCCGGGGTAGACCTCCACACAGGACAGTGTGGCAGCACCTCTCGGGTTGGCAAGAAGCCAATCGGTGTCTTTGTTACAGTTAAATTGTTATTTATATAAGTAATTTTATAAATAAAGCTGTGGCCGATCCCCACCCATAAAAAGTTGAATTGTTGTTGTGTCAGTTATTATTTAATTAATTATTGTAATAAGGGGGAGGGGTAGTTATAGCCGGCTAGGAGCTAATTGGGTCTCAACAGTCAGCACAGGCATGTCAGGTCCTCCAATTCCTTCTGTGCATTGTGATAGATTTCTGAGCCAAGACAATAGATTGACATGAAATGCTACAATGCTAGAGGAATTGTACCCAGCGACAGACCCGGCTTTGTTACAGCTAAGTACACGTAGGTAGATGCTTCCCGGTCTCCTGTGATATATTTAGTAACAGTAATGCACACATTTCTCAGGTCTGTGCTTTATTTGGGGAACTAATGGCTGAAAAAGCAGGTTAAAAAAAATCCAGTTTTTCAAGGTCAGGGGCATTTAGTTGCGAGTTCTCTAAAATATTTAAGTCGTGCAGGATTTAATGTTTCACTCGCTGAAATGTTAATGTCGTTATAAAATTTCATGTAGATGACATTACGTGATATTCAAGATGAGTGTTATTCAAGGAAGTGGAGGAACATGTTGACATTGCCTCTTAGTGCAAATTGCCATTAATAATATAGATTCTCCTGCGGATGAGTCCTTCCTTAGATCTGCTCTGGTAGGAAACCCAACCTTACTGCTGACCGGATACTGGTGGGAAAATGGGAGTGAGCGCCAAAGTGATGGGGTCTTTCCAGTAGTGCAGTTATAGGGGGTGCAGAGGTAGCAGTCATAACTAGACCAGGGAGACACCTTTAAGTGGAGGGGGAGCAGGAGCTTCAAGCTTTATGTTACACCTATGTCTACCTATTAGACAAGGTCTGAACTAGACAAAACGTAAAAGGGCACTCTCATTAAAAAAATATATATATATATTATGGTAAATAAAAAAATATGTCTAATGTACTTTGTTTAAAAAATCTGAAGTTTTCTATGTTTTATTTGTGTTTCAAAAAGCTGCCACTAGGTGTCTCCCTACTTGTCCAGTGCACATTTCCCCTCATCTCTTGCACATACTTTGGACTCCTGCTGGCCTGGCAGAAGTCCAAAATCAGGAAATGCAGTCTTTAGTGCTGAGGGGTGTGTGTGCAGCCTTAGCCAATCATAGCTCATCTCACACACTGAACTGCTCTGCGCTGTGGGTAGCAAAGTGAGGGTGGAAGTTCTCCCCTGTATGGCTTCGGAGGATGTCACGCCTGCTGGTAGTGAGTGCCAAAGTGATGGGGTCTTTCCAGTAGTGCAGTTCTAGGGGGTGCAGAGGTAGCAGTCACACCTAGACCAGGGAGACACCTATGTTAGGAACATGTTAGGTGGAGGGGGGGGGGATGAGGGCTGGAGCATCAAGCTTTATGTTACACCTATGGAGCTTTGTAATACCTATTAGACAAGGTCTGAACTAGACAAAACTTAAATGGGCACTCTCATTAAAACAAATTTTTGCTATTAGTTTGGTAAATAAAACATCTGTCTAATGTACTTTAAAAAAAAAATTACGTTTTCTATGTTTTATTTGTGTTTAAAAAAAGCTGCCACTAGGTGTAAGGAGTACTTGGCCAGAGCACATTTCCCTTGCACAGACTTTGGACTCCTGCTGGCCTGGCAGAAGTCCAAACACAGGAAATGAAGTCTGGAGTGCTGAGGAGGGTGTGTGCAGCCTTAGCCAATCATAGCTCATCACACACTGAACTGCTCTGGGCTGTGTGTAGCAGAGAGAGGGAGGAAGTTCTCCCCTGTATGGCTTCAGATGATGTCACGCCTGCTGGGGAACGCCCCTTCCCAGTCTGTGAATCTGACTGAGACTGAGCAGAAAATACAGAGCGATATCAAGGTTGAAAACTAAAAAATAATAAAAATAAAGGCAGGGGGTGGTTTATCATGATGGGGCAGCGAACTGGAAGGATTATAACATTTAACAAGATCATGATAGGTACTCCGGTAGAAAACTTTTTTTTTTTTTTTATGAACTGGTGCCAGAAAGTTAAACAGATTTGTAATTTACTTCTATTTAAAAATCTCAATCATTTCAGTACTTATTAGCAGCTGTTTGCTACAGAGGAAATTCTTTTCTTTTTGAATTTCTTTTTTGTCTTGTGCACAGTGCTCTCTGCTGACATCTCTGTCCCTGTCAAGAACTGTCCAGAGCAGCATAGGTTTGCTATGGAGATTTTCTCCTGCTCTGGACAGTTCCTGATATGGGCATCAGGTGTCAGCAGAGAGCACTGTGGACAAGAAAAAAAAGAAATTCAAAAAGAAAAGAATTTCCTCTGTAGCATACAGCTGCTAATAAGTGCTGGAAGGGTAAAGATTTTTTTAATAGAAGTAATTTACAAATCTGTTTAACTTTCTGGCACCAGTTGATTTAAAAAAAAATGTTTTCCACCGGAGTACCCCTTTAAGTTATAAGACTTTGAAGTCCAAATTGTGGACTTCAAGATGTTGAAAAATTACAACTCTCAGCATGCCAGGACAGCCAACGGCTGTCCTGGCATGCTGAGAGTTATAATTTCCCAGTGTCTGGAGGCCCACAGTTTGGAGACTTTTAGATCTATTCATTAGAATGTATTGTCTCGGTGCAACCTTGGTTGTGGTATAGAAAGCAGAGAATCCAAAATTTTGGATACTAATTAGAGAACACATTTTCCAAAATGTTTCTAAAAATGTTGTACCATTCAAAATGGCAGCCATTAACATTAGCCCCACCGATTTTCTTCATTTTCCATAATGATCTTTTGAGAACCCTACCCTGCACAGAATAAATATTAAAATCCTAAAGTTCAGGAGACCTTAGAATGTCATTCAGGACTTTGCAGGACAATCTGGGAACCTTTTTTCATTTGTTTTATTTATTTGGTTTTATGCAAATTTAATGGCTGATTCTAACTAATCGAACTCGAAGCAAAGTTTGGGAAATTTCCTATCACCTATTACCCAAAGTGGACAGCAGCTTCAAAAAACAAAACAAGCCTTTCTCTGAAGAACCCACCAATTCCATCTATTATACAACAGGTCAATGATTTAAAGGGTACCTCTCATCAAAAAAACTTTTGATATATTATAGATTAATGTATGCAGAATAACTTTACAATTGCATGTTATAAAAAAATATGCTTCTTTCTATTTAATTTTCCACTTTGAAGAAATGACCACTAGGGGTCTCCCTATCAGTCCTGGCAGCAAGCATTTCAGACTCATGCTGGAGTCCTAAACACTACGAGCTGCCATTCTGCTTTGTTCACAAAGGAGAACACTCAGAGCTGCCAGCCTGCTTTGTTCACAGCCTGTTTGGCTGTGAACAAAGCAGGCTGGCAGCTCTGAGTGTTTAGGACTCCAGCATGAGTCAGAAATGCTTGCTGACAGGACTGATCGGGAAAAATACAATAGAAAGAAGCATATTTTTCATTAACATGCTATTGGAAATCTAAAATATATCAAAAGTTTATTTGATGAGAGGTACCCTTTCAATAGGAACTATGTAATACTTCCCTGCGGTGGTACGGTAGGGGAACTCCAAACATGGCACTAGGTTCATCTGTGGTTTCGTTAAAAAGAGTAAGGGTCACACTGAGGAAATTCTGAAAGGAATTCACCAATATTCCTCACATTACGAAATAACTTTTTTTCAGACCAGGACACTCTAGTGACCCTTCTCCAGACTCTAGAAACCCTAGTGACCCTTCTCCAGACTCTAGTGACCCTTTTCCAGACTCTAGTTACCCTAGTGACCCCTTTCCAGACTCTAGTAACCCAAATGACCCTTCTCCAGGTTTAAATAACCCTAGTGACCCTTCTTCAGACTCCAATAACCCTAGTGACCCTTCTTCAGAATCTAGTGACTATGACCTGTAATGTTATTTCTCTCCAGAAATGTATCCAGGCCCCTGCTAATCTCTTTTGTTCACCATGACCACTTTGTCTGGCAGATAGTTCCATAGTCTCACTGCTCTTACAGTAAAGAACACCCGTCTGTGCTGGTGTAGAAACCTTCTTTCCTCTAGACGTAGAGGATGCCCCCTTCTTATAAATACAGTCCTGGGTATAAATAGGTCATGGGAGAGATCTCTGTACTACCCCCTTTTATACTTTTACATCGATATCAAGTCACCTCTTGGCCATCTTTTTTCTAAACTAGATTACCTTAATTTTATAATCTTTCTGGGTAGTGTAGTCCTCCCTATTACTCTGGTTGCCTATTTTGGCTGAAGTCCCAGCTAGAGTGTACAGCAGGAACAGGAATTCCATTACAGTATGTACATTAGACAGGAAACGGAAAAATTATAACAGACAGCATCAGATGCAGAAAAACATAAAATCATAAAAATAAATAAATAAAGATCATTAAAAGGAAATAAAATAAATGTATTTAACAATATATGCTATTGTTTTAGATATTATATTATAAATAGATTTTATCATCAGAAAACCTCCTTTAAGAGATTGGTGAGGCATATAGTACAGTGGTGTATTCTTCCCCTCTCAGTGTTTGGGAGCAGAGAGTCTGAGTTTGGACAAGAGTCCCTAGATGTATATGTACCCCCCCATGGTGTGATACCCTGATAGCGCATCGTGCCTCGTGAATGCAATTCCAATTATGTTGTCTGCTGCTACATCCGTTAACCCCTTTTAATGCAGCTTATACCTAAGTACATAACACTGTATAATATCTATGTGCGACCTAACAGCGAGCAATACGAAAATAAAGCATTGGGCCCTCTTAAGAACTCCTAGTCTGGCTGCCCATACATTGCAAGGTTTCAGATTACATTAGAGGGAACATTTGTGATGTACTTGTGGGGGGGGGGGGGGGGTCACTTTTGGATATACCCTGGTAAGTACTGACTGTGGTATACAAGTGGCCTAACTATTAGGTTTGCAGATTTTTCCAGTTCATGACATTACAGCAGGATCGGGCACAGGTATGGGTACAAGTGCGAGGCCCACATGATTACAGCACTGTACATTTACAGCACTGTGCTTAAAGAGTACCTGTCACCAACTGAGCTACTGTAAATTATCTCCTGGGATGTTGCCCTCCTCATTACCTGCTCCCCGCTGTTCTTCTTTTCCATTTTCACCTTGTAGTTCATGGGCAATCTTCTTCTAAAGCCTGCTCACAGCTTGGGCTGTTTCCTGGGCTGAAGAGGGCGTTACCCAGGCGTGACATCAGCTGAAGCCTGCTGAATAACACTTCCGCCCTTCCCTGTTCGGCGCAGCAGGTTGGCTTGTCATCACAGGGTGAGTGCTGTGGGGCACATGGGGGGGGTAGTTGTTCTGTGCTTTGCTGTCGGGCGCTGCGTGGCTTGTTTCCACGGGGGGTGCTGTCACACTGCGCAGATCGTCCTTTCATAAGGGGCTATGGGGGGTAGTCGCGCTGGGCAGATAGTCTTGTCATTACGGGGGGGACTTTGGGGTGCCCATGGCTGCGGGCCGGCTTGTCACCATGGGCAGGCACACGCAGCGCTCCTCGCTCCTGCCTGATTGACAGGCAGGTAGTTGTGCTATGCTTTTCTGTGTTCAAGCTGCACACAGAGTCCGAACATGAGTCCGAACTCTATGTGCCGGGACATATAGGGAGACCCCTAGTGGTCAGTTTTTTAAAGTAAAAAAAAAAACATATAAAGATACATTTTTGTTAATCACATGTTATTAGAAAGTTGTTTCTAATACATTGATTAATAAAATATAAAAAGTTTTTTTTGGTGACAGGTACTCTTTAACCTCTTAAGGACCAAGGACGTACCGGTACGTCCTTGTTCCTGCTCCCATGATATAACGCGGGGTTACACGGTAACCCCGCATCATATCACGGCAGGCCCGGCACCATAGTGAAGCCGGGACCCGCCGCTAATAGCCGTGCGCTATTAATCCTTTAGACGCGCGCTCAGAGCTGAGCCACGTGGCTAAAAGTGAAAGTAAAGACTGCCGGTTAGCTCAGTGGGCTGTTCGGGATAGCCTTGGCGAAATCGCGGCATCCCGAACAGCTTGCAGGACAGCCGGAGGGTCCCTACCTGCCTCCTCGCTGTCCGATCGCCGAATGACTGCTCAGTGCCTGAGATCCAGGCATGAGCAGTCAAGCGGCAGAATCATCGATCACTGGTTTCCTATGAGAAACCAGTGATCAATGATAAAGATCAGCGTGTGCAGTGTTATAGGTCCCTATGGGATAACAATGATCAGTATAAGAGATCAGTGTGTGCAGTGTTATAGGTCCCTATGGGAGCTATAACACTGCAAAATAAAAGTGAAAAAAAAAGTGAATAAAGATCATTTAACCCCTTCCCTATTAAAAGTTTGAATCACCCCCCTTTTCCCATAAAAAAAACCACAGTGTAAATAAAAATAAACATATATGGTATCACCGCATGCGGAAATGTCCGAATTATAAAAATATATCGTTAATTAAACTGCTCGGTCAATGGCGTACGCGCAAAAAAATTCCAAAGTCCAAAATAGTGCATTTTTGGTCACTTTTTATATCATTTAAAGATGAATAAAAAGCGATCAATAAGTCCTATCAATGCAAAAATGGTACCGTTAAAAACTTAAGATCATGGCGCAAAAAATGAGCCCTCATACAGCCCCATACACGGAAAAAAAAAGTTATAGGGGTCAGAAGATGACAATTTTAAACGTATTAATTTTCCTGCATGTAGTTATGATTTTTTCCAGAAGTGCGACAAAATCAAACCTATATAAGTAGGGGATCATTTTCACCATATGGACCTACAGAATAAAGATAAGGTGTCATTTTTACCGCAAAATTTACTACGTAGAAACGGAAGCCCCCAAAAGTTACAAAACGACAGGTTTTTTACAATTTTGTCGCACAATGATTTTTTTTCCGTTTCATCGTAGATTTTTGGGCAAAATGACTGACGTCATTACAAAGTAGAATTAGTGGCGCAAAAAATAAGCAATCATTTGGATTTTTAGGTGCAAAATTGAAAGAGTTATGATTTTTTAAAAGCAAGGAGCAAAAAACAAAAATGCAAAAACGGAAAAAATTTTTTTTTTAATGCACCCTCCTCTGTCGTCTCAATGTAGGAAGAGGTTAGTCAGCTCCTTTTTTTTTTTGCAGAAAATCCATAGCACTTTCTCTTTTCTGCTTGTCTAAATAGCTGCTCATAGTTTGTATTATGACGGCGGTGCATTTATATTCCTCTCATGCCGCGCTGTAATGTATTCAGTTCACTGCTCCTAAGGGACTTCTCTGAATATCATAAACTACAAACAGACACAGGATAAACAAAGGAGCATAAGTTCTACAAGGTCATGTCAAGCCATGTGTGCCGGACTGCCCATCCTCCACACACCATAATCTTCTATAATAGATAACGATCCCCCACAATTCATTACATCATGACAGTGATTAATCCCATAGACTGCACCGTGGGCTCCACATACTGCAGGCTGGCACTACGAGTATACTAGATCATATTTAAAGGAGTAGTCCAGTGGTGACCCAGTGGTGAAAAACATATTCCCTATCCTAAGTATAGGGGATAAGTTTGAGATCGCGGGGGGTCCGACCTCTGGGGCCCCCTGCGATCTCCTGTACGGAGCCCCGACAGCCCGCTGGAAGGGGGCGTGTAGACCTCCGCACAAAGCGGCGGCCGACACGCCCCCTCAATACATCTCTATGGCAGAGCCGAAGCGCTGCCTTCGGCAATCTCCGGCTCTGCCATAGAGATGTATTGAGGGGGCGTGTCGGCCGCCGCTTCGTGCGGGGGTCAACACCCGCTATCTGGCCGGAGAGCCTGGCCCCCGTACAGAGAGATCGCAGGGGGCCCCAGCGGTCGGACCCCCCGCGATCTCAAACTTATCCCCTATCCTTAGGATAGGGGATAAGTTTTTCACCACTGGACTACCCCTTTAATATTGCTTAGTGTCGCTTAGCTATAGATCATGGTTCCCCAACCTTTGGCTCTCCAGATGTTGCAAATTCCCACCATGCCCTGACAGCCTTTGGCGCTATTGGTGTAAAGTTAATTTCCCCTGGGGCACTTTCCTCAGGACACTGGGGGAGATTTATCAAATCCTGTCCAGAGGAAAAGTTGCCCAGTTGCCCATAGCAACCAATCAGATCACTTCTTTCATTTTTAACAAAGCCTCTGCAAAATGAAAGTAGTGATCTGATTGGTTGCTATGGGCGACTGGGCAACTTTTCCTTTGCACAGGTTTTGATAAATCTCCCCCAGTGTCCTGAGCCGGAGGAAACTGGATGGAGCTTGGAGTTATGTGTGCAGTACAGTGATCCCTCAACATACGATGGTAATCCGTTCCAAACGGACCATCGTTTGTTGAAACCATCATATGTTGAGGGATCCGTGCAATGTAAAGTATAGGACAGTGGTCTACAACCTGCGGACTTCCAGATGTTGCAAAACTACAACACCCAGCATGCCCGGACAGCCAACGGCTGTCCGGGCATGCTGGGAGTTGTAGTTTTGCAACATCTAGAGGTCCGCAGGTTGAAGACCATTGGTATAGGAAGTTGTACTCACCTATCCCCGCCGCTCCGGACCGTCACCGCTCGTCACCGCTGCCCTGGATGTCGCCTTCCATCGCTGTCGCCGCGTCCCCGGGTGTCCCCGACGCTCCGGCAAGGCCTCTGCTTCCCCGGCATCCTCGCTCTCCGTCGCCGCCATCACAACGCTACGCACGCCGCTCCTATTGGATGACGGGACGGCGTGCGCAGCGACGTGATGACGACGATGGAGAGCGCTGACGATGCAGGGGATCCTGAAGAGGACGCGCCGGAGCCCTGAGGACAGGTAAGTGATCGTCAGCGGAGCACACGGGGCACCGTAAACGGCTATCCGGTGGCAGCTGAAGCAGTCTGCGCTGACGGATAGCGGTTTATGCGATGGCCCCGACATACAAAAGCATCGTTTGTTGATGCTGCCTCTGAGAGGCCATCGTTGGTTGAAATGATCATATGTCGGGGCCATCATAGGTCGGGGGATCACTGTATAAACCAAGACACTGGCCCTGATTTACTAAGAGTGTTGTGTAGGTTTCTTTGTGGGTTTTAATTCCCTACAATTTTTTTTCCATGTTACTTACTAAGGTTTCCCTCCATTTTCCTTTTCTTTACACATGTTCTGATCTGTCTGGTTTTCCACTACTTTCTGTGGAAACCTTAGTAAATATGTTGGGTTTTTGTGAATATGTTGGGAACACGCCCCCTTTTCAGTGGCCATGCCCCTTTTCTTGATGACCACACCCCCTTTTTTGGGTTTTCTCAGTAAAAAGAAGAGTTAGTCGGGTCTTTTTCAATTCTGGCGCAATGTGCCAGAATCTGGCGCACAACCCAACAAAACACGTCGGGTTTGCTACAGTAAATCAGGGCCACTGGGTGTTTCTAAATTACAAGTAACTTTTACTAAACTTCTGGCTCTCTGTGCAACTCTGCTACTTCGGAGAGGTTTGCAGGGGGGGGGGGGGGATTGGTATCTATGGACATTTCTGGGCACAGCTGGTGACAGCTGTTTTGTACATAGGAGGTGACAGCTGTTTTGTACATAGGTGTTACGCCGAGCGCTCCGGGTCCCCGCTCCTCCCCGGAGCGCTCGCTTCTCTCTCTCCGCTGCAGCGCTCCGGTCACGTCCTCTGACCCGGGGCGCTGCGATCCCGCTGCAAGCCGGGATGCGATTCGCGATGCGGGTAGCGCCCGCTCGCGATGCGCACCCCGGCTCCCCTACCTGACTCGCTCCCCGTCTGTTCTGTCCCGGCGCGCGCGGCCCCGCTCCCTAGGGCGCGCGCGCGCCGGGTCTCTGCGATTTAAAGGGCCACTGCGCCGCTGATTGGCGCAGTGGTTCCAATTAGGGTAATCACCTGTGCACTTCCCTATATTACCTCACTTCCCTTGCACTCCCTTGCCGGATCTTGTTGCCTTAGTGCCAGTGAAAGCGTTCCTTGTGTGTTCCTTGCCTGTGTTTCCAGACCTTCTGCCGTTGCCCCTGACTACGATCCTTGCTGCCTGCCCCGACCTTCTGCTACGTCCGACCTTGCTTCTGCCTACTCCCTTGTACCGCGCCTATCTTCAGCAGCCAGAGAGGTGAGCCGTTGCTAGTGGATACGACCTGGTCACTACCGCCGCAGCAAGACCATCCCGCTTTGCGGCGGGCTCTGGTGAAAACCAGTAGTGGCTTAGAACCGGTCCACTAGCACGGTCCACGCCAATCCCTCTCTGGCACAGAGGATCCACTACCTGCCAGCCGGCATCGTGACAGTAGATCCGGCCATGGATCCCGCTGAAGTTCCTCTGCCAGTTGTCGCTGACCTCACCACGGTGGTCGCCCAGCAGTCACAACAGATAGCGCAACAAGGCCAACAGCTGTCTCAACTGACCGTTATGCTACAACAGTTACTACCACAGCTTCAGCAGTCATCTCCTCCGCCAGCTCCTGCACCTCCTCCGCAGCGAGTGGCCGCTCCTGGGATACGCTTATCCTTGCCGGATAAATTTGATGGGGACTCTAAGTTTTGCCGTGGCTTTCTTTCCCAATGTTCCCTGCATCTGGAGATGATGTCGGACCTGTTTCCCACTGAAAGGTCTAAGGTGGCTTTCGTAGTCAGTCTTCTGTCCGGAAAAGCCCTGTCATGGGCCACACCGCTCTGGGACCGCAATGACCCCGTCACTGCCTCTGTACACTCCTTCTTCTCGGAAATCCGAAGTGTCTTTGAGGAACCTGCCCGAGCCTCTTCTGCTGAGACTGCCCTGTTGAACCTGGTCCAGGGTAATTCTTCCGTTGGCGAGTATGCCGTACAATTCCGTACACTTGCTTCAGAATTGTCCTGGAATAATGAGGCCCTCTGCGCGACCTTCAAAAAAGGCCTATCCAGCAACATTAAAGATGTTCTGGCCGCACGAGAAATTCCTGCTAATCTACATGAACTTATTCACCTAGCCACTCGCATTGACATGCGTTTTTCTGAAAGGCGTCAGGAACTCCGCCAAGATATGGACTCTGTTCGCACGAGGCGTTTCGTCTCCTCGGCTCCTCTCTCCTCTGGTCCCCTGCAATCTGTTCCTGTGCCTCCCGCCGTGGAGGCTATGCAGGTCGACCGGTCTCGCCTGACACCTCAAGAGAGGACACGACGCCGTATGGAGAACCTCTGCCTGTACTGTGCTAGTACCGAACACTTCCTGAGGGATTGTCCTATCCGTCCTCCCCGCCTGGAAAGACGTACGCTGACTCCGCACAAAGGCGAGACAGTCCTTGATGTCTACTCTGCTTCTCCACGTCTTACTGTGCCGGTGCGGATGTCTGCCTCTGCCTTCTCCTTCTCTACAGTGGCCTTCTTGGACTCTGGATCTGCAGGAAATTTTATTTTGGCCTCTCTCGTCAACAGGTTCAACATCCCGGTGACCAGTCTCGCCAGACCCCTCTACATCAATTGTGTAAATAATGAAAGATTGGACTGTACCATACGTTTCCGCACGGAGCCCCTTCTTATGAGCATCGGATCTCATCATGAGAGGATTGAACTTTTGGTCCTCCCCAATTGCACCTCGGAAATTCTCCTTGGACTTCCCTGGCTTCAACTTCATTCCCCAACCCTGGATTGGTCCACTGGGGAGATCAAGAGTTGGGGGTCCTCTTGTTCCAAGAACTGTCTAAAACCGGTTCCCAGTAACCCTTGCCGTAACTCTGTGGTTCCTCCAGTAACCGGTCTCCCTAAGGCCTATATGGACTTCGCGGATGTTTTCTGCAAAAGACAAGCTGAGACTCTACCTCCTCACAGGCCTTATGATTGCCCTATCGACCTCCTCCCGGGCACTACTCCACCCCGGGGCAGAATTTATCCTCTCTCTGCCCCAGAGACTCTTGCCATGTCCGAATACGTCCAGGAGAATCTAAAAAAGGGCTTTATCCGTAAATCCTCCTCTCCTGCCGGAGCCGGATTTTTCTTTGTGTCCAAAAAAGATGGCTCCCTACGTCCTTGCATTGACTACCGCGGTCTTAATAAAATCACGGTTAAGAACCGCTACCCCTTACCCCTCATCTCTGAACTCTTTGATCGCCTCCAAGGTGCCCACATCTTCACTAAATTGGACTTAAGAGGCGCCTATAACCTCATCCGCATCAGAGAGGGGGACGAGTGGAAAACGGCATTTAACACCAGAGATGGACACTTTGAGTATCTGGTCATGCCCTTTGGACTGTGCAATGCCCCTGCCGTCTTCCAAGACTTTGTCAATGAAATTTTTCGTGATCTGTTATACTCCTGTGTTGTTGTATATCTGGACGATATCCTAATTTTTTCTGCCAATCTAGAAGAACACCGCCAGCATGTCCGTATGGTTCTTCAGAGACTTCGTGACAACCAACTCTATGCCAAAATTGAGAAATGTCTGTTTGAATGCCAATCTCTTCCTTTTCTAGGATATTTGGTCTCTGGCCAGGGACTACAGATGGATCCAGACAAACTCTCTGCCGTCTTAGATTGGCCACGCCCCTCCGGACTCCGTGCTATCCAACGCTTTTTGGGGTTCGCCAATTATTACAGGCAATTTATTCCACATTTTTCTACCATTATGGCTCCTATCGTGGCTTTAACCAAAAAAAATGCTGATCCCAAGTCCTGGCCTCCTCAAGCAGAAGACGCCTTTAAACGACTCAAGTCTGCCTTTTCTTCGGCTCCCGTGCTCTCCAGACCTGACCCTTCCAAACCCTTCCTATTGGAGGTTGATGCCTCCTCAGTGGGAGCTGGAGCTGTTCTTCTACAAAAAAATTCTTCTGGGCATGCTGTCACTTGTGGTTTTTTCTCTAGGACCTTCTCTCCAGCGGAGAGGAACTACTCCATCGGGGATCGAGAGCTTCTAGCCATTAAATTAGCACTTGAGGAATGGAGGCATCTGCTGGAGGGATCAAGATTTCCTGTTATTATCTACACCGACCACAAGAACCTCTCCTACCTCCAGTCTGCCCAACGGCTGAATCCTCGCCAGGCCCGGTGGTCTCTGTTCTTTGCCCGATTTAATTTTGAGATTCACTTTCGTCCTGCCGATAAGAACATTAGGGCCGATGCTCTCTCTCGTTCCTCGGATGCCTCAGAAGTTGATCTCCCTCCGCAACACATCATTCCACCTGACTGCCTGATCTCCACTTCTCCTGCCTCCATCAGGCAGACTCCTCCAGGAAAGACCTTTGTTTCTCCACGCCAACGCCTCGGAATCCTCAAATGGGGTCACTCCTCCCATCTCGCAGGTCATGCGGGCATCAAGAAATCTGTGCAACTCATCTCCCGCTTCTATTGGTGGCCGACTCTGGAGACGGATGTTGGGGACTTTGTGCGAGCCTGCACTATCTGTGCCCGGGATAAGACTCCTCGCCAGAAGCCCGCTGGTTTTCTTCATCCTCTGCCTGTCCCCGAACAGCCTTGGTCTCTGATTGGTATGGATTTTATTACTGATTTACCCCCTTCCCGTGGCAACACTGTTATTTGGGTGGTCGTTGATCGATTCTCCAAAATGGCACATTTCATCCCTCTTCCTGGTCTTCCTTCTGCGCCTCAGTTGGCTAAACAATTTTTTGTACACATTTTTCGTCTTCACGGGTTGCCTACGCAGATTGTCTCGGATAGAGGTGTCCAATTCGTGTCTAAATTCTGGAGGGCTCTCTGTAAACAACTCAAGATTAAATTAAATTTTTCCTCTGCATATCATCCCCAGTCCAATGGACAAGTAGAAAGAATTAACCAGATCTTGGGTGATTATTTGCGACATTTTGTTTCCTCCCGCCAGGATGACTGGGCAGATCTCCTTCCATGGGCCGAATTCTCGTATAACTTCAGGGTCTCTGAATCTTCCTCCAAATCCCCATTTTTCGTGGTGTACGGCCGTCACCCTCTTCCCCCCCTCCCTACCCCCTTGCCCTCTGGTCTGCCCGCTGTGGATGAAATTTCTCGTGACCTTTCCATTATATGGAGAGAGACCCAAAATTCTCTCTTACAGGCTTCTTCACGCATGAAGAGGTTCGCGGATAAGAAAAGAAGAGCTCCCCCCGTTTTTTCCCCTGGAGACAAGGTATGGCTCTCCGCTAAATATGTCCGCTTCCGTGTCCCTAGCTACAAGTTGGGACCACGCTATCTTGGTCCTTTCAAAATTTTGTGTCAAATTAATCCTGTCTCTTATAAACTTCTTCTTCCTCCTTCTCTTCGTATCCCTAATGCCTTTCACGTCTCTCTTCTCAAACCACTCATCCTCAACCGTTTTTCTCCCAAATCTGTTCCTCCCACTCCTGTTTCCGGCTCCTCGGACGTCTTCTCGGTCAAGGAAATCTTAGCTGCCAAAAAGGTCAGAGGAAAAAATTTTTTTTTAGTGGACTGGGAGGGTTGTGGTCCTGAAGAGAGATCCTGGGAACCTGAGGACAACATCCTAGACAAAAGTCTGCTCCTCAGGTTCTCAGGCTCTAAGAAGAGGGGGAGACCCAAGGGGGGGGGTACTGTTACGCCGAGCGCTCCGGGTCCCCGCTCCTCCCCGGAGCGCTCGCTTCTCTCTCTCCGCTGCAGCGCTCCGGTCACGTCCTCTGACCCGGGGCGCTGCGATCCCGCTGCCAGCCGGGATGCGATTCGCGATGCGGGTAGCGCCCGCTCGCGATGCGCACCCCGGCTCCCCTACCTGACTCGCTCCCCGTCTGTTCTGTCCCGGCGCGCGCGGCCCCGCTCCCTAGGGCGCGCGCGCGCCGGGTCTCTGCGATTTAAAGGGCCACTGCGCCGCTGATTGGCGCAGTGGTTCCAATTAGGGTAATCACCTGTGCACTTCCCTATATTACCTCACTTCCCTTGCACTCCCTTGCCGGATCTTGTTGCCTTAGTGCCAGTGAAAGCGTTCCTTGTGTGTTCCTTGCCTGTGTTTCCAGACCTTCTGCCGTTGCCCCTGACTACGATCCTTGCTGCCTGCCCCGACCTTCTGCTACGTCCGACCTTGCTTCTGCCTACTCCCTTGTACCGCGCCTATCTTCAGCAGCCAGAGAGGTGAGCCGTTGCTAGTGGATACGACCTGGTCACTACCGCCGCAGCAAGACCATCCCGCTTTGCGGCGGGCTCTGGTGAAAACCAGTAGTGGCTTAGAACCGGTCCACTAGCACGGTCCACGCCAATCCCTCTCTGGCACAGAGGATCCACTACCTGCCAGCCGGCATCGTGACAATAGGAATGTACATCTTCCGACTTCTTCTTGATGCCAGAAGTACATTCCTACGTATGAAAAAGCTGTCGCCAGCGACTCTCTGAGCCCGAAATGTCCATAGATCCCGCAGACCCGCCCGGAGTAGAGGATTATCACAGAGAGACAGGAGTCCTGAATGTGGGTCCGCTCATTCTTTTACTCATATTGTTTGCTGCCGCATATGTTTATTGTGACCAGTGATGTATGAAACCGCTGATCTCTAGTCCCTGACAAACAGCAGAAACCCTTGAAGACTTTGAGACCATCTTGAGACCATTTGGCCTGGGAAAGCTAGACTTACATGGGGAGCTTAGTATAATAACCCCATTTATTTAGTGGAATGCTCAGGTACATTCTAGAGAACATTAACAATATTAATATAACACCAGAGAAGGCAGCAGAGAGCAAAACGTAAATGAGAATTTTTGTAAGCAGATTGGTTTAATGCCATCTGCCATTACCTGGTAGCTTTAGAAAAGTGCTAATTAACAACTTTACAGTATATTATACATACAGTGCAACATGGTTGTTTGATGAGTTAACATTTCTGGAGTGTATGTGTTTAATTGAGCAGTTCCTGAGATGATAGATTCCACGAAAAAAAAATTCACATCTGGCCCAACCGGACATCCACAAAAACACAGATTGCTACTGGTCCCTGGAAACAGTTATACCCTCCATCTTTGAAAAAAAATGAGAAGAAAGAGTAAGAAGTAAAGTCCTTCAGGTCAGGGAAAAGTCCTTAAAGGGGTACTCTGCTGCTCAGCGTTTGGAACAAACTGTTCCGAACGCTGGAGCTGGGAGCTTGTGATGTAATAGCCCCGCCCCCTTATGACATCACGCCCCCCCCCCCCCCCCCCTCCCATAGACTTGCATTGAGGGGGTGGGGTGTGACCTCATCAGGGGGTGGGGCTATGACGTCACAAGCTTCCGGTTCCAGCGTTCGGAACAGTTTGTTCCAAACGCTGAGCAGCGGAGTACCCCTTTAAGACCATAACCGGTTATTCATCCATGTTATAAAGGCTTTTTACTGCCAATTTTCACCGGTTACAATATGGTTTCTACCTTTGTAGCAAGTAGCTGACTCCAATTTCCTCATCGCCTTGATAAGTATCACTTATGGGCTGCACGCAGTCACTTGATGGATAAGTATAACGTCCACCTATACATCTCCATTACACTGCCCAGATCATTATTGTTTTCCCTGAAGGGTCATCATCAATAAAGAACTGCGTCGTGACCGTGGTTTTTCTTCCTTTAAGACTGAAGTTTATAGCAAAGTCAAGTTGTCCCCAGGGATAATTGTTAAATGAAGAACGACAGATATAAGACATAGAAGGCGGAACCAAAATAGGACTTTGTCAAGAAACCCGGAAAAATCAAAGAAGGTCAGTGAGGTGTCGCTAAGTAAGCATTATACACGTAATGGACTGACCTTGGCCACGGAAACAGAGGACGTCTAGATGGTCTTAGTAGTGTGTACGATATCTTAAAGGGGTACTCTGGTGGAAAACTTTTTTATTTTTTTTTAACCAATTGGTGTCAGAAAGTTAAACAGATTTGTAAATTACTTCTATTAAAAAATCTTAATCCTTCCAGTACTTAGTATCTGCTGAATACTACAGAGGAAATTCTTTTCTCTTTGGAACACAGAGCTCTCTGCTGACATCACGAGCACAGTGTTCTCTGCTGACATCTCTGTCCATTTTAAGAACTGTCCAGAGTAGGAGAAAATCCCCATAGCAAATATATGCTGCTCTGGGCAGTTTCTAAAATGGACAGAGGTGTCAGCAGAGAGCACTGTGCTCGTGATGTCAGCAGAGAGCACTGTGTTCCAAAAAGAAAAGAATTTCCTCTGTAGTATTCAGCAGCTAACAAGTACTGGAAGTATTACGTTTTTTTTTAATAGAAGTAATTTACAAATCTTTTTAGCTTTCTGGCGCTAGTTCATAAAAAATAAATAAATAAATACTTTTTCCACCGGAGTACCCCTTTAAAGATGGAATTTAGAAGCTATAAATATTATGGTTCTTATTCTTAACCTGTATACAGTGAAAACTACAGTAAATGTTATAGAGGTAAATTCAGTAAATGGTGCACAACATAGTAATGTTTCTAGTAAAGATGTTTCAAACCTTTTCAGATATACATTCGCTGACCACTTTATTAGCTTCACCGGTTAAATTGCTTTACACAAATAGCTAATCAGCCAATCACATGGCAGCAACTCAATGCATTTAGGCATGTAGACATGGCCAGGACAACTTGCTAAAGTTTAAACCGAGCATCAGAATGGGGAAAAAAGGGGATTAAAGTGACTGTGTGGTTGTTGATGCCAGACAGGCCATTCTGAGTATTTCACAAACTGCTGATCTACGGGGATTTTCCCACACAACCATCTCTAGGGTTTACAGAGAATGGTCCGAAAAAGAGAAAATATCCAGTGCGAGGCAGTTGTGTGGAGGAAAATATCTTGTTAATGTCAGAGGAGAATAGGCAGACAGTAACTAAAATAACCACTGGTTACACTCAAGGTCTGCAGAAAACCATCTCTGACTGGACAACATGTCCAACCTTGAAGCAGATGGGCTATGGAGGAACTTTGTGACGTCATCATGTCTGTATAGAGGAACTGTGTGATGTCATCATGTCCATATGGAGGAACTTTGTGATGTCATCATGTCCGTATGGAGGAACTTTGTGATGTCATTATGTCCATATGGAGGAGCTTTGTAATGTCATCATGTCCATATGGAGGAACTGTGTGATGTCATCATGTCCATATGGAGGAACTGTGTCATGTCATCATGTCCATATGGAGAACTGTGTGATGTCATCATGTCCATATGGAGGAACTGTGTGATGTCGTCATGTCCATATGGAGGAACTGTGTGATGTCGTCATGTCCATATGGAGGAACTGTGTGATGTCGTCATGTCCATATGGAGAACTGTGTGATGTCATCATGTCCTTATGGAGGAATTGTGTGATGTCATCACACAAGGAGAACAAGAGTACTTACCGTCCTGAGCCTTGGAACCCCGGTAGACCTAGTACAGAATTATGAAATACAAACAGCGGATGAGGTGTGCCCAATAACCGCGACTGAGGGCACGCCTATAGAGGGCAAAGAGTCAAGAGTAGGGTGTAACTCTATTTTATTTGTATCACAACGCTAAAACTTTAAACACATTAGCCATTTCGGTAGAGGGATCCAGAATGTACCAGTCAAAACAGCTGGAGTTCCAGCGGCCTAGCTTCTTAATGATGTGAGCTGGGACATCATGTTTGGAGGCTGCGGAGGCCGCCCCGATCCTGAATGAGTGTCCTGAGATGACAGCGGGATCATGACCTAGCATGGTGACTAGGGAGCGGACGTATCTGATAAACTGGGAGGAAAACAGAGCATGCCCAGCCACCGGGAGGAGCGGACTGTCCGCTGCTTGCCCGGACAGCATTGAGAGGAGGTCGGTGAGAGACGAGACTGGGCACCACTGATGTGAGGTGGGGAAATATCTGATGGATGCTCCCCATCTGCAGGTTTTAGTGGATGGAAGGGTGAAAGTGAAACCTAGCCTGTTGGATGATAGCTGGCTCAGGGTTGGCCCGGGTGCTCTGCAGCCAGTGCGCGTGAACTCCCCCGGTCTAAGGAAGCCGTAGAAAGCAAGGTGTATGGCAGCTTTGATGACCGTGCTGAGGTGAAAACCAAAAGGGTGCGTGTCCAGTAAGGAAGACATAGCCGGAAAAGATCCCCCGTGACCGGTGCGCGAGAAAGAGATTTGGGGTGCGACAAGACTGAAATACCCTTGAGTGCTGCTTTGATCGGATGAGCAGAGAGTAGAGAAGAGGTGTGAGGGTGCGAGAGCGACCTGTGGTGTTGAAGACCTGTTAAATGAAGTTTGATGGTGTTCTGGGATAAGTGTAAAGAAGAATGGCAAAAACCAACAAAAGCTAGGGCAGAGTGTAAAGTGATAGTGGGGGAAAGCCCTAAGCCATGCATGAAGGAGGTGAAAACCGCCAAGGCGGTATCATAAGCCCGGATCGTGCTGGGAGCTAAAGACTTCTTGATTAGAGTGTTGGCAATGGAGACATATCTGGCTAGTCCGTCAGCAGTTGTTGGAACGGAGGCACCGGGACTCCGACCCGGTCTGCGTCTGGTTGTACCTGAAAAAACACACTGAATTTAGCCCGAGAGAGTGCATCAGCCGCCAAGTTCTTCCTACCTTCTATGTGTTCGATCAAAAAATGGAAATTATGCTGGAGAGACAATAAAATGAACCTCCTGACAAAGCGCATTATGTGGGGGGACCTAGAGCGTCCTCTGTTGAGAATGTCGACTGTAGCGGAATTATCGCACAGAAATCGAACTGTGGAGTTAGCCCAGGAATTTCCCCAGACAGCAGCGGCGGCTACGATGGGAAATGTTTCAAACAGGGCTGAAGTTACTCTGAAGTCAGGAATGTTGAGGATCTCAGCTGGCCAGGGGCCGGCTAACCACTTGTTCCCGAAAATGGCTGCGAAGCCAACCGATGAGGCATCGGACACTATTGTCGGGGACCCGTCTGATAAAGGGGGAACGAAGAAGGAGACACCGTTCCAGCTCTCGAAGAAGTGATCCCACATGAGTAGGTCAGCCATCGCATCATTGTTGATGTGAATGACCTGCCTCTGACCCGATACTGAGGGGAGAAGGTCCAAAAGTCTGGATATGAAGGCTCTCCCCTGCGGGATGATCCTCATAGCGAAAGCCATCATGCCCAGGAGGCTCTGGAGTTCGACCCTGGTTACTGTGCGACTCCTGGATAGGTTGTGTATCATCTCCCGGGTTCTGACTCATCGCCTTGATAAGTATCACTTATGGGCTGCACGCAGTCACTTGATGGATAAGTATAACGTCCACCTATACATCTCCATTACACTGCCCAGATCATTATTGTTTTCCCTGAAGGGTCATCATCAATAAAGAACTGCGTCGTGACCGTGGTTTTTCTTCCTTTAAGACTGAAGTTTATAGCAAAGTCAAGTTGTCCCCAGGGATAATTGTTAAATGAAGAACGACAGATATAAGACATAGAAGGCGGAACCAAAATAGGACTTTGTCAAGAAACCCGGAAAAATCAAAGAAGGTCAGTGAGGTGTCGCTAAGTAAGCATTATACACGTAATGGACTGACCTTGGCCACGGAAACAGAGGACGTCTAGATGGTCTTAGTAGTGTGTACGATATCTTAAAGGGGTACTCTGGTGGAAAACTTTTTTATTTTTTTTTAACCAATTGGTGTCAGAAAGTTAAACAGATTTGTAAATTACTTCTATTAAAAAATCTTAATCCTTCCAGTACTTAGTATCTGCTGAATACTACAGAGGAAATTCTTTTCTCTTTGGAACACAGAGCTCTCTGCTGACATCACGAGCACAGTGTTCTCTGCTGACATCTCTGTCCATTTTAAGAACTGTCCAGAGTAGGAGAAAATCCCCATAGCAAATATATGCTGCTCTGGGCAGTTTCTAAAATGGACAGAGGTGTCAGCAGAGAGCACTGTGCTCGTGATGTCAGCAGAGAGCACTGTGTTCCAAAAAGAAAAGAATTTCCTCTGTAGTATTCAGCAGCTAACAAGTACTGGAAGTATTACGTTTTTTTTTAATAGAAGTAATTTACAAATCTTTTTAGCTTTCTGGCGCTAGTTCATAAAAAATAAATAAATAAATACTTTTTCCACCGGAGTACCCCTTTAAAGATGGAATTTAGAAGCTATAAATATTATGGTTCTTATTCTTAACCTGTATACAGTGAAAACTACAGTAAATGTTATAGAGGTAAATTCAGTAAATGGTGCACAACATAGTAATGTTTCTAGTAAAGATGTTTCAAACCTTTTCAGATATACATTCGCTGACCACTTTATTAGCTTCACCGGTTAAATTGCTTTACACAAATAGCTAATCAGCCAATCACATGGCAGCAACTCAATGCATTTAGGCATGTAGACATGGCCAGGACAACTTGCTAAAGTTTAAACCGAGCATCAGAATGGGGAAAACAGGGGATTAAAGTGACTGTGTGGTTGTTGATGCCAGACAGGCCATTCTGAGTATTTCACAAACTGCTGATCTACGGGGATTTTCCCACACAACCATCTCTAGGGTTTACAGAGAATGGTCCGAAAAAGAGAAAATATCCAGTGCGAGGCAGTTGTGTGGAGGAAAATATCTTGTTAATGTCAGAGGAGAATAGGCAGACAGTAACTAAAATAACCACTGGTTACACTCAAGGTCTGCAGAAAACCATCTCTGACTGGACAACATGTCCAACCTTGAAGCAGATGGGCTATGGAGGAACTTTGTGACGTCATCATGTCTGTATAGAGGAACTGTGTGATGTCATCATGTCCATATGGAGGAACTTTGTGATGTCATCATGTCCGTATGGAGGAACTTTGTGATGTCATTATGTCCATATGGAGGAGCTTTGTAATGTCATCATGTCCATATGGAGGAACTGTGTGATGTCATCATGTCCATATGGAGGAACTGTGTCATGTCATCATGTCCATATGGAGAACTGTGTGATGTCATCATGTCCATATGGAGGAACTGTGTGATGTCGTCATGTCCATATGGAGGAACTGTGTGATGTCGTCATGTCCATATGGAGGAACTGTGTGATGTCATCATGTCCATATGGAGAACTGTGTGATGTCATCATGTCCTTATGGAGGAACTGTGTGATGTCATAATTTCCATATGGAGGAACTGTGTGATGTCATCATGTCTATATAGAGGAACTGTGTGATGTCATCATGTCCATATAGAGGAACTGTGTGATGTCATCATGTCCATATGGAGGAACTGTGTGATGTCATCATGTCCATATGGAGGAACTGTGTGATGTCGTCATGTCCATATGGAGGAACTGTGTGATGTCGTCATGTCCATATGGAGGAACTGTGTGATGTCGTCATGTCCATATGGAGGAACTGTGTGATGTCATCATGTCCATATGGAGAACTGTGTGATGTCATCATGTCCTTATGGAGGAACTGTGTGATGTCATAATTTCCATATGGAGGAACTGTGTGATGTCATCATGTCTATATAGAGGAACTGTGTGATGTCATCATGTCCATATAGAGGAACTGTGTGATGTCATCATGTCCATATGGAGGAACTGTGTGATGTCATCATGTCCATATGGAGGAACTGTGTCATGTCATCATGTCCATATGGAGAACTGTGTGATGTCATCATGTCCATATGGAGGAACTGTGTGATGTCGTCATGTCCATATGGAGGAACTGTGTGATGTCGTCATGTCCATATGGAGGAACTGTGTGATGTCGTCATGTCCATATGGAGAACTGTGTGATGTCATCATGTCCTTATGGAGGAATTGTGTGATGTCATCACACAAGGAGAACAAGAGTACTTACCGTCCTGAGCCTTGGAACCCCGGTAGACCTAGTACAGAATTATGAAATACAAACAGCGGATGAGGTGTGCCCAATAACCGCGACTGAGGGCACGCCTATAGAGGGCAAAGAGTCAAGAGTAGGGTGTAACTCTATTTTATTTGTATCACAACGCTAAAACTTTAAACACATTAGCCATTTCGGTAGAGGGATCCAGAATGTACCAGTCAAAACAGCTGGAGTTCCAGCGGCCTAGCTTCTTAATGATGTGAGCTGGGACATCATGTTTGGAGGCTGCGGAGGCCGCCCCGATCCTGAATGAGTGTCCTGAGATGACAGCGGGATCATGACCTAGCATGGTGACTAGGGAGCGGACGTATCTGATAAACTGGGAGGAAAACAGAGCATGCCCAGCCACCGGGAGGAGCGGACTGTCCGCTGCTTGCCCGGACAGCATTGAGAGGAGGTCGGTGAGAGACGAGACTGGGCACCACTGATGTGAGGTGGGGAAATATCTGATGGATGCTCCCCATCTGCAGGTTTTAGTGGATGGAAGGGTGAAAGTGAAACCTAGCCTGTTGGATGATAGCTGGCTCAGGGTTGGCCCGGGTGCTCTGCAGCCAGTGCGCGTGAACTCCCCCGGTCTAAGGAAGCCGTAGAAAGCAAGGTGTATGGCAGCTTTGATGACCGTGCTGAGGTGAAAACCAAAAGGGTGCGTGTCCAGTAAGGAAGACATAGCCGGAAAAGATCCCCCGTGACCGGTGCGCGAGAAAGAGATTTGGGGTGCGACAAGACTGAAATACCCTTGAGTGCTGCTTTGATCGGATGAGCAGAGAGTAGAGAAGAGGTGTGAGGGTGCGAAAGCGACCTGTGGTGTTGAAGACCTGTTAAATGAAGTTTGATGGTGTTCTGGGATAAGTGTAAAGAAGAATGGCAAAAACCAACAAAAGCTAGGGCAGAGTGTAAAGTGATAGTGGGGGAAAGCCCTAAGCCATGCATGAAGGAGGTGAAAACCGCCAAGGCGGTATCATAAGCCCGGATCGTGCTGGGAGCTAAAGACTTCTTGATTAGAGTGTTGGCAATGGAGACGTATCTGGCTAGTCCGTCAGCAGTTGTTGGAACGGAGGCACCGGGACTCCGACCCGGTCTGCGTCTGGTTGTACCTGAAAAAACACACTGAATTTAGCCCGAGAGAGTGCATCAGCCGCCAAGTTCTTCCTACCTTCTATGTGTTCGATCAAAAAATGGAAATTATGCTGGAGAGACAATAAAATGAACCTCCTGACAAAGCGCATTATGTGGGGGGACCTAGAGCGTCCTCTGTTGAGAATGTCGACTGTAGCGGAATTATCGCACAGAAATCGAACTGTGGAGTTAGCCCAGGAATTTCCCCAGACAGCAGCGGCGGCTACGATGGGAAATGTTTCAAACAGGGCTGAAGTTACTCTGAAGTCAGGAATGTTGAGGATCTCAGCTGGCCAGGGGCCGGCTAACCACTTGTTCCCGAAAATGGCTGCGAAGCCAACCGATGAGGCATCGGACACTATTGTCGGGGACCCGTCTGATAAAGGGGGAACGAAGAAGGAGACACCGTTCCAGCTCTCGAAGAAGTGATCCCACATGAGTAGGTCAGCCATCGCATCATTGTTGATGTGAATGACCTGCCTCTGACCCGATACTGAGGGGAGAAGGTCCAAAAGTCTGGATATGAAGGCTCTCCCCTGCGGGATGATCCTCATAGCGAAAGCCATCATGCCCAGGAGGCTCTGGAGTTCGACCCTGGTTACTGTGCGACTCCTGGATAGGTTGTGTATCATCTCCCGGGTTCTGACTAGTTTCTCCTGGGGAAGCCTAGCCTGCATGCTTACAGTGTCTAGGATGACGCCCAAGAACACCAGCTGCCTGACGGGGCCCTCCGTCTTGTGTGGTGCCACTGGGACCCCGATTTCCTTGAACAGAGACAGTAGTGAAGTGAGGTTGAGAGGAGCGAGACTGGGATGTTCGAGTAGTAAGAAGTCATCCAGGTAGTGTATGACGTGCTGGCAGTCGGCCACGTTCTGGAGTGCCCAATGCAGTGCTGTGGCTAGTTGGTCAAAGAGCCAGGGGCTGCTCTTTGCCCCGAACGTGAGCTTAACTGCGAAATAATACTTGTCCAGCCACCTGACACCGTGCCATTGCCAGAGGTCTTGTCTGATCGGGAGTAGTTTAAAAGCGTCCGTTATGTCCGCTTTGGATAACCAAGTGTTCCTCCCTAACTGTAGGATGATCTGTATGGCTCGGTCAATAGTTGCATATTTCATGGAGAACTCGTCGGAGGGGATTAAAGCATTGATGCTGGGAATGATGGAGGAATAAGGCGCCGAGAGGTCATAAATTAATCTTCTTTTATTGGAATATTTGCCTGTGGCAACCCCCAGAGGGCTGACTCTCCAACATGAAAAAGGGGGCACATCAAAGGGACCTATCATGAAACCTTTTGCCAGTTCCTGCTGGATTAGCCCGGACACGATCTCTGGCTCGGAAAGGGATGATGACAGGTTACCACATTCATGCGTGCTTTGCGGCAAAGCGACCAAACCTGTGTGGAACCCATCGCAGAAACCCGCCACCAGCCATCTCACCCAGTCGGGCTCAGGATGACCAGCTAGTCATGCCTGAGGGCCCTTCTGGGAGCAGATAGAGCTGGGGTGAGCCCTGAAACAAATGAAACACACATGTAGTAGTCTGCAATTGCTGTACACGCAGGAGGAAAGATTGAAGTTGTTGCAGATCTGGGTCTTGCCCAGGTACCTCACTGGTCTACCGAGCCTATCTAAGGCGGCCACGTTCCTTGGAGCTGGAGGGGTGAAGGTGTTAAGGCTCCTACTGGTGCTGGGTTCCCCTGGGTTGCTGACCTGCGGGCACCAGCTGGAAGAATGCGTGGTCACCCCGCATGCGGTGCAGGAGGGGGCTTTCAGACCAGCGAAATGTTCGCAGTATAGCTCTATGTCTATAGACCCCCAGTTGGTGACGTAGCCGAACTGAGCGTATGCGGCTGCTACTTTTGCTGAAAAAGACTTGTGGTACTCGTAGAACGTGGTACCCCCGTATTTGCACGCCATCTGCACTACCCTGTGTAAATACAGGTCCAACTCCTCCCTGCGGCCAGGGCTGACTGAACAGAGTACGTCCCTGAATAGTCCAAATGCCAGCAGAAACTCAGTGACACTCAACTTCCTGCTGAGCCTAGCGTCCTTGCTTTTGAACGTGACCGCCAGCTGCAGGCAACAGTTTTGGTATCATGTAAGTCCGTGGTGGCAATTAGCAGAGAGGCGAGGTTGACCTCTTTTCCCTCAAGGATGTCCTTTTTTATGGCTGCCGGGATGAAATGTGCGGGCGTGATGATCGGTGGAGGATGTGGCATACCTGAAGGCGTGGCCTGAGAGGTAGAAGCCGTGGGCGACGCTGCGGTCGGGACTGCTTCATCACTCCTGGAGAGTTCCATTAGGTCTAGCCTAGCCTTGAAGCCTGACACCGTTGTAAGTACCTCAGTCATCATAGTGTGAAGCTGAGACAAGGAGGCGCTTGAGACTTGGTCCTGGGCCGCAGCCTGGCTACCCCGGGGGGCTTGGTCAGCATTCAGCAAGTTGAATAACTCGCCCTTCCTAGCTGAGGCCGGGACACCCCTCCTTCTCAACTCTTCCATTAGCCTGGGGATGGTCCAGGACCTGTACGAGGGCAAGCTGCCTCGGTCCGAGGCCCTGGCGGGAGTCTCAGGAACCGAGAGTGCCTCCTCGATATCCGAGAGAACAATAAAAAATGACTAGTGAAAAAAAATACCCTCCCTATATATATATATATATATATATATATATATATATATATATACTCTCTGTATACATTTTTTTTTTTTTTTTTCATATAAAATAATTTTTTTTTTCCGTTCTCCTGGCTACGGGAGGGAACTGACCTGCTGAATTTCCTGAAAAGCTTCAAACACCGGGAGTACTGACCGCACGGTAATGGCTTCCAGCTGTGGATATTTAGGGAAAGATTAATTACACATGAATGTGACCGACCGAAAGGTGTGATGGAGGAAGGTGTGATACTGAAACTGAGGCTAAGTGTATGCTGTTGCGCTGAAGAAGAGTCAGAACAGCATACGCAGAGGACCCCACTGAAGATGAGTCAGACGCAGGTGATCCTCTGCCTATGAGTGGTGTCGAGTTGTTCTGAAGAAATAACCATGTCGTCAAGCCCCAACTGAAATTGAGTCAGGCTGGGGCCGATTGACGTGAGTGTGGTGACGCACGTGGCTCTGAAGACGTGTCAGTAGCAGCATCCTAACCGGTGGCGGGAGTGCTCGTGACTGCGTAAATGTACGGGATGAGTATGGAGTGATAGACGGAGGGAGAACATACGGTTCCCCTCTCTAATATTGATTCTGTAAGTACCTCAACTGAAAGCTGTATGAGATGTTTCGGGAATATGGACACAATCCGACCACCTGGTACCCTGTGGAGGAAGCAAAACGTGATGAGGCAGGAAGCAACCTGACTGACCGTAACTGCCAACGTTGATGAGCCACTGGCCGTCAAGCTACATATATGTATACAGTGACATCAAGCAAACAAGTTCCGTGCCGTAGTGGTGACAAGCAGCTCCTAACCCTGCTCCCTTGACACCCCCTCCCCCTCCCTCTGGCAACCAGGACCGGCTGGGCATAGCGACTCCTGCCATGTGCCCACCTTAGCATGTGAAACGGGGGGGGAGTTGGAGCAGTGGTGGGAAAGAGTCGTTGTCACCTGAGAGAAATCCGGCGTGATTAGTAGGGCCTACATGCCCTGGAGGGTAGCTGTGGCCTCCGTGCGTGGCTCTAAACGAAAACCGAATCGACCCCCACCCCCAGCCGAGCGGCGAAGGGGAGCGGGACTGTGTGGCGGGTCCCGGGAAACCCCTCCCCTTTGGCCGGGGCAGTTTGTGGGGAGGCCGTCAGCGGCAGCGTCCTCCGGCTGAGCTACGGCAGCGCCGCGGCGCCGGACGACGCCGTCACTACCCCCCCCCCCCCCCGGGCCCGAAGCCCGCCCAGCCAGCGCACGTGGCAAGAGATGGCGTGGAAGCGGGGCACTAGGCCCGGACGGACGGCGGCGGCACGGCTGAATCGGGGAGGTCCCCCACCCACACCCGGAAGCGCAACACCGGGGAGAACGCCGCAGTGCAGGGCCCGACAACCCGTACCCCCCCCCCCCCGGCCAGCCGAGCAAGTGTTGACGGCCGGTAGGAGAGGACGGGCCGCGCGACCCGCAGGAGCAGCGTTCCCCCAGAGCGGCAGCGAGCAGGTAACAGGCGGGTAACCGGGACAGGGGCCTGGGGCTGCGGCAGGAGTGATACTCACCGACCTGAAACACAAAACACAAAAATAAATGCAACCAACTGCAAACAACTGACACCTCCGAGACGTACGCCCTAACACGGTATCCTGCAAGAGAGATAACGCCCACGAGTCATACGCCCCTACCTGTGGGAGAGGGGAGTTTATATTCCCCACGCCACTCCCACAAATGCAGCCAATTAGGCTTTTTACATAGAGGAACTGTGTGATGTCATCATGTACATATGGAGGGACCGTGTGATGTCATCATGTCTATATAGAGGAACTGTGTGATGTCATCATGTCCATATGGAGGAACTGTGTGATGTCATCATGCCCATATGGAGGAACTGTGTGATGTCATCATGTCCATATGGAGAACTGTGTGATGTCATCATGTCCATATGGAGGAACTGTGTGATGTCGTCATGTCCATATAGAGGAACTGTGTGATGTCATCATGTCCATATGGAGGAACTGTGTGATGTCATCATGTCCATATAGAGGACCTGTGTGATGTCATCATGTCCATATGGAGGAACTGTGTGATGCCATCATGTATATATGGGGGAACTGTGTGATGTCATCATGTCCATATGGAGGAACTGTGTGATGTCATCATGTCCATATAGAGGTACTGTGTGATGTCATCATGTCCATATGGAGGGACCATGTGATGTCATCATGTCCATATTGTGTGAAATCTCTGAGGAATGTTTCCAGCACCTTGTAGAAAGTATAAAGGGATCCGACCCAGGACTAGCAAGGTGTACTTAATAAAGTGGGACAGGGGTGGACACAGACAGCAGAGGACCATTGGGCAAAGAGTGTGCCTGCCCCCCCCCATATGTCAATTGTTCAGGAACCTCCCCTTCATATGTCACTTACTCAGGTGGACCCCCCATATGTCACTTGCTCACCCATATCAGTTGCTCAGGAGGACCCTCCCCGCCTAATATCAGTTTTTAATTATTTATTAAGGCCCCCCATATGCCGGAGCTCATTCAGGCACCCCACATTAGGTAGCATAGTTTGCCCACATTAGGTAGCAGCTTCCCCACATTAGGTAGCAGTTTCTCCACATTAGGTAGCATAGATTCCCCACATTAAGTAGCAGTTTCCCCACAATAGGTAACACCCACTTGGCATGCGCATCGCTTCTCCTCTCCGGCGGGTCTGCAGATGTATGTCACTTGTGCGATGGCCCTCATCAGACCCGGGTCGGCTGGCAGGCTCACTGTCTAAAGTGTCAATCTAGAACAGTAAGCAGCAGTGGCACAGCGCCGCTGCTCACGTGTGTGTCGTGTGTGGGGGCCCGCCGCACTTACATGCTGGGCCCCTGTGCAGCTGAACCAGATATGTCCACCCCTGAAGTGGCCATTGTGTGTATTTGCAGCATTGAATTAGATTGTAAGCTTTTCTGCCATAGGTGTTTTTAAAGTCATTACGAAAATAATGTTATTTAGTAGTGTCCCTCAGAGAGGACAGGGAATTCCATCTGAGATGATTATGTTAATGTATAATACATCCCTTCTAAGATGCAGGAAACGCTATCCACACTGATCCTGAGGGAGATCACACTACAGGCCGGTGACCCGTCTACCATATGATACCTGTGAGGGCAGCCATAGGTGAAGGCTACACGGCATGTATCAGGTGGTGGGCCCATCGGAAGCTGATATCACAATGGGTTATGGAAAGCCGGAGGCCGCTGGTTATTTTATATGGTGACCACTTACTGCTCACAGATCCGTCACATCCTCAGCACACATCTCGGCAGGGTTTGGTATGTCATGTAAGATTGGTTAGAAAATAAGTCAATTAAACATTAATGGAAAACAGATTACCAGACGTGTTAGGCTGTGTTCACACAGACTGATTATTAATTGCAATTATTGAATACAAAGCCAGTAATGGATGTGTAAAGAGAAGTCTCAGTCTTTACCTTATAGGTGTCCTCAGTGTATGGATCTGTTCCTCGTTTGCATTCAATAATTGCAATTAAAAAACCTCAGTGTGGGAACACACCTTTAGGGTCCACAATGGTACTGAGTTATTGAAAATGTCTTCGGAATACATCTATCTATCAATTTTATATCTATTTATCTCTATCTATCTCTTATCTATCTATCTATCTCATATCTATCTATCTCTTATCTATCTATCTATCTCATATCTATCTATCTATCTATCTATCTATCTCATATCTATTTATCTATCTGTCTATCTATCTCATATCTATCTATCTATCTCTTATCTATCTATCTCATATCTATCTATCTATCTCTCATCTATCTATCTAATTATTTCATATCTATCTATCTCATATCTATCTA
Source organism: Hyla sarda (assembly GCF_029499605.1). Taxonomy (NCBI): domain Eukaryota; kingdom Metazoa; phylum Chordata; class Amphibia; order Anura; family Hylidae; genus Hyla; species Hyla sarda. Next base: position 493,917,603 of record NC_079190.1, on the reverse strand, counting down.
TCTCATATCTATCTATCAATCTATCTATCTCATATCTATCTATCTATCTCATATCTATCTATCTATCTATCTCATATCTATCTATCTATCTATCTCATATCTATCTATCTCATATCTATCTCATATCTATCTATCTATATCCTATTTATCTATCTCATATCTATCTATCTCTTATCTATCTATCTATTTATCTACAGTAGCAACAAAGGAAAACAACACTCCATTGGTTACAAGTAAATCCAAAAAATGATAGGTGGATGCAGAAATCAGACGGGGGTCAGGAGTCCATATATATAAACAGAATAAGGAAAATATATCTGCAGCACTCAAATCCGTGAAAAAACATAAAATGTATTCCATCAAAAAGTGAATGTCACATAGCTAAGACAATACAGTGACCCCCCAACCTACGATGGCCCCGACATACGATCATTTCAACACGTGATGGTCTCTCAGAGGCAGCATCAACATACGATGCTTTTGTATGTCGGGGCCATCGCATAAACGGCTATCCGGCAGCGCAGACTGCTTCAGCTGCCACCGGATAGCCGTTTACGGTGCCCCGTGTGCTGCGATGACGATCACTTACCTGTCCTCGGGGCACCGGACCATCCTCTTCGGGATCCTCTGCATCGTTGGTGACAGCGATGGAGGGCGACATCCAGGGCAGCGGTGACGAGCGGTGACGGGTCCGGAGCAGCGGGGACAGGTGAGTACAACTTCCTATTCTTTACATTGCACGTATGTTGAGGGAACACTGTATATTAAAAAATATAATATATAAAATGCCCCCTAAAAAGTGACTCTTGCAGACTCAAAGTTCATAAGTCCTTTATCACTCTGTAGATATATATTCCTGTGGAGAAAAGGCGCTGTTGCTATATGTCCTATATATGCAACTGATATATATATAGGACCGACATATAATCTTTTCTCCACAGGAACATATATCTACAGAGTGATATAGGACTTATGAACTTTGAGTCTGCAAGAGTCACTTTTTAGGGGGCATTTTATATATTATATAATTTTTTTATATATTGTCTTATGATTATTATTATTTTATCATTTCTTTTTGTCTATTATACACTGCTCAAAAAAATATAGGGAACACAATAACACAGTGTAACTCCAAGTCCCTGACACTTCTGTGGAATCCCACTGTCCACTCAGGAAGAACACTGATTGACAATCAATTTCACATGATGTTGTGCAAATGGAACAGACAACAGGTGGAAATTATAGGCAATTAGCAAGACACCCCCAATAAAGGAGTGGTTCTGCAGATGGTGACCACAGACCACTTCTCAGTTCCTATGCTTCTTAGCTGATGTTTTGGTCACTTTTGAATGCTGGCGGTGCTTTCACTCTAGTGGTAGCATGAGACGGAGTCTACAGCCCACACAAGTGGCTCAGGTAGTGCAGCTCATCCAGGATGGCACATCAATGCGAGCTGTGGCAAAAAGGTTTGGGGTGTCTGTCAGCGTAGTGTCCAGAGTGTGGAGACGCTACCAGGAGACAGGCCAGTACATCAGGAGGAGGCTGTAGGAGGGCAACAACCCAGCAGCAGGACCGCTACCTCCGCCATTGTGTAAGGAGGAGCAGGAGGAACACTGCCAGAGCTCTGCAAAATGACCTCCAGCAGGCAACAAATGTGCATGTGTCCACTCAAACGGTCAGAAACAGACTCCATGAGGGTGGTGTGAGGGCCTGACGTCCACAGGTGGGGGTTGTGCTTACAGCCCAACACCGTGCAGGACATTAGGCATTTGCCAGAGAACACCAAGATTGGTAAATTCGCCGTTAGTGCCCTGTGCTCTTCACAGATAAAATCATGTTCACATTGAGCCCATGTGACAGAGTGTGGAGACGCCGTGGAGAACGTTCTGCTGCCTGCAACATCCTCCAGCATGACCGGTTTGGATGTGGGTCAGTAACAGTGTGGGGTGGCATTTCTTTGGGGGCCGTACAGCCCTCCATGTGCTTGCCAGAGGTAGCCTGACTGCCATTAGGTACCAAGATGAGATCCTCAGACCCCTTGTGAGACCATATGCTGGTGCAATTGGCCCTGGGTTCCTACTAATGCAAGACAATGCTAGACCTCATGTGGCTGGAGTGTGTCAGCAGTTCCAGCAAGAGGAAGGCATTGATGCTATGGACTGGCCCGCCCGTTCCGCAGACCTGAATCCGATTGAGCACATCTGGGACATCATGTCTTGCTCCATCCACCAATGCCACATTGCACCACAGACTGTCCAGGAGTTGGCGGATGCTTTAGTCCAGGTCTGAGAGGACATCCCTCAGGAGACCATCCCCCACCTCATCAGGACCATGCCCAGGCATTGTAGGGAGGTCATACGGGCACGTGGAGGCCACACACACTACTGAACCTCATTGTGACTTGTTTTAAGGACATTACATAAAGTTGGATCAGCCTGTAGTGAGGTTTTCCACTGTGATTTTGAGGGTGACTCCATATCCAGACCTCCATGGGTTGATAAATTTGATTTCCATTGATAATTTTTGTGTGATTTTGTTGTCAGCACATTCAACTATGTAAAGACGAAAGTATTTCATACGATTAGTTCATTCATTCAGATCTAGGATGTGTTATCTTAGTGTTCCCATTATATTTTTGAGCAGTGTAAATACAGTTTAGGAGGAGTTGCAAGGGCCCTGCCATGTGTATATTTCAAATAGTAAATATTTATCTTTTAATAGCCAGTAGCATATATTGTATTATTATTAACCCTACCATTACTAGAACGTCTTTTGGTCCCAGCACACCACTTTTTCTTCCTCTTTTCTTTTTCCTTTTTCTCACGTTTTTACATACCACACTTTTGTCATCCCGTCCCCTTTCCCTCCTGCCCAGTACATCCCATAGAGAGCAATAGAGGACTGTACTTTTGTTCTACTTTCTACATACCATAGTTACTAGCACCTTGGGTGTTGTGTGATATACAGTTAACCTCGGTTTTCTATTTAGTCTAAGGCTGGGTTCACACTACGTTTTCTCCCATACGGGAGCTAAAACCTTGCGCTCCCGTATGTCACCGTATGCGCTCCCGTATGTCATTCATTTCAATGAGCCGGCCGGAGTGAAACGTTCGGTCCGGTCGGCTCATTTTTGCGCCGTATGCGCTTTTACAACCGGACCTAAAACTGTGGTCAATGCCCTTTTTTGCAATTCTGACCACCATCACTTTAATTAATTAATAACGTGAAAACGCTTTTACCGAATATTCTGATTCTGAGATTGTTTTTTCGAGACATATTCTACTTTATTTTGGTGGTAAATTTTCGGCGTTACTTGCATCCTTTTTTTGGTGAAAAATCCCAAAATTTCATGAAAATTTAGAAAATTTTGCATTTTTCTAACTTTGAAGCTCTCTACTTGTAAGGAAAATGGATATTCCAAATACATTTTATTTTTCTTCACAAATACAATATGTCCACTTTATGTTGGCATCAGAAAATGGACATATTTTTGCTTTTTGAAAAAATTAGAGGGCTTCAAAGTAGAGCAGCAATTTTCAAAAATGTCATGAAAATTGCGAAATCTGAAGGGACAGATTTTACAAAAATACAACTCCCAGCATGCCTGGGCAGTCGAGGCATGCTGAGAGTTGTAGTTTGGCAACATCTGGAGGGCTACCGTTTGGGCACCACTGTAACAGTGGTCTCCAAACTGTGACCCTCCAGATGTTGCAAAACTACAACTCCCAGCATGGCCAGACAGCCTGTGGCTGTCTGGGCATGCTGGGAGTTGCCGTTTGGCCTTCCTAGTGGTTGCCACAGTAAAGATCGTTTTACTTTCACTTTCAATTCCCCCCCACGACAATTCCCTACCTGATCCAGTATCCAGGAGTCTCCAGCGAAGATCCCGGGTCCCCAGGCATCTTCTCCTGCAGGTACGGCCTCCATCTTCTTCCCAGATCCCCTCGACATTCAGGGGCGGGCAGAACGGGGTGTTGCCATGGCAACCCCCTGTCCTGCGCTGCCATTGGTCAGAACTCCGTTCTGACTAATGGCAGGGGATAGGAGGAGATCGCAGCTCTACAACCTCACTCCTATCCCTTAGGCTGATCGGGGCTGTTGCTGACAACTCCGATCAGCCCTATTTTCCAGGTGATCGGGTCACCAGAGACCCGATCAGCCCGGAATTGGAGAAAATCGCATGTCTGAATTGACAAGCGATTTTCTCCGATCGCCGACATGGGGCGTCTCAGGACCCCCCTGGGCGATGTGCCGGGGTGCCTGCTGAATGATTTCAGCAGGCATCCGGCTCCGGTCCCCAACCGGCTAGCGGTGGGGACCGGATTTCCCACGGGTGTATGGATACGCCCTGTGTCCTTAAGGACTCGGAATGCAGGGCGTATCCATACGCCCTGTGTCCTGAAGAGGTTTAAGAAGAACGAGCTATATACCCACTTGCAGCCTCTAAATTTGTCCTATTTCCAGCCTTTCAGACTCATCTGTTTGTTTCATTTTATTTATTTTTTTGCAATTAATTATTGTATTTTTTAAATATTTTTTTATTTGCTGTTGTCTGTATCCGCGTCCTAGGGATCGGGAGAATTGGTTTATGACAGCGCAATGATTTCTGTAATGGAACGAGGAAGAAAAGCAGAATTTCTTTCTAGTGACATTGACAAGTCGGAAGATAAGAGCAACTTGTGTCTAGAGGCAGATCCTCCCGGGAGAGAAAGTGACATTTTGGGCTTCTAGCAATTTCTGACAGAAAGTTCACGCTGAGCAGGAATGTGCTTACTGAGGATGTTGTTTATGAGTGCGGAGAATCTATTCCCCTGTCCATTCATCACCTGAAAGAAAAGAAAAAAAACATATAATAATAATAATATATATATATATATATATCTTAGCTGACTACCCGGCTATGCCCGGTTTTCTTTCCTATTCCTTGTTGGGGAGGAAAAGCAACAAAGGAGGAAGCTTTTGACCTCATATCCTCTCCTCATATATTCTCCTCATATCTCTTCCTCATATCCCGTCCTCATATATTCTCCTCATATCTCTTCCTCATATCCCGTCCTCATATCCTGACCTCATATCTCTTCCTCATTTCCCGACCTCATATCCCGTCCTCATATCCTGACCTCATATCTCTTCCTCATATCCCGTCCTCATATCCTGACCTCATATCTCTTCCTCATTTCCCGACCTCATATCCCGTCCTCATATCCTGACCTCATATCTCTTCCTCATATCCAGTCCTCATATCCTGACCTCATATCTCTTCCTCATTTCCCGACCTCATATCCCGTCCCCATATCCTGACCTCATATCTCTTCCTCATATCCCGTCCTCATATCCTGACCTCATATCTCTTCCTCATATCCCGTCCTCATATCCTGTTCTCATATCTCTTCAGGGCAGTAGCTCCAATAATGCAACTGAGACGATCGCCTCAGGCGTGTTGCTGCAAGGGGGCACATCGGCTAAGGATATCCGGCACAGGGAGTCTAACACACATTATATTTGGCAGTGATTCCCAACCATGGTGCCCCGGTAGGGGAGCCGGGACACTCCAGTGGGAAACATGACACAATGTTGTTGAATTTTCTATCCCGGCCTGCGCACCGGTGATCTGTGTGGAAGAGATGTCTGTGCGCACGGCTGAGATGGGATGCTGCAGCTCTGATCCCCATGAATCCTGTGAAGCAGCTGTGGACTCTGGATTCTCCCTGGTCCCTCAGCAGAATGATGTGGATGGAGGGAAGAGCAGGGGCGGCGCTGACAGAGGCCTACTCAGCTTCAGGTAGTGCACCGTCACCCTTCTTTCACTCCTCTACACCTGTCTGTCACCCCTCATAACCTCTCTGACACCCCTGGACACTCCTCTGTTATCCCATACACCCCTCTGTCACCCCTCTAAACCCCTCTGTCACCCCCTGTACACCCCATTGTTACCCCGTACACCTCTCTACACCCCTCTGTCACCCATGTACACCCTCTACACCCCTGTCTCCCATGTACACCCCTCAGTCACTGTAGGGAGTAAGGCTGGAGACATTGGGGGAGATTTATCAAAACCTGTGCAGAGGAAGAGTGGTGCAGTTGCCCATAGCAACCAATCAGATTGCTTCTTTCATTTTCCACAGGCCTCTTTAGAGGCCTGTGGAAAATGAAAGAAGCAATCTGATTGGTTGCTATGGGCAACTGCACCACTCTTCCTCTGCACAGGTTTTGATAAATCTCCCCCATTGTGTTTGGGTAGGCTGGAGGAATATGGGTATGGCAGGAGGCATTGTGTGTGCTTGTGGGGGGTGGCTGGAGGTATTTGAGGGAGGTTGGAAACATTGTGCGTTGTGGGAAGGCTGGTGGCATTGTGTTTGGAGGAGGCTGGAGGCATTTGTGGGGAAAAGGGAAGGATAATGCTGGAAAAGTGCAGAGCCTAATATGTTTGTGTTGCAAGTCCTGCCCTGAAGAGTTTTGTCTGGAATAGATCATCATGATGTCCTGGGCCAGGTGGGGAAGAAAAGAAAAAGAGAATGACTCTGACTCTGATCCGTGAATATGTCATTTGGGAGTCGCTGCATATAGCAGTACTGTAATCTACATCAGAAACATGAAAAAAAAATTATTCGGTTTGGACATGATGCTGGAGCATACACTGCCAGAGCACTGCAAAATTACCTCCAGCAGGCCACATATGTGCATGTGTCCACTCAAACGGTCAGAAACAGCCTCCATGAGGGTGGTATGAGGGCCCGACGTCCACAGGTGGGGGTTGTGCTTACAGCCCAACATCATGCAGGACGTTTGGCATTTGCCAGAAAACACCAAGATTAGCAAATTCGCCACTGGTGCCCTTTGCTCTTCACAGATGAAAGCAGGTTCACACGTGACAGAGTCTTGAGACGCAGTGGAGAACGTTCTGCTGCCTGCAACATCTTCCAGCATGCCTGGTTTGATGGTGAGTTAGTAGTGGTGTAGGGTGGCATTTCTGTGGGGGGCCGCTCAGCCCTCCATGTGCTTGCCAGAGGTAGCCTGACTGCCATTAGGTACTGAGATGAGATGCTCAGACCCCGTGTGAGACTATATGCTGGTGCGGTTAGCCCTGGATTCCTCCTAATGCAAGACAATGCTAGACCTCATGTGGCTGGAGTGTGTCAGCAGTTCCTGCAAGAGGAAGGCATTGATGCTATGGACTGGTTGCCCGTTCCCAGACCTGAATCCGATTGAGCACATCTGGGACATCATGTCTCGCTCCTTCCACCACAGACTGTCCAGGAGTTGGCGGATGCTTTAGTCCAGGTCTGGGAGGACATCCCTCAGGAGACCATCCGCCCCCTCATCAGGAGCATGCCCAGGCATTGTAGGGAGGTCATACGGGCACGTGGAGGCCACACACACTACTGAGCCTCATTTTGACTTGTTTTAAGGACATTACATAAAGTTGGATCAGCCTGTAGTGGGGTTTTCCACTTAGATTTTGAGTATGACCCCATATCCAGACCTCCATGGGTTGAGAAATGTAATTTCCATTGATAATTTTTGTTTGATTTTGTTGTCAGCACATTCAACTATGTAAAGACGAAAGTATTTCATACGATTAGTTAATTCACTCAGATCTAGGATGTGTTATCTTAGTGTTCCCTTTTTTTTTTTAGCAGTGTATATACACACATACAGTGGGGCAAAAAAGTCTTTAGTCACCAGTTGTGCAAGTTCTCCCACTTAGAAAAATGAGAGAGGCCTGTAATTTTCATCATAGGTGTGATAACATAGGGTTAATGATTTCTAGCTCTGTTGTTTGTTTTGGTTTCTGGGTTGACACCTCTATGCTCCTGGGTGTGGTTTAGCCTGCTGAGCCAATTAGAGTCCTCCTGGTTGCAGCTCAGGCATATGCAAGTCATTCTCTGCTTGTGATAGTTCTTAGTAACTTACCTAACTATCTCTGTGCTCATTCTGTTTATTCTTGTTTTGTAACTTTTGGCTTGGCTTTTGACTTCCCTTTGATACTCTTACTGTACTTTGTGCTCTCCAGGTTTAGACTCGGCCCTCTGACTACGTATTTTTGTGTGTGTGTGTGTGTTTAGGTTTGTTTTCTGTTAATCGTGTACCTCCAGCATTTCCCGACCTTTTTTCAGTTTTGTAGTTTATTGTTTTGACTTTTTGACTGTCCCTCACTTATTTAGGAAGGGACTGTCACCGTGGTTACGGACCTGTTGTCTAGAGCAGGTACGTAAGTAGGCAGGGACAGGGGAGTGGGTGAGAATAGTGTGCACTCCTTCCCTGACCAGACATGACAATAGGTATACCTCAAATATGAGAGACATAATGAGAGATAAAAATCCATGAAATCACATTGTCTGATTTTTAAAGAATTTATTTGCAAATTATGGTGGAAAATAAGTATTTGGTCAATATAAAAAGTTAATCTCAATACTTTGTTATATACCCTTTGTTGGCAATGACAAAGATCAAATGTTTTCTGTAAGTCTTCACAAGATTTTCACACACTGTTGGTGGTATTTTGGCCCGTTCCTCCATGCAGATCTCCTCTAGAGCAGTGATGTTTTGGGGCTGTCGCTGGACAACAAGGACTTTCAACTCCCTCCAAAGGTTTTCTATGGGGTTGAGATCTAGAGAATGGCTAGGCCAATCCTGGACCTTGAAATGCTTGTTATGAAGCCACTCCTTTGTTGCCCCGGCAGTGTGTTTAGGATCATTGTCATGCTGAAAGACCCCGCCACGTTTCATCTTCAATGCCCTTGATGATGGAAGGAGGTTTTCCCTCAAAATCTCACTGTACATTGCCCCATTCATTCTTTCCTTTACACAGATCAGTCATCCTGGTCCCTTTGCAGAAAAACAGCCCCAAAGCATGATGTTTCCACCCCCATGCTTCACAGTAGGTATTTATTTATATAGCGCCTACAGATTCCGCAGATTCTTTGGATGCAACTCAGCATTCTTTTTCCTCCAAACACGACGAGTTGAGTTTTTACCAAAAGGTTCTACTTTGGTTTCATCTGACCGTATGACATTCTCCCAATCCTCTTCTGGATCATCCAAGTGCTATCTAGCAAACTTCAGACGGGCCCGGACATGTACTGGCTTAAGCAGGGGGACACGTCTGTCACTGTATGATTTGACTCCCTGGTGGCGTAGTGTGTTACTGATGGTAGCCTTTGTTACTTTGGTTCCAGCTCTCTGCAGGTCATTCACTAGGTCACCCCATGTGGTTCTGGGATTTTTGCTCACCGTTCTTGTGATAATTTTGACACCATGTGGTGAGATCTTGCTTGGAGCCCCAAATCGAGTGAGATTATCAGTGGTCTTGTAGTCTTGCATTTTCTAATAATTGCTCCCACAGTTGATTTCTTCACACCAAGCTGCTTGCCTATTGCAGATTCCGCCTAGTGCAGGTCTACAATTTTGTTTCTGGTGTCCTTCGACAGCTCTTTGGTCTTGGCCATAGTGGAGTTTGGAGAGTGACTGTTTGAGGTTGTGGACCGGTGTCTTTTATACTGATAACAAGTTTAAACAGGTGCCATTAATACAGATAATGAGTGGAGGACAGAGAAGAGTCTTAAAGGCTTACTCCGCTCCCCAGCGTCCGGAAAATTGAGTTCCGAATGATGTGTGCGGGCTTCCGTGTTCACACCCGCCCCCTCGTGACGTCACGGCCTGCCCCTCAATGAAAGTCTATGGGAAGGGGGCGCGACGGCAGTCACACCCCCTCCCACAGACTTGCATTGAGGGGGCGGGACGTGACGTCACATGACGGGGCGTGATGTCACGAGGGGGCGGGCGTGAACACGGAGGCCCGAACACAGCATTTGGAACTCAATGTTCCAGACGCTGGGTAGCGGAGTAACCCTTTAAAGAAGAAGTTACAGGTCTGTGAGAGCCAGAAATCTTGCTTGTTTGTAGGTGAGATACCAAAAGAAAAAATTCCCACACAGTAGGTCCTACGCCACAAGACATAGAATAATTCATAAAGAAAAAGGCGTCAAACAGGACATAAATACCACAAAGTATACTTTATTAACATGAAAAATGACAAGACATTTAAGATAATTTAAAAGAATACATATATAGTAGTAAACATGAATCCAAAAAGTGCTGAGAGAGAAAAACGGGGGCTATGCTTGTCTGCCAGGGAAAGAGTTAAATAAATAGTGCACAATAAGTATTGACTCCCGTGGATTAATGAGGGAGGCTACGGCTCAAAGGTTGTGGATTGGATATTAGAGTCGGATCCAGCAAATATGCTCGGATCGCAAGTAAGTACGGAAAATCAAAGAGCAGATAAGGGAGCCTCAGGGGATCAATGACGCATTATAGGTAGGACAAACCCTGAACTAGACAGAAATAACGAAATACTTTACCAAGTGGAGCAAGGAGTACAGTGCTACAGCCACCCGCCACCCAACGTTTCACCAATGAAGGCTTCTTCTTGACACCCCGGAAGAAGCCTTCATTGGTGAAACGTTGGGTGGCGGGTGGCTGTAGCACTGTACTCCTTGCTCCACTTGGTAAAGTATTTCGTTATTTCTGTCTAGTTCAGGGTTTGTCCTACCTATAATGCGTCATTGATCCCCTGAGGCTCCCTTATCTGCTCTTTGATTTTCCGTACTTACTTGCGATCCGAGCATATTTGCTGGATCCGACTCTAATATCCAATCCACAACCTTTGAGCCGTAGCCTCCCTCATTAATCCACGGGAGTCAATACTTATTGTGCACTATTTATTTAACTCTTTCCCTGGCAGACAAGCATAGCCCCCGTTTTTCTCTCTCAGCACTTTTTGGATTCATGTTTACTACTATATATGTATTCTTTTAAATTATCTTAAATGTCTTGTCATTTTTCATGTTAATAAAGTATACTTTGTGGTATTTATGTCCTGTTTGACGCCTTTTTCTTTATTGTTTGTAGGTGACCAAATACTTATTTTCCCCCATAATTTGCAAATAAATTCTTTAAAAATCAGATAATGTGATTTTATGGATTTTTTTTCTCATTATGTCTCTCATAGTTGATGTATACCTATGATGAAAATGACAGGCCTCTCATCTTTTTAAGTGTGAGAACTTGCACAATTGGTGGCTGACTAAATACTTTGTTGCTCCACTGTATACACACATATTGTATACACACATACATACTCTGATACATACATACATACACTGATACATATGCTGAAAGTATGGTCAATAATTCCAATGTGCGAAGGGAGAAGGCTGGGTGAAACCAGAAGTGTTTTTATTGAACAATATTCCTGCAAAGACAAATCATTGCCTTTCAGTCTGGTGGACAGGATAGTAACAGCATATTCTGTCTGGCCAGGAACTAAAGGTTCGTCATTTAACCACATAGGTACCCAGGGCGTACAGGTACGCCTTCGGTCCATGGTACTTAAGGACCCAGGGCGTACCTGTATGCCCGTGGGAATTTCGGTCCATGCCACGTGCCGGGCGGGGACCGGACCGGGGTGACTGCTGATATCGATCAGCAGGCACCCCGCGCAAATGCCCAGTTGGCGATCGGCGCAAATTGCAAGTGAATTCACAATTGCAATTTGCGCCGATTCCGGGTCATACAGGTCTATGGTGACCCGGTGACCCGGAATATAAGGGGGATCGCGGTTGTCCATGACACCCATGATCCCCCTGAAGGGATAGGAGGGGTGCCACTCCTCCTATCCCTGTTATTGGTCTTCAAGACACGATGAACAATAGCAGATCGGGGGCAGGGGGTTAACTTTCGCTTTCCCCATTCTGCCCACCCACAATAGGCGGGGCAGGACGGGGAAACCGACAGAGAATCGGGGGCAAAGTCCACTTACCCATCGGCGACGGCATATATTCATATATTCAGAGAAACTGGAAAATATATACAGCTCACCCTCCTAGTGTTCGGTCTCTGCTGCTCATCTAGTCTGGGTGCACGGGAAATGTGGCCACTCCACGAGGCAAACAATACAGGAAGAGATCACTTGAAAAAATCCATTGTGAAAAACTCCAGCACTTCCAGAGTGGATAAAAGAGTATAGAATGTATTCAATCTCTGTGGAGGTAAAAAACATGCATAGAAGGCAGGAAAATGCAATAAAACCGACGCGTTTCGTTAGCCTTTGTCATATATTCAGCTTTAACATTCTTATAAACATAATCCATTATCAGGTGCAGTTCCGTTACTACTTTACCTGCGTCACAGTACACAAATAGTGCAGTACAATCATATATACAGTATGTTACCATCAACTCCCACAACAGCCACATTCACTATACTACAGCACCATGTGACACATCTGTTTACTTCACTAACATCTGTGCAGGATTTATCTACCCACACTGCATCACCAGCAGCCTTAGCTGATTGCAGAGATGTGCATTCAATAGTTCTACCCTGTTTATTTCCCTTCATCTGTGTTCTCTTACCTGCGATGGCAAATCATAGCCTTTCAGTCTGGTGGACAGGATAGTAATAGCATATTCTGTCCAGCTAGGAACAAAAGATTCGTCATTTAAAGGGGTACTCCGCTGCTCAGCGTTTGGAACAAACTGTTCCGAACGCTGGAGCCAGCGACAGGAGTTTGTGACATCATAGCCCCGCCCCCCTCATGACGTCACATTCCGCCACCTCAATGCAAGTCAATGGGAGCCTCAATGCAAGTCAATGGGAGGGGGCGTGGCAGCCATCACGCCCCCTCCCATAGACTTGCATTGAGGGGATGGGGCGTGATGTCATGAGGCGGCGGGACTATGATGTCACGAGCTTTCGGCGGCCAGCTCCAGCGTTCAGAACAGTTTTTTCCAAACGCTGAGCAGTGGAGTACCCCTTTAAGTTCCCCCTTGCTATTTGCAGTACTATGTCATTCAGGCTTTAAACACTCTGCTGCCATCTACTGGCGATTTTAGTGGATTCAGTTCTATGTCTTCCCTTGTGCGATCTGTTTGAGTTACAGGTTTGAACGATCGCCATTGTTCTTGTTCAAGGTCCGATTCACCTTCTGATATTCCCTCCGATATCTGTGTCACTGGATGAGGAGTGTTTGAATCTTGACCTCGTCTTCTGGTAAGGGGTCTGTCAGGTATCTGCTGACCTTGGTCGACAGGTAAGTAATCGCAAGGCAATAGCAAATTGCGATGTAGAATAGTGTTGAGCGGCATAGGCCATATTCGAATTTGCGATATTTCGCGAATATATGGACGAATATTCGTCATATATTCGCTAAATTCGCATATTCGTAATATTCGTGTTTTATTTTCGCATATGCAAAAATTAGCATATGCGAAAATTAGCATATATAAAAATTTGCATAAGCGAAAATTCACATATGCGAAAATTCGCTCGCCAGTCTCACACAGTAGTATTAGAGCCTTCTTTACACCACACAAGCTGGAAGCAGAGAGGGGTGATCACTGTGATGTGTACTGTGAAAACAAAAAACAAAAAACGAATATTCGTAATTTCAGATATATAGTGCTATATTCTGGTTCGGCCTTCTGTAGAATTCTGGTTCGGCCTTTTTCCAGTTTTAACTCCTAGGTGACCCATTTCTTCATGCAATTCTCTCAACATCAATGAATGATACAGCTTGGGTAACACTAATTGAGAACCTGTATGTGTTTTCCATCTCAAGATTCCATCTTTGTCAAGTTATAATTTGGTCCATTGCTTCATTAGTATGAAGAGATCAAGCGGTCCACTTTGTTGTTCCTGCTTTGATGGGAACCTGTTTTGGTTTTTTGTACTTCCACACACTGGACCTATCACTGAGTCTTCTTTTTATGCTGCCCTGATGGTCTCTTTAGGTATTTGGGCTACCTTCTTTTGGGTACCATCTATTTTTGATGTGGTATTCGCGATGGTTATGGGACACAGCCAAGGTGTTTTGTCTTTCTTTCGTACTAGAAGTGCTTGAGTTGTGTAATTGATGACTTTGGGGTCGACTTCTTGTGAACATTGTTGCATATATTGTTCAGGACTTAGTGGCATACAAGAGAGTACGTCCCATTCTTTCCTGAACGATATTTGAGTGAAAATAAAGTCAGCTAGTTCTGCAACCCATACAGGGGTTTTGCAATCCTGAAAAAGTTTTGGATATTAGGACGATAGTAGGAGATGAATTATAATAACTTCCTTAGTTCTCCAACAGTCTTTGGCTGGTTGTTCCTCAAGGCCAGCACAGGCGCAATGGCCGACATTTATCATTGTCTTTACACTGTTTTTTGTGTCTAGAAAGGAGCAAAAAAAGGCGCAAGCAGGGTTTATTTATGCCTTTTTTGAGCCTTTTGGTTTACACATTTCTGCTGATTTTGAATTGCAATCCACTGACTTTGGCAATACACATGATATGGAAGGGTTTTATGAACTGGCACAAAGGCACAAAGCCACTGAAAAGTCTCTAAAACTACACCAGTCCAGACTTAGCTTTTTAGTGTATGTGAAGAGAAAATTTTCAGAAAATGTGTACCTGCACAAAAGTTATCAAATGCTCTGTGACCATTTAATAAATTTGGTGCTCCTACACATTTCCAGCACACAAACAAAAGGTGTAAAAAAAATGCTTCACTTACACCTACAATGATAAATGCCGGCCAATGTCTGCTTGATCCCTGGAATGTCCATCTTTGGACATGATCTTGCCCAGGAATCTGACTTTGAAAGAGTTCATATTTCCTCATGGTTAACTTGACTCCATGTTTTTGATACCATTGTAGTACCGACTGGACATGCTCCAAATGTTCTTGTAATGACCTGCTGTGAACCAGGTTGTCATCTAGGTACGGCAGACAGACCTCATCCCTCAGTCCCTTTAGGAAAGTTCCATGCTGCGTTGAAATTCAGCTGGCGCAGAGATAAGGCCAAAGGGTATTCAGATCCACTAATACAGACCCCAAAGTGTGATGAAGGCAGTCAGTGGTCGCCTGGATTCTTCCACAAATCCTTGATGGTAGGCTTTCCCTTGGTCTAACAACAAATACCATGAACTTCCTCCTAGGCTGTCCTTTATGTCTTGGATCCGAGGGATTGGATGACGGTCAGGGATGGACTTCTGGTTCAACTCCTGTAGTCGCAACACAGTCTTAAACTTCCATCCTTCTTTCTCACATACACAATGGGTGAAGAGTATGATGATTTTGACTCTGCGATCCATCTGTGGTTCAGCAGATCCTGCAAGTATTTTTTCACCTCCTGGTATAGTGGCTTAGGCACGGACATGTAAGTTCTTCTAACCGGTGTATTGTCTTTGAGGCATAGTTGCAACTGTAGGGAAGGGATGCATCCGACATCAGAATCATCTTTAGCAAAGGCATGGCATTCCTCCCTTAGCATTGTCTTGACCATCTGTTGGTCTTCCTCCAGTAGGTGATCTATTGGTAACGGTGGATCCCAGTATTCTCGATGAGCATAGCTTGTATTTACATTATCAACTCGACCCTCCGGCTCTGCTCTGGGTGACTGTATATCATGAGTCACCCAGTGAGTAGCCACACTCACTGATTCTTTTGGCTTCACCGGAGCTGGGTATGTCGTCTTGATGAGTTCGAGGCACCCAACCCTGGTCTGACTTGGTAATTAGAGATGTCGCAAATTGTTCGCCGGCGAACAGTTCCCGGAGAACTTAGCATGTTCGCGTTCGAATCGCCGGGTGAACATATGTGAAGTTCGATCCGCCCCCAATACTTTAACATTGCGGTAAACTCAGTCAGCAGACACATTACAGCCAATCAGCAGCAGTCCCTCCCTTCCAGACCCTCCTACCTCCTGCACGGACGCCATTTTACCTTCATTCGGCATGCTGCAGGCTTAGAAAGTGGAGGGACAGAGAAGCTGCTCCTGCTGTATAGGGAAAGCGATAGCTAGGTTGCTGCTAGGTGTTGTATTCAGGGTCCACTTTACTCCTAAAGCACTAGTCTAACATCTGCTTTAAGGACAGCACCCAAAAAAGCCCTTTTTAGGGCTCAAATATCAGTCCGTGTGTCTTGCAACAGTTGGAGACACCCTGGTTGGGAGGGAACCGCTGGTTAAAAGGGGTACTCCAGTGTAAAACTTAATTTCCTTCAAGCAACTAACTATAGTATTAAAAGGGCTATAAGTTCAGTCCGTGTGTCTTGCACACTGGTTGGGGACCTCTGCTTAAAAGGGGAACTCCGCTGGCAACCTTTTTTGCTCTTTGTCACACTAGTGCAAATCACATTTGGTGTGACAGTTGTTCAAATAAAAAAAAATAAAAAATACCTTTTTTGGCTGTGAAATAAAACCAGTGCTGCCTAAAGGGGGGCTCTAACTATGTGCTGCCTAATATGGGGGAATCTATGTGCTGCCTAAAGGGGGATCTAAATATGTGCTGCCTAAAGGGGGCTCTATGTGCTGCCTAAAGGGAGGCTCTAACTATGTGCTGCCTAATATGGGGGAATCTATGTGCTGCCTAAAGGGGGGCTCTATGTGCTGCCTAAAGGGGGGCTCTAACTATGTGCTGCCTAACATGGGGAATCTATGTGCTGCCTAAAGTGGAGATCTAACTATGTGATGCCTAAAGGGGGGATCTAACTATGTGCTGCCTAAAGGGGGCTCTATGTGCTGCCTAAAGGGAGGCTCTACCTATGTGCTGCCTAAAGAGGGGCTCTAACTATGTGCTGCCTAATATGGGGGAATCTATTTGCTGCCTAAAGGGGATCTAACTATGTGATGCCTAAAGGGGGGCTCTATGTGCTGCCTAAAGGGGGCTAAAGCACGTTATTCCAAAGAATTTAGGAATAATAGGTGATTTATGCCCTTTATGGATTAAAACCAGACTCTGCATCAACTATGTAATTTTCCATGGGAGTTTTGCCATGGATCCCCCTCCAGCATGCCACAGTCCAGGTATTAGTCCCCTTGAAACAACTTTTAAATCACTATTGTGGCCAGAAAAAGTCCCTTTGGGTTTTAAAATTCGCCTGCCCATTGAAGTCAATGGCGGTTCGCCTGGTTCGCCGGTTCGCAAACATTTGCGGAAGTTCGCGTTCGCCGTTCGCGAACCAAAAATTTTATGTTCGCGACATCACTATTGGTAATATCACGTCTTGCTTGGGGGTGTTCTAAAGCTGGATGGATAGTTTGGAAAACTGTCCCCTTTTTAGTGACACTAACGTCTCCCCGATATACAGTCCTTCTGGCATATCATGAGCCTCATCAGGGGTAAACAAGACCATCTAATCTTGCAAGGTTGGTTTGGCATGAGCCCTACATCTGATATATGCCACAGTGTATGCCGGAATTCTTTGGCTCTTGGTACCAGTTTCTCTCAGGCTGGCTTGTAGTTGACTCATCAGAACTTCTGCTTTTGGAGTCGGCAATCCCAAGGCGGCTCCTAGTAGGTCCACGAATCCTGTAATGGTTCTCCTTTCCTTGACAGCTGTCTCCTTGAAGAGTTCTTCTATGACATTATACCCGATGATTGGTGTCTCTGCGACTTTCTCATCTGCCGATACCTTGAGTGGCACTACTAGCTGTTTGGTGTTACTTCCCGCTGTTAGTTGAAAAATGACCCCAATCCTCCCGGAGAATGGAATTTGAGTTGCGTTGGCTGCCCTCCCAATGAGGCTTCCTGGCCCCAGCAATTTTTTAAAAGATCGGAAAACTGTATGTGGCAGAGCCCACTGTCTCCAGCTCTCATTGATGATGTTCACTTGAGAGCTTGTATCCAATAAGGCTTGGACAGGAGTATTATCTATTTCACAGTCCACAAGACACTTTTTCCCAATGAGACTCAGTAACTTGCTGTTTTGTCTCATGGTAACATCGTCCACATAACTTGCTACTTGCTCCTCCATCTGGAGAGATCTTTGGTTATATGTCATGCATTTTGGACACTTAAAAAATGAATCACTATGTTTAATATGCTTCATAGCATAAGAGCATGATGTGAATTCGGGTAGAAAACAGACATGGTGCACATCTACAATCTTGTATAATGATCTGATTGCTTCTCAGCATAATATCAAAAACTAACAGGTTGTTAGTATACATTTTTGATCAAAAAGTACAAGCCCACTCGCCACGTCAAGGCCACCTATTTAGAGTGGGTCCCTAACGTCCCCAGCATAAAATGGCGTAGCACTGGGCGGCGACCACCACAGCCGCGACACCAGTGCCCATGGGGGGAAAACGACCCACTGGCAGAGCGGCCCCGATGCCACTCAAACCAGTCTATGGGTCGCACCTCCCCGCAGACACGGCGCCACGGCAGAAACGGACGCCGCACAGCACCACACCAGTGTGAACAAGGTGTAATAGCTCACTTAACATGGTCTCCCAGTCAGACTGGGAGGCTGCTAGGAAAGAAATGGCCCTTGTGTAGCTAACTACTACTTATATAGGGTTGGGCTGAGGGGGTGGGGAGGAGTGCAGCACATGTTCAAACAAAAAAAAAAGGAGGGGATAGAAAACACAGTGTGAATTTGGGTAGAAAACAGACATGGTGCACATCTACAATCTAGTATAATGATCTGATTGCTTCTCAGCATAATATAAAAAACAAACAGGTTGTTAGTATACATTTTTGATCAAAAAGTACAAGCCCAGGGTTTGATTACTTAAAGATGTCAAAAGTAAGACCTGTTTGTTATTTATTGCTCCACATTTCAAAGTGTGTAAGACCAATTATTGACAAGTTAACCCTTAATGGTAATGATGTTAATAGCTTATGCAATAGCAACCCCTAGTGGATGGGTAGTGACATTACACTGACAGGAAAGGCATTATGGGCGATGTGCTCAATGCATTCTGGGTAGTATAGTGATGTCATAGTCATTACCATATGTACACGCCCAACCTACATTCATTGGGGAATTCCAATTTAGGAGGGTATGTCTAACTAATTAAAAAGTCTGGTAAACCAGATGTTAAGAGACTGAGAGTGGATACTGAAAGCTGATACTGATGTCTGAACTGCTCTATCTGAGAACACAAAGACAAAGTGATCCACAAGATGAATGCCATGGAAGCCATGTGAGATCCCAGATGCTGGACTGATTACATGGTACTGACCCAATGGCTGTCCCTGACGATGAGATGGACCGTTCAGTGTTCCTCCAGAAGTAAGGTTCTTACAAAGTTTTGGTAAGAGACAAAAAAATGGTATTCCATTTAATTAAGACTAATTGGGAAAATGTGGATGGAATTATATCATTTTGATTGGCGAATAAATGAATTAAATAAAATAATTAATTATCTCGATATTGAGATTATAGTGTTAGGATATTGTGAGACTTCATTCTATCTGCAGAAGAATCAAGACTCATAATCTATCAAAGCATTAAATAATTGCCTATACATATTGATAGAATTCCTACTCGCCAAGCTAAGTGTTGTAACTATATTTCCCACAGGAAACTTGTTTCAAGTACTTCCTCCTAAAATATAGAGCAAGATCATATATCTCTGGTATCAGTCTTAATGTCTTACCCAAGTCATGTATAGAAAATAGTCCAGAATGGGGGGAAGTATATCATAGTTCTTCCATACTTATATCTTATATGGATTTTCCCATTCTTGGAGTCATGTGATTTGTAGTGGTTAGAAGGGGGCGGGGAGTGAATTTAGCATTCCATATTGATGTCTAATGATTAGATGTTGCCTACCTTAATATCATGAGGTCCCTCTGAATAGAGTGATATGTAACCTTTTTCTTATATGATATTCTAACCTTGTAGCTTTTGTTTATTTTAACAAGTTACTTACTACCCACATTAGTATTGTTCTACTTTTATGTAGGCAATTAACAATCTTGTACTGTTTACTAATATCTAACTGATATTCATTTGCATATATCATTGTGTTTGTTAATCATTTATGTTTATAATCTTATAACCAATAAATCTGCATGCTTTATAATACCTGTGTATTATCGTATATTGCAAAACTACATCCTTAAGCGTTAATGTCATCCCGTCATAAGGTCAAGACCCATAACTTTTTCATTTTTCCGTATAAGCGGTGGTATGAGGGCTCATTTTTTGTGCCGTGATCGTACTTTTTATTGATACCATATTTGCTTATATAAAACTTTTAATCCATTTATTATTAATTTGGAATAAAATGTTATAAAAAAGCAGCTATTTTGGAAATTTTTTTTTTACATTCATGCCGTTCACCGTACGGTATCATTAACATTTTATTTTAATAGTTCAGATATTTCGCACGCGGTGATACCAAATATGTATATAAAATTTTTTTTTTACATTTTTTGGGGTTGAAATAGGGAAAATGGGACAATTTATGTTTTTATTGGGGGAGGGGGATTTTCACATTTCTTTTACCTTATTTTTTTTATTTTATTTTTACACTTTAATATTCCCCATAGGGGACTATTTATAGCAATAATTTGATTGCTAATACTGTTCAGTGCTATGTATAGGACATAGCACTGATCAGTGTTATCGGTCATCTTCTGCTCTGGTCTGCGGGAAGGCAGAACAGAGCAGAAGACGCCGGGAAACGGCCGGAGCAAGGTGAGGGGACCTCCATCTGCCGTGCTGGATGATCGTATCGCCGCGGCAGCGCTGCGGGCGATCCGATCATACATTTTAGTGACCGCCATGATACAGATGCAGTGATCTGTATTGATCACGGCATCTGAGGGGTTATTGGCGGACATCCGCGGGATCGCTGATGTCCACCATTACCAGCGGGTCCCTGGCTCCGATCAGCAGCCAGGACCTGCCGTGCATGATCCGGGCATTGCTCCGATGCTCGCGGTTATGCTTAGGATATAAATGTACGTCCTGCGTCCTTAAGGGGTTAAGCTAATTTCTCCCCAATTCATATCCAATTCCATCCATTTTATGTTTAGTCAGTGAACATGAAATTTGGGGGAGATGGCTATATAAAATAGGGGGGTTGGAAATTAAATAGGGGGAATTTCCCCATTTGTTTATAATATCGAAATCACAATATTTACCTCCATAAACACAATCACACATGTCGTGCAGCCCTAATACAAACACATGCACATATACACACAAACACATACACACTCATATATATGCCTCTTGTTATTAATAGTCTTTTTTATGTCTTGGGAAGAGATTTACATTTTTCTATTTGGGGTTTGGACACAGTTTGGTAGGTAGAGAATAATTTTTAAGGGGTAAAGTGGAACATAGAACAAATGCAGCAATTATTTTCTATATTTTTTTTAATGAAGTAAACGAGACAAAGGTAAGCAATGACTTTTCCTCAGTCTGAAGCGCGGTCCTCATCGGCAGGAAGCAGTGAGGAGGAGGAGGATGACGGAGGTTCTGATTCCATCTCTGCTTCTTGTTTGTCCCTCTCTATAAATAGGGCCGTGGCCATGAAGAAGGCCCCTCCGATGACTGCCATTATGGTGGAGGTCATGAGGGCATACTCCAGGCTGCGGTATTTCAGAAGAGGGGATTTGGCATATCCTCGTTCGTAGGTGTCAGATATCAGGCCGATGAGGTACGGGCTGCCGGCGTCACCTAGGAGGTGATAGATTGTCATCTGCACGGCCAGGGCTGAAGATCTCCTCCACGGAGTGACTACTTTTAGTATAATGTCAGATATGAGGGTGAAATTTACTGACAGAAGCGTCTCTCCAATGAAGATGAAGATGTTGGTGGCAACGAGGCTGATGTTGCCGAAAGTCAATGCCAACAGAAGAAAAGGGGCGGAGAGCATCATCGCGCAGCCACACACAAGCGGGTCCGCCCGTGGGTTGGATTTGCGATATCTTTTACTTATCTCCGACCCTGCTACAACTCCCAGAATGCCGGAAACAACTGTAACCACACCAAATATTAGGATGTCGTGATAGTCACACGGTCCAGGACGGCAGGGGTCCTTCTCTTGTAGGAGTGTTCGTGCGTGGGTCAGGTATGACGGACCCCATACACCTATGGCTCCCACTATGAAGGATACAGCCGTCGATCCCATGGTGGTTAACATGAAGCTTCGATTTTTAAATAGTTTTTTCAGATCTGTCATCCATTTGGAAAACTTCGGGGATTTGTTGTTCTTCTTCCCGTTTGTAGTCGCTCTTGGAAGCTCCTTTGTGACCAAAATCATCAAAGCGACAGCTATGAGGCCCAGGCCAGGGGTGACCCGAAACGCCCAGTGCCAATCGCCCCTTGCTGCATCAGTCACTTTGGGCCCGATGATGTATCCTAGTCCGCAGCCTACAGGTATGACGGAGTAAAACACGTTCAGCATGCGGGTCCGCTGGTCACTTGTAAAAAGGTCTGCAATGATGGAGGGGGCGATGGTGCAGAAAGTCGCCTCTCCGGCTCCAACCAGCCCACTCGTCAGCAGGAAGAGCAGGAAATACCCGTCAGGGATGAATGACAGGGTAAGTGTCATGCTCAGCCAAACGATGACTCCTGCGCAGACAGTATATTTCTTATTACAGTGATCTCCCAAATATCCGGCAATTGGTGCGACCAGCACGTAGCTTCCAATGAACAATGTATTCAATAAGCCGGACAGACTAGCATTGGTGTCATATGCTTTCTGTATATAAGGCAGCACCCCCGCCACGCTGGAGCGATTTGCATAAATGAGCAAATTAACAAAGGCGAGGATCACTACGGTGATGATGGAACGTGCGGTGGACATCACGCTTAGAGATGGCAGGTTCTGCCTCTCAGGGATATCGCCCTTTTCTACATCCATATCACTATGGTCCTCCATTGCTTCTTCCTCCTCCTTCAGCAATGGGTCTTGTGGAGAGGCCATGGTCACAGGTCAGAGCCTGAAAACACTAGAGAGAGAGATAAGTGAAGACATTAGACAACATGTCATCATTCCTGTCATTATACAATAGATCCTTCATACAGAGCAGAAATGTCCAGCACAGAACCACAAGATAACACTAAGACCATCGCAGCCTCAGAAGAAGACGCTTCTCTATAAGTGTTTTATATGGAGACGTCTTCCCTGAGGTTTCCAATGTCTGATAACCTGAACCTGTCCGGTCCTAGTAATATCTGATAACCCTGAACCTGTCCGGTCCTAGTAATATCTGATAACCCTGAACCTGTCCGGTCCTAGTAATATCTGATAACCCTGAACCTGTCCGGTCCTAGTAATATCTGATAACCCTGAACCTGTCCGGTCCTAGTAATATCTGATAACCCTGAACCTGTCCGGGCCTAGTAATATCTGATAACCCTGAACCTGTCCGGTCCTAGTAATATCTGATAACCCTGAACCTGTCCGGTCCTAGTAATATCTGATAACCCTGAACCTGTCCGGTCCTAGTAATATCTGATAACCCTGAACCTGTCCGGTCCTAGTAATATCTGATAACCCTGAACCTGTCCGGTCCTAGTAATATCTGATAACCCTGAACCTGTCCGGTCCTAGTAATATCTGATAACCCTGAACCTGTCCGGTCCTAGTAATATCTGATAACCCTGAACCTGTCCGGTCCTAGTAATATCTGATAACCCTGAACCTGCCCGGTCCTAGTAATATCTATAACCCTGAACCTGTCCGGTCCTAGTAATATCTTATAACCCTGAACCTGTCCCGTCCTAGAAATATCTATAACCCTGAACCTGTCCGGTCCTAGTAATATCTGATAACCCTGAACCTGCCCGGTCCTAGTAATATCTATAACCCTGAACCTGTCCGGTCCTAGTAATATCTTATAACCCTGAACCTGTCCGGTCCTAGTAATATCTGATAACCCTGAACCTGTCCGGTCCTAGTAATATCTATAACCCTGAACCTGTCCGGTCCTAGTAATATCTGATAACCTGAACCTGTCCGGTCCTAGTAATATCTGATAACCCTGAACCTGTCCGGTCCTAGTAATATCTGATAACCCTGAACCTGTCTGGTCCTAGTAATATCTGATAACCCTGAACCTGTCCGATCCTAGTAATATCTGATAACCCTGAACCTGTCCGGTCCTAGTAATATCTGATAACCCTGAACCTGTCCAGTCCTCGTATTATCTGATAACCCTGAACCTGTCTGGTCCTAGTAATATCTGATAACCCTGAACCTGTCCGGTCCTAGTAATATCTGATAACCCTGAACCTGTCCGGTCCTAGTAATATCTGATAACCCTGAACCTGTCCGGTCCATCTATAACCCTGAACCTGTCTGATCCTAGTAATATCTTATAACCCTGAACCTGTCCGGTCCTAGTAATATCTGATAACCCTGAACCTGTCCGGTCCTAGTAATATCTTTAGCCCTGAACCTGTCCGGTCCTCGTATTATCTGATAACCCTGAACCTGTCCGGTCCTAGTAATATCTATAACCCTGAACCTGTCCGGTCCTAGTAATATCTGATAACCCTGAACCTGTCCGGTCCTAGTAATATCTGATAACCCTGAACCTGTCCAGTCCTCGTATTATCTGATAACCCTGAACCTGTCTGGTCCTAGTAATATCTGATAACCCTGAACCTGTCCGGTCCTAGTAATATCTGATAACCCTGAACCTGTCCGGTCCTATTAATATCTGATAACCCTGAACCTGTCCGGTCCATCTATAACCCAGAACCTGTCTGATCCTAGTAATATCTTATAACCCTGAACCTGTCCGGTCCTAGTAATATCTGATAACCCTGAACCTGTCCGGTCCTAGTAATATCTTTAACCCTGAACCTGTCCGGTCCTCGTATTATCTGATAACCCTGAACTTGTCCGGTCCAAGTAATATCTGATAACCCTGAACCTGTCCGGTCCTAGTAATATCTGATAACCTGAACCTGTCCGGTCCTAGTAATATCTGATAACCCTGAATCTGTCCGCTCCTAGTAATATCTGATAACCCTGAACCTGTCCGGTCCTAGTAATATCTGATAACCCTGAACCTGTCCGGTCCTAGTAATATCTGATAACCCTGAACCTGTCCGGTCCCAGTAATATCTGATAACCCTGAACCTGTCCGGTCCTAGTAATATCTGATAACCTGAACCTGTCCGGTCCTAGTAATATCTGATAACCTCGAACCTGTCCGGTCCTAGTAATATCTGATAACCTCGAACCTGTCTGGTCCTAGTAATATCTGATAACCTGAACCTGTCTGGTCCTAGTAATATCTGATAACCTCGAACCTGTCTGGTCCTAGTAATATCTGACAACCCTGAACCTGTCCGGTCTTAGTAATATCTGACAACCCTGAACCTGTCCGGTCCTAGTAATATCTGATAACCTCGAACCTGTCTGGTCCTAGTAATATCTGACAACCCTGAACCTGTCCTAGTAATGGCGGATTATAAGGGCTTGGCTCTATGGTCACTGGGCCATGGAAAGTTCATACTGTTGAAACAATTGGGCTATCCTGCTATATACATTTACTATTAATGAACCTACCCCACCTCATTGGGATCTATCCGTACCCTATATGACTTTATGCCAATAGTTGATTTGAAAACATTTTTCCCTTTCGGAGTACCCAGAGTATTTCTATTGTTAGTACATACAGAATACTATTATATACTCTTATATTTCTGCCCTAATCTTTCTGTCATTCTTTTACTACACCACCAAATCTTTCTCATCTTTCTCATATCTTTTAGAACTTCATGAATTAGGACTCATTTTCTTGGGGTCTTTTTTGGGCATAATTGCATTTTAGGACTTTTGCAAGAAAAAGCTCTGGTCATGATTCTATCTGTGCGTTTTATTATGTTTAATGCCTAAGCCAAGTATTATCACAATGCTATGAGAAATATAACTTTTGGTATTTCTTTTGGAAATTCATTGCTTGTTTTTTTGCTAAAAAAAAAAAAAAAAAACTGACAAACAAAATGCCCTGTGTATATATGAATAGAAGAGGTTGAGACTTACCTTGTGGTTCTCTCTTCAGACAATGAACGATCAAAATCTTGAATTCTCTATCGCAAATAGAAACTCTCTAAGAAACACTTTGCACCACAGGTTGTGAATGCAAAACACACTGAAGAGACTGCAGCCGGCGCGCAGCTCTTTGTTCAGCTTACGGTGACATCATCACAAGCATGTGTGACATCACAGGGTTCTAAACCATCTTCAGATATTTGCATATATACAGTATATGTATATATATATATATATATATATATATATATATATATATATAAATATATATATAGTAAATATGAGTAGCCGTATTAGTCCAGTGATGCAGATTGTAATACCTTTTTTATTGGACTAACAGAATGTTGTAGAGACAAGCTTTCGGGATTCCTCCCTGAAAATTTATCAAGTCCTTTGATCATTAGTCCTTGACTATTGGACTTGATAAAGGGAGGAATCCTGAAAGCTTGTCTCTACAAAATTCTGTTAGTCCAATAATAAGAAAGGTATTATATATATATATATATATATATATATATATATATATATATATTCAGTTTGTGTATTTTAATCTTTTGACCTTTTAACCCCACCAGGACCAAGGGCATCCTGGGACCTCAGCGTTTCTTTTATCCGCCGGTAACAGGGCGTTGAACGGTACTGGATGCCTGCTTAAATCGTTCAACAGGTATCCCA
This sequence comes from Hyla sarda, assembly GCF_029499605.1. Lineage (NCBI taxonomy): Eukaryota > Metazoa > Chordata > Amphibia > Anura > Hylidae > Hyla > Hyla sarda. The sequence continues at coordinate 493,891,119 of NC_079190.1, read as the reverse complement.
TGTCAATGCCTGGGGTAGTCCTGAGACCCCCCCCCCCCTCCCCGCCCCCCATGTCAGCGATAGCAATCTGCGACAATTCCGGGTCATATGGGTTTCCAGTGACCTGGTGACCAGGGAAATAAGGAGGATCGGGGCTGACAAGACAGCCCCGTTCCCCCTGAAGGGATAGGAGTGAGGTGGTAGGGATGCCACCCCTCCAATCCCTGCTATTGGTTGGTCAGAAGCGAACAACCAATAGCAGATCTGGGGGGGGGGGTTAAAGTTCGGTCACACTCTGCCCACCCACGGTAGTCCGGGAAGAGCGGACTGTGCAGTGGTCTCTAAACTGTGGCCCTCTAGATCTTGCAAAACTATTTTGGGGGTCTTTTTTCCCTTTTACCTATTGTGAAAATTAAAAGTATGGGGCTACATCAGCATGTTAGTGTGTAAAAAAGTTTTTAAAAAAATCACCAACCAGCTGGTGTAGACCCCAACTTTTCCTTTCTATATGGGGTAAAAGGAGAAAAAGCCCCCCAAACTTTGTAACACAATTGCTCCCAAGTACGGAAATACCCCATGTGTGACCCTAAACTGTTTCCTAGAAATACGACAGGGCTCTGAAGTGAGAGAGCGTCATGCACATTTGAGGCCTAAATTTGGGATTTGCATAGGGGTGGACATAGGGGTATTCTACCCCAGTGATTCCCAAACAGGGTGCCTCCAGCTGTTGCTAAACTCCCAGCATGCCTGGACAGTCAGTGGCTATCCAGCAATGCTGGGAGTTGTTGTTTTGCAACAGCTGGAGGCTCCGTTTTGAAAACACTACCGTACGAGACGTTTTTAATTTTTATTGGGGGGGGGAGGGGGCTACAGTGTAAGGGGGTGTACATGTAGTGCTTTACCCTTTATTTTTTGTTAGTGTACTGTAGTGTTTTTAGGGTACATTCACATAGGAGGGGGTTTACGGTGAGTTTCCCACTAGGAGTTTGAGCTGTGGCGGAAAATTTGCCCCAGCTTAAACTTGAAGCAGGAAACTCACTGTAAACTCGCCTGTGTGAATGTATCCTGACAGACCATGCATGCTGGGAGTTGTAGTTTTGCAGCAGCTGGAGGCACTGGTTGAAAAACCCGAGTTAGGTTCTGTTACCTAACTCAGTATTTTCAGACCAGTGTGCCTCCAGCTGTTGCAAAACTACAACTCCCAGCATGTACTGATCGCTGAAGGGCATGCTGGGATTTGTAGTTATGTAACAGCTGGAGGCACACAACTACAACTCCTAGCATGCCAAGACAGACGTTTGCTGTTCGTGCATGCTGGGAGTTGTAGTTTTGCAAAATCTAGAGGGCCACAGTTTAGAGACCACTGCACAGTCCGCTCTTCCCGGACTACCGTGGGTGGGCAGAGTGTGACCGAACTTTAACCCCCCCCCCCCCCCCTCCCCAGATCTGCTATTGGTCGTTTGCTTCCTGCGAGCTCCCGTTGATCCGGCACAGGCCTCACGATCAGGCAGTGCTGACTTAATTCCACTTCCTGGGAACAGGGACGCCGCAGAGCCGTCGGCATATCACCAGCCGTAACGATGTCCGGCCGGTGATAGGCTGAGCCCACCAGAAGCTGGCCAGAGCTCCTTACATGACAGTGGGCTCAGTCTATCACCGATCGGGGCGGGACATCGCTACGGCCAGTGATACGCCGACAGCTCTGCGGCGTCCCCGTCCCCAGGAAGTGAAATGACGTCAGCACTGCCGGACCGTGAGGCCTGTGCTGTGCCAACAGGGGCTCGTAGGAAGGTACGTATGAGTTTATTTTGTTTATTTTTGAGGCCCGGGCACGGGAGTATATAAAAGTGTACCACTGCAGTTGTCCTTTAAGGACTCAGCCCTTTTTTGCAAATCTGACCACAGTCACTTTAAGCATTAATAACTCTGGGATTCTTTTACTTTTCATTTTGATTCCGAGAATATTTTTTCTTGCGATATTCTACTTTATGTTAGTGGTAAATTGTCGGCGATACTTGCATCATTTCTTGGTGAAAAATTCCAAAATTTGATGAAAAATTTTAAAATGTAAATTTTTTTTACATTTGAAGCTCTCTGCTTATAAGGAAAATGGATATTCCAAACAAATTATATATTGATTGACAAATACAATATGTCTACTTTATGTTTGCATCATAAAGTTGACATGTTTTTACTTTTGGAAGACATCAGAGGGCTTCAAAGCTCAGCAGCAATTTTCCAATTTTTCACAAAAATTTCAAAATCTGAATTTTTGAGGGACCAGTTCAGTTTGAAGTGGATTTGAGGGGCTTTCAAGTTAGAAATACCCCATAAATGACCCCATAATAAAAACTGCACCTCTCAAAGTATACAAAATGACATTCAGAAAGTGAAGGAGAAAGTTCAAAATCTTAATTTTTTACACTCGCATGTTCTTGTATACTCCTTTTTTTTTTTTTTTTTACAAGGAGTAAAAGGAGAAAAAGCCCTCCATAATTTGTAACCCAATTTCTCTGAGTAAGGAAATACCTCATATGTGGAGGTAAAGGGCTCTGCATGTGCAATACGAGGCTCAGAAGGGAAGGAGCAACAATGGGATTTTGGAGAGGGATTGCTGAAATGGTTTTTGGGGGGCATGTCGCATTTAGGAATCCCTTATGGTGCCAGAACAGCAAACTACACCCCTTTTGGAAACTACACCCCTTAAGGAATGTAACAAGGGGTACAGTGAGCCTTAACACCCTACAGGTGTTTGACGACTTTTCATTAACATCGGATGTGTAAATGAAATAATTTTTTTCACTGAAATGCAGTTTTTTCCCCAAAATTTTACATTTTTACAAGGTGTAATAGGAGAAAATGCCTCCCAATTTTTGTAACACCATTTCTTCTGAGTATGGAAATACCCCATGGATGTGCTCTGCGGGAGAACTACAATGCTCAGACGAGAAGGAGCGACATTGAGCTTTTTTCCTATTTTCCTTTGTGAAAAAGAAAAATTTAGGGTAACACCGGCATTGTAGTGAATTTTTTTTTTTTTTAACCATTTTCACACCCAACTTTAATGAAAATTAGTCAAACACCTGTGGGGTCTTATGGCTCAGTATACCCCTTGTTACGTTCCGTGAGGGGTGTAGTTTCCAAAATGGGGCCACATGTGGGTATTTATTTTTTTTGCGTTTATGTCAGAACCATTGTAAAATCAGCCACCCCTGTGCAATCACCAATTTAGGCCTCAAATGTACATGGCTCTCTCTCACTTCTGAGCCCCGCAGAGCATTTTATGTCCACATATGGGGTATTTCAGTACTCATGAGAAATTCTGTTACAAATTTTGGGGGTCTTTTTTCCCTTTTACCTATTGTGAAAATGAAAAGTATGGGGCTACACCAGCATGTTAGTGTAAAAAAGTAAGAAAAAAAATTTCACCAACCAGCTGGTGTAGACCCCAACTTTTCCTTTCTATATGGAGTAAAAGGAGAAAAAGCCCCCCAAACTTTGTAACACAATTGCTCCCAAGTACGAAAATACCCCATGTGTGATCCTAAACTGTTTCCTAGAAATACGACAGGGCTCTGAAGTGAGAGAGCGTCATGCACATTTGAGGCCTAAATTTGGGATTTGCATAGGGGTGGACATAGGGGTATTCTACGCCAGTGATTCCCAAACAGGGTGCATCCAGCTGTTGCTAAACTCCCAGCATGCCTGGACAGTCAGTGGCTATCCAGCAATGCTGGGAGTTGTTGTTTTGCAACAGCTGGAGGCTTCGTTTTGAAAACACTACCGTAAGAGACGTTTTTCATTTTTATTGGGGGGGGGGGGGGAAGGGGGCTACAGTGTAAGGGGGTGTACATGTAGTGCTTCACCCTTTATTTTTTGCTAGTGTAGTGTAGTGTAGTGTTTTTAGGGTATATTCACATAGGAGGGGGTTTACGGTGAGTTTCCCGCTAGGAGTTTGAGCTGTGGCGGGAAATTTGCCCCAGCTTAAACTTGAAGCAGGAAACTCACTGTAAACCCGCCTGTGTGAATGTATCCTGACAGACCATGCATGCTGGGAGTTGTAGTTTTGCAGCAGCTGGAGGCACTGGTTGAGTTAGGTTAGGTTCTGTTACCTAACTCAATATTTTCAAACCAGTGTGCCTCTAGCTGTTGCAAAACTACAACTCCCAGCATGTACTGATCGCCGAATGGCATGCTGGGATTTGTAGTTATGTCACAGCTGGAGGCAAGCAACTACAACTCCTAGCATGCCAAGACAGTCGTTTGCTGTTCGTGTATGCTGGGAGTTGTAGTTTTGCAAGATCTAGAGGGCCACAGTTTAGAGACCACTGCACAGTCCGCTCTTCCCGGACTACCGTGGGTGGGCGGAGTGTGACCGAACTTTAACCCCCCTCCCCCCAGATCTGCTATTTGTCGTTCGCTTCTGACCAATCAATAGCAGGGATAGAAGGGGTGGCATCCCTACCACCTCATTCCTATCTCTTTAGGGGGAACAGAGCTGTCTTGTCAGATATAAGGAGGATCGGGCTGATTTGAGTCTAGCATTTGAGTCTAGTCTAGTCACCCAACTTTGAGTCTAGCATTGTTTTAAAATAGCATATCTGTTTTCTTGGGAGGGAGACTCCATTCCCCCCTCCCCTCTGGTCCCACCAGGTGGGGCATCTCTCTTCCTGGCCCCTTATCTGTTTGATTATATGATGGGACCAGAGTGCATGACTTCAAAAGAGCCTTTGACTTCAAAGGAGAAGTAAACAAGCAGCCAGACCCCCCAATAAAATGCAATACACAAAACACAGTCTGAATGACCTCTCACCCCTGGCTTGGATAATACATCACACAGTTATAATTATAATACACATATAGGATTTTAATAATCAGGCCTTGGGCCTGACAAGCAGGCATTCACAGTACCCAAGAGGGTTTAATAACCCCTTACATTTAAAGATCAATGTTGACATTTGCATTAAGCATGTATTTATCTACTGCTAAAATTAAAGGTCCAAGGCCAGAAGCATCAGTGAGGCAAGTAGTTCCTGAAAGACACAGGATGAGGCAGGAGCAGGCAATGGCAATACCAAAAAGGGTTTCATAACCCTAATTGATAACCCAAGAGGGTTTCATAACCAACCATAATTGGGAAATGTTGGTGTAGCAGCATGGTCAATCTACATATACCCACATATATACACACTCACACACATACATGCCCAGACTTGCCAGCTTAGCTTTTTGGTGTATGAGAAGAGTGAAATCTCAGAAAATGTGAAAAAAAGAAAGGTAGAAAAATGCTTCACCAATCCCTAATTCTTCAGGTTTTGGGAGTACATGTCCCCCTCCATTCAACCACATATCTCCTGAATCTCCCTGTTTCCGGAATGCCCTCCACCTCTTCTAAACTGCTCTTACAAATTCTGACTGCATCTAAATGTCTCATAGCCCGTTGGTGGAAATCTCCCGAATCCCCGCCGACTCGAGCCCTGTTGGAAAAAATGAAAGAGGTGTATAGGATGGAACGTCTTTTAGCAGTACTAGATAATAAACTCCATGGGGGACATTTCCTAATCTAGTCTATTCTGGATATGCTTATAGACCAGCGTATGTGGTAGTCTCCTGTCTATCGTGCTCCTAATTTATCAAAGGTCTCACAGCCCTTGATAAATTCTGTGCTCAGACTTCAGGGTCTACAGCTTAGACTGCATTTAGACCTGCTCCAACATGGTCTGACATTTCAGCGTATTTTGGGCAGATGCGACTTGTCGCACAAAAGTCGCACTTGATAAATTCAGCACCAATGCATTTTCCAATGCATTTCCGTCTAAAATAGACTTGCATGCATCATGTTCTAAAAATCCTCCACAGCAAAAGTCGCAGAAAAGTCGCACATATTTAGACTGCGACTTTCTGTGCGACAAATTTAGACAGGAAAAACCAGTCTAAATCCTTTGATAAATATCCCCCCATGTCTTTCAGAAGATATGGAGGCTTTGGGAGGATTATGATGATTCTCTGAATAACCACTGATGTGCCATGGCCATGCAAGATTCTTTGTTTTATATTCTTTCTTTTATTTATTTTAATTTATTTCATCATTATTTCTTTTTTAATTTCACTTTCTGCCCCTTTCTCTCCTCCTACTTCATCTCTACAGTGTTTCTCCTTTATATATATAAAGTTGCAAATTTTGCTTTATATATTGCAAAGTACTCATGCTCACTGTACACGTGAATCACCGCTTGCATATCAGCATTCCCTAGAAGAACAAAAAGTCCCAACAGACCCCCCTCCCCACCCCGGGTACCACATCAAGACCATCTACATCTAAAATGGGGGGGTGGGGGGTGGGGGGGGGTCATCGAACTCCAAGAAAAGTGTTTGTTTCCTTCTTTTGCATAGTGCTGGGCTTGTGAAGGGTTTTATTACACTGATAAATAGCCCAACCTCGCCGGGAAAAAAGATATTACAATGCATTTAGAGTCATTTATAAAAATACAAAACCCTAACGCTGCGGTATACGTTACATCTGATAGCTCTCGCTGAGCCAGAAAGCCAAGGCTGGTGACTGGTAATATTTGACGAAGGTTATTGCTTTATAAAATATTAAAAAGGAAAAGAAAAAGTTCTATTCTACAAGTTTAAAAAAAAAAAAAAAAAAGTGTCACCCAGAACAATTATAGCCCCCGTATCAAATCCGGAAGGCTCATTATAGTCCTGGCGGCAATTTTTTTTTTTTGTACAAGCACTGTAATAGAATTTTTAAGAACCTTTGTAGACTTTAGCAGTGAGATATGTTAGTGTTGCTCCGTGACGACGTCTCGCTTTATTTTCCTATAATGTTCATACAAATTGCTGCCTGTGAATTACCAACTCGAAAGTCTTAGACAAATAATCTGTTCACTGAAAAGCACTAGAGAAGTCTGCGGAAGGGAAAGTGGACTGGGTAGCTCAATCCGCTGACATCAAACGTTAGAACAACTGGGAGATAATTTAGGTCGTGTTCACACTGTGTAAAACAAGCCTTGTGTTTTACCAAAATGTTTACAAATTTTGGCAAAATTCTTTACAACGTGTTGTATGGGGGTGTCACGTTGGGCAAGGATAGAGTGCAGCCCTAAACTTGCCCACACCCTTTGTCCCTGCCTACTTGTGTACCCGTCCTAAACAACGGGTCCACAACCACGAAAACAGTCCCTTCCTATAATACGTGCAGGGACAGTCAAAAGTCTAAACAATAAAATACAATACTGTAGGTGATGGGTAACAGCTGGAGGCACACTAAACAAACATAAATCTAAACACACACACACAGACAAATCAGAGTCAAAACTAGCCAAGTAAGCAACAGGAGATTAGCGAGGTACCGATGCACAAAAGCAGGAGAGAGGTCACAAAGCAGAGCCGAGATGCCAGTGCCAGTAAAACAGATTTGTAAATTACTTCTATTTTATCTTAATTCTTCCAGTACTTATGAGCTGTTGTATGCTGTTCTTTTCTTTTTAAATGTATTTTCTGCCTGACCAGAGTGCTCTCTGCTGACCCCTCTGTCCATGTCAGGAACTGTCCAGAGTAGGAACAAATCCCCATAGCAAACCTATCCTGCTCTGGACAGTTCCTGACATGGACAGAGGTGTCAGCAGAGAGCACTGTGGTCAGACAGAAAAGAAATTAAAAAAGAAAAGAACTTCCTGTGGAGCATACAGCAGCTTATAAGTACTGGAAGGATTAAGATTTTTAAATAGAAGAAATTCACAAATCTGTTTAACTTTCTGGCACCAGTTGATTAAAAAAATTGTTTTTCACTGGTGTACCGCTTTAAGGTTTACCAAATTTTATCAAATTTTGGCAACATTTTTTAAAATGTGTTGCATAAAAAAGTCTATGGCGGTGTTTCCACACCAAGCTTCCTCCGGCTTTTGCAAAACTATGACTTCCAGCAATGGAACATTCTGCTCACAATTAGTTAGGGGCGGCCTAGCTCTTCTCTGAGCTAGGACTAGTGTCTAGAACAGTGTTTCCCAACCAGGATGCCTTGAGCTGTTGCCAAACTGCAACTCCCAGCATGCCCAGACAGCCTTTGGCTGTCTGGGCATGCTGGGGGTTGTAGTTTTGTAACAGCTGGAGGTATACTAGTTGATAAACATTGTTCTAGGAGGGAATTAGCCTTAGGTCATAAAAGCCCTTGGTTTCAGTCAGATACTAGAGTACAAGAGTAGCCAGAGGACAGAGAGGATCGCAATCTGCATCTTTACCTAGCCAAACCTTGCTGACAGGATAGACAAAGTGATAGCATTGAAGGTTACATTTTTATGGACTAAGTATAAAGGACCTTTGGAGGACCAATGTCAATGTCTAAAGGACCTTTGGAGGTATCACATGTTATGTTCACATGATGTGTTGTGTTACCCAGAGAGCACCAGTTAAACACATGACCTGCAGCTTGACCTATGGGCTTCTTGCTCGGCCCCCCTTTATAAGAGGGGCAGCCATTACAATCTTTCTTTTACACCATCACTCCTGCAGAGGAACAGCAAAGCACAGACATCACAGATCCCGTGTCCAGTACACCTGGAGGCCATAAAGCCTGCACACCAGCCACATTGTCAGTAAGTCGACTCATCTATGTCTGCTGTCTCTACCAAAGTCAAGTCAGAGTGGCTGTATTGAAGTCTGACCCAAAAGTACTGCAAGTCCCAGCAAGCTGCAGGGCCCTTTCCGTGCTACTGGTCGACTCTCTGGGATTCTGGCCTAGCTGTAAAGACTAAAACAACTGTCTGGCCTCCTTAAATCTACCGTTAACCCTTACCTGGTCTTGGACTATTATTGCCTTGCCTAACCTTGGGATAGCTGTGCAACCGTTCGGGTGGTTACTGGAAAAACCACTCTGATGTCACGAACATTAGGGGTTAATAACACCTTGCCCCTGGGCTATACCATCTGCCCCATCCACCTACACCCTTCACACCCCATGGTCACACCACAACTTTGGCGTCACCACAAATACAACCAAAAATGCTTTGTCTGATCAAGGACTAATGCTGTGTGGCATCGGTGGCAATGCTCCCTGGGAAAAAAAAGTTATGCAAATTAGCACTCCTCCAAAAGAAACACAACTTGCTCTCTAGTGCCACCTGCTGGAAGTACCTACTGTATAAATCGAGTTTTGACCTATAAAAGAGTCCTGAACCATGCCTACTTAAATCACAAATGGGTGACGCTTCCTTTTGATATGGTTTGGCTGATAATCTCTAGTCATGTTCTGAGGCTTTTTTTTTTTTCTAAACTAATCCATCCTCCTGATAATCTGATGTGTGAGTTATTGGTGCTGTCAGGCCACTTACTAATATGGTGTGTAGGCTCAGACAGCTCTTCCTATATCTGGAAACAACAACAGATCTATATAATAGGTCAATGAAGTCTACTAGATGCTGCTTCCAAAAACGGAAGACAGCTGTCAGTTGAATCGGTATGCATACAACCAACTTTCTCACCTGATCTCCCCGTGGTCATGCAAGCTCAATGGATGACCATACAAGGTTTCTCTCTGGGGAGAATATGCCGCTGCCAGACATCTCTGACAGCAGATTATCCCCAAGAGTACAAAGGATCTGGCAGTTGACATCCGATTGCCCGATCCATATCTCCCCTGACATTTGTTCATCACTAGCTGGCACAAAATTAATGTGTAGGTCCAGCTTAGAAGGGTTGTCCCAAGATTAAAAGTTATTTCCTATGTTAACGATAGGGGCTAACTAGCTAATCGGTGGGGGTCTAACTACTGAGACCCCATCTAATTGCAACGGAGACCAATTGTCTCCATGTGACTAAAGGAATGCCAGTTGTGGCTAGACACCAGGGCTATTTGCTGGATTTAGTCAAGGGTGAATTTATAGACTTCAATATGTAAAAGGGCGTAGGATAGACACATGCAGCCAATGTCTTCACATAACACCACGTCTATAACAAAACCCGAATAACACCCCTAAACAATGCTGCTCTATTGTACATCGAAACAATGGCAAACTATTGTACAACAAAACAATGGTGCCCTGTTGCATGAACAATGTGTCCACATGGTAGAACCTAAAAAAGTTCTAAGGTGATGTACTTCCCACCAACATGAATTTTCCCAGACAATAATGTCGAACAGCACTGAAATAATATCTCCACATGGAGGCCATTTTCTCATTCTTTACTTATTGTTTAGCCTAATTCACACATGTAGTTTACACAGCGAACAAATGTTGCACACACACGCGGCTCATACATGCTTTAGACACACAGCAGAGCACAAAATAATTTTGAACTCAGGCCAGATGACAAAATTTATCCAGGTTTCTAAATAAATTCAGATCCACGATTCCTAAATTTTACACTCCCTAGAAAAATATCTAAATTTATTTAGATCCCAGACCAGACTCCTTTAAATAAATCAGACTCCAGACCACTACGTAAATCAGACCCCAACCAGGCCACTGACATAAGTCAGACTCCAGACCACTACATAAATCAGACTCCAGACCACTACAGAAATCAGACTCCAGACCATTACATAAATCAGACTCCAGACCACTACATAAATCAGACTCCAGACCACTACATATATCAGACACCAGACCACTACATAAATCAGACCACTACATAAATCAGACTCCAGACCACTACATAAATCAGACACCAGACCACTATATAAATCAGACTCAACACCACTATATAAATCATGCTCCAGACCATGTCATAATTCAGACTTAACAGACCACTACATAACTCAGACTCCAGACCACTATATAAATCATACTCCAGACCACTTCATAAATCAGACCCAACAGACCACTACATAAATCAGGCTCCAGACCACTACATAAATTAGACTCCAGAAAACTACAGAAATCAGACAGCAGACCACTACATAAATCAGACTCCAGACCACTACATAAATCAGACTCCAGACCACTACATAAATCAGACTCCAGACCACTACATAAATCAGACTCCAGACCACTACAGAAATCAGACAGCAGACCACTACAGAAATCAGACTCCAGACCACTACATAAATCCGACTCCAGACCACTACATAAATCTGACTCCAGACCACTACATAAATCAGACTCCAGTGCACTACATAAATCAGACTCCAGACCACTACATAAATCAGACTCCAGACCACTACATAAATCAGACTCCAGACCACTACATAAATCAGACTCCAGACCACTTCATAAATCAGACTCCAGACCACTACATAAATCAGACTCCAGACCGCTACATAAATCAGACTTTAGTGCGCTACATAAATCAGACCCTGACCAAACCTTTAACATAAATCAGAATCTAGACCACTACATAAATCAGATTCTTGATTTGTCGCTCTGTAGTGGATGCATGGAATAGCCTTCCTGCAGAAGTGGTGGCTGCAAATATAGTGAAGTAGTTTAAGCATGCATGGGATAAGCATAAGGCTATCCTTTATTTAAGATAGGGATCAGAGGGAGGCAGAGAGGCAGGGGGAGATCAGGGAGGTAAACAAGTGGCTCAGAAGCTGGTGTAGGAAGGAAGGGTTTGGGTTCATGGAAAACTGGGCTGACTTCGCTGTCGGTTACCGGCTCTACCGTAAGGACGGGCTGCACCTCAATGGGGAGGGTGCAGCTGTGCTTGGGGAGAAGATGGCTAGAAGGGTGGAGGAGTGTTTCAACTAGGGACTTGGGGGGAGGGAACCTACAGCAAAGAGGGGGAAGATAGTGTAGATAGAGAGGTGGGAATTATAAATGTACCTGGGGGTGGAGCGGAGGGAGGGGTTAGAATAGTTAATAGGAATAGGCTTCATAGGAAAATAAAACTTACACCCTTGAATTCCATTAACCCCAATAACATAAAGGATGGAAATGTAAAGTGTATGTTCACAAATGCCAGAAACCTAGCAAATAAAATGGGGGAGCTTGAGGCCTTGATACTGGAGGAACATATTGATATAGTTGGGGTCACTGAGACATGGCTGGTGATATAGTTGGGGTCACTGAGACATGGCTGGACTCCTCATGACTGGGCTGTCAATCTGCAGGGGTTTACATTGTTTCGCAAGGATAGAATGAACAGAAAAGGTGGTGGAGTCTGTCTGTATGTAAGAAGTGGTATGAAAGTCAGTGTAAACGATGCCATAGTGTGTGATGATTCTGAGGATGTGGAATCATTGTGGGTAGAATTACAAAATGAGGGAAATACTGAAAAAATAGTATTTGGTGTAATCTACAGACCCCCTAATATCACTGAAGAGATAGAAGTTCGGCTTCATAAACAAATAGAGAGGGCCGCCCGGGCAGGTACAGTGGTAATAATGGGAGATTTTAACTATCCAGATATAGATTGGGGTCCGGGGTTGGCTAAAACTTCAAAGGGGCGACAATTCCTAAATTTATTGCAGGATAATTTTATGGGCCAGTTTGTGGAGGACCCAACAAGAAGTGATGCCTTGTTGGATCTGATCATTTCCAACAACGCAGAGCTGGTTGGTAATGTAACTGTGCACGAAAACCTTGGTAATAGCGACCACAATATAGTTACTTTTGACTTAAAATGTAGAAAACAAAGACAGACGGGGAAGGCAAAAACATGTAACTTTAAAAAGGCAAATTTCCCTGGGCTGAGAGCTGCACTACAGGACATAGACTGGGGGGAGGTGTTGTCAAATACTGATACAGAAGGTAAATGGGACATCTTTAAATCAACTCTAAATAACTATACAGCTAAATATATACCAAAGGGGAACAAATATAAACGATTAAAACTAAATCCTACATGGCTGACAAATGATGTTAAAAGAGCAATAAACAACAAAAAAATAGCCTTCAAAAAATACAAATCTGATGGGTCAGCGATAACATTTAAACAGTACAAAGAGCTTAATAAAATCTGTAAAAATGTAATAAAAACAGCAAAAATTCTAAATGAGAGACAGGTGGCCAAAGAAAGCAAAACTAATCCTAAATATTTTTTTAGATATATAAATGCAAAAAAAAACAAGGACAGAGCATGTAGGACCCCTTAATAATAATAATGGGGAGGTTGTCACAGGCGATCAAGAGAAGGCGGAGCTACTGAATGGGTTCTTTAGTTCTGTATACACTATGGAAGAAGGAGCTGACATTGGCCAGGTCAGTGCTGGTAACACATCATGTACAGGTCAGTGCTGGTAACACATCATGTAATGTACTGAACTGGCTTAATGTAGAGATGGTACAAGGTAAGTTAAGTGATATAAATGTAAGCAAATCTCCAGGGCCAGATAGATTGCACCCAAGAGTTCTTAGAGAGGTAAGTTCAGTAATATCTGTACCCCTGTTCATGATATTTAGAGATTCTCTGGTGTCTGGTATTGTGCCAAGGGACTGGCGCAAGGCTAATGTGGTACCAATCTTCAAGAAGGGCTCTAGGTCTTTCCCAGGAAACTATAGACCGGTAAGTCTAACGTGCATTGTGGGTAAATTGTTTGAAGGACTTATAAGGGATTACATACAGGAATACATAGGGGATAATAGTATTATAAGTGATAGCCAGCATGGGTTTACTAAGGATAGAAGTTGTCAAACCAATCTAATTTGCTTTTATGAAGAGGTGAGTAGAAGCCTTGACAGAGGAATGGCTGTGGATATAGAGGGGGGCTGTGTATATAGAGGGGGGGCTGTGTATATAGAGGGGAGGCTGTGTATATAGAGGGGGGCTGTGTATATAGAGGGGGGCTCTGTATATAGAGGAATGGCTGTGGATATAGTGTTTCTGGATTTTGCTAAAGCGTTTGATACTGTCCCTCATAGACGTCTGACAGGTAAGTTAAGGTCCTTGGGCTTGGAAACTTTAGTTTGTAACTGGATTGAACACTGGCTCATGGATCGTACCCAGAGAGTGGTGGTATATGATTCATACTCTGATTGGTCCCCGGTTATCAGTGGTGTAACCCAAGGTTCAGTACTGGGCCCGCTGTTGTTTAATTTATTTATCAATGATATAGAGGATGGTATTAACAGCTCTGTTTCTATCTTTGCAGATGACACCAAGCTTTGTACCACGGTACAGTCTATAGAGGATGTGCATAAGTTACAGGATGACTTGGATAGACTAAGTGTCTGGGCATCCACTTGGCAAATGAGGTTCAATGTGGATAAATGTAAAGTTATGCATCTGGGTACTAATAACCTGCATGCATCGTATGTCTTAGGGGGGATTAAACTGGCAGAGTCACTGGTAGAGAAGGATCTGGGTGTACTTGTAGATCACAGACTACAGAATAGCATACAATGTCAGGCTGCTGCTTCCAAAGCCGGCAGGATATTGTCATGTATCAAAAGAGGCATGGACTCAAGGGACAGGGACATAATACTCCCCCTTTATAAAGCATTGGTACGGCCTCACCTGGAATATGCTGTTCAGTTTTGGTCGCCTGTACATAAAAGGGACACTGCGGAGTTGGAAAGGGTGCAGAGACGCGCGACTAAACTAATATGGGGCATGGAACATCTTAGCTATGAGGAGCGATTAAAGGAGTTACAATTGTTTAGTCTTGAGAAGAGACGTTTAAGGGGGGATATGATAAACGTATATAAGTATATTAATGGTCCATACAAAAAATATGGAGAAAAACTGTTCCAGGTTAAACCCCCCCAAAGGACGAGGGGGCACTCCCTCCGTCTGGAGAAGAAAAAGTTTAGTCTCAAGGGGCGACACGCCTTCTTTACCATGAGAACTGTGAACTTATGGAACAGTCTACCTCAGGAACTGGTCACAGCAGGAAAAATGAACAGCTTTAAAACAGGATTAGATACATTCCTGGAACAAAATAACATTAATGCTTATGAAGAAATATAAAATCCCATCCCTTCCCCAATATTGCGCCGCACCCCTACCCTTCAATTCCCTGGTTGAACTTGATGGACGTATGTCTTTTTTTGACCGTACTAACTATGTAACTATGTACCGTATATACTCGAGTATAGGCCGAGTTTTTCAGCACGATTTTTCGTGCTGAAAACACCCCCCTCGGCTTATACTCGAGTGAACTCCCCCACCCGCAGTGGTCTTCAACCTGCGGACCTCCAGAGGTTTCAAAACTACAACTCCCAGCAAGCCCGGGCAGCCATCGGCTGTCCGGGCTTGCTGGGAGTTGTAGTTTTGAAACCTCCGGAGGTCCGCAGGTTGAAGACCACTGCGGCCTTCAACATCATCCAGCCCCCTCTCACCCCCTTTAGTTCTGAGTACTCACCTCCGCTCGGCGCTGGTCCGGTCCTGCAGGGCTGTCCGGTGAGGAGGTGGTCCGGTGAGGAGGTGGTCCGGGCTGCTATCTTCACCGGGGAGGCCTCTTCTAAGCGCTTCGGGCCCGGCCTCAGAATAGTCACGTTGCCTTGACAACGACGCAGATGCGTCGTTGTCTAGGCAACGGCTCTATTCCGGGCCGGAAGCGCGGAGAAGAGGCGCCCCCGGTGAAGATAGCAGCCCGGACCACCTCCTCACCGGACCACCTCCTCACCGGACAGCCCTGCAGGACCGGACCAGCGCCGAGCGGAGGTGAGTACTCAGAACTAAAGGGGGTGAGAGGGGGCTGGATGATGTTGAAGGCCGCAGTGGTCTTCAACCTGCGGACCTCCGGAGGTTTCAAAACTACAACTCCCAGCAAGCCCGGACAGCCGATGGCTGCCCGGGCTTGCTGGGAGTTGTAGTTTTGAAACCTCTGGAGGTCCGCAGGTTGAAGGCCGCAGTGGTCTTCAACCTGCGGACCTCCGGAGGTTTCAAAACTACAACTCCCAGCAAGCCCGGACAGCCGATGGCTGCCCGGGCTTGCTGGGAGTTGTAGTTTTGAAACCTCTGGAGGTCCGCAGGTTGAAGACCACTGAGGGCGAATGATGAGAAGAGGATGATGAAGGGGGGGGGGGGGGGTGTGGGGATGATGAAGGGGGGTGGGGATGATGAAGGGGGGGGTGTGGGATGATTACAAGGGGATGATGAAGGGGGGATGTGTGGGATGATAAGGGGATGTGTGGGATGATGACAAGGGGATGATGAAGGGGGGATGTGTGGGATGATGACAAGGGGATGATGAAGGGGGGATGTGTGGGATAAGGGGATGTGTGGGATGATGACAAGGGGATGATGAAGGGGGGATGTGTGGGATAAGGGGATGTGTGGGATGATGACAAGGGGATGATGAAGGGGGGATGTGTGGGATGATGACAAGGGGATGATGAAGGGGGGATGTGTGGGATGATAAGGGGATGTGTGGGATGATGACAAGGGGATGATGAAGGGGGGATGTGTGGGATGATGACAAGGGGATGATGAGGATGTTAATGACGGGTCTGGATGATGACAGGGGGGGATGAGGTATTTCCCACCCTAGGCTTATACTCGAGTCAATAACTTTTCCTGGGATTTTGGGTTGAAATTAGGGGTCTCGGCTTATACTCGGGTCGGCTTATACTCGAGTATATACGGTAACTATGATAGGCATAAGGTTATCCTTCTTATAAGATAGAGATAGGCATAAGGCTATCCTTCATATAAGACAGGGATAGGTATAAGGCTATACTTCATATAAGAAAGGAATAGACATAACATAAGGCTATCCTTCATGATAGAGATAGGCAGAGGTCCTGGGCCAGACACACTGACGTCAGGTTACGAATAACTGTCTTTACTGAGCTGGGGGCAAATGGTATTACACGGACAGTATGGTGCAGAGTGGAGAGTATGCAGCGTAATCCCTTGGGAACCCTGTTGTCTTGCTGGGACTTGTTGTGCTTTCATCCAATAGATTGATTGAAGATAGGGAGAGGCATAAGGCTATACTTCATATAAGATAGGGATAGGTATAAGGCTATCCTTCATATAAGATACGGATAGGCAGAAGGCTATCCTTCATATAAGATAGGGATAGGTATAAGATTATCCTTCATATAAGATAGGGATAGGCATAAGGCTATCCTTCATATAAGATAGGGATAGGCATAATGCTATCCTTCATATAAGATAGGGATAGGCAGAAGGCTATTCTTCATATAAGATAGGGATAGGTATAAGGCTATCCTTCATATAAGACAGAGATAGGCATAAGGCTATTCTTCATATAAGATAGAGATAGGTATAAGGCTATCCTTCATATAAGATAGAAATAGGTATAAGATTATCCTTCATATAAAATAGGGATAGGTAAAAGATTATCCTTCATATAAGATAGAGATAGACATAAGGCTATCCTTCATATAAGATAGGGATAGGTATAAGATTATCCTTCATATAAGATAAGGATGGGTATAAGATTATCCTTCATATAAGATAGAGATAGGCATAAGGCTATCCTTTATATAAGATAGGGATAGGTATAAGGTTATCCTTCATATAAGATAGGGATAGGTATAAGATTATCCTTCATATAAGATAGGGCCAGGGACTCTTCATAATTAGTGTTGCTCGCGAATATTCGCAATTCGAATATTATTCGCGAATATCGCATATTCGTGAATTTCGCAAATATAGCGCTATATATTCGTAATTACGAATATTCGTTTTTTTTTTTTTTTCTTCACAGTACACATCACAGTGATCCTCCCTCTCTGCTTCCAGCTTGTGTGGTGTAAAGAAGGCTCTATTACTACTGTGTGAGACTGGCGCGCGAAAATTCGCATATGCTAAAATTAGCATATGCTAATTTTCGCATATGCAAATTTTCGCGTATGCTAATTTTGTATATGCTAATATTCACATATGTTAATTTTCGCATACGCGAAGTTTCGCATATGCGAAAATCAAACGAGAATATAACGAATATGCGAATATTCGCGAATATATGACGAATATTCGTCCATATATTCGCGAATATTCGCGAATTCGAATATGGCCTATGCCGCTCAACACTATTCATAATATGCAGACTAGATGGGCCGAATGTTTCTTATCTGCCAATACATTCTATGTATCTATTACTGGGAGTTGTAGTTTTGCAACAGCTGGAGGCACCCTGGTTGAGAAACACCGCCTTAAAACACTGAGGCTGACCTGGCATTTAGATGTTATTTTTGGGTGGAACATGCCCCTTCCACCAATTCTTTATGCCTATTTCCCCACTTTTGTCTGAATCTTTCTCCTCGGCCATTGTATGCACATATTTTTTTTTGCATTCTCTAAAATGGTAAATTGATTAGTAAATCTGACCCATATGCAATACGCTACTTTCCTGGCCCATTTCATGAAGACATTAGAATTATAGTGATCAGGAAAGCATTATTGGTAGCCCACCCCTCACATATATATCAGAGACCAGCCAACCTCTAATGATGATGATGATAATGAAGATGATGAAGGGGCGATGGTGAAAGGTTAGAGATGTCCGGATCATTAAAAACCAATCTGGTTAAAAGAAAAATCCGGTCAATACAAGAAACTGTCAGTGAGAGACAAGTATCCAGAGAGCAAATCAATGGTGCGCCGGGATACAGATGTGCGGGACGTCTGTACCAATAGGATCAGTTATATATAAAACAGGGAAGGAAACACTAAGGGGAAAGAAAAACCCAAGAACCGATCCTGTGGAGGAGGCGACAATAATACTAATTGTAATGACACAAATAAGAACTTTTTTATCTATCTAATTAATATCCATCTACAGGCTTGTCCATACTAAGGGAATATCCTGATACTTTACCAGTATACCTCCAAGAAGAAGAGAATTCTAAGTAAGAGAGGAGAAGCTTCACAAGGGCCCCTTTGCCCATCTCAGAAAAGCCTCTGATAGACCAGAGTTTAATGCTGCTAAACACTTCATGTCTCTGCTAGACTTCTATTTATCTATCTATCTCATATCTATCGATCTATCTCATATCTATCTATCTATCTCATATCTATCTATCTATCTCATATCTATATATCTATCTCATATCTATCTATCTATCTATCTATCTCATATCTATCTATCTATCTATCTCATATCTATCTCATATCTATCTATCTATCTCATATCTATCTATCTATCTCATATCTATCCATCTCATATCTATATATCTATCTATCTCATATCTATCTATCTATCTCATATCTATCTATCCATCCCATATCTATCTATCTTTTTATCTATGTATCTATCTATCTATTTATCTATCTATCTATAGAAAAAATATAGGCAGCACACCACAGGTAGACTTCAAACAAAAATAGGATTTATTCCATGATGTGGGAGACTACGTTTCTCCGGCCTCACGCTGGCTTTCTCAAGTGCTTAATAAGTGATATACACAGGGCTTATGCCAACCAATCACAAGGTGATGACATCATCATACAATGATTATCATACATAAACAATGTGTCAAAAAACATGATATTCAGGTATCACATACAAAAAAATCTGATATAAAATCACATAAGTGTATATAAAGTGCAGATCCTCCTCTGTGTGTCACCTGATCGTGACGTGCAATAAGTGTCCATCAAATAAGTCCATTATTAACTGTATGCAGATTACCTCCTGGGCCGTTCTCATGACACCACCCTTCCGGGACGCCAATTCCTCGTGGTAGCAGCTGATAGCTGTAAAAGAATTCCGGTGTTCGGAACACGTCACAAAGCGTCCATAGCAACCTCCGGAGCGCCGTAACCAGTCTCGCGAGTAGCGAGATTCTCAGTGTCATTCAGCGTCCATAGTAACTCATTCTGTGTGATAATCCAGCGCATGCGCACTGGTAAGAATGTTGAATCCTAGGCCAAACACATCTGAAGGCGTCCTTAGCAACAGGAGCGGTACAACATCTCAAGGAACGCCCAATCATAGAGTATATCACTTCGGTGGGAAGAAAGCAATCCATCACAAGGGAATGCCACAACAGATACGCACCAAGCATACATTCCGGGGTTGTGACACAGCGATCCCCTGTGTATAGGGTATACAGGAAGGTGCTTTTAAGGTGTACATCATGCACATGGATAACACCAGCACTGTTGGACAGGGGATGTACCAATAGCCTAAGCAAGGTTACAACACCCACATTCCATCTTCCCTTGCCCACACAATTGCGGGGAGTGTCACAATATACCCCAACATTCGTAGCTTACATGCATCCTTATGGCAATGTCAATTTTCCCTTGTAAGGATTAAGCAGGATGTGTTGGCAACAGTATGAAGAAGATGGTTTATGGCGTACAATACCGGGTTGCTATAGGTGACGGCAAGACAAAAACATTTTTTGAGAGGAAACTTGGTGGTGATGATTTTCTTATGCTGGTTAATGAATCATGTCGGTGAGGATGGCATCATGGACGGAGCCAGGTGTGGATAGAGAACTAAAATATAATATAAACAAGTATTAGAATGAATTCTTGACGTTATATATCACATTATCACATACAGTAAAACAGTCATTACCATACGTATGGGGCTCAGTCTATTAACGCTTCATCATTTTGGGTAGTACAGTAAACTCTACATTGAGTCCATTCGGTTTCAAGCTATTAAGCAGAAAAGTCCATTTAAGTTCCCTTGTTTGGAGTTGAGTCAATCTATCGCCACCTCTACTAAGGGGAGGAATATGATCTAGAATCATACATTTAGGATCAGTTTCTACAAGCCCCGCCTCCAAGAAATGCTTAGATACTGGTAGATCAACCCGTTGTTTTCTTATAGAATATCTATGCTGGTTAAGCCTAGTTCTTAGGTCACATTTTGTTTCCCCGACATAGATGAGCTTACACGGGCACCAAAGAATATACACTATGTAATCGCTCTCACAGGTAAGGTAAAATGTAATAGGATAAGTACGCTGTGTCATCGGGTGTGTAAATACACTACCCTTTTGTATATATCTACAACTTACACATCTTCTGCAGGGGAAACAGCCTTTAGACTGAACTGTAAGATATTTTTGCGTTTGTTTAGAGTTACCCGAAATGTCTGATTTAACCAAGTAATCTTTCAGGTTACGCTCCCGGCAATATGACATCAGCGGGGAGAGTCTGAATTCAGGGATTTCAGGGTGACTATCCCGAATCAGATGCCAATGTCTCCTTCCTGAAATTTCACTGTGGAGATGAACGGTATGCGATTTGATTGGTCTCTTTTGTGACTGTGTGTATGGTTCTGTTGTCTTTCTGCTTTAACCCTGTTCACATGTTGTGATATTACCCTAATTGGGTATCCCCTATCCTTAAATTGGGCGACCATATGATTAACTGCTCGGTCAAATTTAATGTCTGTGTCAGTGATTCTGCTAGCTCTTAGTACCTGGCTATATGGGAGGGAAGAGATCATAGGTCTGGGATGTGCGGACTCAAATTTTAGCAGTGTGTTGCAGTCAGTTGGTTTCTGGTATATATCTGTAGAAAGTTTGATACCTACAATTGTGACTTCTGTGTCCAGAAAGTGACCTTCTGATCTAAAAAAGTTAAGGCAAATTGTAAGTCAGGATCAATACTGTTCAGAAAAGTTTAAAATTCCTCCAGTTTGCTGATGTCACCTTTCCAAATGAGGAAGACATCATCTATGTATCTCCACCACCCCAGGAGATTCCTAGAATGGTGGGACACATAGATGTGTTCCTCCTCAAAGTCTGCCATTACAATGTTGGTGTAGGTGGGTGCCATATTGCTGCCCATGGCAGTCCCACGTAATTGGAGGTAAAAGATCTCATTGAACGTGAAGTAATTGTTCTCCAGGACATATTAATCTTTGTCCTGGAGAACAATTATTTCATGTTCAATGAGATCTTTTACCTCCAATTACGTGGGACTGCCATGGGCAGCAATATGGCACCCACCTACACCAACATTGTAATGGCAGACTTTGAGGAGGAACACATCTATGTGTCCCACCACTCTAGGAATCTCCTGGGGTGGTGGAGATACATAGATGATGTCTTCCTCATTTGGAAAGGTGACATCAGCAAACTGGAGGAATTTTTAACTTTTCTGAACAGCATTGATCCTGACTTACAATTTACCTTAACTTTTTCAGGTCAGAAGGTTCACTTTCTGGACACAGAAGTCACAATTGTAGGTAACAAACGTTCTACAGATTTATACCAGAAATCAACTGACTGCAACACACTGCTAAAATTTGAGTCCGCACATCCCAGACCTATGATCTCTTCCCTCCCATATAGCCAGGTACTAAGAGCTAGCAGAATCACTGACACAGACATTAAATTTGACCGAGCAGTTAATCATATGGTCGCCCAATTTAAGAATAGGGGGATACCCAATTAGGGTAATATCACAACATGTGAACAGGGTTAAAGCAGAAAGACAACAGAACCATACACACAGTCACAAAAGAGACCAATCAAATCGCATACCGTTCATCTCCACAGTGAAATTTCAGGAAATATTGGACAATCAGTTAGGAGACAGTGGCATCTGATTCGGGATAGTCACCCTGAAATCCCTGAATTCAGATTCCCCCCGCTGATGTCATATCGCTGGGCGCGTAACCTGAAAGATTATTTGGTTAAATCAGACATTTCGGGTAACTCTAAAAAAAAAACGCAAAAATATCTTACAGTTCAGTCTAAAGGTTGTTTCCCCTGCAGAAGATGTGTAAGTTGTAGATATATACAAAAGGGTAGTGTATTTACACACCCGATGACACAGCGTACTTATCCTATTAAATTCTACCTTACCTGTGAGAGCGATTACATAGTGTATATTCTTTGGTGCCCGTGTAAGCTCATCTATGTCGGGGAAACAAAATGCGACCTAAGAACTAGGCTTAACCAGCATAGATATTCTATAAGAAAACAACGGGTTGATCTACCAGTATCTAAGCATTTCTTGGAGGCGGGGCTTGTAGAAACTGATCTTAAATGTATGATTGTAGATCATATTCCTCCCCTTAGTAGAGGTGGCGATAGATTGACTCAACTCCAAACAAGGGAACTTAAATGGACTTTTCTGCTTAATAGCTTGAAACCGAATGGACTCAATGTAGAGTTTACTGTACTACCCAAAATGATGAAGCGTTAATAGACTGAGCCCCATACGTATGGTCATGACTGTTTTACTGTAAGTGATAATGTGATACATAACATCAAGAATTCATTCTTTCTTATACTTGTTTGTATTATATTTTAGTTCTCTATCCACACCTGGCTCCGTCCATGATGCCATCCTCACCGACATGATTCATTAACCAGCATAAGAAAATCATCACCACCAAGTTTCCTCTCCAAATTTTTTTGTCTTGCCGTCACCTATAGCAACCCGGTATTGTACGCCATAAACCATCTTCTTCATACTGTTGCCAACACATCCTGCTTAATCCTTACAAGGGAAAATTGACATTGCCATAAGGATGCATGTAAGCTACGAATGTTGGGGTATATTGTGACACTCCCCGCAATTGTGTGGGCAAGGGAAGATGGAATGTGGGTGTTGTAACCTTGCTTAGGCTATTGGTACATCCCCTGTCCAACAGTGCTGGTGTTATCCATGTGCATGATGTACACCTTAAAAGCACCTTCCTGTATACCCTATACACAGGGGATCGCTGTGTCACAACCCCGGAATGTATGCTTGGTGCGTATCTGTTGTGGCATTCCCTTGTGTTGGATTGCTTTCTTCCCACCGAAGTGATATACTCTATGATTGGGCGTTCCTTGAGATGTTGTACCGCTCCTGTTGCTAAGGACGCCTTCAGATGTGTTTCAGAATATGGAGGAAAAAAGCGGAAGTAGCGCCGGGTGCTGTGTAGGTCTTTAGCCAGTGTAGGTGGGTACCCAGGTGGGGGTAGCATATCCCTTGCCGGTGATGGTAGCTTGGTATGCAGGCCAGCAGCGTGTGGACGGAGCCCAGAGGAGAGTCCGTAGAGTAATGCAGAAGTATAGGAAAAAAGCTGCGATGGCGCTCCCAAGGAAGTAACCCGAAGTCGTCGGTATTGATGAAGAATAAATAATTTATTTATAGCATGAGAAAATAATAAATAAAGCAAGACGCGTTTCGGGAGTCACAGCTCCCTTTCTCATTTGCAGGTGGTTGCTGTATGAAATGGAGCTGTGACTCCCGAAACATGTCTTGCTTTATTTATTATTTTCTCATGCTATAAATAAATTATTTATTCTTCATCAATACCGACGACTTCGGGTTACTTCCTTGGGAGCGCCATCGCAGCTTTTTTCCTATACTTCTGTTTCAGATGTGTTTGGCCTAGGATTCAACATTTTTACCAGTGCGCATGCGCTGGACTATTACACAGAATGAGTTACTATGGACGCTGAATGACACTGAGAATCTCGCTACTCGCGAGACTGGTTACGGCGCTCCGGAGGTTGCTATGGACGCTTTGTGATGTGTTCCGAACACCGGAAGTCTTTTACAGCTATCAGCTGCTACCATGAGGAATTGGCGTCCCGGAAGGGTGGTGTCATGAGAACGGCCCAGGAGGTAATCTGCATACAGTTAATAATGGACTTATTTGATGGACACTTATTGCACGTCACGATCAGGTGACACACAGAGGAGGATCTGCACTTTATATACACTTATGTGATTTTATATTAGATTTTTATGTATGTGATACCTGAATATCATGTTTTTTGACACATTGTTTATGTATGATAATCATTGTATGATGATGTCACTACCTTGTAATTGGTTGGCATAAGCCCTGTGTATATCACTTATTAAGCACTTGAGAAAGCCAGCGTGAGGCCGGAGAAACGTAGTCTCCCACATCATGGAATAAATCCTATTTTTGTTTGAAGTCTACCTGTGGTGTGCTGCCTATATTTTTTCTATACATCGAAGAACCAGTGGACTGAGGTTCAGATGATGCTGGCACCTGAATTCTTTTTTTCTACTTGTTTCTGGAGGTGCTGTTCTTATTGAATAATTATCTATCTATCTATCTATCTCATATCTATCTATCTATCTATCTATCTATCTCATATCTATCTATCTCATATCTATCTATCTATCTCATATCTATCTACCTCATATCTATCTATCTATCTATCTAGACAAAGAATAAGTCAGCCAGCACTTTATATGATACCAAACTATTATATGGACCTGGCCTCCGTCCCAATGAGGCCACCTTATCGCGGTGGGACGGTCCAAGCTATTTGACCGCCGGCGGAGACAAATTTGCGAGCTAAGTGCCTTACTATCTCATAGTTTCACATTTGCATATATTACCCCATAGCTGTATAGCTCTCCATGTTTTATCTGCATGTTCATGTTTCATCTATATCCTTGTGCTGGCAGTGTGCTGCTGCATTCTTCTGTTGCTGTATATCTATCTATCTATATATCTCATATCTATCTATTGTCACGGTTCGGCTGGCAGGTGGTGGATCCTCTGTGCCAGAGAGGGATTGGCGTGGACCGTGCTGGTGGACCGGTTCTAAGTTGCTACTGGTATTCACCAGAGCCCGCCGCAAAGCGGGATGGTCTTGCAGCGGCGGTAGCAACCAGGTCGTATCCACCAGCAACGGCTCAACCTCTCTGACTGCTGAAGATAGGCGCGGTACAAGGGAGTAGACAAGAGCAAGGTCGGACGTAGCAGAAGGTCGGGGCAGGCAGCAAGGATCGTAGTCAGGGGCAACGGCAGGAGGTCTGGAACACAGGCTAGGAACACACAGGGAAACGCTTTCACTAGGCACTAAGGCAATAAGATCCGGCGAGGGAGTGCAGGGGAAGTGAGGTATAAATAGGGAGTGCACAGGTGAACACACTAATTAAGCCAACTGGGCCAATCAGCGGCGCAGTGGCCCTTTAAATCGCAGAGACCCACTCGCTCTCCGTCGGTCCTGTCCCGGCGCGCGCGGCCCCGCTCCTTTCGCGCCCTAAGGAGCGGGGCCGCGCGCGCCGGGACAGGACCGATGGAGAGCGAGTCAGGTACGGGAGCCGGGGCGCGCATCGCGAGCGGGCGCCACCCGCATCGCGAATCGCATCCCGGCTGGGAGAGGTATCGCAGCGCACCCGGTCAGCAGGTCTGACCGGGGCACTGCAATTGCGAGGATGTTGCGAGCGCTCCGGGGAGGAGCGGGGACCCGGAGCGCTCGGCGTAACAGTACCCCCCCCCCTTGGGTCTCCCCCTCTTCTTGGAGCCTGAGAACCTGAGGACCAGACTTTTGTCTAGGATGTTGTCCTCAGGTTCCCAGGATCTCTCTTCTGGACCACAGCCCTCCCAATCTACCCAAAAAATTTTTTTTCCTCTGACCGTCTTGGAGGCCAGTATCTCCTTCACGGAGAAGATGTCAGAAGAACCGGAAACAGGAGTGGTAGAAACAAGTTTGGGAGAGAAACGGTTGATGATGAGTGGTTTAAGGAGAGAGACATGGAAGGCATTGGGAATACGAAGAGAAGGAGGAAGAAGGAGTTTGTAAGAGACAGGATTAATCTGGCACAAGACTTTGAAAGGACCAAGATAGCGTGGTCCCAGTTTGTAACTGGGGACACGAAAGCGGACATATTTAGCGGAGAGCCATACCTTGTCTCCGGGAGCAAAAATGGGGGGAGTTCTTCTTTTCTTATCGGCAAACCTTTTCATGCGGGATGAAGCCTGTAAAAGAGAATTTTGGGTCTCTTTCCATATGGTGGAAAGATCACGAGTAACTTCATCCACAGCGGGCAAAGATCACGAGTAACTTCATCCACAGTAGGGAGGGGAGGAAGAGGGTGACGGCCGTACACCACGAAAAATGGGGACTTAGCAGAGGATTCAGAGACTCTGAAGTTGTATGAGAATTCGGCCCATGGTAGAAGATCTGCCCAGTCATCCTGGCGGGAGGAAACAAAATGCCGTAAATAGTCACCCAGGATCTGGTTAATTCTTTCTACTTGCCCATTGGATTGGGGATGATAAGAAGAAGAGAAGTTTAATTTAATCTTGAGCTGTTTACAGAGGGCCCTCCAGAATTTAGACACGAATTGGACGCCTCTATCCGAGACGATCTGCGTGGGCAAACCGTGAAGACGAAAAATGTGTACAAAAATTTTTTTGCCAACTGAGGCGCTGAAGGAAGACCAGGAAGAGGAATAAAATGTGCCATCTTGGAAAATCGATCAACGACCACCCAAACAACAGTGTTGCCACGGGATGGGGGTAAGTCCGTAATAAAGTCCATACCAATCAGTGACCAAGGCTGTTCGGGGACAGGCAGAGGATGAAGGAGACCAGCAGGCTTCTGGCGAGGAGTCTTATCCCGGGCACAGACAGTACAGGCCCGCACAAAATCAACAACATCCGTCTCCAGAGTCGGCCACCAATAGAAACGAGAGATGAGTTGCAAGGACTTTTTGATGCCCGCATGGCCTGCGAGGTGGGAGGAGTGACCCCATTTGAGAATCCCGAGACGTTGGCGTGGAGAAACGAAGGTCTTCCCTGGAGGAGTTTGCCTGATGGAGGCTGGAGAAGAGGAGATCAGACAGTCAGGAGGAATGATGTGTTGCGGAGAGGCCTCTACTTCCGAGGCATCCGAGGAACGAGAGAGGGCATCGGCCCTAATGTTCTTGTCGGCAGGGCGAAAATGAATTTCAAAGTTAAAACGGGCAAAGAACAACGACCACCTGGCCTGGCCTTGGGCAGACTGGAGATAGGAGAGATTCTTGTGATCGGTGTAAATGATGACTGGAAATTTTGATCCCTCCAGCAGATGCCTCCATTCCTCAAGTGCCAATTTAATGGCCAGTAGTTCTCGATCCCCGATGGAGTAGTTTCTCTCCGCCGGAGAGAAGGTCCTAGAAAAAAAACCGCAAGTCACAGCATGCCCGGAAGAATTTTTTTGTAGAAGGACCGCTCCAGCTCCCACTGAGGAGGCATCTACCTCCAATAGGAAGGGTTTAGATGGGTCAGGTCTGGAGAGCACGGAAGCAGAAGAAAAGGCAGACTTGAGCCGTTTAAATGCGTCTTCCGCTTGGGGAGACCAGGACTTGGGATTGGCATTTTTCTTGGTTAAAGCCACGATAGGAGCCACAATAGTGGAAAAGTGTGGAATAAATTGTCTGTAATAATTGGCGAACCCCAAAAAACGTTGGATAGCACGGAGTCCGGAGGGGCGTGGCCAATCTAAGACGGCAGAGAGTTTATCCGGGTCCATTTGTAATCCCTGGCCAGAGACCAAGTATCCAAGGAAAGGAAGAGATTGACATTCAAACAGACATTTCTCCATTTTGGCATAAAGTTGATTGTCTCGAAGTCTCTGAAGAACCATGCGGACATGCTGGCGGTGTTCTTCTAAGTTGGCAGAAAAAATCAGAATATCTTCCAGATACACAACAACACAGGAATATAGGAGATCACGAAAAATTTCATTGACAAAGTCTTGGAAGACGGCAGGGGCGTTGCACAGGCCAAAGGGCATGACCAGATACTCAAAGTGTCCATCTCTGGTGTTAAATGCAGTCTTCCATTCGTCCCCCTCCCTGATGCGGATGAGATTATAAGCACCTCTTAAGTCCAGTTTGGTAAAGATGTGGGCACCTTGAAGGCGATCAAAGAGTTCTGAGATAAGAGGTAGGGGGTAGCGGTTCTTTACCGTGATTTTATTAAGTCCACGGTAATCAATGCAAGGACGTAGGGAGCCATCTTTTTTGGACATAAAAAAAAATCCAGCTCCGGCAGGAGAGGAGGATTTGCGGATAAAGCCCTTTTTTAAATTTTCCTGGATGTATTCAGACATAGCAAGAGTCTCTGGAGCAGACAGAGGATAAATTCTGCCCCGGGGTGGAGTAGTGCCCGGGAGGAGGTCAATAGGACAGTCATAAGGCCTGTGAGGAGGTGAAGTCTCAGCTTGTTTTTTGCAAAATACGTCAGCATAGTCCATATAAGCCTTAGGGAGACCGGTTACAGGGGGAACCACAGGGTCACGGCAGGGAGTACTGGGAACCGGTTTAAGACAGTCCTTGAAACAAGAAGTACCCCAGCTCTTGATCTCTCCTGTGGACCAATCAAGGGTTGGGGAATGGCGTTGAAGCCACGGTAATCCAAGGAGAATTTCGGAAGTGCAATTGGTGAGGACCAAAAACTCAATTTTTTCGTGATGAGGTCCGATGCACATTAGGAGGGGTTCCGTGCGGTAACGCACGGTACAGTCCAATCTTTCATTGTTAACACAATTGATGTAGAGGGGTCTGGCGAGACTGGTCACCGGGATGTTGAACCTGTTGATGAGAGAGGCCAAAATAAAATTTCCTGCAGATCCGGAATCCAAGAAGGCCATGGTAGAGAAGGAGAAGGTAGAGGAGGATATCCGCACAGGCACAGTAAGGCGTGGAGAAGCAGAGTTGACATCAAGAACTGTCTCACCTTTGTGCGGAGTCAGCGTACGTCTTTCCAGGCGGGGAGGACGGATAGGACAATCCTTCAGGAAGTGTTCGGTACCGGCACAGTACAGGCACAGATTCTCCATGCGGCGTCGTGTCCTCTCTTGAGGTGTCAAGCGAGACCGGTCAACTTGCATAGCCTCCACGGCGGGAGGCACAGGAACGGATTGCAGAGGACCAGAGGAGAGAGGAGCCGGGGAGAAAAAACGCCTCGTGCGAACAAAGTCCATATCCTGGGGGAGCTCCTGACGCCTTTCGGAAAAACGCATGTCAATGCGAGTGGCTAGATGAATAAGTTCATGCAGGTTAGCAGGAATTTCTCGTGCGGCCAGAACATCTTTAATGTTGCTGGATAGGTCTTTTTTAAAGGTCGCGCAGAGGGCCTCATTATTCCAGAATAATTCGGAGGCAAGAGTACGGAATTGGATGGCGTACTCGCCAACGGAAGAATTACCCTGGACCAGGTTCAGCAGGGCAGTCTCAGCAGAAGAGGCTCGGGCAGGTTCCTCAAAGACACTTCGAATCTCCGTGAAGAAGGAGTGTACAGAGGCAGTGACGGGGTCATTGCGGTCCCAGAGCGGTGTGGCCCATGACAGAGCTTTCCCAGACAGAAGGCTGACTACGAAAGCCACCTTAGACCTTTCAGTAGGAAACTGGTCCGACATCATCTCCAAGTGCAGGGAACATTGTGAAAGAAAGCCTCGGCAAAACTTAGAGTCCCCATCAAATTTATCCGGCAAGGATAGTCGTAGGCCGGAAGCGGCCACTCGCTGCGGAGGAGGTGCAGGAGCTGGCGGAGGAGATGATTGCTGAAGCTGTGGTAGTAGCTGCTGTAGCATCACGGTCAGTTGAGACAGCTGGTGGCCTTGTTGCGCCTGCTGGGCGACCACCGTGGTGAGGTCGGCGACAACTGGCAGAGGAACTTCAGCGGGATCCATGGCCGGATCTACTGTCACGGTTCGGCTGGCAGGTGGTGGATCCTCTGTGCCAGAGAGGGATTGGCGTGGATCGTGCTGGTGGACCGGTTCTAAGTTGCTACTGGTATTCACCAGAGCCCGCCGCAAAGCGGGATGGTCTTGCAGCGGCGGTAGCAACCAGGTCGTATCCACCAGCAACGGCTCAACCTCTCTGACTGCTGAAGATAGGCACGGTACAAGGGAGTAGACAAGAGCAAGGTCGGACGTAGCAGAAGGTCGGGGCAGGCAGCAAGGATCGTAGTCAGGGGCAACGGCAGGAGGTCTGGAACACAGGCTAGGAACACACAGGGAAACGCTTTCACTAGGCACTAAGGCAACAAGATCCGGCGAGGGAGTGCAGGGGAAGTGAGGTATAAATAGGGAGTGCACAGATGAACACACTAATTAAGCCAACTGGGCCAATCAGCGGCGCAGTGGCCCTTTAAATCGCAGAGACCCGGCGCGCGCGCGCCCTAAGGAGCGGGGCCGCGCGCGCCGGGACAGGACCGACGGAGAGCGAGTCAGGTACGGGAGCCGGGGCGCGCATCGCGAGCGGTCAGCAGGTCTGACCGGGGCGCTGCAATTGCGAGGATGTTGCGAGCGCTCCGGGGAGGAGCGGGGACCCGGAGCGCTCGGCGTAACATCTATCTCATATCTATCTATCTATCGATCTCATATCTATCTATCTATCTATCTATCTATCTCATATCTATCATCTATCTATCTCATATCTATCTATCTATCAATCTATCTACCTCATATCTATCTATCTATCTATCTATCTATCTCATATCTATCTATCTATCTCATATCTATCTATCTATCAATTTATCTACCTCATATCTATCTATCTATCTCATATCTATCTCATATCTATCTATCGCATATCTATCTATCTATCTATCTATCTATCTCATATCTATCTATCTATCTATCAATCTATCTACCTCATATCTATCTATCTATCTATCTATCTATTTATCTCATATCTATCTATCTATCTCATATCTATCTATCTATCAATCTATCTACCTCATATCTATTATCTATCTCATATCTATCTATCTATCTCATATCTATCTATCTATCTCATATCTATCTATCTATCTATCTATCTATCTCATATCTATCTATCTCATATCTATCCATCTATCTCATATCTATCTATCTATCTCATATCTATTTATCTCATATCTATCTCATATTTATCAGGGATCGACCGATATGTTTTTTTTAGGGCCGATACCGATAATCGGTGGAGGTTAGGGCCGACAGCCGATAACTTATACCGATATTCCGGTATAAGTTATCAGCTATCATTGATTTAAAGCGGGCTCTTTAAATCAATGAACTGCAGCAGCTTTTGCGGTGCCAGAGACCGCCGCTGCCACCTGCTTCTCTCCCCCTGCTTGTCCGGGGGTCCTCCTGAGTCCTATCACAACGAACGCCCCCCCCCCCCCCCCCCCACTGCCGCACCACGCCGCACCCCCCACCGCACCGCCCAGGCCCCATTGCCTCCCCCTTCCCCGGTTTTATAATTACCTGTTCCCGGGGACCGGGGTCCACGCTACATCTGGCTCCGGTGGCGTCCTCCTGAGCTGTCACTGTGCGCACTGATGGTGACGTTGCGTTGAGGACGTCACTCGTCATTGTGCAGCGCACAGCGTAACACAGGACGCAGCAGGAGCTAGAGGTAGCGTGGACCCCGGGTCCCGGGAACAGGTAATCATAAAACCGGGGATGGGGGAGGCAATGGGGCCGGGGCAGTGTGGTGGGGGATGTGGCGGGGTGCGGCGCGGTGGGGCAGTGGGGGGGTCGGTTGCGGTGCAGTGGGTGGTGTGGCGTAGTGCATTATCGGATTATGAGCAAGGTAATTGCTGATACCGATAACGCCCAAAATCTTGAATATCAGCCGATAATACCGGCCAAACCGATAATCGGTCGATCCCTAATATTTATCTATCTCATATCTATCTATCTAATAAAAAAAGAAGGTAGCAGCACATAAGTCTTGGTGAAAAAGAAGGCATGTGGCTTTATTCACCCAACATCAGAGGCGACGTTTCGACTGCCTCACACAGCCATTGTCAAGCAACAAATGGTTGAAAGTGCATATATAGTATATATAGTCTACAAAATCCATTGGTTTACAGTGCAGTAATTAAGTGAACAGCAATAAATATACAGCCATGGTGATAGTTAAGATTACATATCCGGGTTCATGTATACACAATTAAGCAACAAGTAAGGAAACTCCGTTATGCAAATATTAAAACAAGTGAAAAAACAGAGATAAAACTCTACTGTGAATTAATTGTTATATGTGCAGGTGTATAAAGGTCATTTGCGGCATTCCACCGGAAGTGACGGAGTGTGTCAGAATGACTTCTGGATGCGTTCTAACGTGCGCATGCGTACTTCAGTTGTTGAGTCCATGTTCATTAAAATGTTTAGATACAGGGAGGTCTAGTTTTTTCTTCCCGAGGGTATACCGGTGATGGTTGATGCGTGTCTTAAAGTCCCATGGAGTCTCCCTGACGTAAATGAACTTACAGGCACACCACAGGACGTACACCATATATGATGAATTACAGGTCAAATGGTGTTTGATCCAGTGTTCAATCCCCGTCCCAGGATGCACAAAGGTATTTCCCCTGTGCATGAGTCGGCAGTTGACACAGGATCTGCACGGAAAAGATCCAGGGTTACTCGATGTTATGAAGCTTTGACTAGGTCCAGGAGTATACACGTCCGCTCTCACCAGACGGTTCTTGAGATTACCTGATCTCCGATAAACCATCATTGGGGGGGGAGTTCTTGAATTCTTCCACCCTCATCGGTTTTGCTGAAGTACAGTGTTTTTGCTTGAAAGTAGTAGTTGCTTAGGGTAACCACATTCTGAAAAAATTAGATATCATCCTCTCCAGGGCTGGTTCTAAATTAGATTCAGTACTTACTATTCTCCCTGCCCATAGCATTTGGCTAGCAGGCAAGGAGAATAGCATTGATTTTGGATGATGACTATCGTCCCTTAGGACAGAATTGGCATCGGTAGATTTAACAAATAAATCTGTAGTTAAACAACAGCCCTCTATTTGCACCATGGTATCTAGAAACTGTACCACCTTCAAAGAGTGCGTCAAGGTAACTTTGATGTTTGGGTGTATATTGTTTAAATATTCGTGGAACGCCAACAACTGCGCCTCGTCGCCCACCCAGATGAGAAAGATATCGTCAATGTATCTCCACCACTCCAGCACATGGCTGAAGTGGTGGGACACAAAGACGCTCTCCTCCTCCAGGTGGGAGACGAACATGTTTGCGTGGGTAGGCGCTACGTTTGTCCCCATAGCTGTACCTTCACATTAAACATAAAACTGTTCATTAAACTTGAAGTAGTTTTTTTTCTAAGAACCACATTCAGTAACTGAATAATAAATTCTGTTTGTTCTGGCAGAAAATCCCCCACAATGGCACCTCTGATTGCAGAGATACCGCCATCATGGGGGATAGATGTATATAAACTTACAATGTCCAGGGATACTAATATAGCACCTTCTGGAGCAAAGAGTTTTTGAATCTTGGCTAGAAAGTCTGAAGTGTCCTGTATATATGATTTTGCTTTACATACATAAGGGCAAAGGACCCTGTCGAGGAAGATGGAAATATGACTCGTTACAGAATCCCTCCCGGACACAATTGGTCGTCCGGGAGGGTTCTGCAACGATTTGTGTATTTTTGGTAATAGCTAAAGATAGGGTGTGATGGGGTATTTAGCCACAAGATACTCTGCTAAAGATTTATCGACAAGGTCCTTGTCCACTGCCTCAGTGACCAAAGATTTAATCAAGCGTTCTACCTCCCACCTCGGGTCAACAGACACTCGCTGGTAGGTGGCAGGATCAGCTAGCTGTCTGAGAGCCTCGGCGACATATTTGGACTTGTCATTTACCACAACCGCCCCGCCCTTATCGGCGGGTTTGATGACCAGGTTGTGGTAACAGACAAGCCCATCAATCGCCGAGATCTGTTCACGTGTTAGATTAGGGTGTTGTAAACCAGAATATGCCTTCGTCCACCACAGCTTGCACCCACCTACTTGCAACTAGTGTGCCGCTTCATCTGCTCTGTTATTTATCTATCTATCTCATATCTATTTATCTATCTATCTCATATCTATCTATCTATCTATCTCATATATATCTATTATATATGTATCTCATATCTATCTATCTATCTCATGTCTATCTGTCTCATATCTATCTATCTATCTCATATCTCTCTATCTCATATATATCTATCTATCTCATATATATCTATCTATCTCATATATATCTATTATCTATCTATCTATCGTCAATCTATCTATCTCATGTCTATCTATCTATCTCATATCTATTATCTATCTCATATCTATCTATCTATCTCATATCTATCTATCTATCTATCTATCTCATATCTATCTCATATCTATCTATCTCATATCTATCTATCTATCTATCTCATATCTATCTATCAATCTATCTATCTCAAATCTATCTCTCATATCTATCTATCTATCTCATATCTATCTATCTCATATCTATCCATCTATCTATCTCATATCTATCTATCTATCTATCTATCTATCTCATATCTATCTCATATCTATTATCTATCTCATATCTATCTATCTCACATCTATCTATCTATCTATCTCTCTCATATCTATTATCTATCTCATATCTATCTATCTCATATCTATCTATCTATCTCATATCTATCTATCCATCTATCTATCTCAAATCTATCTATCTATCTCATATCTATCTATCTATCTCATATCTATCTATCTCATATCTATCCATCTATCTATCTCATATCTATCTATCTCATATCTATCTATCTATCTATCTATCTCATATCTATCTATCTCATATCTATCTATCTCATATCTATCTATCTATCTATCTCATATCTATCTCATATCTATCTATCTATCTATCTCATATATATCTCATATCTATCTATCTCATATCTATCTCATATATATCTATCTCATATCTATCTATCTATCTATTTCATATCTATCTATCTATCTCATATTTATCTTTTGGCAGATTCTAGTACAAGATGTTCCCATTATCCCAGACATATGTAGATTTCGGATTATTTGGGTTAATAAGAAGAGGAAACACATGGCGGAGTAAAGTCTTTTCTCTTTATTATCTCATTAATATTGAGCTCTGACATTTTCATTAGATGCTGAATAGTCGGTAATCATCACACAGGGCTCTGGGCAGATAAGGATCTATGAAGATATAAATACACAGATTTCTCATTGCATTGAGGTAGCGACATCGATAACATCATTTGTTTCTTACTATTAGATGAAAAATACACATAAAAAAAACCAGTGCATGTGAAGGAGGTGTTATACCCTGGAGCGAATTATTCATCTTTTTTGGGGGGAGGCATGGTTCTAGAGCAGTGTTCTCCAAACTGTGGACCTCCAGCTGTTTCGAAACTACAACTCCCAGCATGCCCGGACAGCCAACGGCTGTCCGGGCATGCTTGGAGTTGTAGTTTTGCAACAGCTGGAGGTCCACCGTTTGGAGACCACTGTCCTAGAAAAATGGCCCACTGATATTTGCTATTCCAGAACAGAGGATTTGGAACCACTTGGGGACCTGGAACAATTGCATAGTCAATGTAAAATGATATATTTAGGTGCCCAGATATAATGTGTTAGACCCATGAGGTCCTACAACAATAGAACAATGACCCATACAGTGGGTGTCCCATCTTATAACCCATTGGTTCTGGAAGAATGGCACACGGACACTGGGTATTCTAGAACATAGGACCATTGGGATCCTAGAACAATAGACCATATGTATGAAGCAACAACAATTCGGCACTGCGGTGACACTACGATCCTAGACACTGTGTATGGACTCAGTTCTAATCCGAAGTGTATAATGGTGCTCTGACTTCAAGGGCAGCAAGCAACGTATAGCAAAAGACTCCAAAATAGTCGGCACTCACCACGTCTTCTTAAGAGTATCTTCTTTATTAAAGGGGTACTCCGGTGGATAGCTTTTTTTTTTTAAACAGATTTGTAAATTACTTCTATTAAAAATCTTTACCCTTCCAGTACTTGTCAGCAGCTGTATGCTACAGAGGAAATTCTTTTCTTTTTTGAATTTATTTTTTTGTCTTGTCCACAGTACTCTCTGCTGACACCTGATGCCCGTATCAGGAACTGTCCAGAGCAGGAGAAAATCCCCATAGCAAATCTATCTATGCTCTGGACAGTTCCTGACATGGACAGAGGTGTCAGCAGAGAGCACTGTGGACAAGATAAAAAAAGAAATTCAAAAAGAAAATAATTTCCTTTGTAGCATACAGCTGCTAATAAGTACTGGAAGTAATTTACAAATCTGTTTAACTTAAAAAAAAGTTTTTCACTGGAGTACCCCTTTAAAGGGGTATTCCAGGAAAAAACTTTTTTCTTTATACCAACTGGCTCCAGAAAGTTAAACAAATTTGTAAATGGCTTCTATTAAAAAATCTTAATCCTTTCAATAATTATCAGCTGCTGAAGTTGGGTTGTTGGTTTCTGTCTGGCAACAGTGCTCTCTGCTGACATCTCTGCTTGTCTCGGGAACTGCACAGAGTAGAAAAGGTTTGCTATGGGGATTTGCTTCTAAACTGGGCAGTTCCCGAGACACATGTCATCAGAGAGCACTTAGACAGAAAAGAACAACTCAACTTCAGAAGCTCATAAGTACTGAAAGGATGAATATTTTTTAATAGAAGTAATTTATAAATCTGTTTAACTTTCCAGAGCCAGAACCCCTTTAATACTCACATGTCCAGTACAGAACAATAGTACAGTAACAGAATGATGAAGTCCTAGAACGTTAACACATTCTGGAAGACTGTTTATGTTCTAGAGCAGTGGTTCTGAAAGAGTGGCACGCAAACACTAGGCATTTGAGAACAAAGGACGATGGGGATCCTAGAACAATGGTACAGTAACAGAATGATGAAGTCCTAGAACGTCAACACATTCTGGAAGACTGGTGATGTTCTAGAGCAGTGGTTCTGAAAGAGTGGCACGTAAACGCTAGGCATTTGAGAACAAAGGACGATGGGGATCCTAGAACAATGGTACAGTAACAGAATGATAAAGTCCTAGAACATTGACACATTCTGGAAGACTAACACATTCTAGAACCTAAGTTCTAAACCTGCAGTAAATTTGCCCCAGAGGATAGACACCATGGGGGAGATTTATCAAAACCTGTGCAGAGGAAAAGTTTCCCAGTTGCCCATAGCAACCAATCAGATCGCTTCTTTCATTTTTAAAAGGGCTTGTGCAAAATTCGGAAGCAATCGGATTGGTTGCTATGGGCAACTGGGCAACTTTTACTCTGGACAGGTTTCGATAAATCTCCCCCCATGTCCATAGAGGTTACCTGCACTTTTTTCATTCTTCTTTTTTGTATGATCAAAGCCATGAGGGTACTTTTATGTAATCTCTTTGAGAAGAAGTACTGTTGGGAAACACAATTCTAGAACAATGGATTGCTAGACACAATGGGGGAGATGTATCAATGTTGTTGTTGGTAGACGTTTTTTGTAGATCATTTTGTTTGGTCTAAATTTGGAGCAATTTCTCCAAATTTATCAAACTTGTGCAAGCCCCATGATAAATTTCGTGCAATGGTCTAAATCTCCACAAAGTTCTATTTGTAGACCTGTTCTACACCTCACAGGAATAGTGGTGTATCCTGGACGCTCGGCTTTTGTTCTATTGTTTTTCAGGATTCCACTGAGGTTTTTTTTTTGTCCACCAGCAAAAACGCCTGAAAAACGGTCCCAGCTTTTCCTGCATTTTGGTAATTTTTCTTGGGGGAGATTTATCAAAAACTGTACAGAGGAAGAGTAGTGCAGTTGCCCATGGCAACCAATCAGATTGCTTCTTTACAAAAATGAAAGGAGCAATCTGATAGGTTGCTATGGGCAACTGCACCGCTCTTCCTCTACATAGGTTTTGATTAATCTCCCCCCTTGTGTTTTTTCTTGCATTTTTGCTGGTCTGCGGAAACAAACATTTTTGTACCCTGTGTGCAGTTTTTTCACTGCAGGTACTACTCCATGGGTCGGATGCAGAGCGCCCGCCCCACGGAGTGTAAGGAGTGATGTATAGCATATACATATACAGGGTGCAGAGCGCCCGCCCCACGGAGTGTAAGGAGTGATGTATAGCATATACATATACAGGGTGCAGAGCGCCCGCCCCACGGAGTGTAAGGAGTGATGTATAGCATATACATATACAGGGTGCAGAGCGCCCGCCCCACGGAGTGTAAGGAGTGATGTATAGCATATACATATACAGGGTGCAGAGCGCCCGCCCCACGGAGTGTAAGGAGTGATGTATAGCATATACATATACAGGGTGCAGAGCGCCCGCCCCACGGAGTGTAAGGAGTGATGTATAGCATATACATATACAGGGTGCAGAGCGCCCGCCCCACGGAGTGTAAGGAGTGATGTATAGCATATACATATACAGGGTGCAGAGCGCCCGCCCCACGGAGTGTAAGGAGTGATGTATAGCATATACATATACAGGGTGCAGAGCGCCCGCCCCACGGAGTGTAAGGAGTGATGTATAGCATATACATATACAGGGTGCAGAGCGCCCGCCCCACGGAGTGTAAGGAGTGATGTATAGCATATACATATACAGGGTGCAGAGCGCCCGCCCTACGGAGTGTAAGGAGTGATGTATAGCATATACATATACAGGGTGCAGAGCGCCCGCCCTACGGAGTGTAAGGAGTGATGTATAGCATATACATATACAGGGTGCAGAGCATCACTACTTACCTCCGCCCGCTGTATAGTATACAGGGGGCATAGTGTATCCATGTATACTTTACAGGAGCCCAGCAAGGAAAGAGTTAACCCACACTGCAGTTCTGAGTTAAATCTTTGTGCGCTCTCCTGTATATACAGCCATCTATAGATGACTGTATATACAGGATACAGTAGGCAGACAAGAACAATTGGAGGCTCCCTGTTACACACTGCAGTATGGGCGCACTCACCAGGTGAGATCGCAAATGATGTCCTAACCTTTTTTTTTTTTTCTCATTTCAGATACGTGAATGGGGAGGACTACGTCAGATTCAGTGTATTGCGATGATGACCAGCTTTTTTTTTAATGTCAATAAAAGGTTTAATGAGGGCTGTGTGGGGATTTTTTTTTTTTTTTTAAATACATTTTTTTTTCAATGCCGGGCTTAGCGTTAGCCACAAAAACAGCTAGCGCTAACCCCCAATTATTACCCCGTTACCCACCGCCACAGGATTGCCGGGAAGAGCCAGTACCAACAGGCCTGGAGTGTCAAAAATAGCGCTCCTGGCTGGGGTTATTTAGGTTGGGGAGAGCCAGTAACAATGGTCCTTGCCCACCCTGGTAACGTCAGGCTGTTGCTGATTGGTTGGTATCTGACTGACACTGAAAATATGGGGAACCACACACTTTTTTTTATTACAAAAAAAAACAACACATAGGCTTCCCCATATTTTCAGTGTCAATCAGACACCAACCAATCAGCAACAGCCTGACATTACCAGGATGGGCGAGGACCATTGTTACTGGCCCTCTCCAGCCTAAATAACCCCAGCCTGTTACCGCCTAGGCCAAGGAGCGCTATTTTTGATGCTCCGGGCCTGTTGGTAACGGCTCTTCCCGGCACCCCTGTGGCGGTTAGTACCGGGGTAATAATTGGGGGTTAGCGCTAGCTGTTTTCGGGGCTAACGCTAAGCCCAGCTTAGTAATAGATTCCGTCTACAAGACGGCTTCCACTACTAAGCCTGAAATTTCAATTATAAAAAACACAACACATGAAATAAAAAATGGATTTAAAAAAACACACCCCCACAGCCCTCGTTAACCCTTTTATTGACATTAAAAAAATGCTAGTCATCGTCACACTCCACCGAATCTCAGGTAGTCCTCTGCATTCACTTATCTGAAATGACATTTTTGGCGCTCTCCCCTGGGTAGAGCGCACATAATGCAGTGTGTTCCTAAAGAGGGAGCCTCCAATTGTTGCTAAACTACAACTCCCATCATGGAGGCTGTAGGTAAACAACAGCTGGAGTCTCCCTGTTTGGGAACACACTGCCAAAAAGGCTCTGTTCCCATTATGCAAAACGCATAATGAGAACAGAGCCATACTTACCACCCTGGCTTCAGCCCTGGACTGTGAAGCTCCGCCCCCTAATGATGTCATCACTAGGGGGCAGGGGCGGAGAAGTTGCAAGGGGTCTCAAGAGTGAGACCCCTGAGATCCGTCAGTCTGCCCTTGGACTACTACTCCCATCATGGGAAATTATGTGTCCCATGATGGGAGTAGTTGTGGTACCGCAGTGCTGAGGGATGGCTCTTACACATCCCCCAGCTGCGAAACTGTATTGTGACTGTTAGGACTACTACTCCCATCATGGGCAGACTCTGTCCATGATGGGAGTTGTAGTCCTCGGGCTGAAGGACAGATCGCAGCAGGTCATTCTCCAGAGACCCGCTGCGATCTGCATTTATTAACTTAAAAAGCCGGCGGCAACGCTGCACTCCCCTCCCCCCTCCTCCTGTATACAGATGTCACGATTCATAATCCCCGCCACCGGGAGAGGGGAGCTCTGATTGGTGGAAAGCTATTCACCACTATACACCAATTACAGCTCCTGTCTTCTGGTGGGGATTATGAATTGTGACAGGTCTATACAGGGGAGCGAGTGGAGCCGCTTCTACAGTACAGTATATAAATGTTATGTGTATTGTACCCCCCCACCCCACACTAATACTGACCCCTTCTATAGTGAGCGCTGGGACCACTGTGTGATTGACAGGTCCCCAGCGCTAGTGTCCGGCCCCACTGACCTTTATATGTTATAAATCTTTATGATACACACTGCCCATCCTCCTCTTCATTCTTCTGATGCCGGAGACGCGCGGTTTCTGTATCATAGTCTATAGACAGAGCGCCCCCTCCCGGCCTCCACACTGCACGGGGCTGGGGTCAGACAACGGCAGGGGGCGCTCTGACTATAGTGAAAGCAGAAGCCGCGCGTCTCCGGCATCAGAAGAATGAAGAGGAGGACGGGCAGTGTGTATCATAAAGATTTATAACAAGGTCAGTGGGGCCGGACACTTGCGCTGGGGACCTGTCAATCATACAGCGGTCCCAGCGCTCACTATAGAAGGGGTCAGTATTAGTGTGGGGGGGGGGGGGGGGGTTTCTGTACACATAACAATTATATACTGTAGAAGGGGTCAGTATTAGTCTGGGGGGGGGGTTCAGTACACATAACAATTATATACTATAGAAGGGGTCAGTATTAGTCTGGAGGGGGGGGGGGGTACACATAACAATTATATACTGTAGAAGGGGTCAGTATTAGTCTGGGGGGGGGGTTCAGTACACATAACAATTATATACTGTAGAAGGGGTCAGTATTAGTCTGGGGGGGGGGGGTTCTGTACACATAACAATTATATACTGTAGAAGGGGTCAGTATTAGTCTGGGGGGGGGGGTTCAGTACACATAACAATTATATACTGTAGAAGGGGTCAGTATTAGTCTGGGGGGGGGGGGGGTTCTGTACACATAACAATTATATACTGTAGAAGGAGTCAGTATTAGTCTGGGGGGGGGGGTACAATACACATAACAATTATATACTATAGAAGGGGTCAGTATTAGTCTGGGGGGGGGGTACAATACACATAACAATTATATACTGTAGAAGGAGTCAGTATTAGTCTGGGGGGGGGGGGGGGTACAATACACATAACAATTATATACTGTACTGTAGAAGCGGCTCCACTCGCTCCCCTGTATAGACCTGTCACAATTCATAATCCCCACCAGAAGACAGGAGCTCTGATTGGCTAATAGAGGTGAATAGCTTTCCACCAATCAGAGCTCCCCTCTCCCGGAGGCGGGGATTATGAATCGTGACATCTGTATACAGGAGCCGGCGGCAGCGCAGTGGAGCCGCATATACCGCCGGCTTTTTAAGTTAATAAATGCAGATCGCAGCGGGTCTCTGGAGAATGACCTGCTGCGATCTGTCCTTCAGTCAGAGGACTACAACTCCCATCATGGACAGAGTCTGTCCATGATGGGAGTAGTAGTCCTAACAGTCACAATAGAGTCCCGCAGACAGGGGATGTGCGTCTCTCAGCGCTCCGGTACTACAACTACTCCCATTATGGGACAGATTCTGTCTCATGATGGGAGTAGTTGTAGTACTGCAGTGCTGAGAGACGGCTCCTGCATCCCCCACCTGCATCTTCCACCGTCCGCCATTTTCTACGAGTCCTTGCTAGCACTCTTAGGTTTAGACTACTTTTCTTGCAAAAAAGCGCAATTGCGCAAAAAAAACCATCTACTTTTTTTTTGCGCAATTGATAAATACCAGTCCACTGGATTAGTTGGTGTACGGTAGACCAAACTGGTGACAACTTTAGAAAACTGTCCACCAAAAAAAACGCAGCTCTATGCAAAAAAAGCGCAATTGCGCAAAATTTGTAGACGTGAAAAATGGTCTAAATGCAATGATACATGTCCCCCAATGATACTTGGTGTCCTAGAACAATGGTATAATGACACAGTAATGTCCAGTGAAACCAAGGGTGCACCGTATATTGATGCATTGATTCAGAGCCAATCACATGGTCCAAAAATCACATGATGCAATGAGGTTTATTTGAGGAAAATGACAGACTGACATTGGAAGATCAATGACACATTGACCCATGAAGACCTGGAGCAATGTACTATTCCTAGGAGATCTGGAACAAGGACATAATGACACACTGACCTGGAGAAACCTGGTCCAATGATACACTGACCTAGGGAGACCTGGTTCAGTGATACACAGACCTAGGGAGACCTGGTCCAATGATACACTGACCTAGGGAGACCT
The DNA here is from genome assembly GCF_029499605.1 of Hyla sarda. Taxonomy (NCBI): domain Eukaryota; kingdom Metazoa; phylum Chordata; class Amphibia; order Anura; family Hylidae; genus Hyla; species Hyla sarda. The sequence continues at coordinate 493,847,907 of NC_079190.1, read as the reverse complement.
GGTACAATGATACACTGACCTAGGGAGACCTGGTCCAATGATACACTGACCTGGAAAGACCTGGTCCAATGATACACTGACCTGGAGAGACCTGGTCCAATGATACACTGATCTAGGGAGACCTGGTACAATGATACACTGACCTAGGGAGACCTGGTACAATGATACACTGACCTAGGGAGACCTGGTCCAATGATACACTGACCTGGAAAGACCTGGTCCAATGATACACTGACCTGGAGAGACCTGATCCAATGATACACTGACCTGGAGAGACCTGATCCAATGATACACTGACCTGGAGAGACCTGGTCCAATGACACACTGACCTGGAGAAACCTGGTACAATGATACACTGACCTAGGGAGACCTGGTCCAATGATACACTGACCTAGGGAGACCTGGTCCAATGACACACTGACCTGGAGAGACCTGGTACAATGATACACTGACCTAGGGAGACCTGGTACAATGATACACTGACCTAGGGAGACCTGGTACAATGATACACTGACCTAGGGAGACCTGGTCCAATGACACACTGACCTGGAGAGACCTGGCACAATGACACACTGACCTGGAGAGACCTGGTACAATGATACACTGACCTGGAGAAACCTGGTACAATGACACACTGACCTCGAGAAACCTGGTACAATGATACACTGACCTAGGGAGACCTGGTCCAATGATACACTGACCTGGAGAGACCTGGTCCAATGATACACTGACCTGGAGAGACCTGGTACAATGATACACTGACTTGGAGAAACCTGGTACAATGACACACTGACCTGGAGAAACCTGGTACAATGATACACTGACCTAGGGAGACCTGGTCCAATGATACACTGACCTGGAGAGACCTGGTACAATGATACACTGACCTGGAGAGACCTGGTACAATGATACACTGACCTAGGGAGACCTGGTCCAATGATACACTGACCTGGAGAGACCTGGTACAATGATACACTGACCTAGGGAGACCTGGTCCAATGATACACTGACCTGGAGAGACCTGGTCCAATGATACACTGACCTAGGGAGACCTGGTCCAATGATACACTGACCTGGAGAGACCTGGTACAATGATACACTGACCTGGAGAGACCTGGTACAATGACACACTGACCTAGGGAGACCTGGTACAATGATACACTGACCTGGAGAGACCTGGTCCAATGATACACTGACCTGGAGAGACCTGGTCCAATGATACACTGACCTGGAGAGACCTGGTACAATGATACACTGACCTGGAGAGACCTGGTACAATGACACACTGACCTAGGGAGACCTGGTCCAATGATACACTGACCTGGAGAGACCTGGTACAATGATACACTGACCTAGGGAGACCTGGTCCAATGATACACTGACCTGGAGAGACCTGGTCCAATGATACACTGACCTAGGGAGACCTGGTCCAATGATACACTGACCTGGAGAGACCTGGTACAATGATACACTGACCTAGGGAGACCTGGTACAATGACACACTGACCTGGAGAGACCTGGTACAATGATACACTGACCTGGAGAGACCTGGTACAATGATACACTGACCTGGAGAGACCTGGTACAATGATACACTGACCTGGAGAGACCTGGTACAATGATACACTGAACTGCAGGACCTGGAACAAGGACACTAGGAGACCTGGTCCAAGACATGCTGACATTGGGAGTCCTGGAACAACAACATACTGACATAGAGAAACCTGGGGAAATTACACACTGACAATGGAGGGTTCAAGAACAATGGAACACTGCTACTTAAACTTCTAGAACAGTAGACCTCTGTCCCTAGAACCATCTGAACATGATACATGAGCAATGACACACTGACTTGTGATCACATTAGCATATCGACCTCGAAAGTTCCAGAAAAATAGCATCCTACTCTTATGACACGTGTTCTAGATCAATAGAACATAGACATTTAGCATCCTAGAAGAACAACGCTCGGCTTTATGGAGCATGAATAGAACATTAGGATTTGATAAGACATGGTCCATTATTGTATCCACGCCTGGGCACATTGGAGGATCCTGGATGTTCCATCTTCCAATTAAAAAAACTTCACCACCATTTTATATAATCACCTCGTAATATCCATTATCTTTTTTGTTGTTTTTGGCTTTTTGTTGTTGTTTTTGTTATAAAAGATAAAAATATATATTTTTTAATTTTGTCAGAGTTTTTGTGATTTATTGTATTTATTTTTTGGTAACAACCCGCGTTACTATTGCGATTTTAATTTTGTAGACGAAAAAAAAGTTCTCTATTGGGATGGAGGTGAGTAGCATCCTCTTCCCCAGACATGACCCCTGATCTGTTCCATCATGGTTATACTTCATCCTGTGGTTATAATGTTAATATGGGATCCATGGAAGGAAACTCATTCTGTATGTCGTCTACGTATCTGCCGTTGAACGTTTATTACACGTGGGTGACATGTCTTATGGTCTTCAGACGATAGTCAGTCCATTTCTGAGGAGGAGGTTCCTGCGTGCAAAATAAAAATAAAAAGTTTAAGAAAGTCTACTGTGGTGGTCTCCAAACTGTGGACATCCAGCTGTTGCAAAACTACAACTCCAAGCATGCCCCAATTCCTACACTAACTGACTATGGCCAGCAATATTGGACGCTATGGGGAGCTGTTTTTTGGTCACTGGGTTACTCAACTTGGATTCCTCTGTTTTCTCCTCCCCTGTCCCCATGTTTCTCATAATTGTGTATAATAAACCTAAAGCCATGACCTATGGGTCTGCATAAAATTGTGCATAAGGGAAAAAGCAATAGTATATAAATGAAAGCCCAAACTCTCTGAACAGACCATCTAACCTCCTCCTATTAGGATTCTTCACCCATTCTAATAGAAGACACATTCTAGAACAAGGCAGCTCTGGTTCTGTGATATTATAGATGCTGCCCTCCCTGAGGGACAAGGAGCAGAATATTCTTTTGGTTTTCATGCAATACGTGAGTCTGCAGCGGGAATTCATCTCCTAGGATTTGGAAGCTGTCGCTGTTTATTTTGGAGCTCAGGATGGCAAGAGGAGATCTCCCAGAATGTGCAGAATTATTTTTACATCTTTTTGGCATATAATGCCATTGTTCTGTTCATGGAGCTCTTCCTAAACCGATTGCAGTCAGGCAGATGAGAATAGCAGCAGGAAGAGAACATTAGGGAACGGAAGAAGTCAATAGATGTTACATAAGGGTGGCATTACATAGCAAAGGTTTTATGAGCAGTCACAGAATTATCTATCTATCTGTCCATCTATCTATCGATCTATCTATCTCATATCTATCTATCTCATATCTATTTCATATTTATCTATCTATCTCATATCTATCTATCGATCTATCTATCGATCTATCTATCTCATATCTATCTATCGATCTATCTATCTCATATCTATCTATCTCCTATCTATCTCATATCTATCTATCTCATATCTATCTATCTATCTATCTCATATCTATCTATCTCATATCTATCTATCTATCTATCTCATATCTATCTATCTCATATCTATCTATCTCATATCTATCTATCTCATATCTATCTATCTATCTATCTATCTCATATCTATATATCTATCTATCTATCTCATATCTATCTATCTCATATCTATCTATCTATCTCATATCTATCTATCTCATATCTATCTATCTATCTCAATTCTATCTATGATCTATCTATCTCATATAGTGTTGCTCGCGAATATTCGCAATGCGAATTTTATTCGCGAATATAGCACTATTTATTCGTAATTACGAATATTCTTTTTTTTTTTTTTTTTTTTCACAGTACACATCACAGTGATCATCCCTCTCTGGTTCCAGCTTGTGTGGTATAAAGAAGGCTCTCATACTACTGTGTGAGACTGGCGCGCAAATTTTCGCATATGCTAATTATGGTTTATGTAAATTTTCGCATATGCTAATTTTCGCATACGCGAAGTTTCGCATATTCGAAAATAAAACGAGAATATTACGAATATGCGAATTTATCGAATATATGACGAATATTCGTCCATATATTCGCGAAATATCACGAATTCGAATATGGCCTATGCCGCTCAACACTAATCTCATATATATTTCACATCTATCTCATATCTATCTATCTATCTATCTATAATCTATCTATCTCATATCTATCTCCTATCTATCTATCTATCTATCTATCTCATATCTATCTATCTATCTCATATCTATCTATCTATCTATCTATCTCATATCTATCTATCTCCTATCTATCTATCTATCTATCTATCTCATATCTATCTATCTCATATCTATCTCATATCAATCTATCTATCTCATATCTATCTATCTATCTATCTATCTCATATCTATCTATCTCCTATCTATCTATCTATCTCATATCTATCTATCTCATATCTATCTCATATCTATCTATCTATCTCATATCTATCTATCTCATATCTATCTATCTATCTCATATCTATCTCCTATCTATCTATCTATCTCATATCTATCTATCTATCTCATATCTATCTCCTATCTATCTATCTCATATCTATATATCTCATATCTATCTATCTATCTATCTATCTCATATCTATCTATCTCATATCTATCTATCTATCTATCTCATATCTATATATCTCATATCTATCTATCTATCTATCTCATATCTATCTATCTCATATCTATCTATCTCATATCTATCTATCTATCTCATATCTATCTATCTCATATCTATCTATCTATCTATCTATCTATCACTTACCCATACATACCCTTCTGAGGACGTTATGTAAGCAATGAAACATGTATAGGGGGGGGGGGGGGGGCAAGTGTATATTGTTTTTAACAATTTGCTGTTATTGTGCCTAGTGAGTTAGAACAGTGCGGGCTCTTATGATAATGATACTTACTGGGTAATCCCAGCGGACATTGTTTGATCAGGGAGTACATGCCATAAGAATCTAATAAAGTAGAATTTTTTTAGGGGTGGGGATTCATATTATTTTTTTTTTATTTTATTTTTTTTAACCCGGGCTTCGGCCTGTGGGTCTGGTTGTGATAACAACCCTGGATATAAGATGAGATACAGTTGTGATACATGGAGGTATACAGGTTCCGTATGGCAGCACATTTGCGCACAGATGTTGTAGCTGGTCCTGTAGACCCTGTTCACTTCTAGGTTGCTGAAGCTGATGCTATAAATACTCAATTGGAGATAAATCTGGTGGGCGGGCAGGACAAGAAGGTGTCACAATCTGGTAGAGACAACCTAACTTTGTCACTAACAACGACATAATCTATCAATACTGATGAGTGCATGGAAGAGGCATGTCAAGCAGTCACTGATCTCTCACTAAGATGTACACTACCCAAAAGTAGCCTCTGAGGCTACAGTTATGCCCTTTTGTGATGAGACCCAGGGTCTTTACATATCTGCTTGAGACATAACTGTTTACTGAATTTTTTTTTGAGAATCCAACATCTCTATCTGGGAGAATTATTTGTTATGTCAACGTATTGACTCTTCTGAACCTATATGATAGAACTATCTGAGTGTCCGTCTGGTTTTAGGATTTAACAAATGCAGTAAATGCAGCCTTACCTTTAAACTAAAATCTGTTGAGGTAGATCTATTATCATAGTAAGCTGAGTTGCTCCCATTAATGGAGCCAAAACCTGTGGAATATACAAATGGGCACCTGTTATTTCGTTAAATCGGGGGTAGAAATATTTAGAATCATAATAAAAAGACTCAAGACTAACAAATGATTAAGGTTACAGAGTGTTAAAGGGGTACTCCGCTGCTCAGCATTTGGAACAAACTGTTCCAAACACTGGAGCCAGTGACGGGAGCTTGTGACATCATAGCCCCGCCCCCTCATGATGTCACACCCTGCCCCCTCAATGCAAGTCTATCGGAGGGGGCGTGACGGCTGTCACGCCCCCTCCCATAGACTTGCATTTAGGGTGGCGGGGCTATGACGTCACGAGCTCCCGGCGCCGGCTCCAGCTTTCGGAACAGTTTGTTCCAAACGCTGAACAGCAGAGTACTCCTTTAAAGGGGTACTCCGGTGGAAAACATTTATTTATTTATTTTTTTTAATCAACTGGTGCCATAAAGTTAAATAGATTTGTAAATTACTTCTATTAAAAAATCTTTATCCTTCCAGTAATTATTAGCTGCTGAATACTACAGAGGAAATTCCGTTCTTTTGGGAACACAGAGCTCTCTGCTGACATCACGAGCACAGTGCTCTCTGCTGACATCTCTGTCCATTTTAAGAACTGACCAGAGTAGGAGAAAATCCCCATAGCAAACATATGCTGCTTATGACAGTTCCTAAAATGGACAGAGATGTCAGCAGAGAGCACTGTGCTCGTGATGTCAGCAGAGAGCTCTGTGTTCCAAAAAGAACAGAATTTCCTCTGTAGTATTCAGTAGCTGATAAGTACTGGAAGGATTAAGATTTTTTAATAAAAGTAATTTACAAATCTGTTTAACTTTCTGGCACCAGTTGATAAAAAATAAATAAAAATAATAATAATAATAATAATGTTTTCCACCGGAGTACCCCTTTAACCCCAATTTAGTTGTAGGACTCTAGAACGCAGCCCAGTGACAATGCAAGTCTATGGCTTTGGGTGACTGGTTACAGTTTATGGGCAAGGGCCCATAAACCCCCATAAACATTGGGAGAACCTTCAAAGTCCAGACAGATGTTGTCCATGATCAGATTACAATCCAGAACCCCCGAAAGTAGTGCTCACTAGAGGGCAGCATAACGCCTGGTGTAGTGTTGTCTCCAAAATCGGCTTTACTTACTTTGCTGTACTGGCACAGGTTCGGGTGTATATGCAAAGTTATGTTCTCCAAGATTGTCTCTGTCAATGGTCTCTGTCAGATTACTGTCATTTTTCTCGGTGGCTTTCCTAGTTTAACAAAAAAATATATTACTATATATATTACTTGGTGGTTCTCCACTACTATAAAACCACCAACCAGATGCCGACAATGGATCCTACATTTCCTATATACAGCTTCACTAGAACATTCCATATAAAGTTGAGAAAAAATGTGAAATAACTTGGAATTCTGCATTGATCACTAATAAAATGTGACCTAATTGTTCTCTAAGCCAAATTTATAATCAAACACAATGCTACTAAACCAGGGGCGTAGCTAGAAACCACAGGGCCCCGGTGCAAAAATGTTCCCAGGGCCCCCCCATCACCTGACGACCCGCTTCCCCAATCCCGGGCGACCCCTTACTCAAAGATATCAGTGACTACAGCAGAAGAATACACAACTATATAAGTGACTAACAGGCAGGGCCGGACAGACAAAACATAGGCCCAGGCATTTAAGAATAAGCAGTCCATTTTTCTAGTGGGGGTCCAACTGCTGGGACCCCCATCTATCACCTTGGTTCCAGTTGCTCTCCAGCTGTTGTAAAGCTATAACTCCCATCATGTCTGGAGAGCCTCAGGCATTATAGGAGTTGTAGCTTTGCAATAGCTGGAGAGCCACAGATTAGGCTACATCGTCACCCATCATCACTGCAGAACTAACACGTGACTCCAGCTCTGATGGGACAGTCAGGAGAAAACAATGATATCAGTGACCTGAGTGACGTCTTCTCTGTTGTCTTTTCTTTTCTTCTCCATCCGGTCCAGACGTCAGGACTTCCTCCAGCTCCATCTTCTCTGCAGAGTCTGACACCCGGACATCATTAACTCCTCACTTTGTCAGTAGATCCTCATCCTCTGTATGAAGATATGAATCATTATTATTCTGCTAAATACTGTACCCCTTGAATATAATACTGCCACCTACTGTACCCCCTGAATATAATACTGCCACCCACTGCACCCCCTGAATATAATACTGCCATCTACTGTACCCCCTGAATATAATACTACCACACACTGTTCCCCTGAATATAATACTGCCACCTACTGTACCCCCTGAATATAATATTGCCACATACTGTTCCCCTGAATATAATACTGCCACACACTGTATCCCCTGAATATAATACTGCCACACACTGTTCCCCTGAATATAATACTGCTATCTACTGTACCCCTGAATATAATACTGCCACACACTGTTCGCCTGAATATAATATTGCCACACACTGTATCCCCTGAATATAAAACTACCATACACTGTACCTCCTGCATATATTATTCTGCCACCTCCTGTTCCCCCTGAATAAAATATTGCCACCTACTGTGACCCCTGAATATAATCCTGCCACCTACTGTGCTCTCTGAATACAATCCTGTCACATACCGTTCCCTTTGAATACAATCCTGCCACACAATGTACCCCTGAATATAATCCTGCCACACAATGTACCCCTGAATATAATCCTGCCACACAATGTACCCCTGAATATAATCCTGCCACACAATGTACTCTCTGAATATAATACTACCACACACCGTACCCTCTTAATATAACATTGTCACACGGTGCCCATGAACGTAATACTGCCACCCACTGAACCCATGAATATAATACTTCCGCACACTGTGCCCCTGAATATAAACCCTCAAAAATAACCATATTATACGCTGTACCATATAACCCTGCCACACACTACCTTCCAAATATAATAATCCCTCTATAATAATAATACTAATACTGTTACTTACTGTTTCTTCTCAGTTTAGCTGAATCACACCTGTCCTCCTCCAGACCCCTCTGTCCTCCTCCAGACCCCTCTGTCCTCCTCCAGACTCCTCTGTCCTCCTCCAGACCCCTCTGTCCTCCTCCAGACCCCTCTGTCCTCCTCCAGACCTCTCTGTCCTCCTCCAGACCCCTCTGTCCTCCTCCAGACCCCTCTGTCCTCCTCCAGACCCCTCTGTCCTCCTCCAGACCCCTCTGTCCTCCTCCAGACCCCTCTGTCCTCCTCCAGACCCCTCTGTCCTCCTCCAGACCCCTCTGTCCTCCTCCAGACCTCTCTGTCCTCCTCCAGACCCCTCTGTCCTCCTCCAGACCCCTCTGTCCTCCTCCAGACCCCTCTGTCCTCCTCCAGACCCCTCTGTCCTTCTCCTAGCTCCTCTGTTCCAACCCCCCTTTCCTCCCAGACCCATAAGTCCTCCTACATGCTCCTCTTCCCCCCTCCCTAGACCATCCGCCACCCCCAACACACACACACGCATAATACATACATAACAACCTAAAAAAAAAAAAGAGTCCAAAAAATGGCTCAATTAAGGACCGAAAAAATTAATAATATACAGTCAATGTAAATACATGAATAAAAATTCATCTCAAAGTTACAACATATATTACAACATATATTAAATAAAAAGTATGTAAAAAATATATGATATATATATGAAATAATCAATATATACCATATTTTTCGTCCTATAGGACGCACCGGCGTATAAGACGCACCCAATTTATAGGTGCAAAATCTAAAAAAATTCTAAAAAACTCCCAGCATGCCCGGACAGCCAACGGCAGATTGAAGACCACTGCATAGGAGGTAATACTCACGTGTCCCCGCCGCTCCGGACCCGTCACCACTGCCCTGGATGTCGCTCCATCGCTGTCGCCGCGTCCCCGTTGCTCCGGAACATCTCTGCTGCCGGCCGGGTATCCTCGCCCTCCGTCGCTGCCATCACGTCGTTACGCACGCCGACGCACGTACGCGACGACGTTATGACGAGGAAGGAGAGCGCCGGCCATACAGGGGATCCCTGAACGGAGAAGACACCGAGGAGGCAGGTAAGGTCCCTCCCGGTGTCCTGTAAGCACTAACCCGGCTATTCAGTCGGGCTGTTCGGGACCGCCGCAATTTTCCCGACAGCCCGACTGAACAGCCGGGTTAGTGTCACTTTCCCTTCAGACGCGGCGGTCAGCTTTGATCGCCGTGTCTGAAGGGTTAATACAGGGCATCACCGCGATCGGTGATGTCCTGTATTAGCCGCGGGTCCCGGCCGTTGATGGCCGCAGGGACCGCCGCAATAGGGGTGTATTCGCCGTATAAGACGCACCAACTCCCCCCCCCCCCCAGTTTTGGGAAAGAAAAAGTGCGTCTTATACGGCGAAAAATACGGTATATATATATGTAAAGCTACCTAAGTATAAATAATCCAGTAGATATTAGTAAAAAAGGACACAACACAATTAATGTATATATATATATATATATATATTGATTGATTCTTTCATATATATATAAATATATATATATATATATATATATATATATATATATATAAAGATATTATATATCATACATTTTTACATACACATTTTTTATTGGTTCATATACCGGTATATATACATTTTTATATTCTACCTATACGGACTCCACCCCCTCCCTTTGTTCATCCTGCTTTTTATTTAATATATGTTGTAACTTTGAGATGAGTTTTTATTAATGTATTTAAATTTTTTTCGTCCTATATGCATATTTTTTATTCATGTCTTTGTATTAAATAAAATTATATATATTTTTACATACTGATTATTTGTACCTCATTTTCATTGGGGCTCAAGGCCTTTGTGGCATACTGTAGGTTAATAATACATACATATACACGCACATCATACACACACATACATTATACATAAACACATACACCTGCCGCTTCCAGATCTCCCAGCATAATACATCTCCACACATCATACATACATCTTGCTTACACACATCTATCATTCATACACACACCATTCATACACACACATCATTCGTACATCATACATACAGTACATACACACACATCATTCGTACATCATACATACAGTATAAACACACACATCATTCATACATCATATATACAGTACATACACACATCATTCATACATCATACATACAGTATATACACACACATCATTCATACACCATACATACAGTACATACACACATCATACATACACCATACATACAGTACATACACACACCATTCATACACACACATCATTCGTACATCATACATACAGTATATACACACACATCATTCATACATCATATATACAGTACATACACACATCATTCATACACACACATCATTCGTACATCATACATACAGTATATACACCAACATCATTCATACATCATATATACAGTACATACACACATCATTCATACATCATACATACAGTATATACACACACATCATTCATACACCATACATACAGTACATACACACATCATACATACACACATCATACATACACCATACATACAGTACATACACACACATCATACATACATCATACATTCGTGCAAGCAGCGCTAAATGCCAGTGTAATGAAGAAAACTGTGCCCTGTAGTGGAATGTGACCCTCTGCACAGGGACACAGTTTTCTGCTTTGCAGAGCGCTCCCTCTCATTACATTCCCACTACCCTCCCTCAACTGTGTCCCTATACGGAGGGTCACATTCCGCTTCAGGGCACATGGCTGGTGGCCCGAGTCTCAAGAGGGACGTTGCATATGTGACGTACCTCCGCAGACCCGCACAGGACGACAGTGACGTCACTCTTCAGGGCGCCGCCGGAGAGAAGAGAAGCGCAGGTCAGGTAAGTTTGTCTATGTGTATGTGTGGGTGTCTGTGCATGTGTGGTTGTCTGTCTGTGTGTGTGTGTGAGTCGGTGGGGCGAGGGGGTAATGGGGGAACGACAATGCTACCGAATTTGGGGAACCTGCTACTACCTAATGTGGGGAAACTGCTTCTTCCTAATGTGGGGCTATACTGCACCTAATGTGGGGAGCTATACTGCCAACCTAATGTGGGGGAGCTATACTGCACCTAATGTGGGGAACTATACTGCACCTAATGTTGGGAACCTGCTTCTTCCTAATGTGGGGCTATACTGCACCTAATGTGGGGAGCTATACTGCCAACCTAATGTGGGGGAGCTATACTGCACCTAATGTGGGGAACTATACTGCACCTAATGTTGGGAACTATACTGCACCTAATGTGGAGAACTATACTGCACCTAATGTGGGGAGCTATACTGCACCTAATGTGGAGAACTATACTGCACCTAATGTGGAGAACTATACTGCACCTAATGTGGGGAACTATACTGCACCTAATGTGGGGAACTATACTGCACCTAATGTGGGGAACTATACTGCACCTAATGTGGGGAACTATACTGCATCTAATGTGGGGAGCTATACTGCACCTGATGTGGGGAACTATACTGCACCTAATGTGGGGAACTATACTGCACCTAATGTGGGGGAACATTATACTGCACCTAATGTGGGGGAACATTATACTGCACCTAATGTGGGGTAGCTATACTGCACCTAATGTGGGGAGCTATACTGCACCTAATGGGGGGAACTATACTGCACCTAATGTGGGGAAATATACTGCACCTAATGTGGGGGAACTATACTGCACCTAATGTGGGGAACTATACTGCACCTAATGTGGGGGAACATTATACTGCACCTAATGTGGGGAACATTATACTGCACCTAATGTGGGGTAGCTATACTGCACCTAATGTGGGGAGCTATACTGCACCTAATGGGGGGAACTATACTGCACCTAATGTGGGGAAATATACTGCACCTAATGTGGGGAACTGTACTGCACCTGATGTGGGGAACTATACTGCCAACCTAATGTGGGGGAGCTATACTGCACCTAATGTGGGGAGCTATACAGCACCTAATGTGGGGAACTATACTGCACCTAATGTGGGAACTATACTGCACCTAATGTGGGGGAACATTATACTGCACCTAATGTGGGGGACTATACTGCACCTAATGTGGGGGACTATACTGCACCTAATGTGGGGGATTATACTGCACCTATTGTGGGGGGACTGTTCTGCACCTAATGTGGGGGAACTGTACTGCACCTAATGTGGAGGAACTATACTGCACCTAATGTGGAGGACTATATTGCACCTAATGTGGGGAACTATACTGCATCTAATGTGGGGGAACTATACTGCACCTAATGTGGGGGAACTATACTGCACCTAATGTGGGGAACTATACTGCACCTAATGTGGGGGAACTATACTGCACCTAATGTGGGGAACTATACTGCACCTAATGTGGGGGAACTATACTGCATCTGATTAAGGGAGGCATGGGACTGATTAAGGGGGCAGGGGAATGATTAAATATATAAAAAAAATATTTGTTACAATGATTTTTTTCCTCTTTGTGTATGTTTATGGGGTAATAGGGGGGGGGGGGGGGCGCCACAAGGTTAGCTCGCACAGGGCGCCTGAACTCCTAAGGCCGGCCCTGTACACACATCATACATACACCATACATACAGTACATGCACACATCATACATACACCATACATACAGTACATACACACACATCATACATACACCATACATACAGTACATACACAAACATCATACATACACCATACATACAGTACATACATACATCATACATACACCATACATACAGTACATACACACACATCATACATACACCATACATACAGTACATACATACATCATACATACACCATACATACAGTACATACACACATCATACATACACCATACATACAGAACATGAACACACATCATACATACACCATACATACAGTACATGAACACACATCATACATACACCATACATACAGTACATGAACACACATCATACATACACCATACATACAGTACATGCACACACATCATACATACACCATACATACAGTACATGCACACACATCATACATACACCATACATACAGTACATACACACACATCATACATACACCATACATACAGTACATGCACACACATCATACATACACCATACATACAGTACATGCACACACATCATACATACACCATACATACAGTACATTCACACATCGTACATACACACATCATACATACACCATACATACAGTACATGCACACACATCGTACATACACCATACTTACAGTACATACACACATCATACATACACCATACATACACACATCATACACACATCATACATATACACTCTGCCTCCGGACCCGAAATCAACACGTACCCCCCAGTCCCCCCTCCCCTCCGGACCTGACATTAACACCGACTCCCACCTCCCCCCCTCTCCGGACCCAAAATTAAGCCCCAGCAACCCGACCACCTGGCCACCCCCGCCGCTCTACCGGACCCCAAATTAAGCCCCCGGACGCTCCTCCAGACCCAAAATTAAATTAACCCCTCCTCACTCACCTGTGGCCGCCATGAAGTTCTGTGAGGAGACCTGCTGGTGATCCGGTCCCTCCTCTGCGCTCACTCGTAGGCCGTTGCTGCAGGCATTAGGAGGGTGTCAGCATACGGTGAGGGGGGTGTACGTCTCGGCAGCATTAGGTGTGCTTAGGGGTTGTGGTAGAAGGGGGAAGGGGGGGGGGGTTGAGGCTAGCGCCGCGCCTGGTACTACCTAACCCACCTAATGTGGGGAGCTATACTGCACATGATGTGGGGAACTATACTGCACCTAATGAGGGGGAACTATACTGCACCTAATGTGGGGAACTATACTGCACCTAATGTGGGGGGAACTATACTGCACCTAATGTGGGGGGACTATACTGCACCTAATGTGGGGGACTATACTGTACCTAATGTGGAGGAACTATACTGCACCTAATGTGGGGAACTATACTGCCAACCTAATGTGGGGGAGCTATACTGCACCTAATGTGGGGAGCTATACTGCACCTAATGTTGGGAACTATACTGCACCTAATGTGGGGAGCTATACTGCACCTAATGTTGGGAACTATACTGCCAACCTAATGTGTGGGAGCTATACTGCACCTAATGTGGGGAGCTATACTGCACCTAATGTTGGGAACTATACTGCACCTAATGTGGGGAGCTATACTGCACCTAATGTGGGGAGCTATACTGCACCTAATGTGGGGAGCTATACTGCACCTAATGTTGGGAACTATACTGCCAACCTAATGTGTGGGAGCTATACTGCACCTAATGTGGGGAGCTATACTGCACCTAATGTTGGGAGCTATACAGCACCTAATGTGGGGAGCTATACTGCACCTAATGTGGGGAGCTATACTGCACCTAATGAGGGGAACTATACTGCACCTAATGTGGGGGAATATTATACTGCACCTAATGTGGGGGAGCTATACTGCACCTGCCACTGCCACAAGCCTCCCCTTCAGGCCCGGGACCTCGGCGGGGGAGGGGAGGGGCGGAGGGTTTGAGGCTAGCGCCGGGCCTGGTCCTGGCAACGCCGCTGCCGCAGCGTCCGTGGCGACAAGCCTCCCCTTCAGGCCCAGGATCTCGGCTTTGCCTGAGGGCCCGAAGTGTGGCAATAGTATAGTATAGTGGCAGGGAGGCCCTGCGGGCCCCCTGTGGTCAGGGGCCCGGTCGAAATGCCGACCTTTGCGACCTCTATAGCTACGCCACTGAAGTAAACCTATAACACCCAGACAATACTACAGCTCATGTCTATTATTGAGCACATAGGGGGAGACTTATCAAAACCAGTGCAAAGGAAAAGTTGCCCAGTTGCCCTTAGCAACCAATCAGATCGCTTCTTTCATTTTGTAGAGGCCTTGTTAAAAATGAAAGAAGCGATCTGATTGGTTGCTATGGGTAACTGGGCAACTTTTCCTCTGGACAGGTTTTGATAAGTCTCCACAATTGAGTAAACATCCACAGTGCAGGGAGGAAAAGACAGTGAGCTATTAGGAATTCCCTGAGTTTCTGAATTGATGACTAATAATTGTCGTCTGATTGTTAGATTAATTACAATTGTGGTGGCCCAGTACAAGAGTTACACCCCTGTACCCTTGCTGTGCCTATATTATCTGATGTAATGTATATTTGATGTTATGTACCTTTAAATGTTGTTACCAAGTCTTGTAACCAAGGAAGGTGCCAAGGATAGGACCCCTCCAGAGTCTCCCCCATATAAACCCTGGGAGGAGCTAGTTAGTTCTATGCATGCTGAGGAACAGTCAAGACCTGAGAGAGTGTCTGGTGTCCTGAGGAGACCCAAGGCCGACCACGCAGCCACGATTCTACCAATCCTGTGCCCCACAGGTGACCGTCAAAGCCTGGTAAGCTACACAAGGGGTGAAGTCAGTCCTAGTCAAGTCAGTCAAGATCAGTCTGCATAAAGTCAGCGTGGGCCTGCAGCAAATTGTCCAAAATCCACTACAAGTCCCAGCGAGCCCTAAAGCCTCTGAAGTCACTGGTCACCTCCTTGTGCCTAACTGAGCTGTAAAGACTATTCCATCTCTCTGACTCAGTAAAGCTACCGTTGTTCCGTAACTTGGCATCGGACTCATTATTTGCCCCGAGCCTAGCCCAGGATCCACGGCCATATCTTCGGGTGGTGTAGAGGTAAAATCAAGCCCTGGCGTCACGAACACAAGGGGTTAATGCCATTTGCCCCTAGGGTAATAACATCTGCCCTCCATCACACCCTCACCACACAATTATAACCAACACATTTTAGATAAGCTGGTGACACACAAACAGTACTGTTTATTTTTATTTAATACAGCTTGTTAAGTAAACATTTACAGTGCAGGGAGGAAGCGTATGAATGTAAAAACCTGTAGATCCCCATTTAGTAGCAATCACGTCCGCCAAACATTTCCTGTAACTGCAAATGATATTTGTACAATTTTGATGGTATGAAGACTACCCGCCTGGAGTAGTTGTGACTAGTGCAGGTAACTCTAAAAAGTTCACTTACTTTTTATTGCAACTGTGACACACATCTTTATCAGAACATTCTATATAACACGGAGCATCACTAGAACATTCCATAGAACACACAAATCACTAGAACATTCCATAGAACACACAGATCACTAGAACATTCCATAGAACACACAGATCACTAGAACATTCCATAGAACACACAGATCACTAGAACATTCCATAGAACACACAGATCACTAGAACATTCCATAGAACACACAGATCACTAGAACATTCCATAGAACACACAGATCACTAGAACATTCCATAGAACACACAGATCACTAGAACATTCCATAGAACACACAGATCACTAGAACATTCCATAGAACACACAGATCACTAGAACATTCCATAGAACACACAAATCACTAGAACTTTCCATAGAACACACAACATCACTAGAACATTTCATATAACAAGCAGGTCACAAGAACATTCCATATAACACACAGGTCACTAGAACATTCCATTTAACACACAGGTCACTAGAACATTCCACAGAACACACAGGTCACTAGAACATTCGATATAACACACAGGTCACTAGAACATTCCATAACACACAGCGACACTAGAACATTCCATGTAATACACAGCGACACTAGAACATTCCATATAACACACAGGTCACTAGAACATTCCATAGAACACACAGGTCACTAGAACATTCCATATAACACACAGCGACACTAGAACATTTCATATAACACACAGGTCACTAGAACATTCCATGTAACACACAGGTCACTAGAACATTTCATATAACACACAGGTCACTAGAACATTCCATAACACGCAGCGACACTAGAACATTCCATATAACACACAGTGACAATAGAACATTCCATATAACACACAGCGACACTAGAACATTCCACAGAACACACAGGTCACTAGAACATTCAATATAACACACAGCGACACTAGAACATTCCATGTAATACACAGCGACACTAGAATATTCTATATAACACACAACATCACTAGAACTTTCCATATAACACACAACGTCACTAGAACATTCCATATAACACACAACGACACTAGAACATTCCATATAACACACAACGACACTAGAACATTCCATATAACACACAGCGACACTAGAACATTCCTTATAACACACAGGTCACTAGAACATTCCATATAACACACAGCGACACTAGAACATTCTACATAACACACAACATCACTAGAACATTCCATATAACGCACAGCGTCACTAGAACATTCCATATAACGCACAACGACACTAGAACATTCCATATAACACACAGGTCACTAGAACATTCCATATAACACACAGCGACACTAGAACATTCCATATGACACACAGCGACACTAGAACATTTCATATAACACACAGCGACACTAGAACATTCCATATAACACACAGGTCACTAGAACATTCCATATAACACACAGCGACACTAGAACATTCCATATAACACACAGCGACACTAGAACATTCCATGTAACACACAGCATCACTAGAACATTCCATATAACACACAGCATCACTAGAACATTCCATGTAACACACAGGTCACTAGCACATTCAATATAACACACAGCGACACTAGAACATTCCATATAAGGCTGGGTTCACACTACGATTTGTAACTACGGTTCCCGTATATGGCTGGGAGGAGGGGGGCGGGGCTTAATCGCAGCGCCCGCACTCAACAGTATTCGGGAACCGTATTTAATGCATGTCTATGAGCCGACCGGAGTGAACCGCAGCCTGCGGTCGGCTGCTTTTTCGGCCGTATGCGGTTTCCCGACCGCAGGCAAAAACGTGGTCGACATGCATTAAATACGGTTCCCGAATACGGCTCAGTGCGGGCGCCTCGTTTAAGCTCCGCCCCCTCCTCCCAGCCGTATACGGGAACCGTAGTTACAAATCGTAGTGTGAACCCAGCCTAACACACAGCGACACTAGAACATTCCATATAACACACAGCGACACTAGAACATTCCATATAACACACAGGTCACTAGAACATTCCATATAACACACAGCGACACTAGAACATTCCATATAACACACAGCGACACTAGAACATTCCATATAACACACAGGTCACTAGAACATTCCATATAACACACAGCGACACTAGAACATTCCATATAACACACAGCGACACTAGAACATTCCATATAACACACAGCGACACTAGAACATTCCATATAACACACAGCGACACTAGAACATTCCATATAACACACAGGTCACTAGAAAATTCCATATAACACACAGCGACACTAGAACATTCCTTATAACACACTGCAACACTAGAACATTCCATATAACACACAGGTCACTAGAACATTCCATATAACACACAGCGACACTAGAACATTCCTTATAACACACTGCAACACTAGAACATTCCATATAACACACAGTGACACTAGAACATTCCATATAACACACAGCGACACTAGAACATTCCTTATAACACACAGCGACACTAGAACATTCCATACAACACACAACACACAGCGACACTAGAACATTCCTTATAACACACCGCAACACTAGAACATTCCATACAACACACAGCGACACTAGAACATTCCATATGTGGTATGGCGGGGTGTGAGGTGCAGGGCAGATGTTGTTACCCTAGGGGCAGATGGTATTAATCCCTTGTGTTTGTGAAGCCAGGGCGTGGTTTATCCTTAACCACCCGAAGGTATACCGCTGGATCCTGGGCTAGGCACGGGGGCCATGAAGATACCAATCCCAAGTTACGGACAACAGTAGCTTTACTGAGAGTAGACAGATGTTACCGTCTATGCAGTACAGCCAGGGCCAAAGGAGGTGACCAGTGACACAGAGGCCTCGCAGAATTTAGTGCAGGCCATGCTGGGTAGACAGAAGACTTGACTGACTTGTGACTGACAGGACGGTGACTTTTTCTTACTTTCACTTGACTTGAGGTCTCCACTACTCTGGACACACACACTAGACGACTGCACTGGACCTCAGCAGAAGAGAGAGAAGCTCCACCCAGGGCTTATATGGGGGAGACTAGCAGGGAGCCCATAGGTCACCTTTGGGGTCAGCTGGTCACTGGTACCTCCTCGGTAACAATCACATGGTACATTTTATTAAAGGCATAACACATTTTTTAAAATACAACAAATATACAAATGGGGAAACAACTACAGGGGGCTCTGGGGACACAGGGAGACACTGCCTGACAGGGCAGGAAAGGTACGGGGAAACACCATCCCGTACTGGGCCACCACATATATAACACACAGCGACATTCCATAGAACACACATCTCCACCCTGACAGCTTTTTATATTGCTTGGAAATGTCTATTTTGTCATAGAAGTGAACCCCAAATTGCCCCGTGCATCATGAATAACATCCCCTAATATTTTATATTGAGTGCATTCTCCTGGTAGGTGACAGCAGTGTGATCTAGCGCTCCCTGCTGGAGGGTGATAGATGACTTACCATGCATCACTCTGATAGCTGCTCTCTGTGAAGAGGAGGAAAGAAAATGTCAGGAGAGCAGTAAAATGTATGGAAATAATAATGTATGCGCGACAGAGAGAGCGGCGCGCTACAAAATACCATGGATAAAAGACAAAGATCACAGGGTAATGATAGACGCCGTGTACACAGCCTGAAGAGAATTAGTCTCTGTGAAGCCCAAAAAGTCATAAATTAGGTGCAACTAAATATTTACACGACGCGTTTCCTTCGTATCTTAGATGTTCGGTATTAAAGCAGCAGCTCCGCAGGATCTATAAAAATCTATTTTTGACTCTTTGATCTGGCACAGTTGCTATTTTGTTATTCTGGGAAAGAAAATCACCGGCATCTCTGCAGCGCGAGAACCCCATCAAACAGCGCCTTATATCGCAACTTCCTGGACCCCCGTGTGCCATAATAACACATATAACCTGAATATGGTCCTCGTGTATAATATAAAGTCATCAAGAGACAATAGAGAGATTCTGAGAAGCAATGCATTGAGCGGTCTAAGGTATGACCACCCATGTCCCCAAACCTAAGACATTTGTATCACAAGTTGTGTATATGTCCCCCTTCATCACTTTTCAAACCAGACCCCCTGAACAAATAGGGAGTCAGATTATACTCTAAAACTAATACAAACCTCACCAGACTTCCTAAACAAATAAAACCTCCAAACCAGACCACCAGAAACAATACAGACCCCAGACTAGACCTCCAAACAGATATAGACCCCAGACTAGACCCCCTACCTGCCAGGGGTAATATCCATCTGGGGGCCTGTCTACCTACTGGGAAGCCCTACCTGATCATCATGTAGGGCTCCCTAGTAGGTAGACAGGCCCTCAAACAGATATCATCCCCATCAGTGGGGAAACTATGCTAACTAATGTGGGCAAACTGCTACCTAATGTGGGCAAACTGCTACCTAATGTGGGGAAACCATACTACCTAATGTGGGGAAACTATGCTACCTAATGTGAGGAAACTATGCTACTTAATGTGGGGAAACTATGCTAACCTAGGTAGACAGGCCCTCAAATAGATATGATCCACATCAGTGGGGAAACTATGCTAACTAATGTGGGTAAACTGCTAACTAATGTGGGGAAACTGCTACCTAATGTGGGGAAACCATACTACCTAATGTGGGGAAACTATGCTACCTAATGTGGGGAATCTATGCTACCTACTGTGGGGAAACTATGCTACCTGATGTGGGAAAACAATGCTACCTGATGTGTGGAAACTATGCTACTTAATGTGGGGAAACTATGCTACCTAATGTGGGGAAACTATGCCTTGTCTACATAGGGGGTATAATTGTTTAAATGAGAGCCCTACCTGCCAGGGATCATATCCATCTGGGGGCCTGTCTACCTACTGGGAAGCCCTACCTGATCATCATGTAGGGCTCCCTAGTAGGTAGACAGGCCCCAAAATAGATATGATCCCCATCAGTGGGGGCTATGCTACCTAATGTGGGGAATCTATGCTACTTAATGTGGGGAAACTATACTACCTAATGTGGGGAAACTATGCTACCTAATGAGGGGAAACTATGCTACCTAATGTGGGGAAACTATACTACCTAATGTGGGGAAACTATGCTACCTAATGAGAGGAAACTATGCTACCTAATGAGGGGAAACTATGCTACCTAATGAGGGGAAACTATGCTACCTAATGTGGGGGAACTATGCTACCTAATGTGGGGAAACTATGCCACCTAATGTGGGGTAACTGCTACCTAATGTGGCTACCTAATATGGGGAACTGCAGCCTACATAATGCTGCATTAATGTGAGTTGCAGTGCAATTTGATGGCATAGTACTTTTTTCTTCTTTTTTATTTTTTATTTATTTGGGCGGGGGAGCATCGTTTCAATCTTGGACCCAGGCAGCAAGCACAATGTCAGGTCACGTGACTGTGTAGCACGGGCTGTTGGAGATCAGCAGGGATGGCGCTCACTTCAGGACACCCCGGCGGACATGAAGAGTGGCGGAGCAGGGGAGGCCTGATGGGACTGTCTGTCACTGTCTCAGAGCATCGATATGGGGGGCCTGAATGAGCAGCGGCATATGGGGGGTCTTAATAAATAATTAACAACTGTTATTGTGTGTGTGTGTGTGGGGGGGGGGTCCTCCTGAGCAACTGATATGGGTGGGGGCCCCCCTGAGCAAGTGACATATGACGTATGGCGGGGGGGGGGGGGGGGGGAGAGAGAATAGATGGATAGATAGATATGAGATAGATAGAAATAGATAAAAATCGGAAGAAAAGCAGCACTCAGTCTTGGAGCAGATGTAGTAGGTGCACGCAGACCCAGACCCTGGTCAGGGGTCCATGAATTTCACAGAAAAAAATCCAGATAAATCCGCAGCACACAAATCCAGTATAGTGGAAAAAAAGAAAGGTCTTATTTCATCATGTGAATGTCATAAAGCGACGTTTCAGCTGGATGACCCAGCTGAAACATCGCTGTATGACATTCACATGATGGAATAAAACTTTGCCTTTTTTTCACTATACTGGATTTGTGTGCTGCGGATTTATCTGGATTTTTTTCTGTAAAAATAGATAAAGATAGATATATAATGATAGATTGATAGATAGATAGATGTGAGATAGATCGATAGATATGAGATAGATAGATAGATAGATATGAGATAGATAGATATGAGTTAGATAGATAGATAGATAGATAGATAGATAGATAGATAGATATGAGATAGATAGATAGATAGATAGATATATATGAGATAAATAGATATAAGATAGATATATAGATATGAGATAGATAGATATGAGATAGCTAGATATGAGATAGATAGGTATGAGATAAATAGATATGAGATAGATAGATATGAGATAGATATGAGATAGATAGATATGAGATAGATAGAGAGATATGAGATAGATAGATATGAGATAGATAGTTAGATAGATATGAGATAGATAGATATGAGATAGATAGATATGAGATAGATAGATATGAGATAGATAGATATGAGATAGATAGATAGATAGATAGATATGAGATAGATAGATAGATATGAGATAGATAGATAGATAGATATGAGATAGATAGATAGATAGATATGAGATAGATAGATAGATATGAGATAGATAGATATGAGATAGATAGATATGAGATAGATAGATATGAGATAGATAGATATGAGATAGATAGATATGAGATAGATAGATAGATAGATATGAGATAGATAGATATGAGATAGATAGATATGAGATTGAAAGATAGATAGATAGATATGAGATAGATAGATAGATATGAGATAGAAAGATAGATAGATATGAGATAGATAGATAAATAGATAGATATGAGATAGATAGATAGATAACTAACATTCACTGAAGTTACTGAACAATGATTGATATAAGAGTCGTCCTTGTTCAGATCAGTTCGGCCTCCTATAGGGTCTCCTTCTTCCTGGGCTGTAATAACTCATTGACTAAATTAATTTTGCATGGGGGCCGCCATTCCATCCCCTAACAGCTTTCCTAAAATAATTCCCCATCCTGCAGTGAGGCGTCTCTCTGTGTCACTGAACGTCGCCGCCGATTCTCAATTTACCTCTTTTCTTCTTTTTTCTCCTTTTGCGACAAAACACGATAAGGACGATGATGACGATGAGGAGCAGCAAACCCCCGAGCGACGCGAAGACGGCGATGAGGATGATGTCCGTCTGACTGAGCGAAGAGCCGCTCCCTAACAGAGACATAAGTACCATCTTTTTAGCACTTTATAGTATTTAGACTAGTGTTTCCCAACCAATGTGCCTCCAGCTGTTGCAAAACTACAACTCCCAGCATGCCCGGACAGCAAACGGCTGTCCGGGCATGCTGGGAGTTGTAGTTTTGCAACAGCTAAAGGCACACTGGTTGGGAAACACAGGTATAGTTTCAAACTCTAGTTTCAAAATCCATATACACAGAGCTCCCCCTAGTGGTGGCAGAGTATAGTCAATTCTTTAGCATTTAACTATGATTTTTACGGTTGTGTTAAACATAGATCGTAAACTAAAATGGGGGGCTAGCCTTCTCTGTAGCATGGACACCTATGGTTGATACATAATAGGGCCGGTACCTACCTGGGATGTGTTCCTTTACAGTAACGTTGGCCGTCGCTGACTGCGGTTGGGTCAGAGTCTGTATCGAGGCCAGACAGGTCAGGCTCAGATCCCATTCAGGACTAATTGTAAAAGTGCTTATGGCTGTCACATAGTCATTGGCGTCTGTGGAGTATATAGTGGAGTAATACAAAGTATCCGCCAAGGTATTATTTAGGTGCCAGGTGATGGACGGCGCCGGGTACCACTGTGCCGCTTGGCAGACCATGCTGACCGTGGAGTTCGGAGTCACGGTGACACTTCCGTTTGTTATACGAAGAGAGCCGCTCACTGAGAAGGAAGAGAAATTTTTTTGTTTTTTAGTTAAAGTGGTTTGTAAATGACTTCTAATTAATCCTTCCAGTACTTATCAGCTGCTGTTTACTACAGAGGAAGTTGTATAGGTCTTTACTGTCTGACCACAGTGCTCTCTGCTGACACCTCTGTCCGTGTCAGGAACTGTCCAGAGCAGGAGAGGCTTGCTATGGAGATTTGCTCCTGCTCTGGACAGTTCCTGACACGGACAGAGGTGTCAGCAGAGAGCACTGTGGTCAGACTGGAAAGAACTACACAACTTCCTCTGGAGCATACAACAGCTGATAAGAACTGGAAGGATTAAGATTTTTAAATAGAAGTAATTTACAAATCTGTTTAACTTTCTGGAACCACTTTAACACTCCACTACAATGATATTGTCACACCAAAAAAAGAAAAAAGTTGTGGATTTATAAAAATCACATGATAGGTAGCCATGTTAATCATATGCAAATGATGCCAAAATAATGGAATCAAAATATTCAAAAACATCTTGATTTACAGTGGTCCCTTAACATACGATGGTAATCCGTTCCAAATGGACCATCGTTTGTTGAAACCATCGTATGTTGAGGGATCCGTGCAATGTAAAGTATAGGAAGTTATACTCACCTGTCCCCGCCGCTCCGGACCTGTCCCCACTCCTCACCGCTGCCCTGGATGTCGCCCTCCATCGCTGTCGCCGCGTCCCCGTGATGTCCCCGCCGCTCCGGAACGTCTGTGCTGCCCGGGATTGTCATTCTCACGTCGCCGTCATTAAGTCACTACGCACGCTCCTCTTATTGGTTGATGAGACGGCGTGCGCGACGACGTGATGACGGCAATGTAGAGGACGCTCCGCAGCCCCGAGGACAGGTAAGAGACCATCACGGGAGCACATGGGGCACCGCAAACGGCTATCCTGCGGCAGCTGAAGAAGTTTGCGCTGCCGGAAAGCCATTTATGCGATGGCCCCGACATACAAAAGCATCGTATGTTGATGCTGCCTTCAACATGCGATGGCCTCTGAGAGGCCATCGCATGTTGAAATTATCGTATGTTGGGGCCATCGTAGGTCGGGGGGGTCACTGTATTTAGGGTATGAGGGTATTAACGGTTGTAAAGAAGGTTCTGCCACGCTGAATGTACTTGGAGACATAAAAAATCCTCCCAGGGAGCCATTTCTCAACACGAAAATGTCAGGCTGCATGTTATTCGTGCTACTGTGAGCAGCCTGGGAGGCTTTAAAGGAGTAGTCCAGTGGTGACTCAGTGGTGAACAACTTTTCCCCTATCTTAAGGATAGGGGATAAGTTGCAGATCGTGGGGGGTCCGACCGCTGGGGCCCCCTGCGATCTCCTGTATGGGGCCCCGACAGCCCGCGGGAAGGGGGCGTGTTGACCTCCGCACGAAGCGGCGGCCGACACGCCCCCTCAATACAACTCTATGGCAGAGCCGAAGCGCTGACTTCGGCCATCTCCGGCTCTGCCATTGAGATGTATTGAGGGGGCGTGTCGGCCGCCGCTTCGTGCGGGGGTCAACACCCGCTCTCTGGCCGGAGAGCCTGGCCCCCGTACAGAGAGATCGCAGGGGGCCCCAGCGGTCGGACACCCCGTGATCTCAAACTTATCCCCTATCCTTAGGATAGGGGATAAGTTTTTCACCACTGGACTACCCCTTTAACATACAACCATGACCTGCAGCATCTCCGGACTTGTCTTCCATGGAGCACATACCAAGCACATTCAGCGTGGAAGAACATTCCTTAGACAAGAGGGTTGTGCAGTGAAAGTAACAACCTGTGTATGCTGTCAAAAAGTATAATAAAGCCATCCTGCACAGATCTTCCATTATTAGATGAGCAGCCAGGCTGGTAGCTCTGACATCCCACCACAATCTATGAAAGCGAAGTTCCCTCCCTGCTCACCTCTCCCCTTCTGACTGTTCCGGACAAGACCAGTGATGGAAAGAGGGGGAGCACATATTACTTCTCATTAGATTTAAAGGCAGCAGTGAGCCCATTCTGACAAAAACTACTGTGTCTTCCTCCTGTCTTTAAATAGGCACTGTCATTAAAACTAATTTTTGCTATTGCACTCCTTATGGTAAATAAAAAATCTTTCTAATGTACTTTGTGTTTTTTTTTTAAATGAAGTTGCCACTAGTGTCTCCCTACTTGTCCAGAGCACATTTCCCCCCCCCCCATCTTTTGCACAGACGTTGGACTCCTGCTTGCCTGGCAGAAGTCCAAAATCAGGAAATGCAGTCTGGAGTACTGACGGGGGGGATCGGGGGTGGGGGGTTTGCAGCCTTAGCCAATCATAGCTCATCTCAGACTTAACTGTCGTTTTCTGTTGGTTGCAGAGTAAGGGAGGAAGTTCTCCCCTGTATGGCTTCAGATGATGTCGCACCTGCTGGGTAACGCCCCTTCTCAGTCTGTGAACCTGAACCTGAGGCTGAGCAGAATATACAGAGCTATATCAAGGTAGAAAACAAAAAATAATACAACTAAAGGCAGGGGGTGGTTTATCATGATGGGGACAGTGAACTGGGAGGATTATAAAATGTATCAAGTTAATGAGAGGTAATCTTTAAGTCTAATGAGCAGTAATATGAGCTACTCTCTTCACATCAATGGTCTTTTTTATGAACAGACAGAAGAGATATGGCGTATGAGGGCCACATGTTATCAGTGAGGTTATTAATGATTGTAAAGAATGTTCTGCCATGCTGAATGCACTTGGGCATGCAATTCATCAAGATCCGCTGCTGGCAACTCTCTGTGCAAATGACAACCAATGAAGTCCCAGGTTTGCTCAGTGAGCCTGTTCTGATGGAAACTACTGTGACTAAGAAAGACTTCCTTCTGCCTTCAAATTTAATGAGCAGTAATATGAGCTCCCCCTCTCACATTAATGGTCTTGTCCTGGGCAGACAGGAGAGAAGAGGGAGCAGAAAAGCTGTGCTTTCAGAAAGTGTGCCGAAATGTTTAGAGAGGTAAGTTCAGTAATATCTGTACCCTTGTTCATGATATTTAGAGATTCTCTGGTGTCTGGTATTGTGCCAAGGGACTGGCGCAAGGCTAATGTGGTACCAATCTTCAAGAAGGGCTCTAGGTCTTCGCCAGGCAATTATAGACCGGTAAGTCTAACGTGCATTGTGGGTAAATTGTTTGAAGGACTTATAAGGGATTACATACAGGAATACATAGGGGATAATTGTATTATAAGTGATAGCCAGCATGGGTTTACTAAGGATAGAAGTTGTCAAACCAATCTAATTTGCTTTTATGAAGAGGTGAGTAGAAGCCTTGACAGAGGAATGGCTGTGGATATAGAGGGGGGGCTGTGTATATAGAGGGGGGCTGTGTATATATAGAGGAATGGCTGTGGATATAGAGGGGGGCTGTGTATATAGAGGGGGGGCTGTGTATATATAGAGGAATGGCTGTGGATATAGAGGGGGGCTGTGTATATAGAGGGGGGCTCTGTATACAGAGGAATGGCTGTGGATATAGTGTTTCTGGATTTTGCCAAAGCGTTTGATACTGTCCCTCACAGACATCTGACAGGTAAGTTAAGGTCCTTGGGCTTGGAAACTTTAGTTTGTAACTGGATTGAACACTGGCTCATGGATCGTACCCAGAGAGTGGTGGTCAATGATTCGTACTCTGATTGGTCCCCGGTTATTAGTGGTGTACCCCAAGGTTCAGTACTGGGCCCGCTGTTGTTTAATTTATTTATCAATGATATAGAGGATGGTATTAACAGCTCTGTTTCTATCTTTGCAGATGACACCAAGCTTTGTAGCACGGTACAGTCTATAGAGGATGTGCATAAGTTACAAGATGACTTGGATAGACTGAGTGTCTGGGCATCCACTTGGCAAATGAGGTTCAATGTGGATAAATGTAAAGTTATACATCTGGGTACTAATAACCTGCATGCGTCGTATGTCTTAGGGGGATTAAACTGTCAGAGTCACTGGTAGAGAAGGATCTGGGTGACTTGTAGATCACAGACTACAGAATAGCACAATGTCAGGCTGCTGCTTCCAAAGCCGGCAGGATATTGTCATGTATCAAAAGAGGCATGGACTCAAGGGACAGGGACATAATACTCCCCCTTTATAAAGCATTGGTATGGCCTCACCTGGAATATGCTGTTCAGTTTTGGTCGCCTGTCCATAAAAGGGACACTGCGGAGTTGGAAAGGGTGCAGAGACGCGCGACTAAACTAATATGGGGCATGGAACATCTTAGCTATGAGGAGCGATTAAAGGAGTTACAATTGTTTAGTCTTGAGAAGAGACGTTTAAGGGGGGATATGATAAACGTATATAAGTATATTAATGGTCCATACAAAAAATATGGAGAAAAACTGTTCCAGGTTAAACCCCCCCAAAGGACGAGGGGGCACTCCCTCCGTCTGGAGAAGAAAAGGTTTAGTCTAAAGGGGCGGCACGCCTTCTTTACCGTGAGGACTGTGAATTTATGGAACGGTCTACCTCAGGAACTGGTCACAGCAGGAACAATTAACAGCTTTAAAACAGGGTTAGATACATTCCTGGAACAAAATAACATTAAAGCTTATGCAGAATTATAAAACTACATCCCTTTCCCTTATCCCCTTACATCCTTCCCTTCAATTCCCTGGTTGGACTTGATGGACGTATGTCTTTTTTCAACCATACTAACTATGTAACTATGTAACTATGTAACTCAGCTGATATGGAGAGAGACCTGTGCGGTATGAATAATAACATTAGTAAGTTACCTTATTATATTTTTTGACACCATACACAGGTTGTTTCTTTAATAACCTAACTTATAGCATGCCAAGTTGAGTAAGTGCGTCTATTTCTGCATGTGTTGCTCATACTCTTAGAAGATTAAGCTACATACTATTATATATATCAAAATAAAAAAAAAATTATATATATATATATATATATATATATATTAGGGATCGACCGATTATCGGTATGGCCGATATCATCGGCCGATAATCACGATTTTGGGCATTATCGGTATCGGCAATTACCTTGCCGATAAGCCGATAATGCCCTGCCCCCACCGCACCTCGAACGACCCCCCCCCCCACCGCGACCGCACCGCGACCACCCCCCCCCCCCGCCCCACCGCACCGCGTCGCACCCCCCACCGTAGTGCTGGGCGGTATACCAGTATGGATTTTTGCCCATACCGCTATACCGGTCGGGCCCCTCCCCCACCCTCCGAGTCAATAAAAAAAATTAAACTTACCCCTAATGGGGGTGGTCCGGGCCATCCATCCTTCCTGTAGTGTCTGGCGGCATTCCGGGTGGAGGGTGAACCGGTCCGGGCTGTCCTTCTTCTCCGGGGGTCATCTTCTCCACTCCGGCCTAGTACGCTGCATAGACGCCGCTACGCCGTGACGTCAGGTGCGTCGCTGCGCATGGGCGTCACTGCGCAGCGGCGTCTATGCAGTGTACTAGGCCGGAGCCTGTCCGGAGTGGAGAAGATGACCCCCGGAGAAGAAGGACAGCCCGGACCGGTTCACCCTCCACCCGGAATGCAGCCGGACACTACAGGAAGGATGGATGGATGGCCCGGACCACCCTGACAGGTAGGGGGAGAGAAGCGGGTGGTGGCGGCGGCGGCCTATGGCACCGCAAAAGCCACTGCAGAGCATTGATTTAAAGCGCCGCTTTAAATCAATGATCTGCAGCGGTGTCGAGGGGGGATAAATAGCCGATAACTTATACCAGAATATCGGTATCAGTTATCGGCTATCGGCCCTAAAAAAATGATATCGGTCGATCCCTAATATATATATATATATATATATATATATATATATATATAAAATATATATAATATATATATATATATATATATATATACACACATATACGTTCTAGCAGCATTAAAGGGGTACTCCGGTGAAAAACATTATTTTTTAAATCAAAAGGTGCCAGAAAGTTAAACAGATTTGTATATTACTTCTATTTAAAAATGTCAATCCTTCCAGTACTTATCAGCTGCTGTATGCCCCAGAGGAAGTTCTTTTGTTTTCACATTTATTTTCTGTCTGAACACACTGCTTTCTGCTGACACTAGTGTTGAGTGCAAATATTCA
Source organism: Hyla sarda (assembly GCF_029499605.1). NCBI lineage: Eukaryota > Metazoa > Chordata > Amphibia > Anura > Hylidae > Hyla > Hyla sarda. Next base: position 493,817,139 of record NC_079190.1, on the reverse strand, counting down.
AAATGTGAATTTTTACCGCGAATATTGGCACTTCGCTATTTAGCGAATATTTAGAATATAGTGATATGTATTCGTAATGACGAATATTATTTTAAAATTATCTTTTTCCAAATATGCAAATATATGCAAATATGCGAATATGCAAATATCGGCACTTCCAGTCAGAGGACACTGATCCCTTCCTTCTTTTAGGTGAAAGATATAATCGCACATGCGCACTTTGCGAATTTCATGTGACTTTTTGCATAAAAAAAAGAGACCGAACATAGCGAATATGCGAATTCCGCGAACATAGGATGAATATTCGTCCATATATTCGCCAAATATCGCAAATTCGAATATGGCCCCTGCCGCTCATCACTGGCTGACACCTCTGTCCATGTCAGGAACTGTCAAGAGCAGGATAGGTTTGCTATAGGGGATTTACTCCTGCTCTGGACAGTTCCTAAAATGGATAGCAAGGAGAAAGTGACCTTCACCCAGGTGCTCAGAAGTCCAGAGAGATCTCACAGCCAAGTCATGGAAGTCAATTAAAGTTCAAGCTTTATTGGTTCACAAGAACAATAATGCGTTTCGGGGTTAGCATACCCCTTCTTCAGATTAACAGATTGTCAATCTGAAGAAGGGGTATGCTAACCCCGAAACGCGTTATTGTTGTTGTGAACCAATAAAGCTTGAACTTTAATCTACTTCCATGACTTGGCTGTGAGATCTCTCTGGACTTCTGAGCGCCAGGGTGAAGGTCACTTTCTCCTTGCTATCCAGTTCATCTACAGGATTTCCATCTAGACCTATCCTGAGACCTGCGGGCCTGCACAGAATCCTCCTTCTTTACCTCAGAAAAAAAAACTTCCTCTGTAGCATACAGCAGCGGATAAGTACTGGAAGGGTTAAGATTTTTAAATGGAAGTCATTTACAAATCTGTTTAACTGGCACCAGTTGATTTAAAAAAATAAAAAATAAAATGTTTTTCAACGGAGTACTCGTTTAAAGCAAATTCAGACCAATAAGACATATCGTTGAAGTTGTGCTTATGTATTAAAGGGGTACTCCAATGCTAAGACATCTTAGCTCCTATCCAAAGGATAGGGGATAAGATGCCTGATCGCGGGGGTCCCCATGATCTTGCACGCAGCACCCCGTTATAATCAGTCCCCGGAGCATGTTCTCTCCAGGTCTGATTACTGGTGATCACGGGGCCGGAGCGTTGTGACATCACGGCTCCGCCCCCGTGTGATGTCACGCTCCGCCCCCTCAATGCAAGCCTATGGGAGGGGCGTGACAGCTCCTTTGGATAGGGGATAAGATGTCTTAGCCCTGTTTATTAATATTTAATATACACACCCTGGACGGACAGGTATGCGTCTTTGAACGATGCGGAGAGGCTGCTGCATCTCACGACTCCGGAGTTGGTTTTGTTGACGTTGATGATGGTTATCTCTGAGGTGAAGGCTCCGGTGAGGGTGTTGGTGCTGTTCTGTACCTCGATGGTGTGGTCTTTGCTCAAGGTGGTCTCGGTGGGGGATATACTGACAATGAAGACGTCCTGTAGGTACCAGGACACAATCTGCCAATTAGATGCGACCGTGCACAGGAAGCTGGCGTTCCCTCCACTGTGCACCGTAACGTTCTGAGGACCATCGATGATGTCTGCGCACCAGCCGTAATCTGAGGAGAAATTATTTATTTTATTTTTTTAAATCTCCTAAAAATTAGATTTTCACAATGCTATACAGTGACCCCCCGACCTACGATGGCCCCGACATATGATGAAATCGACATACGATGCTTTTTTATGTCGGGGCCATCGCATTAAGTGCTATCCGGCAGCGCCAAATGCTTAAGCTGCTGCCAGATAGCAGCTTAATGTTCCCCGTGTGGTGCGGTAAGTATTACTTACCCCTCCACGATGCTCCGGGGTGCCCTCCGGGTCCAGCGCTGGTCTTACGGTGTCTTCTCGGCCCTCTCTGATGATGTCAATACGCTGCTGCGCACGTCATCCAATAGGAATGCGTAATGACGTCGCTACGCAGGCCCAGTAAGGCCTTGCGGAAGACAGAAGAGGACCGGAGAAGACGGAAGAGGACCGGAGAAGACAGAAGAGGACCGGAGAAGACAGAAGAGGACCGGAGAAGACAGCGGAGGACCGGAGAAGACAGCGGAGGACCGGAGAAGACAGCGGAGGACCGGAGAAGACAGAAGAGGACCGGAGAAGACAGAAGAGGACCGGAGAAGACAGCGGAGGACCGGAGAAGACAGCGGAGGACCGGAGAAGACAGCGGAGGACCGGAGAAGACAGCGGAGGACCGGAGAAGACAGCGGAGGACCGGAGAAGACCAGGAGAGCCCAGCGGAGGCCCGGGACCACCATCGGGAGCGGCGGGGACACCATCGGGAGCGGCGGGGACAGGTGAGTACAGCTTCCTATACTTTACATTGCACAAATCCCTCAACATACGATGGATTCGACAAACGATGGCTCGTTTGGAACGAATTACCATCGTATGTTGAGGGACCACTGTATAGGTTAAAGGGTATCTGTGCTTTCAGAAACCTTTTAAAAAGGCCTAATAGCAGTAATTTTCAACTTGCGGACCTCCAGATGTTGCAAAACTACAACTCCCAGCATGCCCGGACAGCCGTTGGCTGTCCGGGCATGCTGGGAGTTGTAGTTTTGCAACATCTGGAGGTCCGCAGGTTGAAGACCACTGCCTTATAGAGATTGCTGCATCCGATCTGTAGACAATACATAGAGTGCATGCTGAAAAACTGGTCCATACATTGGGGAGAGTTTAGGCCCTCTGGGACACCTTGTGAACTCCAGAGCGGGGCCCCAACTCTCCCCGATGCATAACGCGGTGTATCGGCATGCACTCTATGTATTGCCTATGGGAGGAATGGAGAGAAGACACTTATGACCTATCCTGTGGACAAGGGGTCTTTTTTTAATAAAAAAAATAAATAAATGTATGCTTTACCTAAACTAAAGGGAAGGTTAGGCTGAGCACATCTGTAATTTAAACTGCACTCACCCACCACTAGGGGCAGCGCTCTACATCTTTATTTATACAGCTAGAACTGTACTCATTAGGAGCTGTAAAAATCAGTATGCAGTGAGTTCCCCCTAGTGGCGGCAACAGGAGTAACAGTCCTGCGCATCCAACGATTGGCTTTTTTTACGCCTCTTGATCTATATCTACATTGACAAAAACTCAACATTTCTGCTCTAGTTTTCCGTCTTTCTGATTTTTCCTTGTTTTTTGGTTTTATGTTTTTCACTGTCAGAGGTTCGGCATTTAGCGCAAAGTCACACTGCCAAATTTCTATTTCCTGGAGGGACGAGAGGCCGTGGCTCTGAATGATCCTAATGTGGTATGGCGGGGTGTGAGCTGCAGGGCAGATGTAATTACCCTAGGGGCAGATGGCATTAACCCCTTGTGTTCGTGATGCCAGGGAGTGGTTTATCCTTAATCACCCGAAGGTATGTCGCTGGATCCTGGGCTAGGCACGGGGGGAAATGAAGACACCGACGACAAGTTACGGACAACGGTAGCTTTACTGAGGGTTGACAGGTGATACAGTCTATGCAGAACAGGCAGGGATCAAGGAAGTGACCAGCGACTCAGTGACCTGGCAGGCTTGCTGGGACATGTACTTGGAAGTAGAATTTAGTGCAGACCATGCTGGGTAGACAGATGACTTGACTGACTTGTGACTGACAGGATGGTGACTTTATCTTACTTGCACTTGAATTGTGACTGCAGGACTTGACTTTGAGGTCTCCAACACTCTGGACACACACACTAGACAAGACTGCACTGGACCTCACAGGACGAGAGAGAGAGAGAGAAGCTCCACTCAGGGCTTATATGGGGGAGACTAGCAGGGAGCCCATAGGTCACCCTTGGGGGTCAGCTGGTCACTGGTACCTCCTGGGTAACAATCACATGGTACATTTTATTAAAGACATAACACATCTTTTAATATACAACATATATACAAATGGGAAAACAACTAACGGGGGCCCTGGGGACACTGAGGGACACTGCCTGACAGGGCAGGAAAGGTACGGGGCAACACAATCCCGTACTGGGCCACCACACTAATATATCCATGTCTTGAAATATTGACATGGAACCCACTGGTTATTGTATAGCGGGTACGCCTTCTCCTAAAGGGATTTTCAAGAATTTGAACAATTCATACTGTTAAAAATTTTAAATATTTAAAAAAATATATATTTTAACAACCCCCCACCCTTACTATGCGTTGGTCCCAAAAATAACCGGGCAACAGCAATAATGCATATTTAGGGACCCACAGGCTGGGAGATACAAAACTACAGCCTTCGGCTGTCCGAGCATGCTGGGAGTTGTAGCTTTGAAACAGCTGGAGGCACCCTGGCTGGGAAACACTGGTATAATCGGACTGACAGCAGTCATTTACACTTACTTTGTATCAGGCACAGAATGGTAATCCATACATAATGCGTCCTATATTCCTCCATCAGTTTTACTTTCTTTACCTCCTGAAATGACAAGATCTGCATTATTAATATTATATATGACGTGGACTGAAGTCATTTCTAATAATTTTACAGTTTAAATTTTTAGAACTTCAAGGATCATAAAGAGAAATATTACATTACTTATCCTGTTCTGATCCTGAGTTGTATCCTGTATTATACTCCAGAGCTGCACTCACTATTCTGCTGGTGGGGTCACTGTGTACATACATTACATTACTTATCCTGTACTGATCCTGAGTTATATCCTGTATTATACTCCAGAGCTGTACTCACTATTCTGCTGGTGGGGTCACTGTGTACATACATTATATTACTTATCTTGTACTGATCCTGAGTTGTATCCTGTATTATACTCCAGAGCTGCACTCACTATTCTGCTGGTGGGGTCACTGTGTACATACATTACATTACTTATCCTGTACTGATCCTGAGTTATATCCTGTATTATACTCCAGAGCTGTACTCACTATTCTGCTTGTGGGGTCACTGTGTACATACATTACTTATCCTGTACTGATCCTGAGTTATATCATGTATTATACTCCAGAGCTGTACTCACTATTCTGCTGGTGAGATCACTGTGTACATACATTACATTACTTATCCTGTACTGATCCTGAGTTATATCCTGTATTATTCTCCAGAGCTGTACTCACTATTCTGCTGTTGAGGTCACTGTACATACATTACATTACTTATCCTGTACTGATCCTGAGTTATATCCTGTATTATACTCCAGAGCTGTACTCACTATTCTGCTGGTGAGGTCACTGTGTACATATATTACATTACTTATCCCGTACTGATCCTGAGTTATATCCTGTATTATTCTCCAGAGCTGTACTCACTATTCTGCTGGTGAGGTCACTGTACATACATTACATTACTTATCCTGTACTGATCCTGAGTTATATCCTGGATTATACTCCAGAGCTGTACTCACTATTCTGCTGGTGAGGTCACTGTGTACATACATTACATTACTTATCCTGTACTGATCCTGAGTTATATCCTGTATTATACTCCAGAGCTGTACTCACTATTCTGCTGGTGAGGTCACTGTGTACATACATTACATTACTTATCCTGTACTGATCCTGAGTTATATCCTGTATTATACTCCAGAGCTGTACTCACTATTCTGCTGGTGGGGTCACTGTGTACATACATTACATTACATATCCTGTACTGATCCTGAGTTATATCCTGTATTATTCTCCAGAGCTGTACTCACTATTCTGCTGGTGAGGTCACTGTACATACATTACATTACTTATCCTGTACTGATCCTGAGTTATATCCTGTATTATTCTCCAGAGCTGTACTCGCTATTCTGCTGGTGAGGTCACTGTACATACATTACATTACTTATCCTGTACTGATCCTGAGTTATATCCTGGATTATACTCCAGAGCTGTACTCACTATTCTGCTGGTGAGGTCACTGTGTACATACATTACATTACTTATCCTGTACTGATCCTGAGTTATATCCTGTATTATACTCCAGAGCTGTACTCACTATTCTGCTGGTGAGGTCACTGTTTACATACATTACATTACTTATCCTGTACTGATCCTGAGTTATATCCTGTATTATACTCCAGAGCTTATGGAACAATGCTGACCCATGCTGACTTTAGACTTGACAGACTTGACTATTCTGACTAGACTTCTCCTCTGTGGTTTCCTACCAGGTTTTGACTTTCACCTAAAGGGGTTCACTGATGATGGAAGCGTGGCTGCATGGTTAGGCCTTGGTCTCCCTCAGGACACCAGACACTCTCAGGTCTTGACTGTACTGTAGCTCAGCAGAATCTCACTAGGCTAGCTCCTCCCCAGCATATATGGGAGTAATTTGGAGGAGTCCCATAGGTCACCAACAAGTCACCTGATCACTGGCCCCTTCCTTGGTTACATAGGCTTAGTAATAACATTTAAAGGTATAAACACTTATTTACCACATTACTATAATATATTAACTCTATACATAACATAAGAGGACGATGAGAGTCCTGAGGAGTGTGGGGCCATCTGAAAGGACCAAACAGTGTACAGAAGGGCCACTTCTGTACTGGGCAACCACAAACTTCCCCTCTTAAACAAAGCCGTGCTCTGCGTAAAGTCCTTGAGGATGGGTTAAGGACTAGGCCACTGGCCCAAAACAAGGGTTAACAGTTCCTGAACCATTTGGTAAATGTACTGCACAGGGCTGGTGAACTTGGGAAAAGAGTTAATGTGGCATTTTGAACAACGTTCTTGGATGTTCATGTGCAAAGGGGTACTAAACCAGGATGAATAAAAAAATTTACTGTGTAAATTCTTTTGAGTTGACAACTGCCTTTCTTTTTGGTGAGAACTGATGTGGATCGGGCTTCCTTTGGCTCTCTACCCTGATGCCTTTGCTAATGGGGCCCATCGGCATATGCTACTTCTCCCCGTAACAATTGAATAGAAGGTATATTTCCTTTTTCACAATACATGACAACAAAATATATGTACACAATAGCTCCGCCACTTTTATGTACTACTTACAACCTTCAGGTGATCTCTCTGGCAAAAAGAGAATCCTGTGCACAGTGGACAGGAAAATTATAGACATCAGACATGACACTTTTGATGACTACTATAATCTGACATGGACTATAAATGTATTGGCTATAAGCTAACAGTCCTAGCTAAATATGACTATATTCTGTACATTAAATGCAATATTTACATTACTGGCTAGTGTACATTTTATACTGACTTTCTGTACACAAAATTACACAATAAGTAAGCATTTTTGAGTGACTAAGAATTGCTAGACAATCAGGAAGTAACTGTACGTGTTATTAGTGACTATTTTATATACAAGTGCTTTGAACACTAACTCGGTGCATTTTATGGCAATGAGGACCGTCACCGCTGCCCTGGATGTCGCCCTTCATCGCTGTCACCGCGTCCCCGGGGTGTCCCCGCCACTCCGGACTGTCTCTGTGGCCTGGGATCGTCGATCTTCATCGCCGTCATCATGTCGCTGCACATGCCGCTCCTATTGGATGACGGGACGGCGTACGCGGCGACGTGATGACGACGAAGGAGAGCGACGTCAGTGCAGGGGATGTTGAAGAGGACGCTCTGGAGCGCTGGGGACATGTATGTGATCATCACCGGACCACATGGGGCACCTTAAACGGCTATCCGGCGGCAGCTGAAGCAGTCAGCGCTGCCGGATAGCCGTTTATGCGATGGCCCCGACGTACAAAAGCATCGTATGTTGATGCTGCCTTCAACATGCGATGGCCTCTCAGAGGCCATCGTATGTTGAAATTATCGTATGTCGGGGCCATCGTAGGTCGGGGGGTCACTGTACTTTCTGTGCAACCGCCATAACTAGCAGAAATATTTGACACTACAGACATGTTGTGCAAACATTCTACATACACTTTATTACAAGTTGTCCCAGTGGATCAGCTCTTTGCAGGTAAATGATAGTACCACTCTACAGTTCTGGTACTCAAGAGTCTGTAGTAAAAGATCATGGCTTAAAGGGGTTCTCCGGTGAAAATTACTTCTATTAAAAAATCTTAATCCTTCCAGTACGTATTAGCTGCTGAATGCTACAGAGGAAATTCCTTTCTTTTTGGAACACTGATGACATCACGAGCACAGTTCCTTCTCCTGACATCTCTGTCCATTTTAGCAACCGTGCATAGCAGAGGTATACTAAGGGCAGCATGGTGGCTCAGTGGTTAGCACTGCTGCCTTGCAGTGCTTGAGCCTTGGGTTAAAATTCCACTAAGTACAACAATAAATAAAGAGTTATTATTATTATAATTACGTCAGCAAAGAGCACTGTGCTCGTTATGTCATCAGAGAGAATTCCAAAAATAAAAGAATTTCCTTTGTAGTATTCAGCGGCTAATAAGTACAGGAAGGATTAAGATTTTTTAATAGAAGTCATTTACAAATCTGTTTAACTTTCTGGCACCAGTTGATTTAAAAGAAAAAAGGTTTTCACCGGAGTATCCCTTTAAGCAGGGCTCAAAAGCTTAATATTTTTGGTTCCTGTAGTTCATGGCTAGTCCGCCAGGCACTTCACCTAAACGTTATGTTAAACCTGCAAAACAATAGTGGTACTCACACAACAATGTTGGTCTCACGACTGAATGGTGGGAAAATAAACAATATTAACACATGTGAGTTCATCCCGGAAATTTTCCATCCAATCCTCGCCTGTCAGGGTGCTTTCTAGGTTGGGACATATAGCGGGGACCACGGGACTGTGCCCCCTCCAAGGGACTGACTCGTGTGTTCCAAGACACTTGGGATAGCTTGGAATCAGTGATGGTGGGTGGGGGGGGGGCACTGTTACCACCATCTGTACCGCACCAGCTTGCACCACTGGGGGACAAAGTGTTAGTGCCTGTTGGGCCGGCCAAACTTCCACCTCCGCAGGAGTAGGCCGAGACACTTCGGTTGGCGCCTGGGCACATCTATAGATGACTTCTACTTTGTTTCTGGGAGATTCTTAGGGGTCATGACAGGCACCACGGTCAGGAACTCTTCCTCCATGACTTGACCTTTGACTTGTGGAGGTCATCATAGGCCAAAGGGATCTGACTCCCAATCCTCTGAGGGGAAGCAGACAAAAGGGGAGCTGTGTGGGGTTCTTGGGTCTTGTCACAGCTGCCGCCCTTTCTCCTCTTGCACTGCGGACTGGGGTGTACTCCACTATCTCACCGCTCTCCAAGGAGTGTAAGTGTGTGGGGAGGTAGACTCTCTTGACTGCTCGACGGTTCACAAGGACGGTGCCCCCATGGTAGCAGTCCATTAAGGTTACGGACCCTCCGGACTCTGCCAAATTTGATTACTGTGGCTCTTTGCCTCTCAAGGGGTGGTTCTCCTGCTCTGGGGTGGTCCAACATGCGGATATACAGGAGTTCTAAATTTTTGGTGTCTGATTGTTGGGATCTGTCGCACCTCATATGGCATCTCTTTCGTGCCATATGTGGTAGCTCATAGGGGGTGTATGGTAGTGGTTGTATGGTATCGGTATAGGAGGGGTAAATGTTAACCCTATAGTTCGTGATGCCAGGCTGAGGGCTGGTATGCTGAGTCAATGCTCTGGCCTATCGCCGCCCTTCCCAGTAATGATAGGTGCATGAAATTACTGAAGGTCCACAAAGAGATTGAACTTGAACAACTTTACTTAAGTGCTTGCAATATCCAAGGCACAGTAACAGTCTCATATAACAGTCTTTATATTGCTTAGTGACTGGCAGTTGTTGCGGACCTAGAGCTAGTCATACAGTCTCTGAATTTAGGGTAGATATTTGCAGATCCGTCCGGATTTAGGGGTATTATTAGGTCCGGTGATGCTGCAGAGTGTCTGGGGATTGATACACTCTAGACATAGAATTGTTCAGCCATTGCCGCAAGGCTCGAGCCTAACTCACTGCGTTAGTTGCTGCGCAGATCCTTCTCTCATGACAGCCCACGAGGTAAGAGAGAGAAACATGGCCGCCGCTCCCTTATATGGGCAGGGGGCGGGGCAAATCCGATTGGTCTGAACATCTGTCATTCACCATTACAGAGAGTAATGGGATTGCTTACGTCACAGGGCCTCCAAAGGTCCTTAAGCTTAATACCATAGAGTTCACCTAGTCACATGACCCGCAGGTCCTGCAACGCTATGGCACAGGTAATTAACCATTTATTTACAGATATATCATTATATTTACATTAACCCTATATAGACCACTGGTCTATTAGTAGAAATAGAGGCGACAAGGGATTAAATAAGTGACAGGGATCCCTACGTCCTAGGGACTCTGGCTATGGGGACCCACACATACATAGGTACCGTATAGGACGCGGTACCGGGACACCACACATACTCACACCTCCTCTGCACCCTCATTTCTTCTATGACTACAGCTACCTGGGCTTCCTGTCTGGCCCTTTATGCCAAGCAGAGGTGACCAGGGCCCAGGAGATTCCCTGTCCACTTGAGCAAGTTCATTATTAATAATAATTTAATCCCCTTATAGAGGTGTATAAGTACAATGTTTCCCAACCAGGGCGCCTCCAGCTGTTGCAAAACTACAACTCCCAGTATGCCCAGACAGCCGAAGGCTGTCTGGGCATGCTGGGAGTTGTAGTTTTGCAACAGCTAGAGGCACACAGGTTGGGAATCACTGATATAGTACATGCCGTGCCTCTCATATAATCACTGTTCTGTCCCCGAGCACCGCTACATAATTAAGATTTAAAAATTTAAGAGAACCTGTCAGTGCAAAAAAGGAAAAACCCCTTCAGGCGGCTGTAGATGTAGGATCGATGAAGGATCACCTGATCGAGTTGTACAGTATTTATAATGTCCTGCAGAGTTGTTAAATTGCAATTTTGTACTGTTACCAGGTCATGGCGGATGGTAAACACAGAGTTAAACCCATCCACTTAAAGGGGAAATCGGGTGGAGACAAAATTGTTAAAATCAACTGGTTCCAGAAAGTTAAACAGATTTGAAAATGACTTCTATTTAAAAATCTTAATCCTTCCACTACTTATCAGCTGCTGTATGCTCCACAGGAAGTTTTATTTCTTTCTGGAATTCTTTCCAGTCTGACCACAGTGCTCTCTGCTGGCACCTCTTCCTGTCCAGAGTACAAGAAAATCCCTATAGCAAAACCTATCCTGCTCTGGACAGTTCCTGATACGGACAGAGGTGTCAGCAGAGAGCACTGTGGTCAGACTGGAAAGACGTACACAACTTTCTCTGGAGCATACAGTAGCTGATAAGTACTGGAAGGATTAAGATTTTTAAAGAGAAGTAAATTAAACATCTGTTTAACTTTGTGGCACCAGTTGATTTTCAAAAAATCGTTTTCCACTGGAGTACCCCTTTAGCATGAGTTCACTTTTTGCTCTCTGCTGCCACTTCTGGTGAGACAGCATTACTGTTAATTTTCTCAAGAATGTACCTGAAGATTCCAGTAAATAGGTGCGGTTATTATACAGTACAAATGTCCCTATATAAGTCTAGCTTTTCCAGATCTAATGGTCTCAGGCGGGTCTCAACGTTGCTGCTGTTTGTCTCACTGACTGGAGATGGAGCAAAGTTGACAAAGTTTACCACGATCGAGTGTACTACTATAGACTGCTATGCAGTGTACTGCAATATCCTGTGTACAGTCTTTTATCCTGACCTGAAGGACTTATTTTCTACTTTTTTGTCTTTTTCTGAACTTTTTCTTACTTGTCTGAGGGGAGAATCAGCTGAGAAAGGGCCCCTTAGCAAATACTTGCTCTTTTTGAACCTCTAGTCGGGCAAGATTAGAGTTTTCCAAGGAATTCAGAGATTTACCATCTCAGGAACTGCTCAAGTCTCAGGAATTGCTCAAGTCAACAAGTTACCATATATGCCGGCGTATAAGACGACCCCCAACTTTTACAGTTAAAATATAGAGTTTGGGATATACTTGCCGTATAAGACTACCCCTCCTACCGCGATGTACAGTACCTTTTAGTTCCCCCACATTAGGTAGGCAGCATGTTCCCCCACAATAGTAGGCAGCTCCCCCACATTAGGTCAGCAGCTTCCCCACATTAGGTCAGCAGCTCCCCCACATTAGGTCAGCAGCTCCCCCACATTAGGTCAGCAGCTCCCACACATTAGGTCAGCAGCTCCCCCACATTAGGTCGGCAGTTCCCCCACAATAGTAGGCAGCTCCGCCACATTAGGTCGGCAGCTCCCCCCCCCGCCACAATGGTAGGCAGCTCCCTCCCCCACAATAGTAGGCAGCTCCCTCCCCCACAATAGTAGGCAGCTCCACACCCACAATTGTAGGCAGCTCCCCTCCCCCAAAATAGTAGGCAGCTCCCCCACATTAGGTCAGCAGCTCCCCCACATTAGGTCAGCAGCTCCCCCACATTAGGTCAGCAGCTCCCACATATTAGGTCAGCAACTCCCCCACATTTGGTCAGCAGCTCCCCCACATTAGGTCAGCAGCTCCCCCACATTAGGTCAGCAGCTCCCCCACATTAGGTCAGCAGCTCCCCCACATTAGGTCGGCAGCTCCCCCCCCCCCACAATAGTAGGCAGCTCCCCCCCCCACAATAGTAGGCAGCTCTCCCCCAAAATCGTAGGCAGCTCCGTTCCCCCACAATAGTAGGCAGCTCCCTCCCCCACAATAGTAGGCAGTTCCCCCACAATAGTAGGCTGCTCCCTCCCCCACAATAGTAGGCAGTTCCCCCACAATAGTAAGCAGCTCCCTCCCCCACAATAGTAGGCAGCTCTCCCCACATTAGTAGGCAGCTCCCCCCACAGACATACAACTTCCAGCCATATAGAGTGTATGGCTGGAGGCTGTATGTCTGTGTACTGCCCCCCACAGTGTTCCGGTCACTGTTCCTCCGGCCCGGGGTCACAATCTACTGCTATGGCCTATGGACCAGAGCAGCAGTCCCGGGACCGGAGGAGCGGTGATCGGAACACTGTAGATGACGCGCCGCCGGTCACTCACCAGGCCCTGGCCAGCGCTCGTCCTCCTCCGGTCCTCCTGCGCCTCTATGGTTACGTCCCGTGCGTACAACCATAGAGAGGTGGAGAAGCGCTGAAGGACCGGAGGAAGACAGCAGGAGGACCGGAGGAGGACGCGCGGCGGGCGGGGAATGGTTAGTGACCCGCGGACATCCTTATGTCCCTAAAAGATTTTTCGGGACACAGGGATGTCCGGCATAGGAATACTTATGTTTATTGGGCCGGCTCCTGTGTGCGGCTGCAGGCGGGGGCCGGCCAGAGCATGTAAAAACTAATTCATGTATACTAAAAACCAGGGTGCCTCCAGCTGTTGTGAAACTACAACTACCAGCATGCCCGGACAGCCTTTGCCAGTCCGGGCATGCTGGGAGTAGTAGTTTCACAACAGCTTGAGGCACCCTGGTTTTTAAGTATACAGTTATTAGTTTGTACATGCTCTGGCCGGCCCCCGCCTGCAGCCGCACACAGGAGCCGGCCCAATAAACATAAGTATTCCTATGCCGGACCCCAATACCCGGCGTATAAGACGTATAAGAAAATTCGGGCTTAAAAAGTCGTCTTATACGCCGGGATATACGGTACTCCACATAGCTTAAAAGGGTATTCCAGGAATTTTTTTTATTTGACTGTGCTACAGGGGCTGTAAAGTTAGTGTAGTTCATAATATAGTGTCTGTACCTGTGTGTGACGGTTTTCTCACAATTCTTCTGTGATTTTCACCCCAATATTTATTTTTACCAGCATACAAAATTACCCATGTCTCAGATATTTCCCAGGTTGCAATGCGGTCGAGACCTGACTCACTAGTCAGCTGATGACAGGAAGCCTGTCTGCTTCAATGGGTGGAGGGATCAATCTGCAACTAATGCAACAGCTGGAGGCACCCTGATTGAAAACCACAGGTCTGCAGCTCATTTATGTTTCAATGGGTGGGGTAGCTGATGTGTGGGAAGGAGGAAAATGGAATCATGGGATATGTAGGCAAACAAGAAAACTGAAAACAGGAAATAAAAGTTCACAAAAAGCTAGGCCCAGTGTTATGGTAATCTCACAGCATAGCCATTTAGCCCAAGACAAGCGCAGATCCTTCCTAAGCATGTCACATAGTCACATAGTTACATAGTTAGTACGGTCGAAAAAAGACATATGTCCATCAAGTTCAACCAGGGAATTAAGGGGTAGGGGTGTGCTGCGATATTGGGGAAGGGATGGGATTTTATATTTCTTCATAAGCATTAATCTTATTTTGTTCCAGGAATGTATCTAATCCTGTTTTAAAGCTGTTAATTGTTCCTGCTGTGACCAGTTCCTGAGGTAGACCGTTCCATAAATTCACAGTCCTCACGGTAAAGAAGGCGTGTCGCCCCTTTAGACTAAACTTTTTCTTCTCCAGACGGAGGGAGTGCCCCCTCGTCCTTTGGGGGGGGTTTAACCTGGAACAGTTTTTCTCCATATTTTTTGTATGGGCCATTAATATACTTATATACATTTATCATATCCCCCCTTAAACGTCTCTTCTCAAGACTAAACAATTGTAACTCCTTTAATCGCTCCTCATAGCTAAGATGATCCATGCCCCATATTAGTTTAGTCGCGCGTCTCTGCACCCTTTCCAACTCCGCAGTTTCCCTTTTATGGACAGGCGACCAAAACTGAACAGCATATTCCAGGTGAGGCCGTACCAATGCTTTATAAAGGGGGAGTATTATGTCCCTGTCCCTTGAGTCCATGCCTCTTTTGATACATGACAATATCCTGCCGGCTTTGGAAGCAGCAGCCTGACATTGCATGCTATTCTGTAGTCTGTGATCTACAAGTACACCCAGATCCTTCTCTACCAGTGACTCTGCCAGTTTAATCCCCCCTAACACATACGATGCATGCAGGTTATTAGTACCCAGATGCATAACTTTACATTTATCCACATTGAACCTCATTTGCCAAGTGGATGCCCAGACACTTAGTCTATCCAAGTCATCTTGTAACTTATGCACATCCTCTATAGACTGTACCGTGCTACAAAGCTTGGTGTCATCTGCAAAGATAGAAACAGAGCTGTTAATACCATCCTCTATATCATTGATAAATAAATTAAACAACAGCGGGCCCAGTACTGAACCTTGGGGTACACCACTAATAACCGGGGACCAATCAGAGTACGAATCATTGACCACCTCTCTCTGGGTACGATCCATGAGCCAGTGTTCAATCCAGTTACAAACTAAAGTTTCCAAACCCAAAGACCTTAACTTACCTGTCAGACGTCTATGAGGGACGGTATCAAACGCTTTAGCAAAATCCAGAAACACTATATCCACAGCCATTCCTCTGTCAAGGCTTCTACTCACCTCTTCATAAAAGCAAATTAGATGGGTTTGACAACTTCTATCCTTAGTAAACCCATGCAGGCTATCACTTATAATACTATTATCCCCTATGTATTCCTGTATGTAATCCCGTATAAGTCCTTCAAACTATTTACCCACAATGCACGTTAGACTTACCGGTCTATAGTTTCCTGGGGAAGACCTAGAGCCCTTTTTGAAGATTGGCACCACATTCGCCTTGCGCCAGTCCCAGACACCAGTGAATCTCTAAATATCATGAACAGGGGTACAGATATTACTGAACTTACCTCTCTAAGAACTCTTGGGTGCAATCCATCCGGCCCTGGGGATTTGCTTACATTTATATCACTTAACTGTTTTTATTACATTTTTACAGATTTTATTAAGCTCTTTGTCCATTACTGTCTGCCAGGTACATACTAAAATCACCTTATGGTGGATAACCCCTTTAACTCCTTCAGTACTATCTACCATCATTTACCTCAGGTATTGTTTTTAGTTGGACCTGTTCAAGATCTGCGCCTCAACTATGAGGAAGATGTTCTGTAAAAGTTATTTACTGAACTTTTCTTACTTGTCTGAGGGGAAAATCAGCTGAGCAAGTCTGGCCAGATGAAATATTTCCAAGGTCTTTAGGGATTTAAGGGGTACTCTGGTGGAAACCTTTTTTTTTTTTTTTTTAAATCAACTGGTACCAGAAAGTTAAACAGATTTGTAAATTACTTCTATTAAAAAAAATCTTAATCCTTCCAGTACTTATTAACTGCTGAATACTACAGAGGCAATTATTTTCTATTTGGAACACAGTGCGCTCTGCTGAATCACAAGCACAGTGCTCTCTGCTGACACCTCTGTCCATTTTAGGAACTGTACAGAGCAGCATATGTTTGCTATGGGGATTTTCTCCTACTTTGGACAGTTCTTAAAATGAACAGAGATGTCAGCAGAGAGCACTGTGCTCCTGATTCAGCAGAGAGCTTTGTGTTCCAAAAAGAAAATAATTTCCTCTGTAGTATTCATTAGCTAATAAGTACTGGAAGGATTAAGATTTTTTAATAGAAGTAACTTTCTGGCACCAGTTGATTAAAAAAAAAAAAAAAAGTTTTCCACCGGAGTACCCCTTTACCATGTCAGGAACTGCTTATGTCAACAATTTACTTCCCTTGGCTTAACTCCTTCAGTACCATCTACCATCATCTACCTCAGGTACTGTTTTTGTTGGAACTGTTCAAAATATGTGCCTCCATTATTAGGAAGATGTTTAGTAGAATGTGTCCATTATGTTGCATTATGCTACTTTGTGTACTGGTTTCTTGGTTATCACTGCACTTCACATCATGGGCCTTCCGTATACCTCCCGCCAGGACATTGGAGAAGATTCATTGCGAGCTGTGCTAAGGAAAAGTTGCCCGGTTGCCCATAGCAACCAATCAGATTGCTTCTTATATTTTTAAGAGGCCTTTTCAAAAATGAAAGAGGATTAGTTGCTATGGGCCGGAGATCTGATTAGTTGCTACGGGCCGGAGATCTGATTAGTTGCTATGGGCCGGAGATCTAATTAGTTGCTATGGGCTGGAGATCTGATTAGTTGCTATGGGCCAGAGATCTGATTAGTTGCTATGGGCCGGAGATCTGATTTGTTGCTATGGGCCGGAGATCTGATTAGTTGCTATGGGCCGGAGATCTGATTAGTTGCTATGGGCCGGAGATCTGATTAGTTGCTATGGGCCGGAGATCTGATTAGTTCCTATGGGCCGGAGATCTGATTAGTTGCTATGGGCCGGAGATCTGATTAGTTGCTATGGGCCGGAGATCTGATTAGTTGCTATGGGCCGGAGATCTGATTAGTTGCTATGGGCCGGAGATCTGATTAGTTGCTATGGGCAGGAGATCTGATTAGTTGCTATGGGCCGGAGATCTGATTAGTTCCTATGGGCCGGAGATCTGATTAGTTGCTATGGGCTGGAGATCTGATTAGTTGCTATGGGCCGGAGATCTGATTAGTTGCTATGGGCCGGAGATCTGATTTGTTGCTATGGGCTGGAGATCTGATTAGTTGCTATGGGCAGGAGATCTGATTAGTTGCTATGGGCCGGAGATCTGATTAGTTCCTATGGGCCGGAGATCTGATTAGTTGCTATGGGCCGGAGATCTGATTAGTTGCTATGGGCCGGAGATCTGATTTGTTGCTATGGGCAACTGGTCAACTTTTCCTCTGCACAAATTGTGAGGAATCCCATTGTCACTAAGAAGCGCTCCTAGGGATATAGGGGGAGATTTATCAAAACCTGTCCAGAGGAAAAGTTGCTGAGTTGGTCATAGCAACCAATCAGATCGCTTCTTTCATTTCTTAGAGGCCCTTTCAAAAATGAAAGAAGTGATCTGATTGGTTGCTATGGGCAACTGGTCAACATTTCCTCTGCACAGATTTTGATAAATCTCCCCCATAGATTATATACCACAAGTGCAGCCCCTCACCCCTGACAACTTTGTGGTAACTTTGGGGAGTACGTTTGGGCCTACTTCACCCCTCAAGTAAGGGTGCATTCACACCATGTTTTTGCAATACAGTTCCCGTATACGTTTTCAATGTGAAAACCGCACGGAACCGTATTGAAAACCATATGCATTGACTCTCCATTGAAATCCGTATGCCAAAAGATACATCAGGTTGTGTCCGTTTTGCATCTTGTACGGTTTTGTCCTTCTCCCCCCCCCCATACTCAAAATTGTAGTCTACCACAGTTTTTGGTCCGGGTGAAAAACCGTATGGAAACCGTATAAGTTTTTTTTTAAAACATGGGAGTCAATGGGAACCGTACAGAACCGTATGTGCGTACGGTTCCATCCGGTTTTCACCATACGGTTTTTGACACTGAAAGTTTTTTTTCTTGGAATTTCAATCAAACAAGTAAAACTTTATTCATAATGGAGTAAAAAGTTAAAAACGTATATGTTTTTTTTCTTAAAAACGGATGCAACCGGACATCATTTTTTAAAACCGTATACGGTTTTCAATCGTATACTGGTTAAAATTTGTCACACGCTTTGATACAGTTTAGTCCGGTTTTGAGGAATCCGTTTTTCATCAAAAAACCTGATACAGAAACTTTATTGCAAAAAACCTGATGTGAACCCAGCCTTACCTGTGACCTCTCCGCTGCTGAGGTGGGGGACACTACAAGTACCAGAGGACCCTGCACCACACCACCGTACAGAACAGAGCTTGCAATCTAAGGCTGGGTTCACACCACGTTTCTGCAATATAGTTCCCATATACGTTTTCTGTGAACCGTACAGAACCGTATTGAAAACCGTATGCATTGACTCTCCTTTGAAAACCGTATGCCAGGTTGTGTCCGTTTTGCATCTTGTACGGTTTTGTCAGTTTTTTTCCCCCATACCCAAAATCGTAGTATACCATGGTTTTTGGTCTGGGTGAAAAACTGTATTGAAATGTATAGGTTTTTTAATTTTTTTAATTTTTTTTACATGGGAGTCAATGGGAACCGTACAGAACCGTATGTGCGTACGGTTCCATCCGGTTTTCACCATACGGTTTTTCACTTTGCACAGTTTATTTTCTTGGAATTTCAATCAAACAAGTGAAACTTTATTCATAATGGAATGAAAAGTCCAAAACGTATAGGTTTTTTTCTTTAAAAAACGGATGAAACCGGACATCATTTTTCAAATTTTATACAGTTTTCAACCGTATACGGATTAAAATTTGTACACATGTTTTGATGCAGTTTAGTCCAGTTTTGAGGAATCCGTTTTTTTTTTATATATCAAAAACCTGATACGGGAACTGTGTTGCAAAAACGTGGTGTGAACCCAGCCTAAGTCTTGAGACTACCACAAATCTTAAAAGGGTACTACGGTGGAAACCTTTTTTTTTTTTTAATCAACTGGTGCCAGAAAGTTAAACAGATTTGTAAGTTACTTCTATTAAAAAATCTTAATCCTTTCAGTACGTATTAGCTGCTGAATACTACAGAGGAAATTATTTTCTCTTTGGAACACAGAGCTCTCTGCTGACATCACGAGCACAGTGCTCTCTGCTGAAACCTCTCTCCATTTTAAGAACTGTCCAGAGTAGGAGAAAATCCCCATAGCAAACATATGCTGCTCTGGACAGTTCCTAAAATGGACAGAGATGTCAGCAGAGAGCACTGTGGTCATGATGTCAGCAGAGAGCTCTGTGTTCCAAAAAGAAAATCATTTCCTTCGTAGTATTCAGCAGCTAATAAGTAGTGGAAGGATTAAGATTTTTTAATAGAAGTAATTTACAAATCTGTTTAACTTTCTGGCACCAGTTGATTTAAAAAAATAAAAAATAAAAAAGTTTTCCACCAGAGTACCCCTTTAACGACGCAGGACGTATATTTACGTTCTGAACCCGGCTCCCGCGATATGAAGCGGGATCGCGCCGCGATCCTGCATCATATCGCGTCGGTCCCGGCCGCTAATACCGCGATGTGCGGTATTAACCCTTTAGAAGCGGCGGTCAAAGCTGACCGCCGCTTCTAAAGTGAAACTGAAAGTGACCCGGCTCAGTCGGGCTGTTCGGGACCGCCGCGGTGAAATCGCGGCGTCCCGAACAGCTGACCGGACACCGGGAGGGCCCTTACCTGCCTCCTCGGTGTCCGATCGACGAATGACTGCTCCGTGCCTGAGATCCAGGCAGGAGCAGTCAAGCGCCGATAACACTGATCACAGGCGTGTTAATACACGCCTGTGATCAGGATGAGAGATCAGTGTGTGCAGTGTTATAGGTCCCTATGGGATAACAATGATCAGTAGAAGAGATCAGTGTGTGCAGTGTCATAGGTCTTCCCTAATAAAAGTTTGAATCACCCCCCTTTTCCCATAAACAAAATAAAACAGTGTAAAAAAAAAAAATAAAATAAACATATGTGGTATCGCCGCGTGTGTAAATGTCCGAACTATAAAAATATATCATTAATTAAACCGCACGGTCAATGGCGTACGCGCAAAAAAATTCCAAAGTCCAAAAAAGCGTATTTTGGTCACTTTTTATACCATTAAAAAAATGAATAAAAAGTGATCAAAAAGTCCGATCAAAACAAAAATCACACCGATAAAAACTTCAGATCACGGCGCAAAAAATGAGTCCTAATATTGCCCTGTAAGTGGAAAAATAAAAAAGTTATAGGGGTCAGAATATGACATTTTTAAACGTATAAATTTTCCTGCATGTAGTTATGATTTTTTCCAGAAGTGCGACAAAATCAAACCTATATAAGTAGGGGATCATTTTAACCGTATGGACCTACAGAATAATGATAAGGTGTAATTTTTACCGAAATATGCACTGCGTAGAAACGGAAGCCCCCAAAAGTTACAAAATGGCGTTTTTTTTTCGATTTTGTCGCACAATGATTTTTTTTTCCATTTCGCCGTGCATTTTTGGGTAAAATGACTAATGTCACTGCAAAGTAGAATTGGCGATGCAAAAAATAAGCCATCATATGGATTTTTAGGTGGAAAATTGAAAGGGTTATGATTTTTAAAAGGTAAGGAGGAAAAAACGAAAGTGCAAAAACGGAAAAACCCTGAGTCCTTAAGGGGTTAATCCTCATTGTATGGCAGTATTGTTTACGCTGTATATGGCCTAAGGCTTTCATTAGATGACTGTATGTGTGGTGTTTTTAGTCACTTTTGCACTTTTTGCTCCGTTATTTGAGTATCATATTGTATTGTACAATTAAAGCCACTATTTCCGCACTATATGGCAATACCCCACGCCAATGTATGGTACCACACAGGACATCTGCAAACCCCTCAATCTGACAACCAGTAGGGGTCAGGGCCCCCCCTTAATTACATCAAGCACATGCAAGCAAAAAACCATGACTTCATGACAGTGTTTCCCTCCGTGTGTGTCTCCAGCTGTTGCAAAACTACAACTCCCAGCATGCCTGGACAGCCAAAGGCTGTCCGGGCATGCTAGGAGTTGTAGTTTTGCAACAGCTGGAGTCCCCCTCTTGGGAAACACTGCTTTATGATATGCTCCGCCAGCTGAGACCCAAGAACCTGGCAGTAGGTGTTCAGCTTGCCTGCAGCGCCACCTCAGGTAAAACTAAGCATTGCGCAGTTCCCATTCACATCAATGAGCTGTCATACATGTACATTTATATAGGGGATAAAAAACTTTCTCCTCGATGGCGGTTTGACCACCGGGACTCATAACGGGGGTCTCGTATGTCCCCATGTAATCGAGCTTGTGTGCTGCCCCTCCATTCACTGTCTGGGAGACTGACGGAGATCACCGAGTACCGCACCGGGCCACCTTGGGACTCGAAACCGCTTCATATCCGGTGGCTTCCAGCTGCTTTCAACAGCCGACAGTCACCGCTAATAGCAAGCACGGAGCCCACCACAAAGAAACTAGCACAGTGGGATCTCCACCACCGCCAGTACAATGTTAACTGATTATATGCCACTGTCAATGTTGATTGCGGCATCTGAACAGCAGTGTCAGGCACATTATCGGGTGCATATCTGCTGTCATGGCAGCCTTAGGCCTGTGGCAGGCTGTAGCAATAGAATGCCGATCTGAGGGCTCAAGGTAATTTTATAGTACTACATTTACTTGTATGAGCAATCAATCAAATGATTGCTCATACAAGTTCTCTAGGAGGGCTAAAAAATTGTAAAGTAAATGTTTGTTTCTTTTATAAAGATTTCAAATTAGCCCCCCTTTCCCATTTTTATATATATATATATATATATATATATATATATATATATATATATATATATATATATAGTTAATAAGGTTGAGTCCATTAAGTTCAACCTATATCCCTAATGAGTCCCTACTGAGTTGATCCAGAGGAAGGAAAAACCCTCATACTAGAGGTAAAAATTCCTTCCAGACTCCAAATATGGCCTCAGAATAAATCCCTGGATCAACGTTCTGTCCCTATAAATCTAGAATCCATAACCTGTAATGTTATTATTCTCCAGAAATGCATCCAGACCCCTTTTAAATTATTTAACAGAGTTCACCATGACCACCTCCTCCGGGAGAGAATTCCACAGACTCACTGCTCTTACAGTAAAGAACCCCCGTCTGTGCTGGTGTAGAAACCTTCTATCCTCTAGATGTAGAGGATGCCCCCTTGTTATAGATACAGTCCTGGGTATAAATAGATCATGGGAGAGATCTCTGTACTGTCCCCTGATATATTTATACATAGTTATTAGGTCTTCCCTAAGCCTTCTTTTTTCTAAACTAAATAACCCTAATTCTGATAATCTTTCTGGGTACTGTAGTCCTCCCATTCCCCGCATTACTCTGGTTGCCGTCTTTGAACCCTCTCCAGCTCCACTATATATTTCTTGTACACTGGTGCCCAGTACTGTACACAGTATTCTATGTGTGGTCTGACTAGTGATTTGTACAGCGGTAGAATTATTTCCTTGTCGTGGGCATCTATGCCCCTATTGATGCCCCCCCATGATTTTATCTGCCTTGGCAGCAGCTGCCTGACACTGGTCACTACAGCTAAATTTACTGTTAAAGGAGTATTCCTGCGCAAAATAACTTATCCCCTATCCCGGGTGGGCCCCAGTGCTCGGACCCCCGTGATCTATAAGTTGTTTTGCACTACAGATGTCCTTTAATTAAGACTTACTATATGTATTCTGGATTCTGACATTCTTAGTGTGGAAGTGGAGCACCACCTGCTGTTAAAAAGTGGAACAGCAGCAAAATAATTTCAAATACGGCTGTAGAAAAGGCAGGATAAATAGTAATTCATTTTTTTTTATATACAAACCCATTAAAGTCAAAGTAAACATGCACGAAGTAGAATCAGGTTCTAGATCCTTATAAGCTAAATCTATCAAGTCGAGCTTTTATATAAGGTTATACGGACATGGTGCGCCATTGAGGCTGTACGAACAAGTGTGCGTCCATATTTGTTGTCCGCAATTATCTAAAAGTCTAGCCCAGTGTTTCCCAACCGGGGTGCCTCCATCTGTAACCAAAGGCTGTCTGGGTATGCTGGGAGTTGTAGTTTTGAAATAGCTGGAGGCACCCTGATTGGGAACCACTGGGCTAGGCTCATAGACTATTGTCTTTGCTGTTGTGTTCATCTTCGTGAAAGTTACATCCTAGGGTCGCAGGACCCACACATAGACAGCCTATTGAATTTAATGGGAAAAGTGTAATACCTCCATTTTCCTGCGGGGGCACTGCAGGAAAATTGAACACTTACTGCAGAGTTATAGATGAATGCTTGCATAATGCGACATGGACAATACTGCCAATAAAAAGGTGACGTTCTAAAGCCCTTAACGGGGAACTCTGCTGCTAGACATGTTATCCCCTATCCAAAGGTTAGGGGATAACATGTCCAATCGCCGGAGTCCGGCCGCTGGGGACCCCCGCGATCTCTGCCTCGGCACCCCAGTCATCCAGTGTACGGAGTGAACTCGGCTCCGTGCCGGATGACTGGCAAACACAGACGCCACCTCTATTCATGTCTATAGGAGGAGGAGTGACGGCTGTGTAATAGCCATCACACCCCCTGCCATAGAAATGAATAGAGAGGACATGGCGTGACCTCACGATCACTGAAGCCACAGGCCACAGCGCCGGAAGTCAAAGTTTAACAGATTTGTAAATTACGAAGAAAGCAGGTAGATGCCAGCGATTATGAAACTTCACCTTTATTGGAACCATGTAAAATCATCGATATGGAGAGACTTCAATAAGACAAACATTTAAAATTCCAGGAATCAGCGCCAAGCATGACGCGTTTCAGGTCATGTGACCTTTCATCAGATGCATGGTGGGAAGCAGAGGGGTGGGGGAATATATCCCAGCCTCCTAATGGAACAGGTGAGTAAAACATCTAGCCTATGACACAGGGATTAACCCTGTCCGTTCCAAAAATAGAGGCACCCTTCTGCTAAACATAACAGGTATAAAATCATAAATCATTAAGCACCTATAACATAGTTATAAACTGAGTGCAAACAATATATATGACACCTGTATATTTTTAAGGAGACACAAAATGTACATTGGGAGGAAAAAGGTTGCAAAAACACTAATAAATAGTGAAACAATGGATAATAATACGTATAAGATACAACCTAAAACTATTTAATAGTGAAGGATGACGTCTGATTTTAAATTCAACCCATGTGGTTGAAATGTACGTAAAGAGTAAATCCAAAAGATTTCCCTATTGCGTAATGATTTGATGCGGTCTCCACCTCTGTCATGTGAACAAACTATTTCAATACCCGAGAACGAAAAATGAGCTACATTACCGTCATGGACATTTTTTAAGTGTTTAGAAACATTTGATGCGTTAGTGTAAGAACTGCTGCCAATGGCTCTAAGATGTTCTTGGATGCGTTTTTTCAAAGTTCTTTTAGTAAATTTGTAAATTACTTCTATTAAAAAATCTTAATCCGTCCAGTACTTATCGGCTGCTGAAGTTGAGTTGTTCTTTTCTGTCTGACCACAGTGCTCTCTGCTGACACCTCTGTCTGTCTCAGGAACTGTCCAGAGTAGGAGCAAATCCCCATAGCAAATCTCTCCTGCTCTGTACAGTTCCTGAGACAGAAAGAGGTGTCAGCAGAGAGCACTGTTGTCAGACAGAGAAGCAAACCTCTCCTGCTCTGGACAGTTCCTGAGACAGACAGAGGTGTCAGCAGAGAGCACTGTTGTCAGACAGAAAAGAACAACTTAACTTCAGCAGCTGATAAGTACTGGAAGGATTAGCATTGTTTAAAAGAAGTCATTTACAAATCTGTTTAACTTTCTGGAGCCAGTTGATATGAAATTTTTTTTTTTTTCTTTTTACTGGAATACCCCTTTAAGGGTATAGGTAAACCAGTATGGCAAAACTCTAGAAAAAGTTCACCCTACACAGTCTGTATATCTATTCTAAACAGCTGATAACGGGGAACAATAGATTATATCCTTGTACATAGCATTTTGGGATAAGCTAGACATCTGGCTTAGGGTCTTTTCAGCCATTGTGGGACTGTATGTACGGTAGAGACAGGAGTCCTGGTCACTTGTCACATACTTGTGATGGATTTTATAAATATTTTACTGTCTGCAATAAACGTGAATGGTTTCAGCAGGATGATTTTGTTTGATTTTATTATCTCATAACTTCCTAGATTGACATTTATTGCCGGCCACAACCTTACGATCTGCGGCCAATTTACCTAGGTCCCTCGGCTGAAGAAATAACAGAACAGACATCAGACAATGGACAAAGCTAAAGGGAACAAATCCGGGCAGGAAGCTGAAAACACGGACATTCGGAATTAGGGTCTATTCATACAGAAGAATTTCCGCTTGCGGAATTCTGCCTCAAATTAAAGCTCATAGACTTCTATGGGATTCCGGACTCCCATTCACACTTCTGAATTTCCGCTTGCAGAATTCTGCCTCAATTTAAAGCCCATAGACTTCTATGGGATTCCGGACTCCCATTCATACTTCTGAATTTCCGCTTGCGGTATTCCGCAAGCGGAAATTCAGAAGTGTGAATGGTAGTGCGTAATCCCTTAGAAGTCTATGGGCTTTAATTTGAGGCGGAATTCTGCCGTGTGAACAGATCCTTACTACTCTGGTGAGAAATTCCATGCCCAGTAGATGATAATGGGATTCTGAAAAAGTTGGGTGACACGGCTGCCACAACACCTCACCCAACTATCCCAGAATCCTGAATGCTAACTAATCATTTAGTAACATGAAAGAAGGCTATCCTTGCTATAATACCAGGCCACCAGGGTTATCACCTCCAACCATTTGACCAAGAGGATGGAATGCAGTGGTATAAAAAACTTAGCCGAGTTTGATTGTTCATTGACTGATCGCTGAATCTATAATACAGGGCAATATCGTCTCTTGTATTCGGGTCCTTAGTCCATCTGACCACTTCCTCTGTTTTCTAAAGAGTGCACGTATTGCCTTTGCATACCCTGTTAACTAGAGAACTAGTATATGGTCACATGTTTAGTCCTTTCCAAAAGTTGTTCAGCTCCTCCCCTACTCCCAGGATAGGAGGTGGAAAACCAGTGTAAGCTGTGGCTCAAGTACAGTGAGCATACATTCTTTGCAGCTCCTGTCACCTCATGAGCATGTGGTGTCCCAGCACCAAAGGCCGTCCTGTGGGCTGCAGATCTCCTCGGGCATGCCTGCTGTACAGGTGATGGGCCCACTAAGAGACTGTTGGTTATATTTAATATTTTCAAGCAGTTTATTACATATTTGTGGTGGTCCAGTACAGGATGTGTTACCTCATACCCTTACTGCCCTGTCCGGCAGCCTCCCTTCACTGTCCCCTGGGCTCCCAGCTAGTCTCCCCCATATAAACCCTGGGTGGAGCTTCTCTCTCTTTCCTCTTTGGAGATAAGTCTTTGCTGAGGTCAGTCGTGCTCAGTGTGTGTGTCCAGAGTGATGGAGACCTCAAAGTCAAGTCCTGTAGCCACCATCAAGTCAAGTAAGATAAAGTCACCGCTTTATGAGTCAAGTCAAGTCAGTCCCTGTCATCTGTCAAGTCAGCGTGGTCTGCATTACATTGTCCAGTCCCACTACAAGTTCAGAAAGCCCTTAAGGTCTCTGAGTCACTGGTCATCTCCGTGGGCCCTGGCTGAACTGTATAGACGTTACCAACTGTCTAACCTCAGTAAAGCTACCGTTATCCGTAACTTGGTGTTGGGGTCATTATTGCCCCAGTGCCTAGCCCAGGATCCAGCGGTATACCTTCGGGTGGTATCGAGGATAAATCACGCCCTGACATCACGAACACAAGGGGTTAATGCAATCTGACCCTAAGGTAACAACATCTGCCCTCATCACATCCCGTTACCACATATTCATTTATGTTTCTCATATGCACTGTAAAATATGTTATTTATGTGTGTTGTACCTTTAAGAGTGAGGAGCAGTGTAAACCAGGTGACCCTGCCTGCCCAATGGGACCCCTCAAATTCTGTAGTATATAGTGTAGTGGAGGAGGAGTTACACCAGTTCATTCCAGAGCTGTATGCTGAGCAACAGTGTGGTAAAGAGGTGAAGTTGTGTGGAGAACTCTGAGGGAAGCCTAAGAACAAATCTCTTCTCAAATCTAACCAGCCAATCTGCAAGTGATCCCCCGTACAGTGGAAAGTCAAGCCCTGGAGGAGAAAGTAATTGGACCTTGTCAGAACCCTAGCCGGCGTGGAGAATTTTCAGTCTCTAATTTCAAGTCAGTATTAATTAAGTGGGTGAAAAGCACCATAAGTCCCAGCAAGGCAACCGGGCTCCCTATGGGTTACACTGCATCCCTTCCACTCTGCTCCAGACTGTGTGTAATACCATCTGCACCCAGCTCAGTAAAGACAGTTATGCGTAACCTGACGTCGGTGTGTTTATTACCCCTCGCGTCTGGCCCAGGAGAAGCTGTCTCCACCTCGGACCATGTATAGGCTAACAGTACCCTGGCGTCACAAAGTGATTAGGAATTCCTTGCACCCCTGTGTCACAACAAGCAGACTACACAAAAGTGAGCTAGAGTCATGCACACTTTATACAAGTAGGCCACAACCTTCTTAGTCCTGTCTACACATCTGCCTAGCAACAAGTCCTGCTACAAGGATAGCCAAAGTAACATTGGAGAGAAATATACATTTGTGTGCTCCGTTGCATAGAACTAGGCGACGCTTGCCCCAGGTCCTGGTCCAGTTACATTCTGATAAGTCTGGAAGTTCCCCCTGGATACCGGGATAGGCCAAAGGAGTCATGTCTTAGCAAAGTCCTTAGAAAGTGTAACACACTGCGCTCCGGGCTATGTCACCGGCCGTGAGTGCAGCGTCCCTGACTCCCGGCGGGGCCGGGATTAGCATTCGTATGCCGCATGCGAATGTCGGCCCGTCCCTTACCTTGCTCCACTTTGCTGCTGCTTCCTCTCAGCCCCTGTGCGCGTGTCCCCGTCCCTTAGGGCACACGCGCGCCGGAGCTTTGAAATTTAAAAGGCCAGTGCGCCCATAATTAGTGTATCCACCTGTCACTATGTTTTAAGTTTTTTGCACCTCCCACGCTCCCCTGCCAGATCTTCAGTGCTCATTGCCTCAGAGAAAGCGTTCCCATTGCCTGTTTTGCCCACTCGTGTTTCAAGACCTTCCTGCTATGTTTCTTGACTATGAACCTCTGCCGCCTGCCTTTACCTTCTTCATTACGCCTTTACCTCATCCTCCGGTACCCCGCTTTGCCCAGTTACCTGTGTGGTCGAGCCGTGTCAGGGGTAGCGACCTGAGTGTTGCCTGCCACAGCAAATCCATCCTGCTTTGCGGCGGGCTCTGGTGAAGACCAGTGGCACCTTAGACTCAGCTCCCCGATACAGTCCGAGTCATCAGCCACACAGGTAGAAAATCCACATCCAGTTTCATGACAGCCCGCATACAGGTGCGTCACAGTAAGATCCGGCCATGGATCCAACTGGGGTTCCTCTGCCTGACAACACGGATCCTGCATCTATTGTGACGCTCCAGTCCCAGCAGTTGGCACAGCAGCTTAACCAGCTATCCGCCATGATGCAGCAGTTGCTATCTGCTCAGCAGCAACTGCGACAGCCACAGCCTTCTCCTCCAGCTCCAGTACAGCCTCCCACTGCTGTAGTCTCCTCCAGAACCAAACTCCTTTTATCGCTCCCTGAAAAATATGAGGGTGATTCCAAGTCCTGTCGAGGTTTCGTGACGCAGTGCTCCATGCACATTGAGCTCATGGCGGACCAGTTCTCCACAGAACGAACAAAGGTGGCTTTTGTTATTAGTCTCCTTTCTGGAAGGGCCTTGGCCTGGGCAACTCCGCTGTGGGATCGCAGTGATGTCATCACTACTAATCTCCAGACATTCCTGATGGAATTTCGCATTGTCTTCTAGGAACCTGTTTGTGCTTCCTCCGCTGAGACGGCTCTGCTGAGCCTGTCTCAGGACAACTCCACTGTTGGCGAGTATGCCATCCGGTTTCAAACCCTGGCGTCAGAGTTGGCCTGGAATAATGAAGCTCTCTGCGCTACCTTCAAGAGAGGATTATCAAGTCAAATTAAGGATGTCCTTGCCACCCGGGAATTGCCATCTACCTTGAATGAACTAATACAATTGGCATCCCGGATCGATATCAGTTTCTCCGAGCAACGAGAGGAGCTATGTCAAGAAAGGGAATCTGCACGACCTCGGCGCTTCCCTCGGTTGGAGCCAGTCTTCCAGCAACCACCGCAATCTTCTACGATGCCCCCCGCAGTGGAGGCTATGCAAGTGTATCGGTCTCGCCTGACCCTGCAGGAAAGGACTCGCCGACGAACCAAAAATCTTTGTCTATCCTGCGCCAGTGCAGACCACTTCCTTAAGGACTGTCCTCTGCGTCCTCAGCCATAGGGAAACGCTCGCACCTAGGGTTTGTTGGAGAGGCTTCCCTAGGTATGAATTCCTCCTCTCCACACTTAAATATGACGGTTCAGCTTCTTCTTCCCTCCAAAGGGAACCTCTCAGTTCTGGCCTTCCTGGACTCTGGCTCGGTGGGAAACTTAGGTCGGAGTCTCTCATAGGGAGAACTTGTCCTTCTGCGTACTCCAACACTGTATTTCACCTCTCTTGCTCGGTCTACCTTGGCTGCAGCTCCATGCCCCACAGCTGGATTGGAAAACCTGAGAAGTCCTTTGCTGGGGTCCACACTGCAACAATCACTGCATTCACACACGTGTGACCAAGTTGGAACCTTCCTCTAGACCTCTACCCGGGTTACCTTCTTTTCTCCAGGATTTTGCTGATGTTTTGCCTCCACATCGTCCATACGATTGTCCAATTGACTTGCTGCCATACACCTCACCTCCCAGGGTCCATATCTAAACCTTGTCTGTTCCAGAAACCCAGGTGATGTCAACCTATATCCAGGAGAGCATACAGAAAAGATTTATCAGGAAGTCCTCTTCTCCTGCCGGAGCTGGGTTCTTCTTCGTGGAAAAGAAAGATGGGTCGTTGCGTTCTTGCATCGACTACCGGGGACTGAATAAAATTATTGTTAAAAACCGTTATCCCCTTCCTTTAATCTCAGAGTTGTTTGACCGTCTGCGAGGTGCCAGGATTGTAACAGTGAGCGCTCCGGTCACCTCCTCTGTACCGGATCGCTCGCTGTCCCTGCCTCCGTCTATTGTGTTCCAGCGCTTCCCAGTCAGACACACTGACAGAGAGTGGCTCTTGTCTGGCTCCCGTTTTTCAGCATCCACCACAACCCGTCTCTGGGCCTCCCGCCGTGGAAGCCATGAAAGTGGACCGGTCTCGCCTGACCCCACAGGAACGGAGCCATCGCAGAGACGAGAATCTGTGTCTGTACTGTGCCAGTACCGAGCACTTCCTCAGAGACTGTGCTCTTCGTCCACCGCGTTCGGGAAACGCTCGCACCTAGTAAACGTGGGAGAGGTGTTGCTAGGTGTGGATTCTTCCTCTCCACGTCTCATAGTATCAGTGCAGCTTTCCGTTTCCTCCAAGTCTATCTTCACTGCCACTGCCTTCTTGGATTCTGGATCTGCTGGCAATTTCATCCATGCCTCCTTGGTTGACAAGCATCAAATTCCTGTGGTCCGTTTGCCCAAGCCACTTTTCATTTCTACGGTCAACGGGGAGAGACTTTCTGCCACTGTGCAGTACCGCAGCTTGCCTTTTCAGATGGGCATCGGATTTCTGCATTCTGAAATGCTGGAGTTTTTGGTCCTTCCCTTCTGCTCCTCTGAACTCCTCTTGGGTTTGCCATGGCTTCAGCACCACAGTCCCATCCTGGTTTGGTCATTCGGAGAGATCCTGAGGTGGGGTCCTTCCTGCTCCGGTCGTTGTCTCATGTCTGTTCTTGTCAAACGGGACCCCGTTATTCCTCCGCCTCCTGGTCTCCCGGAGCCTTACCACTGCTTCGCTGACGTTGTTTGTAAGAAACAGGCCGAGGTTCTTCCACCTCATAGACCTTACGATTGTCCTATCGACTTGGTGCCCGGTACTACTCCACCCCAGGGTAGAATTTACCCACTCTCACCACCAGAGACTCTCGCCATGTCGGAGTACATTCGTGAAAATCTGCAGAGAGGCTTCATAAGGAAATCTTCCTCCCCCGCTGGGGCCGTTTTTTTTTTGTTACCAAGAAGGACGGCTCCCTCCGTCCATGCATAGATTATAGAGGTCTAAACAAGATTACCATCAAGAATTGTTACCCTCTCCCCTTGATCTCAGAGCTATTTGACCGTCTCCGTGGGTCTAGGATATTCACCAAGTTGGATCTGCGAGGAGCTTACAATCTGATCCGAATCCGAGAGGGTGACGAGTGGAAGACCGCTTTCAACACACGGGATGGCAATTTTGAATATCTGGTGATGCCATTCGGGCTCTGCAACGCACCTGCGGTATTTCAGGAATTTGTCAACGACATTTTCAGAGACTTGCTTTACACCTGCGTGGTCGTATACCTTGACGACATCCTCATCTTCTCCTCCATCCTGGACCAACACCGGGTCCATGTCCGTCAAGTTCTTGCACGCCTTAGGAAAAATCGCCTGTATGCTAAGATCGAGAAGTGCCTGTTCGAGCGGTCCAGTCTGCCCTTCCTAGGGTACATCATTTCAGCCCAAGGTCTACAGATGGACCCAGCCAAGCTCTCAGCGGTCCTGGACTGGCCACGCCCCCCTGGACTCCGTGCCATTCAAAGATTTTTGGGGTTCGCCAATTATTATAGGCAATTTATTCCCCACTATTTCACTCTGGTCTCACCCATTGTAGCTCTGACCAAAAAGGGGGCTAATCCCAAATCTTGGCATTCTCAAGCTGAAGAGGCCTTCCAGTCATTGAAAGCCTCTTTTGCCTCCGCACCAGTACTCTCCAGACCAGACCCCACTAAGCCATTTTCCCTGGAAGTGGATGCCTCCTCCGTGGGAGCTGGAGCCATACTTACCCAGAAGTCACCCAGGGGCAAGACACTCTCTTGCGGATTCTACTCCAAGACCTTCACTCCCGCTGAGAGAAATTATTCTATTGGTGATAAAGAACTGTTGGTCATAAAATTGGCACTCGAGGAGTGGAGGCACCTTCTCGAGGGCTCCATCCACCCGGTGAGTATTTTCACGGACCACAAAAACCTTGCCTATTTCCAATCTGCACAAAGGCTGAATCCACGTCAGGCTCGCTGGTCCTTGTTCTTTGCTCGCTTTAATTTTGTGATTCATTTTCGTCCTGCGAGCAAGAACATCAGGGCTGATGCCCTTTCTCGCTCTTCCGACGTGCTGGGCGATGAGTTAACTCCTCAGCATATAATTCCGCCTGAGCACCTAATTGCCGCTGCTCCAGTGGAACTGCGCTCTCTTGCCCCAGGCAAGTCCTATGTGCCTCCACGTCAGCATCTACGAGTCCTCAAGTGGGGCCATGCCTCTTTATTCGCGGGTCATCCTGGAGTACAGAAGACTCTTCAGCTCATCTCCCTGAGATACTGGTGGTCTACTATGGAGAGATTACGGATTACGTCCAAGCTTGCATGATTTGTGCTCGGGATAAGTCTCCTCGCCAGAAGCCTGCTGGTCTCCTCTTGCCCCTCCCTATTACTGAGGTCCCGAGGCCATGGACTTTGTTACCGATCTCCCCTCCTCCCATGGAATGACAATAATTTGGGTCGTAGTTGATCGATTCTCGAAGATGGCCCACTTCATACCTCTGCCTGGTCTTCCATCTGCACCAGTCTTAGCCAAACAGTTTTTCCAGCATATTTTTCGCCTCCACGGTCTTCCCAAGCACATTGTCTCTGACCGTGGGGTACAATTTGTCTCCAAATTTTGGAGGGCTCTTTGTGATCAACTCGGGGACAAGTTGGACTTCTCATCTTCCCATCATCCTCAGTCCAATGGCCAGGTGGAACGGGTGAATCAAATTTTGGGAGACTATCTACGCCACTTCGTGTCCTCACGCCACAGTGACTGGTCTGATCTGCTTCCCTGGGCAGAATTTTCTTATAATTACAAACATTCCTCTGCCTCTAACAAGTCTCCATTTTTTGTAGTTTTTGGTCGCCACCCTCTTCCACCTCTGCCGCTGTCCTCCTCTTCTCCCGTACCGGCTGTTCACGACCTTGTCCGTTTGGCTCTTCTCCAAATACATCCGATTCAGGGTTCCAAGATACAAATTGGGTCCCCGCTACTTGGGACCCTATAAAATCAAGAAGCGAATCAATCCAGTATCCTACCAACTCCATCTTCCTTCCTCCCTCAGGATCCCCAACTCGTTCCATCTCTCCCTCCTAAAACCTGCCATCTTTAATCGCTTCTCCCCCAAGGTTCCTACTCCTACCCCTGTGACCGGCACTACGGATGTATTCTCTGTCAAGGAGATTTTGGCATCTAAGTTCATTCGGGGCAGAAGATTTTTTCTGGTCGACTGGGAGGGCTGCGGTCCTGAGGAAAGATCTTGGGAGCCTGAGGAAAACATCTTAGACCGCAGCCTCATCCTCAGTTTCTTTGGTACCAAAAGGAGGGGGAGACCTAAGGGGGGGGTACTGTAACAGTGAGCGCTCCGGTCCCCTCCTCTGTACCGGAGCACTCGCTGTCCCTGCCTCCGTCTATTATGTCCCAGCGCTTCCCGGTCAGACACACTGTCCGAGAGTGCAGGGATTCCGCCGGCAGGGATGTGGTTAGTGTGGCAGCTGATTCCCGCACACGTGCCGCATCCCGCATACTCTCACCTGCAGCCCCGTCCTCCTGCGCTGCCTCTGTCTCCCGGCGCACGCGGCCCCACTCCTTAGGGCGCGCATGCTGGCTTCTTGAAATTTAAAGGGCCAGCGCACCATTGATTGGTGCCTGGTCCTCACTGCCCATATAAATGTCTCCTGCCCCTTCCTATCCTCGCCGGATCTTTAGTCCCTTGTGCCCAGTGAAAGCGTTCCCATTGTTCTGTGTTGCCCTTGCCTGTTGCCGACCCGTTGCCCATGACTACCGCTAGTGAACCCGTTCTGCCTGCCCTGACCTGTTGCCTGACTGTCGCCTGTGAACCTGTGCCGCCTGCCCTGACCTCTGCTACGTCTGACTACGCTTCTGCCTGCCCCTACTGTACTGCGCCATTCTCAGCTACCAGAGGGGTCGAGTCGCTATCGGGTGGAACGACCTGGGGGCTACCTGCCTCAGCAAGACCATCCCGCTTTGCGGCGGGGCCCTGGTGAAGACCAGTAGTCCCTTAGACTCCGTTCCCCTGGTACGGCCCACGTCATCGCCCCTCTGGTTCAGTGGATCCACCTCCTGTCACCTGACCGGTACGTTACAAGGATTTTCTCCAAATTGGATCTTCGTGGTGCCTATAACTTAATTCGTATAAGAGAAGGGGACGAGTGGAAGACCGTGTTCAATACTCGAGATGGACATTTCGAATATCCTGTTATGCCATTCGTACTATGTAATGCTCCTGCAGTCTTCAAGGAGTTTGTCAACCACATTTTTCTGGACCTTTTCTACTCCTGTGTCGTTGTCTATTTGGATGACATCCTCATTTATTCAACCGATCTCCACACTTACCGTTTCCATCTCCGTCAAGTTCTGCAGCATCTCCGAGACAACCAACTCTACGCAAAACTAGAAAAGTGTACCTTTGAAAAGACTAGTCTTCCATTTCTGGGATATATTGTTACCAGTCAAGGACTACAAATGGATCCTAACAAGTTATCCGCTGTACTGGAGTGGCCTCAACCTACTGGACTGAAGGCGGTTCAGAGCTTCCTTGGCTTTGCCAACTACTATCGATTCCCCACTACTCCACCTTGGTTGCCCCCATCATGTCTTTAACCAAAAAAGCTGCCAATCCTAAGGTCTGGTCTCCGGAGGCCGAAGAAACCTTCAAAAAGTTAAAGTCTGCCTTTGCATCTGCAACGGTGTTGTCAAGACCTGATCCGGACACACCTTTTACTTTAGAGGTGGATGTCGGTGCAGGAGCAGTCTTGACACAAAAATCTTTCAAGGGTAAGACTGTTACTTGCGGATTCTTCTCGAAGACCTTCTCTTCAGTGGAGATAAATTATACTATAGGAGATCGAGAGCTCCTGGCTATTAAGTTGGCCCTGGAAGAATGGCGTCATCTCTTAGAGGGCTCAGTGCATCCTATAACCATCTACACGGATCACAAGAACTTGCTTTATCTTCAGTCTGCTCAGCGTCTCAATCCTCGTCAGGCTCGCTGGTCCCTGTTCTTCTCCAGGTTTAACTTTTTTATTCATTTTCGCCCTGCAGAGAAGAATTTTCTGATTGATGCTCTATCTAGATCTTCTGAGGTACAAGACCTGGAACCCCATCTGCAACATATTGTCCCTCCTGATCGTCTTATTTCTGAAGCACCAACAAGTCTTCAGTGTCTGCCCCCTGGGAAGACCTATGTTTCTCCTCGTTTGAGACTCCGGATCTTGAAATGGGGTCATTCTTCTCTGTTGGCAGGTCATGCTGGTATCCATAAATCCTTGCTACTAATTTCTCGACAGTATTGGTGGCCCACTCTGAAACAGGATGTCTTGGACTTTGTTCATTCCTGCTCTGTTTGTTCCCGGGACAAAACACCACGCGCCAAGCCTGCCGGTCTACTACATCCTTTGCCTGATCCTGATCTGCCCTGGTCTAACATTGCAATGGATCTTCCTTCTTCTAGCGGCAATACAGTCATCTGGGTTGTTGTGGACCGATTTTCTAAGATGGCTCATTTTGTGCCTTTGCGTGGCTTACCATCTGCACCACAACTAGCCAAACTGTTCTGTTCCCATATCTTCCGTCTCGACAGATTGACGACACATATTGTCTCTGACCGAGGAGTCCAGTTTGTCTCCAAATTTTGGAGGGCACTCTGTTCACGACTTCAAATTAAATTGGATTTCTTCTCTGCCTATCACCCCCAGTCTAATGGTTAAATTGAGAGGGTGAATCAGATTTTGGGGGATTATCTTCACCATTTTGTCTCTGCCCGCCATGACAACTGGTCTGATCTTCTTCCCTGACTTTTCGTACTTCACCCTTCTATGTAGTCTATAGACTTCATTCATCCTCATCCACCTCTACCCTTACCTTCTTCCTCTGGAGTCCCTATGGCTGATGAACTAGTATGGAACTTCACCCCCAGAGGAAGACTCGTCTCTCCCTTCTTCGTGCCTCGACCCATATGAAATCCCAAGCGGACAGAAAAAGACGTCCTCCTCCTGAATTTTCACAGGGGGACAAGGTATGGCTGTCATCTAAATATATCTGCTTCAGAGTACCTTGCTACAAACTGGGACCATGCTATTTGGGGCCTTTCAAGGTCAAGAGACGTCTTTATCCAGTGGCTTATTCGCTACATCTGCCTTCCTACAGCTGCTTCCTCTCAGCCCCGGCGCGCACGTCCCCGTCCCTTAGGGCGCATGCACGCCGCAGCTTTGAAATTTAATAGGCCAGTGTGCCCATAATTAGTGTATCCACCTGTCACTATGTTATAAGTTTTTTGCACCTCCCACACCCCCCTGCCGGATCTTCAGTGCTCTTTGCCTAAGAGAAAGCGTTCCCATTGCCTGTTTTGCCTACCCGTGTTTCCAGACCTTCCTGCTACGTTTCTTGACTCCGAACCTTTGTCGCCTGCCTAGACCTTCTGCTACGTTGACTACACCTTTGCCTCATCCACTGGTACCCCGCTTTGCCCAGTTAACTGTGTGGTCAAGCCGTATCGGGGGTAGCAACCTGGGTGGCGCCTACCGCAGTCAGTTTTCTCAGTCACATAGGACACAAGATAGAGCAACATCAGTCTACATCATCATTAAGGGACATTTCTAAGTCCAGGTACAGAGAGAGTACTGAAGTAGACATTCACAAGAGACATTTACAAGAAAGTCAAGCAGAACTACAAGTACAAGAATTGCACAAAAGCAACAAATTTGTCCAAAGCTAAAAGTCTCTGTATAATGCACCATTCTAAAGGGACAGTGACTAGTGACCAAATATTTTTTTTGAAACCAAAGTGTATTCCAAAGAACTGTACAAAACATCTGCAACATTTCATAGTATTTGCGTTGTACTGATCTGCTGCAGGAATTTTTTTCCCCCAGGGCCCTGTATAAGGGTAACAGCTTCTTAAAAAGGACATTGTGGGTCCACAGAGGGATGCAGGGTTCCACCACTCAAGCCACTTGACATATCTGGGACTACAACCCTCATCATCAAGCCATTAGAATACCAAAAAAGTTTGCTCCGGGTAGCCAAGCAAAGGAATCCAAACAAATTGTGGATTACACAGAAGGGTCCTTAATGGGGGGTCTTCATGTGATGTGCATATTCTCTTTCCTGTTGTGACACCACAAAATGATCGAGCTGCCTTGATTTTCAGGTCTTTTACCATTACAGTATTTATAGACCTAATAGTAGTTCATAACATAGTGTTTACCACTACAGTGTTTGCTTTATGATGTGTCATAAAGATTAAGACTCTGAATTGCAAACTTAGAAATAGTTTCTCACGTACAGGAAGTCAATTATCTAACAAGGTGTAAAATGCGCTTACATAAAAACTGGAGTTTGGCCACTTTATTAGGTACACCTTGCTAGTCCTGGGTCAGACCACCCTTAAACTTTCTACAAGATCTTCAAAACGTTCCTCAGGATTTTGCTCTATATAGACATGATGACATCACACAGTTTCTTCATATGGACATGATGACATCATACAGTTCCTCTGTATGGACATGATGACATCACACAGTTCCTTCATATGGACATGATGACATCATACTATTCCCCCATATGGACATGAAGACATCACACAGTTCCTCCATATGGACATGATGACATCACACAGTTCCTCCATATAGACATGATGACATCACACGGTTCCTCCATATGGACATGATGACATCACACAGTTCCTCCATATGGACATGATGACATCACACGGTTCCTCCATATAGACATGATGACATCATACAGTTCTCCATATAGACATGATGACATCACACGGTTCCTCCATATGGACATGATGACATCACACAGTTCCTCCATATGGACATGATGACATCACACAGTTCTCCATA
Organism: Hyla sarda; assembly: GCF_029499605.1. Classification (NCBI taxonomy): domain Eukaryota; kingdom Metazoa; phylum Chordata; class Amphibia; order Anura; family Hylidae; genus Hyla; species Hyla sarda. The sequence continues at coordinate 493,778,648 of NC_079190.1, read as the reverse complement.
TAGACATGATGACATCACACAGTTCTCCATATGGACATGATGACATCACACAGTTCCTCCATATGGACATCATGAGTCTCGTGACATCACACAGTTCCTCCATATGGACATGATGACATCACACAGTTCCTCCATATGGACATGATGACATCACACAGTCCCTCCATATGGACATGATGACATCAAACAGTTCCTCCATATGGACATGATGACATTACACAGTTCCTCAATATGGAAATGATGACATCACACAGTTCCTCCATATGGACATGATGACATCACACAGTTCCCCCATATGGACATGATGACATCACACAGTTCCCCCATATGGACATGATGACTTCACACAGTTCCCCCATATGGACATGATGACATCACACAGTTCCTCTATATGGACATGATGACATCACACAGTTCCTCTATATGGACATGATGACATCACAGAGTTCCTCCATATGGACATGATGACATCACACAGTTCCTCTATATGGAGATGATGACATCACACAGTTCCTCTATATGGATAGGTGATACGATGTCTGATGTCCTGCCTCTGGGATCCCCCTGCAGCACCTGGTATGTTTAGAATGCTGAGTTCCTATGACAGGAGACGTGATGTCATGCCACTCCCCCTTGTGACTTCATACCACGCCCCCTCGTGCAGTTACACCACACCCCCTCCATTGATGTCTGTAGGAGGGGGCATGATGGTGTCACGCCCCTTCAAATAGACTTGAATGGAGGGGACATGACGTGATGCCCCGTCTTCCGCCGTGGAAACCCAGCGTTCTAAACATACTGTTTAGAATCCTGGTTGTTGCACTGGGATCACGGGGATCCCAGCGATCAGACATCTTATCCTTTGGTTAGGGGATAAGATGTCTAGGGGCAGAGTACCCCTTTAAGACTCCCTGATTCCTTACAGCCAGTTAACCATTTCTGTCATGAGGCAGGGGACGATGCTATGGAAGTCCTTATCCTCGACTAAACATTTCTACTTTTAGAGAGTGACTAAGTATGAACGCATTCTCCTGGGATCTCCCCAAATCAGTATGCACAGATGTAGTACTAGAACTAGAAACCCAAGGGCTTAAGAATGTATAACCAACACCTTTGCCTAACCAGATTTTTCCAGATGGGTCGGTATCACACTAGGTATGCTGTAGTTGATGGATCTAAGGTGACGCAGACCAGCTCCTTCGGGGAATGTCAACCGAGGAGGCTAAGCTGAAAGGACTTGCAGAAATGTTTAAAGGGGTACTCCGGTGGAAAACAATATATTTTAAATCAACTGGTGCCAGAAAGTGAAACAGATTTGTAAATTACTTCTATTAAAAATTCTTTATCCTTCCAGAGAAAGTTCTTTTCTTTTTGAATTTCCTTTCTGTCTGACCACAGTACTCTCTGCTGACACCTCTGTCCATGTCATGAACTGTCCAGAGCAGGAGAGGTTTGTTATAGGGATTTGCTTGTACTCTGGACAGTTCCTGACATGGACAGAGGTGTCAGCAGAGAGCACTGTGGTCAGACAGAAAGGAAATTCAAAAAGAAAAGAACTTTCTCTGTAGCATACAGCAACTGATAAGTACTGGAAGGATTAAAATTTTTGAATAGAAGTAATTTACAAATCTGTTTAACTTTCTGGCACCAGTTGATTTAAAAAATTGTTTTCCACTGGAGTACCCCTTTTAAAAGCTACAAGTTCTCTGGGGTGAGGCCCCTTCAAGTGAAATAAAGGTGTGAATGGATAGGTGTGTGAATCGGTTGTGCCTGCAAAAAACCCTATATCTGATGGTGGCTCAAATGATATATATAAAGACTCATGATTCAAGGGATGCTGTGTGTGCTCAGGTGGAAAGAAACGCAGGTTTAATAATGTAATGTCCCAGTACAGGACATGGTCCTGCACTACTCTTAGGCCCTGTCAGGTTGAGTCTCTCAGTGACCTGGGGGCTCCCCTGCAGTGTCTCCCCTGCTGTTTCTGTGATTTTATCTATTCTATTTTATGGATAGTCAGTGTCCTAATGTATAGACAGTATAAAGGACCTGTGAGATGTCACATGTTATGTTATCACATGATGTTACCCAGAGGGCACCAGTTTAACACATAATCTGCGACTTGACCAATGGGCTTTGGCTCAGCCCCCCTCTATATAAGGGGACAGCCATTACAATTCTCGCTCTTCCATCTCTTCCATCACTTTACTGAGACCAGCAAACACTAGAGATCTCAGGTCTAGTGTCCAGCACCTGGAAGGCCTCAAATCTACAGTTATTCCAGTAAGTCAAATCTATGTCTGCTGTCACTACTACCTATAGTTAAAGGACAAGTCTCACAGTAAACAATTGTTCAGCTTTTAGTGCAGAAGGTAAAGTTATACAGGTTTGTAAATCACTTCCATTACCAATGCTGCTTAGAAACCAGCTTTATCTGCATTCTTCTGTCTGACAGGAAATTCAGCTGTTCCAGGTTTTCATGACTTTCGACCCCCTATTCAGGCTGTTATCAGCAGCATCCAGGGGCCGTGACGTGACAATTACCCAGAAAACCCCTGTGCTGCAGAGAGCTGCCTGAGCTTGGCATTAGCCCCTCCCATCTGATGAATATTCACACTGTCCTCCCTCTGTTCTGCAGTGATTGGCTGAGCAGCACTGCCTATATGCCGGCTGATTCAGATCATAGTTCTCTCCCCTCTCCTCGCTAATGTTTTTACACTGATAACGGAGGAGAGGGGGGAGGGGAGGGAGCTGCCAGCGTAGGGCTGTCACACTGAGAATGGAGGGGAGGGAGAGTAGAGTTGTCACACTGAGCACTGAGGAGAGAGGAGTGCAGGGCAGAGGAGGGGGGAGGTGATTGTGCCACTGTAAAGCTGTTTCATTGAGAGGAGGAGGGGGAGGGAGTGATTTTACAGTGTAAAACTGCAGCTTCAACTCCAGGGTCCCTCTCTCTGAGCACTGAGATTACATTTTGTTTCCTCGTGGCCACCCTGCTGTATAGGGCTATGATTGGAGCTCAGTGTTATGTGACCACCCTGCTGTATAGGGCTATGATTGGAGCTCAGTGTTATGTGACCACCCTGCTGTATAGGGCTATGATTGGAGCTCAGTGTTATGTGACCACCCTGCTGTATAGGGCTATGATTGGAGCTCAGTGTTATGTGACCACCCTGCTGTATAGGGCTATGATTGGAGCTCAGTGTTATGTGGCCACCCTGCTGTATAGGGCTATGATTGGAGCTCAGTGTTATGTGGCCCCCCTGCTGTATAGGGCTATGATTGGAGCTCAGTGTTATGTGGCCCCCCTGCTGTATAGGGCTATGATTGGAGCTCAGTGTTATGTGGCCCCCCTGCTGTATAGGGATATGATTGGAGCTCAGTGTTATGTGACCACCCTGCTGTATAGGGCTATGATTGGAGCTCAGTGTTATGTGGCCCCCCTGCTGTATAGGGCTATGATTGGAGCTCAGTGTTATGTGACCACCCTGCTGTATAGGGATATGATTGGAGCTCAGTGTTATGTGGCCACCCTGCTGTATAGGGATATGATTGGAGCTCAGTGTTATGTGACCACCCTGCTGTATAGGGCTATGATTGGAGCTCAGTGTTATGTGGCCACCCTGCTGTATAGGGCTATGATTGGAGCTCAGTGTTATGTGACCACCCTGCTGTATAGGGCTATGATTGGAGCTCAGTGTTATGTGGCCACCCTGCTGTATAGGGCTATGATTGGAGCTCAGTGTTATGTGACCACCCTGCTGTATAGGGCTATGATTGGAGCTCAGTGTTATGTGAGAGTGACTAACATAAGTTAGGGGAGGTAACAAGTTCTCTGCTCAGGCAGCTGAGAGCAGGAAATGTGAGCAGTGCATGCAGGGAAATGTAGTCTCTGAGATCACAGGCATAGCCACCATAACCAGGAAGTAACTGCAATTTATGAGCTGAATAGCCGGTGAATGGGGGGCGGAAAAAAAATCACAAACATGTCAGAGAGGTGGTAGGTGAATATACTATGGAATGGCTAGGTATTTTTTTTTTCTTTGCTGCTGTCACGATGCCGGCTGGCAGGTAGTGGATCCTCTGTGCCAGAGAGGGATTGGTGTGGACCGTGCTAGTGGATCGGTTCTAAGTCACTACTGGTTTTCACCAGAGCCCGCCGCAAAGCGGGATGGTCTTGCTGCGGCGGTAGTGACCAGGTCGTATCCACTAGCAACGGCTCAACCTCTCTGACTGCTGAAGATAGGCGCGGTACAAGGGAGTAGACAGAAGCAAGGTCGGACATAGCAGAAGGTCGGGGCAGGCAACAAGGATCGTAGTCGGGGGCAACGGCAGGAGGTCTGGAACACAGGCTAGGAACACACAAGGAAACGCTTTCACTGGCACAATGGCAACAAGATCCGGCGAGGGAGTGAAGGGGAAGTGAGGTATAAATAGGGAGTGCACAGGTGAACACACTAATTGGAACCACTGCGCCAATCAGCGGCGCAGTGGCCCTTTAAATCGCAGAGACCCGGCGCGCGCGCGCCCTAGGGAGCGGGGCCGCGCGCGCCGGGACAGGACAGACGGAGAGCGAGTCAGGTACGGGAGCCGGGATGCGCATCGCGAGCGGGCGCTACCCGCATCGCGAATCGCATCCCGGCTGGAGACGGTATCGCAGCGCACCGGGTCAGTGGAGCTGCCCGGAGCGCTGCGGTAGCGAGAGAGAAGCGAGCGCTCCGGGGAGGAGCGGGGACCCGGAGCGCTCGGCGTAACAGTACCCCCCCCCTTGGGTCTCCCCCTCTTCTTAGAGCCTGAGAACCTGAGGAGCAGACTTTTGTCTAGGATGTTGTCCTCAGGTTCCCAGGATCTCTCTTCAGGTCCACAGCCCTCCCAATCCACCAAAAAGAACTTTTTTCCTCTGACCGTCTTGGAGGCCAGTATCTCTTTCACTGAGAAGACGTCAGAAGAACCGGAGACAGGAGTGGGAGAAACTAACTTGGGAGAGAAACGGTTGATGATGAGTGGTTTAAGAAGAGAGACATGAAAGGCATTAGGAATACGGAGAGAAGGAGGAAGAAGAAGTTTGTAAGAGACAGGATTAATTTGGCACAAGACTTTGAAAGGACCAAGATAGCGTGGACCCAGTTTGTAACTGGGGACACGAAAGCGGACATATTTAGCGGAGAGCCATACCTTGTCTCCGGGAGCAAAAATGGGGGGAGCTCTTCTTTTCTTATCGGCAAAGTTTTTCATGCGAGATGAAGCCTGTAAAAGAGAATCTTGGGTCTCTTTCCATATGATGGAAAGATCACGAGTCACTTCATCTACAGCGGGCAAACCAGAGGGCAAGGGAGTAGGGAGGGGGGGAAGAGGGTGACGGCCGTACACCACGAAAAATGGGGATTTGGAGGAAGATTCAGAGACTCTAAAGTTATACGAGAATTCGGCCCATGGTAGAAGATCTGCCCAATCATCCTGGCGGGAGGAAACAAAATGTCGTAAATAATCACCCAAGACCTGGTTAATTCTTTCTACTTGTCCATTGGATTGAGGATGATATGCAGAAGAAAAGTTTAATTTAATCTTGAGTTGTTTACAGAGAGCCCTCCAGAATTTTGACACGAATTGGACGCCTCTATCCGAGACTATCTGTGTGGGCAACCCGTGAAGACGAAAAATGTGTACAAAAAATTGTTTAGCCAACTGAGGCGCTGAAGGAAGACCAGGAAGAGGGATGAAATGTGCCATCTTGGAGAATCGATCAACGACCACCCAAACAACAGTGTTGCCACGGGATGGGGGTAGGTCTGTAATAAAATCCATACCAATCAGAGACCAAGGCTGTTCGGGGACAGGCAGAGGATGAAGAAAACCAGCGGGCTTCTGGCGAGGAGTCTTATCCCGGGCACAGACAGTGCAGGCTCGCACAAAGTCCACGACATCCGTCTCCAGAGTCGGCCACCAATAGAAGCGAGAGATGAGTTGCACAGATTTCTTGATGCCTACATGACCTGCGAGATGGGAGGAGTGACCCCATTTGAGGATTCCGAGGCGTTGGCGTGGAGAGACGAAGGTCTTTCCTGGAGGAGTTTGCCTGATGGAGGCTGGAGAAGTGGAAATCAGGCAGTCAGGAGGAATGATGTGTTGCGGAGAGAGTTCAACTTCCGAGGCATCCGAGGAACGAGAGAGAGCATCGGCCCTAATGTTCTTATCGGCAGGCCGAAAGTGAATTTCAAAATTAAATCGGGCAAAGAACAGAGACCACCTGGCCTGGCGAGGATTCAGCCGTTGGGCAGACTGGAGATAGGAGAGGTTCTTGTGATCGGTGTAAATAATAACTGGAAATCTTGATCCCTCCAGCAGATGCCTCCATTCCTCAAGTGCTAATTTAATGGCTAGTAGCTCTCGATCCCCGATGGAGTAGTTCCTCTCCGCCGGAGAGAAGGTCCTAGAAAAAAAACCACAAGTCACAGCATGCCCGGAAGAATTTTTTTGTAGAAGGACCGCTCCAGCTCCTACAGAGGAGGCATCAACCTCCAATAGGAAGGGTTTAGATGGGTCAGGTCTGGAGAGCACGGGAGCCGAAGAAAAGGCAGACTTGAGCCGTTTAAAGGCGTCTTCCGCTTGAGGAGGCCAAGACTTGGGATTGGCATTTTTTTTGGTTAAAGCCACGATAGGGGCCACAACGGTAGAAAAATGTGGAATAAATTGCCTGTAATAATTGGCGAACCCCAAAAAACGTTGGATAGCACGGAGTCCGGAGGGGCGTGGCCAATCTAAGACGGCAGAGAGTTTGTCTGGATCCATTTGTAGTCCCTGGCCAGAGACCAAGTATCCTAGGAAAGGAAGAGATTGGCATTCAAACAGACATTTCTCTATCTTGGCATAAAGTTGATTGTCACGAAGTCTCTGAAGAACCATACGGACATGCTGGCGGTGTTCTTCTAGATTGGCAGAAAAAATCAGGATATCGTCCAGATATACAACAACACAGGAGTATAAGAGATCACGAAAAATTTCATTAACAAAGTCTTGGAAGACGGCAGGGGCGTTGCACAGGCCAAAGGGCATGACCAGATACTCAAAGTGTCCATCTCTAGTGTTAAATGCCGTTTTCCATTCATCCCCCTCTCTGATGCGGATGAGATTATAAGCACCTCTTAAGTCCAGTTTGGTAAAGATGTGGGCACCTTGGAGGCGATCAAAGAGTTCAGAGATGAGGGGTAGGGGGTAGCGGTTCTTTACCGTGATTTTATTAAGACCGCGGTAGTCAATGCAAGGACGTAGAGAGCCATCTTTTTTGGACACAAAGAAAAATCCGGCTCCGGCAGGAGAGGAGGATTTACGGATAAAGCCTTTTTTTAAATTTTCCTGGATGTACTCCGACATAGCAAGAGTCTCTGGGGCGGACAGAGGATAGATTCTGCCCCGGGGTGGAGTAGTGCCCGGGAGGAGGTCAATAGGACAATCATAAGGCCTGTGAGGAGGTAGAGTCTCAGCTTGTTTTTTGCAAAAAACATCCGCAAAGTCCATATAGGCCTTAGGGAGACCGGTTACAGGGGGAACCACAGAGTCACGGCAAGGGGTACTGGGAACCGGTTTTAGGCAGTCCTTGAAACAAGAGGGCCCCCAACTCTTGATCTCCCCAGTGGACCAATCCAGGGTTGGGGAATGGAGTTGAAGCCAGGGTAGTCCAAGGAGGATTTCGGAAGTGCAATTGTGGAGGACCAAAAATTCAATCTTCTCGTGATGAGGTCCGATGCACATTAGAAGGGGCTCCGTGCGGAAACGTATGGTACAGTCCAATCTTTCATTGTTTACACAATTGATGTAGAGGGGTCTGGCGAGACTGGTCACTGGGATGTTGAACCTGTTGACGAGAGAGGCCAAAATAAAATTTCCTGCAGATCCGGAATCCAAGAAGGCCATAGTAGAGAAGGATAAGGCAGAGGCAGATATCCGCACAGGCACAGTAAGACGTGGAGAAGCAGAGTAGACATCAAGGACTGTCTCACCTTTGTGCGGAGTCAGCGTACGTCTTTCCAGGCGGGGAGGACGGATAGGACAATCCTTCAGGAAGTGTTCGGTACTGGCACAGTACAGGCAGAGATTCTCCATGCGGCGTCGTGTCCTCTCTTGAGGTGTCAGGCGAGACCGGTCGACCTGCATAGCCTCCACGGCGGGAGGCACAGGAACGGATTGCAGGGGACCAGAGGAGAGAGGAGCCGGGGAGAAAAAACGCCTTGTGCGAACAAAGTCCATATCCTGGCGGAGCTCCTGACGCCTTTCGGAAAAACGCATGTCAATGCGAGTGGCAAGATGGATGAGTTCATGTAGGTTAGCAGGGATTTCTCGTGCGGCCAGAACATCTTTAATGTTGCTGGATAGGCCTTTTTTAAAGGTCGCGCAGAGGGCCTCATTATTCCAGGATAATTCTGAAGCAAGAGTACGGAATTGTACGGCGTACTCGCCAACGGAAGAATTACCCTGGACCAGGTTCAACAGGGCAGTCTCAGCAGAAGAGGCTCGGGCAGGTTCCTCAAAGACACTTCGAATTTCCGAGAAGAAGGAGTGTATAGAGGCAGTGACGGGGTCATTGCGGTCCCAGAGCGGTGTGGCCCATGACAGAGCTTTTCCAGACAGAAGGCTGACTACGAAAGCCACCTTAGACCTTTCAGTAGGAAACTGGTCCGACATCATCTCCAAGTGCAGGGAACATTGGGAAAGAAAGCCACGGCAGAATTTAGAGTCCCCATCAAATTTATCCGGCAAGGATAGTCGTAGACCAGAAGCGGCCACTCGCTGCGGAGGAGGTGCAGGAGCTGGCGGAGGAGATGATTGCTGAAGCTGTGGTAGTAGCTGCTGTAGCATCACGGTCAGTTGAGACAGCTGTTGGCCTTGTTGCGCTATCTGTTGTGACTGCTGGGCGACCACCGTGGTGAGGTCGGCGACAACTGGCAGAGGAACTTCAGCGGGATCCATGGCCGGATCTACTGTCACGATGCCGGCTGGCAGGTAGTGGATCCTCTGTGCCAGAGAGGGATTGGCGTGGACCGTGCTAGTGGATCGGTTCTAAGTCACTACTGGTTTTCACCAGAGCCCGCCGCAAAGCGGGATGGTCTTGCTGCGGCGGTAGTGACCAGGTCGTATCCACTAGCAACGGCTCAACCTCTCTGACTGCTGAAGATAGGCGCGGTACAAGGGAGTAGACAGAAGCAAGGTCGGACGTAGCAGAAGGTCGGGGCAGGCAGCAAGGATCGTAGTCGGGGGCAACGGCAGGAGGTCTGGAACACAGGCTAGGAACACACAAGGAAACGCTTTCACTGGCACAATGGCAACAAGATCCGGCGAGGGAGTGAAGGGGAAGTGAGGTATAAATAGGGAGTGCACAGGTGAACACACTAATTGGAACCACTGCGCCAATCAGCGGCGCAGTGGCCCTTTAAATCGCAGAGACCCGGCGCGCGCGCGCCCTAGGGAGCGGGGCCGCGCGCGCCGGGACAGGACAGACGGAGAGCGAGTCAGGTACGGGAGCCGGGATGCGCATCGCGAGCGGGCGCTACCCGCATCGCGAATCGCATCCCGGCTGGAGACGGTATCGCAGCGCACCGGGTCAGTGGAGCTGCCCGGAGCGCTGCGGTAGCGAGAGAGAAGCGAGCGCTCCGGGGAGGAGCGGGGACCCGGAGCGCTCGGCGTAACAGCTGCATGGGATATCTTCTTTAAGACCAGCTTATAGTCAAGATTCTAAATTCTATCACAAGTCTAATTGGTCCCAGCAAGCTGGGAGGCCACCTCTCTGGGATTCTGGCCTAGCTGGGAAGATAATTCCATCTCTCTTAACTCAGTTAAGCCTCCGTTAAACCATAATTTGGTTGTGGTCTCTCCTTTCACTGCCTAGACATTGGAATAGCGGAGATACCATTCGTGTGGTTCTGGTACCCAAAAACCACTCTGGTGTCACAAACATTAGGGGTTAATAACACCTTGTCCCTGGGGTTAATACCATCTTACCCCATCCACCTACACCGCTCCCGTGGTCCTGCCATCACTGTGGGTCACCGCAATATCTCCACTTATAAGGTTGTTCAGGAGTGCACAGTATGTGCCCGTCAAAGTTCCCAGTAAAGGCACCAAGGTTCCAGGCAAATGTACACCGAGGCAGCAGCAGCTGCCTGGCACTGGTCCCAAAAGTTGTCTAATGTCTTAATATTTAGCACATGATTGGACATTTTGTTTTTACGGCCTAAGTGCATAACCTTACATTTCTGCACATTAAACTTAATTTGCCATGTCTGTGCCCAGCCTCCAGCTTCCCCAGATCCCTCTGTAATATTATGTTATCATCTTCTGTGGTGATCACCCTACCCGGTTTAGAGTCATCTGCAAATATTGAAATTCTACTCTGTAATCCCTCTACACAGTCATTAATAAATATATTAACCACTTAAGGACTCAGGGCGTACCTGTACACCCTGAGTCCGCTCCCTTACTATAACTGGGGGCCATGGCGTGGCCCCACGTCATAGCGGGTCGGGGCGCGGCCGTTGTCTAACAACGGATGGGACCCGTGGCTAATAGTGCTCAGCACTGATTAACCCTTTAGATGCAGCATGCAAAGTTGATCACCGCGTCTAAAGTGAAAGTAAAGTAATGCCGGTTAGCTCTGTGGGCTGTTTGGGACCGCCGCGGTGAAATCGCAGCATCCTGAACAGCTGGCAGACACAAGGAGGGTCCTTACCTTGCCTCCTGCATTGCCGGTTGCGGAATGACTGCTCAGTGCCTGAGATCCAGGCATGAGCAGTCAAGCGGCAGGATCATCGATCAATGGTATCCTATGAGAAACCATTGATCGATGTAAAAGATCAGTTTATAGCCACTAGATGAGGCTATAACACTTTAAAAAAAAGTGAAAAAAAAGTTAATAAAGATCATTTAACCCCTTCCCTAATAAAAGTTGGAATCACCCCCCTTTTCCCATAAAAAAAAACATTGTAAATAAAAATCAACATATGTGGTATCGCCGCATGCGGAAATGTCTGAATTATAAAAATATATCATTACTTAAACCGCACAGTCAATGGCGTACGTGCAAAAAAATTCTAAATTCCAAAATAGAGTATTTTTGGTCACTTTTTATATCATGAAAAAATGAATAAAAAGCGATCAAAAAGTCCGATCAATACAAAAATAGTACTGCTAAAAACTTCAGATCATGGTGCAAAAAATGAGCCCTCATACCGCCCCATACGTGAAAAAAAAAGGTATAGGGGTCAGAAGATGAGATTTTCATGCATTTTTTCCAGAAGTACGACAAAATCAGACCTATACAAGTAGGGTATCATATTAATCGTATGGACCTACAGAATAAAGAGAAGATGTTATTTTTACCAAAAAATTTACTGCGTAGAAACGGAAGCCCCCAAAAGTTACAAAATAGCTTTTTTCTTTGTCGCACAATGAATTTTTTTCCCCATTTTTCTGTAGATTTTTAGGTAAAATGACTGATGTCATTACAAAGTAGAATCGGTGGCACAAAAAATAAGCAATCATATGGATTTTTAGGTGCAAAATTAAAAGAATTATGATTATTTAAAGGTAAGGAGGAAAAAACGAAAGTGCAAAAACGGAAAAACCCTGAGTCCTTAAGGGGTTAAACAGAAGTCGACCCAGTACTGCCTCCTGTGGTCCCCACTAGTAACTGTCACCCAACTAGATTAGGTTCCATTGATCCCCACCCTCTGCTTCCTGTCACTAAGCCACTTGCTAAACTGTGGTGTCCCAGCACCTAAGGCTATCCTGTGGGCTAGAGACTGCCTCGGACACCCTGTCTGGCTGCTTACTAGGCCCACTGCTCTATTGTTTAACCTGTGAAAATGCAATTTATTGTTATGCTGTAATATGTGCTAATTTATGTACTGTGCCCTTAAAGGGGTACTCATCCCCTAGCATTTTATCCCCTATCCAAAGGATAGGGGATAAGATGTCTGTTCGCGGGGTTCCCGCCGCTGGGGACCCCCGGGATCTCGGCTGCAGCACCCCGCTATCATTACTGCACAGAGCAAACTCGCTCCGTGCGTAATGTATGGCGATACAGGGGCTGGAGCATCGTGACGTCACGGCTCCGACCCCTCGTGATGTCATGGCCCGCCCCCTCAATACAAGTCTATGGGAGGGGGCGTGATGGCCGCCACACCCCCTCCCCTAGACTTGTATTGCAGGGGCGGGCCGTGACGTCACGATGCTCCGGGCCCTGTATCGCTGTACATTACGTACAGAGCGAGTTTGCTCTGTGCAGTAATGAAAGTGGGGTGCTGCAGCCGAGATCCCAGGGGTCCCCAGCGGCGGGACCCCCACGATCTAAAATGCTAGGGGCGGAGTACCCCTTGAAGGGATTGTGGCAGAGGGATCAGGTGACTCTGTTACCCAATGGGAGACCCCTAAATCGCCCCTAGTGTAGTATAGGGTGGGGGGGAGGAGAGTTCAGTTCTAGTCTGGACTTGTCAGAGTGCAGTCCATTGTGTCTAGCTGCAGCAGCAGTTTACTAAGGAGAGTGAGAGGAGAGTGTGTTCCATCTTGTAAGCTGAGGTACTGAGAGGAGAAGCCACGGGAGAAGAGAAGTCTACTAAATTCCACAGTCACGCCAAATCTCAGGAAACCCCAGTGTGCAGGTGAATTGTCAAAGCCTGGCGGTAAAAAAAAAAGTATTTGGGGAAAATTCCACTTCAGTCAGTCATTAAGTTCAGTCTCCTAATTCAGCATGTGCTGCTTTTAATCTTAATGGGGTTCTCCCGTGAAAAATCAACTGGTGGCAGAAAGTTAAACAAATTTGTAAATTACTTCTATTAAAAAATGTTAATCCTTCCAATAAATTGTATGGGCTGTATAATAGAGAGGAAATGCTTTTCTTTTTGAATTTCTCTGATTTCACGACCACAGTGCTCTCTGCTGACACCTCTGTCCATTTTAGGAACTGTCCAGAGAAGCATATGTTTGCTATGGGGATTTTCTCCTGCTCTGGACAGTTCCAAAAATGGACAGCAGAGGTCAGCAGAGAGCACGGTGGTCGTGACAGAAGAGAAATGCAAAAAGAAAAGCATTTCTTCTGTAGTACATAGCTCCTAAAAAGTATTGGAAGGATTAAGATGTTTTAATAGAAGTAATTTATTAATCTGTTTATCTTTCTGGCATCAACTGATAAAAAAAAAAAGTTTTCCATGGGAGTACCCCTTTAAAGCTACCTTTAGCAGCCACTACAACTCCCAGTTGTGAAACGGTGACTCCGGTTGGCTAATTTTTGACCAGTATGCAGTTTTCCCACTGGACCTAAAACCGTCTGAGTCCTTAAGGGTTGGATATGGCTGGTATATGGGAGCGCCCGGCTTTCACTCCCCCCAGCAGTATACGGTCCCGTATTGCTTAAAACGTAATGTGAACCCAGTGGGAAGCATACAGTGCCAACTGACTGATGTCATAGACAAATATTTGCTTCTAATGTTTGTTTCCTTAATTCTCAAAATGGCACACATGATCTGAAACCTGGGTACAACTAGAGACAAACACATCTGGGAAACTTGAGTCGAAACCTACCTGGGTCCACTGCCGCCATTTCAAGAAATTCTTGAACCCTGAGGCTGAAGATGTCAATCAGAAGGGGAAACCTACCTACTTACTAAGGGGACTACTTACCTACTGGTGAACCTACTAACTACTAACTTTAGGGGGAACCTACCTACTTGGCGAAAGTACCAACCCTTACCTAACTTACATACCTACTCACTCTTAATATGTGGGGCCCAACAAAGGACACTATTACAGTTGAGGACATCAATGGGGACTGTATTATTGCTTGGGGGACTATAGATTGGAAGTTTGTGTGGGTGGGATATCTGGCAGATTCTGCAGGGACAAGACATGATGTGGAGAAGTCATGATGGTGCTCTGGACCAGATAGGGACAAAGTGAACGACCTTGATCAGAGAAGACATCACCTGTGAGTCACTGGATATACCTGCACTGTAATCACTTATACTGTCTGCAGAGCTCCTATATAATACTGATAACTACCACTATATAATCACAGTATAGTAGTGTTATTGGTCTGCGTATAGTGGTTTCAGACAGTAAGAGTATGGCGGTAGTGTTCCTGGCGTGGCAGTATTATCTGGGCCTTATGGAGTGGTATTATTGGTAATACTGGTCTTTGTCTGGAAGTAGTCGTGGGTCACATTAAATCTAAAATCAGCCCTGGTCCTACACTGACTCAGTCCTAGTGTGGACTGGTGCCTATATTCTGTCCCCAGTACTAGTCAGCTTTTAGGATCTTTGTTGGGAATGTGGTATAACCTATTGCTATCTATATTTCACAAATTATGCAGGATACCGAGCATGTGAAGGGGACGCATGCATGTATCATGGCACGTGCATTTACATATCATACATAGTAGGGTTAAATAAGGTTACATTTTAGTGTGTATAAAAAAGTGCCATGATACATGTGGCATTGCTGTGGTCACCTAGGTAGTCACTGGAGATGTGTCGGAAAAAAAACCCTATTGGGCGCTGTTCTTGTTTCCAGTAAATTCAGGCAGATGCTGGATGTAGTAAAAGTGCTGTCAAGCACTGTGTTTATTGATAAATAATAAATAGTAAAACCAATGACGCGTTTCGGAGGGACAGACTGCCTTCCTCATATTGGCATGATAGCACTTTTACTGCATCCAGCATTTGCCGGAATTTACTGGAAACAAGAACAGCGTCCAATAAGGGTTTTCTTCCGCCACATCTCCAGTTCCTGCATGGGAGAAGTTCCTTTTTCTTCTTTCCTATTCCACCTTGGGCTCAGCAGTTCGTCTCCAGATATCTACAGTAACCATGCGCAATATTATCTACCATCAGGTGAGCGGCCATCTTTAAGAACCCTGTCGCTGTTGATCTGGTTACCCTGGGTAATACACGAGTCGCTGCCCTCCATTTTCTTTCCTTCTAACCTAGGTAGTCAGACAGGAAGGGGGGTGGGGGTTCATGTAACATAATTGTGGGCCATAATTATACTGCATTCTTTGGATCAGCGGGCGTACTAGCATTTAGGTCCCCCACAATCTGCTAATTATCCCATTCATAGATTTACATTCTTGGGATCAGCGGGTGCCCGGCAGTCGGAACCCCACCAATCCAATAGTTATCCCATTCAAAGGTTTGTTATGGGATTCAGCCTTTTCTAGTAACACAATGGTGTGCACAGGTCACGGAGTGTGACCACAAACCTCTCCTATTCATATCAACGGACTAGCTCCAGGCTATTCTTTCCAATGTCTATGGGTCCTGCAGTAAAGCATGTCTCTAACTGCTGTTAAAAGAGCTGAGTCAAGATGGCTGCCCCCTAATATTGTACAAAAATGAAAATAAAAACAGATAAAAAAAATATCAATAATAACATGTTTCACTCTCTGGCTCTAATCAGTGAAAATAATTTAGGCAATACACTTTCTTTTAGAGAATAAAGAGCGACAATGTTCGGAAGCCACATCTAGAATGAATGGAAAAGAATAGAATTTTAAGGCTACAACTTTCCTGCAGTCTTGGGATCAGGGGGGTTCCCAGCAGTCAGAACCCCAGGTTTGCATTTTTAGGATTGTCGGGGGTTCCAGCAGTCGGAACCCCGCATATCTGCTAGTTAAAGGGGTACTCCACTGACCCATGTTTGGAACATTTAGTTCCGAACACTGTGTGCGCACTGCGGGGGTCGGCCACAGCCCCTTTGTGATGTCACGCCCCATCAATGCAAGTCTATGGGAGGGGGGGTGATGTGATGTCACGAGGTAGCGTGGCCGCCCCCTCTCCATCGCACACACAGCATTTGGAACTAAATGTTCCGAACGCTGGCCAGTGGAGTACCCCTTTAACCCATTTAAAAGTTTTCCATTCGGATACCAGATCTAGAATGAATGGAATTAAATTCTGGGCCACAATTTTCCTGCTTTCTTGCAATCGGTGGGGTTTCCAGCTAACGGAACCAAATCGATAGTTATTCTCCATCCATGAATAAAAGGGGTACTCAGGTGAAAAACTTTTTTTTTTTTTAAATCAACTGGTGCCAGAAAGTTAAACAGATTTGTAAATTACTTCTATTAAAAAATCTTAATCCTTCCTGTACTTATTAGCTGCTGAATACTACAGTGGAAATTCTTTTCTGTTTGAAACACAGAGCTCTCTGCTGACATCACGAGCACAGTGCTCTCTGCTGACATCTCTGTCCCTTTTAGGAACTGTCCAGAGTAAAAGGAAATCCCCATAGCAAACATATGCTGTTCTGGACAGTTCCTAAAATGGACAGAGATGTCAGCAGAGAGCACTGTGCTCGTGATGTCAGCAGAGAGCTCTGTGTTTCAAAAAGAAAAGAATTTCCGCTGTAGTATTCAGCAGCTAATAAGTACATGAAGGATTACTATTTTTTTATAGAAGTAATTTACAAATCTGTTTAACTTTCTGGCATCAGTTGATTAAAAAAAAAAAAGTTTTTCACCGGAGAACCCCTTTAACCTGTTGGGGACGAAGGGCGTATGCATACGCCCTTTCGTCCTGGTACTTAAGCACGAAGGGCGTATCCATACGCCCGTGGGAATTTCGGCCCCCGCCGCGCGCCGGGCGGGGACCGGGCCGGGGTGACTGCTGATATCTATCAGAAGGCACCCCGTGCAAATGCCCAGGGGGGTCATTAGACCCCCCCATGTCGGCGATCGGCGCAAATCGCAAGTGAATTCACACTTGCGATTTGCGCCGATTCCGGGTCATTACGGGTCTATGATGACCCCGTGACCCGGAATAGAAGGGGGATCGCGGGTGTCTAAGACACCCACGATCCCCCTAAAGCGATAGGAGTGAGGTGGCAGAGTTGCCACCCCTCCTATCTCTGCTATTGGTGGTCTAGACGCGACCACCAATAGCAGATTAGGGGCGGAGGGGTTTACTTTCGTTTTCCACGTCCTACCCTCCCACAATAGGCGGGGCAGAACGGGGAAAATGAAGAGGAGCGGCGCCGGAGTCCACTTACCCCTCCGGAGGCAGCGGAGCGACGGGGATCGGCGGTCGGCGACGGAGATCTGGGGCGGCGTGCGGCAGAAGAGGACGGCTCCCGGATGCGACGGAAGCCGGTGAGTAGTTGCCTAGCAACATCTAGAGGGCTACAATCTGAGACCACTATAGTGGTCTCTAGACTGTAGCCCTCCAGATGTTGCAAAACTACAACTCCCAGCATGCCCAGACAGCTGTTTGCTGTGTGGGCATGCTGGAATTTGTAGTTTTCCAACAGCTGGAGGTCTGCAGTTTAGAGACCACTGCACAGTGATCTCTATACTGCCCTCTAGATCTTGCAAAACTACTACTCCTAGCATGCCCACACAGCTGTTTGCTGTCTGGGCATGCTGGGAGTTGTAGTTTTGCAACATCTGGAGGTCCACAGTTTGGAGATCACTGTTCAGTGGTCGCTAAATTGTAGCACTCCAGATGTTGCAAAACTACAAATTCCAGCATGCCCACACAGAAAACAGCTGTCTCGGCATGCTGGGAGTTGTAGTTGCGTACCTCCAGCTGTTGCATAACTACATCTCCCAGCATGCCCTTCTGTGATCAGACATGCTGGGAATTGTAGTTTTGCAACAGCTGGAGGCACACTGGTTGGAAAATACTGAGTGAGGTAACAGAACCCAATTCAGTATTTTCCAACCAGTGTGCCTCCAGCTGTTTCAAAACTACAACTCCCAGCATGTACTGACAGACCGTGCATGCTGGGAGTTGTAGTTTTGCAACAGCTGGAAGCTCATTGGTTGGAAAATACTGAGTTAGGTAACAGAACCTAACTGAAGGTTTTCCAACCAGTGTGCCTCCAGCTGTTGCAAGACTACAACTCCCAGCATGTACTGACAGACCGTGCATGCTGGGAGTTGTAGTTTTGCAACAGCTGGAGGCTCACTGGTTGGAAAATACTGAGTTAGGTAACAGAACCTAACTGAAGGTTTTCCAACCAGTGTGCCTCCAGCTGTTGCAAAACTACAACTCCCAGCATGTACTGACAGACCGTGCATGCTGGGAGTTGTAGTTTTGAAACAGCTGGAGGTTTGCCCCCCCCCCCATGTGAACGTACAGGGTACATTCACACAGGCGGGTTTACAGCAAGTTTCCTGCTTCAAGTATGAGCTGCGGCAAATTTTTCACCGCAGCGCAAATTCCTAGCGGGAAACTCACCGTAACCCGCCAGTGTGAATGTACCCTAAAAACACTACACTACACTGCACTACACTAACACCTAATAAAGAGTAAAACACTACATATACACCCCCTTACACTGTCCCCCCCCCAATAAAAATGAAAAACGTATTGTACAGCAGTGTTTCCAAAACGGAGCCTCCAGCTGTTGCAAAACTACAACTCCCAGCATTTCCGGACAGCCACTGATTGTTCAGGCATGCTGGGAGTTTAGCAACAGCTGGAGGCACCCTGTTTGGGAATCACTGGCGTAGAATACCCCTATGTCCACCCCTATGCAATCCCTAATTTAGTCCTCAAATGCGCATGGCGCTCTCTCACTTTGGAGCCCTGTCGTATTTCAAGGAAACAGTTTAGGGCCACATATAGGGGCTTCCTAAATGGGACATGCCCCCCAAAAACCATTTCAGAAAAACTCACTCTCCTAAATCCCCTTGTTGCTCCTTTGCTTCTGAGCCCTCTACTGTGCCCGCCGAACACTTGACATACACATATGAGGTATTTTCTTACTCGAGAGAAATTGGGTTACAAATTTTGAGAGGATTTTTTACCCCTTGTAAAAATTCGAAAACTGGGTCTACAAGAACATGCCAGTGTTAAAAATGAAGATTTTGAATTTTCTCCTTCACTTTGCTGCTATTCCTGTAAAACACCTAAAGGGTTAACACACTTACTGAATGTCATTTTGAATACTTTGAGGGGTGCAGTTTCTATAATGGGGTCATTTATCGGGTATTTCTAACCAGAAGACCCTTCAAATCCACATCAAACCTGAACTGGTCCCTGAAAAATTTGGATTTTGAAAATTTTGCGAAAAATTGGAAAATTGTTGCTGAACTTTGAAGCCCTCTGGTGTCTTCCAAAAGTAAAAACTCATCAATTTTATGATGCAAACATAAAGTAGATATATTGTATATGTGAATCAATATATAATTTATTTGGAATATCCATATTCCTTATAAGCAGAGAGCTTCAAAGTTAGAAAAATGCTAAATTTTCAAATTTTTCATGAAATTTTCTAATTTTTCACCAAGAAAGGATGCAAGTATCGCCGAAAATTTACCACTTACATAAAGTAGAATATGTCACGAAAAAACAATCTCGGAATCAAATTTATAAGTAAAAGCATTCCAGAGTTATTAATGCTTAAAGTGACAGTGGTCAGATTTGCAAAAAATGCTCCCGTCCTTAGGGTCATAATGGGCTCCGTCCCCAAGGGGTTAAGAATACCCTCTGGTGATGGAGATAATGGGGACATTTCCAGTGGTAACCAACCCAGTCCTCAAGGCCCACCAACATTCTGCCCACCTGGGCCATACCATTGTCGAGAAATAATCCGAAAACAACACCGGGAGCAAGTGAACTGCTCCATTAGCAATTTCGGACAAGGTGCCGGACTATATCTGACCATTCGTGGTTGGGTTCTGTAATACCAGAATTTCGGAAACAACTCTAGTGGACCAACTACACCCTTGGAATCACCTACTATACAGCTACTGAAGGTTTAGAACCTAGGTCTCCAAACTGTGGACCTCCAGCTGTGGCAAAACTACAACTCGCAGCATGCCCGGACAGCCAACGGCTGTCCGGGAATGCTGCGGGTTGTAGTTTTGCAACAGCTGGAGGTCCACAGTATGGAGACCATTTTATTAGAACTTCACAAGGTCAAGAACCTCACATGACCAGATATACAGTAAACTGTATTTTCCGATACCATTCTCCTTTCTATAGCATTCTCTTTCTATGGCCATCTAGTAATACAGAATATCCGATAATCCACCCCTTATAAGGCCCTAAAATGCTGTATTAATAAAATGTTACTATATATATATATATATATATATATATATATATATATATAGTGGCCCAGTAAAGGAGTTGCACCCCTGTACCCTTGCTGCCCTGTCAGGCAGCCTCCATACAGTGTCCGCTCCCCCCCCCCACCCCCATCTGTTCCCCTTGCATATTCGTTTGTATGTGTGTTATCTCCTGTATTATACCTGTAATGTGTTATAGCTTTAAAGGGGAACTCCGGTGGAAAACTTTCTTTTTTAAATCAACTGGTGACAGAAAGTTAAACAAATTTGTAAATTACTACAGAGGAAATTCTTTTCTTTTTTGGAACACAGAGCTCTCTGCTGAATCACAAACACAGAGCTCTCTGCTGACATCTCTGTCCATTTTAAGAACTGTCCAGAGTAGGAGAAAATCTCCATATCAAACAGGACAGTTCCTAAAATGAACAGAGATGTCAGCAGAGAGCACTGTGCTCGTGATGTCAGCAGACAGCTCTGTGTTCCAAAAAGAAAATAATTTTCTCTGTAGTATTCAGCAGCTAATAAGTACTGGAAGGATTAAGATTTTTTTAATAGAAGTCATTTACAAATCTGTTTAACTTTCTGGTACCAGTTGATTAAAAAAAAAAAAGGTTTTCATACCGGAGTACCCCTTTAAGACCTGTTGTCATGTGAGTGTAACCCAGGAGGTATCAGTGACCATGTGACCTAAAGGTGACCTATGGGACCCCACCAGAGTCTCCCCTAAATAAGCCCTGGGAGGAGACTCTTCACTCTCTTTTGCTTTTATGCTGAGTTGCAGTGAGGTCAAGTCCTAGGCTAGTGTCTGGTGTCCAGAAGAGGCCTAAAGTCAGTCAAGCAGCCACGGATTCTTAAGTCCACTGCTCCACAGGTCAAGTCAAAGCCTGGTAAGCTACAGAAGGGGTGAAGTCAGTCGTAGTCTGCCATAGTCAAGTCAGTCCAAGTCATCCTGTCTCAAGTCAGAGTGCTCTGCATTCAAATGGTCCAAGTCCACTATAAGTCCCAGCATGCCCTAAGGTCTCTGAAGTCACTGGTCAACTCCGTGGGCCTAGCCAAGCTGTATAGACTGTTCCATCTGTCTGACTCAGTAAAGCTGCCGTTGTTCCGTAACTTGGCGTCAGAGTCTTTATTGTCCCCGTGCCTTGCCCAGGATTCAGCGGTATACCTTCGGGTGGTGTAGAGGATAAACCACGCCCTGGCGTCACGAACACCAAATGTTAATGCCATCCGCCCCTAGGGTAATTCCATCTGCCCTCATCACACCCTTTACCACATATATATATATATATATATATATATATATATATATATATGTGTCTATATACATTAAATAGGATCAACACATCCAGGAAAAAGTAAAGAAGAGAAAATTGGGGTGCCCGCATCTTTATGAACCTCGGCCCACTGGTTCTTCAATCCATTGAAGAAAATGCAAGCAGCACACCACGACTTGAATCCAAATAAACTCACCTAATTTGGGTTCATGTCGTGGTGTGCTGCTTGAATTTTCTTATATATATATATTATTTTTTTCTTTACTATATCATTATTTTATATATTAATTACCTTATAGTCTTGGGATATGTTCTTTCCTTATACAGTAGTGGAGAATAACGTGTACATTACATCCATACATGTGTGCCCTATGGATCCTACTGCCCCTCTTATGCCATGCTCAGGTCCGGGCACTTCAGTCGCTGGTACATTGGTCCTTACAAGCCATTAAGTCCTTCACAAGTCTTGTAAACGAGCCAGCAAAGCTTCTTAATGTCAAGTTTACCCGGAAGGAAAAGAAAGGGCTGTGTCCCTGACTAATGGTGTGGCGGTTTCGGCTGATAAGAGTGGGTAGAGTCCACATGTCACCGCTCGGTCTACCAGCAATCATTAACCAGAGGCTCCATACAGCGAGCAGGGCTTTGTGAACTTGAAATGTATACACTATGCTGGGATTCCAGTTATCATTATTCAAATGCTTCTCCAGGGACAACGCCCCTTGTGGGCGGCACAAGTATCACAATTTCATCACAATTTTTAAGACTGGATCAGTAGTCCCAAGGGACATGACATCCTACAAGAGGTAACCAGGAGGCACTCTTTGGAGATATGGAAACACTCTGGGCACTGTCATTAAAACATTTTTTGCTATTGCACTCCTTATGGTAAATAAAAAAAACCTTTCTAATGTACTTTGTTATAAAGAAAATTAAGTTTTCTATGTTTTATTTGTGTTTAAAAAAGCTGCCACTTGGTGTCTCTCTACTTGTCCAGAGCACATTTCCCCCATCTCTTGCACAGACTTTGGACTCCTGCTGGCCTGGCAGAAGTCCAAAATCAGGAAATGCAATCTGGAGTGCTTGGGGGGGGGGGGGGGGTGCTGCCTTAGCCAATCATAGCTCATCTCACACACTGAACTGCTCTGAGCTTTGTGTAGCAGAGTGAGGGAGGACGTTCTCCCCTGTATGGCTTCAGATGATGTCACAGCCTGCTGGGGAACGCCCCTTCCCAGTCTGTGAATCTGACTGAGCTGAGCAGAAAATACAGAGCAATATCAAGGTAGAAAATGTAAAAATAATAAAAATAAAGGCAGGGGGTGGTTTATCATGATGGGGCAGTGAATTGGGAAGATTATACAATTTAACAAGATCATGACAGGTATTCTTTAATGGTTAGCAAAACATCACAGAACTAGGATAACCACCCAAATGCCACAGACAAGGATGAGGTAACAGCCGTTTCACGCCCACAATGGCGCTTCGTCAGACATGACAATTACATCAAAGGACATGACAATTGACATCAGACTAAAATTTATGCCGTTCTACATTTATCAAATAGGAAATCAAACAGCTCTTCAATACATCAACAAGATCATTTGGTTTGTCACGATGCCGGCTGGCAGGTAGTGGACCCTCTGTGCCAGAGAGGGATTGGCGTGGACCGTGCTAGTGGACCGGTTCTAAGCCACTACTGGTTTTCACCAGAGCCCGCCGCAAAGCGGGATGGTCTTGCTGCGGCGGTAGTGACCAGGTCGTATCCACTAGCAACGGCTCACCTCTCTGGCTGCTGAAGATAGGCGCGGTACAAGGGAGTAGGCAGAAGCAAGGTCGGACGTAGCAGAAGGTCGGGGCAGGCAGCAAGGATCGTAGTCAGGGGCAACGGCAGAAGGTCTGGAAACACAGGCAAGGAACACACAAGGAACGCTTTCACTGGCACTAAGGCAACAAGATCCGGCAAGGGAGTGCAAGGGAAGTGAGGTAATATAGGGAAGTGCACAGGTGATTACCCTAATTGGAACCACTGCGCCAATCAGCGGCGCAGTGGCCCTTTAAATCGCAGAGACCCGGCGCGCGCGCGCCCTAGGGAGCGGGGCCGCGCGCGCCGGGACAGAACAGACGGGGAGCGAGTCAGGTAGGGGAGCCGGGGTGCGCATCGCGAGCGGGCGCTACCCGCATCGCGAATCGCATCCCGGCTGGCAGCGGGATCGCAGCGCCCCGGGTCAGAGGACGTGACCGGAGCGCTGCAGCGGAGGGAGTGAAGCGAGCGCTCCGGGGAGGAGCGGGGACCCGGAGCGCTCGGCGTAACAGTACCCCCCCCCTTGGGTCTCCCCCTCTTCTTGGAGCCTGAGAACCTGAGGAGCAGACTTTTGTCAAGGATGTTGTCCTCAGGTTCCCAGGATCTCTCTTCAGGACCACAACCCTCCCAGTCTACTAAAAAAAAATTTTTCCCTCTGACCTTTTTGGCAGCCAAAATTTCCTTGACCGAGAAGACGTCCGAGGAGCCGGAAACAGGAGTGGGAGGAACAGATTTGGGAGAAAAACGGTTGAGGATGAGTGGTTTGAGAAGAGAGACGTGAAAGGCATTAGGGATACGAAGAGAAGGAGGAAGAAGAAGTTTATAAGAGACAGGATTAATTTGACACAAAATTTTGAAAGGACCAAGATAGCGTGGTCCCAACTTGTAGCTAGGGACACGGAAGCGGACATATTTAGCGGAGAGCCATACCTTGTCTCCAGGGGAAAAAACGGGGGGAGCTCTTCTTTTCTTATCCGCGAACCTCTTCATGCGTGAAGAAGCCTGTAAGAGAGAATTTTGGGTCTCTCTCCATATAATGGAAAGGTCACAAGAAATTTCATCCACAGCGGGCAGACCAGAGGGCAAGGGGGTAGGGAGGGGGGGAAGAGGGTGACGGCCGTACACCACGAAAAATGGGGATTTGGAGGAAGATTCAGAGACCCTGAAGTTATACGAGAATTCGGCCCATGGAAGGAGATCTGCCCAGTCATCCTGGCGGGAGGAAACAAAATGTCGCAAATAATCACCCAAGATCTGGTTAATTCTTTCTACTTGTCCATTGGATTGAGGATGATATGCAGAGGAAAAATTTAATTTAATCTTGAGTTGTTTACAGAGAGCCCTCCAGAATTTAGACACGAATTGGACACCTCTATCCGAGACAATCTGCGTAGGCAACCCGTGAAGACGAAAAATGTGTACAAAAAATTGTTTAGCCAACTGAGGCGCAGAAGGAAGACCAGGAAGAGGGATGAAATGTGCCATTTTGGAGAATCGATCAACGACCACCCAAATAACAGTGTTGCCACGGGAAGGGGGTAAATCAGTAATAAAATCCATACCAATCAGAGACCAAGGCTGTTCGGGGACAGGCAGAGGATGAAGAAAACCAGCGGGCTTCTGGCGAGGAGTCTTATCCCGGGCACAGATAGTGCAGGCTCGCACAAAGTCCCCAACATCCGTCTCCAGAGTCGGCCACCAATAGAAGCGGGAGATGAGTTGCACAGATTTCTTGATGCCCGCATGACCTGCGAGATGGGAGGAGTGACCCCATTTGAGGATTCCGAGGCGTTGGCGTGGAGAAACAAAGGTCTTTCCTGGAGGAGTCTGCCTGATGGAGGCAGGAGAAGTGGAGATCAGGCAGTCAGGTGGAATGATGTGTTGCGGAGGGAGATCAACTTCTGAGGCATCCGAGGAACGAGAGAGAGCATCGGCCCTAATGTTCTTATCGGCAGGACGAAAGTGAATCTCAAAATTAAATCGGGCAAAGAACAGAGACCACCGGGCCTGGCGAGGATTCAGCCGTTGGGCAGACTGGAGGTAGGAGAGGTTCTTGTGGTCGGTGTAGATAATAACAGGAAATCTTGATCCCTCCAGCAGATGCCTCCATTCCTCAAGTGCTAATTTAATGGCTAAAAGCTCTCGATCCCCGATGGAGTAGTTCCTCTCCGCTGGAGAGAAGGTCCTAGAGAAAAAACCACAAGTGACAGCATGCCCGGAAGAATTTTTTTGTAGAAGAACAGCTCCAGCTCCCACTGAGGAGGCATCAACCTCCAATAGGAAGGGTTTGGAAGGGTCAGGTCTGGAGAGCACGGGAGCCGAAGAAAAGGCAGACTTGAGTCGTTTAAAGGCGTCTTCTGCTTGAGGAGGCCAGGACTTGGGATCAGCATTTTTTTTGGTTAAAGCCACGATAGGAGCCACAATGGTAGAAAAATGTGGAATAAATTGCCTGTAATAATTGGCGAACCCCAAAAAGCGTTGGATAGCACGGAGTCCGGAGGGGCGTGGCCAATCTAAGACGGCAGAGAGTTTGTCTGGATCCATCTGTAGTCCCTGGCCAGAGACCAAATATCCTAGAAAAGGAAGAGATTGGTATTCAAACAGACATTTCTCAATTTTGGCATAGAGTTGGTTGTCACGAAGTCTCTGAAGAACCATACGGACATGCTGGCGGTGTTCTTCTAGATTGGCAGAAAAAATTAGGATATCGTCCAGATATACAACAACACAGGAGTATAACAGATCACGAAAAATTTCATTGACAAAGTCTTGGAAGACGGCAGGGGCATTGCACAGTCCAAAGGGCATGACCAGATACTCAAAGTGTCCATCTCTGGTGTTAAATGCCGTTTTCCACTCGTCCCCCTCTCTGATGCGGATGAGGTTATAGGCGCCTCTTAAGTCCAATTTAGTGAAGATGTGGGCACCTTGGAGGCGATCAAAGAGTTCAGAGATGAGGGGTAAGGGGTAGCGGTTCTTAACCGTGATTTTATTAAGACCGCGGTAGTCAATGCAAGGACGTAGGGAGCCATCTTTTTTGGACACAAAGAAAAATCCGGCTCCGGCAGGAGAGGAGGATTTACGGATAAAGCCCTTTTTTAGATTCTCCTGGACGTATTCGGACATGGCAAGAGTCTCTGGGGCAGAGAGAGGATAAATTCTGCCCCGGGGTGGAGTAGTGCCCGGGAGGAGGTCGATAGGGCAATCATAAGGCCTGTGAGGAGGTAGAGTCTCAGCTTGTTTTTTGCAGAAAACATCCGCGAAGTCCATATAGGCCTTAGGGAGACCGGTTACTGGAGGAACCACAGAGTTACGGCAAGGGTTACTGGGAACCGGTTTTAGACAGTTCTTGGAACAAGAGGACCCCCAACTCTTGATCTCCCCAGTGGACCAATCCAGGGTTGGGGAATGAAGTTGAAGCCAGGGAAGTCCAAGGAGAATTTCTGAGGTGCAATTGGGGAGGACCAAAAGTTCAATCCTCTCATGATGAGCTCCGATGCTCATAAGAAGGGGCTCCGTGCGGAAACGTATGGTACAGTCCAATCTTTCATTATTTACACAATTGATGTAGAGGGGTCTGGCAAGACTGGTCACCGGGATGTTGAACCTGTAGACGAGAGAGGCCAAAATAAAATTTCCTGCAGATCCAGAGTCCAAGAAGGCCACCGTAGAGAAGGAGAAGGCAGAGGCAGACATCCGCACAGGCACAGTAAGACGTGGAGAAGCAGAGAAGACATCAAGGACTGTCTCACCTTTGTGCGGAGTCAGCGTACGTCTTTCCAGGCGGGGAGGACGGATAGGACAATCCCTCAGGAAGTGTTCGGTACTAGCACAGTACAGGCAGAGGTTCTCCATACGGCGTCGTGTCCTCTCTTGAGGTGTCAGGCGAGACCGGTCGACCTGCATAGCCTCCACGGCGGGAGGCACAGGAACAGATTGCAGGGGACCAGAGGAGAGAGGAGCCGAGGAGACGAAACGCCTCGTGCGAACAGAGTCCATATCTTGGCGGAGTTCCTGACGCCTTTCAGAAAAACGCATGTCAATGCGAGTGGCTAGGTGAATAAGTTCATGTAGATTAGCAGGAATTTCTCGTGCGGCCAGAACATCTTTAATGTTGCTGGATAGGCCTTTTTTGAAGGTCGCGCAGAGGGCCTCATTATTCCAGGACAATTCTGAAGCAAGTGTACGGAACTGTACGGCATACTCGCCAACGGAAGAATTACCCTGGACCAGGTTCAACAGGGCAGTCTCAGCAGAAGAGGCTCGGGCAGGTTCCTCAAAGACACTTCGGATTTCCGAGAAGAAGGAGTGTACAGAGGCAGTGACGGGGTCATTGCGGTCCCAGAGCGGTGTGGCCCATGACAGGGCTTTTCCGGACAGAAGACTGACTACGAAAGCCACCTTAGACCTTTCAGTGGGAAACAGGTCCGACATCATCTCCAGATGCAGGGAACATTGGGAAAGAAAGCCACGGCAAAACTTAGAGTCCCCATCAAATTTATCCGGCAAGGATAAGCGTATCCCAGGAGCGGCCACTCGCTGCGGAGGAGGTGCAGGAGCTGGCGGAGGAGATGACTGCTGAAGCTGTGGTAGTAACTGTTGTAGCATAACGGTCAGTTGAGACAGCTGTTGGCCTTGTTGCGCTATCTGTTGTGACTGCTGGGCGACCACCGTGGTGAGGTCAGCGACAACTGGCAGAGGAACTTCAGCGGGATCCATGGCCGGATCTACTGTCACGATGCCGGCTGGCAGGTAGTGGACCCTCTGTGCCAGAGAGGGATTGGCGTGGACCGTGCTAGTGGACCGGTTCTAAGCCACTACTGGTTTTCACCAGAGCCCGCCGCAAAGCGGGATGGTCTTGCTGCGGCGGTAGTGACCAGGTCGTATCCACTAGCAACGGCTCACCTCTCTGGCTGCTGAAGATAGGCGCGGTACAAGGGAGTAGGCAGAAGCAAGGTCGGACGTAGCAGAAGGTCGGGGCAGGCAGCAAGGATCGTAGTCAGGGGCAACGGCAGAAGGTCTGGAAACACAGGCAAGGAACACACAAGGAACGCTTTCACTGGCACTAAGGCAACAAGATCCGGCAAGGGAGTGCAAGGGAAGTGAGGTAATATAGGGAAGTGCACAGGTGATTACCCTAATTGGAACCACTGCGCCAATCAGCGGCGCAGTGGCCCTTTAAATCGCAGAGACCCGGCGCGCGCGCGCCCTAGGGAGCGGGGCCGCGCGCGCCGGGACAGAACAGACGGGGAGCGAGTCAGGTAGGGGAGCCGGGGTGCGCATCGCGAGCGGGCGCTACCCGCATCGCGAATCGCATCCCGGCTGGCAGCGGGATCGCAGCGCCCCGGGTCAGAGGACGTGACCGGAGCGCTGCAGCGGAGGGAGTGAAGCGAGCGCTCCGGGGAGGAGCGGGGACCCGGAGCGCTCGGCGTAACATGGTTGTTTTCAACTATTTTTCCCTTTGGTTGTACTCCACTCCGGTGGTAGTTGGAAACCATAAACAAGTTGCTGTTGACTGATCTATTATATGTGATATGAGTCTGGTTGGCTCAACCCTCCACCTTTTGGTAAAGAACATCCGGAGATTGTGAAAAGGGGTGTAGGAAGTCTTAAGTCCACCTCATTTTTAAAGTACATGCCCTCAACCTAAAGAATACACCCTAAAACCAAGGCCATTTGAACCACAAATTTGCCCCATTTTACGCCCAATCCCCTCTGCTTAATCTCATAAGCAGACCTCCAGAAGAGATTCCCTAAATAAAGACCATTTTCAACCATACAAATATATATCTGGACTGCCTTAATAAATTCAGACCCCCAGAAACCCTAGTGTCTCAGATCCCCTTTATAAATACAGACCCCCTGTAACTGGTGTATCTGCCTCTGGTTTTGGCTCCTTTATCATTTATTGCCATGACAAGGCTCGGGACAATCTGAGGGCGTGGATGACGAGCCAATTACATCAAGGCCACTGCCTCCACGCCCACTTCAGGTGTACTTTTTGCTGCCCTCTTGGTTTTTGACTCTTGGTTTTTTCCCCGGTTAACCCTTTGTTTGCTGTATTGGCAAATTTTTCCCGACTGTTGCTACTCTTGAAGCCCCTGCATTTTGTCTAGCGTTGGGACCGTTGCACAGTGATCTTCCAAGTAGGTCGGGACAGTGGTTTGGGGCTAGGGCCAGGGTTGCACTGCTCCCTACCCTGGATGAGACAACCCCAGAACAGACCCCCTAAGAATATACTGAACCTCCTCAATAAAGACCCCAGACCAGACACCCTAAGAAAATACAAATCCTCCTCCTACCCCAGACCAGCCCTTGTTAAAGGGGTACTCTGCTGCTCAGCATTTGGAACAAACTGTTCAGAACGCTAGAGCCGGCGCCGGGAGCTCGTGACATCATAGCCCTGCCCCCTCATGACATCACACCCGCTCCTTCAATGCAAATCTATGGGAGGGGGCGTGATGCCCGTCACGCCCCCTCCCATAGACTTGCATTGAGGGGGTGGGGTGTGACGTCATGAGGGGGCTGGGTTATGACGTCACAATTTCCCGACGCCGGCTCCAGCGTTCGGAACAGTTTGTTCCAAACGCTGAGCAGCGGAGTACCCTTTTAAAGGTGCCAGAAAGTTAAACACATTTGTAAATGACTTCTATTAAAAAATCTTAATCCTTCCAGTACTTTTTTAGGGGCTGTTTACTACAGAAGAAATGCTTTTCTTTTCTTTTTGGATTTTTCTGATGTCACGACCACAGTGCTCTCTGCTGACATATCTGTCCATTTTTGGAACTGTCCAGAGAAGGAGAAAATCCCCATAGCAAACATATGCTGCTCTGGACAGTTCCTAAAATGGACAGAGATGTCAGCAGAGAGCACTGTGGTCGTGACATCAAAGAAATCCAAAAAGAAAAGCATTTCCTCTATAGTATACAGCCCCTAAAAAAGTACTGGAAATATTAAGATTTTTTAATAGAAGTAATTTACAAATCTGTTTAACTTTCTGGCACCAGTTTATTTAAAAAAAAAAACATTTTTTCCACGGGCGTACCCCTTTAATATAAATCCCAAACTCTACACAGACCCCAGATTATACCCCCCATATAGGTCTTTAACCAAAGGTGCAGCTGTAGGTGGCCTGATTCAACAAATTTTTGCAGTACAGTGTTCCCTCAACATACGACGGTAATTCGTTCCAAACGAGCCATCGTTTGTCGAATCCATCGTATGTTGAGGGATTAGTGCAATGTAAAGTATAGGAAGCTGTATTCACCTGTCCCCGCTGCTCGAGATGGTGTCCCCGGGCCTTCGCTGGGCTCTCCGCTGTCTTCTCCGGTCCTCCGCTGTCTTCTCCGGTCCTCCGCTGTCTTCTCCGGTCCTCCGCTGTCTTCCGCAAGGCCTTACTGGGCCTGCATAGCGACGTCATTACGCCGCTGCGTACGCCATTCCTATTGGATGACGTGCGCAGCAGCGTATTGACGTCATCGGAGAGGGCCGAGAAGACACCGGAAGACCAGCGCTGGACCCGGAGGTCACCCCGGAGCATCGTGGAGGGGTACGTAATACCTACCGCACCACACGGGGAACATTAAGCTGCTATCCGGCAGGAGCTTAAGCATTTGGCCCTGCCGGATAGCACTTAATGTGATGGCCCCGACATAAAAATGCATCGTATGTCGATGCTGACATTGACATGCGATGGCCTCTGAGAGGCCTTCGTATGTCGATTTGATCATATGTCGGGGCCATCGTAGGTCGGTGGGTCACTGTATACAAAGGGCTACAGACAGGTTGGGGACTGGCCGGTTTGCCTTAGTTCACCTAAACTGGTTGTTTAAATAACCACTTTGTAGAACTAGGCACCCTGACGAAGCGACAAGCGAAAAACGCGTTTGGGGCAGGTGAGATATCCCCTGATAGGGTGCATGACTGGGTCATTTGTTATCTTGCCTTTATATTCCATTATCAGTCTCCCCTTATGCATTGTATTGGAAAGTATTCTGTGATATTCATTTATACATAAAGTTTGGATCATAGAATTGTACCCTTTACCTGTAACCATTGACATCCAATATAGTGCCTTTAGATTCATTTGGGATATACTCACCTCCCTTTTCAGTATGTGTTGTCTGATCATCTATTCATTTGTATCTGTGATTTTAATGTATATATTTCAATATGTTTTCCAGTAAAGATTAATACAGTGGTCCCTCAACATACGATGGTAATTTGTTTCAAACGAGCCATCGTTTGTCGAATCCATTGAATGTTGAGGGATTCGTGCAATGGTAAGTATAGGGAGCTGTACTTACCTGTCCCCACCGCTCTGGACCGCGTCCCGCCGCTCGCCGACCGCTTCCCGCCGCTCGCCGACCGCGTCCCGCCCTTACTGGGCCTGCGTAGCGACATCATTATGCCGCTGCATACACCATTCCTATTGGATGACGTGCGCAGCAGCGTATTGACGTCATCGGAGAGGGCCGAGAAGACACCGGAAGACCAGCGCTGGACCCGGAGGGCACCCTGGAGCATCGTGGAGGGGTAAGTAATACTTACCGCACTACACGGGGAACATTAAGCTGCTATCCGCCAGCAGCTTAAGCATTTTGTGCTTCAGGATAGCACTTAATGCGATGGCCCCGACATAAAAAAGCATCGTATGTCAATGCTGACATAGACATGCGATGGCCTCTGAGAGGCCATCGTATGTCGATTTGATCATATGTTGGGGCCATCGTAGGTCGGGGGGGGGTTACTGTACTTGTTTTTCATATTTGAGTATGTTTAGTGGCCTATGGTACTAAAAAAAAAATTCAGCCTATATATTTTGTTAATAGAACCAGGAGAAGCCACATCCCAGAACCTACTCCTCCACTAGTTTCCATTGTATCCTTATGACTCGTATGTGGATACAACTGTCTGTACAGGCCCTGGTAGGCACAAGAGAGCTCGACTGGATTCCCTGCTCCACCTTTTGGCTCTACACTGTGATGGTATTGCCGAATGACTGTGCAAAATCCAGGCCTGACCACTAGGGAGCAGACTTGGCCTACATCTCTGGATAATAGTGCTGAGACTTGGCTAATATTTCTTTCTTTCTTTCTTTTTTTTTTTTTTTTGGAGGAGGCTCTATTTGGAGCATTATGTGACTGACGTATATGGGGCACTATGAGGAGGCATTTCTAAAGTGGCACTATAAGGGTGCGTTCCCACCTGGCGTATACGCAGCATATTCCACACTGCGCAAAATTTACAGCAGCAGCGGGAAATACGCTGCGTATTCCTTGCTCACTATACACACAGGGCTTTCTGGCGGCAGCCCTATGCGTGTAGTGAGTTTTGGAGGTGGGGTCGTGTGTCGGCATGACTGTGACGCGCGGCTCCGCCTCCAAAACTCACAACACACATAGGGCTGCCGCCGGAAAGCCCTGTGTGTATAGTGAGCAAGGAATACGCAGCGTATTTCCCACTGCTGCCGAAAATTTTGCGCAGCGTGAAATTTCACGCTGCGTATACGCCAGGTGGTAAGGCACCCTAAAGGTACTATACTATATAAAAGCACTATAGTACTGTTATGTTCAGGAGGTAACATGTAAAGAGATGTCATATTCTGGGGGCACTGTGTGTGACACAAATTTTGTTTTATTATAGAGAGCAATAAAGTACAATTCCAATCAGAAATGTTATCATCTGTGAATCACTGGATGCAAATGTTTATTCATTTTGACTGTGTCCATTTTGGTGCTGGTACATTTTATATGTAATAAGCTTAGTTCTGGTACTGTATTTACTAAGATTGAAACTTGTATTGAATATAGGTACTAAGCTTAGTTCTGGTACTGTATTTACTAAGATTGATACTTGTATTGAATATAGGTACTAAGCTTAGTTCTGGTACTGTATTTACTAAGATTGATACTTGTATTGAATATAGGTACTAAGCTTAGTTCTGGTACTGTGCTTATGTACTGTGCTTCATTATAATCCTGTATTGATATAAAGAAGTAAGTTCTGGTATTAAAGGATACGTCCAGCAATAATTACAATATTACCTTTCTCGCACCCATTCTGCCACTGGTTGGGGGACATGATGTCAGAGCCCATGGACCTTTACTACTGAGAGGTGTTTTTTTCAGCTTGTGTGGCTGGTCTTCTTGTTGGTTCTAGCCATAACTGGCTCTGAAGGGGACCTCACTCAGGCTGTACAAGTACAATTAGGCACCCAGCTGGCTAGCAGACATATCACATGAAGGTACCTCTCTGAGAAGAAGTCTTGTCATGTCACAGACATGGCGGAATTAGTGTGCGCTGCCTACCTACCTACCTAATGTGGGGAAACTATGCTGCCTACCTAATGTGGTGAAACTATGCTGCCTACCTAATGTGGGAAAACTATGCTGCCTACCTAATGCTGCAGATTATTGTGAGTCGCATTTCCCTCTTGGACCCAGGAAGCACAATGTCTTGGGCCGGCCCGGGAAAGAAAGGTCTACAAAAGAACAGAGGAGTCTGGGGGTACAGAGGAGACTGGAGGAGGGGGACAGAGGGATTTTAGGGACAAAGGGTTTGGGGGGGACAGGGAGTCTGGAGGAAGAGGACAGAAGAGTCTGGGAGAAAAGAGAAACCTGAGAAGGGGACAGAGGGGTCTGGGGAAGGAGGAGAACAGAAGGGTCTGAGGGTACAGAGGGGTCTGTAGAAAACAGAAGGGCCCAGAAGGATGGAGGAGTCTGGGGAGGGGAGCAAGCCTAGAGGAGGGGATAGAGGAGTCTTGAAGAGAACAGACAGATGGGTCTGGAGTACAGAGGGTTCTAGAGGAAGAGGACTACAGAAGGGTATGTGGGTATAGGGCGGTCTGGAGGAAGACAGAAGGGCCTAGAGAAGAACAGAGTCTGGGATGGGGGAAATACAGTAGAGCCTGGAGAAGGGAAAAGAGGAGTTTAGAGGAAGACAGAGGGGTTGGGGGCACAGAGGGGTTTGGAGTAGGAGGAGGACAGAGGGGTCTGGAGGAGGACAGAGGGGTTTTTGGGTACATAGGGGTCTTGAGGTGGACAGAGGAGTTTCAGGGTACAGAGGGGTATTGAGTAGGACAGAGGGGTTTTGGGCACAGAAGGGTCTAAAGGAGGAGGAGAGAAGGGTCTAGGGGTAGAAAGGTTCTGGAAAAGAAGGAGAACAGAGGAGTCTGGGAGGGTACAGAGGAGTCTGGAAAAGGACAGAGGGGTTTAGGGAACAGAGGGGTCTGGGGAAAGAGGACAGAGGGGTCTGGGGAACAGAGGGTAGTAGAGAATGTGAAGTACAGAAGGCTCTGGTGGAGAACAGGAGTGTTGGAGAGGGAACAGAGAGGTCTGGGGTGTATAGAGGGGTGTAGAGGAGGACATAGGAGTCTGGGAGTAATCCGGTCCTGTGTCTGAGAATGAAAACTTCTCTCTGTCACCACTGCAATTTTTTCAACAATTGGTAGCTGAATAAATTCCTATGCAGTGACAGCTCCCTATTGCTGCCACATAAATTGGTGCTCCGATCCATATAGAACAGTCTCTGGGTCCCTAATAACCTTATCACTTTGTGACGCCAGGGCACCGGACACCGGGAGTAAATGAACACACCGACGTCAGGTTACGGATAACTGTCTTTACAGAGCTGGGTGCAAATAATAATGGTTTTGGGTGAGAGAATGCAGCGTAACTCCTTGGCAGCCCTGTTGCCTTGCTGGGACTTGTGGTGCTTTCACCAAACCAATTTATACTGACTTGTAAGATGAGTAGATGAATCCTGGTAGGTAGGGTTCAGTCAAGGTACTGAAGCCTTCTCTCCCGGGGCATGAACTTCCACCATACAGGAGATCCTCGCAGAATGACCAGATGAAGTAGATCCAAGCTAGGCCTTCCCTCAGAGCACACAACACACAGCACACCTGAACCTCAATGTGGCTCAGCAGTAACTAGACTTAGACTAGAACTGGGGTAACTCCTCCTCCACTACACTATATAGGGGAGACTTTATGGCAGTGATGGCGAACCTATGGCACGCATGCCACATGTGGCACGCCGAGCCCCCTCTGTGGGCACGTGGCCATAGTTCACCATGAGCCCATTCGGGACATCCCTGTGTCCAGAAAGATCTTTTTGGGACACAAGGATGGTCCTCTTACCTTTCTGCACGTTAACTTTAAAAATGCAGGGGCCGCAGGGAGGTAGCGCAGGCAGGGACGTCAATGACGTCCTGTGCGTGCGCCCATAGCAAAAGCAGAGCAGAGCGCAGCGGAGCAGCGAGGAGGAGGACACGCGGGCATGGTAAGTTACCTTCACGTCATCTTCAATGTTCCGACGACCGCTCCTCTGGTCCTGGAGGAGCTATGGACGGAGCACTGAAGTGGGGAAGTACAAAGGCATACAGCCTCCAGACATACACTGTATATGGCTGAAGGCTGTATGTCTGTGTGGGAGCTATACTGCACCTAATGTGGGGAACTATACTGCACCTAATGTGAGGAACTATACTGCACCTAATCTGGGGAACTATACTGCACCTAATGTGGGGGACTATACTGCACCTAATGTGTAGAACTATACTGCACCTAATGTCAGGAACTATACTGCACCTAATGTGGGGAACTATACTGCACCTAATGTGGAGAACTATACTGCACCTAATGTGGGG
Organism: Hyla sarda; assembly: GCF_029499605.1. NCBI lineage: Eukaryota > Metazoa > Chordata > Amphibia > Anura > Hylidae > Hyla > Hyla sarda. The sequence continues at coordinate 493,742,871 of NC_079190.1, read as the reverse complement.
AACTGTACTGCACCTAATGTGGGGAACAGTACTTCACCTAATGTGGGGGAACTGTACTACACCTAATGTGGGGGGACTGTACTCCACTTAATGTGGGGGCTATACTGCCAACCTAATGTGGGGGGAACTATACTGCCAACCTAATGTGGGGGGAACTATACTGCACTTAATGTGGGGGGGAACTCTACTGCACCTAATGTGGGGGGAACTATACTGCACACGTAATGTGGGGGGAACTATACTGCACACCAAACGTGGGGGAACTATACTGCCAACCTAATGTAGGGGAACTATACTGCCAACCTAATGTAGGGGAACTATACTGCCAACCTAATGTGGGGGGGAACTATACGGCCAACCTAATGTGGGGGAACTATACTGCACCTAATGTGGGGAACTGTACTGCACCTAATGTGGGGGAACTGTACTACACCTAATGTGGGGGGACTGTACTCCACTTAATGTGGGGGGACTATACTGCACCTAATGTGGGGGAACTCTACTGCACCTAATGTGGGGGGGAACTATACTGCACACGTAATGTGGGGGGAACTATACTGCACACCAAACGTGGGGGAACTATACTGCCAACCTAATGTAGGGGAACTATACTGCCAACCTAATGTAGGGGAACTATACTGCCAACCTAATGTGGGGGAACTGTGCTGCCAACCAATCTAATGTGGGAGAACTATAAACTTTCAAAAAAAAAAAAGTTTGGATCATTGAACTCTGTTGTTGTGTTCTCCTTTTAAAATAAAAGATGTTAATTAGTTATGGCAATTGTATGAATTGTCTTTTCTAAACTTAAACCTCAGTATTCTGATTTAATTGCTGTGCTAGAACTTTGAGGGGAAAAAAAAGTTGGCATGCATTACAGTTTGGGCGCTCTGGCTCAAAAAGGTTCACCATCACTGCTTTAGGGGTTCCCATTGCAGGCAGGGTCACATGAGGTTCACTGCTCTCTCTTAAGGGTACAGTAACACAGGAATAACATACATACAAATAACAATAGAATTAATCAGGAAAATATATTACTTTTCAATAAATGAGTGTAACAGCAAGTCTCTGGTGGGCTCAACACCTTGTGCTGCCAAGCTGCCTGAAGCAGTCCGAAACCACAGGACAGCTATTAGTGCTGGGACACCACATCTGGAGGAAACCAGTTACTGCCTATCACCTGCCCAATACCATCTCTACAGTGATCATGGTGGGGGCAGCATCATGTCTGGAGGAAACCAGGCACTGCCCATCACCGGCCCAACACCATCCCTACAGTGATCATGGTGGGGACAGCATCATGTCTGGAGGAAACCAGGTACTGCCCATCACCTGCCCAATACCATCCCTACAGTGATCATGGTGGGGGCAGCATCTTGTCTGGGGGAAACCAGGTACTGCCCATCACCTGCCCAATACCATCCCTACAGTGATCATGGTGGGGACAGCATCATGTCTGGAGGAAACCAGGTACTGCCCATCACCTGCCCAATACCATCCCTACAGTGATCATGGCGGGGGCAGCATCATGTCTGGAGGAAACCAGTCACTGCCCATCACCTGCCGAATACCATCCCTACAGTGATCATGGTGGGGGCAGCATCATGTCTGGAGGAAACTAAGCACTGCCCATCACCTGCCCAATACCATCCCTACAGTGATCATGGTGGGGGCAGCATCATGTCTGGGGGAAACCAGGCACTGCCCATCACCTGCCCAATACCATCTCTACAGTGATCATGGTGGGGGCAGAATCATGTCTGGAGGAAGCCAGGCACAGCCCATCACCTACCCAATACCATCCTTACAGTGATCATGGTGGGGACCACATCATGTATAGAGGAAACCAGGCACTGCCCATCACCAACCCAAAACTATCCCTACAGTGATCATGGTGGGGGCAGCATCATGTATAGAGGAAACCAGGCACTGCCCATCACCTGCCCAATACCATCTCTACAGTGATCATGGTGGGGGCAGCATCATGTCTGGAGGAAACCAGTTACTGCCTATCACCTGCCCAATACCATCCCTACAGTGATCATGGTGGGGGCAGCATCATGTCTGGAGGAAACCAGGCACTTCCCATCACCTGCCCAATACCATCCCTACGTTGATCGTGGTGGGGGCAGCATCATGTCTGGAGGAAACCAGTTACTGCCCATCACCTGCCCAATACCATCTCTACAGTGATCATGGTGGGGGCAGCATCATGTCTGGAGGAAACCAGGCACTGCCCATCACCTGCCCAATACCATCCCTACAATGATAATGGTGGGGACCACATCATGTCTGGAGGAAACCAGGCACTGCCCATCACCTGCCCAATACCATCACTACAGTGATCATGGTGGGGGCAGCATCATGTCTGGGGGAAACCAGGCACTGCCCATCACCTGCCCAATACCATCCCTACAGTGATCATGGTGGGGGCAGAATCATGTATGGAGGAAACCAGGCACTTCCCATCACCTGCCCAATACCATCCCTACAGTGATCGTGGTGGGGGCAGCATCATGTCTGGAGGAAACCAGTTACTGCCCGTCACCTGCCCAATACCATCCCTACAGTGATTGTGGTGGGGGCAGCATCATGTCTGGAGGAAACCAGTTACTGCCCATCACCTGCCCAATACCATCCCTACAGTGATCATGGTGGGGGCAGCATCATGTCTGGAGGAAACCAGTTACTGCCCATCACCTGCCCAATACCATCCCTACAGTGATCATGGTGGGGGCAGCATCATGTCTGGGGGAAACCAGGCACTGCCCATCACCTGCCCAATACCATCCCTACAGTAATCATGGTGGGGGCAGCATCATGTTTGGGGGAAACCAGGCACTTCCCATCACCTGCCCAATACCATCCCTACAGTGATCATGGTGGGGGCAGCATCATGTCTGGGGGAAACCAGGCACTGCCCATCACCTGCCCAATACCATCCCTACAGTGATCGTGGTGGAGACAGCAGCATCATATTGAATGAACAGTGAGACTGGTCAGGGCAGTGGCGTTGCGACCCGGGTGCGGGGGGTGCGGCCCGCACCGGGTGACACCAACCTAATGGGGTGACACCAAGACGCTCCGCAGCACCCACACCCCCTCCCCAGCTACACTGACACCCCCCTATGTGCCCGACCGGCCTCCCATCCGTCAGCACCACCCCCCCCCCCCTGTGCTGTGTGTGCGGTGCGCCCGTCCGTTAGCACCCCCCCCTCCCCCTTTCAGTGCGCCCGTCCGTCATCACGCCCCCCCCTCACCTTCACCAGTACTGTGCCCGGCCTCCGCTCCCACGTCTGCGCCGGCCTGACGTCACACCGCATGGCCGCGCAGGGGGACGTCAGTTACGTCACTTCGCATTGCGCCCGGTGAGAAGGATCGCTGCGCTGGATGGGTGAGTGAGTGAGTGTGTGTGTGTGTGTGTGTCTCTATCTATGTTTGTGTGTGACTCTGTGTGTGTGACTCTGTGTGTGTGACTGTGTGTGTTTGTGTGACTCTCTGAGTGTGTGTGTGACTCTGTGTGTGTGTGTGTTTGTGTGACTCTGTGTGTGTGTGTGTGTGACTCTGTGTGTGTGTGTGACTCTGTGTGTGTGTGACTCTGTGTGTGACTCTGTGTGTGTGTGACTGTGTGACTCTGTGTGTCTGTCTGTGAGTGTGTCTCTCTGACTGTGTGTTTGTGTGTGTGTGTGTCTCTCTGTGTTGTATGTGTTTTTTTTTGTGTGTGTGCATGTGTGTGTGTGTGTGTGAGAGGGGAGACTTTGACGCATTGTGGGGAACCTGCAAGGGAACCTGCGGCCTAATGTGGGGAGTCTATGCTACCTAATGTGGGGAGTCTATGCTACCTAATGTGCGGAGTATATGCTACCTAATGTGCGGAGTATATGCTACCTAATGTGCGGAGTCTATGATACCTAATGTGCGGAGTCTATGCTACCTAATGTGGGGAGTCTGTGCTACCTAATGTGGGGAGTCTATGCTACCTAATGTGCGGAGTATATGCTACCTAATGTGCGGAGTCTATGCTACCTAATGTGGGGGGTCTATGCTAGCTAATGTGGGGAATCTGTGCTACCGAATGTGGGGAAACTGCTACCTAATGTGGGGAATCTGTGCTACCTAATATGGGGAAATTGCTACCTAATGTGGGGTAACTGGTACCTACCTAATGTGGGGAAACTGGTACCAAATGTGGGGAATCTATGCTGCCTAATGTGGGGAAAAGATGCTACCTAATGTGGGGAAACTGCTACCTACCTAATGTGGGGGAACTGCTGCCTACCTAATGCTCCCCCCCCTGGCAGTAGCACCCTCATCATCCACCAGCAACTACCCCCCCCCCCCCCCCCCCAGCAGCAGATCCTGATGGTGGATGATGGCGGTGCTCCTGCCAGGAGGATGATCCTGCCGATGGATGATGGGGGTGATACTGCCAGGGGGGATGGCCAGTAGCACCCTCATCCTTCAGCAACACCCCCCCCCAGTAGTAGCACCCCGATCATCCACTAGCAACACCACCAATTCCCCCCTCCCGTGGTAATAGCATCAGCTAACGGATGTTGAGGGGTGTTACTGCGGTTGTGGTATTATATTCAGAGGGTGCACTGTATGGCAACGTTATATTCAGAGGGCGCAGTTTGTGGTAGTGTTATATTCAGAGGGCACAGTGGGTGGTAGTATTATATTCAGGGGTACAGTATGTGGCAGATTTATGGTAGTATTATTAGAGATTAGTAGGGCGCAGTTTGTGGTAGTATTATTAGAGATGAGCGAACTTACAGTAAATTCGATTCGTCACGAACTTGTCGGCTCAGCAGTTGATGACTTATCCTGCGTAAATTAGTTCAGCCTTCAGGTGCTCCGGTGGGCTGGAAAAGGTGGATACATTCATAGGAAAGATTCTCCTAAGACTGTATCCACCTTTTCCAGCCCACGGGAGCACCTGAAAGCTGAACTAATTTATGCAGGAAAAGACATCAACTGCCGAGCCGAGAAGTTTGTGACGAGTTGAATTTACTGTAGTTTGCTCATCTCTAAGTATTATATTCAGAGGGCGCAGTGGGTGGTAGTAATATATTCAGAGTGTACAGTATGTGTTGGTATTATATTCAGAGGGTACAGTATGTGATAGTATTATATTCAGGGGTACAGTATGTGATAGTATTATATTCAGGGGTACAGTATGTGGCAGATTTATATTCAGAGGGTACAGTATATGGTAGTATATTCAGAGGGTACAGTATGTGATAGTATTATATTCAGGGGTACAGTATGTGGCAGATTTATATTCAGAGTGTACAGTATGTGTTGGTATTATATTCAGAATGTACAGTGTGTAGTATTATATTCAGAGGGTACAGTATGTGATAGTATTATATTCAGTGGGTACAGTGTGTGGCGGTATTATATTCAGGGGTACAGTATGTGGCAGATTTATACTCAGAGGGTACAGTATGTGATGGTATTATATTCAGAGGGCGCAGTTTGTGGTAGTATTATATTCAGAGGGTACAGTATGTGATGGTATTATATTCAGGGGTACAGTATGTGGCAGATTTATATTCAGAGTGTACAGTATGTGTTGGTATTATATTCAGAATGTACAGTGTGTAGTATTATATTCAGAGGGTACAGTATGTGATAGTATTATATTCAGTGGGTACAGTGTGTGGCGGTATTATATTCAGGGGTACAGTATGTGGCAGATTTATACTCAGAGGGTACAGTATGTGATGGTATTATATTCAGAGGGCGCAGTTTGTGGTAGTATTATATTCAGAGGGTACAGTATGTGATGGTATTATATTCAGGGGTACAGTATGTGGCAGATTTATATTCAGAGTGTACAGTATATGTTGGTATTATATTCAGAATGTACAGTGTGTGGTATTATTATATTCAGTGGGTATGGTGTATGGAAGGTTTATAATCAAAGAGTATAGTGTATAGTAGTATTATATTTAGAGGATACAGTGTCTGGCAGGTTTATAATAATACTTGTTTTCATATAGAGGATGAGAATGCACTGACATAGTGAGGAGACGTCTGGGCGTCACATTCTACAGAGAGAAGTTTTAGCTGGACCAGGCGGTATGTACCATCTGAATTAGATAAGGGAAAACTATAGAGAAGACGTCACTGATACCAGAGCTGTAGTCACTTGTCAGTTCTACAGTTATGGTCAGTGAAACCACAACTCCCAGCATAACCTCAACACTGCTCAAAGGGGTACTCTACTGGAAAACATTTTTTTTTAATCAACTGGTGCTACAAAGTTAAACAGATTTGTAAATTACTTCTATTTAAAAATCTTAATCCTTCCAGTACTTCTTAGCTGCTGTATAAGCGATTCACAGGAAGTTATTTTCTTTTTTAATTTCTTTTCTGTCTGACCACAGTGCTCTGTGCTGACACCTCTGTCCATGTCAAGAACTGTCCATAGTAGGAGCAAATCCCCATAGCAAACCTATCCTGCTCTGGACAGTTCCTGACATGGACAGAGGTGTCAGCAAATAGCACTGTGGTCAGACTGGAAAGAACTACACAACTTCCTGTGGAGCATACACCAGCTTATAAGTACTGTAAGTATTAAGATTTTAAATAGAAGTAATTTAAAAATCTGTTTAACTTTCTGGCACCAGTTGATATAAAAGTAAATGTTTTCCAGTGGAGCACCCCTTTAAGTAATTCTGGGAGCTGTATATTTAAATGGTGAAAACTTCTTTAACACTTTCCTGTTCTGTGGCAACTGGTATATCTGATTATTATACTGGAATTTCTCACAATGCGCTACAACAGTGGTGTCTGTCACAACAGGCTAAAAACTTACTGGGGGGAGGGGGTACGTATGGGGGTGACACCATTTTCTACCGCACCGGGTGACACCAACCCTAGCAACGCCACTGGGTCAGGGGTTAGGGAAAACTGTTCCAGAGCCCTCTGGATTGAAGGTTCACCTTCCAACAAGACAATGCCCCTAAGCACACGGCCAATACAACACAGGAGCGGCTTAGGTACAACTCTGTAAATGTCCTTGAGTGGCCCATCCAGAGCCTGAACCCAACGGAACATCTCTGGAGAGACCTGAATATGGCTTCCACAGACAGTCCTCATCTAACCTGACAGAGCTGAGAGGATCTGCAGAGAAGAATGGAGGAAAATCCACAAATCCAGGTGTGTAAACCTTGTGGCCTCATCCCCAAGAAGACTGGAGGCCGGAATCACTGCCAAAGGGGCTTCAACTAAGTCCTGAGGAATGGGTATAAATACTTTTGTCACTGCAAGATTATGGTTTTTCCTTTTCAATAAATTATCAAAGGAAAAAAGAGAAAGTATTTGAAGACGTTCTGAATGCGTTGTTCTGCATGTTCCTATTAACGCCTAAAGGTATATATATAAAAAAAATAATAGATCTAACTCAGATAATTGGGTGTAGTCCATTCCTTTCACAGTGTTCTATAGAATATTAATCATCTCTTCATGATCTGCAGGAAACTCTGAATCTCTCACATTATATATACAGTATCTCCTATAAGTGACTCCACCCCTCACATTATATACAGTATCTCCTATAAGTGACTCCACCCCTCACATTATATATACAGTATATCCCATAAGTGACTCCACCCCTCACATTATATACAGTATATCCCATAAGTGAGTCCACCCCTCACATTATATACGGTATATCCCATAAGTGACTCCACCCCTCACATTATATACGGTATCTCCCATAAGTGAGTCCACACCTCACATTATATATACAGTATATCCCATAAGTGACTCCACCCCTCACATTATATATACAGTATATCCCATAAGTGAGTCCACCCCTCACATTATATATACAGTATCTCCCATAAGTGAGTCCACCCCTCACATTATATATACAGTATATCCCATAAGTGAGTCCACCCCCCACATTATATATACAGTATCTCCCATAAGTGACTCCACCCCTCACATTATATATACAGTATCTCCCATAAGTGAGTCCACCTCTCACATTATATATACAGTATATCCCATAAGTGAGTCCACCACTCACATTATATATACAGTATCTCCCATAAGTGAGTCCACACCTCACATTATATATACAGTATATCCCATAAGTGAGTCCACCCCTCACATTATATATACAGTATATCCCATAAGTGACTCCACCCCTCACATTATATATACAGTATATCCCATAAGTGAGTCCACCCCTCACATTATATATACAGTATCTCCCATAAGTGAGTCCACCCCTCACATTATATATACAGTATATCCCATAAGTGACTCCACCCCTCACATTATATACGGTATCTCCCATAAGTGACTCCACCCCTCACATTATATATACAGTATATTCCATAAGTGACTCCACCCCTCACATTATATACAGTATCTCCCATAAGTGAGTCCACCCCTCACATTATACAGTATCTCCTATAAGTGACTCCACCCCTCACATTATATATACAGTATCTCCCATAAGTGAGTCCACCCCTCACATTATATATACAGTATATCCCATAAGTGACTCCACCCCTTACATTATATATACAGTATCTCCCATAAGTGAGTCCACCCCTCACATTATATATACAGTATATCCCATAAGTGAGTCCACCCCTCACATTATATATACAGTATATCCCATAAGTGACTCCACTCCTCACATTATATACAGTATCTCCCATAAGTGAGTCCACCCCTCACATTATATTTACAGTATATCCCATAAGTGACTCCACCCCTCACCTTATATACAGTATATCCCATAAGTGAGTCCACCCCTCACATTATATACAGTATCTCCCATAAGTGACTCCACCCCTCACATTATATACAGTATCTCCCATAAGTGAGTCCACCCCTCCCATTATATACAGTATATCCCATAAGTGACTCCACTCCTCACATTATATACAGTATATCCCATAAGTGAGTCCATCCCTCACATTATATATAGTATCTCCCATAAGTGAGTCCACCCCTCACATTATATTTACAGTATATCCCATAAGTGACTCCACCCCTCACCTTATATACAGTATATCCCATAAGTGAGTCCACCCCTCACATTATATACAGTATCTCCTATAAGTGACTCCACCCCTCACATTATATACGGTATCTCCCATAAGTGAGTCCACCCCTCACATTATATATACAGTATATCCCATAAGTGAGTCCACCCCTCACATTATATATACAGTATATCCCATAAGTGAGTCCACCCCTCACATTATATATACAGTATCTCCCATAAGTGAGTCCACCCCTCACATTATATATACAGTATATCCCATAAGTGACTCCATCCCTCACATTATATATACAGTATATCCCATAAGTGAGTCCACCCCTCACATTATATATACAGTATATCCCATAAGTGACTCCACCCCTCACATTATATATACAGTATATCCCATAAGGGAGTCCACCCCTCACATTATATATACCGTATCTCCCATAAGTGAGTCCACCCTCACATTATATATACAGTATATCCCATAAGTGACTCCACCCCTCACATTATATATACAGTATATCCCATAAGTGAGTCCACCCCTCACATTATATATACAGTATATCCCATAAGTGACTCCACTCCTCACATTATATACAGTATCTCCCATAAGTGAGTCCACCCCTCACATTATATTTACAGTATATCCCATAAGTGACTCCACCCCTCACCTTATATACAGTATATCCCATAAGTGAGTCCACCCCTCACATTATATACAGTATCTCCCATAAGTGACTCCACCCCTCACATTATATACAGTATCTCCCATAAGTGAGTCCACCCCTCCCATTATATACAGTATATCCCATAAGTGACTCCACTCCTCACATTATATACAGTATATCCCATAAGTGAGTCCATCCCTCACATTATATATAGTATCTCCCATAAGTGAGTCCACCCCTCACATTATATTTACAGTATATCCCATAAGTGACTCCACCCCTCACCTTATATACAGTATATCCCATAAGTGAGTCCACCCCTCACATTATATACAGTATCTCCTATAAGTGACTCCACCCCTCACATTATATACGGTATCTCCCATAAGTGAGTCCACCCCTCACATTATATATACAGTATATCCCATAAGTGAGTCCACCCCTCACATTATATATACAGTATATCCCATAAGTGAGTCCACCCCTCACATTATATATACAGTATCTCCCATAAGTGAGTCCACCCCTCACATTATATATACAGTATATCCCATAAGTGACTCCATCCCTCACATTATATATACAGTATATCCCATAAGTGAGTCCACCCCTCACATTATATATACAGTATATCCCATAAGTGACTCCACCCCTCACATTATATATACAGTATATCCCATAAGGGAGTCCACCCCTCACATTATATATACCGTATCTCCCATAAGTGAGTCCACCCTCACATTATATATACAGTATATCCCATAAGTGACTCCACCCCTCACATTATATATACAGTATATCCCATAAGTGAGTCCACCCCTCACTTTATATATACAGTATCTCCTATAAGTGAGTCCACCCCTCACATTATATATACAGTATCTCCCATAAGTGACTCCACCCCACATTATATATACAGTATCTCCCATAAGTGAGTCCACTCCTCACATTATATATACAGTATATCCCATAAGTGACTCCACCCCACATTATATATACAGTATCTCCCATAAGTGAGTCCACCCCTCGCATCATATACAGTATCTCCCATAAGTGACTCCACCCCACATTATATATACAGTATCTCCCATAAGTGAGTCCACTCCTCACATTATATATACAGTATCTCCCATAAGTGAGTCCACCCCTCGCATCATATACAGTATCTCCCATAAGTGAGTCCACCCCTCACATTATATACAGTATTTCCCATAAGTGACTCCACCCCTCACTTTATATATACAGTATCTCCCATAAGTGAGTCCACCCACTCACATTATATACAGTATTTCCCATAAGTGAGTCCACCCTCACATTATATACAGTATCTCCCATATGTGAGTCCACCCCTATCATTATGTATACAGTATCTCCCATAAGGGAGTCCACCCCTCACATTATATACAGTATCTCCCATAAGTGGGTACACCTCTCGCATTATATACAGTATCTCCCATAAGTGAGTCCACCCCTCACATTATATATACAGTATCTCCCATAAGTGAGTCCACCCACTCACATTATATACAGTATCTCCCATAAGTGAGTCCACCCCTCACATTATATACAGTATCTCCCATAAGTGAGTCCACCCCTCGCATTATATACAGTATCTCCCATAAGTGAGTCCACCCCTCGCATTATATATACAGTATATCCCATAAGTGAGTCCACCCCTTGCATTATATACAGTATCTCCCATAAGTGAGTCCACCCCTCACATTATATGTACAGTATCTCCCATAAGTGAGTCCACCCCTTGCATTATATACAGTATCTCCCATAAGTGAGCCCACCCCTCACATTATATACAGTATCTCTTAGCACTTGCTGCATTGTAAGGGAGACGCTACCCAGAAGGTTCCTGCAAATCAAAAGTTAAACCGCTGCAGTCTATTGACAAGAATCTTAAAGAGACAGCGCACTCAAGTGATGGCGCACTCAAATCCTCTTAAAGCGATAGTGCACTCCAATCTTCCTAAAGTGACAGCGCCCTCAAATCTCCTTAAAGTGACAGCGCACTCAAATCATCTTGTTACGCCTAGCGCTCCGGGTCCCCGCTCCTCCCCGGAGCGCTCACGGCGTCTTTCTCCCTGCAGCGCCCCGGTCAGTCCCGCTGACCGGGAGCGCTGCACTGTCTTGGCCGTTGGGGATGCGATTCGCACAGCGGGACGCGCCCGCTCGCGAATCGCATCCCAGGTCACTTACCCGTCCCGGTCCCCTGCTGTCATGTGCTGGCGCGCGCGGCTCCGCTCTCTAGGGCGCGCGCGCGCCAGCTCTCTGAGACTTAAAGGGCCAGTGCACCAATGATTGGTGCCTGGCCCAATTAGCTTAATTGGCTTCCACCTGCTCCCTGCCTTTATCTGACCTCCTCCCATGCACTCCCTCGCCGGATCTTGTTGCCTTGTGCCAGTGAAAGCGTTTAGTGTGTCCAAAGCCTGTGTACCTGAACTTCTGCTACCCATCCTGACTACGAACCTTGCCGCCTGCCCCCGACCTTCTGCTACGTCTGACCTTGCCTCTGCCTAGTCCTTCTGTCCCACGCCTTCTCAGCAGTCAGCGAGGTAGAGCCGTTGCTAGTGGATACGACCTGGTTGCTACTGCCGCAGCAAGACCATCCCGCTTTGCGGCGGGCTCTGGTGAATACCAGTAGCCTCTTAGAACCGGTCCACTAGCACGGTCCACGCCAATCCCTCGCTGACACAGAGGATCCACTACCTGGAAGCCGAATCGTGACAGTAGATCCGGCCATGGATCCCGCTGAGGTGCCGCTGCCAAGTCTCGCTGATCTTCCCACGGTGGTTGCTCAGCAATCGCAGCAGATTGCCCAACAAGGACAGCAGCTGTCGCAGTTGACCGCCATGTTACAGCAACTTCTGCCTCTGCTACAGCAGCAACCATCTCCTCCGCCAGCTCCTGCACCTCCTCTGCAGCGAGTGGCCGCTCCTAACCTCCGCTTGTCCCTGCCGGACAAATTTGATGGGGACTCTAAACTCTGCCGTGGATTTTTGTCTCAGTGTTCCCTGCATATGGAGATGTTGTCGGACTTGTTTCCTTCAGAACGGTCTAAGGTGGCGTTCGTAGTAAGCCTTCTTTCAGGAAAGGCCTTGTCTTGGGCCACACCGCTCTGGGACCGCAATGATCCTGCCACAGCCACAGTCCAGGCCTTCTTCGCTGAACTCCGGAGTGTCTTCGAGGAGCCAGCCCGAGCTTCTTCTGCCGAGACTGCCCTGTTGAACCTGGTCCAGGGTAATTCTTCAGTGGGCGAGTACGCCATACAATTTCGTACTCTTGCCTCCGAGTTATCATGGAATAACGAGGCTCTCTGCGCGACCTTTAAAAAAGGCCTATCCAGTCGCATCAAGGATGTGCTGGCCGCACGAGAGATTCCTGCCAATCTGCAAGAACTCATCCATCTAGCTACCCGCATTGACATGCGTTTTTCTGAGCGACACCAAGAGCTCCGCCAGGAAAAAGACTTAGATCTCTGGGCACCTCTCCCACAGTATCCGTTGCAATCTACGCCTGGGCCTCCCGCCGAGGAGGCCATGCAAGTGGATAAGTCTCGCCTGACCCAGGAAGAGAGGAATCGCCGTAGGGAAGAAAATCTCTGTCTTTACTGTGCCAGTACCGAGCATTTCTTGGTGGATTGCCCTATCCGTCCTCCACGCCTGGGAAACGCACTCACGCACCCAGCTCACGTGGGTGTGGCGTCTCTTGGTTCCAAGTCTGCTCCTCCACGTCTCACGGTACCCGTGCGGATTTCTTCTTCAGCCAACTCCTCCCTCTCAGCCGTGGCCTGCTTGGACTCCGGTGCCTCTGGAAATTTTATTTTGGAGTCGTTTGTTAATAAATTCAGCATCCCGGTGACCCGTCTCGTCAAGCCGCTCTACATTTCCGCGGTCAACGGAGCCAGATTGGACTGCACCGTGCGTTACCGCACAGAGCCCCTCCTCATGTCTATTGGACCCCACCTTGAGAGGATTGAGTTCTTCATTCTCCCCAACTGTACCTCTGAGGTCCTCCTCGGTCTGCCTTGGCTCCGGCTTCATTCCCCCACCATTGATTGGACCACCGGGGAGATCAGGAACTGGGACTCTGCCTGCCAAAGGAAGTGCCTCCCCCCCCCTCCCAGTCCCGTCAGGCAAGCCTCTGTGCCTCCCCATGGCCCCGTCCTGGTGTCACACTGCCCCGTGCCAGGCCTCGCCCTCTGCCCTCCCTCCCCATTCCCACTCCTGCTGTACTGCCTGCCGTTGAGGAAACCCTCCATTCTTTCCCGGTGTCCTCATCCCAGGGGAGGCAGTTACCGGACAAAGAGAAGGGGAGACCTAAGGGGGGGGTACTGTTACGCCTAGCGCTCCGGGTCCCCGCTCCTCCCCGGAGCGCTCACGGCGTCTTTCTCCCTGCAGCGCCCGGGTCAGTCCCGCTGACCGGGAGCGCTGCACTGTCTTGGCCGTTGGGGATGCGATTCGCACAGCGGGACGCGCCCGCTCGCGAATCGCATCCCAGGTCACTTACCCGTCCCGGTCCCCTGCTGTCATGTGCTGGCGCGCGCGGCTCCGCTCTCTAGGGCGCGCGCGTGCCAGCTCTCTGAGACTTAAAGGGCCAGTGCACCAATGATTGGTGCCTGGCCCAATTAGCTTAATTGGCTTCCACCTGCTCCCTGCCTTTATCTGACCTCCTCCCATGCACTCCCTCGCCGGATCTTGTTGCCTTGTGCCAGTGAAAGCGTTTAGTGTGTCCAAAGCCTGTGTACCTGAACTTCTGCTACCCATCCTGACTACGAACCTTGCCGCCTGCCCCCGACCTTCTGCTACGTCTGACCTTGCCTCTGCCTAGTCCTTCTGTCCCACGCCTTCTCAGCAGTCAGCGAGGTAGAGCCGTTGCTAGTGGATACGACCTGGTTGCTACTGCCGCAGCAAGACCATCCCGCTTTGCGGCGGGCTCTGGTGAATACCAGTAGCCTCTTAGAACCGGTCCACTAGCACGGTCCACGCCAATCCCTCGCTGACACAGAGGATCCACTACCTGGAAGCCGAATCGTGACACATCTTAAAGTGACAGCGCACTCAAGGAGATCGATAACATATCAGCTCTCCAGATCAACTCGGCGAAAGTGCTCCTCCATCACCAGCAGCAAGAACATCTGCTACTCCAGCGGTAGGGGTCCTCCGGTCCCGCTTACAGTCCATGTCAATCATGTGGGTGCCCCAGCAACAGCACCAGTATTTCTGAGGAATCCTGTCCTTCCTACCTACAGCGGAGACCCCTTCACCCTGAGGGATTTCAAGGAGAATAGTCAGGGTTTGTTTGTCTTTTACTCTCTCCCTCCTAATCAACAGGTACCACTGCTCACAGGACAACTACAAGGACCAGCACTTGAGGAAGTCCACACCTGGCCTGCCTCAGAGAAGGCGGCGGTAGAACAGATCTTTGAGGGGTTATATCAGGTATTTGAGTCACACTCACTGTCGGAGATATGCCTCCAGTTGTACGAGAAGCGACAGAAACCAGGTGAGACTCTGAGAGCCTATGCAGTAGCTTTACAAAATGCCCTAGAGACTGTTCAAAAGCTAGATGGTATCACCCCCAATCAGGGTAACAAAGCATTGATGGACAGGTTTATTGATGGGGCTCATAATACATGGGACAAAGCTCAGTTGAGGATGTTAGAGGTACAAAACCCCAAATTGTCCTTCTCTGCTTTTAAAAGACTAGCTATTCAGGTTATAGAGCCCGGGACTGAGTCTAAAGAGAGTTATGCCCCTATGCCAGAACCCCTGGGTGTGGCAGCCGGCCCCATACCACAACCACCACCGGCTCCGGCCCCAGTGTCCGATACCCTACCAGCCTCCACAGCCTCAGAATTTTTGAGTGTCAAAAAGGATATTGAACAATTGACTCAGGCTATGAAGGAACTTGCCAGTCAGGCTGCTCAGGCCAACCGTGAACCGCCCCTACCTAAGAGACCTGTATCTGTTCCTGCCCCTCATCAAGTTAACCCCCACCATAATCCATCCCCAGGGACTCAAAGGCCCTTTTGTACCTATTGCAACAAATCGGGATATTGGAAGGTACAATGTTGGGATACTATATGTCACCCCCTGCCCCTATGTAAAAGTCATTGTAGAAGGTATCCCTTTGGAAGTGCTAATAGATACGGGGTCACAAGTGTCCACTATATCTAAAGGCATGTTTTACAAGTACTGGAATGCTAATTTGTTATGTGAACCTGACAGTGTTGATGTCAAGGTAGTGGCAGGTAATGGGAAACCAATACCCAGCCATGGATATTGGGAGCACTCTATTCAAGTGGGAAAACATATGCTTAAGGGACAGGGAGTGAGTGTGCAGAATTCATGTTTGGGATGATTATCATGTAACATTGTTTTACTGACATAGTAGATTCCTTGCATGCCTCTCTCCCCTACATGTCCCCCTCAGGCCAGTGGGCTGCGCAGCACCACTTAAAGATTCTCCAAGTGGAGCAGAAGTTTGCCAATCGATGAGAAGAAGTTGGCAAAGTACGGATTCAAGACATCAGGTTGGTGACTTTACAACCTAACACTGGGACAATCCTGTGGTGGCGTGCACGTCTCGGAGTGAGAAACAAGGACTATCAAGCCCTGTTAGAGCCTATACAGTTGGAAGATCATCCACTTGTTCGAGCAGCAAGGAGTCTAGTCACAGTTATTAATGGGAAAGTTCCAGTCCGGCTAGTCAATCTGTCAAGTGTGGCTACCATCTTACCAAAGTACACTCCAGTGGCCCAGTTGTATCTTCTAGAACCAAGTGACATTTTATCAGTACACAAAGTGGCTCGACAGTGAGCAGCTCAAGTGACTCCAGGTCCCCCCGAACCCTGGTTGGCGCAACTTCAAGTGGGAGAGGAAACCACCGAAAAGGATCAAGTCAACAGGGTTGTCAATGTCGCCAGGAGGTACCAAGAAGTCTTCAGTAAACATCCTACAGACTTTGGACATACGTCCATGATCCAGCATGGGATTTTGACAGGCGATAGCCCACCTATCAAAGAGAGACACCGTCTGGTCACACCAGGCATGTACCAAACTGTCAAGAAGATGTTAGTCGACATGAAGGACGTAGATGTCAACCAGGAAAGTCAGAGTCCCTGGGCAGCGCCCCTTGTCCTGGTAAAAAAGAAGGATGGGACCATCCATTTCTGTGTCGACTATTGGAAACTGAAGGATATTACCCATAAGGATGCTTATCCTCTTCCAAGAATCGAGGAATCACTCACCATTCTTGGGTCGGCAGCATACTTCTCCACCTTGGACTTAACCAGTGGGCATTAGCAAGTTCCATGCAAGAGAAAACGCAACACAATTCTTTAAGATTTTATAATGCTTCTTTAGTAATTTCGAGTTGAACTCTCACGAGAATGAATTGCTTATTTAATGTGGTGGATGGTGCACGGTAGGGATACTTGAAAAAGGAGGAGGAGCCTCCAAAACGTCGTGAAAGTGTCGGCGCAAGCTTCACCTGTTCCCCTTCGTAAGAGGAAGGAGTATGAGCCAAAAGGAACCCGTAATGGGATGAAGGAATCCTGAAGCTTTTCCTAGTGTCTAGCGCGTCCGGTAGTTTTGTGCACCTGGGTGATTATCAACTTTTTTGACATATTTTCTATTGTCATTTTTTGATACTAAGAAATTACTAAAGAAGCATTATAAAATCTTAAAGAATTGTGTTGCGTTTTCTCTTGCATGGAACTGTATATGATTCAGTGAGTTATGAGTCCTCACTCGAAAGCGCTCAAGACTTACCCAGTGTGAATAGGTGGCAACACATTTTTCATTTATGGGGCATTAGCAAGTGCCTATGGTTGTGGAAGACCGAGAGAAGACAGCCTTCGTGACACCCATGGGATTGTTTGAGTTCAAGAGTATGCTGTTCGGGCTGTGCAATGCCTCTGCTACTTTCCAGCGGCTGATGGAGCGATGCTTGGGCCACTTAAACTTAAGTTCTACCAGGAGCACCTTGGTCGTCTGTTGGACGTATTCCAAGTGTTGATAAACATGGATTGAAGATCAAGCCATCCAAGTGCCATCTGCTTAAACTTCAGGTATACTACCTAGGTCATGTTGTCAGCGCTGAGGGAGTCCAACCTAATCCCGACAAGGTAGAAATTGTTAAGAACTGGCCTACCCCACGCACAGTGAAAGATGTCCGGAGCTTCCTGGGATTTGCCGTCGCTTCATTCCTCACTTCACCCAGATTGCAGAACCCCTCACATCCCTCTTGCGGGGTACAGCGAAGGAGAACTACAGTGGGAAGCTACCTGTGGACTGGAACAAAGAGCACGAGACAGCCTTCCAAGCCCTGAAACACCTGTGGACAGAACCACCCCTCCTGGCGTATTCAGACTACACTCAGCTGTTTTGGCTGTACACCGATGCCCGCTTTGAATGTTTGGGGGCGGTCCTATCCCAAGTCCAGGGACAATGGACTATATATAT
The DNA here is from genome assembly GCF_029499605.1 of Hyla sarda. Taxonomy (NCBI): domain Eukaryota; kingdom Metazoa; phylum Chordata; class Amphibia; order Anura; family Hylidae; genus Hyla; species Hyla sarda. Next base: position 493,724,704 of record NC_079190.1, on the reverse strand, counting down.
AATGTGAGATACTATATATATATAATGTGAGGGGTGGCTACACTTATGGGAGATACTGTATATATAATGTGAGGGGTGGACTCACTTATGGGAGGTACTGTATATATAATGTGAGGGGTGGACTCACTTATGGGATATACTGTATATATAATGTGAGGGGTGGACTCACTTATGAGAAATTCTGTATATAATGTGAGGGGTGGACTCACTTATGGGAGATACTATATATATAATGTGAGGGGTGGACTTACTTATGGGAGATACTGTATATATAATGTGAGGGGTGGAGTCACTTATGGGAGATACTGTATATATAATGTGAGGGGTGGACTCACTTATGGGAGATACTATATATATAATGTGAGGGGTGGACTTACTTATGGGAGATACTATATATATAATGTGAGGGTGGACTCACTTATGGGAGATACTGTATATATAATGTGAGGGGTGGACTCACTTATGGGAGATACTGTATATATAATGTGAGGGGTGGAGTCACTTATGGGAGATACTGTATATATAATGTGAGGGGTGGACTCACTTATGGGAAATACTGTATATATAATGTGAGGGGTGAACTCACTTATGGGAGATACTGTATATATAATGTGAGGGTGGACTCACTTATGGGATATACTGTATATATAATGTGAGGGGTGGACTCACTTATGGTATATACTGTATATATAATGTGAGGGGTGGACTCACTTATGGTATATACTGTATATATAATGTGAGGGGTGGACTCTCTTATGGGATATACTGTATATAACGTGAGGGGTGGAGTCACTTATGGGATATACTGTATAAATAATGTGAGGGGTGGACTCACTTATGGGAGATACTGTATAAATAATGTGAGGGGTGGACTCTCTTATGGGATATACTGTATATATAATGTGAGGGGTGGAGTCACTTATGGGATATACTGTATAAATAATGTGAGGGGTGGACTCACTTATGGGAGATACTGTATATATAATGTGAGGGGTGGAGACACTTATGGGAGATACTGTATATAATGTGAGGGGTGGACTCACTTATGGGAGATACTGTATATATAATGTGAGGGGTGGAGACACTTATGGGAGATACTGTATATAATGCGAGGGGTGGACTCACTTATGGGATATACTGTATATACATCCATGAGGTGTATACGGCATATAAGGTAAAATAGATTATCTTAGGACTCTTTCATACCTCAAAAGCTTTGTCAACACCCAAGTAGAGAAATTGCATTACATTTGATGCTGAGAAATTCAGAAACCTTCCTTCTTACATTACGGGCTTAATCCAGTGGCGTAATGTGCGGCTGGTATTTCCCGCTTAAGTATCATTCAGGAAGGAAGGAAGGGAGGAGGGGAGGAGGGATGCAACAACCTGAGCCGAGCTCAATGCGCCACTGTAGTATTAACCCCTTAAGGACTCAGCCCATTTTGGCCTTAAGGACTCAGACAATTTTATTTTTACGCTTTCGTTTTTTTCCTCCTCCCCTTCAAAAAATCATAACTCTTTTGTATTTTCATCCACAGACTAGTATGAGGGCTTGTTTTTTGCGTGACCAGTTGTCCGTTGTAATGCCTCACTCACTTTACCATAAAATGTATGGCGTGACCAAAAAAATACTATTTGTGTGGGGAAATTAAAAAGAAAACCACAATTTTGCAAATTTTGGAAGGTTTTGTTTTCACGCCGTACAATTTATGGTAAAAATTACATGTGTTTTTTATTCTCTGGGTCAATATGATTTAAATGATACCCATGATTATACACTTTTCTATTACTGTTGCGCTTAAAAAAAATCGCAAACTTTTTAACCAAATTAGTACGTTTAAAATCCCCCTATTTTGAAGACCTATAACTTTTTCATTTTTCCGTATAAGCGGTGGTATGAGGGCTCATTTTTTGCGCCGTGATTCTACTTTTTATTAATACCATATTTGCTTATACAAAACTTTTATTACATTTTTTATTAATTTTTTTGGGAATAAAATGTTATCAAAAAGCAGCTATGTTTGACTTTTTTTTTTACGTTCACGCCGTTCACCGTACGGGATCATTTACATTTTATTTTAATAGTACAGATATTTACGCACGCGGCGATACCAAATATGTATATAAAATAAATTTTTTTACACTTTTTGGTGGTAAAATAGGGAAAATGGGACAATTTAAGTTTTTATTGGGGAGGGAGTTTTTCACATTTTTTTACTTTTATTTTTACACTCTTATAGTCCCCATAGGGGACTATTTATAGCAACCATTCGATTGCTAATCCTGTTCAGTGCTATGTATAGGACACAGCACTGATCAGGGTTATCGGTCATCTTCTGCTCTGGTCTGCGGGAAGGCAGATCAGAGAAGAAGACTCCCGGAAGACAGCGGAGGCCGGTGAGGGGACCTCCGTCTGCCGTGCAGGATGATCGGATCGCCGTGGCAGCGCTGCGGGCGATCCGATCATCCTGTTAAGTGATCGCAATGCTGCAGATGCCGTGATCTGAATTGATCACGGCATCTGAGGGGTTAATGGAGGACATCCGGCGGATCGCGGGTGTCCGCCATTACCGGCGGGTCCCTAGCTGCGATCCACAGCCGGGACCTGCGGCGCATGATGCCGGCATCGCTCCGATGCCCGTGGTTATGCTCAGGACGTAAATGTACGTCCTGGTGCGTTAAGTACCACATCACCATGACGTACATTTACGTCATGCGCCGTTAAGGGGTTAAAAGAGTCATAACGTGGTCCAGACATGTCAAAAGTTTCATCGTACCAAATCTTACTCCTGAGAACTTGTGCTATAAGATGGTGAAGCACTCACATTGCTCTTCACTACCCGCCTGTCAATCAAATCTGATTATTTTACTGAATAAGTCAATGGAGTGAAAGAGTCAGATCTGGTGTCTGGCTGGGGAGTGAAGCACACGACCTTCACTGTCTTATAATCACAATTATCTTATGACCAAGACCCGGCTGGATCTAAACTTATGTAATGTTTGGACGTGTGAGCGGTAACCAGAGCTCAAGTCCAACAGGAACGCATGGGAACTGAGTTCCTGCCCTTTTTCAAAGCAGGAACACTGTTCCCATTATCAGGAGTCCTGCAGGAGCAGCCCTTGAGTGGGTGAGTTCCCACCCTTTTTTTTTTCACAGGACATGATCAATGGCGCTGTCTGGCTGGGTGGCTGAAGCATTGCCGGATAGTAAAATGTGGTTTCATATGGTGCCACCCGGCATTTTCCTGGCACAGTTGGTAATTAACTTATTGGAGCCGGTGTTGGTATAAGCACTATAACAGATATTAAAAAGCCGGTACTTTTATGTTGGCAGTAATGGCAGCCCCAGAATACGGGGTCACCATCCACTGCCCCTGACCATCAGCTGTTATCTGGGGTGACATAATGCCGCTGGCACCGCGATCCCCCACACAAAACCTCCGTCTTCCCTTTCCCGCCCATTCCAGGAAGAGACATGTGAGCGACATTGGAAGTGATAGTCTGCTCCGCCTGAGCATTTTCCTTTCCTGAAGGGCAGAAAGCTCAGCTACCATACGTCTAGGTGGGCTGTGTGACTTTAGTGCATGCGCGAAATTCATGTGGAACTAGCGTTACCCGGTTTTTCCTTCCTAATCCTTGTCCTTGTTGTGGAGGAAAATCAACAGAGGAAGCTTTTGACTTCATATCCCGTCCTCATTTATTGTTGTCATATCCCAACCCCATATCCTGACTTATCCCGACCTCCTATCTCAACCTCCTATCCTGTCCTCCTATCTCATCCTCCTATCCCGACCTCCTATCTCATCCTCCTATCCCGTCCTCCTATCTCATCCTCCTACCTCGACCTCCTATCCAGACCTCCTATCCCATCCTCCTATCTCGACCTCCTATCTCGACCTCCTATCCCGACCTCCTATCTTGTCCTCCTATTCCGACCTCCTATCTTGACCTCCTTTTCTGTCCTCCTATCCCGACCTCCGATCCCGACCTCCTGCAGGAGCCAGATGATGCGCTAAAGGGCACGAAACATATGTCGCCTATCCTGTGAAAGCACCCGCTAACATGTAACCTTATGTCAAAGACTGAATAAAGCACAGATGAAATACTTGGTGAGTGCTGCCTACTTAATTTTTCTTCATTGTGGAATAGTTGGACATCTTACAACTTACAGGCTTCATTGCACCTCGAACCCAGTGCTGCTACAGCATACCCGACTCCAAAAGGGGCCATCGCCACTACTACAGTGATAAATTGTTTATGGGAGTGCCAGTTCTTTCTCATTAACTAATTTACAAATCTAATTATAAACTAAGGGGTTGTGAGCGCTTCTAGGTGAGTATGAATGAATGAATTGATATTACCATTAGTTTCTATATTGATATAGAGACAATACAGCTGTTCTTACCTTGTAGATGTAAATTCTGATGAGGATGTAAAAGCCTGTATTAGGCGGCTGAATTGAGTCCTGATTATTCTAAATGGTTGTATCCAATCATATAGGTAGTGGCTGGATGTGGATAATTGGCGATACTTTGTATCTTGTATCCTCCGTATGAGTACCGGCTTTGATCTTCCAGACCTGCTTCTAAAGGTGGAATTGCGCTAGGAGACGCCCCGGCCGGCGGCGTCTACTACCAGCATGTGCAAGTGTGGGATAGGAAAAAAATAAAAATAAAAAACCGGGATGAGGCCTTTCGGCAATGTGGGTGATGTCTCTCCAGGTACCTGCGAGTGTCAGAGTGCTGACGCGTTTCGGAAGTGTCGACTTCCTTTCTCAAAGACATTGGCTATTGGTTTCCGGTCTCCATTTATTCCCATATCCCCATCAGGTCCGCATCAAGGTGATTACTAATTCCAACAAGGTAATTGGTGATTAGTTGTTCGGGCGTAAAAACTGAAGTGTCCGTTATTGTTTTAGTGTAACGTCCGTATAGGTTCGGGGTTTATTGATGATAGATTCAATTGTCAAGTTATTAGTAATACTGATGGAATAATCCGGTTTGCCTGAATATATAGGTTGTATACGAACATGCAAATAGTTCAAATTCAGTATTGAGCCCCTGTGGGGTCATACTGTCCAGATCAAAGATGCATTTGCTTTCTGACCGCGATAATTGTGCGATGTAATCTCCTCCTCGCCAGTGTTTATGTATCTGTTCTAGTCCACAGAAACTGGATCCCTTAAATGTGTTTTGATGGTGTTCCAGATAATGCTTGGATAAAGGATGACCTGTAAATTTCCGGTCTATATTGTAGATATGCTCCCTTATCCTTTCTTTTAGCATTCTCTTTGTGCGTCCGGCATAAAGCTTGGAGCAGGGGCACTTTATACAATATACAATTCCTTTATTTTTGCAGGTGATTTGTGATCTTATTTTTAAGAGCTCTGAGTGTTGAATGTAGTAATGAGGGGGATTTTTTTTTCCTTTTGTGTATCATATATGGTTTCCATTCTTTTTTCCTTTTCATTTAACAATTCCTTTCTCTCAATCAGGGATACTTCCTTAGCTGTTTTTTCCAAGGATTTCGCACCCATCGCCGTACCCCATTGTTGTAGGTAAAAATTATCCTCATACGTAAAAAAATTGTGTGTAAGGATAAACATAATGCTTTCTCCTATGAACTTAATATGTTGTGGAGACAGATCCGTGTGTTTATCTAAGAAATATTCAGCAGCAGTCCTTCCTTTTTCGTGGTTTATTATAGTGTACAGGGAAGGTTCCTAGGATATAATCCTGCTCCCATTTTATATCTTCCAATATTTGTAATATGTGTTTAGTGTCCTTTAAGTATGCTGGTAGGTGTATAACACTTTTTTGCAGAAAATTATCAATGTATTTTGATAAATTAGCTGTTAGGCAATTTATACCCGATATTATTGGTCTTCCCGGGGGTTGTTTATCGTTTTTATGGATTTTAGGAATCTGATAGAAAGCAGCTAATTGTGGACATTTTATATTGATGTAGTCGGCCTCCTGTATATTTAAAATACCCATATTTATACCTTTTTGTACCAGTTCATTCAGTTCTTTTTGGTAAATAATAGTAGGATTTCGCTTTAATAATTTATAGGTTTTACCATCATTCAGCAGACGCGCTGATTCTTTATGGTAGTCTTCTATATTTAATACTACTACACTACCTCCCTTATCTGCCGGTCTTATAATGATTTCTTTATTGTCTTGGAGGTTTTTAATTGCTGTTCTTTCCTGTTTTGACAGATTATATTTCTGGTATTTCGTGTTTATTTCCAATAGTTTTATATCCCTAGTAACCATATTTTCGAATGTTTTGAAAGCATCAGAGTATTCGTTACTGGGATAGAAAGTGGACTTTTTTCTGAGAGTAGTATAATGCATGGGTTCCACCGGTTTTGTGTTTACAACTGGATTCTTTGTGAAATATTTTTTCAAAGATAGATTTCTCATAAAGCGTTTTAACCCAATGTATGCATCGAACTTATTAAATTTGCTGGTTGGGGCAAATTTAAGTCCTTTTTGGAGTAGTGTGGTTTCCTGATTAGTAAGATTATGTTTGCTTAGATTATAAATCTTCTGATCCTGTATTTCCTTATTGGTATCCTCTGGATTTATTGTTAATTTTGATAATAGTAATGCTTTTTTCTTGGCGAGTTTCCCCCCTCTCTTGCCTCTCTTGTGCCTCTTGGGTCTCGTTTTTGAAAAAAAATCCAGATTAATAGTTTTTTTTCTTATTAGCTGTACATTGTAATCCTTTATTGGTGTTAGAAGAACAAAGAGAGATGGATCCAGCTCGATGCAAATAAATTGATTTTAATCCATAAGACAAGGAGGATACAAGTAACGTGTTTCAAGCGCTGAATGCGCTCTTAGTCAGAGCGCATTCAGCGCTTGAAATGCGTTACTTGTATCCTCCTTGTCTTATGGATTTAAATCAATTTATTTGCATCGAGCTGGATCCATCTATCTTTGTTCTTCTGATTAGCTGGTGCCGTCCAGCACCTGGATCCGTGCTCTGCTGTCCGAGGCGGGGTGAGCTGGTCTTCATCTTATCTGCACTTTATTGGTGTTAGTATTATGTTTATCTTTATAAGTAGTCCTTGGTCTGACCACTTGTTGATTTTCAGAATTTCTTAATCTTGTTACTTATTTAATAAGTTCGATACATACATTGGGTTAAAAGGCTTTAAGAGAAATCTATCTTTGAAAAAATATTTCACAAAGAATCCAGTTGTAAACACAAAACCGGTGGAACCCACGCATTATACTACTCTCAGAAAAAAGTCCACTTTCTATCCCAGTAACGAATACTCTGATGCTTTCAAAACATTCGAAAATATGGTTACTAGGGATATAAAACAATTGAAAATAAACACGAAATACCAGAAATATAATCTGTCAAAACAGGAAAGAACAGCAATTAAAAACCTCGAAGACAATAAAGAAATCATTATAAGACCGGCAGATAAGGGAGGTAGTGTAGTAGTATTAAATATAGAAGACTACCATAAAGAATCAGCGCGTCTGCTGAATGATGGTAAAACCTATAAATTATTAAAGCGAAATCCTACTATTATTTACCAAAAAGAACTGAATGAACTGGTACAAAAAGGTATAAATATGGGTATTTTAAATCAACAGGAGGCCGACTACATCAATATAAAATGTCCACAATTAGCGGCTTTCTATCAGATTCCTAAAATCCATAAAAACGATAAACAACCCCCGGGAAGACCAATAATATCGGGTATAAATTGCCTAACAGCTAATTTATCAAAATACGTTGATAATTTTCTGCAAAAAAGTGTTATACACCTACCAGCATACTTAAAGGACACTAAACACATATTACAAATATTGGAAGATATAAAATGGGAGCAGGATTATATCCTAGGAACCTTCCCTGTACACTATAATAAACCACGAAAAAGGAAGGACTGCTGCTGAATATTTCTTAGATAAACACACGGATCTGTCTCCAGAACATATTAAGTTCATAGGAGAAAGCATTATGTTTATCCTTACACACAATTTTTTTACGTATGAGGATAATTTTTACCTACAACAATGGGGTACGGCGATGGGTGCGTAATTCGCACCTAGTTATTCGAACCTTTATATGGGACATTGGGAAAAAGAAGTTATTTTTAAGAAAGAAACCCTCGCTCCAGGTCTTTTACTATGGAAACGCTTTATAGATGATATTGTTTTTATCTGGAAGGGCTCAGAAGAAGCCCTTCAGTCTTGTATCAATGATCTGAATAAAAATGAAGTTTATTAAAATTTTACTCCGGTTTTTAGCAAAACTGAAATACATTTTTTAGATGTAACAATTTTTATAAAGGAAGGAAAACTCTGCACCAATTCTTATTCAAAACCGACTGATAGCAATAGTTTTATTAACATGGACAGCTGCCATTTGCACACCTGGTTAAGTAATATACCTAGGAGCCAGTTTGTTAGGATCAAAAGAAATTGCATGGAGCCGCAGGATTATGAGGAGGAAGCAAGGAAACTACAAACAAGATTTGAAAGAAAGGGGTACGACAAAAAATCCTTGGAAAAAACAGCTAAGGAAGTATCCCTGATTGAGAGAAAGGAATTGTTAAATGAAAAGGAAAAAAGAATGGAAACCATAGATGATACACAAAAGGAAATAAAAATCCCCCTCATTACTACATTCAACACTCAGAGCTTCCTATTCAAGAAAATAATCAATAAATACTGGGACATCTTACGGAGCGATAAAACTATAGGAAATAAAATAGCACCATTCCCATCATTCATTTTCAGGAAGTCATCAAATTTGGGAAATAAAGTGGCTCCTACAGTGATAAATCCAAAAGACGCATGCATGCCTTTTTTCCATAAACCCGTTTTTTTTACCCGTGCAAAGGATACAAAGGTTGTATCATCACAAAAGAAAGAAATGCAACCACAGAAATAAAAAGTGGAAATGGAGAAATAATAAAAATAAGATCACATATCACCTGCAAAAATAAAGGAATTGTATATTGTATAAAGTGCCCCTGCTCCAAGCTTTATGTCGGACGCACAAAGAGAATGCTAAAAGAAAGGATAAGGGAGCATATCTACAATATAGACCGGAAATATACAGGTCATCCTTTATCCAAGCATTATCTGGAACACCATCAAAACACATTTAAGGGATCCAGTTTCTGTGGACTAGAACAGATACATAAACACTGGCGAGGAGGAGATTACATGGCACAATTATCGCGGTCAGAAAGCAAATGGATCTTTGATCTGGATAGTATGACCCCACAGGGGCTCAATACTGAATTTGAACTATTTGCATTTCTTCAATAAATATTTACATGTTCGTATACAACCTATATATTCAGGCAAACCAGATTATTCCATCAGTATTACTAATAACTTGACAATTGAATCTATCATCAATAAACCCCGAACCTATGCGGACGTTACACTAAAACAATAACGGACACTTCAGTTTTTACGCCCGTACAACTAATCACCAATTACCTTGTTGGAATTAGCAATCACCGTGATGCGGACCTGATGGGGATATGGGAATAAATGGAGACTGGAAACCAATGGCCAATGTCTTTGAGAAAGGAAGTCGACACTTCCGAAACGCGTCAGACACTCTGACACTCGCAGGTACCTGGAGAGACGTCACCCACATTGCCGAAAGGCCTCATCCCGGTTTTTTATTTTTATTTTTTTCCTATCCCACACTTGCACATGCTGGTAGTAGACGCCGCCGGCCGGGGCGTCTCCTAGCGCAATTCCACCTTTAGAAGCAGGTCTGGAAGATCAAAGCCGGTACTCATACGGAGGATACAAGATACAAAGTATCGCCAATTATCCACATCCAGCCACTACCTATATGATTGGATACAACCATTTAGAATAATCAGGACTCAATTCAGCCGCCTAATACAGGCTTTTACATCCACATCAGAATTTACATCTACAAGGTAAGAACAGCTGTATTGTCTCTATATCAATATAGAAACTAATGGTAATATCAATTCATTCATTCATACTCACCTAGAAGCGCTCACAAACCCTTAGTTTATATTTAGCTTTCAAATCAATTTGATGGTATATCAGAGAGCCATCTAGGGTTGTACTTTAGCAGCTACAATAATCCATAAGCGCCGGTGTTGAAGACAAATAAACACATAATTTACGAATCTGTTTAACTTTCTGGCACCAGTTGATTAAAAAAAAATAATAATTATTTCTACCGGAGTACCCCTTTAAGAAAATCAGGGCCACTGACGCACATTTTTGTAGCATCATGCAAATTTAGTGGTTATGTCACCTCTTTGTGGTTGCACCTATACCTACCAACACCCATGGCCAGTAGTTTTTTTGAGGAAAAGTTGGTAGCCCTACATCCAAGTGCTGCCAGCCTAAATAATTGTATTTTCCACATTACATATGTATTTTCTTGTATTTTTCGGCTATTATATGCATACACTCAGTTTTCCAGCGTTCAAGGGGTTAAAGGGGTATTCCGGCAAAAACATCCTTTGGGGATAGGTGTCTGATCGCGGGGGGCCCGCTGCTGAGACCCCCTGGGCACCCGCATTCTATGCGGCGAATGTGTCTTTAGTTTCGGAAACCTCCGGGTGGACGGGACTGGGGACGTGACATCACGCCAAGCCCCCTCCATTCATGTCTATGGGAGGGGGCGTGACGGCCGTCACGCCCCCTCCCATAGACATGAATGGAGGGGGCGTGGTGTGACGTCTCGTCCCCAGTCCCGGAAACCTGGAGTTTTCCGAAACTGGAGATGCAGCACCCGCATAGAAGGCGGGTGCTACAGGGAGATCACGGGGGGTCTCAGCAGCGGGCCCCCCACGATCAGACACCTTAGTCACAGCAAGAGATTCCTTGTCCCAACTCCACTCCTCTCTAGCCTGGGAAGAGGTGGTTTCAATTTTCTCTCTTGTGAGTCAGTCTAGCCCAGGTCAGAACCAGGAGAGCATGTTAGTTATGCGTGGTTTCCAGGTACCGTATTGCATACCGTACCTAGTGTAGAGGTCCGAGTAACTACGCTCAGGTAGGGTCCCCCAGGTGGGACAGCCCCTAGTCGCCTCTCCTCTACTCTAATTCTGTACTGTTTATACATGTATATATTTAATAATAATGTATATTTAATATAATGTATAGTACTTACCTCGGTTGGCATCGCAGGACCTTCGCTCATGTGACCATGTTGATATCCTCTCTGGTATGTTGGAGGTCCTTGGGTCACATGTTACCCATAATCCTTTGTAATGGTGATTGACATCAGTATAGGACCAATTAGCTCTAGTCCAGCCCCTGCCCATATAAGGGGGCTGTAGTCAATTATCGCTCTCTTGGGTTGCTGCTCTCGTGGATGCCGGACTAGCAGGATGGATCTGCGCAACTTGCAAAGACACGCTAGGCCTGAAAACCTACAGGCCTCAGTTGAACTAAAACCGTGAGTTCTAAACTACCCCCGCTAAAGCTATCGTGACTACTGGACCGAAACTAAATCCCCTAAATCCAGAGGAACAGCGCTTAATACCTCAAAGACTCTAAATTGCTAAAGTCCCAAACTTTGTCAATCTCCAAGGAAGCAATTGTATGCATAGAGACTGTTCCGTTTATGAAGCTTGCATAAAATCTTCACTAAAAGTTAAACCTGTTTCAGAAAACTCTCTGGTTGTGGACATTCTATTATTATCTACCTCCCTATCACTCTTGGGAAGGGTGGCAGTAGGACAAGCATTACTGAGGAGCCCTCACCCTGGCGTCACGAATAGCAAGGGTTAACAAGCACCCTTTAGTCACCGCACAGCTACACCCCCAGATACCCTACTCCCCCAGGCTATCACATAGGCAAAACTCCTCCCACACCAGATTGAGGAGGCTGAGGGCTCAGATTACATGAGGAGCTGAGAGTAGGGAGCCTAAGGGTCTCTTTACACGGCAAAATTTCCTCTTGTGGAATTCTGCCTCAAATTAAAGCCCATCGACTTCTATGGGATTCCGCACTCCCTTTCACACTTCTGAATTTCCGCTTTCGGAATATACAGATTCCGATCCTTTGGGGATACTTTACGGAAACTGACCTGTGATGCAAGTGACTGCCTTGATATCATTGGACAACCCTATGGCAGGAGCGGGATAAAAGATAACTCTTCGCCTGTACTCTGGATATACAGTATATTTTATGCCATGATAAATACACAGTTTTGGAAATTTTTGAATAGTGGCCAAAGAATAATTTTGGGCTAACTGAATTGATACTGTAATGACTTAATATACACTTACTTTTGTGGAGAATATTTTGATTACCCAGATAAAGGCTTATTGTTAAAGGGGTACTCTCAAACTGTTCCGAATGCTGGAGCCGGCAGCTCGTGACATCATAGCCCCTCCCCATCATAACGTCACGCCCCACCCCCTCAATGCAAGTCTATGGGAGGGGGCGTGACAGCCGTCACGCCCCCTCCCATAGACTTGCATTGAGGGGACGGGGCGTGACATCATGAGAGGGCGGAGCTATGATGTCACGAGCTCCCGGCGCCGGCTCCAGCATTCGGAACAGTTTGTTCCAAACGTTGAGCAGTGGAGTACCCCTTTAAGCAAAAATATGGTATTTAATGTACATATTTGGTTTTATTGGGTGGCGGTAGCCTTGTGGATGGGGGACACTGGGGTCCACATGGAATGCTTTGAGGGTCTACATTATATATATATTTAACTATTTGGTTCATAGATAGGTGGAGTCCTAAATGGAGGTCTTTGATCAGTTGCCTTTGCGCATTGACCACCAACTAATGTCTATAATTTATTGTACTGACATCTGACCCTATTAACTAAGAATTGCCTGTTCTCCAATTTGAAAATGCCAGCAGGAAGCTTTTTTGGTCTGAAAGATTTACGGTTCATGTTCTGGAAAGATAAAAAAAGAAAACGGTGAAAGGAATAGAAGCTTTGGGGGACTTACCTCTCAAGTGATGGATATGATCTTGGATTCCCAAGATCGGATATTTACCCGGACCTAATGAAGGCCACACTTTTATTGGGTGGATTTTTGTTGTCCCTATTTTTCGTGGAAGTGTCCCTGATCTACAAAAGGACTCTCTTTAAGAGAATCAATGGGTGGGGTTTGCCATTTGCATTTTTATAGATATTGGAAAAAATGCCTCTCTGGACAAGAAAATTGTTACAAATGGCCCGAGATGTGCCGTATATACTCGAGTATAAGCCGAGTTTTTCAGCACGATTTTTCATGCTGAAAATACCCCCCTCAGCTTATACTCGAGTGAACTCTCCGCCTGTTCAGTGGTCTTCAACCTGCGGAACTCCAGACGTTGCAAAACTACAACTCCCAGCATGGCCGGACAGCCATCGGCTGTCCGGGCATGCTGGGAGTTGTAGTTTTGAAACATCTGGAGGTCCGCAGGTTGAAGACCACTGTGGCCTTCGTCGTCATCCTGTGGCCTTCGTTTTGTACTCACCTCCCCTCAGTGGGAAGGAAGGGTGAGCTGGTCTGGGCCATCTGTGCTGCAGGACCGTCCGGTGGGGAGGGTTAGTCGTTACGGGCTGTCCATCTTCACCGGGGGGGCCCTCTTCTCTGCGCTTCGGGCACGGCCCCGGACTAGTGATGTTGCCTTGACGACGACGCACAGGGATGTTGCCCATGAACGTCCCTGTGTGTCGTCGTCAAGGCAGCGTCACTAGTCTGGGGCTGGCCCGGAGTGGAGAAGAGGGCCTCCCGATGGTGGGGTGGGATGATGACAGGTGGTGATGATGAAGGGGGGGTGTGGGATGATGACAGGGGGATGATGACAGGCAGTGATGATGAGGGGGGGTGGGATGATGACAGGCGGTGATGATGAAGGGGGGGTGGGATGATGACAGGGGGATGATGACAGGCGGTGATGATGAGGGGGGGGTGGGATGATGACAGGCGGTGATGATGAAGGGGGGGTGGGATGATGACAGGCGGTGATGATGAAGGGGGGATGATGACAGGCGGTGATGATGAAGAGGGGGTGATGACAGGCGGTGATGATGAAGGGGGGGATGATGACAGGCGGTGATGATGAAGGGGGGATGATGACAGGGTAATGATGAAGGGGGGATGATGACAGGCAGTGATGATGAAGGGGGGGATGATGACAGGCGGTGATGATGAAGAGGGGGGGATGACAGGCGGTGATGATGAAGGGGGGGGATGATGACAGGCGGTGATGATGAAGGGGGGATGATGACAGGGTAATGATGAATGTCACGATTCGGCTCACAGGTTGTGGATCCACTGTGTCAGCGAGGGATTGGCGTGGACCGTGCTGGTGGACCGGTTCTAAGAGGCTACTGGTTTTCACCAGAGCCCGCCGCAAAGCGGGATGGTCTTGCTGCGGCAGTAGCAACCAGGTCGTATCCACTAGCAACGGCTCAACCTCGCTGACTGCTGAGAAGGCGTGGGACAGAAGGACTAGGCAGAGGCAAGGTCAGACGTAGCAGAAGGTCGGGGGCAGGCGGCAAGGTTCGTAGTCAAGATGGATAGCAAGGGTTCAGGTAACACAGGCTTTGGACACACTAAACGCTTTCACTGGCACAAGGCAACAAGATCCGGCAAGGGAGTGCAGGGGAAGTGATCAGATATAGTCTGGGAGCAGATGGAAGCCAATTAAGCTAATTGGGCCAGGCACCAATCATTGGTGCACTGGCCCTATAAGTCTCAGAGAGCTGGCGCGCGCGCGCCCTAGAGAGCGGAGCCGCGCGCGCCAGCACATGACAGCAGAGGACCGGGACGGGTAAGTGACCTGGGATGCGACTCGCGAGCGGGCGCGTCCCGCTGTGCGAATCGCATCCCCGATGGCCATGTCAGTGCAGCGCTCCCGGTCAGCGGGACTGACCGGGGCGCTGCAGGGAGAGAGACGCCGTGAGCGCTCCGGGGAGGAGCGGGGACCCGGAGCGCTAGGCGTAACAGTACCCCCCCCCTTAGGTCTCCCCCTTTTTTTGTCCGACAAGTGCTTTACCTGGGACGAGGACACCGGGAGTGAATGGAGGGTTTCCTCAAAGGCAGGGAGTACAACAGGAGTGGGAATGGGGAGGGAGGGCAGAGGGTGAAGCTTGGCACGGGGCAGGGTGACACAAGGACGGGGGCCATGAGGAGGCACTGAGGCTTGCCTGACGGGACTGGGAGGGGGGGAGAGGCACTTCCTATGGCAGGCAGAGTCCCAGTTCTTGATCTCCCCGGTGGTCCAGTCAAGGGTGGGAGAATGAAGCCGGAGCCATGGCAGACCGAGGAGGACCTCAGAGGTACAGTTGGGAAGGACGAAGAACTCGATCACTTCGTGATGGGGTCCAATATACATCAGGAGGGGTTCTGTGCGGTAACGTACGGTGCAATCCAATCTGACTCCGTTGACCGCGGAAATGTAGAGCGGCTTGACGAGACGGGTCACCGGGATGCGGAATTTATTCACCAAAGAATCCAGAATAAAATTCCCAGAGGCACCAGAGTCCAAGCAGGCCACGGCTGAGAGGGAGGAGTTGGCTGAAGGAGAAATCCGCACGGGCACCGTGAGACGTGGAGAAGCAGACTTAGAACCAAGAGACGCCACACCCACATGAGCTGGGTGCGTGCGTGCGTTTCCCAGACATGGAGGACGAATAGGGCAATCCACCAAGAAATGCTCGGTACTGGCACAGTACAGACAAAGCTTTTCTTCCCTACGGCGATTCCTCTCTTCCTGGGTCAGGCGAGACCGATCCACTTGCATGGCCTCCTCGGCGGGAGGCCCAGGCGTAGATTGCAACGGATACTGTGGGAGAGGTGCCCAGAGATCTAAGTCTTTTTCCTGGCGGAGCTCTTGGTGTCGCTCAGAAAAACGCATGTCAATGCGGGTAGCCAAATGGATGAGTTCTTGCAGGTTGGCAGGAATCTCTCGTGCGGCCAGCACATCCTTGATGCGACTGGATAGGCCTTTTTTAAAGGTCGCGCAGAGAGCCTCGTTATTCCATGATAACTTGGAAGCAAGAGTACAAAATTGGATGGCGTACTCGCCCACTGAAGAATTACCCTGGACCAGGTTCAACAGGGCAGTCTCGGCAGAAGAAGCTCGGGCTGGCTCCTCGAAGACACTCCGGACTTCAGCGAAGAAGGACTGGACTGTGGCAGGATCATTGCGGTCCCAGAGCGGTGTGGCCCAAGACAAGGCCTTTCCTGAAAGAAGGCTTACTACGAACGCCACCTTAGACCGTTCTGTAGGAAACAAGTCCGACAACATCTCCATATGCAGGGAACACTGAGACAAAAATCCACGGCAGAGTTTAGAGTCCCCATCAAATTTGTCCGGCAGGGACAAGCGGAGGCTAGGAGCGGCCACTCGCTGCGGAGGAGGTGCAGGAGCTGGCGGAGGAGATGGTTGCTGCTGTAGCAGAGGCAGAAGTTGCTGTAACATGGCGGTCAACTGCGACAGCTGCTGTCCTTGTTGGGCAATCTGCTGCGATTGCTGAGCGACCACCGTGGGAAGGTCAGCGAGACTTGGCAGCGGCACCTCAGCGGGATCCATGGCCGGATCTACTGTCACGATTCGGCTCACAGGTTGTGGATCCACTGTGTCAGTGAGGGATTGGCGTGGACCATGCTGGTGGACCGGTTCTAAGAGGCTACTGGTTTTCACCAGAGCCCGCCGGAAAGCGGGATGGTCTTGCTGCGGCAGTAGCAACCAGGTCGTATCCACTAGCAACGGCTCAACCTCGCTGACTGCTGAGAAGGCGTGGGACAGAAGGACTAGGCAGAGGCAAGGTCAGACGTAGCAGAAGGTCGGGGGCAGGCGGCAAGGTTCGTAGTCAAGATGGATAGCAAGGGTTCAGGTAACACAGGCTTTGGACACACTAAACGCTTTCACTGGCACAAGGCAACAAGATCCGGCAAGGGAGTGCAGGGGAAGTGATCAGATATAGTCTGGGAGCAGATGGAAGCCAATTAAGCTAATTGGGCCAGGCACCAATCATTGGTGCACTGGCCCTATAAGTCTCAGAGAGCTGGCGCGCGCGCGCCCTAGAGAGCGGAGCCGCGCGCGCCAGCACATGACAGCAGAGGACCGGGACGGGTAAGTGACCTGGGATGCGACTCGCGAGCGGGCGCGTCCCGCTGTGCGAATCGCATCCCCGACGGCCATGTCAGTGCAGCGCTCCCGGTCAGCGGGACTGACCGGGGCGCTGCAGGGAGAGAGACGCCGTGAGCGCTCCGGGGAGGAGCGGGGACCCGGAGCGCTAGGCGTAACAATGAAGGGGGGATGATGACAGGGTAATGATGAAGGGGGGATGATGACATGCGGTGATGATGAAGGGTGGGATGATGACAGGGTGATGATGAAGGGGGGGATGATGACAGGTGATGATGATGAAGGGGGGATGATGACAGGGTGATGATGATGAGGATGTTAATGACGGAGGTCTGGATGATGACAGGGGGATGATGTATTTCCCACCCTAGGCTTATAGTAGAGTCAATAACTTTTCCTGGGTTTTTGGGGTGAAATTAGGGGCCTCGGCTTATATTCGGGTCGGCTTATATTCGAGTATATACGGTATTTATAGGGAATTGCTTGTGCAGGACTGTAGGTGGAGTATCGGCTGGTTCCCACATGGCGCATTTAGGTGAATAACATGGGCACATACTCGCTGTTATTTTTAGAACTATAGTGTCAGTGAATTACAAAAGTAAATTACACCAGATTGATATGCGGGCACTAATGGAGGAATATTTGCTACAGCAGGGGTATTGGATAGAGATATGGTATTAATAGGTTACCGCTGGACCACATGGAGTAGGACCATAAGGGATCTAGATATGGCAGTTGAGGACAGACACATGGCACACTTTTTATTAGTATTTTTTTATAGTACACATTATAATTATGCAGATAAGTAAGAAAAGTGATGTATTAATTTTTACTAAAATTATGGGGATAGTGGTTGTAATATTTTTACATATGTCATAGTATGGGGACAATATAGTGTTGCAGTAAGTTGGCAAATTTTAGGATGGCGATAATTGTTACAGGTGCACTTATGGTATAATGAACATTGAAAGAGGAAGAGATATATGGTGAGTTTCGATATGGAACTATAGGTGGGTATGATATACCCTTCTCATTAGTGTAGAGGTGTTTATAGCACATGGGTTATATATATATATATATATATATATATATATAGTATCCAGAATAAACAGGGCGGCACTCAAGCGATCCGTTATCAAGTGATATTTATTCACCCAAACTGTGTAGCAACGTTTCAACCCACTCAATGAGGTCTTTCTCAAGATTGGGTGGATAAATATCACTTGATAACGAATCGCTGGAGTGCCGCCCTGTTTATTCTGGATACTGTAACATTTGGGACTGTTTGGTCAAGTTGGACACGGGACTGAGCACCCGCCTGGATCCTGGGATATAAAAATCCACACAGTGCCACCCCCTACTTGCATATCTTTTCTATATATATATAGAAAAATAGCCAGCACAACTACCTAATCCAAGGGTGCACGCTACTGTGGCAAGTGCAGAGTATATAAAAAAAAGAAGGTTGCAGTCAAAAAATGGAGGCTCTTAGCGCACCTTTTGATCAAAACGTGTCCCCCATCCACCACGCGGAGGTGGCCTCATTTCGGATGAGACCCTAACACTCATTTCACTCAACTCTGCTGGGCATATGGCCTCTGACTGGGTGACATGCCGGATCCACTATCAATAAAAAAAAAAAAAAAACTATATATATATATATATATATATATATATATATATATATATATATAGAAAAAAAGGAATGGAGCAGCACATTTTTCATTTTTGAATACTCTGGTGTGCTGCAGCTGCCTCTTTTATCTATCTATATATATACAGTATATTGATTGAGGCCATATGTGTGGTATTTTTAGACCTGGATTATATGGGACCTTATGATGATCTTACTATTGGAAGGGGGATGTAGGACTTATATGGTATATTTATACATGTAGGAAGGAAGGGAAATGAAAGGAAAAAGGGGGGAAAAAAGAAAAGGAAAGGGGAAGGGAAGGAAGAAAGAGAAGGGAAAGGAGAAGAGAACGGAAGGAGAAAGAGAAGGGGGGAAAAAAGAAAATAATTTTTATTTTATTGATTATATTGACTTTAGAGACGACTATAACCCCTTACAGTGCAATATCTTATTCTGTTATTTTTCATTGTAGTGCATATTTAGAGATGAGCAAACTTACAGTAATTCGATTCGTCACAAACTTCTCGGCTCGCCGGTTGCTGACTTTATCCTGCATAAATTAGTTCAGCTTTCAGGTGCTCCGGTGGACTGTAAATGGTGGATACAGTCCTAGGAGAGAGTCTCCAGCCCACCGGAGCACCTGAAAGCTGAACTCATTTATGCAGGATAAAGTCATCAACTGCCGAGCCGAGAAGTTTGTGACGAATCGAATTACTGTAAGTTCGCTCATCTCTATGCGTATTATATAGCATTGCATATTCTTCTTTTAATGGTAAGATATCTAGCATTGTGGAATGCCGCATAATATTATATATTATATTGCATATTTATCTTTATTTATGTATCATAAGTACTGTTATGCGATAGTTAAGTCCGTTTATAATTAGTACCGCGCTCTCATTAGCGATCATTTTGCACGTGCGTAATCTCTATTGGTATCAAATGTCTCAGGTGATCACATGACTGACACACGTGAGCCGTATGTGAGTCAGGTGAGCCAGCGTACGAACACATAGTGTCAGGCGTGGCGTACAAGCGGGGCGTGCTGACGCATGCGCAGCAGAAACTCCAGCTGGGCGGAAGTGCCCCATACGGATGAATCAAGGCGGAAGTATACGCCAAGGTAGAATGTTTGTGCGCCATGTGGGATGCCAGAAGGGACACTCCACCCGCAAGGTATTCCACTTAATTGATATATGGTGATAGAGGGCACAATAGCACAACATCCCTGAGGAAGTCACCATCAGTGACGAAACGCGTGGGGTCCTTTGGTATCCTGTGCTGGAGATTTGCATGCTCAGCTGCTCCTCCGTTTTTGGTTTGTTACCCTCTATTTGTTTTATGTTATACAGTGGTCGCTCAACATACGATGGTAATCCGTTCCAAATGGACCATCGTTTGTTGAAACCATCGTATGTTGAGGGATCCGTGCAATGTAAAGTATAGGACAGTGTTCTACAACCTGCGGACCTCCAAATGTTGCAAAACTACAACTCCCAGCATGCCCGGACAGCCAACGGCTGTCCGGGCATGCTGGGAGTTGTAGTTTTGCATCATCTGGAGGTCCGCAGGTTGAAGACTGCCGGTATTGGAAGTTATACTCATGTGTCCCCACCGCTCCGTTTCCCGAGACAGGTGTCATCAGAGAGGATTTAGACAGAAAATAACAACCTTAACTTCAGAAGCTCATAAGTACTGAAAGGATTAAGATTTTTTAATAGAAGTAATTTACAAATCTGTTTAACTTTCTGGAGCCAGTTGATATATAAAAAAAAGTTTTTTCCTGGAATACCCCTTTAAGAAC
This sequence comes from Hyla sarda, assembly GCF_029499605.1. Lineage (NCBI taxonomy): Eukaryota > Metazoa > Chordata > Amphibia > Anura > Hylidae > Hyla > Hyla sarda. The sequence goes on along the minus strand of NC_079190.1, from coordinate 493,704,169 downwards.
TGTCCAGAGTAGGAGGAAATCCCCATAGCAAACCTATGCTGCTCTGGACAGTTCCTAAAATAGACAGAGATGTCAGCAGAGAGCACTGTGGTCATGATGTCAGCAGAGAGCTCTGTGTTCCAAAAAGAAAAGAATTTCCTCTGTAGTATTCAGCAGCTAATAAGTACTGGAAAGATTAAGATTTTTAAATAGAAGTCATTTACAAATCTGTTTAACTTTCTGGCACCAGTTGGTTTAAAAAAAAAAAAAAAAGTTTTCCACCGGAGTACCCCTTTAACACTTATATTTTTCACGTGCCTGCCATTTAGCATCCCCATTACATCCTTATTCTAGTACTAAAATGCTGAATTTAGGCCCTTAATAGAGGGCATGTCCCCTTGTTATGCACTATACTTACTGGGGGAGATTTATCAAACTTGTGCAAAGGAAAAGTTGCCCAGTTGCCCATAGCAACCAATCAGATTGCTTCTTTCATTTTGCAGAGGCCTTGTTAAAAATGAAAGAAGGGAGCTGATTGGTTGCTATGGGCAACTAGGCAACTTTTCCATTGCACAGGTTTTGATAAATCTCCCCCACTGTGTTTTGTTATGAGAAGCATAGGTGATGTGGAGGGTCGTATATATTGAGATTCACTGTAGTTTATTGGGGATTTAGTATGAGATGTTTGGTGATACAGTAACCCCCCGACCTACGATGGCCCCGACATATGATAAAATCGACATACGATGCCTTTATATGTCGGGGCCATCACATTAACTGCTATCCGACAGCGCAAAATGCTTAAGCTGCTGTCGGATAGCAGTTTAAGCATCCCTGGCAGGTTCGCTTACCTATTCCCGCTGCTCCGGGTCCACTTCGCGATCCTCCGGCATCTTCCGCATCTTCTCCGGTGTCCGGGCCTCGCTTTCCGGCGTCGTTATTACGTCACTACGCACGCCGCGCCGGCGCAGCAGCGTAATAACATCACCAGAAAGCGAGGCCCGGACCCCGGAGAAGATGCAGAATACACCGGAGGATCGGGAAGAAGACACCGGAGCAGCGGGACAGCATCGGGAGCGGTGAGGACCTGGTCCGGAGCGGTGAGGACCTGGTCCGGAGCGGCGGGGACTGGTGAGTACAGCTTCCTATACTTTACATTGCACGGATCCCTCAACATACGATGGATTCGACAAACGATGGGTCGTTTGGAACGAATTACCATCGTATGTTGAGGGACCACTGTATACATATTAAGAGAACATGATATATGTACAAAATGGAATTAGGATCAGGGACTCCTTTCAGAGGGCAGAGTCATATTATTGTTCTTTCCAGAGCACACACTGAATCACCCCCTATGGGCATATAGAAAGGTTGGTGATATGGATAGAGATGTTACTCGCGCAGGCGCACAATTATGATTAGAGATGAGCGAACTTACAGTAAATTCGATTCGTCACGAACTTCTCGGCTCGGCAGTTGATGACGTATCCTGCATAAATTAGTTCAGCTTTCAGGAGTTCCGGTGGGCTGGAAAAGGTGGATACAGTCCTAGGAAAGAGTCTCCTAGGACTGTATCCACCTTTTCCAGCCCACAGGAGCACCGGAAAGCTAAACTAATTTATGCAGGATAAGGCATCAACTGCCGAGCCGAGAAGTTCGTGACGAATCGAATTTACTGTAAGTTCGCTCATCTCTAATTATGATCATAACAATTGTAATGTAGTAGACTTTTGGCGCATGCGTATGGTGACTAGGTGTAACCTGCATTGTGAGTGCAGCGCTAGTGATGGTACTCTCGCGAGATTTGAAATGAACCATAATGATGATCGTGGCATGTACAGGGTGGGCCATTTCTATGGATACACCTTAATACAATGGGAATGGTTGGTGATATTAACTTCCTGTTTGTGGCACATTAGTATATGTGAGGGGGGAAACTTTTCAAGATGGGTGGTGACCATGGTGGCCATTTTGAAGTCAGCCATTTTGAATTCAACCTTTGTTTTTTCAATAGGAAGAGGGTCATGTGACACATTAAACTTATTGGGAATTTCACAAGAAAAACAATGATGTGCTTGGTTTTAATGTAACTTTATTCTTTCATGAGTTATTTACAAGTTTCTGACCACTTATAAAATGTGTTCAATGTGCTGCCCAATGTGTTGGATTGTCAATGCAACCCTCTTCTCTATATACTGCTATATACTACTATATACACCGCAGGAGAAATGCTAGCACAGGCTTCCAGTATCCATATACACTGCTTTATACTACTATATACACCGCAGGAGTAATGCTAGCACTGACTTCCAGTATCCGTATACACTGCTATATACTACTATATACACCGCAGGAGAAATGCTAGCACAGGCTTCCAGTATCCGTATACACTGCTTTATACTACTATATACACCGCAGGAGTAATGCTAGCACAGGCTTCCAGTATCCGTATACACTGCTATATACTACTATATACACCGCAGGAGAAATGCTAGCACAGGCTGCCAGTATCCGTATACACTGCTATATACTACTATATACACCGCAGGAGAAATGCTAGCACAGGCCTCCAGTATCCGTATACACTGCTATATACTACTATATACACTGCAGGAGAAATGCTAGCACAGGCTTCCAGTATCCGTATACACTGTTATATACTACTATATACACTGCAGGAGAAATGCTAGCACAGGCTTCCAGTATCCATATACACTGCTATATACTACTATATACACCGCAGGAGAAATGCTAGCACAGGCTTCCAGTATCCGTATACACTGCTATATACTACTATATACACCACAGGAGAAATGCTAGCACAGGCCTCCAGTATCCGTATACACTGCTATATACTACTATATACACCGCAGGAGAAATGCTAGCACAGGCTTCCAGTATCCGTATACACTGCTATATACTACTATATACACTGCAGGAGAAATGCTAGCACAGGCTTACAGTATCCGTATACACTGCTATATACTACTATATACATCGCAGGAGAAATGCTAGCACAGGCTTCCAGTATCCATATACACTGCTATATACTACTATATACACTGCAGGAGAAATGCTAGCACAGGCTTCCAGTATCCGTATACACTGCTATATACTACTATATACACCGCAGGAGAAATGCTGGCACAGGCTTCCAGTATCCGTATACACTGCTATATACTACTATATACACTGCAGGAGAAATGCTAGCACAGGCTTCCAGTATCTGTATACACTGCTATATACTACTATATACACCGCAGGAGAAATGCTAGCACAGGCTTCCAGTATCTGTATACACTGCTATATACTACTATATACACCGCAGGAGAAATGCTAGCACAGGCTTCCAGTATCCGTATACACTGCTATATACTACTATATACACCGCAGGAGAAATGCTAGCACAGGCTTCCAGTATCCGTATACACTGCTATATACTACTATATACACTGCAGGAGAAATGCTAGCACAGGCTTCCAGTATCTGTATACACTGCTATATACTACTATATACACCGCAGGAGAAATGCTAGCACAGGCTTCCAGTATCTGTATACACTGCTATATACTACTATATACACCGCAGGAGAAATGCTAGCACAGGCTTCCAGTATCCGTATACACTGCTATATACTACTATATACACCGCAGGAGAAATGCTAGCACAGGCTTCCAGTATCCGTAGTTTCAGGTGCTGCACATCTCATATCTTCACAGCATAGACAATTGCCTTCAGATGACCCCAAAGATAAAAGTCTAAGGGGGTCAGATCGGGAGACCTTGGGGGCCATTCAAGAGGGATCTATCCCATGTTGGTTAGTGTCAGACCAATAGTGGTGGTTTTGTTTGTTAACTTCACCATTCACATAAAAGTTTCCTCATCACTGAACAAAATCTTCTGCGTAAACTGAGGGTCCTGTTCCAATTTTAGTTTTGCCCATTCTGCAGCACCTGAAACTACCGATACTGGAAGCCTGTGCTAGCATTTCTCCTGCGGTGTATATAGTAGTATATAGCGGTGTATACGGATACTGGAAGCCTGTGCTAGCATTTCTCCTGCGGTGTATATAGCAGTGTATACAGATACTGGAAGCCTGTGCTAGCATTTCTCCTGCGGTGTATATAGTAGTATATAGCAGTGTATACGGATACTGGAATCCTGTGCTAGCATTTCTCCTGCGGTGTATATAGTAGTATATAGCAGTGTATACGGATACTGGCAGCCTGTGCTAGCATTTCTCCTGCGGTGTATATAGTAGTATATAGCAGTGTATAAGGATACTGGCAGCCTGTGCTAGCATTTCTCCTGCGGTGTATATAGTAGTATATAGCAGTGTATAGGGATACTGGAAGCCTGTGCTAGCATTTCTCCTGCGGTGTATATAGTAGTATATAGCAGTGTATATGGATACTGGAAGCCTGTGCTAGCATTTCTCCTGCAGTGTATATAGTAGTATATAGCAGTGTATACGGATACTGGAAGCCTGTGCTAGCATTTCTCCTGCAGTGTATATAGTAGTATATAGCAGTGTATACGGATACTGGAAGCCCGTGCTAGCATTTCTCCTGTGGTGTATATAGTAGTATATAGCAGTGTATACAGATACTGGAAGCCTGTGTTAGCATTTCTCCTGCGGTGTATATAGTAGTATATAGCAGTGTATACGGATATTGGCAGCCTGTGCTAGCATTTCTCCTGCGATGTATATAGTAGTATATAGCAGTGTATACGTATACTAAAAGCCTGTGCTAGCATTTCTCCTGCGGTGTATATAGTAGTATATAGCAGTGTATATGGATACTGGAAGCCTGTGCTAGCATTTCTCCTGCAGTGTATATAGTAGTATATAGCAGTGTATACGGATACTGGAAGCCTGTGCTAGCATTTCTTCTGCGGTGTATATAGTAGTATATAGCAGTGTATACGGATAACTGGAAGCGTGTGCTAGCATTTCTCCTGCAGTGTATTTAGTAGTATATAGCAGCGTATACAGATACTGAAAGCCTGTGTTAGCATTTCTCCTGCGGTGTATATAGTAGTATATAGCAGTGTATACGGATACTGGAAGCCTGTGCTAGCATTTCTCCTGCGGTGTATATAGTAGTATATAGCAGTGTATCCGGATACTGGAAGCCTGTGCTAGCATTTCTCCTGCAGTGTATATAGTAGTATATAGCAGTGTATACGGATACTGGAAGCCTGTGCCAGCATTTCTCCTGCGGTGTATATAGTAGTATATAGCAGTGTATACAGATACTTGAAGCCTGTGCCAGCATTTCTCCTGCGGTGTATATAGTAGTATATAGCAGTGTATACAGATACTGGAAGCCTGTGCTAGCATTTCTCCTGCAGTGTATATAGTAGTATATAGCAGTGTATACGGATACTGGAAGCCTGTGCTAGCATTTCTCCTGCGGTGTATATAGTAGTAGTATATAGCAGTGTATATGGATACTGGAAGCCTGTGCCAGCATTTCTCCTGCGGTGTATATAGTAGTATATAGCAGTGTGTCCGGATACTGGAAGCCTGTGCTAGCATTTCTCCTGCGGTGTATATAGTAGTATATAGCAGTGTGTCCGGATACTGGAAGCCTGTGCTAGCATTTCTCCTGCGGTGTATATAGTAGTATATAGCAGTGTACACGGATACTGGAAGCCTGTGCTAGCATTTCTCCTGCGGTGTATATAGTAGTATATAGCAGTGTATACGGATACTGGAAGCCTGTGCTAGCATTTCTCCTGCGGTGTATATAGTAGTATATAGCAGTGTATACGGATGCTGGAAGCCTGTGCTAGCATTTCTCCTGCGGTGTATAAAGTAGTATATAGCAGTGTATACGGATACTGGAAGCCTGTGCTAGCATTTCTCCTGCGGTGTATAAAGTAGTATATAGCAGTGTATATGGATACTGGAAGCCTGTGCTAGCATTTCTCCTGCAGTGTATATAGTAGTATATAGCAGTGTATATGGATAGTGGAAGCCTGTGCTAGCATTTCTACTGCGGTGTATATAGTAGTATATAGCAGTGTATACGGATGCTGGAAGCCTGTGCTAGCATTTCTCCTGCGGTGTATAAAGTAGTATAAAGCAGTGTATACGGATACTGGAAGCCTGTGCTAGCATTTCTCCTGCGGTGTATACAGTAGTATATAGCAGTGTATACGGATACTGGAAGCCTGTGCTAGCATTTCTCCTGCGGTGTATAAAGTAGTATAAAGCAGTGTATACGGATACTGGAAGCCTGTGCTAGCATTTCTCCTGCGGTGTATATAGTAGTATATAGCAGTGTATACGGATATTGGCAGCCTGTGCTAGCATTTCTCCTGCGGTGTATATAGTAGTATATAGCAGTGTATACAGATACTGGAAGCCTGTGCTAGCATTTCTCCTGCGGTGTATATAGTGGTATATAGCAGTGTATACGGATACTGGAAGCCTGTGCTAGCATTTCTCCTGTGGTGTATATAGTAGTATATAGCAGTGTGTACAGATACTGAAAGCCTGTGTTAGCATTTCTCCTGCGGTGTATATAGTAGTATATAGCAGTGTATACGGATACTGGAAGCCTGTGCCAGCATTTCTCCTGCGGTGTATATAGTAGTATATAGCAGTGTATACAGTTACTGGAAGCCTGTGCTAGCATTTCTACTGCGGTGTATATAGTAGTATATAGCAGTGTATACAGATACTGGAAGCCTGTGCTAGCATTTCTCCTGCGGTGTATATAGCAGTGTATACAGATACTGGAAGCCTGTGCTAGCATTTCTCCTGCAGTGTATATAGTAGTATATAACAGTGTATACGGATACTGGAAGCCTGTGCTAGCATTTCTCCTGCGGTGTATATAGTAGTATATAGCAGTGTATATGGATACTGGAAGCCTGTGCCAGCATTTCTCCTGCGGTGTATATAGTAGTATATAGCAGTGTATCCGGATACTGGAAGCCTGTGCTAGCATTTCTCCTGCAGTGTATATAGTAGTATATAGCAGTGTATACGGATACTGGAAGCCTGTGCTAGCATTTCTCCTGCAGTGTATATAGTAGTATATAGCAGTGTATCCGGATACTGGAAGCCTGTGCTAGAATTTCTCCTGCGGTGTATATAGTAGTATATAGCAGTGTATCCGGATACTGGAAGCCTGTGCTAGCATTTCTCCTGCGGTGTATATAGTAGTATATAGCAGTGTATCCGGATACTGGAAGCCTGTGCTAGAATTTCTCCTGCGGTGTATATAGTAGTATATAGCAGTGTATACGGATACTGGAAGCCTGTGCTAGAATTTCTCCTGCGGTGTATATAGTAGTATATAGCAGTGTATCCGGATACTGGAAGCCTGTGCTAGCATTTCTCCTGCGGTGTATATAGTAGTATATAGCAGTGTATCCGGATACTGGAAGCCTGTGCTAGCATTTCTCCTGCGGTGTATATAGTAGTATATAGCAGTGTACACGGATACTGGAAGCCTGTGCTAGCATTTCTCCTGCGGTGTATATAGTATTATATAGCAGTGTATACGGATACTGGAAGCCTGTGCTAGCATTTCTCCTGCGGTGTATATAGTAGTATATAGCAGTGTATACGGATGCTGGAAGCCTGTGCTAGCATTTCTCCTGCGGTGTATATAGTAGTAAATAGCAGTGTATACAGATACTGGAAGCCTATGCTAGCATTTCTCCTGCGGTGTATATAGTAGTATATAGCAGTGTATACGGATACTGGAAGCCTGTGCTAGCATTTCTCCTGCGGTGTATAAAGTAGTATATAGCAGTGTATACAGATACTGGAAGCCTGTGCTAGCATTTCTCCTGCGGTGTATATAATAGTATATAGCAGTGTATATGGATACTGGAAGCCTGTGCTACTATTTCTCCTGCGGTGTATATAGTAGTATATAGCAGTGTATATGGATACTGGAAGCCTGTGCTAGCATTTCTCCTGCGGTGTATATAGTAGTATATAGCAGTGTGTACGGATACTGGAAGCCTGTACTAGCATTTCTCCTGTGGTGTATATAGTAGTATATAGCAGTGTACACGGATACTGGAAGCCTGTGCTAGCATTTCTCCTGCGGTGTATATAGTAGTATATAGCAGTGTATACGGATACTGGAAGCCTGTGCCAGCATTTCTCTTGCGGTGTATATAGTAGTATATAGCAGTGTATACGGATACTGGAAGCCTGTGCTAGCATTTCTACTGCGGTGTATATAGTAGTATATAGCAGTGTATACAGATACTGGAAGCCTGTGCTAGCATTTCTCCTGCGGTGTATATAGTAGTATATAGCAGTGTATACGGATACTGGAAGCCTGTGCTAGCATTTCTCCTGCGGTGTATATAGTAGTATATAGCAGTGTATCCGGATACTGGAAGCCTGTGCTAGCATTTCTCCTGCGGTGTATATAGTAGTATATAGCAGTGTATATGGATACTGGAAGCCTGTGCTAGCATTTCTCCTGCGGTGTATATAGTAGTATATAGCAGTGTATATGGATACTGGAAGCCTGTGCTAGCATTTCTCCTGCGGTGTATATAGTAGTATATAGCAGTGTGTACGGATACTGGAAGCCTGTACTAGCATTTCTCCTGTGGTGTATATAGTAGTATATAGCAGTGTACACGGATACTGGAAGCCTGTGCTAGCATTTCTCCTGCGGTGTATATAGTAGTATATAGCAGTGTATACGGATACTGGAAGCCTGTGCCAGCATTTCTCTTGCGGTGTATATAGTAGTATATAGCAGTGTATACGGATACTGGAAGCCTGTGCTAGCATTTCTACTGCGGTGTATATAGTAGTATATAGCAGTGTATACAGATACTGGAAGCCTGTGCTAGCATTTCTCCTGCGGTGTATATAGTAGTATATAGCAGTGTATCCGGATACTGGAAGCCTGTGCTAGCATTTCTCCTGCGGTGTATATAGTAGTATATAGCAGTGTATACGGATACTGGAAGCCTGTGCTAGCATTTCTCCTGCGGTGTATATAGTAGTATATAGCAGTGTATACGGACACTGGAAGCCTGTGCTAGCATTTCTCCTGCGGTGTATATAGCAGTGTATACGGATACTGTAAGCCTGTGCTAGCATTTCTCCTGCGGTGTATATAGTAGTATATAGTAGTGTATACGGATACTGGAAGCCTGTGCTAGCATTTCTCCTGCGGTGTATATAGTAGTATATAGCAGTGTATACGGATACTGGAAGCCTGTGCTAGCATTTCTCCTGCGGTGTATATAGTAGTATATAGCAGTATATAGAGAAGAGGGTTGCATTGACAATCCAACACAATGGACAGCACATTGAACACATTTTATAAGTGGTCAGAAACTTGTAAATAACTCATGAAAGAATAAAGTTATGTTAAAACCGAGCACATCATTGTTTTTCTTATGAAATTCCCAATTAGTGAGGTGCCTGACGAAGTGCTTTGAAAGCACGATACGGACCGTGGCCCGCTGCTGTCTGCTACTCCCCCACTGATACATCTGCCTCTCGTGGTTTGCACCTATTCCTGCACCATGTGCAATTAAGAAAATACCTTGCTTATACCTCTTGGGTCTTGGGCGAGTTGCTCCCGTCTTTCTCTTCACTTATATGTATTCCCAATATGTTTGATGTGTCACATGACCCTTTTTCTATTGAAAAAACTAAAGTTGGATTCAAAATGTCCGACTTCAAAATGGCCGCCATGGTCACCTCCCATCTTGAAAAGTTTCCCCCCTCACATATACTAATGGGCCACAAACAGGAAGTTAATATCACCAACCATTCCCATTGTATTAAGGTGTATCCATATAAATGGCCTACCCTGTGTATCATGGGTAGGCCATTTATACATGCAATGGTATTCTCGCGATTTGAAAGTCATTATAATGATGATTGTAGTATTTGTACTGTAGGAGGCTTTTGGTGCATATGCATGACGACTATTGTATATTTTATATAGGGATTGCGGCGCATGTAACTGTTGGTTTTAGGCAGCACTACCGATGGTATTCTCGCGAGACTTGAAAGCAATCTTAGCAACCTATGCATCTCGCGATCACTTAATAATGACACGCACACACGTATCTGCCGGAAACAGAGTTCAGGGCGGAAATAGAGTCAGCCGCTGCCATGTGAACACTGGGGGACCTCCATCTCCAAGGTATTTCTTCTAATTACATGTATGCATATATATGTATATACAGATGAGACCAGATAGGCACAATGCCCCTGAGGAAGTCGCTTGGCGACGGAACGCATGGAACGGGTTCCTGTGTGGCCCGTCTACTACAGCTAGATCATTTTTGTACCAGTCTGGTTTGTTATCTGTGCCTCTGTTTTGCTATTATTGATGTTGTAGTAATATATGAATAGGTGCTTTTTGCTATTGGGAATGGTTTATTACTATTTTTGATGTATATTTCGGTTGTATCCCTTAGACTTTAGCACAGGGGTCTCAAACTGGAGGTAGCAGCTGGGTGAGGCTGGGCTGCATGCGTCCCTTACATATAATGCCCCCATCATGCGCCACTTACATACAATGCCCCTCATCATCCACCAGCAACCCCCCATTCCCCCTACCCACGTGTGGTAATAGCATGAGCTGACGGATGATGGGGGTGCTACTTCTGGGGGTTCCCCACATTAGGTAGTAGCAGGTTACCCGCATTAGGTAGTAGCAGGTTCCCCACATTTTGTAGAAGCAGGTTCCCCCCATTAGGTAGAAGCAGGTTCCCCACATTTGGTAGTAGCAGGTTCCCCACATTAGGTAGAAGCAGGTTCCCCACATTAGGTAGAAGCAGGTTCCCCACATTATGTAGCATTGTTGTCTGTCCCCCCCCCCCCCCCCCCCCCGACTCTCACACACACAGACACCCACACATGCACACACACACATAGACACACTTACCTGTCCTACGCTGCGCTTTTCCTCTCCGGCGGCGGCCTGACGAGCGACGTCACTGACGTCCTCCTGTGCGGGTCTGCGGAGGGACGTCACATGTGCGACGTCACTCATCAGACTCGGGCTGGCCGGCCAACCGGAGACCGGGAGGAAGAGGGTGGGGTAAGTGAAGCCTTCCGGCATTTAGCGCTGCTTGCCCGAAGTAGGGCTAAATGCCTGAAGAAGTTACCTGCCCGGCACCCGGAACTGCATGTCCCGGGCATCAGGCAATACAAATTACACATACCTGGTGTGGGCCACAAACTTTCGTTCCATGGGTCGCAAATGGCCCGCGGGCCGGGAGTTTGAGACACCTGCTCTAGCACATGCACTTTATTTATTACTTATTATTACAAATAACATACTGCTCTTTCAGACTGGTTGGTTTATTGTGTAAGCACTTAGGCTGCGTTCTCATCACGATTTCTCCATCTGACTTGAGTACACGATTTTATAACTTAAAGGGGTATTCCAAGCAAAACCTTTTTTTTATATATATCAACTGGCTCCGGAAAGTTAAACAGATTTGTAAATTACTTCTATTAAAAAATCTTAATCCTTCCAATAGTTATTAGCTTCTTAAGTTTTCTGTCTAACTGCTCAATGATGATGTCACGTCCCAGGAGCTGTGCATGATGGGAGAATAACCCCATAGGAGCTGCACAGCTCCCGGGACGTGAGTCATCAGAGAGCAGTTAGACAGAAAACAACAACTCAACTTCAGAAGCTAATAACTATTGGAAGGATTAAGATTTTTTTAATAGAAGTAATTTACAAATCTGTTTAACTTTCCGGAGCCAGTTGATATATAAAAAAAAAAAAGTTTTGGCCTGGAATACCCCTTTAAAATCGTATGAAATCGTATATAAGGTCGGATCCATTGACCTCCATAAAAAAAATCGGATCAATTACACACATCCGATTTGAACCGCATCCGATTTCACATGATTTTTGTTCAGGTATGGAATTGTGGTCAAACCCGATTTCAGACCCGAACAAAAATCGTGTGAAATCGGATGCGGTTCAAATCGGATGAGTGTAATTGATCCGATTTTTTTTTTAATGGAGGTCAATGGATCCGACTTTATATACGATTTCATATGATTTTAAGTTATAAAAAAAAGTCGGATGGAGAAATTGTCGTGATGTGAACGCAGCCTTAGCTGACGGGGCCATAGTCCAGGGGAGGGGTTCATGGCCTCTCTCCAGGGTTGTGCTGTTGCTCCTAGTGAACGAGTTTTATTGGTTTTAATTGGTCTCGTAGTGTGATTTTTTTGTAATTTGTGTGGTTAACCATTAACTATTAATAAATAGGATGATTTTATAATATTTAGTATTGGTGGTGTGCGCTTATGTACAGTGTCTGCTTTTTCTCAAATAAAGTGGTTTGCATTTTTCGCTGTAATCAGCTCCCAAACTTTCATGTAATAGGTTGAGCCCCCCTTCATTTATAGTAGAGGTCTAAAAAAAGGTGTCCCCAACACCAAGTATGGAAAGCTCTGCTCTCTACCGTTTTATGAGAATGAACCTTGTCGGACCTGGACCACGTTGAGCCATTCAGTCAGTCACAACCTTCCTATTAGATTTTATTAGGAAAATCACAGAACAACGAAATAATATATAAGCCAGAATGATATGTACAATACAGACAATATATACACATAGCTCCAGTGGAGCGTACAGCGCATAGTTATTATGTACATGCATGCCCTGTATTCAGAACAGTGTTTCCAAACAGTGTGTCTCCAGCTGTTTCCGAACTACAACTTCCAGCATGTTGGGAGTTGTAGTTCAGCAACAGCTGGAGGCACACCGTTTGGAAAACGCTGTTTTACAAGACGCTCACAGGCATCCATTCAGCAGTTGTTCAGTGTAACACTCAAATGTTTAAGGCATTTAAAGGGGTTATCCAGGGAAAAATCTTATATATATATATCTCAACTGGCTCCAGAAAGTTAAACAGATTTGTAAATTACTTCTATTCAAAAATCTTAATCCCTTCAGTACTTATGAGCTGCTGAAGTTGAGTTGTTCTTTGCTGTCTAAGTGCTCTCTGCCAACACCTGTCTCGGGAACTGTCCAGAGTAGAAGCAAATCCCCATAGATAACAAACCTCTTCTACTCTGTGCAGTTCCCGAGACAAGCAGAGATGTCAGCAGAGAGCACTGTTGTTGCCAGACAGAAAACAACAACTCAACTTCAGCAGATGATAATTATTGAAAGGATTAAGATTTTTTTTATAGAAGTAATTTACAAATCTGTTTAACTTTCTGGAGTCAGTTGATGTATAAAAAATTTTTTCCCCCTGGATAACCCCTTTAATATAATATGTTATAGGGGACATCATCTTTTCTATAGACTGGTTCACCACTAGAGGGCACTATATTATTATGTATTCTGTGTCCTGTACCATAGAGCTAAATGAATCATTAGCTTTCAAGGCAGCAGAGATGTGCACAGGTTGACTAGAAAGGGGGCTTGAGCCCCTGCCCTTTTGATGTTTGTCCTAAAAGTGCACTGGACAGTGCTGGACAGTCTGGCATTATTTTGTGGGCATTTATGTAAATAACTATGATAAGTGCCCTTTTTTCAGTTCAGCCCCTGCCCCCAAAATATCTGTGCACATCCCTGCAAGGTAGTTATAGTACTCGGAAATACTGGGGGTCAATATGCAGGCAGGATATATTTCTAAATAGTTTCTTGAACCGCAGGATTGTACCCCCAAAAGAGTAGAAAAAGGATGTAACTTTTTTCCAGTAATAGCGCCAACCTTGCCTATAGGCAAAGTCTGGTACTGCAGCTGAGCCTTTTCAAAGCTCCACCCTTGATTATCATTGACAGTCTAACCCGTTTTCTCTATATGGCGCCAACATATTCTGCAGCGCTGTACAGCGATTGTCATCACTCACATCGAATGTCTGGTTTGAGTGTCTCATTATGCATCAAAGGGGATGTCTTGGCATAAAAAAAAATTGTATTAAGCACAGGGTGATATAAAATAAAAATAAAACTAGGTATACTCACCTGCCACCGAGCCCCCACAGATGCAGTGATACACTTTTCCTCCGAGCTGATGGAGTGTATTCCTTATAAGAAGTGTCCTGCTCAGCCAATCATTGACTGAGGTGGGACACTGCTGTGGCCAGTGATTGACCGGAGGAGGGAGGGTGGTGATGCCACGTCATTAGCTACCAGGAACCAGAAGTGTTGGCAGCTATGGGGGTTTAGCAAAGGTGAGTATACATTGTTTTTGATATTTATACAACCTGTAGCAAATATTGCTTTTTTTTGTGTTTTTTTTTTTTTTTTATGCCTGAGACCCCCCCCCCCCCCCCCCTTTAAAAGGAGGTATTCTGGGAAGAGAAAATTGTATTAAAAAGACTATCACCCCATGGAGACATATGACTTACTAATACAGTGTTGACACAAAATGTACTGGCTTTAGCATGTTTTTGCGCGGTATTGTCTCAGCATCTCCCTGGTTCCTCCCCCTCTCCTGACAGGAAGTTGTGTAGTCCTATCATTGTCAATGTGGTGTTGTCTCAGCAGCTCCCTGGTTCCTCCCCCTCCCCTGACAGGAAGTTGTGTAGTCCTCTGCAGTACTAATGTTGGTCTTGCACCTGAGGATGGTATCTTTATAACACAATATTTTTCTCATAAATCTACGGTCCATAAAAAAATGCTAAATATTATCATGGGTGTGGCTAGTTTCTTAAAGGGACCTTTACACTAAACAACATAGAAAAATATGGAAGTCAAACCCCTGAGTAGAGTTTCCCAACAAGTGTTTCTCCAGCCTTTCCAAAACTACAACTCCCAGCATGCTTGGGCTGCCTTTGGCTGTCCGGGTATGCTGGAAGTTGTAGTTTTCAAGGGGGGTGACTGATGCCTGTTTCTATTTTCTGTTTGTCATTTTTTTTTTTATTCAATTTTTTGTACATTGTTATTGGGGACGGACATCTTGTCTGAGCTGTTTTTAACAGCATTTAGAAATACGACTTACATCAGGCCCCATGGACCTAGTCAACAATAAACAGAAGCTACATAATTCATATGAATAGGTAAGGCTTCTGGGCGTGCTCTGTGACCTTCTCAAAGGTCATTCCACAGGGAGGGGGAGGCTGATCTGTGAGCTGCATCTATTGTCTTCTCTGTCTACTGGTGTCAGCTTTTTCTGTAATTATCTACTGATAACTTTCCAGCAGCCTCTTCTGCATCATCACAGAAACAGCAGGAAGTCTCAGCTTAGTTTTAGGCTTAGTGGCCAGAATGAAAATTCAGCATTATTTTAAAATATAGATAGTGAAATGAAAGATTAGGTAACATTTTTTTAAAACGATTATTAAAAAACATGTTTAACATAAAACATGATTGAAACAATAAGTCATTTTCGCAGGACACGATCTATGTAAAGGTACTCTCTGGGAAAAGCAGACAGTATTTTACCTTGTACAGGTTCCGAGGGGGTGGATCCTGATATGCTCTGCTCCTCTGTTCCAGTACTGAGGGGGCGGAGCATATTTCTTTAAGCATTATTTACATAGGACTCGACATCCTAGTGAAAGTAATAGCATTTGTGTGTGACCCATAAATGCACATTGCGGACCCTTTTTTCCATCACAGTACAGTTTCTACATTATAGGAACAAACAGCTGATAGATTAACCACTACTAGCAAATAGAAAGAGCCAGATGAGGGCGGCCTACAGCATGGGGCACTTCATTATGCCCCCCCCCCCATTATAACCTGTGCTTCACAAATTAGAATTCTATGGGGGGAATTTATTAAGACCGGAGTATCACGTGACACAGACTATAAAACATGATATAAATGTTGTATCCTGTTATATCCTGTCTTATCCTCCATTGTCCTTCAGAGCTGCACTCACTCATTTGCTGTTATATTCTGTCTTATTCTACAATGGCCTTCAGAGCTGCAGTCACTATTCTGCTGTTACATTATGTCTTATGCTCCAGTCACCTCCAGAGCTGTACTAACTATCCTGCTGTGACATCATGTCTTATACTCCAATTACCTGCAGAGCTGCACTAACCATTTTGCTGTTACATCATGGCTTATACTCTAGTCACCTCAAGAGCTGCAATCACTATTGTGCTGTTACATCATGTCTTATACTCCAGTCACCTCCAAATCTGCAGTCTCTATTTTGTAGGTACATCATGTTTTGTACTCCCATCACTTGCAGAGGTTCACCAACTATTCTGCTGTTATATCATGTCTTATAATCCATTCACTTCCAGATCTGCAGTCACTATTCTGATGTTACATCATGTTTTATACTCCAAACACAAGAAGAGCTGCACTCACTCCTTTGCTGTTACTTACAACATGATGTTACAGCAAAATAGTAACATAGTAACATAGTTCATAAGGTTGAAAAATAACCAGAGTCCATCAAGTTCAACCTATAACCCTAATGAGTCCCTACTGAGTGCAGCTCTGGAGGTGACTGGAGTATAAGACAGCAGAATAGTGAGTGCAACTTCACCCAATGTTGGACAGTCTTGGCATTTGGAAATGAGGCATCAAGGGACATAACTAAATAAAAAATTGGGTCTTTACACACGTCCTTGTTCCTCAGGGGAGGTGTCAATGAAGTATATGTGGAACTTCAAGAAATCAATAAAAGGCACAAAATATCAAGTTCCAAACTGAGTCCTGATTTCTTTGTAATCTAGACAACTTGAGAGGATGAAATTGTCATATACATAAGAAAAATACTGTCCGTCAGCAGTGCTCGTCTCCTGATCTCTGTAATGCCTGCCAATAAAGCAGGATTTCATGGGGTTGGACCTCATGGGACGTGACAATGTTTCGGTACGTACACACCGAGAATGGAAGTTTTGATGCAAAGAATGTTTCCTTGCTGTGAAGTTCTTGCAACGGGATCTTCAGTCTTTCGAGGCACATGCCTACATACACATCCTCCAACTTGAAGAAGGGCGTGCTCATGGAGATGTTGTATATCTTCTGCGCCACGTCTGTGGAGAGCACGTAGCCAGTACCGGAACAAAATGGGGGGTACTTTTCTCCTGCGTACTCCCGCTTGTTTATGTACCACTTGCTGAAGATGTTGCGGATGGGGCTGTCGTTCGGCTTAAGGATGCCCGTGAAGAAGTTGGTAGTCTGGTTTTTCCTCAGAAGAAGTTCGACTAAATAAAATGTGTTGATGAACATGTCCGTGTCGGTCTTCATGACATAGGACGCCTGAGGGCAGTGGTGCGTAATCCAGTCCAGGCCCATTAGGGTTTTAATCGTCAGGTTGTAATATGTGTCCAAGAAGTTTCGTTGGATGATGTCTCTGTGAATGATACTTTCTTGGGCCAAGATGACCTTCTCTTTTGCACTCTCATTTTCCCTTGTACCCATAAGAAAGTAGGTAACCACCTTCTTGCCTTGGATCAGTCTCTCCTTACCCCATGTTTGCCGGATGGCACTTCGAGCCTCTTTCTGACCATGCGTGGTGGTGACCAGGAAAACCAGGAATGGAGGTGATTGTCTGCAGTCTATGTTGGGAATTTTCATGAAGACTTTGTTACTGTAGTCAAAGCTATAATGCAAATAACTTTCACTGCAGCTAAGACAGAAATACCAGATTTCGTAATCCTGCACCTTGATAAACAATGCGACCATCAGCATAGCGGGTAAGATCAGCAGGGAGGCGAAGATCACCTTTTTACGAGGCATCTGAAATAAAAAGGGGGGAAAAAAAACGTTGTTAGTGGGCCATTTGTGACTATTTGGACTATTGTATCAACACAAAGATATCGAAGTCCACATGACAGGCCCACATGCCACCCTGGGGCCTAGAAATTACAACTTCTCCTCTTAGAACTTCAGTAGAGATCAAACATCTTCTCATCGGGCTAAACATTTAGAAACGTGTGAACAATGGATGCCAACGTACAGCCTGGAGGACTTTTTTTGCGCCACCAATTTCACTTTGTAATAACATCACTCTTTTCACCACAAAATCTATGGAGAAACCCCAAAAAAACATTTTTTGTAGGGCAAAATTGGAAAAAAACAACGCCATGTTGTAACTTTTGAGGGCATCAGATTCTACGCAGTGAAGTTTTCGGTAAAGAAAAAATATATATTTTTATTCTGTAGGTCCATACCCAACTTATATAGGTTTTATTTTGTTTTACTAATTATAACTTTTTATAGGAAAATTAGCATGTTTAAAAATGTCCTGACCCCTATAACTTTCTTATTTTTCCATATACAGGTTAGTGTGAGGGCTCATTTTTTGCGACATGATCTCTTGTTTTTGTCAGTACCATTTTTGTTTTGATTTGGACTTTTTATACATTTTTTAGGGTATACAAAGTGACCAAAAATATGCAATTCTGGACTTTGGTATTGTTTTACGTATACGCCATTGATAATGCGGTTAAAGTAACATTATTATGGTTCAGACATTTACCACATATGTTTATGTTTATTTTTGTTTAAATTTTTTTATGGGAAATCAGATTGCATACACTGTTTATTGCTATGCAATAGAATAGCATTGATCAGTGTTATCGGTGCTCCATTGCTCCAGCCTGCCTAGGCTGATTGGAGCCTTGGAGAACTGATCGGACAGCGAGGAGGCAAATAAGGGCCCTACCGGTGTCCTCTCAGCTGATGACCCATGCTCAGCTCCTGAGTGCGCGTCATAGAAGGGGAGCGGGACATGGGCGTACAGGTGTGCCCTTTGTCTTTAAGAGGTTAGTGATGCCAACTGTTTTGGCCTTAAAGCATACCTGTCCTTTCAGGTGACTTGTAGGATAAGCTGCCCTGTGCATACACATGAGGAGTAGCACTATTTCTGGCCATTATATAACTTGTATACTGTATTCTTAGCAAATTTCTGCTCTGCAGAGCTCCCTCCTCCCCCTCTATAGACTTGTATTGCTTGTCTTGAGCTCCCTCCACCCCTCCATAGACTTGTATTGCTTGTCTTGAGCTCCCTCCTTCCCCTCTAAAGACTTGTATTGCTTGTCTTGAGCTCACTCCCCCCCTCAATAGATTTGTATTACTTGTTTTAAGCTCCCTCCTCCATAGACTTGTATTGCTTGTCTTGAGCTCCTTCCTTCCCCTCCAAAGACTTGTATTGCTTGTCTTGAGCTCACTCCCCCCCTCAATAGATTTGTATTGCTTGTCTTGAGCTCCCTCCTTCTCCTCCATAGACTTGTATTGCTTGTCTTGAGCTCCTTCCTTCCCCTCCATAGACTTGTATTGCTTGTCTTGAGTTCCATCCCCCCCCCCCCTCAATAGACTTGTATTACTTGTTTTAAGCCATTATATTTATATTCAGAAGGTACGTTGTGTGGATTTATATTCAAAGAGTACAGTGTATAGTCACCTATAGTCACTGATATTAGATGTCACCTATAGTCACTGATATTAGATGTCACCTATAGTCACTGATATTATTGTGTATTCTCCTCACTATGCGGGACATTTACCGAGGGATTAAAGGGGTATTCCAGGCAAAAACTTTTTTTTATATATCAACTGGCTCCGGAAAGTTAAACAGATTTGTAAATTACTTCTATTAAAAAATCTTAATCCTTCCAATAGTTATTAGCTTCTGAAGTTGAGTTGCTGTTTTCTGTCTAACTGCTTTCTGATGACTCACATCCCAGGAGCTGTCCAGCTCCTATGGGGATATTCTCCCATCATGCAAGGGATATTCTCCCATCATGCACAGCTCCCGTGACGTGACATCATCATTGAGCAGTTAGACAGAAAACTTCAGAAGCTAATAACTATTGGAAGGATTAAGATTTTTTAATAAAAGTAATTTACAAATCTGTTTAACTTTCCGGAGCCAGTTGATAAATAAAAAAAAGTTTTTGCCTGGAATACCCCTTTAAGAGCTCTTTTTTTTTTTTTTTGCTTACAAAAGTCGCACAAAAAGTGCCTAAGCAAATTTTTGTGTGACTTTTGGCTGTAAGCAAAAAGCTACGAAAGAGCTTACGAAAGTAAATTTTATTTTTCACTTTGCAGTGGTCAGGGATTTATCAAGTGCCAAAGTCTCACAAAAAGTTGCAACCACCCCAAAACAGCGTAAATGTAAGCCAGCCCGTTCCTGCCTTACAAAACGGCTTTGGAGAGCAAATTTTTATATTTCCCGCTGACAGCCGTGATCACAGCTTTAGCGGGAAATATGATATAACAACTGTACAAAGGAGCCCGGGCTCCATCCGATTGTATCCCGCTGCCCTCACTTAATGACGGGAACACTGATTTACATCCCCCCTTGTCTCCCACCCGCCCGTGCCGCACATCTCCCATCTGTCTGCTACCTGTTGTAAGACTACAACTCCCAGCATCCCTTACAGTGGATGGAGATGGAGCCCGGGCGGCTGCAGAGTGATGCCACCCTGGGCTCCTTTTAACATACCTCGGCACCACAGAGTTCTTGGAATACTGTAATTTCACATTTCCCACTGGGTCCCGTGATTGGCTGCTCGGTCCCGGCCAATCACGGGACCCAGCGGGAAATGTGAAATCATGTACATGTGGTACATGCTGAAGGATGGCAGGGATGGCTCGTTCACATATCTCTGCCCGGCTGCGGGAGTTCTGGGCGGCTGCAGAGTTATGTCAGCCTGGGCTCCCTTTGCTACGGCGCCACAGAGTCTACTGACATTTCAAATTTCCTGCTGGGTCCTATGTCACGGGACCGGGCGGGAAATATGAAATTGCAGTCATTTTCTGATCACCGCCGGCCAGGGAGCGGAGCGCATTACCGCCCACTTCCCTGGCTTGCACAACTACAACTCCCAGCATGTCCTTACAGTAAGGACATGCTAGGAGTTGTAGTTGTGCGACGGGGATGGCTGACAAGCTTTTCACCTGTCACACTACTACAACTCCCAGCATGCCCTTACTGTAAGAGCATGCTGAGAGTTGTAGTCATGCAGCTGTGGGTAGGTGACAAGCTTGTCACTAGCCCACACATCTCCCGCACCACATGACTACAACTCCCAGCATGTCCTTACTGTAAGGGCATGCTGGGAGTTGTGGTTGTGTAGCACGGGAGATGCGCGGGCAGGTGACAATAAATCTATTTTTCTTTTTTTTTTCTCATTTCAGCTCTGTGTATCCTGTGGACTACTTCAGATTCGGTGGACTGCGTCGATGATCAGGGTTTTTTTCTTTTCTTTCTGTTTAATGTTAATAAAATGGTTAACAAGGGCTTGTGTGGGAGTGTTTTTTTTGGAATACAATTTTTTTTTAACATGTTCTTTATTTACTTGACAGGCTTAGTAGTGGAAGCTGTCTTATAGACGGAATCCATTACTAAGCCGGGGCTTAGCGTTAGCCACAAAAACAGCTAGTGCTAACCCCCAATTATTACCCCGGTACTCACCGCTACAGGGGTGCCGGGAAGAGACGGAGCCAATACGGCAGGAGCATAAAAAATGGCGCTCCTGGGCATAGGCGTAACAGGCTGGCATTATTTAGGCTGGGGAGGGCCAGTAACAATGGTCCTTGCTCACCCTGGTAACGTCAGGCTGTTTCTGCCTGGTTGGTATTTGACTGAAAAAAAATAGGGGGAACCCTATGCATTTTTTTATTTTTTTATTTTTTTTATATTTAATTATTTATGAAAAATAAAAAACACAAGGTTCCCCCATTTATTAACGTTATTTATTGTTTTTTGCTTATGTGTGGTGAAAAAAAAATGGTATTCAAAAGTGATTTGACAGATAGGAAATACCAAAAAGAAAAGAACTTCCTGTGGAGCATCCAGCAGCTGATAAGTACTGGAAGGATTAATATTTTTAAATAGAAGTAATTTACAAATCTGTTTAACTTTCTGGCATCAGTTGATTTAAAAGAAAATGTTTTCCAGGGGAGTACCCCTTTAAGTCATTCTGGGAGTTATAGTTTTAAAGGAGATGTCCAGCGCAGACTTATTCTATTTCATCCTGCCCGGGCTCCAAAAAAAAGACAAAACAAACTTTCACTTACCTCCATATGTTGCCCCGAAGCTCCGCAACAGCTGATCAGTCGGCCGGGCTGTCTGCTTCCTACTTCCTTTAACCCGGTACGTCATACGGCGCTTCAGCTTATCACCGGCCGCAGCGATGTCCCTCCTCGGCCAGAGATAGGCTGAAGCGCCGTGTGACGTAAAGGAAGTAGGAAGTAAACAGCCCGGCCAACCGATCAGCTGTTGCGGAGCTCCGGGGCAACATATGGAGGTAAGTGAAAGTTTGTTTTGTCTTTTTTTTGCAGCCCGGGCAGGATGAAATAGAAAAAGTCTGTGCTGGACATCTCCTTTAAATGGTGAAAACTTCTTTAGCGCTTTCCCATTCTATGGCAATTGGTATATTTCAGTATTATTTTGGAATTTTTCACAATGCGCTACAGCAGTAAAGTCTGTTACAACAGGTTAAAAACTTACTTGGGGGGGGGGGGGGGTAGGTATGGGGTGACACCATTTTCAACTCCACCGGGTTACACCAACCCTAGCAACTCCACTGAGGCCGGCCCTGCTGCTGCGCTATGGCTCAGTTTTCTAAAGCAGTGCCGCGGCCTTTAAAACAGTGAGCCTGCGTCCGGGATGTCGTGCAAGTGACATTCCTCCGCAGACCCGCACAGTATGTATGTCTGTTAGTGCGTGTCTGTAAGTGTATGTCTGCTAGTGTGTGTCGGTCGGTCAGGTTGGGCGGGGTAGTGTGCTGTCTAACCTTATGTGGGGGTACTATGCTGTCTACCTAATGTGGGGGTACTATGCTGTCTACCTAATGTGGAAGTACTATGCCGTCTACCAAATGTGGGGGAACTATGCTGTGCTGTCTACATAATGTGGGAGTACTATGCTATGTTGTCTACCTAATGTGTTGGAACTATGCTGTCTACCTAATGTGCGGGTACTATGCTGTCTACCTAATGTGGGGGTACTATGCCGTCTACCAAATGTGGGGGAACTATGCTATGCTGTCTACCTAATGTGGGAGTACTATGCTATGCTGTCTACCTAATGTGTTGGAACTATGCTGTCTACCTAATGTGGGGGTACTATGCTGTCTACATAATGTGGGGGCACTATGCTGTCTACATAATGTGGGGGAACTATACTGCCAACCCAATGTGAGGGAACTATGCTGTCTCCCTAATATGAGGGAGTTATGCTGTCTAACTAATGTCGGGGGGGGGGGGGGGGGGCAAAAGAGTTTCTTGCCCAGGGTCCAATCAAAATTAAAGATGGCCCGGAACACATATGCACATATACACTAGGACATACAGTACAGATACACCCTCACTTTCCATACTCGATCTCATGCTGAAGGTGTCTGGGAGCAGCAGATGTTTCACCATCTCAGGAGAGAAGTGACAGAGCACTATAGAGCTTTATATCTGTCTGATTTGTTACCGTACAGACTATAAATGAGGACACGTGCTCTCTCCTTCTATACAGCTACCCTGCCATCCTGCTTACCCCATATGGATAAAGATCTCTGATCTGCCGGCTGATGGATAACACTGATCACTGCCCGACAGGAGACAAGCCTTCCATCCTCCACAGCCTCCCCGCCACTGCTCATCCCAGGAGCTTAGACGGAGCTTCCATAGATGCTGGCGATGGCTTCATTCTTCTTTAATGACAACCTGCTACATTATCTGAAAACTGCTGCCCCCTGCAGGACAGAAGGAGCATCTGCTTCTTTATTTATTTATTTCTATCCATCATCTACCCATTTTATATCTAACTATCTACAATAGATAGGATTCCAGAAAAAGCAGCACACCAAAATTCTGAATGTCGGGGTGTAATCTGTATGAGGATCAAGGTAGTCAATCCCAAAATTCACATAGCGTACATAGGACAGCAGCACTCCCAAATGGTGAAAAAATTATGGTATTTATTCACAAATGTGCAGGCTATTTATCTATTATCTATCTATCTAAAACAAAAAATGATAAGTTGGCCAGCACATATAGTACTGATACCAAACTATTACATGGACCCGGCATACAGGTACACGCTGCTAGGCTAAATATACACAAGCAGGAGAATACAGCAGCACACTGCTAGCACAAAGATACAGATAAAACATGAAATGCTATATTGCTACAATGAAAAATGAAAAATTGAGGTGCTTCGCTCACCATTTGGCCAAATAGCATGTACCATCCCACCACGATAAGGTGACCACATTGGTATGGACCCTACACTATGAATGTGCCTCCTTGCAGATGGTTTGGTATCAGCATGTGCTGGCCAACTTATCCTTGTTTGTATTGTACATATGGGGGAGTGCTGGATATTTCAGACCTTACAAGCCTGGTAACTGACTGCACAGAGGCTGTTCATAATGTAGGGTCCATCCCAATGAGGTCACCTTATCGTGGTGGGATGGTCCAAACTATTTGGCCAAATGGTGAGCAAAGCCCCTCAATTTTTCATTGTAGCAATATAGCATTTCATGTTTTATCTGTATCTTTGTGCTATAGCAGTGTGCTGCTGTATTCTCCTGCTTATCTATCTATCTATCTCATACCTGTCTATCTATGTATCTCATATCTATCTAGCTGGTATAGCCCAGGTAAGGCTCCCAAAGTATCCAAAGAAATTCAGCAGCACACTGCTTTGGATGAATAGTGTCAGGCTTTATTCATCAAGTGAATTAGCAGCGTTTCAACCGTCTCACACGGTCTTTGTCAAGGCTTGATGAATAAAGCCTGAAACTATTAATCTAAAGCAGTGTGCTGCTGAATTTCTATGGATATCTATCTATCTCTCATATCTATCTATCTATCTCATATCTATCTATCTATCTCATATCTATCTCATATCTATCTATCTCATATCTATATCTCTCTCATATCTATCTATCTATCTCTCATATCTATCTATCTCTCATATCTATCTATCTATCTATCTATCTATCTATCTATCTATCTATCTATCTATCTATCTAAACAAAGGATAAATTGGCCAGCACTATTGATCCAAACTATTGTAAAAACCTGGCTTGCAGGTGCAAGCTGCTGGGCTAAATATACATGAAACATGAACATGAAAAGCATGAATAAATGAAGATATGAAACTATGAAAATATGAGGTACTGAGCTTGCAAATTTGGCACCAAATAGCGTGGACTGTCCCATCACGGTAAGGTGATCTCATTCTGGGACGGACCCTACACTGTGTATATGCCTCTGTGTGAACAATACAGCAGGTATGCAAGGTCTGAAACATCCAAGCCAGGTTTTTACAATATGTACACAAAGAGAAAATCGAGTTCAAACAACTCCTTAATTAAAATCATGATTTTATTAATACAATTTAAAAAACAATGTAAACAGACGCCAATAATTGAAAATGGGATTAAGGTTAGATTCCAGTACAAAAAAATATGGCTACTGCCAGCTGCAATGGGCTAACATATAATATTGTGTAACAAATAATTAATATAGTATCTCAGTCTCTAAGAGAACTGCACTGCATATCAATTATTACTACTAAAGTGCTCTATATACGGTATTTATAATATACACTGACCACAATTGTGGGTATAATAGAATATAAATTAGTGCAAACAAGTGCTAAAGTAAGTTGCAACTCACATGTGCATATACATACAAAGATATAAAATTGCGCAATAATAGTGTGATAATATAATAGTAGCACAAGCGCTTATCTATGGATCCATGCAGACTGCAGAGAGACACAGAGACTGGTAGAATAAAGTGCATATAGTAAGCTTACCCATATTAAGCTGCAGAGCCCTGACCCCTACGATCGTTTTGGTTTCCCTTTATCAAGAGGTACTGAATAAAGTACCTCTTGATAAAGGGAAACCGAAATGATCGTAGGGGTCAGGGCTCTGCAGCTTAATATGGGTAAGCTTACTATATGCACTTTATTCTACCAGTCTCTGTGTCTCTCTGCAGTCTGCATGGATCCATAGATAAGCGCTTGTGCTACTATTATATTATCACACTATTATTGCGCAATTTTATATCTTTGTATGTATATGCACATGTGAGTTGCAACTTACTTTAGCACTTGTTTGCACTAATTTATATTCTATTATACCCACAATTGTGGTCAGTGTATATTATAAATACCGCATATAGAGCACTTTAGTAGTAATAATTGATATGCAGTGCAGTTCTCTTAGAGACTGAGATACTATATTAATTATTTGTTACACAATATTATATGTTAGCCCATTGCAGCTGGCAGTAGCCATATTTTTTTGTACTGGAATCTAACCTTAATCCCATTTTCAATTATTGGTGTCTGTTTACATTGTTTTTTAAATTGTATTAATAAAATCATGATTTTAATTAAGGAGTTGTTTGAACTCGATTTTCTCTTTGTGTACATGGTATTATGAGTTCTCCTGTGTCTATGCAGGAATTAGTGTGCCCCCCACTGTATGCCATAGAGGCAAGGGGTGATCACGCACGTTTTATGCTAGAACCTGTATTAATAATAAAGGTTTTTACAATAGTTTGGATCAATAGTGCTGGCCAATTTATTCTTTGATTGTATTACACATAAGGGGGAGTGGCTACCTCCATGTTGGCTCCTGCACCCCACCCACCTCTATTAGGTGTATATAAGGTGCCTTGGATGTTTCAGACCTTGCATGCCTGCTGTACTGTTCACTAGTGTTGCTCGCGAATATTCGCAATACGAATATAGCACTATATATTCGTAATGACGAATATTTTATTTTATTTTTATTTTTTTCACAGTACACATCACAGTGATCGCAAATTCGAATATGGCCTATGCCGCTCAACACTACTGTTCACACAGGCATATACACAGTGTAGGGTCTGTCCCAGAATGAGGTCACCTTACCGTGGTGGGACGGTCCACGCTATTTGGCGCCAAATTTGCAAGCTAAGTACCTCATATTTTCATAGTTTCATATCTTCATTTATTGCATTACAGCTGTATAGCTTTTCATGTTCTATCTATATACTCATGTTTTATCTATATACTCATGTTTCATCTATATCTTTGTGCTGGCAGTGTGCTGCTGTATTCTCCTGTTGCTGTATATTTAGCCCAGTAGCTTGCACCTGCAAGCCAGATTTTTACAATAGTTTGGATCAATAGTGCTGGCCAATTTATCCTTTGGTTGTATCTATCTATCTCCTATCCAGTGGCGTACCAAGGGGGGCAATCTATCTATATACTCATGTTTTATCTATATACTCATGTTTCATCTATATCTTTGTGCTGGCAGTGTGCTGCTGTATTCTGTTGCTATCTATCTATCTCTCTCTCTCATATCTCTCTCTCTCTCTCTCTCTCTCTCTCATATCTCTCTCTCTCTCTCTCTCTCTCTCTCTCTCTCTCTCTCTCTCTCTCTCTCTCTCATATCTCTCTCTCTCATATCTCTCTCTCTCTCATATCTCTCTCTCTCATATCTCTCTCTCTCATATCTCTCTCTCTCATATCTCTCTCTCTCTCTCTCTCATATCTCTCTCTCTCTCTCTCTCATATCTCTCTCTCTCTCTCTCTCATATCTCTATCTCTCTCTCTCTCTCATATCTCTCTCTCTCTCTCATATCTCTCTCTCTCTCTCATATCTCTCTCTCTCTCATATATATCTCTCTCTCATATCTCTCTCTCTCTCATATATATCTCTCTCTCATATCTCTCTCTCTCTCATATATATCTCTCTCTCATATATATCTCTCTCTCTCATATATATCTCTCTCTCTCTCTCTCATATATATCTCTCTCTCTCTCTCTCTCATAGATATCTCTCTCTCTCTCTCTCATAGATATCTCTCTCTCTCATAGATATCTCTCTCTCTCTCTCTCTCTCATAGATATCTCTCTCTCTCTCTCTCATAGATATCTCTCTCATAGATATCTCTCTCATAGATATCTATCTCATAGATATCTATCTCATAGATATCTATCATCTACTTTCACTCCATCCAGTATTTCTATGGATGATGTATAAGCTTCTCATCTCTGGACCCCCAGTGGCCATTCCGCAGCTCTATCTAGCCAAGAAAGACAGTCACAGTGCCATCTTTCTGAACTGAGCTGCTTGGGCATGCTGGGAGCTGTAGTTTTGCAGTGGCTGGTGGCACCCTGATTGGGAAACACTGAACTTAGGAAACACTAAGGAATTGTTCTTCTTTAACCTGCGGTTCTGCAGCTGTTGTAAAACTACAACTCCCATCATGTCCTGACAGCCGAAGGCTGTCAGGGCATGATGGGAGTTGTAGTTTTTCAACAGCTGGAGAGCCACAGATTGGGAAACCCTGCACTAAGGAAACAAATAAGCGTCTCAAATCTCAGCCTCGTAATAGCTGATACAAATTTTCCGAGCTCCATCTGCCAGGAAACAACAAAGTACCGACAATTAATATTTCCTACCTGGTAATCCACCGGGGGCAAAATCCACAGGCAGATCTGTCCGTCCAGCAGATTTAATTTCGCAGCAAATCATTAAGAAAGACGTTTCCATCCCGTTCCTGTGTGGAATGACAGAAATTGTGAGAATATCCAAAAATAACAAAAAAAAATAAAATAAAAAAACCTCATACAATAAGTGGATACAGTGGGGGATGTATTTAAAAACCTGCGCAATTTAACCCCTTAAATGGGCACTGTCAGATACAAAAACTTTTGATATGTTGTAAAGCATGTATAACCAATAGGTTTTGTAATTGCTTTCATTAGAACATTTTCAGTATTTCATACAACTGCCCCCCCCCCCCCCCGCCTGCTTGGACACATACTAGTCCTGCTGTGTCCATGCATCATCACCTATGTCATGGACACACTTCCTTGATTGACAGCTGTGAGTGCAGGGCTCAGAGCTGGAGGAAAAATCCTCCCACTGTCCGCTTGTGTCCCGCTACTGTCAGTGAGGACAAGCTGGGAGTTGTAGTGTTGCTAATGCTAGGGGAGATGTGAGCAGACAGCATACTGAGGGAGGGGCGGAGACTTGAACAGTGAGGCCACGCCCCCTCCATTTGAGAGGAATTCAGACTTGTGATCTAAATTAAAAGTGTAATAAAAAAAATAAATAAAGGTGCTAGACACATACAAATTAGAGGTACATGGTCAGAATTAGGTACTGAGTGATATATTTAAAAAAAAAATGTGTTTTGTTGGATATGACGGGTACCCTTTAAGGACTCTTTGCCCTTAAAGGGGTTATCCAGGAAAAACTTTTTTTTTATATATCAACTGGCTCCAGAAAATTAAACAGATTTGTAAATTTCTTCTATTAAAAAAATCTTAATCCTTTCAGTACTTATGAGCTGATGAAGTTGAGTTGTTCTTTTCTGTCTAAATGCTCTATGATGGCCAATTTCTGTTTTTGCACTTTAGTTTTTTTCCTCCTCACCTTCTAAAAATCAACGCTTTCAATTTTGCACCTACAGACCCATATGAGGTCTTGTTTTTTGCGTCACCAATTGTACTTTGTAATGACATCAATCATTTAATAACAAAATCTATGGCAAAACCAAAAAATCTATATTTGTAGGGTGAAATTGAAAAAAAAATGCCACTTTGTAACTTTTAGGCGCTTCCGTTTCCACACAGTGCACTTTTCGGTAAAATTGACACATTACCTTTATTCTACAGGTCCATACGGTTACAAGGATACCCAATTTATATAGGTTTTATTTTCTTTTACTACAAAAAAAAAAATCCTAACTACATGCACCAAAATTAGTATGTTTATAATTGTCATCTTCTGACCCCTATATCTTTTTTTATTTTTTTGCATATGGGGCTATATGCAATTTTTTTGCAGCGTGGTCTGTAGTTTTTATCAGTAACATATTTATTTTGATAGGACTTTTTATTCACTTTTTATAAAAAAAAAATGTATGGTATATGAAGTGACCAAAAATTAGCAATTTTGGACTTTGGTATTTTTTTTATGTGCACGCCATCGACCGTATGGTTTAACTAACCTTATATTTTAATAGTTCGGACATTTACGCACGCGGCGGTACCACATGTGATTATTTTTATTCTTTACTACATTATTTTATTTTTTTAAATGGGAAAAGGGTTATTCAAACTTTTATTAGGAAGGGGTTAATTCCCTTTTATTAACTTTTTTTTTTTACACTTAATTTTTTTTTAGTCCCCATAAGAGGCTATAACATGCAATCTGTAGATTGCATGTACTGAGCAATGCTATGCCATAGCATAGCATTGATCAGTTTTATTGGTGCTCTGCTGCTTCAGCCTGCACGGCAGGCTTGGAGCAATAGAACACTGATTGGGTGGCAAGGAGGCAGGTAAGGGCCCCCCTGCCGTCCACTCAGCTGATCGGAATGCTGCGATTTTATCGATGATGGTCCCAATCAGCTCCGCTGAGCTGCCGGGATCGTTTCACTTTCATTTTGGACGCCGCTATCTACTTTGATCGCGGCATCTAAAGGGTTAAAGGGGTACTCCGGCCCTAATACATCTTATCCCCTATCTAAAGGATAGGGGGATAAGATGTATGATCGTGGGGGTCCCGCCACTAGGAACCCCTGCAATGTGTCATTCAGCACTCACCTTTTTGAGCTCTCTGCAGCACTGGAGGCCAGAGTATCGTGACGTGACGACTCCGGTCCCGTGTGACGTCACGCCTTGCCCCCTCAATGCAAGTCTATAGGAGAGGGCATGCGGAATGATACATTGCGGTGTCCCCAGTGACAGGACGCCCGCAATCATACATCTTATCCCCTATCCTTTGGAAATGGGACCAGGTCCTTAAGGTGTTAAGTTACAGTAGTATTCATTACTGTCTGTTTTCGCATGTAGCATTGGTACCATAGGCAGATTTTTTGGTTTTTTTATGGAAAATTACAAAAATCGCAGTAGAGACTGCGGTGCTGTACTGGGATTGGCACACTCGCTGTAAAATTGCACTATATGTGATTATGAAACGTAGAGGTACAGCAACAGTACCGCAAAGTAGCAAAAGCCAAACATGTCTCCAGTTCAAAGTAAGCTAGATGGTGGGTTCCAACTTCATTTAAGATGAGTTTTCAAATCAACTGGTGTCAGATAATTAAACAGAATTGTAAATGACTTCTACTTAAAAATCATAATCCTTCCAGTACTTATCACCTGCTGTATACTACCTAGGAAGTTGTGTAGTTCTTTCCAGTCTGACCACAGTGCTATCTGCTGCCACCTCTGTTCATGTCAGGAACTGTCCAGATTAGGAGAGGTTAGTTATAGGAATTTGCTCCTGCCTTATACATCGGCTGCAGGAGTTGGCTCCATTGCTAGCATGAGATTATAGACACATTACGGATGCTGACAAGGGGGTTTAATAGTTCTTTAAAATCTAAAGTATTGTTAGAGAGTAGTGCAGTGCATGTAATACAGAAAGTGAACAGTACAGCGTATGTAGTACAGATAATGAGCAGTACAGTACATGTAATACTGGTAGAGAGGAATACAGTACATGTAGTACAGGTAGAGAGGAGTACAGTACATATAGTACAGGTAGAGATCAGTACAGTACATGTAGTACAGAAAGAGATCAGTACAGTACATGTAGTACAGGTAGAGAGCACTACAGTACATGTAGTACGGGTAGAGATCAGTACAGTACAGGTAGAGAGCAGCACAGTACCTGTAGCACAGGTAGAGAGCAGTACAGTACCTGTAGTACAGATAGAGATTAGTACAGTACATGTAGTACAGATAGAGAGGAGTACAGTACATGTAGTACAGGTAGAGAGGAGTACAGTACATGTAGTACAGGTAGAGATCAGTACAGTACATGTAGTACAGGTAGAGATCAGTACAGTACATGTAGTACAGGTAGAGAGGAGTACAGTACATGTAGTACAGGTAGAGAGGAGTACAGTACATGTAGTACAGGTAGAGAGGAGTACAGTACATGTAGTACAGGTAGAGATCAGTACAGTACATGTAGTACAGGTAGAGATCAGTACAGTACATGTAGTACAGGTAGAGATCAGTACAGTACATGTAGTACAGGTAGAGAGCAGTACAGTACATGTAGTACAGGTAGAGAGCAGTAAAGTACCTGTAGTACAGGTAGAGATCAGTACAGTACATGTAGTACAGGTAGAGAGCAGTACAGTACATGTAGTACAGGTAGAGAGCAGTAAAGTACCTGTAGTACAGGTAGAGATCAGTACAGTACAGTACAAGAAGAAGAGATGATCCAGCGTGGGTCAGTAGAAATCCAGACTTTATTAGAACTCACAGTAAAAGCAGTAAAAGCAACCAGCAGATCAGACGCGTTTCAGGCGCATGCGCCCTTCGTCAGTGATGTCATCCATCTGCACAGGTGTCAGTTAAATACCGGACAGGTAGTGGGTGGAGAATTGGCCACCAATTAAACCACACTTAAACCGCTGACAACGGTGCAGAGGAGGATACTAATACAAAACATAGACAAAATGTTAGTAAAAGTACAAAATGCTAAAAACAATACACTAATATGCAATTTTGCACAAATGGCTTGTACAACACAGAAATATAACATGGTGAATAAAGAAAAAAACATATAAAATGTACACCAGTTATAATCGACTGTAAAAGTAGAACAAACGTGTGTGTGAATGCGGCGCTAGTAATGGAACAGCAATTCTCCCTTTAAATTCAAACCTTTCGGTGCACTAGTGCCCAAAGTGAATTGCCAGAATGCTTCGCGTTCCAATAATTTTCGCCGCACACAACCACCACGGGGTCCTATGTGAACACCTTCTATAGCATAAATTTGAAAATAATTAATGTGACCACCATGTACAGTTTTAAAATGTAAAGATGCTGCCTATCGGTTTCTTACGGCATTGCTGGTTATGTCATTGAGATGTTCCAGCGCTCTGACCCTAAGTTTCCTAGAAGTGGAGCCTACATATTTGAGTTGGCACTGCGAACACTCAATGACATAGATTACATTATGGTGGTTACAGTTAATATAATCTTTTATTTGATAATTTTTAGTTTGCTCTGCATTGGAAAATTGTGTGCATAATTTGGCATAGTTACATGTTCTACATTTTAAAACTGTACATGGTGGTCACATTAATTATTTTCAAATTTATGCTATAGAAGATGTTCACATAGGACCCAGTGGTGGTTGTGTGCGGCGAAAATTATATTTTATATGTTTTTTCTTTATTCACCATGTTATATTTCTGTGTTGTTCAAGCCATTTGTGCAAAATTGCATATTAGTGTATTGTTTTTAGCATTTTGTACTTTTCCTAACATTTTGTCTATGTTTTGTATTAGTATCCTCCTCTGCACCGTTGTCAGTGGTTTAAGTGTAGTTTAATTGGTGGCCAATTCTCCACCCACTACCTGTCCGGTATTTAACTGACACCTGTGCAGATGGATGACATCACTGACGAAGGGCGCATGCGCCTGAAACGCGTCTGATCTGCTGGTTGCTTTTACTGCTTTTACTGTGAGTTCTAATAAAGTCTGGATTTCTACTGACCCACGCTGGATCATCTCTTCTTCTTGTTTGAATCTGTGTGCACCGGGCTGGGTGCGGATCCGTGTCGGGGGCGCATTGGTGGAGCGAGCTGGATTTTCGCGAACTACACTTGCAGAGAGCAGTACAGTACCTGTAGTACAGGTAGAGAGCAGTACAGTACATGTAGTACAGGTAGAGAGGAGTACAGTACATGTAGTACAGGTAGAGATCAGTACAGTACATGTATTACAGATAGAGATCAGTACAGTACATGTAGTACAGGTAGAGAACAGTACAGTACTTGTAGTACAGGTAGAGGGCAGTGCAGTACATGTAGTACATGTAGAGATCAATACAGTACATGTAGTGCAGGTAGAGGGCAGTACAGTACATGTAGTACAGGTAGAGGGCAGTACATGTAATACAGGTAGAGTACAGTACAGTACATGTAGTGAGAAGTACAGTACATGTAGTACAGGTAGAGGGTAGTACTGTACATGTAGAGAGCAGTACCGCACATGTAATTCAGGTAGAGAGCAGTACAGTACATGTAGTACAGATAGAGGGCAGTACAGTACATGTAGTACAGCTAGAGAGCACTACAGTACATGTAGTACAGGTAGAGGGCAGTACAGTACATGTAGTACAGGTAGAGGGCAGTACAGTACATGTAGTACAGGTAGAAGGCAGTACAGTACATGTAGTACAGGTAGAAGGCAGTACAGTACATGTAGTACAGGTAGAAGGCAGTACAGTACATGTAGAGGGTAGTACAGTACAGGTAGTGAACAGTACAGTACATTAAGTTCAGGTAGCGAGAAGTACAGTACATGTAGTACAGGTGGAGAGCAGTACAGTTTTTGCACTGCAGAACAAGTGAGCAGTATGGTGTATATTGTACAGAAAGAGAGCTTGTGTGGCGTGAAAAGGTCATTGCCTGCACCCTCCACCTATCTACTCTCTTCTTTGTAAAGAAGAAAATCACAACAGATTTGGTGAGTGCCGGAGCTTTTCTTTTTCTTCCATTGATGTTTAATAATAAATGAGCCCTCACCGTTTTATGATTGTGTTAGTTTTGCACATAGTTGAATCTTAGTAAGAAATGACAGATTAGAAAGAACAAGAGAAAGGTTATTCATTTGTCTCTTCCACATGTGGATAAGTTATTGGAAACCTTTATTAAACACTAAAACAAACTGTTATGTGTTATATGACCTTTAGAGGAGTTCTGTTCATACTCTGCCCTGTATACATATGAATTGTGGCTAAGCACAAGATCAGCCGCATATATATATATATATATATTGTAAGGGATTAGGTAACTGGGTAGACAGGCACAGTTTAGTAGGCACACCGTAGAAATTGCAGTCCAAACAGCAGGAATTCGTTTAACTGACCTCAGCTAGACTGAGCGAAATGAACCTCCCCAGTAGCTGAACAATAGCGCCCCTCCCCCCTTTCCATAATAAATGACACAATGATTGTCAACCTTCTCAAGCTTTATTATATTAATATTAACATGGGTGTAAAACAAACCTCCAACCTCCTGTAGGTTGGCAACCAGAGAGAAAGCGCACTGCCAGCCGCCAGCATTGGCCGACGGGCAACTCAGCCATCCACCTCCATTATTCTAGAAATTAACTCCTGCACTGCCACAGGAGGAGCTCACGTATCCTCATACTGAGCTCTGATCCCCACCAAGCACATATAAGGCTTGCTCAATACCATCCTGCAGCCCCAATAAGAATATATCAAGCCCTATGTCATTTAGGTAAACCCCATCAAAAGACATAAGGCGACAACCAGTTGCCTGTGCCTAACCACTACACCCGAACGTGCACGGCATTCGGGAGTCCCCTCTGGGGACAATTTTGGACCATACAACAATGACTTCGGAGAAGAGTTAGATGATCCTCTCCAAGTCATTCCTCATCAGTGTGATCACTTCCGGAACCGCCATTGAACATAAATCATTTCCACCGGCATGGATAACCAAAACAAACGGTGACTGGGAGTGATCCGCAATCTGAAAAGCCTCCGCTAGCACCCGTGACCAGGGGAGGCCACCAATGCCCCTCCAATGGACAGCCAGCTGCTGGAAACCCAACGACCTAGCCCTATGAGCAGCCCGGTACACACATGAATTGCCGATGTGGGGGGGGGCGAGAACCTGAAAGAAAATCAAAGAAGCAATTCAGGTCGAACATAGCTGGCATAGGAAGCAGACTTCCATCGCCCTATCTGCTGAATTTCAGCAATGGGAAAACCCACCATTGCGGCTTCTGTAGCTGCCCCGGTCCGAAAAGAATGGGACCCATAATCCGCGGGGTGGAGGGGGGGCACCCCCGCGGCCAATAAACAGCGCTTGAAAACCGAAACAAACTGAAATCTAGTCAAAGGTGAGCCAGTACTGTGGGATAAAAAACGATCACCCACAGCCCAGACCGCCAAAAAGAAAGCTATTTAAAGAACTGGACACGACGAACCCCCCCCCCCCCCCCCCCCCGACAGCCCAAATTTGAAGCCAGGTGCACTGGCCTAATTGATCCATTTTTGAGCGCTGAATACGCAACTGAACCACATCACCCGCAACCAAAACATCCCCGCAAAAGGTCCCCCGCAACACCAGCCGAAGCGGGAAATAATTCACCCGCAGCCACAGCTGGCAGGCCCAAAACCGTGACGGACCGACTGTCCTTGCACGGTGATCCCCCAACTGACGGTTTTGACTCCGGTTTAAAAAACGTACTGCAACCGCCTACGTTTTTTTTTTAACATGGACGTCAATCGGAAATGCACATGTATACAGTTCCATACGGGAAAAACTTATACGTTTTTACTTTGCACATGCGCATTTGAATCCTAAAGTCCCCACCCAGGACCCCTCCCATTAAAAATGGACAAAATTTTCAAAAACTTATGTTTTTTTTTCTATAAAAACGGACGGAACAGTATGCACTTTTAAAAACAGTATACTGTTTAAAAACGCATGCGGTTTACTTTTTTCCATACTGTTCCATCCGTCTTTTGATAGAAAACGTATGCGGGAACCGTAGTTGAAAAACGTAGTGTGAACCCAGCCTAATACCGGGCACCAAACAAAATAGCAAAGTGCAGACAACTTGAAATGCTCTCACAATCTCCATGCACATTCCCTGTTCCCAGTCTGCATTCTCAGCCTTATATCAGGACAGTACACCCGAGGAGTGATTACCGGACAGCCCCAAACCCGGACTGTCCACCCTTCTCTCCCCACTCCAGCAACACAGGCCCTAAAAAGTCGGGTTTTATACAAACACGATTTGCTTTTTAAATGACAGAAATGAAGAACCTTGAGAACCTGTCCACTACTTCTCCAGACACTATCACAATATATATATATATGTGGTAAGAACCTGCTAGAGGAAAATATAAAAGACGGAAACCTGTTCTGACTGTTATGTGATATTACAACACATATTATCCACTAACTGTTTAACAGCTTTGTTTCTCCACAGTTCGCATCACGATCTGATATCATCTTAATATGTAATGGAGCTGAGCAAAGCAACATATTGTATTGTACTGCTCTCTATCTGTAATACATGTACTGTACTGCTCTCTATCTGTAATACATGTACTGTACTGTACTGCTCTCTATCTGTAATACATGTACTGTACTGTACTGCTCTCTATCTGTACTACATGTACTGTACTGCTCTCTATCTGTACTACATGCACTGTACTGCTCTCTATCTGTACTACATGCACTGTACTGCTCTCTATCTGTAATACATGCACTGTACTGCTCTCTATCTGTAATACATGCATTGTATTGCTCTCTACCTGTAATACATGCATTGTATTGCTCTCTACCTGTACTACATGTACTGTACTGCTCTCTATCTGTAATACATGCATTGTATTGCTCTCTACCTGTACTACATGTACTGTACTGCTCTCTATCTGTACTACATGCACTGTACTGCTCTCTATCTGTACTACATGCACTGTACTGCTCTCTATCTGTAATACATGTACTGTACTGCTCTCTATCTGTAATACATGTACTGTACTGCTCTCTATCTGTAATACATGTACTGTACTGCTCTCTATCTGTACTACATGTACTGTACTACTCTCTATCTGTAATACATGCACTGTACTGATCTCTATCTGTAATATATGTACTGTACTGCTCTCTATCTGTAATACATGCACTGTACTGCTCTCTATCTGTACTACATGTACTGTACTACTCTCTATCTGTAATACATGCACTGTACTACTCTCTATCTGTAATACATGCACTGTACTGATCTCTATCTGTAATATATGTACTGTACTGCTCTCTATCTGTAATACATGCACTGTACTGCTCTCTATCTGTACTACATGTACTGTACTACTCTCTATCTGTAATACATGTACTGTACTGCTCTCTATCTGTACTAAATGTATTGTACTGATCTCTACCTGAACCTAATGTACTGTACTGCTCTCTACCTGTACTATATGTACTCTACTGATCTCTACCTGTACTACATGTCCTGTACTGCTCTCTACCTTTACAACATGTACAGGCGCTGGGCATTAAGTCTCATTTCCAACAAAAGTCCCCCTGCCCCTCTCTGAGATACAAGCACTTCCTCTCTGTTATATCTAAATGGGGTGGGGGCAGGTTACACTGGAAGAGCATAGAAGGTGGCAGCTCTGGATTCCATAAGCTAATAAGCGGGCGACACAAGAGTGAGCAGTATAATTTACTAAACTAACACAACAAGCAACAAAACAAATACAGAATCCCATTGGCCGCCCATTAATTATTACCAATAATCCTCTAGGTCTCTGTGCAGACAACACAAAGCCAGATCTGATCCAAGCATTATTATCTCCCCATAATCCTCCATGCGGTGTATGCTGCAAATCATGATATTATAATTATTTGGATTAAAAATGTACCCCTACGTAAGAGTAACTTAGATAAATGAGAGTTATTATAGGTCATCGGGTGTTGGTATCCATCCAATAAATGGTCATCTGTACCAGTGAAGAGCTGAGGACCTTTTGGCTGTGTTCACACTGTGCCTTTTTTTTTTTTTTTGCTGCATTTTTACACAAATGTTTTTGTTTATTATGAGATTGGAGTTTTTTTTTTATCAAAAAAGAAAACACATTTTAAAAATGCAACAAATGCAATTCTTCAAAAAAAAAAAAAAATTCTTCCAAAAACAGTACCACCCCTGTCCTGTTGTGTGTGGTATTACAAGTTGGCTCCATTGACTTCAATGGAAGTGAAGCTGCAATACCACACACCACCCAAGGACAGATGGAGCGCTG
Source organism: Hyla sarda (assembly GCF_029499605.1). Taxonomy (NCBI): domain Eukaryota; kingdom Metazoa; phylum Chordata; class Amphibia; order Anura; family Hylidae; genus Hyla; species Hyla sarda. Next base: position 493,665,493 of record NC_079190.1, on the reverse strand, counting down.
TTCTTCTAAAAAAAAAATAAGCTCTGTTTTTGTCATTCTGGATGACCCCTTTTTTAAGGTACGCTTAATCTGCTGCAGAATTTCCAGTGCAGAATTTTCACAGTGGAAAATCGAGCAGCGGATCATATTGCTACTCATCGACTTCAATGAGACTGCAGCAAATCTGGAATACCTGCAGCGGATTACGTACGTGGGAGTCTACTCTAAAGGGGTATAAAATTTTTAGAAAAACATGGCTGCTTTCTTTCAAACACAGCGCCACTATTGATTACGGACCATGTCTGGTATTGCAGCCTGGAACTATTGACTTAAAGGGGTACTCTGGTGCTCTGGCGTCCTGAACATTTCATTTGCTCGTGGTGTCACGGCCACGCCCCTTGTGACGTAACACCACACCCCCTCCATTCATGTCTATGGGAGGGGGCGTGTCTATCGACACGCCCCCTCCCATAGACATGAATGAAGGGGGCGTGGTTATATAGTGGGACAAGGTGCAGATGACCTTAGGAAGAGAAAGGTATATAAGGCATTAGGGTCCTGGAATTTCGGAAAGACCACAGTAAGTGGGAAAATGTAGGCAGGGGGGCACCGACCATATGAGCCATAAATAAAGAACTATTTAATTTATTTCTGGATGAGAAACTAATATAACCTGCTAATATAATTTACTTGCTGCTGTTTCCTTCTTCACCCAACAGGAGGCGCTGTTGTCTCTGCACCTAGATGTATGGTCTGGACGGTGGGTAACGGATTTTGTAAAGTAATCATCATGCACTTAATGAAATAATTGTGAGCCAGCGCGCCCTCCCCTCCCCTCTATTACCCCCCCCTCCCCCCTTCTCCCAGTCTCATCATGTGCCGAATGGCCGGACCCTATTAACATGGTGATTATGTGCATGAGAAGCTGCCAGGGACAACGCAGCATGGACTCCATAGACCAGGCGAGCCGTTATGTAACTGGACAAACACTGCCGTCTCTGTTTGTTAGATTTGTTTCTCGAAAAGTAGGACGATGAACAGTACGGTCCTCTTTATCAGAAAAGAGAAGCTATTACCCAACTATTCCCGGAGGACTGAACGGCAAAGCTACCTGGTGTTACAGATAGTTTCTCAGCTTCATATTAAAGAATCTGATTTCTTTTTTTTCTTTTTTAGGAATTTAGAAATCTATCACCTGTAATCTGCAGAGCAAAAGTGTTAATTCCCCTGCAGCGCCTCCCCAGGAGATATTAAAGGGCACTTAGACATCTTATCCCCTATCCAAAGGGGACCCCCGTGATCTTGCACGCAGCACCCCGTTAAAATCAGTCCCCGGAGCATGTTCGCTCCGGGTCTGATTACTGTCGATCATGGGGCCGGACCAATGTCACATCACGGCTCCGCCCCCGTGTGACGTCACACTCTGCCCCCCTCAATGCAAGCCAATGGGAGGGGGTGTGACAGCTGGATAGGGGATAAGATGTTCAGCCGCCGACAAACCTCCTCCATGTATCTGTGTAGGAGAGCCATTCGGCTATCCTCCGCTCTCCCATAGAGATATCAGGAGGGGTCGTGGCAGCCGCTGCTTTATGTAGGGGTCGTGATGCAAGGCTCCCGGGAGAGCCACGGTCCCATACAGGAGATTGCAGGGGGTCCCAGCTGTAGGACCCCCCACGATCTAAAACTTATCTCATATCATTTGGAGGATATCAGCAATCCAGATATGGTTAAATCCCTGGTGAGAATTTGGTAAGTCCTGTTATCAGGCCTAGATAAAATGTAGGTTTGGTAGTGTGGATTCTTATTGTGAACACAAAAACAGAGACTTCATAAATACATTACATTACTTATCCTGTACTGATCCTGAGTTATATCCTGTATTATACTCCAGAGCTGTACTCACTATTCTGCTGGTGAGGTCACTGTGTACATACATTACATTACTTATCCTGTACTGTTCCTGAGTTATATCCTCTATTATACTCCAGAGCTGTACTCACTATTCTGCTGGTGGGGTCACTGTGTACATACATTACATTACTTATCCTGTACTGTTCCTGAGTTATATCCTCTATTATACTCCAGAGCTGTACTCACTATTCTGCTGGTGGGGTCACTGTGTACATACATTTCATTACTTATCCTGTTGTAACAATCCTACGGGCTCACCTGAGTTAGAGGACCGCTGGCTGGAAGTAGGAGTGGAGCCCAGTGGCAAGGACTGCAGGCAGGTAGTAAGTGCAGGAAGTCTGGCAGAGGCATAGTCAGTAGGCAGGCGGTGGGTCAGGGCAGGCAGCAATAAGCGTGGTCAGACAATCCAGATGGCAACGGTGGTAGCAGTTCAGTAAGTAGGGACAAAGCAGAAGAGTAGTCGGTAGGCAATTCCTGGTCAGCAGTGGACTTCAGTAGTAGCAAGAGCAGCAGATGAGGAGACGCTTGATCAAGGCTCAGGAGCTCAATAATCAGCAAGCTAGAGTGCAAGGGGCTGGACTTATATAGGGAAGTACCAGGTGTGGGGAATCAAGGGTGATGAGCAAGACTTGGCAAGACTAAGGTTACATAATAGGTTTCAGGAAGGAATGTCCAGAGAAGACGGTAGCCTAGCAAGCAGGGCCACTGCCTGGGATGTGGCCGGCCACGGGTTCGAATCCTGACACCTGTACTGATCCTGAGTTATATCCTGTATTATACTCCAGAGCTGTACTCACTATTCTGCTGGTGAGGTCACTGTGTACATACATTACATTACTTATCTTGTACTGATCCTGAGTTATACCCTGTATTATACCCCAGAGCTGTACTCACTATTCTGCTGTGAGGTCACTGTGTACATACATTACATTACTTATCCTGTACTGATCCTGAGTTATTAAAAAATGTGAATCCAGCTCCTTGGTGCAGTTGAAAGGAATTATTAATTGCTTTATCCTACAAGTGACAGACATAACAAAGGATAGGGGATAAGATGTCTGATCGCAGGGGTCCCGCCACTGGGGAACCCCGTGATCTTGGCCGTGGCACCCCAGACATCTGGCGCACGTAGCAAACTTCGCTCACGTGCCGGACAACTGTTGATGTGGGGTGGAGGCTCGTGATGTCATGCCCCCTCCCATAGACTTGCATTGAGGGGGCGTGGCCGTGACTTCATGAGCCTCCGGTGCTGCACTTGATGCTCTAAACTAACACCGGGTGCAGCAGGGAGATCACGGGGATAACATGTCTAGGGGCGGAGTACCCCATTTTAACGTTACTAATTCTTTCTCCTCCGGTCCCAGAACTTTTCCAGTGCTGGTGGTCTGGAAGCAATTAGGAAGAAACTGGGATTAGACATATGAAACCCATCCCCTCTACTACAATAAGACAAAGACCCCGTATATAATGCTTGAAAGGAAATATCTTATTCTGATCCATAAAATCAGTGAACATCCCCGTATTATCTCACTCTCCACATTGGGATTCCTTCTGAGGAATCTTCACATTGAGATAAATGTTTCCTCGGTGTCAGGTTTCTCCCATTTGTTTATATCCAGAATCGTTGCGAATAGGTTAAAGTTACATGTAGGGACAAAGTACAACCCCCTACTGAGGAGAAAGGATATAACTAGATAAATTGGTAACAGATGGACCCACTTCTGCTTTATATCTCAGGGAGTCGCCCTGATTGTTTGAGTTTTCTCCCTCTCCTCATTCTATGTCCTTTGGGTAATGACCTTCAAGAGAAAATCTGACCGCTCCATCCTCCACAGCCGACTCCACAGCCGACGCAGCCCTTAGGTCAGGATTCACACCATCCAATGCGTTGTCAGCGTCAGAGAAGCGGACTCTACGTTCGGCATTATTTCCTTGTTTGTTATGACATTGTTTTGGACGAGAGCCTGATGTTAGGATAGATGGTGGAGCGGTGGGGGTGGGGGGTTTATTCACATGTAAAGTCCAAGTGTAAACCGTATCACTCTGGTCATTAGAAGTATCTCTTCTGGATTTTCCTTTTTTCTACTCCATGATTGATTCTTCCATTGTTTTTATTTTTGTCTGATTTTTTACTTCCAGAACTTGGAATTCTCTATTGTCCTTTAACTGGTACTCCGCCTCTAGACATCTTATCCCCTATCCAGGATAGGGGATAGGGAATATGTTGTGTGATCACGGGGGTCCCGCCACTGGGACGTCACAAGCCTCCGCCCCGCATCGCCAGTCATCCGTCACAGAGAAGAGTTGGCACCCTGTCTGGGGTGCCACAGCCGAGATCGCATGGGTCCCCAGCAGCGGGACCCCCGCGGTCAGACATTGTATCCGCTATCCTTTGGATAGGGGATAAGATGTCCAGGGGTGGAGTACACTTTTAAACCCATACAAAGACACTCTCAATTTCTTTTTGTAAGGCTCATAGTTTTACCTCCTTCTCTCCCAATATATATATATATATATACAATCAGTTTTTTAGAGCATTCTGAAAGAGTAGAGTCCCAGTGTTTTTTTAGCCACAAACCCGTAGGTAGCATGTCCTCTTGATGGTAGGTAGATGGTGTTTTGTGATCCCACCAGAGCTTTCAATTCTTTGATTTGATGTGCAGATCCCAAACGTCTCTTCAAGGCTACAAGATCATGTGGAGCAGGGAGATTTAAATGGGTACTCTTCCAAACTCCTATCCAAAACATAGGGGATAAGATGCCTGATTTGTGGGGGTCCCGCCACTGGAAACCCCCGTGATCTTAGCTGTGCCCCCCCCCCCCCCCCCCCCCCAGACATCCTTTGCATGGCGGGAACTTCGTTCCATGCCGGATGACTGGCGATGTGGGGCGGAGGCTCATAAAGTCACGGTCGCTCGTGATGTCACAGCCACGCCACCGCAATGAAAGTCTATGAGAGGGGGCGTGACGGCCTCCCAAAGACTTGCATTGAGGGGGCGTGGGTGTGATGTCACAAGCGGGGGGGTGACCATGTGGTCATGAGCCTCCGGCGCTGCACCCAATGTTCTAAACAAACGCCGGGTGCAGCAGGGCGCTCGCCGGGGTCCCCAGTTGCGGAGCCCCCGTGATCAGGCATCTTATCCAAAGGATAGGGGATAAGATATATAGGGGAGGAGTACCCCCTGTAAGCCAACATTTCCCAGTTTAAACACTGTGAACGCCTTTTCCACATGGTCTGCATTGGCCTGAAGTTTTGGCAGGTTGGCCTCAGCTCCACTTTCATCCATATAGTCCATATACACAGTTTTACAGATTATATTTTATAGCAGTGTGGGACAATGGCTACACAATATTATCCCTAAAATTGTGATTACAAGTGCATATGGACAATATGGAGGCAAGAGTAGCTGAGACCAACCCGCCAAGACTTCAGACCAATGTAGACCGTGCGAATAAGGCACACACAGTGTTTGAATCGGGAAATGTCACTTAACCAGTTAAGGACAATGGACGTAAATGTACATCCTAATGCGCTGGTACTTTGCGCACCAGGATGTATATTTACATCCTGTACATGACCTGGAGTGGTACTCGCATCATGCATGGCAGGTCCCGGCTGCTATCAGCAGCCGGGAACCCGCCAGTAGTGCCAAACATCAGCAATCGCTGATTAATACAGATCAAACTGATCAAACTGATCCGATATCTATTGGGAGAGGAGGAGGTGGAACTTTGTGCCTTACAAAAGAAATTGAGGAACTACATGTATCTCTGGATGTGCTTCCCCACCCCTAGACATCTTATCCCCTATCCAAAGGATAGGGGATAAGATGTCTGATTGCGGTGGTCCCGCCACTGGGGTCCCCTGTGATCTCGGCTGCGGCACACCAGACATCCGGTGCACGGAGCGTCCTTGCCGGATGACTGGTGATGTGGGGCAGGGGCTCGTGACGTCACAGTCATGCCCCCTCAATGCAAGTCTATGGGAGGGGGCGTGACAGCCGTCAGGCCCCCTCCCATAGACTTGCATTGAGGGGGCGTGGCCGTGACATCACAATTTGGCGCTCTGTTGCTGCACCTGACGCTCTTAACGAATGCCAGGTGCAGCAGGGAGATTGCGGGGACCCCCCCCCCCCCCGCTATCAGACATCTTATCCCCTTTGGATAGGGGATATGAGGTCTAGGGGCGGAGTACACCTTTAAACCCAAGTTGTCACTTACTGATATACATCAGCAAGGCTCAAGTCCTGCAGGAACATGTGGGAACACCGTTAACACCGTTCCCATTAGCAGGACCAGCCCTCGAGTGGAAATCTTGGGTTCCCACCCTTTTTTTTTCCAGGACTTGACCCCTGTATACATATATGTCAAAATGTAGATGAGGAGCATGGAGCTTCATACAACGACAACGACCATGCCATCTGACAGTCACATAAAAAAAAAACATAATACGGGGGTATTTATCAAAGGATTTATGTGTTTTTTTTCACGTAACTTTGGCGCAATACTTTGGCGCAGTGTCTTTTTGCGCCAAAGTTTGGCGCATCTTCTCCACTGTCATTTTTACAACTTTCTGAAAATCACACGGTCCTGAGTATCCTAAGTATAGGGGATAAGTTTGAGATCGCGGGGGGTCCGACTGCTGGGGCCCCCTGCGATCTCCTGTACGAAGCCCCGACAGCCCGCGGGAAGGGGGCGTGTCGACCTCCGCACGAAGCGGCGGCCGACACGCACCCCTCAATACAACTCTATAGCAAAGCTGAAGCGCTGCCTTCGGCAATCTCCGGCTCTCCCATAGAGATGTATTGAGGGGGCGTGTCGGCCGCCGCTTCTTGCGGAGGTCGACACCCGCTATCTGGCCGGAGAGCCTGGCCCCCGTACAGAGAGATTGCAGGGGGCCCCAGCGGTCGGACCCCCGCGATCTCAAACTTATCCCCTATCCTTAGGATAGGGGATACGTTTTTCACCACTGGACTACCCCTTTATCTTTAGTCAGTAATTCATCATTTGCGCCAATCGATCTTTGGCGCAATTTTGGCGCAAATCCCCGCCAAGAAATTTTGCACATGGAAAACACACTTAGCAATGTCAGAACATGTAAAGGCGTCAAAATACATTAAAAAAATTTTTTTTGTGAAAGCAGCGACGCCTCCGGGGCTGCTCAATACTATCCTGCGACGTAGTTGTCTCTGAGGAACCTTCACCCTCCGTTGAGTCAGCATTGGACATGGCGCACAGGTTCAGGAAAGGTAAAGCACTAAAGCAGTGGTCTCCAACCTGCGGACCTCCAGATGTTGCAAAACTACAACTCCCAGCATGCCCGGACAGCCAACGGCTGTCCGGGCATGCTGGGAATTGTAGTTTTGCCACATCTGGAGGTCCGCAGGTTGAAGACCACTGGACTAAAGTAACAAAAAAAAAAAAACTACCCAAGTTGAAAATAAAATCCATTTCACATGGCGGCTATAAACCCCACAAAAGAAAATAACTCATGTCGCTTGCTGATATACTGCAGGAGGGACTCCGAAATGGCTGCACAAGGGGTAAAATACGCGTCCTCTGTGGGGGTAAGTTCTGTGTAAAGGGCGCTGCGAATGGCTGATTTCAACATTTGCGCCAAAATTACTAACAACCTGCACCAAATGATAAATTTGGTGCATGTCCACGAAAAACCAAAGTGAAAAAAAAGGGTAAAAAGAAACGGTCAACAGGCGAAATTGATAAATACCCCCCATTGTGTATAGCCCTATCCTATCCTATGTGCATTGTTAAAATAAAACACCTCAGATGGAAATAGGTACCATGGGGGAGATTTATCAAAACCTGTGCAGAGGAAAACTTGCCTAGTTGCCCATAGCAACCAATCAGATCACTGCTTTCATTTTTCACAGGCCTTCGTAAAAATGAAAGAAGCAAGCTGATTGGTTGCTATGGGCAACTGGGCAAGTTTTCCTCTGCATAGGTTTTGATAAATCTCCCCCCATATTTGTAGGCACCGTCCACAACTATGTCCAAGCCTCGCACATACCCAGTCCTTTACTATACATCCATTGACACATAATACACGGTCCCTGGCTGTAGTCTGTGTCTATTATTAATGTGCTCTCTGGAGTCCTAAAGTTCATATCAGGTGTTTGAACAGTCGCTATGGATGGTGTAATTGTATACATGTATATGTGGCGGGGAACTGTCAGAGTAAGAGACCAACAGATCCACACGCCGAGGAAAAATTCTATTTAAAAAACGAAAAGAATTCAATTTAAAACTCTTACAAAAATAAACCTTGACGTTTAAACCATATAAAAAATTACCTTATAAAATTCACTCTTGACTTTCCTGGGTTTTGGATATTTAATCTCTTAAGGACCCAGGACGTCCCCGGACGTCCTGGCGGTTTCCGGTCCCTGCCGCGCGCCGGGCAGAGATCGTAAGCGGATGCCTGCGGAAATGCTTCAGCAGGCATCCAGCGCAAACGCCGAGGGGGGCCATGTAGGCCCCCCATGTCGGCGATCATCGCAAATCGCAAGGGAAATCGCCCCTCCGATCTGCGGCGATACCGGGCTGATCGGGTCCCGATACTTACCTCGTCCCTGAAGACCCGGATCCCGGCGGCGGAGGCGACAGGTGAGTGGATCTTCGGCGGCGGAGCGGGACCTTTGCAGCAGTCCAGACCGCCGTAAAGCGATCTGAACTGATCCATCTGGTCCCCTTATACTACAACTCCCAGCATGCCCAGACAGCCCTTGGCGTCTGGGCATGCTGGGAGTTGCAGTTTTGCAACATCTGGAGGTCCACAGTTTGGAGACCACTGTGTCCTTCCAAATGTTGCAGAACTACAACTCCCAGCATGCCTGGACAGTTTTGGCATACTGGGAGTTGTAGTTTTGCAACATCTGGAAGGGCACAGATTGGGAACCACTGTACTAGTGGTCTGCAAACTGTAGTCCTCCAGATGTTGCAAAACCACAACTCCAAGCATGCTGGGAGTTGTAGTTCGGCAACATCTGGCTCTAAAGATGTTGCCGAACTACTACTTCCAGCATGCCTGAGAATGTTTGGGAGTTGTGGTTTTGCAACAACTGGAGGCACACTGGATGGGAAACATTGTGTGTTTCCTTACTCCGTTTTTCCCAACTCGTGTGCCTCCAGCTGTTGCAAAACTATAACTACCAGCATGCACTGATAGACTGTGCATGCTGGGAGTTGTAGTTTTGCAACAGCTGGAGGTTCCCCCCCCCCCCTGTGAATGTACAGGGTACATTCACTTGGGCAGGGGGCTTACAGTGAGTATCAGGCTGCAAGTTTGCGATGCAGCAAATTTTGCACGGCAGCTCAAACTCGCAGCAGGAAACTCGCTGTAATCCCCCGCCCGTGTGGCTGTACCCTAAAAACACTACACTAACACAAAATAAAATAAAAAGTTAAAAACACTACATTTAAACATACCCCTACACAGCCCCCCTCCCCTCCCCAATAAAAATAAAAAAACGTCTGGTACGCCACTGTTTCCAAAATGGAGCCTCCAGCTGTTGCATGCTGGGAGTTTTGCAACAGCTGGAGGCACCCTGTTTCGGAATCACTGGCGTAGAATACCCCTATGTCCACCCCTATGCAAATCCCTAATTCAGGCCTCAAATGCGCATGGCGCTCTCACTTTGGAGCCGTGTCGTATTTCAAGGCAACAGTTTAGGGCCACATATGGGGTATCGCCGTACTCGGAAGAAATTGCCTAACAGATTTTGGGGGGCTTTTTTTCCTTTAACCCCTTAAGAAAAGGTGAAGTTGGGGTCTACACCAGCATGTTAGTGTAAAAAAATAAATTTTTTACACTAACATGCTGGTGTTGCCCTTTACTTTTCATTTTGACAAGAGGTAAAAGGGAAAAAAGCCCCCCAAAATGTATAATGCAAATTCTCCCGACTACGGAGATACCCCATATGTGGATGCAAATTGCTCTGGGGGTGCACAACAAGGCCCAGAAGGGAGAGTGCATCATGTACCTTTGAGGTGATTTGCACAGGGGTGGCTGATTGTTACAGCGGTTTTGACAAACGCAAAAAAAAAAAAAGTGACCCCATTTCGGAAACTACACCCCTGGCGGAATTTAATAAGGGGTGCAGTGAGAATTTACACCCCACTGGTGTCTGACAGATCTTTGGAACAGTGGGCTGTGCAAATTAAAAATTTCGTACAGCCCACTGTTCCAAAGATCTGACAGACACCAGTGGGGTGTAAATTCTCACTGCACCCCTTGTTACGTTCCTCAAGGGGTCTAGTTTCCAAAATGGTGTGCCATGTTGGGGTTATTTTGCTGTCCTGGCACCATAGGGGCTTCCTAAATGCGACATGCCCCCCGAGCAAAATTTGCTCTCAAAAAGCCAAATATGACTCCTTCTCTTCTGAGCATTGTAGTTCGCCCATAGTGCACTTCAGGTCAACTTATGGGGTACCTCCATACTCAAAAGAGATGGGGTTACAGATTTTGGGGGGTATTTTCTGCTATTAACCCTTGCAAAAATGTGAAATTTTGGGGGGAAACACACATTTTAGTGATTTTTTTTTTTTTTTTTACGTATGCAAAAGTCGTGAAACCCCTGTGGGGTATTAAGGCTCACTTTATTCCTTGTTACATTCCTCAAGGGGTCTAGTTTCCAAAATGGTATGCCATGTTGGTATTTTTTTAGCTGTCCTGGCACCATAGGGGCTTCCTAAATGCGACATGCCGCCGAGCAAAATTTGCTCTCAAAAAGCCAAATATGACTCCTCTTCTGAGCATTGTAGTTCACCCGTAGTGCACTTCAGGTCAACTTATGGGGTACCTCCATACTCAGAAGAGATGGGGTTACAAATAGTGTTGCTCGCGAATATTCGCAAAGCGAATTTTATTCGCGAATATCGCATGTTCGCGAATTAGCTAATATTCGCGAATATAGCACTATATATTCGTAATTACGAATATTCTTTTTTTTTTTTTTCCACAGTACACATCACAGTGACCATCCCTCTCTGCTTCCAGCTTGTGTGGTGTAAAGAAGGCTCTAATACTACTGTGTGAGACTGGCGTGCGAATTTTCGCATATGTGAAAATTAGCATATGCGAATTTTCGTTTATGCTAATTTTTATTTATGCTAATTTTTATTTATGCTAATTTTCGCATACGCGAAGTTTTGCGTATGCGAAAAAAGAATGAGGATATTACGAATATGCGAATATTCGCGACTATATGACGAATATTCGTCCATATATTCGCGAATATTCGCGAATTCGAATATGGCCTATGCCGCTCAACACTAGTTACAAATTTTGGGGGGTATTTTCTGCTATTAATTCTTGCAAATTTGGGGGGAAACACACATTTTAATGAAATTTTTTAATATTTTTTTACATATGCAAAAGTCATGAAACACCTGTGGGGTATTAAGGCTCACTTTATTCCTTGTTACGTTCCTCAAGGGGTCTAGTTTCCAAAATGGTATGCCATGTGTTTTTTTTTTTTTTTTTTTTTTGCTGTTCTGGCACCATAGGGGCTTCTTTAATGCAACATGCCCCCCAAAAACCATTTCAGAAAAACGTACTCTCCAAAATCCCCTTGTCGCTCCTTCGCTTCTGAGGCCTCTACTGCGCCCGCCGAACACTTTACATAGACATATGAGATATGTGCTTACTCGAGAGAAATTGGGCTACAAATATAAGTATACATTTTCTCCTTTTACCCCTTGTAAAAATTCTAAAATTGGGTCTACAAGAACATGCGAGTGTAAAAAATGAAGATTGTGAATTTTCTCCTTCACGTTGCTGCTATTCCTGTGAAACACCTAAAGGGTTAAAACGCTGACTGAATGTCATTTTGAATACTTTGGGGGGTGCAGTTTTTATAATCGGGTCATTTGTGGGGTTTTTCTAATATGAAGACCCTTCAAATCCACTTCAAACCTGAACTGGTCCCTGAAAAATTGGAAAATTGCTGCTGAACTTTGAAGCCCTCTGGTGTCTTCCAAAAGTAAAAACACGTCAATTTTATGATGCAAACGTAAAGTAGACATATTGTATATGTGAATAAATTTTTTTTTTTCGAATATCCATTTTCCTTACAAGCAGAGAGCAAATTTTGGGATTTTTCACCAAGAAAGGATGCAAGTATCGACAAAATTTTACCACCATGTTAAAGTAGAATATGTCACAAAAAAACAATCTCGGAATCAGAATGATAACTAAAAGCATTCCAGAGTTATTAATGTTTAAAGTGACAGTGGTCAGATGTGCAAAAAATGGCCGGGTCCTAAGGTGTAAAATGGCTGGGTCCTTAAGGGGTTAAAGGGGTACTCTGGTGGAAAACTTTTTTTAATTTATTTTTTTAAATCAACTGGTGCCAGAAAGTTAAACAGATTTGTAAATTACTTATATTAAAAAATCTTAATCCTTCTAGTACTTATTAGCTGCTGAATACTACAGTGGAAATTCTTTTCCGTTTGAAACAGTGCTCTCTGCTGACATCACGAGCACAGTGCTTTCTGCTGACATTTCTGTCCATTTTAAGAACTGTCCAGAGTGGAAGAAAATCCCCATAGAAAACATATGCTGCTCTGGACAGTTACTAAAATGGACAGAGATGTCAGCAGAGAGCACTGTGGTCATGATGTCAGCAGAGAGCTCTGTGTTCCAAAAAGAAAACCATTTGCTCTGTAGTATTCAGCAGCTAATACATTCTAGAAGAATTAAGATTTTTAAATAGAAGTAATTGACAAATCTATTTAACTTTCACCAGTTGATTTAAAAAAAAAAAAAAAGTTTCCCACCGGAGTACCCCTTTAAGCCCTTCTTCCTGCATCAATGGCTAAGGATCCAAAAGCAGGAAGGGTGTCCTGTCTTAGGCCAGAAGGGGTGCTGGTCGGGGGACAGAGCAAGAGAAAAGGAGGAAATCAGAGCAGGAGAGATGGTGACAGAGCAGGGACATGGGGAGATTGGGACAGGAACAGTCTGAGCAGGGGAGATGAGGGATAATCTAAGAAGGGGAGATAGGTAAAGGACAGCGGACACAGATCTGGGTAGATAGGGACAAAAGAAAGGACAAGGCCACATAGACAGAGCCATGGGGATGACAGACTATTGTGAATAGGTTGGAGGGGAGTAGCAGAATACACAAGTCCCTGCACCAGTTCTGTCTAAACATAAATCTCCCAAACAAATAATATCTTGTGCTTTCTATCCATAATTAATGTGATCATACAACAGACCGACCATACAGCAGGGCGACCATACAGCAGGGCGACCATACAGTAGACCGACCATACAGCAGACTGACCATACAGCAGGGCGACAATACAGCAGGGCGACCATACAGCAGGGCGACCATACAGCAGGGCGACCATACAGCAGGGTGACCATACAACAGAGCGACCTTACAGCCTGGCGACCATACAGCAGGGCGACCATACAGCAGACTGACCATACAGCAGACCGACCATACAACAGACCGACCATAGAGCAGGGCGACCATACAGCAGACCGACCTTACAGCAGGGTGACCATACAGCAGACCGACCATACAGCAGGGCGACCATACAGCAGACCGACCATACAACAGACCGACCATACAGCAGGGCGACCATAATGCAGACTGACCATACAGCAGACTGACCATACAGCAGGGCGACCATACAGCAGACTAACCATACAGCAAGGCGACCATACAGCAGACTGACCATACAGCAGACCCACCATACAGCAGGGCGACCATACAGCAGACTGACCATACAGCTGGGCGACCATACAGCAGGGCGACCATACAGCAGACTAACCATACAGCTGGGCGACCATACAGCAGGGCGACCACACAGCAGACTAACCATACAGCTGGGCGACTATACAGCAGGCTGACCATACAGCAGACTGACCATACAGCAGGGTGACCATACAGCAGACCGACCATACAGCAGACCGACCATACAGCAGACCGACCATACAGCAGACTAATCATACAGCAGGGCGACCATACAGCAGGGTAACCATACAGCAGACTGACCATACAGCAGACTGACCATACAGCAGACTAACCATACAGCAGACTGACCATACAGCAGACCGACCATACAGCAGACCGACCATACAGCACACTGACCATACAGCAGACTGACCATACAGCAGACCCACCATACAGTAGACTGACGATACAGCAGACCGACCATACAGCAGACGACCATACAGTAGACTGACCATACAGCAGACCGACCATACAGCAGGCCGAACATACAGCAGGCCGACCATACAGCAGACCGACCATACAGCAGACCGACCATACAGCAGACCGACCATACAGCAGACCGACCATACAGCAGACTAACCATACAGCAGACTAACCATACAGCAGACTAACCATACAGCAGACCCACCATACAGCAGACCAACCATACAGCAGACCAACCATACAGCAGACCAACCATACAGCAGACTAACCATACAGCAGACTAACCATACAGCAGACTAACCATACAGCAGACCCACCATACAGCAGACCGACCATACAGCAGACCCACCATACAGCAGACTAACCATACAGCAGACCGACCATACAGCAGACCGACCATACAGCAGACCGACCATACAGCACACTGACCATACAGCAGACCGACCATACAGCAGACCGACCATACAGTAGACTGACCATACAGCAGACTGACCATACAGCAGACGACCATACAGTAGACTGACCATACAGCAGACCGACCATACAGCAGGCCGAACATACAGCAGGCCGAACATACAGCAGACCGACCATACAGCAGACCGACCATACAGCAGACCGACCATACACCAGGCGACCATACAGCAGGGCGACCATACAGCAGACCGACCATACAACAGACCGACCATAGAGCAGGGCGACCATACAGCAGACCGACCTTACAGCAGGGCGACCATACAGCAGACCGACCATACAGCAGGGCGACCATACAGCAGACCGACCATACAACAGACCGACCATACAGCAGGGCGACCATAATGCAGACTGACCATACAGCAGGGCGACCATACAGCAGACTGACCATACAGCAGACCCACCATACAGCAGGGCGACCATACAGCAGACTGACCATACAGCAGACCCACCATACAGCAGGGCGACCATACAGCAGACTGACCATACAGCTGGGCGACCATACAGCAGGGCGACCATACAGCAGACTAACCATACAGCTGGGCGACTATACAGCAGACTGACCATACAGCTGGGTGACCATACAGCAGGGCGACCATACAGCAGACTTACCATACAGCAGACTGACCATACAGCAGGGCGACCATACAGCAGACCGACCATACAGCAGACCGACCATACAGCAGACTAACCATACAGCAGGGCGACCATACAGCAGGGTAACCATACAGCAGACTGACCATACAGCAGACTGACCATACAGCAGACTGACCATACAGCAGACCAACCATACAGCAGACCGACCATACAGCAGACCGACCATACAGCACACTGACCATACAGCAGACCGACCATACAGCAGATGACCATACAGTAGACTGACCATACAGCAGACCGACCATACAGCAGGCCGAACATACAGCAGGCCGACCATACAGCAGACCGACCATACAGCAGACCGACCATACAGCAGACCGAACATACAGCAGACCAACCATACAGCAGACTAACCATACAGCAGACTAACCATACAGCAGACTAACCATACAGCAGACCCACCATACAGCAGACCGACCATACAGCAGACCCACCATACAGCAGACTAACCATACAGCAGACCGACCATACAGCAGACCGACCATACAGCAGACCGACCATACAGCACACTGACCATACAGCAGACCGACCATACAGCAGACCGACCATACAGTAGACTGACCATACAGCAGACCGACCATACAGCAGACGACCATACAGCAGGCCGAACATACAGCAGACCGACCATACAGCAGACCGACCATACAGCAGACCGACCATACAGCAGACCGACCATACAGCAGACTAACCATACAGCAGACTAACCATACAGCAGACACACCATACAGCAGACCGACCATACAGCAGACTGACCATACAGCAGACGACCATACAGCAGACGACCATACAGTAGACTGACCATACAGTAGACTGACCATACAGCAGGCCGAACATACAGCAGGCTGACCATACAGCAGACCGACCATACAGCAGACCGACCATACAGCAGACCGACCATACAGCAGACCAACCATACAGCAGACCAACCATACAGCAGACTAACCATACAGCAGACCCACCATACAGCAGACCCACCATACAGCAGACCCACCATACAGCAGACCAACCATACAGCAGACCGACCATACAGCAGACCCACCATACAGTAGACTGACCATACAGCAGACCGACCATACAGCAGACGACCATACAGTAGACTGACCATACAGCAGACTGACCATACAGCAGGCCGAACATACAGCAGGCCGACCATACAGCAGACCGACCATACAGCAGACCGACCATACAGCAGACCGACCATACAGCAGACCGACCATACAGCAGACTAACCATACAGCAGACTAACCATACAGCAGACCCACCATACAGCAAACCGACCATACAGCAGACCCACCATACAGCAGACTAACCATACAGCAGACTGACCATACAGCAGACCGACCATACAGTAGACCGACCTTACAGTAGGGTGACCATACAGCAGACGACCATACAGCAAACGACCATACAGCAGACTGACCATACAGCAGGGCGACCCTACAACAGGTTGACCATACAGCAGACTGACCATACAGCAGGGCGACCATACAACAGGTTGACCATACAGCAGGGCGACCATACAGCAGACTGACCATACAGCAGGGCGACCTTACAGCAGGACGACCATACAGCAGGGCGACCATACAGCAGACTAACCATACAGCAGACTAACCATACAGCAGACTGACCATACAGCAGACCGACCATACAGCAGACCGTCCATACAGCAGACCGACCATACAGCAGACCGACCAAACAGCAGACCCACCATACAGCTGACTAACCATACAGCAGACTAACCATACAGCAGACCGACCATACAGCAGACCCACCATACAGCAGACCCACCATACAGCAGACTAACCATACAGCAGACTAACCATACAGCAGACCGACCATACAGCAGACCGACCATACAGCAGACCGACCATACAGTAGGGTGACCATACAGCAGACGACCATACAGCAGACGACCATACAGCAGACAGACCATACAGCAGGGCAACCATACAGCAGACTGACCATACAGCAGGGCGACCTTACAGCAGACTGACCATACAGCAGACTAACCATACAGCAGACCGACCATACAGCAGGGCAACCTTACAACAGGTTGACCATACAGCAGACAGACCATACAGCAGGGCAACCATACAGCAGACTGACCATACAGCAGGGCGACCATACAACAGGTTGACCATACAGCAGACAGACCATACAGCAGGGCAACCATACAGCAGACTGACCATACAGCAGGGCAACCTTACAGCAGACCCACCATACAGCAGGGCGACCATACAGCAGACTACCCACACAGCAGGGCGACCATACAGCAGGATGACCATACAGCAGACTGACCATATAGCAGACCCTTACAGCAGACCGACCATACAGCAGGGTGACCATACAGCAGGGCGACCTTACAGCAGACTGACCATACAGCAGACTGACCATAAAGCAGGGCAATCATACAGCAGACTGACCATTCAACAGACCAACCATACAGCAGGGCGACCTTACAGCAGGGTGGTAGCGCCATAGATGACACCATCAATAATCCCAATGACAGACAAATAAATAAGATGAGATGTTCAACAGCACCCAATCCACCACAAGAGAAGGTCCTGATCAATCAGAATTTAGAATTATCGACAGACCTTACACCTACTACCATATATCATATTAAGAACTGTCCAGAGCAGGAGAAAATCCCCATAGCAAACATATGCTGCTCTGGACAGTTCCTAAAATGGACAGAGATGTCAGCAGAGAGCACTGTGGTCATGACAGAAGAGAAGTTCAAAAAGAAAAGCATTTCCCCGGTAGTATACGGGCTGTACCCTATTAAGTACTAAAAAATTTTTTTTTATTGATTTAAAAAAAAGTTTTCCACGGGAATACCCCTTTAACTTTCCAGTAAACAAACTGAGAAGGATAGATAGACATAACAGAGATGCAGGCATATGCGTATACATTTAAAGGACAAATGCAAATAGGCAAACAATGAAAAACAGTATAAAAAAAAGATAATTAAAAAAAAGCAATAAAAATATGTAAAAAAAAGGAAACTAAAAATAAAAATTATAACGTACAATTACTTAATTATATGCATCACCCAATTATAAAAATTACAATGTTAATTTAACTGCATAATATTTTAAGGTTTCAACAACAATAAACTATAAAAGTAACTATAAAAATTATAAAGTATTATAAAAAGGATAATAAAATCTATAGTCATCTGGCATCATTATGCAAAAGTAACCATAAAAGCAATATATAATTAGGGGCGTGGCCTGGCAGCTGTACCTAATGGCCGCTTGAAACTAACGCTCTGCAGCTAATGCTCACAAAGCTACTGATCCTGCCTCTTAACGACGCTACTTGCTACTAGATTTGGCCCTGACAGCGCTATGATACCTCCCGGCAGGAAGCGACAGAACAAGCCAGGCGAGAACATGTTAAAACAGTTTGGAAAGCTGGGTGCCCAGGGAAACAAAGATGGCGCAGACTCATCGCTCTCTCCCTCACTCTCCCCGGCTGCCGCTCCTTACCGCCCGCCCTCTCGTCTACCTCAGCGGCAGCCCGACAGGACCCTCTCTAGACGAGGGAGCTCCACGGCGACGACCAGAGTGAGCCCCGCTGGACGCTTACCGCTTCAGTGGGTGGCTCTAGTGAGGGGAGACGGATCTCCTGCAACAATGGCGTATGGTGAAGATGGCACGCTGCCGCTTGATCAGGGGGAGATTGCTGCTACCCTGAGAGATGTAAGTGACTCTCCCCATCATCTCACCTCTTCGCCCCAAATCAGCCCGGTGAAGCTGAGGCTTACTAATACTAATGGGGATACCTGGGCAACTGACTCTCCTACCTCAGGCTGCTCTCACGATGGAGAGGCGAGTGGCATGAAGCATTGAGATCTGATGCGGGCGTTCTCTGTATTCAGGAGACGCATGTGTCCACTGCTAACCTTCCTGATTTGCGCCACAGAAGATTTCCTGTGGTTCTCTCGTCTTCATTTCAGAAGAAAAAGTGTGGGGTTATGATTGCTTTCAGTGATAAAAATAACTCCTACCATTAGTTCTCAGTTTATAGACCCACAAAGTAGATATATGATTGTTGTTTGCTCCCTCAATAATGTGCAGTACACGATTGTTAATGTATATGCTCCACACACCCGCCAACTGAGATTCTTTACCAGAGTTTTAAAGAGAGCTATATCTATGCAACAGGGAGCACTGATATATTGCGGAGATTTCAATACTGTTGTTTCTCCGTCCTTGGACCAGTCCTCCGTGGATGCCAGGCGTGCCTTCTATCTAGATGACCTCTTACTCAAATACGATTTATATGATATTTGGCGTATTCAGCATGCCACTGAGCGTGATTAAACACACTGTTCGGCTAGGCACCATTCCTTCTCAAGACTCGACTTTGTTCTTACCGATAGGTCCTTAGTGGATAGAGTAGCAAAATCTGACATAGGAGTGCGGACGTGGTCAGACCATGCTCCAGTTACTATTATGATAACTGAGGCATTACCACAAAAGAGCGACTTTGTATGGAGGGCAAACACACACCTGATAGCTCACTCCTCCCATTCTCAATTTTTAGATGGGGCACTGTTGGATAATTTTTCCCTTAATGTTACTTCGGACGTGAGCCCCACCAGTACTTGGCTGGCCCATAAGGCTGTCATCAGAGGCTCCTTTATTCAACTAGGTGCTACTTTAAAAAAGCAAAGAACTCTTGCAATCGATGAATCTCTTAATAAGTTAAAGACACTAGAAGCTATGCAAAAGTCCTCCTACACGACTGACACTGAAAATCTTCTGTGCTCAGAGAGACTCCATCTTAGGCGTTTATTGCTTTACGGTTATGAGAGGTCGCTCAGGAAGACTAAACTTTCTTTTTACCATCAGGATAACAAAACTGGATCTCTTCTGGCCAGGAAGCTGAAACCGCTTACACATCGACATCGCATAGCTGTGTTAAAGCATCCTAGGACTCAAGTACCGCAGTTGTCCCCCCCGCCAGATAGCCAATGCCTTTAAAGATTATTATGAGGCGCTCTATAATTTGAATGCGGACTCTGCGTGTTCGCAGCCCACCCAAGAGAGAATTGACGCTTTTCTTTCCTCTTTGTCCCTCCCTAAGCTTCCACCTTCTGCCTTGCTTTCCCTAAACGCCCCTTTATGTCAGTGGAAATTACTACCGCTGTTAAATCCTTGCCGAACAACAAAACTCCTGGCCCAGATGGTCTCCCTAATGAATACTATAAAAGGTTCCTCCCAACTTTACTGCCCCATTTACTGCCAGTCTACCATAACGCTGTGGAGACTGGGAGAATGCCACCTGAACTGTTAGACGCCCTCATCACCACTAACCAAGCCTCCAATTACCGCCCAATCTCCCTCCTTAACGGAGATGCTAAAATCTACGCTAAAATCTAGCTATGCAATTGCGACCTTACTTGCCTGGATTACTTGGTAGAGAACAGGTGGGATTTACCTTGGGCCGCCAGGCTCCAGACAATACTAGGAAAGTCTTATCTCTTTTACAACACTGTGAACGCTCTAAATTTCCCTCTATTTTTTTGACGTTGGATGCAGAAAAATCCTTCGACAGAGTGAACTGGCTTTACACCTTCTCGGCTTTGAAATCTTTTGGTCTTGAGGGTAATATTCTCTCCGCTATACAGGCATTATATTCAAACCGTGTGGTGAGTGTCTATACTACTGGCCGGTTCACTCTGTCGAATGGCACACGACAGGGCTGCCCCCTTTCACCCCTGATATACCTCATGACTATTGAGCCATCAGCCCAACAAATTAGATCGTGTGCTGCGGTTTTGGGGGTCAGAGTGGGAGACCTGGAGCATAAACTGGCTCTTTTTGCTGACGACGTGCTGCTTACATTGACCGATCCTGAACCTTCCCTGACAGCCCTTTTCCAAATATTAAGTTCCTTTAGCGAATTAACCTAGCCTTACCGGTACACAGCCCTTGCTAAACTCCCTGAAACCTAAATTTCCTTTAGATTGGCAAACTCAGTATATCACATATCTTGGTATTCAACTAACCTCCCCCACCTCTCTAACGTTTCAAACCAACTTCCTTCCACTCTTAACCACTCTTTCCTCTTCGTTTGCTACTTATAACAAACATATTCTCTCTTGGTGTGGTCGTCTAGCAGCTTTCAAAATGCTGCTTCTGCCGAAATTAATGTATCTATTTCGTACCTTACCAATTTCCATACCTGCCTCTTATTTTAAGACTATAGATAGATTACTTGACGACTTTATATGGCACGGTAAACACCCTAGACTGTCTAGGAAAATTATGAGGCATGGTAGCCTGGCGGGGGGACTAGGTCGTCCTAGTATCGAATGTTACTATAAGGCTTGTGTGTTGGATCAGATGAAACATTGGTGGCTGGGTAACACGTGCAAATTATGGGTGTTGCTGGAACAAGCATACAATGTCAATTGCTCCTTGAAATCCAGAATGCTTGCAATACTTTCCATACACCGTTGCCTAAGACACATTTAACATCTATTGACGTTTCGGACAAAGTATGGAAATTTAGCCTTGAAAACTTCCCTAATCTTATGACCTGCCCACCTAGACATATCCCGATAGAACAACTATCTCTAGCAATTCCAGACTTAGATGTCTCTACTTGGAAATTAGCAGGCATTCACTCTGTAAAAGATGTCTTAGACGACACGGGTACAGTGCATTTTCAATCCCTTAGAGATCGGTTTGCTATTCCCCACAAAGACTTTTATAAGAGTCTGTAGATAAGGAGTTTATTAGCCACTGGATGGCTGGATTCCTTTAAAATCCCTGCTCGTCTATTGGGGACACTTAATGCTTCTGCTGCTTCAATGAGAGGCATATCCTTTTTTTGCGATCTTCTCGACGATAAATCTACCATTGAGCCGCTACTTTATATGGCTAAATGGGAAAAGGATCTTGATATGGTAATCTCACTGGAGCAATGGCAAACTACTTTTGAATTCATCAAACGTTTCTTTAAGTGTGTGACACATCAGGAGGCTTTTCTCAAAACCATACACAGATGGTACTTTACTCAGAACAGACTTCACAAAATGAATGCTTCTTGCTCAGAGTTATGTTGGCGGGGGTGTGGATGGGTGGGAACGATATTACACACGTTATGGCAGTGTCCTGTATTGCAATCGATGTGGGAGGGGATTGGGATGGTTATTTCTAGGATGTTGGGCAGGGAGGTACTTCTCACTCCATCACTGGCTCTCCTCATGATAGGCCTTGACACACTGCCGCTCATGTTTTCATGTCCGCTGAGCTATCTATAAGTAAAAAATGGAAAACTGCTCACATTCCTACACTATCCGAAATACTTTCTTATGTTAACTTAACTTGCGACTATGAACGTGCCTTTGCCCTGGCTAATGGCCGAGACGCCACTTTTTTTTGAAGAATTGGGATGTGTGGATGAGGAGCCCACACTATGTTTCATTGAAACTTGATGTTCCTTCCTATGTGCCATGATACTTTCCTCCCACTTCTTTCTTTTCTTTTCCTTTTCTTCTCTTCTCTTTCTTCTCTTTGGGTGTTCACCGGGATGTTCGGAATCCTGACTCCTCTATATGTTGTCCAACTCTTAAAGTTGGCTATTGCTGGTTATGTTTATTAATCCGTATATACTATGGGTTCCTTCTGTTATGTGCCCTGCAGGATGGATATCAGGACTCTGTGTCTCCTTTACTTTGGTATCCTATGAGACTCGAACTTACCACTGGACGACCGAGATTACTCTACTCTATGCAGTGGACACTGTACTGACTGGTTCTATGTTTCCCTCTTATGGGATTTGTGTATTACTCTTGATAGCCTATTATGTAGGCCATGGTTTGTTTTTCATTTCTATATGCTTATATTTTTTGTTGTTTATTGTTAAAATAAATAAAAATTTTAAATGTAAAAAAGCAATACATAATGAAATTAATATAAAACATTTAAAAAATATAATTGAAAAAATAAGTAAGCTAAAGAAATATCAAGTATAATAAAAAGAATCAAATAATAAAAGGAATAATTATCATGCAAAAATTGCATATAAAGAAAAATATTATTATTAATTATATTTCAATACTATTTAATTCATAATTTAATTATTTTAATTATTTAATAATATTTCAAAAAAGAAAGTTAATAAAAAAAAATTAAATAATAGGAAAAAACTAATAACAAAGTAGTAAATAAAATATATATATATTGTATAAAACAGAATCATAATAATATAATAATTATAGTTATCATTCCAAAATTAAAATATAAGGAAAAATAAATATATATATAGTATAAAAAAAAGAGGATTGCAGCAGCACGCATTGGTCAAGAAAATTGAGGCTCTTAGCACACTTTTTGATCAAAACGTGTCCCCCCCCATCCACCACGGGGAGGTGGCCTCATTTAGGATGGGACCCTAGCACAAATTCTGAGCCTAACGCTCAAATATCCACTCCCCTCTGCTGGGCATATAGCCTCTGACTGGGTGACATGCTGGATCCATAAACAATTTAAAACTCCACCTGTGTTTCTTTTTGCTTATATATATATATATATATAGAGAGAGAGAGAGAGAGAGAGAGAGAGAGAGAGAGAGAGAGAGAGAGAGAGAGAGAGAGAGAGAGAGAGAGAGAGAGAGAGAGAGAGAGAGAGAGAGAGAGAGAGAGAGAGAGAGAGAGAGAGAGAGAGATTGATTCTGAAAGTTTGAGTAATAAATATATTTTAAAAAGGAATACTACATATAGGGTACAAAAAACTGATATAATAATGAAAGAGATACTGATCATACAAAAATAGGAATATAGCAAATAAAATTTAATATGAATACTAACAACTAATATGCAAAACAAAAAGGAATAATCTTTAGGATGCCAAAAAATATAATAAAAAAAAATTATATATATAAAATGGCAAGATAATACTAATAAGTATTAATAAAAAAATACAAAATATAGGAAAAAATAAATAAATATATATATATATATATATATATATATATATATATCAAAAAGTAATACAATATTAATACTATTTAGAAAACATAATTATCATGCAAATAAGATCTAAATATACCCAGAGTCCCTTTTGGATATACAATAAGTTTGAGTCAACACTGTGAAGAAATATGCGTACCTGTATTCTGATGATATTAGTAATTATTCCCATACAGTATACTGGTTATTAATATGTATCTTAATGCTCCCATATGTACAGTATTTTTCTATTATTTGAAAATAAAAGGCGCAAATTCATGAACTGTATATTTGCATTGTGCATCCCTCTTACAAAGAGTCCATTTTATTTTAATGTTATGATATCACCCTGGATAGGAATAGATGGAATCTCTCCTACCTTACAGATCCTGCGTCCCTCCGGCTCCATCATGGAGGATAGACCTTTTTGGATTTGTTTGCAATCACTGACAATAAGGACTAGAAACAAACAGAGCTAAAAGCTGCAGAGCGTCCTTCCCCTGGAGATGTAGAGAATGATCTGCTCATTTATATCAAGGGAAGGCGGTAAGGGACTGTGTATAAAGTGACACAATACACTGAAGCTGCGCAAGGGGGAGGGAGAAGTTCTCAGGCTCAGCTTGTGATACAGAGAAGATAGGATTACTACAATGGAGGCTGAAACCTTGTAAAATAGGACAAAAAAGGAGGCACACTACCGTCTATACTCGAGTATAAGCTGACCCGAATATAAGCCGAGGCCCCTAATTTCACCCCAAAAACCCAAGAAAAGTTATTGACTCGACTATAAGCCTAGGGTGGGAAATACATCATCCCCCCATGTCATCATCTCCCCCTGTTATCATCACCCTGTCATCATCCAAAACCCTGTCATTAACACCCCTGTCATCATCACCCTGTCATTTTCACCCCCGTCATCATCCCCCCCATCATCATCACCACCTGTCATCATCCCCCCATCATCATCACCACCTGTCAATCCCCTCAGTGTTCTTCAACCTGCGCATGAACGTCCCTGTGTGTCGTCGTCAAGGCAACGTCACTGGTCCCGGGCTGGCCCGGAGCGAGCAGAGAAGAGGGCCTCCCGGTGAAAATGTACAGTGCGGATGTACAGCGCGGAACGACTAACCCTCCCCACCGGACGGTCCCTGCAGCAGAGATGGCCCGAACCAGCTCACCCTTCCTTCCCACCGAGGGGAGGTGAGTAGAAAACTGAAAAGGGGGGGGGGGTCTGGATGATGACGAAAGCCCGCACAGTGGTCTTCAACCTGCGGACCTCCAGATGTTTCAAAACTACAACTCCCAGCATGCCCGGACAGCCGATGGCTGTCCGGGCATGCTGGGAGTTGTAGTTTTGCAACATCTGGAGGTCCGCAGGTTGAAGACCACTGATGAAGGGATTGACAGGTAGAGAGTTCACTCGAGTATAAGCCGAGGGGGGCGTTTTCAGCACGAAAAATCGTGCTTAAAAACTCGGCTTATACTCGAGTATATAAGGTACCTTTAGTCCGCTCAGCTGCATACATGGCTTCTGGCTATGCTGGTCTACTCATCATGAAGAGTTGCAGTGGTGGTGCTCAGGGTGACCAAGGGAAGATCCTCAGTAATACCACAATCCATAGGAAAAAAAAACTTAGATATAAAGAGAGATGCCACTCACCACTTTTGGTAAATGTGTGTCACGTATCGTGGTACATTCAGGTAACCAGTGCAGATGCAGGTGTGGTATCCCGGTACCGCATCCTATACGGTACCTATATGTCTGTGGGTCCCCATAGCCAGAGTCCCCAGGACGTAGGGGTCCACGTTATATAGTCTGCCCTTGTCACCTCTATTCAATATAGTAAATCAGTAGTTTACTCAAGGTTTATGTAAAGATAGTGATATACATGTAAATAAATGGTTAATTACCTGTTCCAGGACCTGTGGGTCACATGACTAGGTGAACTCTATGGTATTTCTGCTTTAGGACCTTTGGAGGTCCCTTATGACGTATGCAATCCCATCATACTGTGTAACAGTGAATGACAGGTATTCGGACCAATCAGATTCACCCCGCCCCCTGCCCATATAAGGGAGCGGCAGCCAATGTTCTCTCTCTTGTTCCTGGGCTGGCAAACGAGAAGGATCTGCGCAGCTATTATCGCAGTGAGTTAGGCCCGAGCCTTGCGGCAACGGCTGAATCTATTCAGAATCGTGAGTGTATCAATCCCAAGCACTCTGCGAGATCACCGGACCTTATCTATCCCCTAAATCCGGACGGATCTGCAATAATTACCCTAAATTCAGAGACTTGTAATATTACTCAAGGTCCACAACAACTGTCAGTCACTGAGCAATATAGAGACTGTTTATATAAGACTGTCATTGTGCATTGGATTTACCGCAAGCACTTAAGTAAAGTTATTCAAGTTCAAGTTCAACTTCCTTGTGGACCTTCAGTCATTTCATGCACCTGTCGTTTCTGGGAAGGGCGGCGATAGGCCGGAGAATTACCTCAGCATACTAGCCCTCAGCCTGGCGTCACGAACTATCGGGTTAATATTAACCCTTCATATACCGAAACAACATCCCCACTACTATACACCCCCCAAGGCTCACCACACAGGGAAGCTAACAGGGGGCGCCAGCTGTTTTGCGGCATTTACCGCCTCGTCTGGGCAGCTCCCCTGCACCTGTACCTGTACAACATGTCTTGTTTACCGATTGGGGTGAGTGCCGTCGATCTGTATTTAATTGTATTACTTTAACAGAGCCAAGAAGATCATTGATCTTGTCCATCGCATTTATCTGATACCCAAAACTTCCCGATAAATATAAATCCCTAACCTAAGAAATCCTTCACAATATCTTTATTCTGGTAAGGCAGGATGAGGTATATAAAGACCCTTTCACTGCAGTCAAACCTGACCACTAAATTTCATACTTTATTAGAAAATACTTAAAGGGGTACTCCAGTGGTAAAGATTTTTGGCTATATTGCATCTTCTTTTAATGTTCATGTTTTTTGCAATTGACATGTATTATACGTTTGTGTAGCATGTGTCTTTTTTTTCTTACCTGTTTGTGGGCCAGGAAGTTCTGTAGTTCTGTGTTGGATCTCGTACTGTTGTCCGCAGTGTCAGCCATGTTAGGATTAGGCTGTGGACAACGCGTCAGAGCTCTTTTGTTTTCTCTCTGTTCTTTTAGAACTGCATGAGAGAAATAAGCCACGCCCCTCATATCCCCCTCCTGGAGGACGCAGGTGTGCGTGAGAGTAATAAGCCACGCCCCTTAATCTCCTCCTCCTGGAGGACGCAGGTGTGCATGAGAGAAATAAGCCACGCCCCCTCATCTACCTCTCCTGGAGGACGCAGGTGTGCATGAGAGAAATAAGCCACGCCCCCTCATCTCCCCCTCCCGAAGGACACATGTGTGCATGAGAGAAAGAAGCCAGAGCAGGGGGAGAGAGAGGACGTACACAGCTCCTCATCTCCCCTCCCCCTGTTCTGTCTTCTGAGGATGCAGGTCTGCACTGAAAGTAAACAGAGAAGGTAAGAGGGTTATGTGAAGGGATAACAAGGTGCACGGGCTGAGGATGTATAGACTGCAGGGGAATGAATCTCAGACTGGGGATGATTTCTATGTGTAAAGGGGGGGGGGGACATTGGGCATGCTGGGAGTTGAAGTTTTGCAACAGCTGGAGGCACACTGGTTGAGAAACACTGTCCTAGCCAATTCAGCATACACATCATGTTACACCAGTGTTTCCAAACCAGTGTGCCTCCAGCTGTTGTAAAACTACAACTCCCAACATGCCCTGACAGCCTTTGGGCATGCTGGGAGTTGTAGTTTTGCAACGGCTGGAGGCACACTGATTGGGAAACACTGGCCTAGCCTATTCAGTATATTACAAACAAAGTGCATTGTTTCTCAACCAAGGTGTCTTGAGTTGTATCAAAACTACAACTCCCAGCATGCCCAGACAGCTTTTGACTGTCCGGGCATGCTGGTAGTAGTAGTTTTGCAACACCTGGAGGCACCCTGGTTGGGAAACACGGGTGTATGCCTTATAGAAGTGTGGTGAACTACAACCCCCAGGAGACTACAGAGGCAGCATGCTGGTGTTATACCACAGACTGAAGACTCCTGAATGACACATGCTGGGAGTTGTGGTCCCTTTTGTGTGTGTATGACAGTGTATCCCAACCAGGGCTGATTATATTAGTGTGCTGTGTATAAGGGGGCTGACCCGGGAAAATAGTAGGGTGGGTATAGGGCGGAACAAACAAAAAAAAAAAAGGAGCCGCCCCAAACCAGCAAGGCATGTGGCATGCTGGGATTTGTAGTTTTCAGCACAGCAAGAAACAGGAAATAGAAGCAAAGATAGGAAAACAAAGTGGGGGATAAAAAGACAACAAAGAACGGAAATAGAGTAGGCTAAACAACAAATAGGGTAAGTCACATATGGAAAAACACGTTGACCACCGGAGTACCCCTTTAAAATCAATGTAGAGCCACCCAGCATCACCAGATAAAGAAAGTCATCCCGGTGGGACTACATCACCCAATAGGAGCGGCGTGCGAAGCGACGTGATGACGGCGACGCAGAGTGACGATCCAGGGAAACGGTGATGGTCCGGAGCGGCGGGGACACGTGAGTATAACTTTGTATATTGCTATTGCACGGATCCCTCAACGTACGATAAATTTCAAGTAACGATGGTCCATTTGGAACGAATTACCATCGTATGTTGAGGGAACACTGTATTTACTAAGCTTTCCCTACATTTTGTACTTTTCCCTACATTTTGTACTTTTCCCTACATTTTGTACTTTTCCCTACATGTACTTTCCCTACATTTTGTACTTTTCCCTACATTTTGTACTTTTCCCTACATGTTGTACTTTCCCTACATTTTGTACTTTTCCCTACATTTTGTACTTTTCCCTACATTTTGTACTTTTCTCTACATTTTGTACTTTCCCTACATTTTGTACTTTTCCCTACATTTTGTACTTTTCCCTACATTTTGTACTTTCCCTACATTTTGTACTTTTCCCTACATTTTGTACTTTTCCCTACATTTTGTACTTTTCCCTACATTTTGTACTTTTCCCTACATTTTGTACTTTTCTCTACATTTTGTACTTTTCCCTACATTTTGTACTTTTCCCTACATTTTGTACTTTCCCTACATTTTGTACTTTTCCCTACATTTTGTACTTTTCCCTACATTTTGTACTTTTCCCTACATTTTGTACTTTTCCCTACATTTTGTACTTTTCCCTACATTTTGTACTTTCCCTACATTTTGTACTTTTCCCTACATTTTGTACTTTTCCCTACATTTTGTACTTTCCCTACATTTTGTACTTTTCCCTACATTTTGTACTTTTCCCTACATTTTGTACTTTCCCTAAATTTTGTACTTTTCCCTACATTTTGTACTTTTCCCCACATTTTGTACTTTTCCCTACATTTTGCACTTTTTCCTACATTTTGTACTTTTCCCTACATTTTGCTTTTTTTTTTTACACGTGCTCTGATCTGTCGGGTTTTCTTCAGTTCAACCTTTTCTGTGGAAATCTTAGTAAATATATTGTGTTTTTGTTAAAATGTCTGGGACACGCCCCTTTTTGGTGGTCACACCCTCTCTCCCAGCCAGCCCCGCCCATTTTTGGGGTTTTCTAAGTAAAATGGAGAGAGAGAGAATCTGGCGCACAACCCAACAAAACATGTCGGGTTTACAATAGTAGATCAGGGCCAATGTCCGTGATACCTATGGAGTAAATTGCACTGTACCTCGTGTTGGGAGTATTCCTGCTTCCGTCTAGTGGAAATGGCAATAAGATAATGCTTCATAGGAATCCGGTCTTCCAATATTCATTAAAGGGGTACTCCAGTAGAAAACTTTTTTTTTTTTAAATCAACTGGTGCCAGAAAGTTAAACAGATTTGTAAATCACTTCTATTAAAAAAATCTTAATCCTTCCAGTACTTTTTAGGGGCTGTATACTAAAGAGAAATCCAAAAAAAGAAATGCATTTCCTGTGATGTCCTGACCACAGTGCTCTCTGCTGACCTCTGCTGTCCATTTTAGGAACTGTCCTGAGCAGCATATGTTTGCTATGGGGATTTTCTCCTGTTCTTGACAGTTCCTAAAATGGACAGCAGAGGTCAGCAGAGAGCACTGTGGTCAGGACATCACAGGAAATGCATTTCTCTTAGTATACAGCCCCTCAAAAGTACTGGAAGGATTAAGATTTTTTTAATAGAAGTGATTTACAAATCTGTTTAACTTTCTGGCACCAGTTGATAAAAAAAAAAAAAAAAAAAAGGTTTCCACGGGAGTACCCCTTTAAGTTATAATCCGTATTAATGACTGGTGATTACAACCAGAAGCCTGCAGTTCTAATTCACAGTGCTGGGAGATCTGCCCCAGCCGGCGGCGACTCAACCAGTGTGATGCCCGCGGGTTGCAGGATAAGCGAAGAGGATAGTGACCCCACTACTGGTGCTCAGCTAGTCCAAAAAGATTGCCAATGCTATTCGGAAGGAGTGAGCCTTCTTTTCTCAAGAATGATACTGTCTGGACCATCTAGCTTCTTATACAAACCGCGGCGTCAGTGTTAAAGGGGTACTCCGGCGCTTAGACATCTTATCCCCTATCCAAAGGATAGGGGATAAGATGCCTGATTTCGGGGGTCCTGCCACTGGGGATCCCTGTGATCTTGCACGCCGCACCCCGTTGAAATCAGTCCCCGGAGCGTTTTCGCTCACCGTTGAGGTGGGTGCTGCAGCCGAGATCCCGGGGGTCCCCAGCAGCGGGACCCCCGCGATCTGACATCTTATCCCCTATCCTTTGGATTGGTGATAAGATGTCTAGGGCAGAGTACCCCTTTAATGCCATATATCCAATTGAATAGATATGTTTACGTATGGTTCCTATAACCAGGCATCTTCCTTCAGTTGGAATATCATTTGATGCCATTATAAGGAGATTAAAAGAAGAAATAATCCAGCCACATAGCAACGTCTTATGCTGCTTTTTATATATTACTTTTGTATAGTAAATAGTATCGCATTTATCGGGGTATACCACGCACCGGACTATCGGTAGCGGCGCCCCATTGCCGGCGCCGATAGCCAGGGGGAGAGAAGCGGCGCCGACAGCCAGGGGGAGAGAAGGGGCAGCGGCACCCATTGCCGGCTCCGCTGCCCCGTTGCCTCCCCCCATCCCCGGTGGCATAATTACCTGGGTCCGGTCCGCGCTGCTCCAGGCCTCCGGCGTGCATCCCCTGCGTCGTTGCTATGCACGGCGCGGCGCACTGACGTCATACGCCGCGCCGTGCAGCGCATAGCAACGACGAAGGGGACGCACGCCGGAGGCCTGGAGCAGCGCGGACCGGACCCAGGTAATTATGCCACCGGGGATGGGGGGAGGCAACGGGGCAGCGGCGCCGGCAATGGGTGCCGCTGCCCCTTCTCTCCCCCTGGCTATCGGCGCCGGTACCGATAGTCAGGGGGACAGAACGGGCAGCGGCGCCGATAGCCAGGGGGTGAGAAGGGCCGGCAGCAGGGCTCTAGACCCCAGGGAAGGCAGGGGGAGAGAAGCGGGCAGCGACGGCCTCTCTCCCCCTGCCTTTCCTGGGGCGGTATCGGCGTATAACACGCACATAGACTTTAGGCAAAAAATTTTAGCCTAAAAAGTGCGTGTTATACCCCGATAAATACGGTATATAGCAAATAGTTCAGCATTAAAGGGGTACTCCGGTGGGAATTTGTTTTTTTAAATAAACTGGTGCCAGAAAATGAAATAGATTTGTAAATTACTTCTATGTAAAAATGTTATCTCTTCCAGTACTTATCAGCTGCTGTATGCTCCAGAGGAAGTTGTGTAGTTCTTTCCAGTCTGACCACAGTGCTCTCAGCTGACACCTCTGTCCATTTTAGGAACTGTCCAGAGCAGGAGAGGTTTGCTATGGGGATTTGCCCCTGCTCTGGACAGTTCCTGACACGGACAGAGGTGTCAACAAAGAGCACTGTGGTCAGACTGAAAAGAAACTCAAAAAAGAAAAGAACTTCCTCTGGAGCATACAGCAGCTGATGAGTACTGGAAGGATCAAGAAGTAATTTACAAATCTGTATATCTTTCTGGCACCAGTTGATTTAATTAAAAAAATTTCCAGCGGAGTACCCTTTATAAGTCCACAAAGCATCAACGTGTTAAAGGGGTACTCCGGTGAAAAACTTTTTTTTTTTTTTTTTAAATCAACTGGTGCCAGAAAGTTAAACAGATTTGTAAATTACTTCTATTAAAAAATCTTAATCCTTCTTGTACTTATTAGCTGCTGTTTACTACAGTGGAAATTATTTTCCGTTTGAAACACAGAGCTCTCTGCTGACACCTCTGTCCATTTTAGTAACTGTCCACGGTTAAAGGAAATCCCCATAGCAAACATATGCTGCTCTGGACAGTTCCTAAAATGGACATGAGATGTCAGCAGAGAGCACTGTGCTCGTGATGTCAGCAGAGAGCTCTGTGTTTCAAACGGAAAAGAATTTCCACTGTAGTATACAGCAGCTAATAAGTACAGGAAGGATTAAGATTTTTTAATAGAAGTAATTTACAAATCTGTTTAACTTTCTGGCACCAGTTGATTTTAAAAAAAAAGTTTTTCACCGGAGTACCCCTTTAACACGTTGATGCATTGTGGACTTAAAAAGGGTACTCCGATGGAAAACATTTTTTATTAAATCAACTGGTGCCAGAAAGATATACAGATTTGTAAATTACTTTTTGATCCTTCCAGTACTTATCAGCTGCTGCATGCTCCAGAGGAAGTTCTTTTCTTTTTTGAGTTTCTTGTTTCTTTTCAGTCTGACCACAGTGCTCTCTGTTGACACCTCTGTCCGTGTCAGGAACTGTCCAGAGCAGGGGCAAATCCCCATAGCAAACCTCTCCTGCTCTGGACAGTTCCTAAAAGGGACATGAGATGTCAGCAGAGAGCACTGTGCTCGTGATTCAGCAGAGAGCTCTGTGTTCCAAAAAGAAAATAATTTCCTCTGTAGTATTCAGCAGCTAATAAGTACAGGAAGGATTAAGATTTTTTAATAGAAGTAATTTACAAATCTGTTTAACTTTCCGGCACCAGTTGATTTAAAAAAAAAAAAGTTTTTCACCGGAGTACCCCTTTAACACGTTGATGCATTGTGGACTTAAAAAGGGTACTCCGATGGAAAACATTTTTTATTAAATCAACTGGTGCCAGAAAGATATACAGATTTGTAAATTACTTTTTGATCCTTCCGGTACTTATCAGCTGCTGCCGGAGTACCCCTTTAAAGGTGAAAATCCACTTCCCTTCAACCCTGGACATTTCTGCCATATAATCCCCACCTCTCCAATGGGGATTAGACCTTGCGATTCCATGTAAAATTGAACCACTGAATGACGATTCGTGTTTCTGTTTGTAATGTTTGGAAAGTGGATGACCTTCATACCCCCTCCTGATATTATATACATGTTCCTTGATTCTAGTAGATAATGTCCTTTTTTCACGTACCACGTAGGTTTTGCCACATGGGCAATTAATGCCATAGATAACACCTTTACTTTTACAGTTAATGTGAGATTTAATTTTAATTAACTACGGTAATCTCCACTTTTAACAAATAGCTTTGGGACCGTATTACCTGTGATTCTACAAGGGTTACAGAATCGGTATGGGTAACCAATTTCTTTGGATTTCTAAAGGTAGGTGCCACTATATTACCTACATTTTGTGCCTTTTTAAATACAAAGACAGATCGAGGAGGTAGATATTCTCCCACATCTGTATGAGTGAGTAAAATATTCCAGTGTTTATTGATTATCCGTTTGAATAATAAACTATGTTTTGTGGTGATAATTGGTAGCTTCATTTCTTCTTTTATCTCACCTATCTTATTATCACTACTTTCCTCTTTATTTTTAACAGATCATATCTATCTGTATTAGTGATTTCCCTCACAATGATATTGAGTTTGGTCCTATCATATCCCTTCTGTTCAAATTTGTTTTACAGTTTTTCAGATTCCTCTTTAAAGTCTACCAGTCGGCTGACGTTACGTTGACGCATAAATTGTGTTTTATGTTTTATGCTGTATGTGTTTTCTGTTGTTTTATGCTGTATGTGGTTCAGGGATCATAAAACTAAAGACAGGTTCCCTTTAGAACCATTTGCAGCACATCTTTTCAGGTAATGTACTTATCAAATGTCTGTTTGCTGGTAAAAAGATTTAAAGGGGTACTACCGTGCTGACAACTTAGCCCCTATCCCCTAAAGGATAGGGGATAAGTTTCCTGATCACGCGGGGTCCCGCCGCTGGGAACCCCTATGATCTCGCACGCAGCACCCCGCTGTCATAAGGCCCCGGAGCGAACATCGCTCCAGGTCTGATGACTGCCGATCACGGGGCCGGAGTATCGTGATGTCATGGCTCCGCCCCCATGTGACATCACGTTCTGCCCCCTCAATGTAAGTCTATGGCAGGGGCGAGACAGCTGCGAGCCGTAACATGACGATACTCCGGCCCCGTGATCGGCAGTAATCAGAACCGGAGCGATGTTTGCTCCGGGGCCTGATGAGAGCGGGGTGCTGCGTGCAAGATCACAGGGGTCCCCAGCGGCGGACCCCGCATGATCAGGCAACTTATCCCCCTATGCTTTAGATAGGGGATAAGTTGGTAGTACCCCTTTAAAGGATGAAGTAGTGAGGCCTACTAATGCAGATAAGGTGTTGAGATGATTCATATGGATAACAGAGGTGGAGATGTGACCAGTGGTCTGCTGTGTTAGGAAGCAAAATACATGGTGGGGGGTTTGGGTTGCAATTGATGGAACCCCGAAAGATCACCAGAATGAAGGAAATGGTCACCTAAGTGATTGGAGCGGCAGCGTGCAGGCTCGGCCACAGCCCCAAGCACTGTCTGAGACTTCCGAACATAATGGAGTTCAGCTCTCTGCAATGTTTAGAAATCCCATAGCTGTGGCCAAGCATGTGCGCTGCTACTCCATTGATTCAGGGACAATTATATATACATAAATAAATAAATAGATAGATAGATAATGCATACACA
The DNA here is from genome assembly GCF_029499605.1 of Hyla sarda. Taxonomy (NCBI): domain Eukaryota; kingdom Metazoa; phylum Chordata; class Amphibia; order Anura; family Hylidae; genus Hyla; species Hyla sarda. The sequence continues at coordinate 493,630,216 of NC_079190.1, read as the reverse complement.
GAAAATCTGCAGCACTCCAGGAACAATTCAAAAGTGATTTATTGTCCCATGCAAAAACAGTGTCACAACGTTTCACCGGTCTCTCACCGGCTTTCTCAAGCATGCAAACAGTGAGAAGTGCCAAATATTTATGTAAAAAAGAGGTAATCAATTAACAATCAAGTGATACAATAATTAAGATAAAAACAATACAAAAAAAGAATAATAATACAGTACAGTATAGTTAATATAAAATGCATTATATTGTGTTCTGTGTAAACTCTGATAATCAAAGTGCCGATCTTCATATAGAAGTTTGTACATGTGCAAAAATGCATGAGACAGTATAATTACATAATCTGTGCAAGCAGGAGTACGGATGAAAACAATTAAAAGAAGAGGAAGAACGTCACACTCACCGCTATTCACCACCATTACGGCGTCTCCATGCTTGCCAAATACTATGTGTTGGCTTAGAAACCTGTATGGCCAATGGCGTATCCGCTCCCTGCACCACGTGACTGGCGCAGGCACGCATGCACAGTGCAATACGGCGCCAGCAGCGGCCATCTTGGTGTAGGGAAAGAAGTGCCCACAGGCCAACCAAGATCCCCTGCGATCTGGGACCTCTCAGAGATCGATGTCCCAGACTATACCTGAAATTTTCCGTAAGGGCCCGAAATCTAAGATGGCGCCGATCCCCACACAGGCTTCCTGCCAGGAGCCGAAGGAGGAGGAGAGCATAGCTGATACTCCTCAGATGGTAGACTCGGCACCGGACCCTCTCACCCCTGCCGACATGTACCGTACCATACAAGGTATGTTCAAAACTGAACTTTCAAGGGCAGTAGCAGAATTCACCAAGCAAATAGGGGACTTAGGCCATAGGATTGCGGACCTGGAGATTAAGACGGACGATATAGCTGAGGCCCTGGAGTCTGAGCGCCAAACCTGTGAGGATCATGCCGACCGCCTGGACCTATTGGAATTAAAAATTGAAGACCTGGAGAATAGGTCTCGAAGGGCCAACATAAGAATACGGGGCTTGCCGGAGTCTCACACTAACCTTTTTAAGGCGCTTTTACCTCAGGCTGATCCTTGTTTGTTCCGCATGGACCGCATTCATAGGGCCTTAGCTCGCCCCAAAACGCCAGACACCCCCCGTGATGTTGTACTGCGCCTACATTATCCTGAGGCCCGTGACCGTTTACTGCAGGCTGCCCGTAATGTTGAACCCCTGCCGGGGTTACCCTCCTCGGTCCATATGTATGCTGACCTGGCCCCGTCTACACTAGAGAGGAGGAGACATATGCGCCCTGTCACTCTTACTCTACAAAAAGCGCAAGTGCGCTATCGGTGGGGGTTCCCCTTTAATCTGCAATTTCAGCTCCGCTCTACGTTTTACACAGTGCGTACACCGTAGGAAGCAATGGACATTTTGAAAAAGGAAAATATACCTTATGAGGAATCTGTGCCCCTACCACAGCGGATGGCTAAAATTAGGAAGACATGGCAGCAGATGGACTCTCCCTACAAACGTCACCAACCTTTGCACCAGTTGCCGGGATGACTGCCTACAGATATTTCTCTATGTTTACGTGCTATTGGCTTAAGGACGCTATCCTGAGTACCGAGGGACTGTTAAGCTCTACTAATTTCTCATGAATAGTGGGCGGCCTGTTTTCATGTTTTTCCTTTTAATTATATTTTTCTGGGGTTGCTGCCCCTCTACGTTCCCGTTCTCTTGTAGAGACTATGTTTCTAGTATGGGTCCGGTTCACATGGGACTACTAACAAGGACTGTATTCTATAACATGTATAATCAACTTTTGGCCCTCTGGAACCGAGGACATGGGGATTTAGATTTTGTTTATATGGGGATGTTCTATGATTACCTGTGTTCTTATGGGCGGGACATGCCCCCTTCTATGGGCTAAGGTATAGCTGTTTTTTTTAGCCAGGTGGACATCACTTGGACGTATAGCTCTCCCTCGGGTGGACTACCATGTTGCCCCACATGCAGAGGATTCGGGGGCTACGGGGGACTATGTGCCCATTGGGGTCCCCCCTGGCTCCCGGCCCCTAGCTGCTTGAACTGTTAGGAGTCTTTATGACTATTGACTGTGACTTAATTGGGTTCTCCGTTCTTGTGTTTTTGGGGTTTCTCCTTCCCTTCCTTTCCCTTGTCTTTTTCTACTTATCCGTGGCCATTTTTCCTTTCTCCACTACAGTGGGTGCATCTCCCCACTTTCTTCTCCTTCTATGCTTGCCTCTGCTTTGCTAATTTTTGTCCTTATGTGTAAGGTGATATCTCACAATGTCAGAGAGCTCAATTCCCCGATTAAGAGGAAAAAAGGCTATGCTGGACTACCTCAAACACAATCCGGACGTGCTTTGCATACAGGAGTCGCATTTTACCACCTCTTCTTATCCAAAGCACATCCATGCTAGCTATTCACGAGTTTATATGGCCTCATATACTTCTAAATCGAGAGGAGTGCTGGTCATGCTGCACAATGCTTTCCCTTTCACCTTACTTAAAACACATGTGGATGTTGAGGGTAGGTACTTGATTCTAGAAGGCACATACCAGGAGTCTCGGCTGTGTATAATTAACTCTTATGCACCGAATGATGACCCGTTGGATTTTTTTGTCCATTTAGCCTCCAAATTACAAGACATTGACTATGCTCATCTTATATGGTGTGGGGACTTCAATATGGTATTGAATGGGGTGCTTGATAGGTCCCACACGACTGCTTTTCGCAGAACAGGTACGCAGCAGAGACTCCTGAAGGATACCCTGGCTTCGCATGAATTGGCGGATGCGTGGAGGGAGCACAATCTGGCGCAGAGGGGGTACACGTACTATTCTCCAGCACACTCACTGTATACCAGAATTGACTGGATCCTGGCGTCGACCTCCTCTCTGCCACATTTACTATATGCCAGACATCTACAGTGTGCCTGGTCGGACCATGATATGGTGTATGCCCAGTTTGCCTTTGGAACTCGCTGCTCCACACCATATGCATGGCGGTTAAATGAATCATTGTTATCATGCCCACATATCCACATAGCTATTGAAGAGGCTCTTACTTCTTACTTCTGTACTAACTCTGTTTCTCCCTCTGATGTTGGTTGGACCTGGATGGCCCATAAGGCGTTCATTAGGGGTACACTCTCTGGCCGCTAGTCTAAAAAAAATAGAGATTGAATACGCAATCTACCTTGGAAAATAAGCTGGCTAGACTGGTTACCGCACACCAGCTATACCCACAACCATATTTACTACAAGCTATTAGAGCCACTAGATTACAACTTGATGTGGTGCTCACAGACTGCACCGAGCGGTGAGGTGGACACAGGCCACCTACTATAAATGGGCGAACAAGCCAGACAAGCTTTTAGCCACCATGCTACGGCAAAGACAACGAATAAATAGGGTTCAATCGATTCAGCTTAAACCTCGAGTGCCCACTTCTAATCCTTCCCGTATATATGACGTTTTTCACTCTTTCTATTCTTCCCTGTATAAGGAGCGCTCTTCTCCCCCTTCTTCCACCACTATCTCTGCTTTTCTTGACTCCATTCCACTTACCTTCTCTATCACCCTCTGATAGGGAGTCCCTTAATATCCCTGCGTCGGCCGAGGAGGTGGATCAATGTATCTCTGGCTTAAAATTGGGCAAAGCCCCTGGCCCTGATGGCCTCTCGGCCCTATATTATAAAAAGTTCAGTTCTATCACATTGTCTCTTTTTGCAACAGGATGCTCTCTGGCTCCCCTATGCCCCCTGAGTTTCTTACTGCATCAATTGTAGTTATCCCCAAGCCCAATAAGGATCCCCTGCTCCCTTCCAATTATCGCCCTATTTCCCTGATTAATTTGGACACTAAGCTGTTTACTTCCATATTAGCCCTCAGAGTGAATAGATTTCTCCCCGATTTGGTCCATAATGACCAAATGGGGTTCATTCCTGGTCGTCAAGCCCCAGATAATATTCGTAAGGTCCTTGATGTGATTCACTGGTCTTCTTCGACTTCGGTCCCCTTGACATTGTTGGGGCTCGATATTGAGAAGGCCTTTGACTCCATTTCATGGTCCTATTTGTTTGCGGTTCAGGAGAGGATGGGATTTTTGGGCCCGTTTATGGCATCTCTACATACATTGTATTCTTCCCCTAAGACTTATCTTAAGCTCCCTTCCTCCTCCCCGGGCCCCATTGTCATCGAGCGGGGTACCCGCCAGGGGTGCCTGCTATCGCCTGCCTTATTCACGTTGGCCATGAAGCCACTGGCGAGTGCCCTAAGACGAAATTCAGACATATCGGGAGTAGATATAGCCGGATCGGTTTACAAGGTCAATTTATTTGCGGACGATCTGTTATTAACCCTTACGAACCCCCTGATTTCCATCCCCAATGTGTTTGCGGTCCTAGATAACTTTTCACTTGTCTCAGGCCTAGTGATTAACAAGACTAAGTCGGAGATATTATTCTGTAACACCCCCAGGTCGACACAGGATCTTATTGGTCTTAACTTTAATCTCCACTCCACTACTTCTTATCTTCCCTATCTCAGGATTTCTCTTCCTTCTAACGTTGCTTCTCTCTATAAATTTAACTACCCTCTCTCTTTAGGTCCCTACAGGCTGACATGGCTAGATGGAACCTCCCTCATATTTCTTGGCTGGGCAGGCTCCATTCTTTCAAGATGGTACTTCTTCCTAGACTTTTATATCTTTTCCAAACCCTACCTATTCCTATCCCCCTACCTGAACTCCAGGCACTCCAGGTTGATATTTTTCATTTCATTTGGCGAGGCCTTCACCCCCGGATCCCCAGGGTTATCATGTATTACCATAAAAGTGTTGGGGGACTATCTGTCCCCAATCTCATAAGTATTATAGAGCGGCTCGTCTTGCTCAATTATTGTTATGTAATGCCGGTTCAGGTGCACCTCGCTGGCTTACTCTTGAAAATGCTCTACATTTCCCCCCATACTCTGTGCTCGCTTGTGTGGTCGTCCTGTCTATACCTACACCCCCCCCCCCCTCTGCTCTCCTCTCTCGCTACTCATTGCTCTTGTGGCGTTCGGTCCATTTCAAGATACCTCTCCAATCTCCTCTGTCCCCGGCCTTACCTATTTTTCATAATCCACTCTTTACGCCAGGCCTACACACGGGTACATTTCACTGGTGGGTCCTCAACAAACTTACTCGCATACACGATTTTCTGATACGAACACAATTTATGACCAAGGAATTGTTTATAGCAAGATATAATCCTCCACCATCCGAATCATATAGGCTTACTCAGATTTTCTCTTTCATCTTATCTCTCCCTTTCTCCTCTTTGGTGATTTCCCCTACTTCTTTTGAGGCACTAGCCATTTACTCACCCTCTTGACCTGGCTCCCTATCTCATATTTACTCCAGATACTAAGCTACCCTTCATGACTCAATGGGAAGTGGATCTGGGGATTTCTATGCCCCTGTTTGCATGGCACGATTGTTGTTCTCAAATTAGTAAAGGGAGTTGGCAGGTTTCCCTAGTTGAAACCTCCCTGAAGATACTGCACAGGACTTATTATGTACCGGCCCGTTTGCATGCCATATACCCCGAAATATCCTCTGACTGTTTTAGGGGCTGCTCTGAGATTGGTTCTATGCTCCATATATGGTGGACCTGTCCTCAGGTGGCACGATTTTGGATGGACATAATGGGCTTAATTTCATCGGTGCTGCAAACTAAACTGTCCCCCTCACCTGATGTTTGCTTATTAGGTCGTAGGCCACAGGGCTTGTCATTTGCTTCATTTAAGTTGACTCAATTTATTTTATTGGCGGCCCGAATCCATGTGGAGTCCAAGTGGCCATCCAACGTTCTATCTAGCTCAATGGTGATAACTAGGGTGAATCAAATATTATTATCTGAAAAACTTAATGCGATCAGGGCTGATACCAGAGACAAATTTGATAAGGTTTGGGAGCCATGGCTGTCTTCCCCTCATGCCCCGGACTTGACATATTATCTATCTTTGTGATGCACTGCAGTAATTTAGGTTGTACATTTAATGGCACGGCTTGCTATAGCCTACTGTTCCTCCCCCCACCCTTACCTTCCTCTCTTCCCCTCTGATCCTCAGCCACGTAGGTTGGCACTCGCCTGTTGTTACCTAGGGTGTGACTACATTTGGTTCAAGGCTTGTGGAAAGCAATCTCTGTAATGCCTATCTTACAAGAAACATTTACTATCATTTCTGAATTGAAATGTAAACCATTGATGTCCTATAGGCGACCACCAAATTTAAGGGACAGGTTAGTAAGGGCGGATGCTTCCTTAAAAAAAACAGGCGGCACGCAAAAATATTTAACAGTGGCTAACAAGGGGTCATACCCTTGCAGAAATTGTATTAGTTGTATATATAGGGATAAGGGACCGAGCTTTAAACACCGACCACAGGGAAGGAATATGACTTCAAATTTTATTTGAATTGCGTTTCCTCCTTTGTGGTCTATATACTTATTTGCCCTTGTCAACTGATCTATGTTGGTGAAACCACCCTTGAGTTCAAGGTAAGGCTGAACCAACATAGATACAGTATAAGAAAAAAGTGCCTCGATCTGCCCATGTCGAAGCACTTTTGTGAAGCGGGCAACAGTGAAAAGGATCTCAGAATTGGGGTCATTGAAACCTAGGGATCTAAATGTAGATTTCACCATTACTCCGGGTATAGGAAAATTGAGATGATTTCTTTGTATAAATAGTGAATATGTTTTTAATATCTTACTATTATATATAGGTCCCCTTTATGTATACTATTTTGTTCTACAATGTCTATTAACAGAGTATCTCTAATGTGATGAAGTGTCTAAATTATTGTTTATTTGTATTTACAGATCAAGTAGAAGTTGGATAACGTCTTACACTCACCGCAAACCCCATGTGAAAATTGAACATCAATAAATATATCTATTATACTGTTTTTCTTCATATTACAATGTTTGCATGTACCATTGTGTAAAATCTCTATATATTATCTATGTATGGCCTGTGGGCGCTTCTTTCCCTACACCAAGATGGCCGCTGCTGTCGCCGTATCGCTCTGCGCATGAGTGCCTGCGCCGGTCACGTGGTGTGGGGAGCGGATACGCCATTGACCATACTGGTTCCCAAGCCAACACATAGTATTTGGCAAGCATGGAGACGCCGTAATGGCTGCGAATAGCGGTGAGTGTGACGTTCTTCCTCTTCTTTTAATTGTTTTTATTCGTACTCCTGCTTGCACAGATTATGTAATTATACTGTCTCATTTATTTTTGCACATGTACAAACTTCTATATGAAGATCGGCACTTTGATTATCAGAGTTTACACAGAACACAATATAATGCATTTTATATTAACTATGCTGTACTGTATTATGATTCTTTTTTTTGTATTGTTTTTATCTTAATTATTGTATCACTTGATTGTTAATTGATTACCTCTTTTTCACATAAATATGTGGCACTTCTAACTGTTTGCATGCTTGAGAAAGCCGGTGAGAGACCGGTGAAACGTTGCATCACTATTTTTGCATGGGACAATAAATCATGTTTCAATTGTTCCTGGAGTGCTGTGGATTTTCTGTGTATGCATTGTCTGGATGGGCTGTGACTGGGCCCTCTCTGCTGGCACCCGCTTACCACTTTTTCCACCTTTGGGTTGTGCTGCCAACTACAAGCTTGTGTAGATAGACAGATAGATAGATAGACAGACAGACAGATAGATAGACAGACAGACAGACAGATAGATAGTGTAGAAAACCAGCAGATCTCTTTTCCTTTTGAATAGCTATATTTGTGGCATGCAGGTTGTGGAGCCTGGGTTAGGGGCCCTCCACTTCAGACAGCCAAAGGAATCTTTCCACAGCGCACAAAAAATTGGTGAAAAAAAGTCCAAGCGTTTAATTCATGGCAAAAAAACAATGTCTCACAGCAAGCTACATATTCTTTACAGAGTCATTGCTGAGATGCACACACCCATATATGTCACCCACATCAGTAATTGTCACCCCACCCCTCAAGTTAAATAGCAAATTAAGGGATCTAATTACATGCTATACAGAACTGCAGGTGGTGGATGACAAACTTTCAAAATACCAGATCATTAAGAATCCCGTTAATTACGTGAAATACATAAGAGTTAAATGGTCCTCCAGGATATCCGATAGTGGCATCCCCATCTGAGTTCTGAGACTCATTCCTTTTTAGTGGAGCCCTCACATTTTCTGTCCATATTGAGGAACCTGGATGGTATGCAACACATGGCTTGTAACGATCAATGTAGAAAACCTCTACACACCAATAGCACATGATCCAGGGATACTGGCTGTGAAACATTTCCTGGATAGGAGCCCATATACTGAGTTGCAGAAAAACTCTGTCCTACATGCTGTCACTAATCATACCAAATCATTTTCACTCAGGATAGTTTTTTTCCATCCAGCAGTAGGGTACAGCCATGGGGTTAAATATGGCCCCAAAAAAGCTACATGCCTTATTTTGAGGAGTTACATTTCTAATAATCCTAAAAATCCTATTTTGTGAGTATGCTAAATCCTGGCATAGGTTTATTGAACTAGAGAAACTCCACTCCAATTTCCACTGGCAAGTGATAACATAAAATTACACATAGTCAAATAATGGTGAATTTTGATGAAAGATGGCCAAGCCAAGGTAACCAGAGATTTATACTTTAAGGAAACCAATAGATATAGGACATTACAAAAAAGTGCTATTACATAATCACAATTCCAATGGGTAGAATGCATTATTACTATGCATAATATATGTGAAAACAGGTTACAAAAAATGAAGGGTAAAATTTGTGAATGGTGTTAAGATTACTAAAAGAAGCCCGAGGCTATGAGCGCCTCACAAGATGGTAATTTGAATAAAGGGACATAACCCTGCAGTCCAGCATTTCTCTAACATGACATTGGGCTATTCCAGAGTTTGTGCAACAAGATATACAACAAGAGAACTCCACATATTAGCAACAAATTGGGGAGGGCTGATGTGAGCGGCATCCATAAGCTAATCAAACTTTTTTGGTAAGATTTGGACATTCCCCTGTTTGCATTGTGTTCATTGCTCTAATATTTCATTTGGGGAAAACTCCTTATCTCATCCCCTAATTTTAAAATTAGGTAATATTTTAGATGCATTTCTGCCTATGTGGTTTTTCTAGCACAGCGTCCTTGTGTACTCCTCTATATTGGTGAGACTAGACAAGGCATGAAGAATTGACCATACAATGTAAGAACCTTCTCTTACCCATTTTCATGAGATGGGACACAATGAACCACAACTGTGTTTCCAAATTTTAGAACAGGTTTCATACTCCAGGAAAGGGGGCAATGTCAAACAATTGTTACGACGTAAAGAACCATTTTGGAGCCATATTTTAAATATGTTGGAACCAAATGGATTGCATAGGGATTGCAAAGTCATTTACTGAAGTCGATGCATGCTCCCAGGACCATTCCTGACCCCTGTCCATAGAGACATGGTGATACTCCATAATGGTGCTCATAAACATGGCCAGAAATGTATTACCTTCAAGTCTTCAACTTTATTTAAGCAATGAAATGAGTATCTGTGGGTTATACGGTGACACAGGCATGATGGCTGCGGTCGCCAGAGGGGGACACTGGAATGACAGAGAATTCAGGGGTAAAAAAAAACATTTTTTGGGGAAAAATAGAAAATTATTTAACTTTGCTATTTTGTGGGGATTTACTTTTTACTACAAAAATGTCATCTGTTGGCCCTAAAATAAAGCAATACCAAATTTATATTGTTTTCGTTAAAAAAAAAAAAAAAAAGGCAAAAATAATTAATAAAATTGTTTTGTATCTCCCACTTCTGATCCCTATAATTAGTTTGTATTTTTTTTTTCTGGGTGAGCCGTAGTTTTTATTGGCAACATTTTGAGGTATATGTGATGTTTTTATCTTTTTTTCATGCATATTATTTGGGAGGCAAGGTGACCAAAAAACAGCAATTGTGGTGACAGAGGTTCCCCATCCATCTAACTACCAGTGTTTCCCAACCAGGGTGCCTATAAATGTGGCAAAACTATAACTCCCAGCATGCCTGGACAGTCTTTGGCAGCAGTTGGTTGCTCCTAAGCAGTTCCCAATCTTCAGTAGCAGGTATTCTCAGGTATCCCCCTCCCCCCAATAGGCAGGTCTGTCCTTATATTATCCCCTGTACAGTAGACAGGTATGTCCTTATATTGTCTCATCTCACAGTAGGCAGGTATGTCATTAGGTAGTGCAACCCTCCCCCCAGTGTTAGTCCCGATTTGTGCTCCCATCCTTCTACACAATGCTGGTCCAGATGAGAATTTGGAGCAAGCGTCCTGAACTCTCCCATAGCAAGCGAGTGCAGAGGCCAGGGCTTCAAGCAGTAGCACATATTGTGCATTATAATCCACCCCAGGGTGCTGTAAGGGTATGTGCACACTCCCCTTTTTCCTGATGGCCACACCCCTTTGTAAGGTAAAGTGGAGAGGTAGGTTGGGTTCACACTACGTTTTGACTCTACGGTCATCGGATTCGGCTCGGGGGGAGTGAAAACTGTGCACTCCCGTATCCCAGCGGTATACCACGGTTTTAGGTCCTGTCAGAAAACCGGATACGGGACAATCTGACACCAGTCTGCTCATTCAAATTAATGAGATATGGGCCGGGGGGTGGCTGAGATATGGGAGGCAGATGCGGTGACCGTAGAGTCAAAACGTAGTGTGGAAATTCGGGTGCACAACACATGAGGCGCAAAAACCCTACACAATCTACTCGGAAAAGCCTTAGTAAATGAGCCCCATAATAATTACTTGTTGTGCACATACACCGCGAAGTAGCATGTTCAATGTGCCGCATTCTGGTGGACTTCCAGAACCTTCCAGAATCAGCATCATTTAAACAGTGCATGCCATGACACACCGGCTCTTACGGCCATAGTCCTGATGAACTCCAGGGTTACAACATCCACCATTATCTACAGTGCTCATTACTGTACCAGCCCACGTAGCATGGGAGGGCCCTGTTGCAGCCCCCTAGCCATTGTTACCACCATGAGATAGACCATGACCAGTGTGAGGCCTGAAGGTCCAAGCAGATAAGATGGAGGCAGATAACACAGGATCACAGACAGCTCAGCAACGCCTCCCAGTCCATGCACAGTCAGTTCCAAACTTTACACAGAGCATGCTCACAATAGTCTCCCATAGAAGACAACAGCGATAGACAAAGGGCCTATAGGGAGCATAACCTTCAGCTTGCTGTAAAGGACAAATAGTGCAGTACTGTGTGGCCGGCTCACCTTATGTGGAGGTACAGCTCCTGTAAATACTTGGCGAAGGGATTCAGAGGGTGCGGTCAGCTGGTACGATGGTGCTCCGGTGACCATGGCTCCAAGCATTGTGTAACAAGAGGAGAGACTAAAGCTAGTATGAGAACAGATGTATTCCTCACCATGTACTTTCTTGTAAAAATCAGACAGGAACAGACAGAAGGCAGAATTACAGGGAACTCCCACTGATTAAGATGTATTATGCATGATGAGGAATCTGTCGTCATGCCAATGTCGATGCTCCCACAATATCACTCTAGGGAGCACTTCTCCATCTCCTCCCTGGTTACATTATTAGCTCATTTTCTCTTAGTAATATTATACAGCAGATATTTATTAGACAAATTAAGTAATTTATGGCAAAACAATTGCAAAACATTCATTAAAATGAGTGCATTAGTCTTGTGAACGTGTGTCTAAATTAGGGCCGGCTCTGCCTATAGGCATAATAGGCAGCAGCCTAGAGCGCACCCTTGAGGGGGGCGCTGCTCTGTCTGCCGCAATAAACTTAGCCAGCATCCGAAGTCACAACCACCTGCTCACAGCAAAGCCAGCAGCAACCCCCCCCCCTCTGTACGGTTACACTGTCACATGCACCACAGCGCTTCTCTCTGAGTCACAGGCGTGATCACCCATGTTGAGTCCAGCATCCTGACTGCGCACTTACCCGCTACTCACCAACCCTACCTCCTCCAATGACCACATGAGCAATACTCTACTCTCTAAGATCCGCGATAGGGCATGCATTATATGAAGAGGGCATTTGTTACAGTGTGTCACCCCAGTAGTAAGGAGATTACATGAGGAGGAGGTTTGTTATAGTGTGTCACCCCAGTAGTAAGGAGATTACATGAGGAGGAGGTTTGTTACAGTGTGTCACCCCAGTAGTAAGGAGATTACATGAGGAGGAGGTTTGTTATAGTGTGTCACCCCAGTAGTAAGGAGATTACATGAGGAGCGAGTTTGTTACAGTTTGTCACCCCAGTAGTAAGGAGTTTACATGTGGAGGAGGTTTGTTACAGTGTGTCACCCCAGTAGTAAGGTGATTACATAAGGAGGAGGTTTGTTACAGTGTGTCACCCCAGTAGTAAGGAGATTACATGAGGAGGAGGTTTATTACAGTGTTTCACCCCAGTAGTAAGGATATTACATGAGAAGGAGGTTTGTTACAGTGTGTCACCCCAGTAGTAGGGAAGAGCGTGTCAAAGGGCGGAGCCAACGGGGCAACAAAAATCCTTGCACCAGCCCTGGTCTACATTGCATTTGGCTGCTGTTGCAACCTACCAATGCAGAGCATCTCTGTTTTCTGGAGCAGCCGTGTGCTCTGCTAAGCTCCTGCAGTCTTAAAGGGACAGTCCAGAAAAAGCCCATAATATACCAGCGAGAAAACGGCTACAGCTCCCATGTATTTTTGTACAACTTTTAGTGGTACGCCAGCCTGCATCACTTCTCACTGTTTTACTCGAGATCTGCTTTTTACTTTGCAGCGGTCAGTGATTTACGACGTTCGCAGATTTGTCACACAGCCTTCCATTACACAAAAAACCTAAACCAGAACAGACCTGGCAGAGAAGGGGGTCATACAAAGTGGTGTTTTGAAGTGAAAAGTCCCAATTCCCCGAATCTTCTTTTCTGTGATTACTTTGTAAGTTTCCCGCCTGATTACTAATGTGTAATGGCATACGTCTACCCTGAGGGTATCTTTCCATTGGGTAAATGAATGTATACGGTATACAATACTATAATGAAATTGAAAGTGGATGAACAGAAAACTCCCACAATCCTCAGTGTCGCGTTTGTTCTTCACTCGCTGTTGTATTTCTCTCTTTCCCTTAGAAGAATATTGACAAATGAAGAAACACAGACAATTAGGGAAGATCCCTGGTTTTAGGGATCATAACCAAAAAAATGTGTATACGTTACTGCATAAATGTGTGTAAGTTACTGTAGGTGTCTCTGCACTTTGGGGAACCAACAAATCTACAGCTTTGAATTTAACCAGAGACTCGGTTCTTGGTGCTGTGAGCATAGTACTACAGTGACCCCCCAACCTACGATGGCCCCGACATATGATCATTTCAACATGCGATGGCCTCTCAGAGGCAGCATCAACATACGATGCTTTTGTATGTCGGGGCCATCGCATAAATGGCTATCCGGCAGCGCAGACCTCTTCAGCTGCCACCGGATAGCCGTTTACGGTGCCCCGTGTGGTCCGGTGATGTCTCTTACCTGTCCTCGGGGCTCCGGACCATCCTCTTCGGGATTCCTGCCTCGTCGGTGCTCTCCATCGTCTTCATCACGTCATCCAATAGGAGCGGTGTGTGTAGCGGTGTGATGGCGGCGATGGAGAGCGAGGATGCCGGGGAAGCAGAGGCCTTGCCGGAGCGTCGGGGACGGACACCCCGGGGACGCGGCGACAGCGATGGAAAGCGACATCCAGGGCAGCGGTGACAAGCGGTGACGGTCCGGAGCGGCGGGGATAGGTGAGTACAACTTCCTATATCAGTGGTCTTCAACCTCCGGACCTCCAGATGTTGCAAAACTACAACTCTCAGCATGCCCGGACAGCCGTTGGCTGTCCGGGCATGCTGGGAGTTGTAGTTTTGCAACATCTGGAGGTCCGCAGGTTGGAGACCACTGCTTTAGTGCTTTACCTTTCCTGAACCTGTGCGGCCATGTCCAATGCTGGCTCAACGGAGGGTGAAGGTTCCTCAGAGACAACTATGTCGCAGGATAGTATTGAGCAGCTCCGGGAGGCGTCGCTGCTTTCACAAAAAAATTTTTTTAATGTATTTTGACGCCTTTAAATTTTCTGACATTGCTAAGTGTGTTTTCCATGGCAGGGATTTGCGCCAAAATTGCGCCAAAGATCGATTTGCGCAAATGATGAATTACTGACTAAAGTTAAAGGGGTAGTCCAGTGGTGAAAAACTTATCCCCTATCCTAAGGATAGGGGATAAGTTTGAGGTCGCGGGGGGTCCGACCGCTGGGGCCCCCTGCGATCTCTCTGTACGGGGGCCAGGCTCTCCGGCCAGATAGCGGGTGTCGACCTCCGCACGAAGCGGCGGCCGACACGCCCCCTCAATACATCTCTATGGCAGAGCCGGAGATTGCCGAAGGCAGCGCTGGGTGTTGTAGTTTTGCAACATCTGGAGGTCCGCAGGTTGTAGACCACTGTCCTATACTTTACATTGCACAGATCCCTCAACATACGATGGTTACAACAAACGATGGTCCATTTGGAACGGATTACCATCGTATGTTGAGGGATCACTGTATTTGTATTGAAAATCTTTGGAGTGGGTCTAGAGATGGTCACTTGTACAACCGATGGGTCCAGTGCTGTTTTCCACACTTTTTACTTTGTAGGCATTTAGAAAAAGGGGATAGGCAAGCTCAACAATAAGAGAAGAGGGTCAGACGAGAACTGGTGGTTAGGTTGTGTACCCTATACAACCTCACAGGAAATTAAATGTGAAAGGAAGATCCCTGTAAAATACATATAAGGATCGCACTAGAGAATGGTTACCTTTTCCTTTCACGTTTAATGTAGATAGGTAGGTAGGTAGCTTGGTATGTAAGTAGATGGATAGATAAATAATAATTAGGTAGGTAAATAAGTAGGTAGTTAGGTAGTAGCTATGTAGATAGGTAAGTAGCTAGGTACATAGGTAAATATATTGGTACGTAGGTAACCAGGTAATAGTGATGTTGGTTAGGTAGCCAGATAGGTAGTATTGTTGGTAAGGTATTGATAGCCAGTTAGGTAGTATTACAGGGGTACTCCGGTGGAAAACATTTTTTTTATTTTTTTTTAATCAACTGGTGCCAGAAAGTTAAACAGATTTGTAAATTACTTCTATGAAAAAATCTTAATCCTTCCTGTACTTATTAGCTGCTGAATACTACAGTGGAAATTATTTTCCGTTTGAAACATAGAGCTGTCTGTTGAATCACGAGCACAGTGCTCTCTGCTGACATCTCTGTCCATTTTAGGAACTGTCCAGAAAAGGAGAAAATCCCCATAGCAAACAAATGCTGCTCTGGACAGTTCCTAAAATGGACAGAGATGTCAGCAGAGAGCACTGTGCTCATGATGTCAGCAGAGAGCTCTGTGTTCCAAAAAGAAAATAATTTCCTCTGTGGTATTAAGCAGCTAATAAGTACTGGAAGGATTAAGATTTTTTAATAGAAATAATTTACAAATCTGTTTAACTTTCTGGCACCAGTTGATTAAAAAAAAAAAAAAAAAAGTTTTTCACCGGAGTACCCCTTTAAGGGTTAGGTAAAGGTAGCCAGCCAGTTGCACCACCCAGTGCTGCTTGACTTTCACGTCATGAAAGTTTTCCTCCCATGTTCTACAGGTATTGTGTCGCAAACCAGAATCGTTTGAATAAAGAAAGTCTTCATCTTGCATTGGAGTAAGCCAACCAGTGAAGATCTTTATCAGCAGTGTCATGGAAACATAGAACCAATTGTTTACATGTAAGATTAACCAATAAAAAAGACATACAACAAATTTGTGGTATTTAACAATAAAATAAATAACGTATTTATCGGGGTATACCATGCACTGGCCTATAACACGCACCCTCATTTTACCAGGGATATTTGGTAAAAAAAGTTTTTTACCCAAATATCCATGGTAAAATGAGGGTGGGTGTGTGTGCATGCGTATACCCCGATACACCCCCAGGAAAGGCAGGGGGAGAGAGGCCGTCGCTACCCGCTTCTCTCCCCCTGCCTTTCCTGGGGTCTAGAGCCCTGCTGTCGCTGCTTCTCTCCCGCTGGCTATCTGCGCCGCTGCCCGTTCTCTCCCCCTGACTATCGGTGCCGGCACCCTATTGCCGGCGCCGATATCCAGGGGGGAGAGAAGCGGCGCCGGCAATGGGGCAGCGGCGTCGATAGCCAGCGGGAGAGAAGGGGCAGCGGCACCCATTGCCGGCCCCGTTGCCTCCCCCATCCCCGGTTGCATAATTACCTGTTGCCAGGGTCGGGTCCGCGCTGCTTCAGGCCTCCGGTGTGCGTCCCATGCGTCGTTGCTATGCGCTGCACTGCAGCGCATAGCAACGACGCAGGGGACGCACACCGGAGGCCTGAAGCAGTGAGGACCCGACCCCGGCAACAGGTAATTATGCAACCGGGGATGGGGGAGGCAACGGGGCAGCGGTGCCGGCAATGGGTGCCGCTGCCCCTCTCTCCCCCTGGCTCTCTCGGCGCCGCTTCTCTCCCCCTGGCTATCAGCGCCGGCAATGGGGCGCCGGCACCGATAGTCAGGGGGAGAGAACGGGCAGCGGCACCGATAGCCAGGGGGAGAGAAGGGCCGGGAGCAGGGCTCTAGACCCCAGGACAGGCAGGGGCAGAGAAGCCGGCAGTGCTGGTGGTCTCTGCACCTGCAAAGCCGCTGCAGTTCATTGATTTAAAGCGCCAGCATTAAATCATTGAACTGCAGCGGCTTATCGGCGTATAACACGCAGGTAGACTTTAGGCTAAAAATTTTAGCCTAAAAAGTGCGTGTTATATGCCGATAAATACGGTAATTATATAACAGATAATAATAATAAATATAATATATATACAGATTTAGGAAAAACTTTGCCAAGATCATGGACACCAACATGCAGTATAATAATAGAAGGAGAGGGGCGAGAAATGGAAATATGGTTAAGTTTATCTAAAAAATTACAAACACGAAAATGAGTACAACCGAACCATGAAATATCAACAACATATAAATCAAAGGATTCATTTATATCGGAGAGCCTGTATAAAGATCTTTTAAAAGAATTGAGTACAAATTTGTCACCAACAATCCATAAAGAATAGTGAACACCTGCAAAAAAAATGGGGTAGTGATTAAATAGAAAGAAAGAAATACTTTTACGTAAAACACAAGAGAATTAGAATCTGGTCAAAACTCTAAAATCACTATAAAGAAAAAGTGACCCAGAAATTTTAGGGCAAAAAATCCACCCAAAATAAAAGAGATTTGAAGGGACAAAGATCAAAACCAGGAACAGCATTAAAGGGGTTATCCAGGAAAAAACTTTTTTTTATATATCAACTGGCTCCAGAAAGTTAAACAGATTTGTAAATTACTTCTATTAAAAAAATCTTAATCCTTTCAGTACTTATGAGCTGCTGAAGTTGAGTTGTTCTTTTCTGTCTAAGTGCTCTCTGATGACACCTGTCTCGGGAACCGCCCAGTTTAGAAGCAAATCCCCATAGCAAACCTCTTCTACTCTGTGCAGTTCCCGAGACAAGCAGAGATGTCAGCAGAGAGCACTGTTGCCAGAGAGAAAACAACAACTCAACTTCAGCAGCTGATAATTATTGAAAGGATGAAGATTTTTGTACTTCAAAATCAGAGGAACATACATGACTGAGAGCATTGACCAGTTTGACCAATAATTCCATAAAAATAGATCTGCGAGAATCTAAGGGAAAAGACAACTTATTATAACCTTTTAATAATTTTTTTAAAATAAAACAAAAAAAAAGGGGGTGGAAAACCAGCCAGCTTGAAAAAGAAAGATACTCCAGCTAAAGACTTGTAGACAAAAGAAGAAGAAAGATTAAGGGTGCGTTCACACTGAGGAATTCAAGAGGAATTCACAAGGAATAATTTCGGTCAGGAAATTGTTGCCTTCTCCATCAAGCGGAATTTTCATGCGGAAATGAAGAGAGATGAAGAAGGAGGCTATTTAATCTACCGTATTTTTCGTCCTATAGGACGCACCGGCGTATAAGACGCACCCAAGTTTTAGGGGCAAAAGATTTTGAACCCAATAGTGGTCTTCAACCTGCGGACCTCCAGATGTTGCAAAACTACAACTCCCAGCATGCCCGGACAGCCGTTGGCTGTCCGGGCATGCTGGGAGTTGTAGTTTTGCAACATCTGGAGGTCCGCAGATTGAAGACCACTGCATAGGAGGTAATACTCACGTGTTCCCGCCACTCCGGACCCGTCACCGCTGCCCTGGATGTCGCTCCATCGCTGTCCCCGTCACTCCGGAACGTCTCTGCTGCCGGCCGGGTATCCTCGCTTTCCGTCGCCGCCATCACGTCGTTACGCACGCCGACGCACATACGCGACGACGTGATGGCGAGGAAGGAGAGCGCCGGCCATACAGGGGATCCCTGAACGGAGAAGACACCGAGGAGGCAGGTAAGGTCCCTCCCGGTGTCCTGTAAGCACTAACCCGGCTATTCAGTCGGGCTGTTCGGGACTGCCGCGGTGAAATCGCGGTGGTCCCGAACAGCCCGACTGAACAGCCGGGTTAGTGTCACTTTCCCTTCAGACGCGGCGGTCAGCTTTGATCGCCGCATCTGAAGGGTTAATACAGGGCATCACCGCGATCGGTGATGTCCTGTATTAGCCGCGGGTCCCGGCCGTTGATGGCCGCAGAGACCGCCGCGTTAGAGGTGTATTCGCCGTATAAGACGCACCTTATACGGCGAAAAATACGGTACTTTTCTGAATTCCGCTTAAATTCCGCTCAAATTCCGCTTGAAAACGTGTCAGGCAGAATTTTTATTAACCATTGACTTCTATTGAATTCAGCTTGAAGAATGAACATGTTCTTTCTTCAAGTGGAAAGGAATTCAGCGTCGGAATTCTGCTAGCGGAATTTCCACAGTGTGAACAGGACAGCAGAAATAACATTAAAATCAATGTGCAGAGGGGGGCGGAGCCGTAGATGCAGACTGAGATGGAAGTGTGTGCCCGCTGCTCTCCTCCACGGCACACTCTCAGCATCTAAAACTGCAACTTCACCTGCTGCAAAATGGGCAAAATAGGTAGGGGAACATACCTGGACCCTGCTGAAACCCTGGACCAGGGGAAAAACCAGGCTGATATGGCTAAATTTCTGAAGAAGAAGAGCGACCCAAGATGGTGCCGGAGTCCACTGCTAATCAAGCGTATGAAGTCGCTGAGGACTCTGAGAGTGAGGACATTGGAGCGGCCCCTGCTGTGGTCACCCAACAGTTCCTCAAGTCTTTTATGAGAAAGACACTCACAGAAGCACTAAAGCCTGTGCTCTCCTCCTCCGGAGGAGGTCCGGTCGATTGGTTACCGAACGGAGGCCCTTGAAGTGACGTGCATGGGTATAATGGCACACTCAGAGGCCCTGGCTCGCAGACAAGCTACTCTGGAGACACACATGAATGCTGCCTTGACCCAGATAGAAGACCAGGAGAACCGAAGTCGAAGAAAAAATGTGCGCATCAAAGGCTTACCTGAGACATGGGGTCCGGACTCCTTGCGCAAGGTCGCCATGGATCTCTTCACAGGTATGCTGGGTCCTGAGAGAGCTGCGTAGATCGTTATTGAAAGAATTCACGTCCCAAGCCGAAACCCAATGAACCACCTAGAGACGTAATCTGTGGACTGCTATCTTATGTGGACACTGCCTGCATCCTCCAAGCGGCCCGTGAGCAGAGTCCACTAATGTTTGGGGACGCGAAATTATCCCTGTCCCAAGACATTTCTCCTACTACTCTTGCCAAGCGCAGGCTCCTCAAACCTTTACTGGAGAAGTTGAGAGAGAGAAATGTGAATTATGCTTGGCTCTTCCCCTTTGGACTATCCATTAACCATAATGGCAAAAGGATTGATGTACGTACCCCGGAAGACCTGGAAGCGGTGTGGGTAGTTCTAGAAATGGCACCCGTGAAGGTTCCCAACTGGCTACCGATCACCGACCTGCACCGACTCCCGTCCCTTCCAAGATGCGAGGAGTGGAGAATTGTCGCTAAACAAAAGCCCAGCAAGGGGAAGAAGACGCCGGTGAAGGGTCCCCCGCCACTTCGCTGAGATGACTGGTAGTCCTGTTTCTTCAAGGTTCCGAGATTTGCCTGCACGGCTAATACAAGTAAGACTGTTCCAGTTTACCACCTTACAGACAGTTTTATTTGTTATCCAAGTTTATTGACAGAATAGCACATGCTGCGGTATGAGGAGACTGTGTTGATGTAGATAGCCTTGCATGCCGTGGCGCTTACCTCTACGGGTCTTACCATTGGACTTTGATACAGTTGAATGCTTGTATTATACCAGCACAGACAGAGACTTTGCCTAATGCCCTATGGCTCAGCACGTCGTGTTCAAGGGCTATATTCATATATATATCTAGTCTCGTACTTAGTTATTGTTAGTATTTTCTGTGCACTGTTTATTTGTTTTTCCACTTGCTGGACTACCACCCTCACAGCATACACAGTATTCTTTTCCTCATCTTTTGATGGATCCAACTCTCTCTCTATTAATAAGTCACACAACTTTACTTACCACATCAACTGTTATCCTTGTTCCCTTACGCTTCCCACCTTATCCTTTTGCTACCTACCTTGCTGTCTTCCTCCCTTTCCCCACTAACTCCTAACTCCCGTCTTCTTTCCATCTCTCTTCCCTTCTTCTTACACTCCTGAGCCTCTCTCGCATATCCATCCATTTGAAACGTTTTTCCATGGCGCTCTAGCGTCCAATGTCAGAGTTGAAGTTACTGCCATTTAATGTTAGGGGTTTCAACTCACCCAACAAATGAGGACAGATCTTTGGAGGGACCAGGGAATTGGATGCTAATATACTATTCTTACAGGAGACGCATTTTAGGGAAAATAAATGTCACGATTCGGCTGGCAGGAGGTGGATCCTCTGTGCCAGAGAGGGATAGGCGTGGACCGTGCTAGTGGACCGGTTCTAAGTTACTACTGGTATTCACCAGAGCCCGCCGCAAAGCGGGATGGTCTTGCAGCGGCGGTAGTAACCAGGTCGTATCCACTAGCAACGGCTCAACCTCTCTGACTGCTGAAGATAGGCGCGGTACAAGGGAGTAGACAAGAGCAAGGTCGGACGTAGCAGAAGGTCGGGGCAGGCAGCAAGGATCGTAGTCAGGGGCAACGGCAGGAGGTCTGGAACACAGGCTAGGAACACACAAGGAACGCTTTCACTGGCACGATGGCAACAAGATCCGGCGAGGGAGTGCAGGGGAAGTGAGGTATAAATAGGGAGTGCACAGGTGAACACACTGATTAAGCCAACTGCGCCAATCAGCGGCGCAGTGGCCCTTTAAATCGCTGAGACCCGGCGCGCGCGCGCCCTAAGGAGCGGGGCCGCGCGCGCCGGGACAGGACCGACGGAGAGCGAGTCAGGTACGGGAGCCGGGGTGCGCATCGCGAGCGGGCGCCACCCGCATCGCGAATCGCATCCCCTGCTGGGAGAGGTATCGCAGCGCACCCGGTCAGCAGATCTGACCGGGGCGCTGCAGTTGCGAGGAGGTTGCGAGCGCTCCGGGGAGGAGCGGGGACCCGGAGCGCTCGGCGTAACAGTACCCCCCCCCTTGGGTCTCCCCCTCTTCTTGGAGCCTGAGAACCTGAGGACCAGACTTTTGTCTAGGATGTTGTCCTCAGGTTCCCAGGATCTCTCTTCTGGACCACAGCCCTCCCAATCAACCCAAAAAAATTTTTTCCCTCTGACCGTCTTGGAGGCCAGTATCTCCTTCACGGAGAAGATGTCAGAAGAGCCGGAAACAGGAGTGGGAGAAACAAGTTTGGGAGAGAAACGGTTGATGATGAGAGGTTTAAGGAGAGAGACATGGAAGGCATTGGGAATACGAAGAGAAGGAGGAAGAAGGAGTTTGTAAGAGACAGGATTAATCTGGCACAAGACTTTGAAAGGACCAAGATAGCGTGATCCCAGTTTGTAACTGGGGACACGAAAGCGGACATATTTAGCGGAGAGCCATACCTTGTCTCCCGGAGCAAAAATGGGGGGAGTTCTTCTTTTCTTATCGGCAAACCTTTTCATGCGAGAAGAAGCCTGTAAAAGAGAATTTTGATTCTCTTTCCATATGGTGGAAAGATCACGAGTCACTTCATCCACAGCGGGCAAACCAGAGGGCAAGGGAGTAGGGAGGGGGGGAAGAGGGTGACGGCCGTACACCACGAAAAATGGGGATTTAGCAGAAGATTCAGAGACTCTGAAGTTGTATGAGAATTCGGCCCATGGTAGAAGATCTGCCCAGTCATCCTGGCGGGAGGAAACAAAATGCCGTAAATAGTCACCCAGGACCTGGTTAATTCTTTCTACTTGCCCATTGGATTGAGGATGATAAGCAGAAGAGAAGTTTAATTTAATCTTGAGTTGTTTACAGAGAGCCCTCCAGAATTTTGACACGAATTGGACGCCTCTATCCGAGACGATCTGCGTGGGCAAACCGTGAAGACGAAAAATGTGTACAAAAAATTGTTTTGCCAACTGAGGCGCTGAAGGAAGACCAGGAAGAGGAATAAAATGTGCCATCTTGGAAAATCGATCAACGACCACCCAAACAACAGTGTTGCCACGGGATGGGGGTAGGTCTGTAATAAAGTCCATACCAATCAGAGACCAAGGCTGTTCGGGGACAGGCAGAGGATGAAGGAGACCAGCAGGCTTCTGGGGAGGAGTCTTATCCCGGGCACAGACAGTGCAGGCCCGCACAAAATCAACAACATCCGTCTCCAGAGTCGGCCACCAATAGAAGCGAGAGATGAGTTGCAAGGACTTTTTGATGCCCGCATGGCCTGCGAGGTGGGAGGAGTGACCCCATTTGAGAATCCCGAGACGTTGGCGTGGAGAAACGAAGGTCTTCCCTGGAGGAGTTTGCCTGATGGAGGCTGGAGAAGTGGAGATCAGACAGTCAGGAGGAATGATGTGTTGCGGAGAGACCTCTACTTCCGAGGCATCCGAGGAACGAGAGAGAGCATCGGCCCTAATGTTCTTGTCGGCAGGGCGAAAATGAATTTCAAAGTTAAAACGGGCAAAAAACAACGACCACCTGGCCTGGCGAGGGTTCAGCCGTTGGGCAGACTGGAGATAGGAGAGATTCTTGTGATCGGTGTATATGATAACTGGAAATTTTGATCCCTCCAGTAGATGCCTCCATTCCTCAAGTGCCAATTTAATGGCCAGTAGTTCTCGATCCCCGATGGAGTAGTTTCTCTCCGCCGGAGAGAAGGTCCTAGAAAAAAAACCACAAGTAACAGCATGCCCGGAAGAATTTTTTTGTAGAAGGACCGCTCCAGCTCCCACTGAGGAGGCATCAACCTCCAATAGGAAGGGTTTAGATGGGTCAGGTCTGGAGAGCACGGGAGCAGAAGAAAAGGCAGACTTGAGCCGTTTAAATGCGTCTTCCGCTTGGGGAGACCAGGACTTGGGATTGGCATTCTTCTTGGTTAAAGCCACGATAGGAGCCACAATAGTGGAAAAGTGTGGAATAAATTGTCTGTAATAATTGGCGAACCCCAAAAAACGTTGGATAGCACGGAGTCCGGAGGGGCGTGGCCAATCTAAGACGGCAGAGAGTTTGTCCGGGTCCATTTGTAATCCCTGGCCAGAGACCAAGTATCCTAGGAAAGGAAGAGATTGACATTCAAACAGACATTTCTCCATTTTGGCATAAAGTTGATTGTCTCGAAGTCTCTGAAGAACCATGCGGACATGCTGGCGGTGTTCTTCTAAGTTGGCAGAAAAAATCAGAATATCGTCCAGATACACAACAACACAGGAATATAGGAGATCACGAAAAATTTCATTAACAAAGTCTTGGAAGACGGCAGGGGCGTTGCACAGGCCAAAGGGCATGACCAGATACTCGAAGTGTCCATCTCTGGTGTTAAATGCAGTTTTCCATTTGTCCCCCTCCCTGATGCGGATGAGATTATAAGCACCTCTTAAGTCCAGTTTGGTAAAGATGTGGGCACCTTGTAGGCGATCAAAGAGTTCTGAGATAAGAGGTAGGGGGTAGCGGTTCTTTACCGTGATTTTATTAAGTCCGCGGTAATCAATGCAAGGACGTAGGGAGCCATCTTTTTTGGACACAAAAAAAAATCCAGCTACGGCAGGAGAGGAGGATTTGCGGATAAACCCCTTTTTTAAATTTTCCTGGATGTATTCAGACATAGCAAGAGTCTCTGGGGCGGACAGAGGATAATTTCTGCCCCGGGGTGGAGTAGTGCCCGGGAGGAGGTCAATAGGACAGTCATAAGGCCTGTGAGGAGGTAAAGTCTCAGCTTGCTTTTTGCAAAACACGTCAGCATAGTCCATATAAGCCTTAGGGAGACCGGTTACAGGGGGAACCACAGGGTCACGGCAGGGAGTACTGGGAACCGGTTTAAGACAGTCCTTGAAACAAGAAGTACCCCAGCTCTTGATCTCTCCTGTGGACCAATCAAGGGTTGGGGAATGGCGTTGAAGCCACGGTAATCCAAGGAGAATTTCGGAAGTGCAATTGGAGAGGACCAAAAACTCAATTTTTTCGTGATGAGGTCCGATGCACATTAGGAGGGGTTCCGTGCGGTAACGCACGGTACAGTCCAATCTTTCATTGTTAACACAATTGATGTAGAGGGGTCTGGCGAGACTGGTCACCGGGATGTTGAACCTGTTGATGAGAGAGGCCAAAATAAAATTTCCTGCAGATCCGGAATCCAAGAAGGCCATAGTAGAGAAGGAGAAGGTAGAGGCAGATATCCGCACAGGCACAGTAAGGCGTGGAGAAGCAGAGTTGACATCAAGAACTGTCTCACCTTTGTGCGGAGTCAGCGTACGTCTTTCCAGGCGGGGAGGACGGATAGGACAATCCTTCAGGAAGTGTTCGGTACCGGCACAGTACAGGCAAAGATTCTCCATGCGGCGTCGTGTCCTCTCTTGAGGTGTCAAGCGAGACCGGTCAACTTGCATAGCCTCCACGGCGGGAGGCACAGGAACGGATTGCAGAGGACCAGAGGAGAGAGGAGCCGGGGAGAAAAAACGCCTCGTGCGAACAAAGTTCATATCCTGGCGGAGCTCCTGACGCCTTTCGGAAAAACGCATGTCAATGCGAGTGGCTAGATGAATAAGTTCATGCAGGTTAGCAGGAATTTCTCGTGCGGCCAGAACATCTTTAATGTTGCTGGATAGGCCTTTTTTAAAGGTCGCGCAGAGGGCCTCATTATTCCAGGATAATTCGGAAGCAAGAGTACGGAATTGGATGGCGTACTCGCCAACGGAAGAATTACCCTGGACCAGGTTCAGCAGGGCAATCTCAGCAGAAGAGGCTCGGGCAGGTTCCTCAAAGACACTTCGGATTTCCGAGAAGAAGGAGTGTACAGAGGCAGTGACGGGGTCATTGCGGTCCCAGAGCGGTGTGGCCCATGATAGAGCTTTCCCAGACAGAAGGCTGACTACGAAAGCCACCTTAGACCTTTCAGTAGGAAACTGGTCCGACATCATCTCCAAGTGCAGGGAACATTGTGAAAGAAAGCCACGGCAAAAGTTAGAGTCCCCATCAAATTTATCCGGCAAGGATAGTCGTAGGCCGGAAGCGGCCACTCGCTGCGGAGGAGGTGCAGGAGCTGGCGGAGGAGATGATTGCTGAAGCTGTGGTAGTAGCTGCTGTAGCATCACGGTCAGTTGAGACAGCTGGTGGCATTGTTGCGCTATCTGTTGCGACTGCTGGGCGACCACCGTGGTGAGGTCGGCGACAACTGGCAGTGGAACTTCAGCGGGATCCATGGCCGGATCTACTGTCACGATTCGGCTGGCAGGAGGTGGATCCTCTGTGCCAGAGAGGGATAGGCGTGGACCGTGCTAGTGGACCGGTTCTAAGTTACTACTGGTATTCACCAGAGCCCGCCGCAAAGCGGGATGGTCTTGCAGCGGCGGTAGTAACCAGGTCGTATCCACTAGCAACGGCTCAACCTCTCTGACTGCTGAAGATAGGCGCGGTACAAGGGAGTAGACAAGAGCAAGGTCGGACGTAGCAGAAGGTCGGGGCAGGCAGCAAGGATCGTAGTCAGGGGCAACGGCAGGAGGTCTGGAACACAGGCTAGGAACACACAAGGAAGCTTTCACTGGCACGATGGCAACAAGATCCGGCGAGGGAGTGCAGGGGAAGTGAGGTATAAATAGGGAGTGCACAGGTGAACACACTGATTAAGCCAACTGCGCCAATCAGCGGCGCAGTGGCCCTTTAAATCGCAGAGACCCGGCGCGCGCGCGCCCTAAGGAGCGGGGCCGCGCGCGCCGGGACAGGACCGACCGAGAGCGAGTCAGGTACGGGAGCCGGGGTGCGCATCGCGAGCGGGCGCCACCCGCATCGCGAATCGCATCCCGGCTGGGAGAGGTATCGCAGCGCACCCGGTCAGCAGATCTGACCGGGGCGCTGCAGTTGCGAGGAGGTTGCGAGCGCTCCGGGGAGGAGCGGGGACCCGGAGCGCTCGGCGTAACAATAAACTTCCACGCTTATCCTTACGACACTTCGACAGGTGGTATCACTCGACTCATGTGTCTTCGGCATCTAAGGGTGTCTCAATTGCAGTGCATAGCTCCCTACCTCTGCATGTCATTGACATGTTTTGAGACTCTGAAGGGCGGGCTATATTCATAAAAGCTCAACTCCAAACTACTAAATTCACACTGGCAAATGTATATGTCCCTAATCAGGGTCAGATCTCTTGGCTGCTGAAGACACTTGAGACATTGTCGCTATTTGCTGACGGTCCCATAATCTTAGGGGGGGGGGGGGATTTGAATATCACTTTGAATCTGCTGCTAGATACAACTACTGGAAAGTCACACATTTCGTTTAGAGCCCTTGCGAAATTGCATTCTAAATTCTCTGACCTCTCTTTCAGATGCTTGGCGGCGTCATATCCAGTTATACTTTGAAATTAACACAGATTCAGTTGCGTCCAGGACTCTGGTTTGGGAGGCACAAAAGTCTTACATTAGAGGAATCCTTATCTCTTGGGGAGTCAAACATAAAAAAGGAAAGAAACAACACCATCACCTCTATACTCTCCCAGATATCAACACTAGAGAGGGCACATAAACGTGAGAGAGCAGTAGCCGTTCACAATGAACTACAGGGACTTAGGGAACAACTTCAAGATTTATTTCATCAGACACAATCTAAACAAGTAACAAAGGTGGCAAGCGTATGTCCTCCTTGCTCAAGAAGGCCAGAATGTAAGACCACATTCACTGTGTCAAATCACAAACTGGAGTGCTTCATAATACCTCTTCTGAAATTGCTCAAATCTTCCGAGACTTTTACGCTAAGCTCTGTGATCTGGGAGAGGAGGAGACATCTCAGCAATGCTCAGAAAAGTCGTACTTAGCCAAGGCATTCCTGAGCGACTTGCAGCTTCCGCCACTGACGGAGGATATGGCATGGGATCTCTTGAGACGTGTTGAGGCAGAGGAGGTGAATAAAATTATTTCCTCTTTCCCCCCGGGGAAAAGTCTGGGACCGGATGGTCTTCCTCTCTCTTATTACAAGGCTTTTAAAGCAGCACTTCTCCCATGCCTGACTGACTTCTGCGCAGATACCCTCCAAGGCTCCCCCATCTCTACACAGACTCAAGAGGCACCCTATTGGCTAAGGAGGGGGTAAATCTGGAGGAATGTGGCAGTTATAGACCAATATCACTGCTCAATTTGGACTTAAAAATTTGGGCAAAATTACTTTCCACACGCATCAAGAAGTTTCTCCCTTTGTTAATAGGTGCTGAACAGTCAGGATTTGTACCAGGCAGAGAAGGACGCGCTAATACAGCTCTTCTCTTGACCGCCATCCAAAGAGCCCATGCTGAGAAACGCCCTTTAGCCCTTCTCGGTATTGACGCCGAGAAGGTTTTTGACAAAGTCAGTTGGCCCTACATGAAAGAGGTTTTATTAAAGTTCCAATTTCCTGATAAGTTCGGTGATGCAGTGTTCTCACTATACTCATGTCCGTCTGCTGCCCTGCTGGTTAATGAAGTCATATCTCCAGTATTTACAATCGGCAACGGGACCAGGCAGGGTTGCCCCTTTCACCTACACTTTTTGTCCTGGTGATGGAAACCTTGTTGCAAAGGGTACGTCAGTCTCCTGAGATTCAGGGCTTTCTGGTTCCTGAGGGAGAACTCAAAGTACTTGCCTTCGCTGACGATTTACTTTTCCTGTTGGGTAACCCTCAGGGGAATCTGCCCTGCTTGTCCCGCTTGTTCGATGACTGTGGTAAATTATCTAACTTCAAAGTTAATGTGACAAAATCAGAGTTGCTTAATATTTCACTATCCAGCCTCCAAATAGCCAACCTGGCAGGCCTCACACGCTTCCCGTGGACAGATACCTCCTTGAAATATTTAGGTGTGAACATCCCTTCTTCCATTAATAAGATATATGACGTTAATTACAAAACTCTCCTAACTGACGTTCAGAGGACGCTAGACGAGTATGACATCCCTTTAATCTCTTGGCTCGGTAGGAAGAAAGTTATCAAATGTTATGTTCTGCCCAAAGTTTTATATAAAATGAGTATGCTACCTGTTGCACTCCCCTCACTCTTCTTTAGAAGGCTGCAGTCCATGTTCTCTAGATATGTATGGAAGTCAAGTAGACCTAGACTATCTCACAGCCTGTTAGCGAGACACCAACTAGAAGGTGGCATAGGGTTGCCAGATGTCAAGACACTCTACAAAGCCGTTCAGTTACAGAGATGGATGGATCTCACTCACCCACTCCCCACTCCTGGTAACACGACGCACACTGCTGTGAACCAAATTACCACGGACATATTAAGAAATGTATGTAGCCCTAATTTTACAAGATATAGACCAGATTCTAAATCTCTTTTGTTCCATGGAGCTTCAAATGTTTGGTCTGAATTATCATCTTCACTATCACCTACACTTTCCCCGTTATTACCGGCAAATGTTATACCTGCGGTCAGGGACAGATACTCACCTACATTCCAACCTATGTGGGATCGTTTACAACATTTGACAGTGTCCCAGTTGTTCAGAGATGGAGAGTAGTGTTGCTCGCGAACATTCGCAATTCGAATTTTATTCACGAATATCGCATATTCGTGAATTTGCAAATATTCGCAAATATAGCACTATTTATTTAAATTTATTCGAAATTACGAATATTAGCCTTTTTTTTCACAGTACACATCACAGTGATCATCCCTCTCTGCTTCCAGCTTGTGTGGTCTAAAGAAGGCTCTAATACTACTGTGTGAGACCGCCGGGCGAATATTTGCATATGCAAATATTTGCATATGCGAATATTCGCGAATATTGATCCCTCACTTCTTTTAGCTTGTGGGCCAATGAGAATTATGCAAATACAGTTGTTGGAGATTAGCATCATACCCAGCTCCAATAGGAAAGTATCCCACCCCTTCACTATGGATGGGTTCACACCATGTTTTTACCCATACGGGAGCGCATACGGCTGGGGGGAGCTAAAACCGCGCTCTCCCGGCTGTATGCGCCGTATGGTAATTCATTTTAATGAGCTGACCGGAGTGAAACGTTCGCTACGGTCGGCTCATTTTTGCCCCGTATGCGCTTTTCCAACCGGACCTAAAACCGTGGTCGACTATACTGTGGTCTCCAAACTGTGGCCCTCCAGATGTTGCACAACTACAATTCCCAGCATGCCCAGGCAGTCAGTGCATGCTGAAAGTTGTAGTTTTGCAACAGCTGGAAGCAAACGGGTTGGAATCAATGAGCTAGAGTCTGTTTCCTAACTCAGTGGTTCCCCACCAGTGTGCCTACAGCTGTTGCAAAACTACAACTCCCAGCATGTATGGTCTGTCAGTGCATTCTGGGAGTTGTAGTTTTGCAACAGCTGGAGGCACACTGGTTGGAAAACCTTCAGTTAGGTTCTGTTACCTGACTCAGTATTTTCCAACCAGTGTGCCTCCAGCTGTTGCAAAACTACAACTCCCAGCATGTACTGGGAGATGTAGTTATGCAACAGCTGGAGGTACGCAACTACAACTCCCAGCATGCCGAGACAGCTGTTTGCTGTTTCGGCATGCTGGGATTTGCAGTTTTGCAATGGCTGGAGGGCTACAGTTTAGAGACCACTGCGCAGTGGTCTCCAAACTGTGGCCCTCCAGATGTTGCAAAACTACAACTCTCAGCATGCTCAGACAGCTGTTTGCTGTCTGGGCATGCTGGGAGTTATAGTTTTGCAAGTTTTTCTCATGCGCGAATATATCAAAAATAAACTTACAAGAAACAACTACAAAAGTAATACAAAAAAAACTACACTGATGATGATTCTTTCTTCCTTCCTCGCAAATTGGCTGCGAACCATGTTGATAGATGATACTTGTATGACTTGTGCTTCTACTGCTTCTATCAAGTTACACTGGTATACTTGCTATAAAGTTCCTACATTTTCACATATGCGAATTTTCGCATATGCGGAAAAAAAAAACGCGAATATTAGGAATATGCGAATTTAGCGAATATATGATGAATATTCGTCCATATATTTGCGAAATATCATGAATTTGAATATGGCCTATGCCGCTCAACACTAATTGAGAGACGCCAACCCAGGAGACACTTAAAACACTGATCCCTACTCAGAGGTTTTCTGTTTTACACCTTAACCATTTTACTCATTGTTGTTCGTTGCTCAAGAATAGGTTTGACACACAGCAGAAGCTGACCATTTTCGAAGACAACTTGATTTCCACTCAACCTAAGAAACGTAAGCTTTCTCTCAGGTTGCCTCCAGTATGCGCACTACAACACCACATTATATTAGTTCATGGGCCAAGGAATTGGGTAGATCTTTCACTGATTCAGAAATCGCCACAATACCGAGACACTCGCATGGTTTTTCTAGGTGTATAAGATTACAAGAATCTCATTATAAAGTGGTATTGTCACGATTCGGCAGGCTGGAGGTGGATCCTCTGTGCCAGAGAGGGATTGGCGTGGACCGTGCCGGTGGACCGGTTCTAAGTTGCTACTGGTATTCACCAGAGCCCGCCGCAAAGCGGGATGGTCTTGCAGCGGCGGTAGCAACCAGGTCGTATCCACTGGCAACGGTTCAACCTCTCTGACTGCTGAGAAAAGCGCGGTACAAGGGAGTAGACAAGAGCAAGGTCAGACGTAGCAGAAGGTCGGGGCAGGCGGCTAGGTTCGTAGTCAATGGTGATAGCAGATGGTCAAGAACACAGTAGAGGTAACACAGAGTAGCTTTCTCAAGGCACAAGGCAACAAGATCCGGCAAGGGAGTGCAGGGGAAGTGAGGTATAAGTAGGGAGTGCACAGGTGGAAACTAATCAGGAAGATTGGGCCAGGCACCATCATTGGTGCACTGGCCCTTTAAATCTCAGAGAGCTGGCGCGTGCGCGCGCCAGAGCATGACAGCCGGGGACCGGGACAGGTAAGTGACTTGGGATGCGATTCGCGAGCGGGCGCGTCCCGCTATGCGAATCGCATCCCCGCGGGTCTGACCGGGGCGCTGCAGGGAGAGAAACCCCGCGAACGCTTCGGGGAGGAGCAGGGACCCGGAGCGCTCAGCGTAACAGGTATCTAGGTGGTACAAAACACCAACATTTTTGTTCACTCACTCACAAGCTTTCACCAACAAATTTATGTTGGCGATGCCAGTCAGAGGTGGGCATGCATTTGCACATTTGGTGGACATGTTCCCAAATTACCCCCTACTGGAGAGAGATAGGGAAAATTGTCCAATCTATCATGAACAGACAGATCTTGCTCACACCTGAAGCTGTCTTACTAGGCCTCTCCTCGGTGGGTTACACACCTGGTAGGAACTCGCTGATAAGCCTCTTACTGGCCACAGCCAAAACACTGATCCCTCTTAGATGGCTCCAGAGTGATCCCCCCACTGTAGGGGAGTGGTTCTCTAAGGTTCATCCAGTCTGTAGGTTCGAGGAATTGTCTTACAGAGCGATGAGGAAACACGACTTGTTTCTCAAAACCTGGTCTCCTTGGATCAAATACTCGCACAAAGGAGTTTGAGACCACTAGGGTTTCAGCGGACTGGCTCGGGAGTGCCTTTACCCCTCCCTCTTCTTTCTCTTTATCTTGCCTGTATGCCCTCTTCCTCTCAAACTTAACCCATCTCTTTGCTTTCCTCTTCCTTTCCTTTCCTATTATCTTCTCGCTACGCTTACACCCTTCCACCCACTCTACCCACATCTACATCAAACATTATCTCATTTTGTTTTTATTTCCATGACATGCTAGTATACTTGCATAACTGTATGTATTATTGTTATGAGATTACAAGCAGCTGCGACTGCTAATTACATGTTCTCTCGATGTTATTGTTGAAAATAATAAAAACATATATGACAAAAAAATATCAATGGGCAGAGGGGATGTGCATTCATTTGGAGCGGAGAATTCAAGAGGAATTACTCAAGTAACTCAACGCACCCTAAGAGAGAAAAGATGACAAACAAAAGAAAATTGAGTAAAAACCTCACAATAAAAACAATCAGATTTAATAGAAGAGCAAATACCCTTCCAGAGTCTCCAAGCAGCACCGTAAGCTGCCCAAGATTGAGACGAAAGGGAGCTATGAAGCAAGTCCATCATCAATGGAAAATGACATTCCAGAGATCCAAAGGACAAGGGATTCCTTGAACATCCGCTAGATGGTTCCGTTCCTGAAAAGTCTTAAAAACTGGATAAAGCATCTGCTGAAGAATTACGACAACCAGGGATAAAAGAAGCCTTTAACCAAATATTATGAGACAAATAAAGTAAAACTAATTGACGCAATACTTTAATTACCTCAATAGACTTAACGGATTGGCAGTTTATACAAAAACAACCCCTTTATTATCAGACTGCAATGAGATCCTTGATTTTATTTTAAAGATCGCCCCCAAATAGAAAGGTAAACCAAAACAGATAATAATTCCAGGAGTAAATTTGTAAAACCAGATTCAATCCAGCTTTGAAGCCAAAGCACAGAAGACCAATGGTTACCGAAAATATCTCCATAACCAATAGACCCAGCAGCATCAGAATAGAGTTGAAAAGCATCAGATTAAACAAATTCGGACGGCCACACACTACGACCAATAAAAGACGATAAAAATTTAAACCACATACATAAATCATCTTTAAGGGAAGAAATCCATTTATGAGAATTAGGAGAAGTAAAACCGCGTGTGGCGGCATACATTCTGCTGGAAAAAAACACAAGCCATAGGTAAAACCCTAGTAGCAAATTTAAGGAGGCCCAATAAGCTTTGGAATTCTCTAAGAGTTACTTTATTTTTAAAAAGAAACATAATTATAATATGCTTTAAACGGGACAATTTGTCAGGAGGTAAAGAGAATTCCGTAGAAACGGAATCAATATGTATTCCAAGAAAAGCAATTGAAGTTGAAGGGAGAACGGTCTTTTCAGAGGCCAAAGGAATGCCAAAATAATCTGAAATATTAATAAAACAGGATAATAAATGATGGCAAACAGAAGAATTAGCAGGTCCTATGAAAAGAAGGTCTCTAAATAAGGTATCAGTGTGGGGCAACCTGAGTAATAAGATACAGCCCAAATAATAAAAGAGGAGAAGGATTCAAAATTATTACAAGATAAAGTAAAGCATTTGTCAATAAAGAAAAAAACATTAAAGAAGAAACCTAAAGAATTAAATCCGGAGGGATGGACAGGAAGTAAGCGAAATGCCGACTTGATATCCACCTTAGCTAAAAGTGCACCATTTCCCACTGAACGAAGAATAGAGAGAACATCATCAAATGAAGCATAATAAACAGATGCTAAACTCCTATCAATCTTGTCGTTCAGAGAAAATTGGTGTGAATAAGACAAATGATGTAAAAGCCTTAAAGTATTAGGTTCTTTCTTTGGAACGATACCAAGAGGAGAAACGCCGAAACAAGAAAGACGGGGTGAAATAAAAGGACCAGCAACTCTGCCCAATGAAATTTCAGCCAGGATTTTTCTTGAACAAAAGAATGATATTTCTTTACAGAAGCTACATTTTATGGCAGACAGGAGGCGAGTATCAAGTGCATTATGCTTCTTTATTAAGCCCAATAGCAGAAAGAAATGCAATGTAAATGTAATAACAAAAGAAAAAAGGGAGGTGCAGGTCACCTTAGCAACCATATACACCCCCTTAGCATTCCGACCAATCCTATCCCAACTTGCTCCATATTAACTGAATCTGACTCCACCTCTTCCTCTTTCTTTCTGCTCAGTAGCAGAGGCAACATCAGAAAAGTACATTGTTACACTATGCGCTCCGGCCTCACACGCTGGCCGTGAGTGCATGGTCCCCTTACCTTCTGCAGCCGATGGGGCTGGGACTCGCTTCACGGGACGCACCCGCATGGGAGCCCCAGTCCGTCACTCTCCGGGTGTTTCTCCTGCCTCTGCCACCATCTCTCTTCTCCGGCGCACGTGTCCCCATCCCTTAGGGCGTGCGCGCACCAGAGCTTTGAGATTTAAAGGGCCAGTATGCTCATTAGTGTAACCACCTGTGGCTTGTTTATAAATTCCTCCACCCTCCTCAGTTCTCTGCCGGATCTTTGTTGCCTTGTGCCCTAGAGAAAGCGTTCCAATGTATTGCCTTGCCGTGTACCAGATCTCCTGCTCTTGTGACTTGGCCTTGCTCCTCTACTGCCTGCCTACCGAACTCCTGCTACGTCCTGACTACGCTACTGTGCCGCCTGCCCTGACCTACTGCTATTTATACTACGAGTTGCCTCATCCTTCCTGTGCCTCGCATCTCCTCAGCGGCCTGTGTAGTCGAGCCATGCCAGGGGTAGCGACCTGGGTGTCGCCTGCAGCTGCAAGCCCATCCTGCTTTGCGGCGGGCTCTGGTGAAGACCTTAGACCTTAGACCCCGCTCCCTGGTACGGTCCGAGTCATCTGCCACACAGGTCCCGCGAATCCACATACACCGGAGTTCCTGTCTTCAGAAACGTGAGTGTTACATACATGTTCCTACATTTGGGTACATTGCGGCTGGAAGCATTCATAATTTCTTCTTCCACTGCTCTGTCTTTCCCTATAATGTTTGGTTCCCCTCCGGTGTAGATATTTCATACACCGGACCACCCTTTTTTCTTTAATTACTGTTTCCTATACCTTCATATATACCCCTCTTGTGGTCTTCTTACTTCTGGGGTTCTGCCATGGTTGTCTGTGTATTCCCCCCTTTTACCGGTCCTCTACTAGTTTGCTGGAAGTTCCACCCCATTGTTTCTCAAACCTGCTCTTTTGGCGCCACTCCGCCATTCCCGTGATGTCAGCGCTTCTTCTCCGCCAAAGTCTCCGCCCCCATCTCACTCACTGCGTGCTTCTCGTACACGCTGGGGTTGCGGATCATGTGAGCGCACAGGAGATCGCGAGATCGCGCAGTGAGGCCGTTCTCCTGGGACGTTTGCATCCTTGGTTACGGCAGAGCCTGCGCACTGCGGTGTACTCGTCGGCAGCCTCGTCTGCGCTTCTACAAGCGCAGACAGCGCTGCGAGCCTGCTGGATCGCCGTCACACAGCTTTCCTGTGGATAGCTGTGTCGGCATTGTTCAGCAGGCCTCTTCACCTCAGGGCAGTTGTACTGCTGCACCCTGAGTACTGACAGTTGGGGGATATCACTGTGAACCCTCCGGCAGGGGTTCTTGTTACAATATATACACATACTGTATTCTATCTTATATAAGCATATATTTATTGTACATCCCATCTCTTATCTCTCCACAGCCCCGTTCTTGTTTCTACATTTCCTACTGTACCACAGTGTTTACCATTATGAC
This sequence comes from Hyla sarda, assembly GCF_029499605.1. NCBI lineage: Eukaryota > Metazoa > Chordata > Amphibia > Anura > Hylidae > Hyla > Hyla sarda. Next base: position 493,594,239 of record NC_079190.1, on the reverse strand, counting down.
TGACAGCAAAGTGGATATGACCCTGGGGGATGGCCCCACTACTGTCCATGACCCTGAATCTATGTCCGCTGATCAGATACATCAGCTAGTGAACAGGTCTGTCCAGTCTGCGTTTACGTCCGCCATGGCAGTTATGAAAGAAACTATCTCAAAATCTATTTCACTAGCGGTGTTTCAGTCACGCCACAAAGCAATAGTAGCTCGTACAGGTCCACCACCAGTTGCAACCTTACCTATTTTGGTATCTAAGCCTCAGAAATCCGGTAAGTCTGAGAGAAAACGCCACCACTGCTCAGATTTTATGACCTTTCCCCCACTACATCTGACGGTGGGAGATAGCCAAAATATCCAAGGCGGCCCTTCCCAATCGGGCGCCTACCCGAAATCGGGTGTTAGAGCCTCCACCCGGGAGGAAGACAATACTGCCCGGGCATCCCGTTCCACGAAGCGTTGACGAATCGGAGGTGGACTCTGAGTCAGAGCTTGATATCTCGATACCCTCTTCTATCGACAGCGAAGAAAGGGAGGTAGGTGAAGGTGAAGAGTGCGATCCTTCTGGGTCTTCTTCTGCGGTGGACAATCCGCATGCCATTCTGGACTCCCAAGGGGTGCCGTTTTTCGACCCAGATACCATCAAACATCCAAGGTCAGGAGAATGGGCCCCGTTGCCGCAGGTGGCTAAGTATGTGGAGGCTTGGCTGCGGAAGCCTCTAGATAGAGGCAACCGAAGCAAACTAAGGTCGGAATGTACTCAGCCTTTGGTAGCTAACAGGGTTGCAGTTACTCCTGAGTTGGACCCGCTACTTATTAAGTATTTACTTAAATCAGGTAAAAACCCAAAGAAATGGCTGGATAGGTCCTTCATGTCCATTCAGGACAAATTATTGGATATTTTTGGACCTCTTACCAAGATCCTTAACTTGGCTGAGCAAGCCGTGGCGACTGGCGGGTCTGTGGACGCCGACATGCTCCGGGGTTGGGCCTTACGGGTCATATGCCTGTTGGGCAACGCAAATTCGGCTATGTCAACTGAGCGATGTTGCTCTATACTAATGCACCTTGACCCACAATTGACACACTTGGCTTCCGAGGAGCCGGGCCCATCTGCTAAGGGCCTCCTTTTTGGGGATTCCCTAATCAAGAACATCAACAAGTTCGTGGGGTTATTCTCCAGCCTGGATAAGGCACAAACCTCATTAAAGAAAACCTCTAAGGTTTTCGGCAGGGCCGGAAGGGGTAAGGGTCAGCCTTCCGGCAGAGGTGTCTATTTTCGACCCTATGCTAGACACACCATTCAGTACGTGCAGGACAGATCTCAGCCTCAGGCGGTCCATGCACCCGTGGTCGCCAGCCCATTTTACCCAACCCAAGGACGGCCCTGGAGGGCACGTGGCAGTTCCAGAGGCTTTTCAAGAGGCAGAGGCACAGGTGGGTTGGATCACCCCGGGGATTTGTACAGCCCCAGTGGGAGGCCGACTGAAATATTTTATCCACAACTGGTCCCTGATTTCTACAGACCCTTGGGTTCTACAGGTGGTCGTAGGATACGTAATATATTTTACATCCGCTCCAGTACAATCCTGGTGGCCAAAAAATATTTGCTTTTCAGAAATGGACAGGGCTCTGATTTGAAAGGAGATCAAAGATCTCCAGGAAAAACACGCCATAATCCAGGTACCTTTGGACAAACCGGGGTTCCTCAGCAATCTCTTCTTGGTGAAGAAATAAGACGGAGGCCACAGGCTTGTCATAAATCTAAGAGATCTAAACGAGTATGTGTTGTATCGCCACTTCAAAATGGAGGGCATACATTTACTTACTTCTTCCCGTGGCCTGGCTGCCGAAGATTGATTTGAAGGTGCCGATTCACCCTTCTTCCCAGCAGTATCTGCAATTCCTGTGGGACGACAGAAAGTGGGAGTTCACGTGTCTCCCATTCGGACTATCGTCTGCCCCGTGGTGCTTCACCAAAGTGTTAAAGCCGGTGATGGCCCTTCTCAGGAGTTGGGGAGTGAGACTTATCATATAACTCGACAATATTTTGATAATAGCTCAATCGCCTCAACAGCTCCGGCTACACGTGGAATGGACAAGATCCCTTCTCACAGATCTAGGGTTCTTAACCCCTTAACGACGCAGGACGTAAATGTACGTCCTTGTGAGCTGGTACTTAACCTACCAGGACATACATTTACATCCTAAGCATAACCGCGAGCATCGGAGCAATGCCCGGATCATCCGCGGCAGGTCCTGGCTGCTGATCGCAGCCAGGGACCCGCCCGTAATGGCGGCGATCCCGCGGATGTCCGCCATTAACCCCTCAGATGCCATGATCAATACAGATCACGACATCTGCAGCATCGCAGTCACTAAAATGGATGATCAGATCGCCCGCAGCGCTGCCGCGATCATCCAGCAGGGCAGACGGAGGTCCCTTCACCTTGCCTTCCCGCAGACCAGAGCAGAAGATGATCGATAACACTGATCAGTGCTATGTCCTATACATAGCACTGAACAGTATTAGCAATCGAATGATTGCTATAAATAGTCCCCTATGGGGACTATTAAAGTGTAAAAATAAAAGTAAAAAAACATTTGTAAAAACATTTGAAAAACCTCCTCCCCCAATAAAAACATAAATTGTCCCATTTTCCCTATTTCACCCCCAAAAAGTGATAAAAGAATATATTATATACATATTTGATATCACCGCGTATGTAAATATCTGAACAATAAAATAAAATGTTAATGATACCGTACAGTGAACGGCTTTAACGTAAAAAAAAAAAAGTCCAAAATGACTGCTTTTTTATAACATTTTAGTCAAAAAATTAATTCATAAAAAATGGATTAAAAGTTTTATACAAGCAAATATGGTATCAATAAAAAGTACAGATCACGGCGCAAAAAATTATCCCTCATACCGCCGCTTATACAGAAAAATGAAAAAGTTATCGGTCTTCAAAATAGGGGGATTTTAAACGTACAGTGGTCCCTCAACATACGATGGTAATTCGTTCCAAACGACCCATCGTTTGTCGAATCCATCGTATGTTGAGGGATCCGTGCAATGTAAAGTATAGGAAGCTGTACTCACCTGTCCCCGTCGCTCCGGACCAGGTCCTCACCGCTCCCGATGCTGTCCCAGGGGCTCCCGATGCTGTCCCGCTGCTCTGGTGTCTTCTTCGCGATCCTCCGGTGTCTTGCGCATCTTCTGCAGGGTCCGGGCGTCGCTTTCTGGTGACTTTCTGTTATTACGCTGCTGCGTCGGCGCGGCGTGCGTAGTGACGTAATAACGACGCCGGAAAGCAAGGCCCGGACCCTGGAGAAGATGCGCAAGACACCGGAGGATCGCGAAGTGGACCCGGAGCAGCGGGAATAGGTAAGCGAACCTGCCAGGGATGCTTAAACTGCTATCCGACAGCAGCTTAAGCATTTTGCGCTGTCGGATAGCAGTTTATGCGATGGCCCCGACATATAAAAGCTTTGTATGTCGATTTTATCATATGTCGGGGCCATCGTAGGTCGGGGGGTTACTGTACTAATTTGGTTAAAAAGTTTGTGATTTTTTTAAAGAGCAATAGTAATAGACAAGTATGTAATCATGAGTATCATTTTAATCATATTAACCCAAAGAATAAAGAACACATGTCATTTTTACTGTAAATAGTTCGGCGTGAAAATGAAACCTTCCAAAATTAGCAAAATTGCGGTTTTCTTTTTAATTTCCCCACACAAATATTATTTTTTTGGTTGCGCCTTACATTTTATGGTAAAGTGAGTGATGGCATTACAATGGACAACTGGTCATGCAAAAAACAAGCCCTCATACTAGTCTGTGGATGAAAATACAAAAGCTATGATTTTTTGAAGGCGAGGAGGAAAAAACAAAAACGTAAAAATAAAATTGTCTGAGTCCTTAAGGCCCAAATGGGCTGAGTCCTTAAGGGGTTAATCAACGACAAAAAGTCTGTGTTCGTCCCCACGCAAGAAATAGAGTTTTTAGGTTTCATGGTGAACACCCCTATGGCGACATTGAGTCTTCGAGACAAGAAGCTTACACTGCTTCGCAAGGAAATAAGGTCCCTGCTCAGGAAGGATTTGGTTCCATTGCGGGCGGTAGCCCGCATTGTGGGCCTATTGTCGGCCTCCATTCAGGCGATTTTACTGGCGCCTCTGCATTACAGGGCGCTTCAACGTCTAAAAACCGAGGGACTATCAGAGGGTCTTACTTATGCGGACAAGGTTCCTCTGTCCCAAGAGGCTTGCGACGAACTGCTGTGGTGGCTCCGCCATGTCCAGGATTGGAATGGCATGACAATATTCAACTCCAAACCGGATTTAATTGTGGAGTCAGAAGCCAGCCTGAACGGTTGGGGAGCCCGGTGCGGCTCGTCCTCCACGGGAGGCAAATGGTCTCCAGAGGAGTCGCAGTTGCACAACAACTGCCTAGAACTCCTGGCGGGCTCCTTTGCGGTAAAGAGCTTCGCCTCCCACAGGTCGGATTGTTGTATCCTGCTTCGCGGATACATCAACCGCTTCGCGGTACATCAACCGTGTTGGGGGCACGAGGTCTAAAATGTTGAAGAACATTATTATTATTATAGCGGAATACCTTCCGGGAATTTCCAATTCAGTGGCGGATTGGAATTCCAGACATCTGATGGACAGCAGTGATTGGACCTTGCATCCATCAGTCTTCCAGATGATTTGGGACCTTTGGGGTCCTCTGAACCTGGACTTGTTTGCGTCCCAACTCAACTGGCGGTTACCTCATTTCTTCAGTTGGAAACCGGATCCGGAGGCGTTGGCCATGGATGCGTTCCTACAAGAGTGGCCTCCAGGAACGTTGTATGCGTTTCCTCCTTTTGCCATGATTCCAAGGGTCTTGTGGCAAACAGAGTCCCAGGCATCCACTCTGGTGTTGGTCCCTCCCTGGTGGTCCACTCAATCTTGGTTTCCCCAGATCCTGGGGATGACCATAGATTGTCCCCGGATTTGCCCCTTCTTCTCATCGCTCCTGCGGAATCCGATGGAGGAGTTGCATCCGTTAGTCTTGTCTGGTCATCTACGGTTGGTGGCTTGACAGATTTCAGGATGCCAGAATCAGCCAGGGACCTTGTGCGAGATGCATGGGCCCCGGGTACCAGGTCGGCTTACCGATCTGCCTGGGGATTATGGGTTCATTGGTGCTCACAACGGCAGATGGATCCCATTCAGGCCCCTGTGTCCGGAGTTAAAAATTTTTTGTCGGAGGCTTTTGACGCCGGAAAGGCATATCGGACTATTAACGTTTATAGATCTGCCATTTCCGCCCATCACGTCCGGGTGGAGGGGGTGTCGTTAGGTCGACATCTATTAGTCTGTCGGCTTCTCAGAGGCGTTAGATTTAAACGTCCTCCGGCTCCTAGGTATCAGTCCACCTGGGATGTGTCCTTAGTTTTTCGGATTTTCTCCTTATGGGAGGATAGTGATGATTTACCTCTTAGACTCCTGTCTTTCAAGTTAACCATGTTGTTATGTTTGATATCCATCAAATGTGTGTCAGATGTTCGGGCCTTAGACATATCGAGGAGGCAGTTGACTCCTCAGGGAGTTCTCTTTTCAGTATCTCAACGAACGAAAACGGATCCCCAAACGGTGTTCTATCCAAGTTTTTTGACGCATCCTAAATTGTGTGTGGTTCGCTGTCTGAAAGCTTATGAGCTTCGGACGGCGCCACTACGTTTGGAGAATTTTTCTCAACTTCTCATATCTTTTTGTTCTCCGCATCTTCCAGTGTCTTCTCTGATGTTGTCACGTTGGGTTATGCAAACGATGATCTTGGCCGGGATTAATATCTCGTTATTTAAAGCTCATTCTTCTAGAGGAGCCATGGCTACCAAGGTGGCTCAGGCGGGAGGCTCCCTTTCTGACATTATGAAGGCAGCGGATTGATCTTCAGAAAATACGTTTCACACTTTTTACTTTAGACCTGAGAATCATATATCCATGGCGGTGTTATAATTTTTTATGTATTGTATTGATGTTTGTTTACTTTGAACATGCACTTGATATGAGCCTCCTGTCTGCCATAAAATTTTGAATTTTCCTAGTTTAATGACGGAAAATATAGATTTTATGAAGACAGGAGGCGAGTATCAACCCTACCTATTTCCCACCCTGTTATGGTTGTCTTTTTCTTTTCTAGGTTACTGAAGATGACATCTGGTCATTTGCAATGGCCTGAGTTCTTAGCCCTTGGTTCGAATGACAGATCTCCCGAATTGTTGGAGATCGGTGGATGGATCCGTGGTTGCAGTTCGTATCTGGAGTTGGGTGAAGTTCTTGAGTTTTGTTACCTGTTGGATCCGACGTTGGATTCGTGTTTATGGTTCGTTGATGGATGGCCTTCTCCTAGAGTGCAGTTGGTTCCGGTGTTATGGCTGCATTAAGAAAGAGGGGGAGGTGGAGTCGGATTCAGTTAATATGGAGCAAGTTGGGATAGGATTGGTTGGAATGCAAAGGGGGTGTATATGGTTGTTAAGGTGACCTGCAGTTCCCTTTTTTCTTTTGTTATTACATTTACATTGCATTTCTTTCTGCTATTGGGCTTAATAAAGAAGGATAATGCACTTGATACTCGCCTCCTAAATTGTTGGGAATAAGTACCACAAAATTCAGGAATAGGAAACCATGGTAAAAACCATCACTAAGAAATGTGTCTGCAGCTCTGTTAGGATGATAATTTTAGGAGCGGCTGCATTCTTTGATGGATCACCGGAGTCCAAGCCTTTTGTAAATAAATGGGATCCACTGCAAAAGGCACATTCGTGTTTATATTTACAATTGTTCGGCTATTTGCATACTCCTTCATTAGGGTACTCCGGTGGAAAACTTTTATTTATTTTTTTTAACCAACAGGTGCCAGAAAGTTAAACAGATTTGTAAATTACTTCTATTAAAAAATCTTAATCCTTCCAGTACTTATTAGCTGCTGAATACTACATAGGAAATACTTTTCTTTTTGGAACACAGAGCTTTCCGCTGACATCATGAACCACAGTGCTCTCTGCTGGTTTCTCTGTCCATTTTAGAAACTGTCTAGAGCTCATGTTTGCTTATATTTGCAATGGGGATTTTCTCCTACTCTGGACAGTTCTTTTTCTTTCAATAGTTTTTTTTATTGAATTTTACCAAAATAAAAAAACAAACATGTATAAAGGACAGGCGCAGCTGTCAACTTATTATTTTACAACAACAAAAACAGCGAACATTTGTTTACTGCATACAGGAAGACTTGATTGTCGATTCAATCTTACATATAAGATAGGCAGTTGTTTAACCAAACCAAAAGGAAAATAGAAATAAAAGACTAAAGTAAAATGAATAAAAATAGTTTCATTATATATCAGATACATAAGGATAAAATATATATATATATATATATATATATATATATATATATATATAACATTATTGGTACACACGCATTCTACTACTTAAATTATCTCGGAGAAGTTATATTTCCGTTATACTCTGGACAGTTCTTAAATGGACAGAGATGTCAGCAGAGAGCACTGTGCTTGGGATGTCAGCAGAGAGCTCTGTGTTCCAAAAAGAATAGAATTTCCTATGTAGTATTCTGCAGCTAATAAGTACTGGAAGGATTAAGATTTTTTAATAGAAGTAATTTACAAATCTGTTTAACTTTCTTGCACCAGTTGATAAAGAAATAAAAAATAAAATAAAAAGGGTTTACACTGGAGTACCCCTTTATACTCATGCAGCTCATTTTCACCTTAAGGACGCAGACCTTTTTTGCACATCTGACCACTGTCACTTTAAGCATTAATAACTCTGGGATGCTTTTACCTTTCATTCTGATTCCAAGATTGTTTTTTTGTGACATATTCTTCTTTATGTTAGTGGTAAATTTTTGTTGATACTTGCATCGATTATTGGTGAAAAATTCCGAAATTTGATGAAAATTTGCAAAATTTTGGATTTATTTTTTACTTTGAAACTCTCTGCTTATAAGGAAAATGGATATTCCAAATAAATTATACATTCTTATACAAATAAATTATAAATTATTGCATTATATATTGACATATAGTATATAATACAGACTTCTATGGGTGAAAAACACCACGATTTCAGGAAAAAAAAATGTCAAAGTCTCCACATGCAGCGATTTTGCAAAACCGCCAAGGTAAAAAAACGCCAAAAGGATAAAAAAAAATGCCAAACTGAAAAACGCAAAGTGGAAAAAGAATTTAGCGTTTTTCATTGATTAACAGCTAACATCTGTCCTCAGCGTTTTTTGGCCGAACAAACGCCATTTGGCAGAATTGGCTTTTTAACCCCTTAAGGACTAAGGGCGTACAGGTACGCCTTTGCAAATGCCCAGTGAGGTCATCAGACCCCCCCATGTCGGCGATCGCGGCAAATCGCAAGTGAATTCACACTTGCGATTTGCCCGATTCCGGGTCATTCCGGGTCTGTGGTGACCTGGTGACCCGGAATATAAGGGGGATTGCGGTTGTCTAAGACACCTACTATCCCCCTGAAGGGATAGGACTGAGGTGGCATGGGTGCCACCCCCCCTATCCCTGTTATTGGTCATCAAGACGTGACCACCAATAGCAGATTGGGGAGGGGGGTTACTTTCAGTTTCCTCATCCTGCCCACCCACAATAGGCGGGGCAGGACGGGGAAATGACAGAGGACCAGCGCCGAAGATCCACTTACCCTGCGGGCGAGGCTGCGGGCGACGATCAGTGTCGGAGATCGGTGAGCGGCGATGTCGTGCGGCTGGTTCCCATGGAAGACGGTGAGTTGCCTAGAAACATCTGGAGAGCTACAGTTTGAGACCACTATACAGTGGTCTCTACACTGTAGCCCTCGAGATGTTGCAAAACAACAACACCCAGCATGCCCAGACAACTGTTTGGGCATGCTGGGATTTGTAGTTTTGCAACAGCTGGAGGGCTAAAGTTTGGAGATCACTTTGCAGTGATCTCTAAACTGGCCCTCCAGATCTTGCAAAACTACAACTCCTAGCATGCCTCCACAGCAGTTTGCTGTCTGGGCATGCTGGGATTTCTAGTTTTGCAACAGCAGGAGGTCCACAGTTTGGAGATCACTGTGCAGTGGTCTCTAAACTATAGCCCTCCAGATGTTGCAAAACTGCAAAATACTGAGTGAGGTAACAGAACCTAACTGAAGGTTTTCCAACCAGTGTGCCTCCAGCTGTTGCAAAAGTACAACTCCCAGCATGCACGGTCTGTCAGTACATGCTGGGAGTTGTAGTTTTGAAACAGCTGGAGGTTTGCCCCCGCATGTGAATGTACAGGGTACATTCACACGGGCAGGTTTACAGTAAGTTTCCTACTTCAAGTTTGGGCTGTGGCAAATTTTTCGCCACAGCGCAAACTCCTAGCAGTAAACTCACTGTAAACCTCTGCCAGTGTGAATGTACCCTAAAAACACTACACTAACACATAATAAAGAGTAAAACACAACATATACACCCCCTTACACTGTCCCCCCCCCAATAAAAATGAAAAACGTATCGTACGGCTGTGCTTCCAAAATGTAGCCTCCAGCTGTTGCAAAACAACAACTCCCAGCATTTTCCGACAGCCAGTGACTGTCCAGGCATGCTGAGAGTTTAGCAACAGCTGGAGGCACCCTGTTTGGGAATCACTGGCGTAGAATACCCCTATGTCCACCCCTATGCAATCAATAATTTAGTCCTCAAATGCGCATGGCGCTCTCACTTCGGAGCCCTGTCGTATTTCAAGAAAACAGTTTAGTGCCACATATGGGGTATCTCCGTACTCAGGAGAAATTGCACTACAAATTTTGGGGGCTTTTTTTCCTTTTACCCCTGATGAAAAGGAAAAGTTGGGGGCTACACCAGCTTGTTAGTGTAAAAAAATAATTTTTTACACTAACATGCTGGTGTTGCCCTTTACCTTTTAATTTTCACAGGAGGTAATAGGAAAAAAAAGACCCCCAAAATTTGTAACGGAATTTCTCCTGAGTACGGAAATACCCCATATGTGGACATAAAATGCTCTGTGGGTGCACAACAAGGCTCAGGAGTGAGAGCGCACCATGTACATTTGAGACATAAGTTGGTGATTTGCACAGGGGTGGCAGATTTTACAGCGGTTCTGACATAAACGCAAAAAAATTAATACCCACATGTGACCCCATTTTGGAAACTACACCCCTCACGGAATGTAGCAAGGGGTATAGTGAGCCTTAACACCCCACAGGTGTTTGACAAATTTTCAATAAAGTTGGATGGGAAAATTAAAAACAAATTAAAATTAAAAACAAATTAAAATGCTGGTGTTACCCTAAATTTTTCTTTTTCACAAGGGAAAATAGGAAAAAAGCACCCCAAAATTTGTAACCCCATTTCTTCTGAGTAAGAACATACTCCATGTGTGGACGTAAAGTGCTCGGCGGGCGCACTACAATGCTCAGAAGAAAGGAGGGCCATTGGGATTTTGAAGAGATAATTTGTCCGGAATTGAAGGCCATGTGTGTTTACAAAGCCCCCATAGTGCCATAACAATGGACCCCTCCCTCATGTGACCCCATTTTGGAAACTAAACCCCTCACGGAATGTAATAAGGGGTACAGTGAGCATTTACGCCCCACAGGTGTCTGACAGATTTTTGGAACAGTGGTCCGTGAAAATGAAAAATGTAATTTTTCATTTGCACAGCCCACTGTTCCAAAGATCTGTCAAAGGCCAGTGGGGTGTAAATAATCACTGCACCCCTTATTAACCCTTTAACGACGCAGGACGTATATTTACGTCCTGCGCCGGCTCCCGCCATATGAAGCGGGGTCGCGCTGCAACCCCGCATCACATCGCGTCGGTCCCGGCACTCTTCAACGGCCGGGATCCGCGGCTAATACCACACATCGCCGATCGCGGCGATGTGCGGTATTAACCCTTTAGAAGAGGCGGTCAAGTCTGACCGCCGCTTCTAAAGTGAAAGTATCCCGGCTAGTCAGTCAGGCTGTTCGTGACCGCCGCGGTGAAATCGCAGCATCCCGAACAGCTTGCAGGACACCGGGAGGGCCCTTACCTGCCTCCTCGGTGTCCGATTGACGAATGACTGCTCTGTGCCTGAGATCCAGGCAGGAGCAGTCAAGCGCCGATAATGCTGATCACAGGCGTGTTAATACACGCCTGTGATCAGGATGAGAGATCAGTGTGTGCAGTGTTATAGGTCCCTATGGGACCTATAACACGGCAAAAAAAAAGTAAAAAAAAAGTGTTAATAAAGGTCATTTAACCCCTTCCCTAACAAAAGTTTGAATCACCCCCCCCCCTTTTCCCATAAAAAAAATAAACATATGTGGTATCGCCGCGTGCGTAAATGTCCAAACTATAAAAATATATCATTAATTAAAACGCACGGTCAATGGCGTACGCGCAAAAAAATTCAAAAGTCCAAAAAAGCGTGTTTTTTATACCATTAAAAAATGAATAAAAAGTGATCAAAAAGTCCGATCAAAACAAAAATTGTACCGATAAAAACTGCGCAAAAAATGAGCCCTCATTCCGCCCTGTACGTGGAAAAATAAAAAAAGTTATAGGGGTCAGAAGAGGACATTTTTAAACGTATACATTTTCCTGCATGTAGTTATGATTTTTTCCAGAAGTACGACAAAATCAAACCTATATAAGGCTGGGTCCACACTACGTTTTGTCCCATACGGGAGCGCATACGGCAGGGGGGAGCTAAAACCTCGCGCTCCCGTATGTGACCGTATGCGCTCCCGTATGCCATTCACTTCAATGAGCCGACCGGAGTGAAACGTTCGGTCCGGTCGGCTCATTTTTGCGCCGTATGCGCTTTTACAACCGGACCTAAAACCGTGGTTGACCACAGTTTTAGGTCCGGTTGTAAAAGCGCATACGGCGCAAAAATGAGCCGACCGGACCGAACGTTTCACTCCGGTCGGCTCATTGAAGTGAATGACATACGGGAGCGCATACGGTCACATACGGGAGCGCGAGGTTTTAGCTCCCTCCTGCCGTATGCGCTCCCGTATGGGACAAAACGTAGTGTGGACCCAGCCTAAGTAGGGTATCATTTTAACCATATGGACCTACACAATAATGATAAGGTGTCATTTTTACCGAAATATGCACTGCGTAGAAAAGGAAGCCCCCAAAAGTTACAAAATGGCGATTTTTCTTCGATTTTGTAGCACAATGATTTTTTCCCCGTTTCGGCGTGAATTTTTGGGTAAAATGACTGATGTCACTGCAAAGTAGAATTGGTGACGCAAAAAATAAGCCATAATATGGATTTTTAGGTGGAAAATTGAAAGGGTTATGATTTTTAAAAGGTAAGGAGGAAAAAACGAATGTGCAAAAACGGAAAAACCCTGAGTCCTTAAGGGGTTAAATTCTGTAAGGGGTGTAGTTTCCAAAATGGGGTCCCATGTGGGGGGTCCACTTGCTGGCACCACTGGGGGCTTTGTAAACGCACTTGTCATCTGACTTCCATTCCAAACAAATTCCCTTTTCAAAAGTTCAATGGCGCTTCTCCTCTTCTGAGCATTGTAGTGCGCCAGCAGAGCACTTGACGTCCACACATGGGGTATTTTCATACTCAGAAGAAATGGGGTTACAAATTTTGGGGGTAATTCTCTCCTATCACCCCTTGTAAAAATGTAAAATTTGGGGAAAAACTAGCATTTTTTTTTTCATTTACACATCCAACTTTAACAAAAAGTTGTAAAATACCTGTGAGCTCTTTAGGCTCAATGAACCCCTTGTTACGTTCCTTGAGGGGTGTAGTTCCCAAAATAGTATATAGTTTTTTTGCTGTTCTGGCACCATAAGGGCTTCCTAAATGCAACATGCCCCCCAAAAACCATTTCAGCAAAATTTGCTTTCCAAAAGCCAAATGTGACTCCTTCTCTTCTGAGCATTGTAGTTCGCCCGCAGGGCATTTTCTGTCCTAACATGGGGTATTTCTATACTCTGAAGAGATGGGGTTACACATTTTGGGGGGCATTTTCTCCCATTACCCTTTATAAAAATGGTAAATTTGGGGGGAAAAAAACTGCCCTTTAGTGAAATTTTTTTTTCCATCTACACATCCGTCTTTAACGAAAAGTCATCAAACACCTGTGGGGTGTTATGGCTCACTGGACCCCTTGTTACGTGCCTTGAGGGGTGTAGTTTCCAAAATAGTATGCCAGGTGGGGGTTTTCTGCTGTTCTGGCTTCACAAAGGCTTCCTAAATGTTACATGCCCCCCAAAAACCATTTCAGAAAAACTCACTCTCCAAAATCCCATTGTTGCTCCTTCCCTTCTGAGCCCTCTACTGCGATCGCCGAACACTTTACTTACACATGTGAAGTATTTCCTTACTTGAGAGAAATTGGGTTACAAATTTTGAAAGGATTTTTCTACTTTTACCTCTTGTAAAATTCAAAAACTGGGTCTACAAGAACATGCGAGTGTAAAAAATGAAGATTTTGAATTTTCTCCTTTATTTTGCTGCTATTCCTAAGAAACACCTAAAGGGTTAACACACTTACTGAATGTCATTTGGAATACTTTGAGGGGTGCAGTTTTTATAATGGGGTAATTTTTGTGGTATTTATAATAGGAAGGCCCTTTAAATCCACTTCAACCCTGAACTGCTCCATGAAAAATTCTGATTTTGAAAAGTTTTTGAAAAATTGGATAATTGCTGCTGTACTTTGAAGCCCTCTGATGTTTTCCAAAACTAAAAACATGTCAACTTTATGATGCAAACATAAAGTAGACATATTGTATTTGTGAATAAAAATATAATTTATTTTGAATGTCCATTTTCCTTATAAGCAGAGAGCTTCAAAGTTAGAAAAATGCAAAATTTTCATTGTTTTCATCAAATTTGGGAATTTTTCACCATGAAATGATGCAAGTATCCACAAAAATTTACTACTACAATAAAGTAGAATATGTCATGAAAAAACATTCTCAGAATCAGAATGATAGGTAAAAGCATCCCAGAGTTATTAATGCTTAAAGTGAAAGTGGTCAGATGTGCAAAAAAACGCTCTGGTCCTACAGTGAAAATTGGCCTGGTCCTTAAGGGGTTAATTGGTGTTCCCTTCCCCCCCAAAAAAAAACTAATGGAAAAAAGACATCCCAAATAAATTATATATTGATTCACATATACAATATGTCTACTTTATATTTGCATCATAAAGTTGACATGTTTTTACTTTTGGAAGACATCAGAGGGCTTCAAAGTTCAGCAGAAATTTTCCCAAAAAAAAATTCAAATTCTGAATTTTTCAGGGACCAGTTCAGATTTGAAGTGGATTTGAGGGGCCTTCATATTAGAAATACCCCATAAATTACCCCATTATAAAAACTGCACCCCTCAAAGTATTCAAAATGACATTCAGTAAGTGTGTTAACACTTTATGTGTTTCACAGGAATAGCAGCAAAGTGAAGGAGAAAATTCTAAATCTTCATTTTTTACACTCGGATGTTCTTGTAGACCCAGTTTTTGATATTTGGAACAGTGGGCTGTGCAAAGGAAAAATGGCATTTATCATTTTCACGGACCACTGTTCCAAAAATCTGTCAGACACATGTGGGGCGTAAATGCTCACTGCACCCCTTATTACATTCTGTGAGGGGTGTAGTTTCCAAAATGGGGTCACATGTGGGGGGGTCCACTGTTCTGGCACTATGGGGGTTTTGTAAACACAAGTGGCCTTCAATTCCGGACAAATTTTCTCTTCAAAATCCCAATGGCGCTTGTTCTCTTCTGAGTATTGTAGTTTGCCTGCAGAGCACTTTACATCCACATATGGGGTATTTATATACTCAGATGAAATGGAGTTACAAATTTTGGGGGCTTTTATTCCTATTTTCCCTTGTGAAAATGAAAAATTTTAGTTAAAAACATTTTAACTAGCATTTTAGTTAAAACATTTTATTTTTATATTTTCCCATCCAACTTTAGCGAAAATTCGTCAATCACCTGTGGGGTGTCAAGGCCCACTATACCCCTTGTTACATTCTGTGAGGGGTGTAGTTTCCAAAATGGGGTCACACTTCAGTATTTATTTTTTTGCGTTTATGTCAGAACCGCTGTAAAATCAGCCACCCCTGTGCAAATCACCAATTCGGGCCTCAAACATACATAGTGCACTCTCACTCCTGAGCCTTGTTTTGCGCCCGCAGAACATTTTACACCCACATATGGGGTATTTCTGTACTCAGGAGAAATTGCGTTACATATTTTGGGGGTCTTTTTTTCCTTTTACCTCTTGTGAAAATAAAAAGTATGGGGCAACATCAGCATGTTAATGTAAAATTTTTTAATTTTTTACACTAACAGGCTGGTGTAGACCCCAAGTTTTCCTTTTGATAAGGGGTAAAAGGAGAAAAAGCCCCCCAAAATTTGTAGTGCAATTGAAAAATAATCCTTTTCGGATGTTTGAGACAGATGAGGATGACGGTAAGAGACGAAAAAGCTGTTTAGCAGGAATACTAAGGCTGAGCCATAAACCGACATCCTTGTGTCCAAATTTAAGATTGGGGTAAACTGCTTACTTTTGGCAAAAATTCATGTCATAACTAAACCAAGAGTTTCCACCAAAAGTTTTAAAAGGCTAAAGGATAATCTCAAGGTGACGGAATAAACCTGAGCAGAGTTGTGGCTTCCTTTCTCCCGTAACAACATAGATTCTTCAAACAGATTAAGAAATACCAGAAGTAGCTTAAACAGAAAAGGTTGGAAAAGAAGGGGTTAAAGCAATATTAGAAGTAGGAGAGAGTTGAGGAGGGTTAATAGACATCTCACTAATTGTGCCTTCTCGAGCTGATGACCTGGGATCTTCAACTGACTGGTCCTGGAGAGGCTGTCTGTTAGTAGGGACAGCCATTGGTAAAGATGACTTCAGTTGTTGCTGGGATCCTCTACGCCTGCTACCGTTAGGAGCAGCGGGAGGCGGAGTATACCCAGTTCTGGACCTCCTATTCCTCCTGCTACTGCTCCTTGTGGCTCTCCTGGGGAACCGTTCGGCAGGAGGAGCGGTCAAAATACCAGATTGACCAGCGAAAGTGCCAGCAGAGCTAAGATAGGCCCCGCCTCTGGATCGATGGCACCAATGGAGGATGGCCGGGAGGTTGATGGGCGGTCAGCAGAAGGAAGGATGTCATCAGTGAGGGACGCGGAGTCTAGGCAGCGGCGCAGCCAGGGTAAACCTCCCTCGGCTTCAGCTCTGGACAAGAGCTGATGAAAAATGTCATCCATGAGGAAGAAGAAATGGAGGCAGAAAAAGCGAGGTCCTCTTCTTCTTGATCCGAAGACTTGAATGACATTACCAGTCCGTCGCCCGCTATATAAAAGGGAAAAACGCCAGCAGCACGGGTGCTGCAGCCAATCCTAGAAGGGAGAAAGTAACTACCTGCCAGCCACCCGAGGTATCTGCAGTTAAGGTTTAACTGATAAAATCCCAGATGGCAAATGCAGAAGAATTAAAGGGGGCAGCAAGCATCAAACCAGGACCAGTAATGGTTCATGTTTTCATGTGGCCCCCCTTCTGCATTTGTCCTGGGGGTCCTTATAATAAATTGAACTGTAACATATTCAACAGGAAACATTTATATCTGCATTTGAGGGATGAGGTTGTACACAGCAGCTCAGAGTGTGAGCAGTTGGGAGAGTATACATTGAGGGCAGCTCACACAGGCTGTAGACAGGGAAGAAAGCAGACACAATGCAGCTTGTAGAGGTTTGTGTACATGTTTAGTAACAAATTGGAGCAGTTTTGCAACATCTGGAGGTCCACAAGTTGTAGACCACTGTCCTATACTTTACATTGCACGGATCCCTCAACATATGATGGTTTCAACAAACGATGGTCCATTTGGAACGGATTACCATCGTATGTTGAGGGAACACTGTATCAGAGGGTTTAAAAATAAATGAAGATTTTAGATGCAAAGATAGTATTACTAACTCATGGTAACCACTAGCATGTAACCACTAGCATGTAACCACTAGCATGTAAAAATTGATTTGCTCCATTTCATAGGTGTTCATAGCCTTTATGACCCATGATGGTCATTTAACCCACTAGATGCCACCATTCATAGTGATCTAGGCAGTTAGATGACGGATGCTGGACCTTTCATGTATCCGATTGACCACCTTCTTCTGAAGGCCTCCATGGTTAGATCTGCTTATATAGAAATAGTAGATTATTAGAATGACAGTACGGTGCAATGTATAAGTGATATAGTGAACACATGTATATGACTAAAAATGTAATAAAATAAAAAAAGTAAGAAAAAGCTTTTAAAAAATAAAAAAAGCCCCATATTAAAGGAGTTTTGTAGTGAAGCATAACTTATCCCCTATCCAAAGAATAGGAGATAAGTTATAGATTGCAGGGGGTCTGACTGCTGGGACCCACCCCAATCTCCTGAATAAAAGAGGTAATGCCAAAATTGTGTTGTTTTTTTTTGTCAATTTGTGGTGGCCACGGGTGAGGTCCGCAGCCACCGCTACGCTGGGGTTAGCTACTTGGTTCTTGGGGCGGTTATGAACCCAGGATCGGATGATATTAACCCTTAATGTCACGTGACGCCACTGTAGTCTTGGTATCTCCCGGGGTACTACAGGTCCAGGGAACTCCGTCTCCCCACAGGCTAGCAAGGAAAGAATTGACTCCACACTAGGTTGCAGTTTAACGGAGGCTATACTAACTTGAAGATAGGTGGTACAATCTCCACAGCGCTCAACCAAAGTCTCCCAAAGGGTTAACAGACAGTCTCTAGAGGACCACACAGCTCGCAGTGCCTGGACTTGATGTTGCATATATGCTTGGCTCTTACGGCCGGACTAGGAGTTTTAGGTCTGCGCTATATTAGGCTTGAGATTAAAGTCACTTACTGAAGTGTCGGTAGATTTGTGGTTTTTCGCTGGAAGATAATGAATTGTCCTTTAGGAATTCTCTGATCAAGGCTGAAGTAAAGGCTGGATATTTCTCCACTCTGTACTCTGACTGAAATGAGTTGATGATTCTTCACTCTGAACTCAACTTCTCTCCTGAACTCCTGCACTCCACTCAGCTTCTCTCCACACCTGAACTCCACACCTGAACTCCACCTCTGAACTTGCTCGGACCTCCACTCTGTACTCTGAACTCCACACCACTCTTCTACTCCTACTCCACTCCAGAACTCCTCTACACAGGAAATGCCACCCCTTATAAGGGAAGGCTGAACTAAAGCCCATTGGTCAGGCAGCTGTGGATCATAGAGTTGTCTGTATCCCCTTTAGGATTTACAATAAAGTTACATACAAGTAATAACATAATATAACACCTTACACAAACGTTTAGTCTAGCCCTCAGTCCTCCACTCTCACATACCCTGACTGAACATAAGGTTGCTAGGTAACATATTTAAAGCTACAGACACCTTGTCACGATTCGGCTTCCAGGTAGTGGATCCTCTGTGTCAGCGAGGGATTGGCGTGGACCGTGCTAGTGGACCGGTTCTAAGAGGCTACTGGTATTCACCAGAGCCCGCCGCAAAGCGGGATGGTCTTGCTGCGGCAGTAGCAACCAGGTCGTATCCACTAGCAACGGCTCTACCTCGCAGACTGCTGAGAAGGCGTGGGACAGAAGGACTAGGCAGAGGCAAGGTCAGACGTAGCAGAAGGTCGGGGGCAGGCGGCAAGGTTCGTAGTCAGGATGGGTAGCAGAAGTTCAGGTACACAGGCTTTGGACACACTAAACGCTTTCACTGGCACAAGGCAACAAGATCCGGCAAGGGAGTGCATGGGAGGAGGTCAGATAAAGGCAGGGAGCAGGTGGAAGCCAATTAAGCTAATTGGGCCAGGCACCAATCATTGGTGCACTGGCCCTTTAAGTCTCAGGGAGCTGGCGCGCGCGCGCCCTAGAGAGCGGAGCCGTGCGCGCCAGCACATGACAGCAGGGGACGGGAACGGGTAAGTGACCTGGGATGCGATTCGCGAGCGGGCGCGTCCCGCTGTGCGAATCGCATCCCCAACGGCCATGACAGTGCAGCGCTCCCGGTCAGCGGGACTGACCGGGGAGCTGCAGGGAGAAAGACGCCGTGAGCGCTCCGGGGAGGAGCGGGGACCCGGAGCGCTAGGCGTAACAGTACCCCCCCCTTAGGTCTCCCCTTTTTTTTGTCCGGTGACTGCCTCCCCTGGGATGAGGACACCGGGAAGGAATGGATGGTTTCCTCAATGGCAGGCAGTACAGCAGGAGTAGGAATGGGGAGGGAGGGCAGAGGGTGAAGCTTGGCACGGGGCAGGGAGACACAAGGACGGGAGCCATGAGGAGGCACAGAGGCTTGCCTGACGGGACTGGGAGGGGGGGAGAGGCACTTCCTGTGGCAGGCAGAGTCCCAGTTCCTGATCTCCCCGGTGGTCCAATCAATGGTGGGGGAATGAAGCCGGAGCCAAGGCAGACCGAGGAGGACCTCAGAGGTACAGTTGGGGAGAATGAAGAACTCAATCCTCTCAAGGTGGGGTCCAATAGACATGAGGAGGGGCTCTGTGCGGTAACGCACGGTGCAGTCCAATCTGGCTCCGTTGACCGCGGAAATGTAGAGCGGCTTGACGAGACGGGTCACCGGGATGCTGAATTTATTAACAAACGACTCCAAAATAAAATTTCCAGAGGCACCGGAGTCCAAGCAGGCCACGGCTGAGAGGGAGGAGTTGGCTGAAGAAGAAATCCGCACGGGCACCGTGAGACGTGGAGGAGCAGACTTGGAACCAAGAGACGCCACACCCACGTGAGCTGGGTGCGTGTGTGCGTTTCCCAGGCGTGGAGGACGGATAGGGCAATCCACCAAGAAATGCTCGGTACTGGCACAGTAAAGACAGAGATTTTCTTCCCTACGGCGATTCCTCTCTTCCTGGGTCAGGCGAGACTTATCCACTTGCATGGCCTCCTCGGCGGGAGGCCCAGGCGTAGATTGCAACGGATACTGTGGGAGAGGTGCCCAGAGATCTAAGTCTTTTTCCTGGCGGAGCTCTTGGTGTCGCTCAGAAAAACGCATGTCAATGCGGGTAGCTAGATGGATGAGTTCTTGCAGATTGGCAGGAATCTCTCGTGCGGCCAGCACATCCTTGATGCGACTGGATAGGCCTTTTTTAAAGGTCGCGCAGAGAGCCTCGTTATTCCATGATAACTCGGAGGCAAGAGTACGAAATTGGATGGCGTACTCGCCCACTGAAGAATTACCCTG
The DNA here is from genome assembly GCF_029499605.1 of Hyla sarda. NCBI lineage: Eukaryota > Metazoa > Chordata > Amphibia > Anura > Hylidae > Hyla > Hyla sarda. The sequence goes on along the minus strand of NC_079190.1, from coordinate 493,573,963 downwards.
GACCAGGTTCAACAGGGCAGTCTCGGCAGAAGAAGCTCGGGCTGGCTTCTCGAAGACACTCCGGAGTTCAGCGAAGAAGGCCTGGACTGTGGCTGTGGCAGGATCATTGCGGTCCCAGAGCGGTGTGGCCCAAGACAAGGCCTTTCCTGAAAGAAGGCTTACTACGAACGCCACCTTAGACCGTTCTGAAGGAAACAAGTCCGACAACATCTCCATATGCAGGGAACACTGAGACAAAAATCCACGGCAGAGTTTAGAGTCCCCATCAAATTTGTCCGGCAGGGACAAGCGGAGGTTAGGAGCGGCCACTCGCTGCGGAGGAGGTGCAGGAGCTGGCGGAGGAGATGGTTGCTGCTGTAGCAGAGGCAGAAGTTGCTGTAACATGGCGGTCAACTGCGACAGCTGCTGTCCTTGTTGGGCAATCTGCTGCAATTGCTGAGCGACCACCGTGGGAAGATCAGCGAGACTTGGCAGCGGCACCTCAGCGGGATCCATGGCCGGATCTACTGTCACGATTCGGCTTCCAGGTAGTGGATCCTCTGTGTCAGCGAGGGATTGGCGTGGACCGTGCTAGTGGACCGGTTCTAAGAGGCTACTGGTATTCACCAGAGCCCGCCGCAAAGCGGGATGGTCTTGCTGCGGCAGTAGCAACCAGGTCGTATCCACTAGCAACGGCTCTACCTCGCAGACTGCTGAGAAGGCGTGGGACAGAAGGACTAGGCAGAGGCAAGGTCAGACGTAGCAGAAGGTCGGGGGCAGGCGGCAAGGTTCGTAGTCAGGATGGGTAGCAGAAGTTCAGGTACACAGGCTTTGGACACACTAAACGCTTTCACTGGCACAAGGCAACAAGATCCGGCAAGGGAGTGCATGGGAGGAGGTCAGATAAAGGCAGGGAGCAGGTGGAAGCCAATTAAGCTAATTGGGCCAGGCACCAATCATTGGTGCACTGGCCCTTTAAGTCTCAGGGAGCTGGCGCGCGCGCGCCCTAGAGAGCGGAGCCGCGCGCGCCAGCACATGACAGCAGGGGACGGGAACGGGTAAGTGACCTGGGATGCGATTCGCGAGCGGGCGCGTCCCGCTGTGCGAATCGCATCCCCAACGGCCATGTCAGTGCAGCGCTCCCGGTCAGCGGGACTGACCGGGGAGCTGCAGGGAGAAAGACGCCGTGAGCGCTCCGGGGAGGAGCGGGGACCCGGAGCGCTAGGCGTAACACACCTAATAACAGATTATTAAGTTATAACAGTGCAAATACACATTAGAAATGGTTGAGTCCCTGCAGGGGAGCCCCCAGGACACTGGAGGTCTCAATCTGACAGGGCCTAAAATACCTTGACACAATGTACCTGTACTGGGACACCACAAATTTACATCCCACAAAACATTTAATAAAAAGCGATCAAAAACTCCCATATACCCAAAAATTGAACCAGTAAAGCTACAGATCACAGCCCAAAAAAAATATAATAAATAAAGCTGTAGAATAGTAAAAGAAAAAATTCTTACTCAACAGTTATACACTATATAAATTGGATATTGCTGTAATTGCTCTGCCACGCATGTCAGTATTACGAATCAATGAATGACGTAAAAAAATATACCCCGAAATTTGAAGAATTGCAGATTTCTTCTTCTTTACTTTCATTCCATGGTTAATTTTAGATTTGGTTTAACAGTATATTTTAGGGTAAAATTGTGCCTTTACCAAGTACAATTGGTGCCACAAAAAAATAACCCTCCACATGGCTCTGTCAATGGAAAAAATAAAAAAGTTACAGAAAATCAGGAGGAGAAAAATAACATAAAAAAACGAAAAAAGTTTTCCTTAAAGGGTTAACAATAACAATATCAAACAAGTCAGCAAGGACCTGGCATCCGTCTCCTGTTCTCCACAGATTAGGTGTCACGTAAGCTGGTGCGTGAACAAGCACAGCACATCAGATTCAGGGAGGAAGTAAATGCAAGGTGAGTAAGGACGGGCTCAGTGTTTGCTCAGACACACCCTTTGCTTAGTATTGGAAGTCAGAATAAGTGAGCAGCAAAACAGAGGGATCTGTGAGCCAAATACAGAAGCTAGACACATAAAAAAGACATGTAAAGAATCTTCATGACCTAGGGAGTAACACACACTTTAAAGTTGTATACACACACGTAAAAGAAATACATGAGTTTGGGGTATTGTGGCTGTAATGTGGACATAAAATATGGCCGCCTTACAGCTGCTTGAAGACAACGATAAAGCGTGAAACGGCTGTCATCTCTTTGGTGCACATTTTGTCCATGTGCGTCTCCCCCCCGTGCTGTATGTCAGTATGATACTCTAAAATAAAGAAAATTCTGCTGGATTTGGTGAGTGACGCTATTTATTCTCCATTTGGATTTGCTCAAGATTGGCCTTCTTTATCCTCCCCCGTCTACAAGGACCTTTAGATGATAGGGTTTCTGTTACGTACTTACGTGTCCTTGTTCTTCTGGCGGGTCCTGCCTCACTTGGTTGCCCCGGCAGTGTTTCGGAGTCTCTTTTCAGCAGTAGAGGTCGGTTCATCACCAGCGCGTCATGGGGGAGATTTATCAAAACCTGTCCAGAGGAAAAGTTGCCCAGTTGCCCATAGCAACCAATCAGATCGCTGCTTTCATTTTTAACAAGGCCTCTGCAAAATGAAAGCAGCGATCTGATTGGTTGCTATGGGCAACTGGGCAACTTTTCCTCTGGACAGGTTTTGATAAATCTCCCCCTATGTGTTCAGGCCACAGTCTATCACTGACATCTGTTGGCCCCAGATGTTTGGATTGAGCTCACCAGCGTTCCTGTATGTTTTGCGGACTGGACATGACTATTTACCTTTACTTCCGGCCCCTTCCTTTGTCTGCTGACTTGGTTTTGAGGTTCCCTCCGCACGTTATTAGGATCTGCCTTTGGTTCTGATTCGGTACTGTTTCTGTCCTCCTGGTTCTTACTCTCTGGCCTGTTTCCTTGCCTTCTGGTTGCTGTTTCTGTCTCTGACCTACCTGCCTGGTTATGACCCAGTCTTTCTCTATATAGTGCAGCCCCACGCATAGAGAGTTCAGAGACCATCCCCAGTTCCCTCTGCCATTCATCCCTGACCTATTTAACACGACATATTACAGTAGTCCCTCAAGTTACAATATTAATTGGTTCCAGGACGACCATTGTATGTTGAAACCATTGTATGTTGAGACCAGAACTCTATGGAAACCTGGCAATTGGTTCTGAAGTCCCCAAAATGTCATCCAAAAATAGGAAAAAGTGAGGATTAACCCCTTAAGGACCAAGGACGTGCTTAAGGACCAAGGTCCTGCTCCCGTGATATAACGCGGGGTTACACAGTAACCCCGCATCATATCACGGCGGGCCAGGCGTCATAGTGAAGCCGGGACCCGCCGCTAACCCTTTAGCCGCGTGCTCAAACCTATATAAGTAGGGTATCATTTAAACCGTATGGACCTACAGAATAAAGATAAGGTGTCATTTTTACCGAAAAATGTACTACGTAGAGACGGAAGCCCCCAAAAGTTACAAGATGGCTTTTTTTTTTTTTTCAATTTTGTCGCACAATGATTTTTTTTTTCGTTTCACCGTAGATTTTTGGGCAAAATGACTGACGTCATTACAAAGTAGAATTGGTGGCGCAAAAAATAAGCAATCATATGGATTTTTAGGTGCAAAATTGAAAGAGTTATGATTTTTTTAAAGGCAAGGAGCAAAAAACGAAAATGCAAAAACGGAAAAAAAACCCGGTCCTTAAGGGGTTAAAGAAAAATAAATAGATAACTAATACAGATAAAGCATATAAAAGTAAGAAAGATCTGCTGGGAGCTGTAAATCAAAGTCTATGTCAGTGTTTCCCAACCAGGGTGCCTCCAGCTGTTGCAAAACTACAACTCCCAGCATGCCCGGACAGCCGTTGGCTGTCCGGGCATGCTGGGAGTTGTAGTTTTGCAACAGCTGGAGGCACCATGGTTGGGAAACAATGGTTTATGTAGAGGACAGGAGCTTCTTCAGGGTCCTATACAGAACACACAGTGTCCCAAATTGAGCCGCCCTTACTTGGTGTCCAAAGGAGCAGCTAACCCTGGCACAGGTAAGGAGTAGTACAGAACTTGTAGTTCCACCCTGTACTGTAGGGGGCGCTACCAGACACAAGTCAGTGCATGCACTTCAGTAATACAGGTAATTTACCAGTAAAATGCCCATTCTGATTGGTCAGTTCCTCCAGTCGTGACACGTTTCACAGATCTATACTGTCTGTACATTGTATGTTGAGTCTGGTTTCAAGTTACAATGGTCCAGAAAAGACCATTGTATGTTGAAACTATTGTATGTTGAGGCCATTGTAAGTTGAGGGATCAGTGTACAGGAATGATAAAGCTATATTGCGTCGGTTCTTAACGTGTGAATTATTAAAGGGGTACTCGGCTGCTCAGCGTTTGGAACAAACTGTTCCGAACCATGGAGGCGGTGCCGGGAGCTTGTGACATCATAGCCCCACCCCCCTCATGATGCCACACCCCGCCCCCTTCAATGCAAGTCTTTGTTCCGAACGCTGAGCAGCGGAGTACCCCTTTAAGGTGCCAGGACTTTCCATTTGATTTTTTTTTTTTATTCAAAGATTAAAAGTTTAGAAAGAAAGGGTGGTTCAATCCACAAAAATAGAAGAGAAACGGGTGCTATTCAGTGTTAAATTACACAGTAAAGACAAAGCAACACTGAATTATAGTAGCACACCAGAAATTATACAAATAATCAAATCTTTATTGTACAAAAAATTCTTGTATACAAGACATGTATCACACATATCAAGTAACAATGGACGAAAACAATTAAAACGTCTCACTAGGAGCCAAAGCACAACCCTGGGGAGGGGCCATGACACCCCCCCCCCCCCCCCCCCCCCCCCAGCAGCTAGATATTGGCACCTGTCCTCAAAAACTATAAGGGAAATATATATATTTCACTTATAGTTTTTGAGGATTGGAGCCAATTTCTAGCTGAGGGGGTTCATGGCCCCTCTCCAGGGTTGTGCTTTGGCTCCTAGTGAGACGTTTTAATAGTTTTTATCCATTGTCCCTTTATATGTGTGATACATATTTTTTTTTTGTACAATAAAGATTTGATTGTTTATTAAAAGATGAACTTGCAGTAGAGATACGGGATCAGATAACATACAAGTGCCAAAAAGCTGAGTATGAAGGGTGGGCGGATGGTCCTATCACAATGTATCAAGTAGGGTCACCTGAGTCGGCACAATGGTTTACAAAACTTGACCTAGGAGGGGCCTATAATCTCATTCACAAAGGGCCACATTGAATACTCGGTCATGTTTTTCAGGCTAAGCAATACACCGGCAGTGTTCTAGAATTTGGTGAAGAAAATGTTTCGGGATTTACCTTGGTAAGTTAAAGGGGTACTCCGGCCCTGGGGACCCCCGCATGCCTCTCATTCAGCACCCACCTTTCTCAGCTTCACCGAGTGATGATCACTCCGTGTCTGAAGACTCGCGACCACGGGGCCGGAGTGTCGTGACGTCACGCCCCCCCCCTCAATGCAAGCCTATGGGAGGGGGCGTGACGGCCGTCACGCCCCCTCCCATAGACTTGCATTGAGGGGGCAGGACTCCCGGTATCACATATCTTATCCCCTATGCTTCGGATAGGGGATAAGATGTCTTTGGGACGGAGTACCCCATTAATTGTGGTGGATTGGGATTTATTCCCATGACTGGTCCTCCCATGTACAACATGCACAGACACTTTTTTAGGATTTTCTCTTTATTATCACAAGTTCATGAAGAATTTATTTAAATATTTATTTATATACAAAATCAGCTTCCCATTATATGCCGCTTCAGGTGACCCTATTTGATGCATTGTGATAGGACCAACTGACCACCCGGCATACTCTGCTCTTTTGCATCTGTTATCTGATCTGAATGCCGTATCTCTATCGCTTTATCATTTCAGCCTAAGTGTTAGAACAGGTAGTGCAAATAAGTCTAAAGTTAATGATTAACCTCTGACTCAAAACATATCAAAAGTCCTGGCACCTTAATAATGGAAACATTAAGAGGCTGACGCAATATAGCTTTATAGTTCCTGTAATATGTCCTAATCTAATCATCCATAATATACCTTCATTAACAAGCAAACAATATGTGAATGACGGGACCACGGGGTGTAGCGGTGTAGGTGTATAGGGCAGATGGTATTAACCCCAGGGGCAAGATTTTATTAACCCCCAATGTTCGTGACGCCAGAGTGATTTTTGGGTATCTGGAACAACCCAAACGATATCTCCGCTATCCCAATGGCTAGGCAGTGAAATGAGAGTCCACAACCAGGTTATGGTTTAACGGAGGCTTTACTGAGGTCAGACAGGTGTTATAGTCTCTACAGCTCGGCCGGAATCCCAGAGAGGTGGCCCGGAACACAGAAGGACCTCGCAGCTTGCTGGAACCAATTATACTTGTAATGGACTTTATATAATTGACTTTAGGCTGGACTAGACTGTAGGTAGTGACAGCAGACATAGACTTGACTTACTGGAAGTGACGGTAGATTTGAGGCCTTCCAGGTGCTGGACACCAGCACTGAGACATCTGGTCTCTATACTTCTCAGCAAAGGTCTGGTGTAAGAGAGAGATTGCTATGGCTCCCCCTCTTATAAAGGGGGGCTGAGCCAGAAGCCCATAGGTCAAGCTGCGGGTCATGTGTTAAGCTGGTGCCCTCTAGGTAACATGTGAACATAACATGTGACATCTCAAAGGTCCTTTAGACAATTACATTAAAGGAGTACTCCGGCGCGCACTTTTTTCCTTTTATCCCGTCCGGGCTACAAAATAAAAGAAAACACACTTTCTCTTACCTGCCAACGAGCCCCCGGAGCTCTGGTACACTCCGGTACAGGTGTTCGGTCCCCGGGCTGTATTCTTCTTACTTCCTGTTAGCCCAGCACGTCACACGGAGCTTCAGCCTATCACCGGCCGAGGCGGGACATAGCTTTGCATGGATAAGCGTAATAGGGGGTTGATTGCTGAAGCTTGTAGCTCAGGCTTGGAGCAATCAAACGCCGATCGGACGTGACGGAACAAGGTGAGGGGTCCTCCGCTCGCGTCCTAGCTGATCGGGACATCGCGATTTTATCACGATAGTCCCGATCAGCCTGACTGAGCTGCCGGGAAGCTTTTACTTTTGTTTTGGACACTGCGATCAACTTTGAAGGGTTAATAGTGCGCGGCACAACGATTTGTGCCGCGCGCTATTAGCCCAGGGTCCCGGCTATCATTAGACCGACCCGGTATGATGCGAGGTCACGGCGTGACCCCGTTTTCAATACTGGGACCGGGCGCAGGGCATACAGGTATGCCCTGCATCCATAAGAGGTTAAAGGGGTATTCTGGCCTTAGACATCTTATCCCAGGGGTCCCCCCAAGATCTCTGTGCAGCCTCTGGCATTCTGAGACCAAAACGTAATATAACAGCCACGCCCCCTTGGGACATCACACCACACCCCCTTTCCCTCCGCTGCTCCTGAGACGAGATGTAACGTGACTCCATGGCCACGCCCCCTAATGATGTCATGCCACGCTCCCTCCGTTCATGTCTATGGGAGGGGTGTGACGACCATCATGTCCCCCTCTTATAGACATGAATGGAGGGAGCAGGTCGTGATGTCATGAGGGGCGTGGCCGTGACATCAAGTCTCGGTCTCTGTAGCAGCGCCCAACACAGAATGCCAGGGGCTGCACAGAGATCGGGGGGGGGGGGGGGTCACAACGGCGAGACCCCTGTGATCAGACATTTTATCCCCTATCCTTTGGAATACCCCTTTAGGGTACATTCACACGTACAGGATCCTGTGCAGATTTGATGCGCAGGATTTGTAACTGCAGATTAGAAGCTGTGCATCAAATCTGCACAGAATACTGTACGTGTGCACAGGGCGCCATAGCAACAGGGGCGCCGGGCGGCCGACACAGCTCGCAGTGTAACAGGCCGGTGTGAGGTGGAATTTCGCGCCCCCGGGAAAACTTGCGTCCGCTCATCCCCCAGCCCTCCGAAGATTTCTGAAGCTAGAGCTGGGGGAGGTCAGAGCAAGGGGAGAGAGAAGGTACACGCCCCCTCCCCTCATTACCCCTCCCTGAGCTCGGGAGGAAGCAGGTCTGCACGGGGAGAAAAAAATTATGTTCGGCGCTCACTTTTCTTATTTTATCCGTTCCGGGCTGAAAAATAAAAGAAAAAAAACTTTCTCTTACCTGCCTACGCTCCCCCGGTGCTCCGGTACAGGTGTTCGGTCCCAGGGCTGTATTCTTCTTACTTCCTGTTAGCCCGCCACGTCACACGGAGCTTCAACCTATCACCGGCCGCAGCGATGTCCCGCCTCGGCTGGCTAACAGGAAGTAAGAAGAATACAGCCCGGGGACCGAACACCTGTTCCGGAGCACCGGGGGAGCGTAGGCAGGTAAGAGAAAGCTTATTTTCTTTGTTTTTGCAGCCCGGAACGGATACAATAAGAAAAGTGAGCACCGGACATGTCCTTTAAGTACAGGTATGAAATAAATTAAATTGTATCAACATTGCAGAGCGGATATGTAGAGGGGAACTGATAGGAACTCACCGGATTGCTGCGGAGGTATAAGCATAGAAATCGGCATATAGCCGTGTGAAGGGGTGTCTGGAGAGGCGACCTGTAGTCGCTGGAGGCATGTTGGGGCACTGGAGTGAAGCCGCATTATATGTGTAAAGGAAGTGATGTCACTTCTGGTTTCAGCGTGGCCGCAACTAGCGGTCAAACAGGGTAAAGGGGCACATATGCAGGGTGTCGATGGGCTTTCTGGCGCAGGGTATATCAAGGGAATGAAGGTAATTACTGTAGGAATGGTTACCTGTATGCCGGGCAGCGCAAGCATCGATCCGGTGCGAAAACCGGAAGTGCGGCGGTCACGTGATGCGGCCCGTGGAACGCAGTGTGCGCAACACTGTATACAGATAGCGGTGTAGGGCCGGAAGTGAGGCAAGTGGAACGCAACCTGCGTTCCACAATGTAAAGTACTGTGAACTGGAAGCATGCATATATGGAAAGGACCAGGAATCTGATAAAACCACTGAATAAAGAATACCGTATATACTCGAGTATAAGCCAAGTTTTACAGCACGATTTTTCGTGCTGAAAACACCCACCTCGGCTTATACTCGAGTGAACAAAAAAACTTTCTGGCCTGTCAATCCCTTCAGTGGTCTTCAACGTGCGGACCTCCAGATGTTGCAAAACTACAACTCCCAGCATGCCCGGACAGCCATCGGCTGTCCGGGCATGCTGGGAGTTGTAGTTTTGAAACATCTGGAGGTCCGCAGGTTGAAGACCACTGCCCGGGCCTTCATCATCATCCAGACCCCCCTTTTGTTTTCTACTCCCCTCCCCTCAGTGGGAAGGAAGGGTGAGCTGGTCCGGGCCACCTATGCTGCAGGGACCGTCCGGTGGGGAGGGCTAGTAGTTCTGGGCTGTCCATCTTCACCAGGGGGGGCTTCTTCTCCGCTCCGGCCCCGGACTAGTGACGCTGCATTGACGCCACCGCGCAGGGACGTTCATGCGCACGGACGTGATGTGCGCGTCGTCGTCAAGGCAACGTCACTACTCCGGGGCCGGAGCGGAGAAGAAGCCCCCCCTGGTGAAGATGGACAGCCCGGAACTACTAGCCCTCCCCATCGGACGGTCCCTGCAGCATAGGTGGCCCGGACCAGCTCACCCTTCCTTCCCACTGAGGGGAGGGGAGTAGAAAACTAAAGGGGGGTCTGGATGATGATGAAGGCCCGGGCAGTGGTCTTCAACCTGCGGACCTCCAGATGTTTCAAAACTACAACTCCCAGCATGCTCAGACAGCCGATGGATGTCCTGGCATGCTGGGAGTTGTAGTTTTGCAACATCTGGAGGTCCGCAGGTGATGATGAAGGGGGGGGGGGGGATGAAGACGGGGGTGTTAATGACGGGGTCTGGATGATGACGGGGTGATGATGACGGGGGTGATGATGACGGGGGTCTGGATGATGACAGGCGGTGATGATGAAGGGGGTGATGATGACGGGGGTGATGATGACGGGGGTCTGGATGATGACAGGCGGTGATGATGAAGGGGGTGATGATGACGGGGTGATGATGATGGGGGTATTAATGACGGAGTCTGGATGATGACAGGCGGTGATGATGAAGGGGGGATGATGACGGGGTGATGATGATGGGGTGATGATGACGGGGTGATGATGACAGGTGATGATGACGGGAGTGTTGATGGCGGGGGTCTGGATGATGACAGGGTGATGATGACAGGGGTCTGGATGATGACAGGGTAAGGATGAAGGGGGGGATGATGACAGGGTGATGATGATGAGGGTGTTAATGATGGGGGTCTGGATGATGACATGGGGGGATGATGTATTTCCCACCCTAGGCTTATAGTTGAGTCAATAACTTTTCCTGGGTTTTTGGGGTGAAATTATGGGCCTCGGCTTATATTCGGGAATATACTGTAAGTGAAATGTAAAAGGGAAGAAAATAGTAATAGAATGGAAATAATATAGTAATAAATGAGAAATAAAAGAAAAAGAAGAAGAGGAATAGGTGAAGGAATAAATTAGATATAATGGATAAATAGAGAGGGGAAAAAAAAAGTATGTAGAAAAAAGGGGGGCAAAAGGAGGATGCTGTATATTGAGAACAGATAAGTAAATATGAAGAACAGAGAGTAGAAACCTCAGGAAGAGGGGGGGGGGAAACAAGGAAAAGTGAAGATAAAAGGGTATATAGCAGAAAGCCATATATAAGAGGGTAAATAGGAGAAAGCCGTAAGAAAAAAGGAACAAAAGTAAATATAATGGCAGAAAAAGGAGAGACGTTCACTGGTGGAAGAAAAAGATATTATAGGAGGAAAAACAAAAGTGAAGTATATATAAGAGGGTCTATAATAGAAGGCCGTAAGGTAACAGGGATAAACGAAAATGAAATGGCGGAAAAAAGGAGAGAAGTCCACTGGTAATAGGAAGAAATAATGGGAGAAAAAATGAATAGAAATAAAAGAAACAATGATAGTCAGAAAATAGGAGTGTAGACACAGGTAGTGGAAAAAGATACCAATAACCAAAAAAGGATACGAGATTAAGTGAACCTCCGCAGCATTGATTTGGATGTAGCTTCTTCATCGAATCTAGGGATAGAGAAAGAGAAAAATATCATCAATATGTTAAAACAACTAAAAATAAAGGCACTTTACATATTGGTAATGTCATATTTCCTATTGAGTCCATGCGGTTCCAATGTTTGTAATTTGTGAATCCAAAATGTCTCTCTTAATTTTAACAATTTTACTCTATTACCCCCTCTCCAGTTTCAGTGAATTTGTTCCAGGACTTGGAATCTGAGTTGAGTCGGGGTGGGGTTATGTGAATCAAAGTGATGGGGAACCGGTAAGAGTAGATTTTTCCTTCTGATGGTAGATTTATGCTATGAGATACGATCCCGTATCTTCTGCGTGGTTTCCCCAACAAATGCTAAACTGCATGAACATTTCAGTAGATAGATAACATAGTTAGAATCACAGGTAAAAAAAAAAAACTTTCAAGGGGATAGGCATGAAAGGGGACTTAAATTCGTCCACAGTGGGGAGTGCCCTATGGAGTAACGGCCAATGCTTTTTAATTATGCCATGTACTTTGTACGCAAAGGGATGATATGAGTGTACAAACGGTATACAGGTTGTGTCACTGTGTGGTCTGGGAGTTCTGGTTTGTTTGGCTTTAGTAACAACTCGCTCAGGGTAACCTCTTGCTCTAAATTTGGATGACGTTTCTTCAATACGTTGTATCTGAACCATGGGATCGCTGACTATGCGTCTGACTCTGTGGAATTGTGATATGGGAAGTGACTTTGGGATGGTAACTGGTATACAAGAGTAAATTATTACAGTCTGTTGGTTTAGTGTATAAATCGGTAGTCAGTTGTCCGGAGGGGTCTACCAAAACTGTAGTGTCCAGGAAATCTATATGGTCTGTGTTATGATGAATGATGAATTGTAATTTGGGCCAAATGGAATTAATGTCCTGGTGGAATGTTTGTAAAGTAGATAATAGTCCCCACCAGATAGAAAATATATCATCAATATACCTTTTCCAGACCAAAGAATGGGTCTGAAATAATGAATTGGGGTACAAAAAGTATGACTCAAACCAGGCCATATGGGAGTTGGCATAAGGGGGTGCCACATTTGACCCCATTGCTGTCCCTTGGATCTGTTAGAAGAAGCTGTCCTGGAATAGAAAGTAGTTATTGTGTAAGACCAATTCTAGAATGTCAAAACAGAAATCAATGGTACCAGTCGCAAAGCCAGAGTCAATAAGTAGGTGTTTAACGGCATGGAGGCCCTTCTCGTGTTTAATAGTTGTGTATAGGCTGTTTACGTCAAAAGTAACAAGGATAGTGTCTGAAGGAATATGGGCAATTTTTCGAATCAGTTGTAGAAAAGCTGAGGTGTCTAATAAAAAGGACGGTGTTGATTTAACCAGAGGTGTTAGGATTTTCTCAAGAATAATGGATAATGGGGAAAGTATGGATTCTGTTGAGGCCACTATGGCTATACACTCCTTGAGAAAGGCCTCCCTGTAGGCGAAAGGCATTGGAGGTCTGTAGCTGGGCCGGGGCGAGTCCTGTCCACGTGTGCTCATTTTCCTGCTGCTATTGTACGCTGTTGCACCTTGTTCTTCGTGGTAATATTAGCACTCTTTTTGCACTTATTTATTTTATTACTCTGCACCATTCATTATACCGTTAGCACTGTGCACTTTTTTCACCATAGTGTGTTATTTGACCTTTTCGTTTATGCACCAGCACTTTTTGTATACGGCAGCTACTAACTGTCACTTTGGCACATTTCCCAATATATTTACTTATGTTCACACGAATAATTTAACCAGGCACCCCTTGCTACATATCGATTGCTATTATTTTTACATGTACTAGTAATTCCTTTAGAGAATCATTTTATATATTTATATATTTCAGTATATGTATATATTTTATTTTAATCCGTCTTATATGCACAACCCATGACTGTTATGTCTTTAAATTTTGTATTTTCATAAACATTATATACCGTATTTCTATATTTCTTATAATTTGTTTTACCATTTGGGGTACTACATTTCACGCCCTCGTGGCGTTTATAGGTTTATATATTTGTATTTTCTTCTGCAGTTACCCCCCTTCAACTTTACTGTAATATTGAGCCATATATCTAGGACTTTTTTAGGTTCCAGGTAAATTATGTAGGCACAGATAGTGCTACAAACCTTTATTATTAGGTAAATAATGTAGGCCTTTATCTCCACTTAAAGAATGTAGGCAAAGATAGTACAGTTAACTTTAATCTCTAGGTAAATGATGTAGGCACAGATAATACTGTCAACCTTCATCTCCAGGTAAATTATATGGGCACAGATAATACTGTCAACCTTCATCTCCAGGTAAATTATATGGGCACAGATAATACTGTCAACCTTCATCTCCAGGTAAATTATATGGGCACAGATAATACTGTCAACCTTTATCTCCAGGTAAATTATATGCGCACAGATAATACTGTCAACCTTTATCTCCAGGTAAATTATATGGGCACAGATAATACTGTCAACCTTTATCTCCAGGTAAATTATATGCGCACAGATAATACTGTCAACTTTTATCTCCAGGTAAATTATGTAGGCACAGATAATACTGTCAACCTTCATCTCCAGGTAAATGATATGGGCACAGATAATACTGTCAACCTTCATCTCCAGGTAAATTATGTAGGCACAGATAATACTGCCAACCTTTATCTCAAGGTAAATTATGTAGGCACAGATAATACTGTCAACCTTTATCTCAAGGTAAATTATGTAGGCACAGATAATACTGTCAACCTTTATCTCCAGGTAAATTATGTAGGCACAGATAATACTGTCAACCTTTATCTCCAGGTAAATTATGTAGGCACAGATAATACTGTTACCCTTTGGCTGTCCAGGCATGCTGGGAGTTGTAGTTATGCAACAGCTGAAGGCACCCTGGTTGGGAAGCACTGTTTTAGGGCATACCAGCACTTTAAGAGATGGACATGCACTGGCATACAGAAGAGACAGAAGGGGTCAATGGGGAAACACTGGCTTTGAAGCAGGGAGAACACCAATGTTGCGGGTAGGAGACTTCTGTATGTAGTCTATCCATTCCTGCAATAGTAAACCATTTGCGATCAAGTTGCGATAAAAAAAAACATTAGTCGTCTGAACAAGCCCTGGCATGGGCACTACTAGATCCAACAATAGCCTTATTGTCTGTACACTCCTTAATGAAATAAAACCACAAAGTATGCCCTCAACAGGAATGTGCTCTTTCTTATAAGATTTCCCCATCGTGCCACATTGTCTTATGTTAATATTTATTTATATAGCGCCAAACAAATTACGTGGCACCTTCCAATTCTGAGGGTACAGATAAGGATATAGCATACATTACAATAATACACACTAAAAGGTCATGTACTAAGCCCTGCAACTGTAGTGTCCCCCAATGCTATGTTAAGCGCCCAGTATTTCATAGGTTAACTAGGGAGGCTGAGGATTATGGTGGATTCGGTGGACTATGTCAATGACCAGCATTTTTTTTTTTTTGTGTGTGTTTTAATATAACGGCGGGTTTGTGTGAGGAGTATTTTTTGTAACACTTTCTTTTTGATTTTTATTTTTTTTAAGTGTGTTTTTTTAATTTTATTGTTATTACTTTACAGGCTTATTAGCGATAGCCACCTGATAGACAGAGACCATTGATAAGCCAGGATTTAACATTAGCCCCCAAAAAGGGTATCCCTAAAACACACACACCATTATTATTATTAAAGGGGTTCTCCAGTGGAAAACTATTATTATTATTTTTTTTTTTCAAATCAAAGTTAAACAGATTTGTAAATGTCTTCTATTTAAAAATCTTAACCCTTCCAGTACTTATCAGCTGCTGTATGCTCTTTTCTTTTTGAATTTCTTTTTTTGTCTGACCACAGTGCTCTCTGCTGAGACCTCTGTTAGGAACTGTCCAGAGTAGTATAGGTTTGCTATGGGGATTTTCTCCTGCTCTGGACAGTTCCTGACATGAACACAGGTGTCAGTAGAGAGCACAGTGGTCAGACAGAAAATACATTTTAAAAGAAAAGAACTTCCTGTGGAGCATACAGAAACTGATAAGTACTGGAAGGATTAAGATTTTTTAAATAGAAGTAATTTACAAATCTTCAAAGCATGTAGATACATAAATGAAAGTCCGACACAGCACTGGCGAGCAAAGGGTATGCAGTGGTATGATTGGATCCGTACAGGTGAGTGCGGTTTTCTTCCACTGCTTTAATTTACAAATCTGCTTAACTTTCTGGCACCAGTTGATTAAAAAAAAATTGTTTCCCACTAGAGAACCCCGTTAACCCAGGTATCCACCGCCACAGGTACCTGGTACCAGCAGACGTGATGTGTCTAAAATGGCACACCTAGGTCGTATAGGCGGACATTATTTAGGCTGGGGAGAGTCAAATAGAATGGTGTTCGCTCACCCTGGTAATGTCAGTGTTACGCCAAGCGCTCCGGGTTCCCGCTCCTCCCCAGAGCGCTCACAGCGTTCTCCTGTTCGCAGCGCATCCCGACCCGCTTACCAGACTCGTTCCCCGTCTGTGCTGTCCCGGCGCGCGCGGCCCCGCTCCCTAGGGCGCGCGCGCGCCGGGTCTTTGCGATTTAAAGGGCCGGTGCGCCACTGATTGGCGCATGGGTTTTAATCAGTACCTTCATCTGTGCACTTCCCTATTAATACCTCACTTCCCCTGCACTTCCTTGCCGGATCTTGTTGCCATTGGGCCAGTGTGTTCCTAGCCTGTGTTCCAGACCTCCTGCCGTTGCCCCTGACTACGATCCTTGCTGCCTGCCCTGACCTTCTGCTACGTCCAACCCTGCTCTTGTCTAATCCCTTGTACCGCGCCTATCTCAGCAGTCAGAGAGGTTGAGCCGTTGCCGGTGGATACGACCTGGTTGCTACCGCCGCTGCAAGACCATCCCGCTTTGCGGCGGGCTCTGGTGAACACCAGTAGCAACTTAGAACCGGTCCATCGACACGGTCCACGCCAATCCCTCTCTGGCACAGAGGATCCACCTCCAGCCTGCCGAATCGTGACAGTCAGGCTGTTGCTTCTTTCTTAGGAAAATACGGGGAACTCCACTTATTTTTTTATTTTATTTATTTAATGAAAAAAAATATAAGGTTCCCTGTGTTTTCCAAATCAGCCAAATACCAATAAAGTCGCAACAGCCTGCTGCCTCAGGCAGCAGGCTATTGCGACTTTATTGGTATTTGGCTGATTTGGAAAACACAGGAAACCTTACATTTTTTTTCATTAAATAAATAAAGTAAAAATACGTCCATTGTTTTCGGCCCTCCCCAGCCCGAATAAATTTTAGCTTGTACATTTTTTGACGCTTCTTTAAAAAATACCCAACCCGCCTCACTCAGAGCCGCACTCCCGTCATTAGTGCCGCTGCAGAGCTCTATACAGCCGTGTGCTGTGCTATGAACACAGGACGGGTTTAGTAATGGGGTTATGACAGAACGTTTGTAAGAGAAGAGAAAGATACCAGAGTATGGGAGAGATGAAACATTTTTGTAAAAGAGACTGAACGATATGTGAGGGGATAGGGTCCTTAGTGCAGGTAGTCGGGCGGGAGGAGGAGGGGAGCCGGGAGGCTTCATCCTCAGCTACTGCTACTGGCTCAAAAGCTAAGAGTGATGAAGAGGCAGTTTGGCTGTGAATGAGATCGGCCATACTGGAAGACAGAAAGAGGATCTTGCGACAGATGTCATTAACCTCTACAGGACCCATGACGTAACGTTACGTCCCGACACCCTGGGTCTTAAGGACCAAGGACGTACAGTTACGTCATGGGCAGTTCTGGTCCCCGCCGTGCGCCGGGCGGGGATCGGACCGGGATGCCTGCGGAAATCATTCAGCAGGCATCCCGTGCAAACGCCCAGGGGGGTCATTAGACCCCCCCACGTCGGCAATTGCGGCAAATCGCAAGTGAATTCACACTTGCGATTTGCGCAATTCCAGGTCATTCCGGGTCTATGGTGACCCTTTGACCCGGAATATAAGGGGGATCGCGGTTGTCTAAGACACCCACGATCCCCCTGAAGGGATAGGAGTGAGTTGGCAGGGGTGCCACCCCTCCTATCCCTGCTATTGGTCGCCAGAAGCGACGACCAATAGCAGATCGGGGGCAGGGGGGGTTAACTTTCGTTTTCCCCATCCTGCCCACACTCAATAGGCGGGGCAGGACGGGCAAACGACGGGGACCGGCGCCGAAGATCCACTTACCCGTCCGGGCGGACGACGGAGGCTGCGGGCGACGGAGATCGGCGGGCGACGACGTCCGGCTGGATCGTACGGAAGCCGGTGAGTTGCCTAGCAACATCTGGAGGGTACAGTTTGAGACCACTATATAGTTGTCTCTAACTGTAGCCCTCCAGATGTTGCAAATCTACAACTCCCAGCATGCCCAGACAGCTGTTTGGGCATGCTGGAATGTGTAGTTTTGCAACAGCTGGAGGGCTACAGTTTGAGACCACTATATAGTGGTCTCTAAACTGTAGCCCTCCAGATCTTGCAAAACTACAACTCCTAGCATGCCCAAACAGTTGTTTGCTTTCTGGGCATGCTGGGATTTGTAGTATTGCAACAGCTGGAGGACCACAGTTTGGAGATCACTTTGCAGTGTTCTCTAAAACTGTAGCCCTCCAGATGTTGCAAAACTGCAAATCCCAGCATGCCCAAACAGCTGTCTTGGCATGCTGGGAGTTGTAGTTGCGTACCTCCAGCTATTGCATAACTACATCTCCCAGCATGCCCTTCGGCGATCAGTACATGCTGGGAGTTGTAGTTTTGCAACAGCTGGAGGCACACTGGTTGGAAAATACTGAGTTAGGTAACTGAAGGTTTTCCAACCAGTGTGCCTCCAGCTGTTGTAAAAGTACAACTCCCAGCATGCACGGTCTGTCAGTACATGCTGGGAGTTGTAGTTTTGAAACAGCTGGAGGTTCCCCCCCCCCCCCCCATGCGAACGTACAGGGTACATTCACACGGGCAGGCTTACAGTAAGTTTTCTGCTTCAAGTTTGGGCTGCGGCAAATTTTTCACCGCAGTGCAAACTCCTAGCGGGAAACTCACCATAACCCGCCAGTGCGAATGTACCCTAAAAACACTACACTAACACATAATAAAGGGTAAAACACTACATATACACCCCTTACACTGTCGCCCCCAGTAAAAATGAAAAACCTATTGTATAGCAGTGTTTCCAAAATTGAGCCTCCAGCTGTTGCAAAACAGCAACTCCCAGCATTTCCGGACAGCCACTGACTGTCCAGGCATGCCGGGAGTTTAGAAACAGCTGGAGGCACCCTGTTTGGGAATCACTGGTGTAGAATACCACTATGTCCACCCCTATGCGATCCCTAATTTAGTCCTCAAATGCGCATGGCGCTCTCTCACTTCGGAGCCCTGTTGTATTTCAAGGAAACAGTTTAGGGCCACATATGGGGTATCTCCGTACTCGGGAGAAATTGTAATACAAATTTTGGGGGGCTTTTTCTCCTTTTACCGCTTATGAAAAGGAAAAGTTGGGGTCTACAACAGACTGTTAGTGTAAAAAAAAAAGAAAAAATTTACACTAACATGCTGGGGTTGCCCCATACTTTTTATTTTCTCAAGCGTTAAAAGAAAAAAAAGACCCCCAAAATTTGTAACACGGATATACCCCATATGTGGGCGTAAAATGCTCTGCGGGTGCACAACAAGGCTCAGGAGTGAGAGTGCACTATGTACATTTGAGGCCTAAATTGGTGATTTGCACAGGGGTGGCTGATTTTACAGCGGTTCTGACATAAACGCAAAAAAAGAAATGCCCATATGTGACCCCATTTTGGAAACTACACCCCTCACGGAACGTAACAAGGGGTATAGTGAGCCTTAACACCCAGGGCTGCCATCTGGGGGGTACAACCCATACAACTGTATGAGGCCCGGAGCTTCAGGGAGGCCCGGATGTCCCTGGACCTTTTTTTTTTTTTTAATAATTATTTAGTTGGCCTGTCAGTGAGTGACTGCCGCTGTCACTCACTGACCGCTGGGTGCCCCCAGGACTATGACCGGGCCTCATAGTCCGGGGGGCCCGCACATTTCTATTAAAATTACCTTTTTTGGGGGGCATGGGCCCCTTAAGAAACAAAGCAGGGCCGGACAGGTCAGGGACTGATGGGAGATGGGGCTGAGGCACGCACGTCTACTCCAATCACCTGACCTGTCCCTGCTTACGTCCCTGCGCGAACCTCCAGCATCCTCCTCATGCAGTGACAGGACTAGGAGCAGCTGCAGCCTCACGTCGATGCATCAATCCCCGGCAGGGTAAGTAAACTGGCGCAGGGGGCCCGGGGGGGGGGGGGGGGGGGGTTTGGGGGTGATGATGAGAGGTGCAGGGGGGGGGGGGGTGATGATGAGAGGTGCAGGGGGGGTGATGATAAGAGGTGCAGGGGGAGTGATGATGAGAGGTGCAGGGGGGGTGATGATGAGAGGTGCAGGGGGGGTGATGAGAGGTGCAGGGGGGGGGGTGATGATGAGAGGTGAAGGGGGGGTGATGAGAGGTGCAGGGGGGGTGATGAGAGGTGCAGGGGGGGTGATGATGAGAGGTGAAGGGGGGGTGATGAGAGGTGCAGGGGGGTGATGAGAGGTGCAGGGGGGTGATGAAGAGAGGTGTAGGGGGGGTGATGATGAGAGGTGCAGGAGGGGTGATGATGAGAGGTGCAGGGGGGGTGATGAGAGGTGCAGGGGGGGTGATGATGAGAGGTGCAGGGGGGTGATGATGAGAGGTGCAGGGGGGGTGATGAGAGGTGCAGGGGGGGTGATGAGAGGTGCAGGGATGGTGGTGATGAGAGGTGCAGGGGGGTGATGAGAGGTGCAGGGGGGTGATGAGAGGTGCAGGGGGGGTGATGATGAGAGGTGCAGGGGGGGTGATGAGAGGTGCAGGGGGGGTGGTGATGAGAAGTGCAGGGGGGGTGATGAGAGGTGCAGGGGGGTGATGAGAGGTGCAGTGGGGTGATGAGAGGTGCGAGGTGCGGGGGGGTGATGAGAGGTGCAGGGGGGGTGATGATGAGAGGTGCAGGGGGGTGATGATGAGAGGTGCAGGGGGGGTGATGAGAGGTGCAGGGGGGGTGATGAGAGGTGCAGGGATGGTGGTGATGAGAGGTGCAGGGGGGTGATGAGAGGTGCAGGGGGGGTGATGATGAGAGGTGCAGGGGGGGTGATGAGAGGTGCAGGGGGGGTGGTGATGAGAAGTGCAGGGGGGGTGATGAGAGGTGCAGGGGGGTGATGAGAGGTGCAGTGGGGTGATGAGAGGTGCGAGGTGCGGGGGGGTGATGAGAGGTGCAGGGGGGTGATGAGAGGTGCAGGGGGGTGATGAGATGTGCAGGGGGTGATGAGAGGTGCAGGGGGTGATGAGAGGTGCAGGGGGTGTTATGGGGGTGATGAGAGGTGCAGGGGGTGGGGGGTGATGAGAGGTGCAGGGGGGTGTTATGGGGGTGATGAGAGGTGCAGGGGGGTGTTATGGGGTGATGAGAGGTGCAGGGGGTGTTAAGGGGGTGATGAGAGGTGCAGGGGGGTGTTATGGGGGGATGAGAGGTGCAGGGGGGGTTATGGGGGTGATGAGGACACAGAGGATAAGAGGGGGTGTATATGTATATATGATGTGTATACATGTGTGGCAGTATTATATTCAGTGGATACAGTGTGGGGCAGTATTCAGGGTACAGTGTATGGAAGTATTATATTAAGTGGGTACAGTGTGGGGCAGTATTTTATTTAGGGTACAGTGTGTGGCAGGATTTTATTTAGGGTACAGTGTGTGGCAGGATTATATTTTGAGGATACAATGTATGGCAGTATTATATTCAGGGTACAGTGTGTGGCAGGATTTTATTTAGGGTACAGTGTGGGGCAGTATTATATTCAGGGTACAGTGTGGGGCAGTATTTTATTTAGGGTATAGTGTGGGGCAGTATTATATTTAGGGTTCAGTGTATAGCAGTATTATATTTAGTGGGTACAGTGAATAACAGTATTATATTTAGTGGGTACAGTGTTTAGCAGTATTATATTCAGGGTACAATGTGTGGCAGTATTATATTCAGGGTACAGTGTGGGGCAGTATTTTATTTAGGGTACAGTGTGGGGCAGCATTATATTTAGGGTACAGTGTGGGGCAGTATTATATTTAGGGTACAGTGTATAGCAGTATTTTATTTAGTGGGTACAGTGAATAGCAGTATTATATTTAGTGGGTACAGTGTATAGCAGTATTATATTCAGGTTACACTTTCTGGCAAGGTTATAATGATTACTGTCTTCATGCAGAGGATGAGGATCTGCTGACAAAGTGAGGAGCCAATGATGTCTGGATGTCAGACTCTGCAGAGAAGATGGAGCTGGGGGAAGACCTGGTCTCTGGACCAGATGAAGAAGAAAATAACAGAGAAGATATCACTCAAGTCAGAAGACGTCACTCAGGTCACTGATATCATTGTGTATTCTCCTGACTGTCCCATCAGAGCTGTAGTCACTTGTAAGTTCTGCAGTGATGATGGGTAAAACTGTGTCCAATCTGTGTCTCTCCAGCTGTTACAAAACTACAACTCCCATTGCCAGAGGCTCTCCAGACATGATGGGAGTTTTAGCTTTCCAACAGCTGGAGAACCACTTCAACCGAGGTGATCGGTGGGGGTCTCAGCAGTCAGACCCCCACCAAAAAAATGGCCCTGGGGGGGTCTGGACAGGGGGTATGGGTAGGGAGCCCAGAGGAAATTTCTTGCATCGGGACCCTGTGGTTTCTAGCTACACCTATGGGGGCAAATATTAACAGAGGGGCCTACCCAAACTATATGGAGCCCCCTATATAGTTTGGGTAGGCCCCTCTGTTAATAGTTGCTTCCATATAGTTTGGGTAGGCCCCTCTGTTAAAGGAATAGTCTGGTGAAAAATAACTTATCCCCTATCCAAGCATATGGGATAAGTTATCGATCGCAGGGGGGTGCAAGTGCTGGGACCCCCCTTGCGGGGTCCTGGCAGTTTGCTGGAAGCTGACGTCTGCACCCCGCAGGAAGCCGCTGTGGTGGCTTTAACTCGGCCTTCTTGTAACTATCTTACTCCTGGCCAAATCCGTATACAGAATGTATATACCGAAGCATAGAGAAATAAATCAGACAGAGCCATTGTGCTTTAGCGTTCTCTGTGTGCTGTCCACTCCCTTTATTTCAAATCATTCAAACTTATATCACCTTTGTCATTAACATAAGTTCCCACCCTCACGAGGGGGATGTTCTAGCATATAGGGAGTGAGCAAATATCCTGAGGAATGTGCCTTGTCCTCGTGGCACTCCACTTCCTCTACACGATGGTGGGGGCCAGAGAAGATGCCGGAAGGAGCAGAGGGGGAAAACAGATGGGGAAGGGGGGGCTCCTAAATGAAAATTTTTTTACATAGATAAATCTATTACAAGCCCCCCTAAAAATGGTCATTCTACCTTTCCCTAATTTCCATCATCCTAACTCATCTGCCCCAAAGTGTTTTCTCGAACGTTTCACTGTACTTTAGACGACCCATGGCTTGTCCATGGACCCCCTTAGCCTCAGACTTTATACATACGGAGTCAGATGCTATCCCTATGGGTTACTGGTGTTATAGATGGCATTGAAGCTCTATAATGGGGTATAGGCTTCATCTGTAATCTCAAAGTCCGCATTTGTCATGACTGGCGTGGCATTCTTGTCGGTCGTCTCACACTTCTTCTTTAGGCAAGGCAAAACACAACACACAACAAAGCAAGATTAGTAGAATTATAAGTATGGTTATGATACTGGTCCTATATTGGCTGATATATATGCGCAACAAGTCTCCCAAACATCTTGTATACCCCCCTTTTTCCTTTTACACCATACATCATATCTAATGGCGTACCATTTTGGAATATTATAGCGGATGTGACTCTTAGTTGTTCGGTCTAACCTTGAAGAGCATTTACAAAGAAATGTATTAATCTTTGTTGGTTATAATAGATATACATTTTTTTACTCATGGAAATCTGGGATATTATTGACTCAACTTTTTACTTGACCTATAGCTATAAAACTCATCGGGGGCCCCCTTGGGACTCCTTTAACATCAATATACACAAAGGGATCAAAACTCCCAGCAGGGGCTGCACGTTTTCCTCTAAAGTGTGGTTAAGATTTCTTTTGCTGGTTCGGTAATGGAAGTGTGTATGGGCAGACGTGTCTTGACTAATGTGTATTCCCCAGTTTAATTCCTTTCTCATTTAACTCTAAACTTCATATCCCAAAGTATCCCATACTTTACAATAGTTACCATTTACTCATCCCACGAGCTAGGTCTATCCTTTTCTATAATCTTACACCAAGTATTACTTTTCTTTATAACATTATTACTCACTGAAATACTTGTTGCACCCCGTTATTTGTACATGTTCGCCTACTGGTTCTCCTCATACGTCACCTCCTAACAATCCATTGTGATTATGTTTCCCTTTGGAACAACCATGATTATGCACAGACATAGATTTAACAATTATCAGAGATACTTCTATAAGGGATCATCATACGCAATCTTCTCTTTCCTCACTTATTTCCTGCCTAGGTTTTGAAGAAATGGGTGACAATTACAGAATCTGAACTAGTACGGTAACAATTTTACAAAAGGTTCTTAATTGTATAATTTACTGTATCTATGGTTAGGGATCAGTACAATTAGACAAGGAGACACTGATATTTACCTACCCCAGGCAGTTAGATGAAGTCTACTCATATTCTCTGAAACTGGTAAGATGTTTATGGAGTGTGTTGGTTAGGTACCTTTATTGTTTTTACCTAGGTCATATGTCAGACGTAAATGATGATGTCTGTACAAACCTTCTTTCTGCATTGTTGAATCCAGAGGCGACCCAATGTACTGACATTACTATGCACATAGCTCCCCGTTGCTTAGTGTATGGGGTCATGTATGTTATCATGGGGTACAAGACTGCTGGCACATACATTTTCTTACCAACTCTTTCTGGATGCCGTCTTTGCCCTGTACCACCTCTTTCTTCTTCCATTGGTCTCTCTCAGCATGCATAGCTGGTTCCTGCAAGAGACCTAACCAGAAAATTCCACATTGCCCATCCACCTGTACACTTTGTACCATAACTGTGGGAGGACAGGAGCACTGCAGCCTTGGCAGCCTTCTTCACCATTCAGTCCCCTTGGCTTCTGAGGCTGTTTCCTTCATGTGTCTCTAATCTTTATGATGGCCACTTTCTCTGGCAGCTCTCGGACTTTGAACACTTGAATTACTAATTTACAGATTGGTTCGCTCAAGGATTCAACAACACTCTTACTTCAATAGGCCAATACTTCAATAACTTGATATGGCGATAATTCAAGTGTACCCGTACTCATTGTGTCATACCTTTAGACATCTTACACATCTCAGTGAATACCTTCAACTCTACCTCTCTGAACCACCAGCTCAGATCGAGTGGTTTATTGCAGTAGAACTTCATTCTGCGCGTGGCCACCATATATCCTGTCTTATTTATTACATCTTTACATTACTTAGAACAAACTTACATTTATGACTCAGCATTAACCATGCATTCTCCGATATCCTATCATGGCTCTTGAAATTTTTTTTTATTTTTTTTAGCTTATAAGTTCAAGACAATCAGCATCTTCGTATTACACTAAATATCATTATAAAGTTATCCAATTAAAATTGATGTTATTCAAATAAATACAATGTAGAATGTATAGGTATATCACGTTGTGTATGCAGGTACTATAACACATTCAAGTTTAAACAGTAGATTTGTGGTTTCTTCAATTTAATGTGACTGTGTTTCATTAGACCAAGGCTGTTCTGTCAATCTTCCTATAAGCCCTACCTTTCTCCTCCCAGAAAACAGAGGGGGGCCTCCTAAATGAACATTTTTTTACATAGATAAATCTATTACAGCAGTCCCTCCCTTTTCAAGTGGTGGACTCTGCACCTTTCAGAGAATTGATGGCTTGTGCCGAGCCGAGGTGGAGAGTCCCAAGCCGTCATTTCTTTGCGAAGAAGGCAGTACCAGCTCTGCATAAGTTTGTACAAGAGAAGGTGGGCCAGTACTTGAGCCTGTCGGTGTGTTCAAAAGTGCACGGCAGCGCCGATGTGTGGAGCTGTAACTACGGGCAGGGACAATACATGTCTTTTACGGCCCACTGGGTAAATGTGGTTCCTGCACAGGCACAACAGCAACTTGGACAGGTCACACCGCTTCCTCCTTCACGCTCTCACTCCCAGGCAGTTGGTCCGGTTACAGTGTGCGACGCCGCCTCCTCATCCTCCACCGTGTCCTCGGCCTCCACTGCACGTCCAAATCTCGGTGGCCCTTCATCGTACCATGTGTGTAGGGCACGTTGGAGTCAAGCTGTTCTTCACATGGTTTGCCTTGGCGAACGGAGTCACACAGGGGAGGACCTGCTATAGGTCATTCGTAAAGAAATCCAAGTATGGCTTACTCCACGAAATCTGGAAATGGGAACCATGGTGACGGACAATGGGAAGAACATTGTGTCTGTGCTGCGACAAGGAAGTGTGAAACATGCGCCCTGCATGGCACACGTGTTGAATCTGGTTGTCAAGCACTTCCTCAAGTCTTCACCCCATTTGCAAAACATCCTGAAAATGGCAATGAAACTGTGCATGCACTTCAGCCACTCGTACACCGCCAAGCACACCTTCCTTGAGCTGCAGCGTCAGAACGGTATCCCACAACATAATCTTATTTGTGACGTTGCCACACGTTGGAATTCCACCCTCCATATGTTGGACAGACTATACGAACAAAGAAAAGCCATCACCGATTTCTTGATGATCCAAGCAGATAGGAGTACTCCCCTGTGTAACTTCAATGTTACACCTGCCATTTGCTGAGGCCCTTTGAGGAAGCCACATTATTTGTAAGTCGCCTGGATTACGCCATGAACTACGTAATTCCACTCCTACATTTCCTACAACAAATGACTGAAACCATGGCTAGTCACAGCAATGGAGACGTTGCGCCTACATCTCAAGGCTACATGAGCCCTTTGGGGGCTTAACTGGAGGAGGATGATGAGGGGCAGAGAGGAGCACAGTTTACGGTGGATGAGATGGCCGGTGTTTCTAGTCATCGGACAGGAGAGGAGGAGCAGGAGCAGCCAGAGGAGCTGGAGGGTTATGAGGAAGGCGAGACAGAGGACCCAGACACACCATGGCAGTATGCAGTGGAGATGGAGGCAGGTAGTCCCTCCGAGTCACTGGCGCAAATGGCACGATGCATGCGTAGTGACCCCCGAATTGTCAAAATTCGTCAGCGGGATGACTTCTGGATCTCCACCTTATTAGACCCTCGCTACCGTCCCAGAATGGGGGCCTTTTTTACACCCACTGAGAGGGAGGACAAACTGACCTACTACAGAGAGATTGTACGTAGTCAGTTGGCCGATGCCTATCGGTCACATGGTCCATCCACTCGCAGGTCTGACTCGGGGGGCCCTCTGCGCTCACCTTCCACTGCCATGGCTGCTGGGGAGGGGAGGGGTGGCAGGAGCAGTACCGGCTCAATCAGCAGCAGCCTGAGTCTACAGTCGCTGATGAGTAGCTTTCTTCACCCGCATAGTGAAGCAACTCATCAGCAGCAGGTAGACATGGAGCAGGACCTGAACCAGAAGGTGGTGGCATACCTTGACATGACCATGCCAACAACCATTAAAGATCCACTGGACTTCTGGGCAGCCAAACTTGATTTATGGCCGCAACTAGCAGAGTTTGCCCTGGAAAAGCTGGCCTGCCCGGCCAGTAGTGTACCATCAGAGCGGGTGTTTAGTGTGGCCGGGGCCATAGTCACCCCAAGGCGAACTCGTCTGTCCTCTAAAAATGTGGAGAGACTGACGTTTGTCAAGATGAATCAGGGATGGATCAGCCAGGATTTCCAGCCACCAATGCCAAATGCCTCAGAGTAGATTGACCATGCTACTACACCAAAATTTCCCAATTATGGTTGGTTATGAAACCCTCTTGGGTTATCAATTAGGGTTATGAAACCCTCTTTGGTACTGCCATTGCCTGCTCCTGCCTCATCCTGTGTCTTTCAGGAACTACTTGCCTCACTGATTCTTCTGGCCTTGGGCCTTTAATTTTTGAAAGTTTAGCAGTAGCTAAATACATGTTTAATGCAAATGTCAACATTGATCTTTAAATGTAAGGGGTTATGAAACCCTCTTGGGTACTGCGAATGCCTGCTCCTGACTCATCCTGTGTCTTTCAGGAACTACTTGCCTCCCTGATGCCTCAGGTCTTGGGCCTTCAATTTTTGGATGTTTAGCAGTAGCTAAATACATGCATAATGCAAATGTCAACATTGATCTTTAAATGTAAGGGGTTATGAAACCCTCTTGGGTACTGCGAATGCCTGCTCCTGACTCATCCTGTGTCTTTCAGGAACTACTGACGCTTCTGGCCTTGGGCCTTTAATTTTTGGATGTTTAGCAGTAGCTAAATACATGCTTAATGCAAATGTCAACATTGATCTTTAAATGTAAGGGGTTATGAAACCCTCTTGGGTACTGCGAATGCCTGCTCCTTCTGGCCTTGGGCCTTTAATTTTTGGAAGTTTAGCAGTAGCTAATACATGCTTAATGTAAATTTCCACAATGATCTTTAAATTCTTGGCGCTCTGCCAGGGCATTCTCCTACCCCGCCGGGGACTATCCGAGGACCTCACTAAACCATCCAATAGGTAGTAGAGACATGCGGTGTGTACAAAGGGCAGGGACTTAATGAACCCGAGCTTATGACCCGCACTTAGTTGTGATTCTTCTTTCCTGGCAAATAATTGCAATCCCGATCCCTATCACGAGCGGGGTTCAGCGGGTTACCCACACCTGTCGGTGAAAGATAGACACACGTAGGTCCGTTCAGTGTAGCGCGCGTGCAGCCCCGGACATCTGAGGGCAGAACATACCTGTTATTGCTTGATCTCGCGAGTGATCTTGCAATGTAAGGGGTTATTAAAACCTCTTTGGTACTGCTGATGCCTACTCCTGACTGCTCCTGTGTCTTTCAGGAACTACTTCACTTCATGATGCTTCTGGGCTTGGGCCTTTAATTTTAGGATTTTTGAAATACATACATACATGCTTAATTTAAATTTCAACATTTATGGTGCAATGTATGGGGTTATTAAACACTCTTGGGTACTGTTTGTTTCAAATTTTCTGATAATTATCAAAGTAATGAACTTTTTCCAGAATAATAATCATTACACCATTGAACGCTTGTTGCGTGTGAAGTAAAATTTTCAAAAAAAATACAGAGAGAGATGAACTCTGCTTCTTTCTTTCATAAAAAAATATTTTATAGAAGAATGTCTTTTGGCGGTCCACCGTCCTGTATTATAGAGTCTTCTGGACTCTTGGATATGCGCTTGTTCTTAAACAAAGGTACAAAAAACAAAAATGGCCGGTCAGGGCTATGGAGACGTTGCGCGTACATCTTACGGCCACATAAGCCCTGTCGGTGCTTGTGAGATTAGGTCCTTTGTACCCACACGGCGGGGTCCGGGACACAAATTTTGATTAAAATTTCAAATAAAAAAATCACACATTTCAATGGTCTCCTCATGCTGCAGCCAACTCCAGGCTGCGTCATTCTGGTAATATATAGAGAGCACTCGCTGTCCTAAATTTTGGTAAAAATTTTTCGTAAAAATGTTTTGTCTTTTTTATTAGGGATTGTGAAGCTTTGGTGCATACTCATGCATCAGCCAACTCCAGCCTGTGTCTTTCAGGCAATATATGGTTTACTGATGGCGCTGCTGGGCCTGGGAATTTCTAATTTTCTCATAGGTAGCACCCGCTATCCAAAAGTCTTCTTCATAAATTTCTACAATTGTTGTGTTTTTTTGGGGGGGATTGTGAAGCCCTAGTGTGTACTCATGCATCAGCCAACACCAAGCTGTCATTCAGGCAATATATAGGTAGCACCCGCTGTCCTAAATATTCTTACTTTTTTTTTTAAAAATGGTTGTTTTTTCTTTGGGATTCTGAAGCCCTGGTGTGTACTCAATGCTGCTTCCTGCTACACTCTGTCAGCCCGTTTGTCCTGTGACAGTGTGCTACTCCGCCTCCACATCCTCCATTGTGTCTTAAGCCTCCACTGCCCGGACAAGTCTCAGTGGCCCTTCAGCATACCATGTGTGCAGGTCACGGCGGTGTCACGCTGTTCTTCACATGGTTTGCCTTGGCGAGAAGTCTTGGAAACAATGGCCGGTCAGGGCAAGGGAGACGTTGCGCCTACATCTCATGGCCACATGAGCCCTGTGGGGGCTTGTTGGATTTGGTCCTTCGTACCCACACGATGGGGTCCGGGACACGCAAAGGTTGTTTTAAATTTCAAATAAAAAAATGATGGCACTGCTGGGTCTGGGTCTGGTAATTTAAAATTTTCTCATAGGTAGCACCCGCTATCCAAAATCTTTTTCAAAAATTTCAAAAATTGTGTTGTTTTTTGGAGGGGATTGTGAAGCCCTGGTGTCTACTCGTGCATCAGCCAACTCCAGGCTGTGTCATTCAGGCAATATATGGGTTACTGATGCCGCTGTGGGGCCTGGGTCTGGTAATTTCAAATTTTCTCATAGGTAGCACACGCTATCCAAAATCTTCAGTTTACATTTCTTAATTCATCTTTTAATCTTAGGGATTGTGAAGGCCAAGTGCCTACTCATGCTGCTGGCAACTCCGGGCTGTGCCATTCATCCACTATATGGTCTCCTCATGCTGCCAACACCTCCACGCTGTGCCATTCAGCCACTATATGGTCTCCTCATGCTGCCAACACCTCCATGCTGTGTCATTCAGCCACTATATGGTCTCCTCATGCTGCCAACATGTCCACACTGTGTCATTCAGCCACTATATGGTGTCCTATCGGATCGAAACAAACTTTTTCGGAAAATTCAGCGAATCGGCCGAATCAAATTTTTGAAAAGTTCGCTCATCTCTAGTAAAGATCCATAATAAAATCCAGCAAACAGTGTAATATAGGTCGGAAGGTCTAATACGTTTCAAGCAGAGGACCACTTTTAGTCACAGCATGCTATGAATGGTTCTCTGTCAGACCTTGACTTGGGGCCATTTTTGGGCTGTATAGGTGATAAATAAAGCTTCTTGGATTTTATGAAGGTGCAGAAGAAACCTTTTACTCTATATGGATCATACACCTGAGGCAGTGTTTTCTGGCACTCAGATCAAGCAGTGCAAAGGTTCCGGCACAGTGCTTAATTCCATACCATAAGAGCACTTCACATTGTTACTATACAAGGTCACAAGGCTTGTCATACTTGGGAAGCCAGATGTAAACACTGAAGGATGTCTGATAACACATACAGAGTCGGTGAAGAACACCTCGAGGGGGGGGGGGGCTGAAATGTAAGAATATTACAACGGCTGTCCGGGCATGCTGGGAGTTGTAGTTTTGCCACATCTGGAGGTCCGCAGGTTGAAGACCACTGGTATAGGAGGTAGTACTCACGTGTCCCCACCGCTCCGGACCCGTCACCGCTGCCCTTGATGTCGCCCTCCATCGCTGTCGCCGCGTCCCCGGGGTGTCCTCGATGCTCCGGACTTCTTCTTCCCCGGGATCCACGCTCTCCATTGGATGACGGGACGGCGTGCGCGATGACGTGAAGGAGAGTGCCGCCATGCAGGGGATCCCGGCACGGAGCAGACACCGAGGAGGCAGGTAAGGTCCCACCCGGTGTCCTGTAAGCTGTGCGGGATACCGCGGCGGTCCCGAACAGCCTGACTGAGCAGCTGGGTTAGTGTTATTTTCCCTTCAGACGCAGCGGTCAGCTTTGATCGCCGCGTCTGAAGGGTTAATACAGGGCATCACCGCAATCGGCGATGTCCTGTATTAGCCGCGGGTCCCGGACGTTGATGGCCGCAGGTATTCGCCGTATAAGACGCACCAACTCCCCCCCCCCCAGTTTTGGGGAAGAAAAAGTGCGTCTTATACGGCGAAAAATACGGTAAATTCTAATATGTGGCAGAATAGATGTCAGTCTAGTACAGGCATGTGAAATTGTCTATGGTATGTCTCCAGGCAATGCTTCCACGTTGAGTAACACTTTGGGTGGAGTATGACACAGGGATTGGAAGGCCGTTCGGACCGGGTTGGTCCCATCTAGTTTTCTATTAGGTTTTCTATTAGGTGGCAAGATCCACCTTATAGACTTTCCTCTCCAGAGGAACTGCATTGCCAGAAGGTAAAAAGGGGTACTCTGGAGGAAAACATTTTTTTTTTTTTTCTAAATCAACTGGTTCCAGAAAGTTAAACAGGTTTGTAAATTACTCCTATTAAAAAAATCTTAATCCTTCCAGTACTTATAAACTGCTGCATGCTCCAGGGGGAGTTGTGTAGTTCTTTTCAGTCTGACCACAGTGCTCTCTGCTGACCATGTAGCAGGAGAGGTTTGCTATGGGGGATTTGCTCTTACTCTGGGCAGTTCCTGATAAGGACAGAGGTGTCAGCAGAGAGCACTGTGGTCAGACAAAAAAGAACAACTCAGCTTCCTTTGGAGCATACAGCAGCTGATAAGTACGGGAAGTATTATGATTTTTTAATAGAAGTCATTTACATATCTGTTTAACGTTCTGGCACCAGTTGATTTGAAACAAATTGTTTTCCACCGGAGTACCTCTTGAAAGGAGTACTCCAGTGCAGGAATACTTATCCCCTATCCAAAGAATCGCCATAAAAGATTCAAAAAAATTCATGCAGTCCGCACCACACCCAACTGAGACCTCGAGCCCAAGTATACTTAATTATATGCACCATTCATTATTGATATGGAAAGCTTCCAGCGTTCTGTCTTCTTGTAGGAGTGACTGAAGATAAGACATTTGTTAGAATGATAACACTGGGAGTAATAGAAAGTGACCTTCAATGTCCTGTTCTAAAGGCGGCCATACACATCAGAGGTACTATCTCCTGCTCCTAGTAAACATTCCTGTCCAGCTCTACTAAATGTTCTTGTTATTTGGATAAGCGGTCTGTAGTTATTTTTCATGCCGCTCATCTCTAACCATTAGGCTAGGATTCCACTTGGTGTTTTGTGCTGCGTTTGTTTTGGATTAAAAAAACGCCTGAAAAAACGCCAGTGCAATGTCCTGCGTCTGACGTTTTTTCTGGTGTTTTTTCTGGCGTTTTTTCATTTGTGTGGAAATTGCATTTTTGGCACCTTTTGTTTATTTGTTTTTTTTTTGGTACCAAAATTTGTTGGGTACCAAAAAAAAAAAAAAGGATGCAGCAGTGGTGGAAAATTTTTTATTAAACGAAATGTATATATTTTATAACAAAATTTGTATTAATTTTTTAATAAAGTGCGTGTGTTTCACTTTTTTTCCTCTATTTTTAGGTAGTACTACTACTCCCAGCATGGAACAGACTGTCCCATGCAGGGAGTAGTAGTACCTGTAGTAATAGACATATCGCCCCGGGTCTCAGTCCTGACACCCGATGCGATCGTCCATAATATAGCAGAGATGTGGAGGGGATTTATACAGCGCTCGCATCTCTGCTCTGTACTCCTGCCAGTGATGTGAATAGAACATAATTCATTAATATTTCCCACCCAGAGCTGTGATTGGCCAGATGGTTGCAGCCAATCACAGCTCTGAGGGAAATATCAATGAGTGAGTGGCTGGCCGGAGTACAGAGCAGAGATCCGAGCACTGTATACAGCCGCTCCATCTCTGCTATAGACAGGATGATCACAGCGGGTGTCAGTAGTGACATCCACTGTGATGTGTCCTTAACTGCAGGTACTACTACTCCCAACATGGAGTACACTCTGCTCCATGCTGGGAGCTGTAGTATCTGCATTAATAGACAGATTGCAGCGAGTGTAACTTCTGACACTCACTGCGATCTGTCTATTAATGCAGGTACTACAGCTCCCAGCATGGACCAGAGTGTGCTCCATGTTGGGAGGAGTAGTACCTGCAGTTATGAAAAAATCACAGCGGTTATCACTCCTGACATCCGGTGTGATCCTCCTGTATAATGTATAGATGTGGACGCTCTCCTATGATCCCCTGCACTACCGTATATATATACACATATTCCTAGAGATGTAATTGGCTGGAACCATCTGGCCAATCACAGCTCTCTGGGGGAAATATGAATATGTGTATATATATACGGCAGAGCAGGAGACCATAGAAGAGCGGCCACCGCATCTATACATTATACAGGAGGATCGCAACGGGCGATCTGTCAATTAGTACAGGTACTACTACTCCCATCATGGAACAATGTGTTCCATGCTGGGAGTAGTAGTACTACCTAAAAAAATGTAAAAAAGAAAATAAAGTGAAAAACACACACACACTACATTTTTATTATTGTCGGCTACATTTTTAGGTCCCTGCCCGCCCACATAAATTGATCCCTGTTTAAAAATTAATAAAAATTTTGTAATAAAAAAGATACATTTCATTAGATACCATTTTTTCTTTCACTACTGTATCTTTTTATTTTATTTTTTTAATGGTATCTGGGATTAAAAAAAGTATTTCCATCACTTTTTTGGATCGTTAAAGTCCGAAAAAGAATAAAAACAGCCTGCAAAAACGCCAAAGTTAAAACCCACATATCGTTTTTCTTGGCGTTTTTTCACTCCCATAGACTTCTATGGGAGAAAAACGCCATGATTTTCACTAAAAAAATGCCAGTGGCTCAACATGCTGCGATTACCAACAATTTAAAAAACGCAAGAAAAGAGTGAAAAAACACCAAAAGGATAAAAAAAAAAAAATGCCAAAGTGAAAAACGGCAAGTGGAATAAGAATTTAGCGATTTCTCATTGATTTACAACTAACATCTGGCCGCAGCTTTTTTTGGCCGAAAAAACGCCATGTGGCAGAATTGGTGTTTTTTCTTGGCGTTTAAAAAAAAACAAAAAACAAGTGGAATTCCAGCCTTAGACAACCCAAAACATACATATACATCCTGGCAATGCTAGGGGACTTTGAAGCGAGCTCAGGAGCTGATCACTCTTCAAAGCCAGTGAGTACTGACTGCTATCAGGACCTGAGAATCACCACTAACGCCAGACAAAATAATAACCATTTAGAACAGTGTTTCCATTTAGAAAGTTGATTGCAACATCTAAAAGTACAAATAAAATACATCTGCCAGTCAGTGGGCCAATCAGGACCTCCACAGCACAATTGAGGGGTCCTTTTCAGCTAAGATGGTGGCTGGAGGTCTCCAGATTACTTCTGTGCTGCTGGGTGAAGCTCTTATTGCATAGTTTGCCTCGGTCAGCTGTACAAGTAGAGCGCCGATAACACTGATCAATGATATCCTACGGCATATCACTAAACAGTGTTACCAGTTTAAAGATTGCAGGTCATAGTCGCCCTATGGGGACTTAAAAAAATGATCACCCTATGGGGCCCTGGCTAATCCCTAATCCCTGCCTAAACTGCTGTGTGTCACATTTCACACATTGCAGGTCATCTAGTACAATCACGCCTCCTCCATTCATTTCTATGGGAGAGGCGGAGACACAGTATTCATGTACCTCTGCCTCTCCCATAGAGATAAATGGAGGGGGGGGGGGGTGTTTCAACCAGCTTCTGGGCATGAAACGCACTCTAGCAACACAGAGCCGGAGCCCCATATAGGAATACCCCCCGATTGGATCAGATCCAACGCTATACAAGATCCTATTTTTGCCATTTACTCCTCAATTATCTATACTTGACCAGCTGTATCTGGGATCGGGAGGAACATAGCTGCAGGACCAGACACGTATTTATCTTAACTCTTACAGACGTTTGTATTAACTAACAGCTTATTTCTTTTACCCTTCTCAAAATAATTCCTACGACCCAAGAATTGCATTCGATGGTGCGCCAAATGTTGCATAGTCTTCCTGAGCTAATTTTAGGGTCTTAAAGGGGTACTCTGGTGGAAAACTTTTTTTTATAAATAAACTGATGCCACAAAGTTAAACAGATTTGTAAATTACTTCTATTAAAAAATCTTTACCCTTCCAGTACTTTTTAGCAGCTCTATGCTACAGAGGAAATTCTTTTCTTTTTGAATTTCTTTTTTGTCTTGTCCACGTTGATCTCTGCTGACACCACTGTCCATATAAGGAACTGTCCAGAGCAGCATATGTTTGCTATGGGGATTTTTGCCTGCTCTGGACAGTTCCTGATACAGCCATCAGGTGTCAGCAGAGAACACTATGGACAACACAAAAAAGAAATTCAAAAAGAAAAGAATTTCCTCTGCACCATACAGCTGCTAAAAAGTACTGGAAGGGTAAAGATTTTTTTTAATAGAAGTAATTTACAAATCTGTTTAACTTTCTGGCACCAGTTGATTTAAAAAAAAATACATGTACATGTACGTCATGGGTCGGGTGGGCGGACATGACGGGGGCCTGCGGGTCGGGTCCACGTCATGACCAGGACATGTTATCAGCAGACATCTGTCGGTAATGACGGACTTTGGCGATCGCGCCGAGGTCCCTCATTTAACGGGTTAAATACCATGATCTATACAGATCACGGAATTTAAACACTGAATGCCGCCATTTCCTGGTGTCTAGTGGTCCCATAGCCCCCCACGATGTAATCACAGGGGGGCTATCGGTTGCAAGGGAAGCCCAAAGTCTTACCTGCTGCTCGGCGTCTTTCCTGGCTCTGTTATTGCTTAGGGCTCACTTAGGCAGCCCTTACCAATCAAGCACAGATTTCATAGATCAGTGTAATGCAATAGCATTACATTGATCTATGTAAGCCATCTGATGATGGCTTATGATAGGCCCCTAGAAGAGCCAAAAAATGTGTATAAAAAAAGTATCCCTTATCCCATTTTCTAAATATAACACTGTACGAACAAACAAAAAACTACACATATTTGGTATCGCCACATGCATAATTGTCCGAACTATTAAATTATTATGTTTTCGATCCTGCACTGTGAATGTCGTAAACGCAAAAAAAAAGCGAACACACGCCCAAATTGATGATTTTTGGTTACATTACATCCCAAAAAAGTAATAAAAAGTGATCAAAAAATTGGAACTACACAAATGTGGTACCGTTAAAAACTACAGCTCATGGCACAAAAAGTGAACCCTAAAACAGCTCTGTAGGTGGAAAAATAAAAAAAAGTTATAGGGGTGAGAACATGGTAATGAACAAAGTTTTTTTTTAAATATCTCTAGGTTTAAATTTGTTTTTAACAATAAAACAAAACAAAAATGATTCAAGTTTGGTATCATTGGAATCGTACTGTCCCATAGTATAAATTTGGAATGTCAGATTTACCGTATTTTGAACTCCCAAAAAATTATTGCCCTACAAAATTGTGCAATTCCATATTTTTTTACATTTTGCGCTGCATATAATTTTTTTTCTGGCTTTGTAATACATTGTATGGTAAAAAACAAAAAAGTTATGGGTCTTGAATGTAAGGAGTCAAAAAACATGAGCCAGATATCAAAATTTGCTGGGTCATGAAGGGGTTAAAGGAGTACTGCGGGGCAACACTTTTAACTTCCCCTGTGCGGGGGCTACAAAAACTAAAAAAACTAACTTTGTACTCGGGGCTACAAACTCGGGCTCGTGTCTGCAACGTTGCATACCTACTTGTATGAAATACAATAACCTTAGCAAAGCGGTCAGAGGTGTGCCATAAACCGTGCCCGAGAGCACACCTTTAGAGGGCATACCCTGTAGATAAATGAATAAAATAAGGGAGGGATGGGCGGGTTCCGCAAAAACATCACGTACGATGTTTAGGGTACAGGGGGGTGTTATATACTCACCCCTCCTGCCCTGACTCCTGTAACCCTTGCCTAGAGGTGAAGGGGTGTGGAATACTCACACTCCTCGCACATATACAGCCTTAACAGGCTTAATACTTGTTCTCGGGGGCTATAAACTCGTGCAATGTTGCATACCTACTTGTATGAAATACAAAAACCTTAGCAAAGCAGTCAGAGGTGTGCCATAAACTGCCTTAGAGGATACACCTTTTAGAGGGCAAAAGTCAACCTAGTAGAATGAATCAAAATGTTAATAATTATCATCCATTAATCCACACAACCCAGCCACCTTAAGCCTCCCATACTTTAACACAGGACTCTTGCGAGACAGAATTGCAACTGCCCACTTGTAACCACGTAGCCCAATGCCTGATACTGAGATGCTTTGGTAATCACGCCCACTCTGATATAAACGAACCATCACCCGAACTGGACCAGGCTGACATACTAGCTGCAGTACATATTAATCAACTTACCTTTGTAACACGGCAAGAGGAAACCTGTTAGATGCTTGCCAAGCATAAACCGAGTGCTTTCCCAAGTCCCTGTTATAAAGAGGCAGAATAACTTGTTTGTTAAATGACAAAACTTTACAACATGACAAGCCTATGAAGAAGATGACCTTGCAAGTTCACTTGTAGTCTAAACGAGACTCGTGTGACCACCTTACCTGAAGACGTGACTGGACTAACACAGTCAGTTACACCCTCAGCTGTGGGATATATCTACTCACAGCTTCTGAGACCGTGACAGTGACCCCTGACTAGTGCAGCGCAACCCTCTGCAGCATACAAGCATCTACACAACAAGATGTGCGAGTAATAATAACCTATGTGGTGAATCCCCCTGCAGACGTGACAGGTACTATGAATATAAAATATCTATTATCAAAATGTTATAGCTCTGAACAAAGTGTCAGTAACAATTACCTGTGTGCTGCATTCCCCAGCAAACGTGGCAGGCATGACGGGTAGACCACTACCTATGTGTTGGAATATTATTGCTCTGAAGACGTCTCAGTAACAATAACTTGTGTGGTGCATCCCCCCTGCAAATGTGACAGGCATAACGGGTAAAGCAATCACCTATGTATCATAAAGTTATTGCTCTAAAGACGTGACAGTGACAATGACTTATGAGCTGCCTCCCCCTGCATATAAGATAAAAACACCTATGTGTCACAATGTTATTGCTCTGAAAGACGAGTCAGTACCAATAACCTTTGTGATGCCTCCCCCTGTACACGTGGCAGACATAACAGGTAAACCACCACCTATATGTCAAAATATTATTGTTCTGAAACATATCAGTAACAATAACCTACGTGGGGCCTCCCCCTGCAAACGTGGCAGGCATAACAGGTAAACAACTACCTATTTGTTGTAATGTTATTGCTCTGAAAGACGAGTCAGTGCCAATAACCTATGTGGTGCCTCCTCCAGCAGAGGTGGCAGGCATAACGGGTAAACAGCCACCTATGTGCTGTGGTGTTATTGCACTGAAAAAAGTGTCATTAACAGAAATATATGTGGTGCCTCCCCCTGCAGGCGTGACAGGCATAACGGGTAAACAACTACCTAGGTGCCGCAATGTTATTGCTCTGAAAAAGTAACAATAACCCATGTGGTGCATCCTCCTGCCTACATGGCAGGCTCGACGGGTAAACCACCACCTGTGTGTCAGGATGTTATTGTTGTGAACAAATTGGCAGAGGCAATAAACTATGTGGTATCTCCCCCTAAAGACATGGCGGGCACAACAGGTAACAACCACCTATGTGTCGTGATGTCACCGCTCTGTGTAAATCACAATAACATGTGTGGTGCATCCCCTGCAGATGAGGCAGACAAGATGAGTACACAACCATCAATGGCAGGCATGCTGTGTGAGATCTACGGTGCCAAAGCATGACAAGAACACTATGGAAATATATACCTGGCATACGTTATGAACAACTGTCCTGTATTACAGCTGTAATGCACAGATGGAAAAACGCAAAATGTAAGTATGATGACTGCTATGATGTATGCATGATGAAACTAGCCCTCAGCCTGGCATCATGAACTATAGGGTTAACATTAACCCCTCATCTACCGAAACAATACCCCTACTACCAACACCCCCCAAGGGCTACCAGAAAGCCTTTTTGGTGTCACGAACAGGATATGGGTGTGCGCCTAGTACAGTCGCCATTGGTGAAAGTGTACTCCCCCCCAGAAAAAGAACTTTATTTATGTGTTGTAAACCGTGTTGCTGTGTACAGGAACGGTGCTTGCGCTGCACCACACAAGGGGGCCAAGAGAAAAGTAAGGGGGAGGCGAAAATTCTGTTACGACTAAGATGTGTAAACTGCGCAATGAGTTCATGCTGCGATCCGTTGGTCCAGTCGGCACAGGCGGAGCCGAACTGCTGCCGGAAAAGCGCGCGAAGAAAGCCCGCGCTGTGCCACGCCTCGCCCTTGGGCGTGGCCACCAAGTTGCTGTGTCGCAGCCAAAAGGGAACTCAGAGATACAGGAGTCATTTCTGGAGGGACCAGAAGTCGGGGCTGCACCGACAGTGTCCTTCCTGCCAAGCGCCATTTTGAAGAAGCCCACTATAAGAGACACCACGCAGAGCAAATTCTTCAGAGAGTACAGACATGGTGGAGAGCAGCGTACCAAGTTGGCAAAATGGCACCGGAAACACGGAAAGTTGTGGCAGTCGCAGCCCAACTTTTTCAAGAGCTTGCCGACCGTCTGCAGCGGTTGTCATTAGACGAAGAGGGGGCCTGCAATCTTCCCCCACTGGCTGATGAGGACGACGATTGGCCAGAAACACCTCCAGCGGAAAGCGCAGGGACACCTGGAGGTGCATCACCGGTGAGATTGTCCCCTCACCACAGAACCTGGGGCTCGTGGGCCGAGATTCCGTCGGAGGAGTCTGCTGTGATTACCCCACCAGAGGCGGCCTATTCTTCCTCCTCCAGCCCTGAGGTCATTCCTCGATCAAGCTTGCCAAGTGCACGACCGTGCTCACCAAAATTGCCGCGATGGGTGTTCGGAGATGAGTCGGAGCTGATCGAGTACATGCACAGAGTACTTCAACCTTTACCTGGGAAACCACTCCCACCAATCCCAACTGCAGAAAGGGAAAGGGCCCGTCAAGAAGCCGAGCTGGCCAAATTGATGGAAAAGCTAAAGGCCCGATACAAAGAACTCTATGCTCCCAAGCACGTGCATTTGCCTTATGAAGAAAGAGTGCGGTATCAAGAAAATACCAAAGAAATAGAGGCATTGTACATCCGTAAATGGGATCACCCCCAAGAAGGGGAGGAGCCATTAGAAAGAAGAAGAGCAACTGTGGCCAAGTTCGACAAGGTCAGAGGTTATGGGACACTCCTTGACTGCCACACTGGGCAGACCATCCTCGTAAACCGGCGAGCAGTGCAAAGGCCATATCTCCATAAGAAGTTCTACACCTTGGAGGTGGGTGCACCAGCGCACCCAAGGAGGAGGAGCTTCAACAGTCAAGTTCATCATCTTCTATGTACAGCAAAGAGTCAAGTTCATCATTTTCGATGTACAGCAATGAGCCAAGTTCTTCATTTTCTACAGATCGTTGAGAGTCAAGTCCTGCTCAAGATCAAGAAAGCAAGCCCAAACTGCGGGCACCAAAGACCGTACCTAGGCCCTCTCTGAGCAATGAGAGTTTGCCTGCTTCCAGGGTACCAACAAAAGAGTCATGGGTCCATCCTGGTTTGGAGATGGTACTCAAGCCCTATTGCCCCAGTTTGATCCCAGCTAGTAAGCCTATAACCCCTTCTCAAGCTGCTTTTCACCACTCCATCCTCACCAATGTGGTGTGGCAAAGCTATGTCAATTCTAATCCTGCCCCTGACGTTGGCAGATGTAGAGGAACCAAGAGAGGCACTACAAGAGTAAAGAAGAACATCTTCTAAAGGGACTCTAAAGTAATGTCATATTCTGTCTAACCATTTTTGTCTTACAGTAACCAAGTTCAAGAATTGTGCCTAGCAGGACTGTGCTAAGTTTTGTTCCAGTTTAAAGTTCAGCAACGTAACCACTAAGCTTGTGCCTGACTATTAAGTCAAGAGACTCCAAGCCTGTAGGAGAATCATCAAGGACTGTACCCGGGTGATTTGTGGTAAGGCCGTGTTTACCGTTCCCTTCTTATGAACTCCTAGTGTAGGTGGACTGCTGATCCTTACACGTCAATTTGTATATTTGCTTTGGACTCTTAGTGTAGGTGGACTGCTGATCCTTACACGTCTGCTTTATGTATATACCAGCAGCTTCATAAGAACTCTTATGCTAAATCTTGCACTTATTGGGTGAATGCACCTGAAACTTGCTGGAGTATTGATAAATGTATAGTAAATATGTATATGGTTCTGTACACAGGAAGGTGTTCTCATGTCCGTGTACATAAAAAAATAGGTAAGGTTTGTACATAGAGAAAATAGTCTAATGTCTATGTACATAAAAAGTAAGTTAGAGTTGTACACAGAAAATATCGACATACTGCACGTGTACACTCAACACTAAAAATATGTATCATTCTTGTACATACAAATGTATAAAATACGAAAGGTGTTTAGTAGGTAACTCAACAGGGGACACCTCGGCTCCTCCGAGGGTAGTATTATTGCTGTCGCCCATCGCTAGCACCTGTCTCAATAAAAACAATAGGGAACATTGCCCCTTAAAATAGTACTTGTTCACATAGTACTCTAGATTACTAACTTAAATGTACTACCTTAAGTTTCTCTAAGAAAACACTTAGTAATTGTAGCATATGGATACCCAATTCCTTCCACTGTTAGGTACACTTCTTCTTCTCCTTCATTGTGTGTGTGAGATGCTCTGCCTGGCCAGTAGGTGCTCTTGCTAATACAGAATTAAACACGTAATTCTAAAAATAACCTAGTTAGGTTATTTTTGAAAGTGCTCCAGGGATAAGTAGCGTGTAGCCGATAGACCCAAGCAGCCACCCTTACTGTGACTTAGCTTCCGGCTAGCCAGTATAACCTTATGTGTACTTACAGGTAACTTATTGTTGGCAAAGAAATAAAATGTGTGAGATAATAATAAAATTGTCTGGTCAGCTTGATGCTAAAGGTGTATAGAGCTGAACTAATGTCTAGATAGTCTCATATATAGAGAGTTATATTAATGCTCAGTTTAGCCTCCAAGAATGTGTAGAGAGCTAATAAAAATGTCTTAGGAGCTAGCAGCTATATGTCAGATAGCTGCCTAATTGTCTAGTAAGCTGAGAATGTATAGTAAGCTTAATGAAAATGTCTAGGAAGCTAGAAACTAAAGTATAGATAGCTTTATTAATGTCTAGATAGCATTATTGTCTAGATAGCACCAATGTTTAGATAGATTTCTATTGTCTAGTTCAGATACTAGTAAGAGTATCAGAGAATGTAAATGTGTTCAATGTTTACTTAGGATGTATAGCAAAATTATAGATCATCCTGTTATAGTCCTAGTCCCTCTGTCTTAGGGGACAGACGTCTAGGTCGACTTATCTTAAGTAAGGGGGTTTGTGGTGTCCCGTTACCGTATTCTATCCGGTACCTGCGTGTGTGGGTCCCCTTCGCCAGAGTCCCTAGGACGTCGGGGTCCTCATTGTCTAGTTCACCCCTAGTCACCTCTCATCCAGATAGTTATTGCTTCAATAGCTTACTTAGGGAGCATGTAAATATTATATAAATGCCCTGTAAATAGTTAATTCATTACCTGTCTATAGCGTAGCAGGACCTGCGGGTCACGTGGTTAAGTGAACTCTATGGTATTTCTGTTTTAGGACCTTTGGAGGTCCTTGTGATGTAGTCAATCCCATCACTCATTGTAACAGTGAATGACGGATGTTCGGACCAATCAGATTAGCCCCGCCCTCTGCCCATATAAGGGAGCGGCGGCCATGTTCTCGCTCTCTTGGGCTCTTGTTCCTGTTCAAGCAAGCAAGAATAATCTGCGCTGCTGAGATCTGTGAGTCTAGGCCTCAACCTTGCGGCGACGGCCGATAACTTCTAAATTCTGAGTGTATCAATCCCCAAGCACTCTGCAAGATCACCGGACCTTATCTATCCCCTAAATCCGGACGGATCTGCAATAATTACCCTAAATTCAGAGACTTTAATTTATTTCAAGGTCCGCAACAATTGTCAGTCATTGTGCTATATAAAGACTATATTACTGAGACTGTCATTGTTCATTGGATGTACCGCAAGGGCTTAAGTAAAGTTACCCAAGTTCAAGTATATTGTGGACCTTCAGTCATTTCATTACATGCACCTGTCGTTTCTGGGAAGGGCGGCGATAGGCCGGAGGATTACCTCAGCATACTAGCCCTCAGCCTGGCATCACGAACTATAGGGTTAACATTAACCCCTCATCTACCGAAACAATACCCCCACTACCAACACCCCCCAAGGGCTACCACAAAGGTTACTGATGTGTGGCTGCGACTAATGTTATCCCCTAAACAGGTGCCCTTTCAACCTGGGGCCGCTGCGGCAATACAGGGGTCCGGGCCTTGCTCAGCTTTTCGGGTTATGCAAATACAAGCATGAGTGCTCCTCCTGCGGGGGTGCCCATGCTGCAGTCAAGCATACTCGCCTAACCTCAAAATTGCCCGAGGTGACCACAAGGACCCTGATGAACGTGGTTGTGATGGGGCAGTGGCTCGACCTCTATCCTAACAGGGAGGAGGCCACTCAACTGCATTTTGGCTTTTCTTTTGGTTTCTTTATCCCCTTTTTGTTTGACAGTTCCCCTAGTTTTGCTCCCAATCTCAAGTCCTCTAGGGATCATCCAGGTGTGTTCTGGGATAAGTTGGTTGATGAGGTGTCTAAGGGCAGGATAGAAGGTCCATTCCCGTCCCCTCCTTTCCCGAATTTCAGGGTTTCTCCTTTGGGTTTGGTGCCCAAGAAGGAGGCGGGAAAGTTCAGTTTGATACATCATTTCAACGAGGATTCTTCGGTGCAATACGTGTCATTTGACCGGGTGGTGGAGTTGGTGTGTTAGGTGGGCAGAGGCGCCTTGCTGGCCAAGTCTGATGTGGAAGCAGCTTTCCGCCTCATTTCAGAGAAAGTTTGGTTCTTTCCTTGACTGGGTGGTTCGATATGAGAGCAGGTCTTCGTCAGTTACGCATTATTTGGATGATTTTCTCTTTGTAGGGTCTCGGGATTCTGGTTTGTGTCGTTGTTTGCTTGACACCTTCCGTTTT
The DNA here is from genome assembly GCF_029499605.1 of Hyla sarda. Lineage (NCBI taxonomy): Eukaryota > Metazoa > Chordata > Amphibia > Anura > Hylidae > Hyla > Hyla sarda. The sequence goes on along the minus strand of NC_079190.1, from coordinate 493,529,625 downwards.
TTTCATGGACCGTTTTGGGGTTCCGTTGTCTAAGTACAAGACGGTGGGCCCTTGTTTGGTGTTGTCGTTTCTTGGAGTGAGATCGACTCGCTGGCTATGGTCTTCCACCTTCCGAGTGACAAAGAGGATAAATTGTGTTCTTTGTTGTTGGGGTTTTTTAGTGCTCGCATGGTGTCCCTGGTTCAGTTTCAGTCTTTGTTGGGTTTGCTGAATTTTGGGTGCAGGATCATGCCTATGGGTAGGGTTTTTCCTGCAGGTTATCCCTTGAAAACAAGGGTGTGTGGCATCCGAGTCACCGCATCCGTGTCACTAGAGCGCTGAAGGCCGACATTTCGGTCTGGCTGATGTTTTTGGAGTCGTACAATGGGCAGACCTGTTTTCAGTTCCCTGTTGCGACAAACGGCGAGCTCGCCCTTTTCACGAATGTGACTGGTTCGGTTGGTTTTGGTGCTGTTTTTGGTTTCAGGTGGTGTGCTGAGGAGTGGCCTGCCGCTTGGAAGTCCCTGGGGTTTTGCCGTAATCTGGTGTTGTTGGAGCTTTTCCCCATTGTGGTAGTGGTGGAACTTTGGGGGTGTGATAACTGCCGGGTGTGTTTTTGGTCAGACAATATGGGTGTTGTTAATGCAATTAATTCTCTTTCTTCCAGCTCCCCTCCTGTTCTCAGCCTGTTGAGTCACCTGGAGTTTAATAATTATTTCAGGGCTCAACATGTCCCTGGGGTTGAGAATCAAATTGCTGATGCTTTGTCTCGTTTTCATTGGAAGGAGTTACGGCGGCTGCTGCCGCAGGCAGAGTCATAAGGTTACCAGTGTCCAGCCAGCCTGTGGGACATCGTGGGGAGTGCTTGATGTCTTTGGTCTGCTTCTCGGTGGTACCTGCGACCTGGTCGACTCATGGTAAGGCGTGGGCGGAGTGGTTGGAGTTGGTGGAAGGCTGTGATGTCTCAAGATTGGTGCCTGACAGGCTGGAGGTTACGATGGATTACATGCTGTCGCTGCACTCCAAAGGGGTGTTGGGTGCGGTGGCTGCGCGGCGCATGGCGGGGGTGGCGTTTTACTTTCAGCTTTTGGGATGGTCAGATGTGACAAAATATTTTGTTATCCAACAAGCTCTTAAGGGTTGGGCCCGAGAGCGGGTTAGCCTTGATGTTAGGCGCCCGATCTCATATCCATTATTGGGGCGTTTAGTGGCGGCCACGGGGTGGGTCTGTTCGTCGCCTTTTGAGTCAGTATTGTTTTCCGCGGCTTTTGCGCTGGCGTTTTTTGGGGCCATGAGGATTGGCGAACTCATTCTTCCTTCCCACCTCCATCCTGGGGGTCTCGGGGAAGCGGATGTGTTTTTGGGTGATAATTTTGTTCGTTTGCATATCCGACGGTCAAAAACTGATCAGGTGGGTCAGGGCTCGTGGTTGGTGTTGTATGCGGTGTCCAGGGAGGCATGTCCATTTCAGCTGTTGTCCTCTTATTTGGCCTTGCGACCAAAGGGTCCTTATTTTTTGTTGCACGAGGATGCCTCACCGTTGACCCAGTTTCAGTTTTTGTCGGTTTTCCGCCGTAGTCTTTCTTTTATGGGTTTGGATTTTCATGAGTTCTGGACTCACTCATTTCATATCGGGGCCGCCACAGAGTTGGCGAGGGCCGGGTTGCCTGAGTCTGAGGTCCGGCGCATGGGGCGCTGACGTTCTGCATGCTATGCTCGATATATTCGCCCTGATTTGATGGTTGACGTGTGAATTTTTTGCTGGCCGGTAGTCTGGGCGAGTCAGAGGGCTGAGATGCGTCCTGGCGGCAGGACCCTTGGATTCCAGGGTGTGGAGATTCATTGGCATGGCATCGGGGGGCTGAGGTGGTCCCAGGTTTTAGCCGAGGTGGTCAGCATCACGGTCCGGAATTGCTCCCTTAGCATGTCAAGGGAAACGATCTCTGTTCCACCCTGCTGGCAGAGCTCCTGACAATAATGAGAGCAGATTGTGTGAGGTTCCCCATTTTTTTCTCGGAGCTCCTCTTGCTGTGGTCGGAGATCGTTCCCTGGGCAGTGTGGTGCGGCAGTTGAAAGGGCATGCCGGACGGTGAACACGCGCATGTCTTGCTTCATGCGGCATGGTCATTAAGCACGTCCAGTTGGAGGGGGACAACCGTACGTTGCTTAGATCTGATGGATTTCATCTGACAGATATCTGGCCCGATATCTTTCTGTCTGGGTTACAAGATGGCATTGAGCAAGGCCTGTACCTTTTGGGTGGGGATCGGAGCCCGGTGTAGGTTTAACTGGTCTCCTCCGTGGCAAAAAGAAGATGGCGAAAGTGGGGTCAACCCGGGGTAGACCTGCACACAGGACGGTGTGGCAGCACCTCTCGGGTTGGCAAGAAGCCAACGGTGCCTTGTTTAAAGTTATTTGTTATTTATTATAGTTATAATTTTATAAATAAAGCTGTGGCCAATTCACACCCACACAAAGTTAAAGAATTGTTGTTGGTTCAGTTATTTATTTAATTTAAGTAAAGTAATTATGGGAGAGACAGATACAGATGATAGGAGGTAGGTGGGGTCTCAACAGTCTGATGGGGCAAGCTGTGTTTAACTACATTGCCCCCTGTCTGGAGAGCAGTTAAGGGGTTAAGTTAAGTTGTGGAGTTTCAGCACCCCTCCCGTACCTGCAATCTGCCCAGTAACTAAGGTGGTATGTCCCAAGGGGGGGGGGGGGGAAAGGAGTGACCTATCAGGGTGTCATGTTTTCATGGGCTGTAGGGGCTCCTCCCCTGGGTATTTATAGTGCTGGTTTCCCTTCCCTCCCGCTTTTTGCTGCCCTGGACCCGGAGTTTTGCCCTCCCACAATCCCTTTTTGTTGTATTTTGTTTTGTTTAAGTCATAGCTTGGTGGAAAGAAGATGAAGAAAGCGGGGTCAATCCGGGGTAGACCTGCACACAGGACGGTGGCAGCACCTCTCGGGTTGGCAAGAAGCCAACGGTCCCGTGTTTTCAGTTTTTGTTATTTATAATAGTTATATTTTTATAAATAAAGCTGTGGCCGATTCCCACCCACACAAAGTTAAAGTTAATAAATAACTGAACCAACAACAATTCTTTAACTTTGTGTGGGTGGGAATTGGCCACAGCTTTATTTATAAAAACACAGATTTGTTTATGAATAAATCTATCACATGGAAGTGAACCTACTGTTACTCTGCCAACCAATACAGGCAGCCAGTGAAACATCAACAATTATTAACAATTTTTAGTCATAAAATGAAAGTCACTGGTGTATAGCCTGTTTGGAGATGCAGGGGTTAACAGTTGGAATACTCACCTGTCCAGAGGGTGCTAGCTTGATTGTGAAAGAATCCACGCCACAGGAAGTAGGATGTGGCTTCAATTTTAAAGAAACTATGTATCTATATTACTATTCTATGACTAAGCGTTGACTGCGAGAAAAGCGTCAGAAGAGTTTGTATCTCCTGTTTTGTATCCTGTGTGAACACGTTTTTGGCTTTTGGATTGCAAGCAAGCAGAGCTGGATTTCTTTCCTTGTTATATATTTTTTTTTATACATATATGTATGTACGCACATATAGATGTATTAAAATGAGTATGTATATGTATGTATATATATATATATATATATATATATGTATGTATATATATATATATATATATATATATATATATAACAAGAAACAAAGTCCAGCTCATCTCTCACTTATTGGTGCTTGGACCGGTGCCCGGTAAGGCACCCAGTGTAACTGAAGAATGAACATGAGGTCCAGCAATACGATGATGAGCATTTTTATTAGGATATATAACACATGGTAAAACAACAGACAGACGCATTTCGAGCGCATGCGCTCTTCCTCGGAGACGTCAGTGTATGTCCAGGTGAGGTTTAAATAGCTAGATATAGGGTAGGGGATCAACAAGTTATACCTCCCACCTCACCGGAGATACAACTGACTGGAGGATCAATATACAAAGGTAAAACAGTTATAAAACATCAAATTCAAATAAGATGAAACATATAAAATAAAATATACTGATGTATGTGGCTAAGTAAGGGATAAGGCTCAATATTGGAATAATAATTCACGGCGAACGTTTAAGCGCACTGGGCCATGAGTCCCCAATGTAAACTGCCAATATGCTTCCCTATCAGCCAATTTTTTGCGAACACATCCCTTTCTAATGCCAACATTAACATGTTTGATGGCATGCATTTTGAACGAATTCACATTACCACCATGCACTGAATAAAAATGAATTGATGCAGCCCACCTATGTCTTACAGAAGTGGTATTACTGTCATTGAGATGTTCTAATGCATACGTTTTTAATTTTCTCGTCGTGTAACCCACATATTTTAATTTACACACAGTGCACTCAATTACATAAACCACATTACTCTAATTACAGTTCATATGATTTGATTGGGTACTTCTTGGTACGGTCAACATTTTCAAATTGTTTTATAGGTTTGGCATAATGACATGTGTGGCAAATTTTCTGGCCACATTTGAAAAAGCCCTTTTGGGCTAACCAGCTGGTATTGCTGTTAGTTTGGGCACATACCACCCTGGGGGATAACTGATCCCCCAATGTGGATGTCCTTTTTGGAACCACATGACAACCTTCACTGAGAATAGTACATAATGTTTTAATGTTCAGTTATCCCCCAGTGTGGAAGCATGGAGGAGGCAGCATCATGTCTTGGGAAAACCAGGCACTGTCCATCAACTGCCCAATACCATCCCTAAAATAAAGTATGATGGGGAGGAAACCAGGCACTGGCCATCACCTGCCCAATACCATCCCTACAGTGATCATGGTGGGGCAGCATCATGTCTGGAGGTATCCAGGCACTGGCCATCACCTGCCCAATACCATCCCTACAGTGATCATGGTGGGGCAGCACCATGTCTGGAGGTAACCAGGCACTGTCCATCACCTGCCCAAAACTATCCCTAAAGTGAAGTAAGGTGGGGGGTAGCATCACGTCTGGAGTAAACTAGGCACTGTCCATCCCTGTCCAATACCATCCCTACAGTGATCATGGTGGGGGCAGAATCATGTCTGGAGGAAACCAGGCACTGCCCATCCCCTGCCCAATGCCATCCCTACAGTGAAGCATGGTGGGGGCAGCATCACGTCTGGAGAAAACAAGGCACTGCCCACCCCTGCCTAATACCATCCCTACAGTGACGCATGGTGGGGGCAGCATCATGTGTGGAGGAAACCAGGCACGGTCCATCACCTGCCCAATACCATCCCTACAGTGATAATGGTGGGGGCAACATCATGTGTGGAGGAAACCAGGCACTGCCCATCACCAGCCCAATACCATCCCTACAGTGAGGTGTGGTGGGGCAGCATCATGTCTGGAGGAAACCAGGCCCTGCCCATCACTTGCCCAATACCATCCCTACAGTGATCATGGTGGGGGCAGCATCATGTCTGATGGAAACCAGGCACTGCCCATCACCAGACCAATACCATCCCTACAGTGAGGTGTGGTGGGGCAGCATCATGTCTGGAGGAAACCAGGCCCTGCCCATCACTTGCCCAATACCATCCCTACAGTGATCATGGTGGGGGCAGCATCATGTCTGGGGGAAACCAGGCACTGCCCATCACCTGCCCAATATCATCCCTACAGTGATCATGGTGGGGGTAGCATCACGTCTGGAGGAAACCAGGTACTGCCCATCACCTGCCCAATACCATCCCTACAGTGATCATGGTGGGGGCAGCATCATGTCTGGAGGAAACCAGGCTCTGCCCATCACCTGCCCAATACCATCCCTACAGTGATCATGGTGGGGGCAGCATCATGTCTGGAGGAAACCAGGCACTGCCCATCACCTGCCCAATACCATCCCTACAGTGATCATGGTGGGGACAGCATCATGTCTGGAGGAAACCAGGCACTGCCCATCACCTGCCCAATAACATCCCTACAGTGAAGTGTGGTAGGACAGCATCATGTCTGGAGGAAACCAGGCACTGCCCATCACCTGCCCAATAACATCCCTACAGTGAAGCATGGTAGGACAGCATCATGTCTGGAGGAAACAAGGCACTGCCCATCACCTGCCCAATACCATCCCTACAGTGATTGTTACCCAGGAGGTATTAGTGACCAGCTGACCCCAAAGGTGACCTATTGGCTCCCAGCTAGTCTCCCCCATATAAACCCTTGGTGGAGCTAGATCTCTCTTTCTTGTTCCTGAGGTCCAGTGCAGTCAAGTCATCTTAGTGTGTGTGTCCAGAACATTGGAGGCCTTAAGTCAAGTCCTGCAGTCTCAAGTCAAGTGCAAAGTAAGCTAAAGTCACAGTCCTGTTAGTCAAGTCTTCTGTCTATCCAGCGTGGCCTGCACTAAATTCTCCTGTCTACTACAAGTCCCAGCAAACCTGCAAGGTCTGTGCCTCACTGGTCACCTCCTTGGGCCCTGGCTGAACTGTATAGACTTTACCAACTATCTACCCTCAGTAAAGCTACCGTTGTCTGTAACTTGGCGTCGGGGACTTCATTGCCACCGTACCTAGCCCAGGATCCAGCAGTATACCTACGGGTGGTTATAGGCTAAACCACGCCCTGGTGTCACGAACACAAGGGGTTAAAGGGGTACTCCGGCCCTGAGACATCTTATCCCCTATCCAAAGGATAAGATGTCTCAGGGTCGGAGTACCCCTTTAATACCATCTGCCCCTAGGGCAACAACATCTGCCCTGCACCACACACCCCGCCATTACCACATGTGTGTGGGAGTCTGATTTCATAACCAGCTCCCACTACTGCAATGAGGGGAAAATGTGCCATTGTGAAATGTGTGGATGTGCAGTATACCTGTAAATAATGGTGCCAGAGGGCCTGTGTGCAATACTAATTGGTGCATTAAGATCTGTGCAATATATGGGTGCAGCTTAACCAGGGAATATTTGAGTGTGCAATATCAGTGCACAATAAATTCCACTGTGCAATATAAACTGGCACATTATACTTTGTAATATCACCGACCAAAGGTCCACTGACAAGTTGTGTGGTCCTATATTTACATACTGATAGAAGTCATAATGATATTTAGCAAAAAGTATCACCGAAACAAGTCCTCACCGGAGATACAACTGACTGGAGGATCAATATACAAAGGTAAAACAGTTATAAAACATCAAATTCAAATAAGATGAAACATATAAAATAAAATGGGAAGGCAAACAAGGTGAAAGCCAGCTCACCCCGCCCCGGACAGTAGAGCACAGATCCAGGTGCTGGACGGCACCAGCCAATAGCAAGGAAATGAAGGAGATCGGATCCAGCTCAATGCAGGTAAAATCAGGTTTAATCCATAGGACAAGGAAGGAACAAGTAACGCGTTTCAAGCGCTATAGGCGCTCTTAGTCATACAACAAATGCATGTTACAGGTCAGTTTAAATAGGCAGTGAGGTAATTGCGGCCGGTCACAGGTCATGTGACCGGCAGGAATTAACCCCTTACAAGTAAAAAGGGGCAGTATAATAACATGAGATATAAACTTCAAGTATCAGGAAGGTGAATAAATACAAATACAATACTGACTACAAAAAAGAATGATGTCTGAGAATAATAAATGACCCATGTGTGGAAAAAAGAATGCAAAAACAAACATGAATGAATAAATTAAATAGCAAAAAATGTATGCTACTATGCACATAAGCTGGAAAAGAACCACATATGAATTGACATCTAAGAAATGTGTCACCAGGTGAGTCCTGTGTAAAAATAAACACAAATGCACGAATAAATCTATACATGTTAGTGGACACCTGGAGGACATATGAAGATGTCAAAGAATAAATGAAGGATGACATAAATATAATTGTATTCAATAATGGAGAATGACATCCTGACGTTTATTCATGCCGAGAGGAACTCGTGTAGACAATTTAAGAATCCAAAAGACTTCTCGATTGAGAAGCTTTTGTTTCAAGTCACCTCCTCTCTTGGATGGGTTAACACGTTCAATTGCAATGCATTGTAAAGAAGAAAAGCTGCCATGGTGTGTCTCGGCACAATGTTTGGACACTGCAGAGGTGTTTCTAGAGTTAAAATGGGGGATGTCGGATAGATGTTTTCTCAGCCGAACTTTGAGTGCATTTGTGGTACAACCGACGTATTGTACACGGCAGGTCATGTACGACACCAGATACACCACGTATGTGGTATTACAATTAATATATTGTTTAATTGTGTAGGTAGCATTAGTGGCGAATGAAGTAAAGAATCTGGTGACGTGCATGACCGAGCAATAGGTACATCGGCTGTGCCCACATCTAAATGAGCCAGGGTAGGATAGCCAAGTGGGTGGGGTAGGCCTAGAAGTAGAGAAGAGACTCAGAGAGACTCTTTGGCCAATCGTGGGAGCCTTTTTAGGAACACATCTGTACCCGGTTTCTTTAATACACGCATATTGGGGATCAGTCAAAATCATGGGCATGTATGTGTGTATAATCTTACAAATAGTAGAAAAATCAGTACTATAAGAAGTGGTGAAAGTCACCGGAGATTGATTGTCATATTTCATTTTTGGTTTGCGGGAACTGTTGAGTAGTTCCTGTCTGTTTCGATCAAAAGCAATTTTGGTGGCTCTTTTAAGTGACCAATCTGGGTAACCACGTGCTTTTAAACGTGCCTGGATAGAGTCAGCCTCAGTAAAAAAATAATTGTCAGTGGAGCAGTTTCTGCGTGCCCGGATCATCTCACCCACCGGCAGGTTTTTTATAACGTGGGGTGGGTGACATGAGTGGGCACACAGAATGGAGTTGACAGCTGTACTTTTACGAAAAGTAGAAGACTGTATTTTGCCAGTGGCACTGTCACCCCTCAGGTTGACATCGAGGAAAGAGATTGTGTGAGTGTATTCTGAAACAGTGAACTGTAAATTATGAGTGTTAGAATTGAGATAAGAGGAGAAATCTGGCATGGTCGCCACACCGGAACCCCATATAAATATGAGGTCGTCTATGTAGCGACCGTACCAGACAAGATGATTAGCAAAGGGGTTAGAGGGGAAAAAAAGATAAATAGATTCCCACCAACACATGTAGATATTAGCAATAGAGGGGGATAACTTGGTCCCCATAGAAGCACCAGCGATTTGGAGAAAGAAACACCCATCAAACATGAAAAAGTTGTGTTCAAGAAGAAAAGAAACACATAGACCCAGGCATTCACGTAGATCAGGAGAGTAAGTGGAGTAAGTAGAAAGAAACCATTGAAGTGCAGTGAGTGCAAGATGATATGGAATGACTGAGTACAGGGATGTGACATCCGCTGAAACCCAGGAAAAAGATGGATGCCAAGGTACATGATTCAAATTGAGAAGTAGGTGTTTAGTGTCCTGTATGTATGCCGTAATCTGAGGGATGAGTGGTTGGAGGAGCGAGTCTATCCAGGCACAAAGGTTTTCATTCAAAGATCCAATGCCTGCAACGATAGGCCTGCAAGGTGGGGGGTTGTGGATCTTGGGAAGGGAGTGAAAAATAGGGATCACTGGGTGATCAATAATGAAAAAATCTGCCTCACGGGAAGTAAAAAAAACCCTTCTCCATCCCAAGATCCACAAGCTCCACTAACCGTTGTTTAAAAATGCTAGTGGGGTCGGATCTGAGAACACGATATGTGTTAGGATCCGATAACATGTCTAAATTAATTTGACGGTAGAGCCCCTTATCTAGAATGACAACGGCGCCCCCCTTGTCAGCCTGTCTCACTAACCCATCCAAGAGAGGAGGTGACTTGAAAGAAAAGCTTCTCAATCGAGAAGTCTTTTGGATTCTTAAATTGTCTACACGAGTTCCTCTCGACATGAATAAACGTCAGGATGTCATTCTCCATTATTGAATATAATTATATTTATGTCATCCTTCATTTATTCTTTGACATCTTCATATGTCCTCCAGGTGTCCACTAACATGTATAGATTTATTCGTGCATTTGTGTTTATTTTTACACAGGACTCACCTGGTGACACATTTCTTAGATGTCAATTCATATGTGGTTCTTTTCCAGCTTATGTGCATAGTAGCATACATTTTTTGCTATTTAATTTATTCATTCATGTTTGTTTTTGCATTCTTTTTTCCACACATGGGTCATTTATTATTCTCAGACATCATTCTTTTTTGTAGTCAGTATTGTATTTGTATTTATTCACCTTCCTGATACTTGAAGTTTATATCTCATGTTATTATACTGCCCCTTTTTACTTGTAAGGAGTTAATCCCTGCCGGTCACATGACCTGTGATCGGCCGCAATTACCTCACTGCCTATTTAAACCGACCTGTAACATGCATTTGTTGTATGACTAAGAGCGCCTATAGCGCTTGAAACGCGTTACTTGTTCCTTCCTTGTCCTATGGATTAAACCTGATTTTACCTGCATTGAGCTGGATCCGATCTCCTTCATTTCCTTGATATAAAATAAAATATACTGATGTATGTGGCTAAGTAAGGGATGAGGCACAATATTGGAATAATAATTCACGGCGAACATTTAAGCCCACTGGGGCATGAGTCCCCAATGTAAACTGCCAATATGCTTCCCTATCAGCCAATTTTTTGCAAACACATCCCTTTCTAATGCCAACATTAACATGTTTGATGGCATGAATTTTGAACGAATTCACATTACCACCATGCACTGAATAAAAATGAATTGATGCAGCCCACCTATGTCTTACAGAAGTGGTATTACTGTCATTGAGATGTTCTAATGCATACGTTTTTAATTTTCTCGTGGTGTAACCCACATATTTTAATTTACACACAGTGCACTCAATGACATAAACCACATTACTCTAATTACAGTTCATATGATTTGATTGAGTACTTCTTGGTACGGTCAACATTTTCAAATTGTTTTATAGGTTTGGCATAATGACATGTGTGGCAAATTTTCTGGCGCATTTGAAAAAGCCCTTTTGGGCTAACCAGCTGGTATTGCTGTTAGTTTGGGCACATACCACACTGGGGGATAACTGATCCCCCAATGTGGTTGTCCTTTTTGGAACCACATGACAACCTTCACTGAGAATAGTACATAATGTTTTAATGTTCAGTTATCCCCCAGTGTGGAAGCATGGAGGAGGCAGCATCATGTCTTGGGAAAACCAGGCACTGTCCATCACCTGCCCAATACCATCCCTAGAATGAAGTATGATGGGGTAGTAACATGTCTGGAGGAAACTAGGCACTGCCCATCACCTGCCCAATACCATCCCTACAGTGATCATGGTGGGGGCAGCATCATGTGTGGAGGAAACTAGGCACTGCCCATCACCTGCCCAATACCATCCCTACAGTGATCATGGTGGGGACAGCATCATGTCTGGAGGAAACTAGGCACTGCCCATCACCTGCCCAATACCATCCCTACAGTGATCATGGTGGGGGCAGCATCATGTCTGGAGGTAACCAGGCACTGCCCATCACCAGCCCAATACCATCCCTACAGTGATCATGGTGGGGACAGCATCATGTCTGGAGGAAACCAGGCACTGCCCATCACCTGCCCAATACCATCCCTACAGTGATCATGGTGGGGGTAGCATCACGTCTGGAGGAAACTAGGCACTGCCCATCCCTGTCCAATACCATCCCTACAGTGATCATGGTGGGGGCAGAATCACGTCTGGAGGAAACCAGGCACTGCCTATCCCCTGCCCAATACCATCCCTACAGTGAAGCATGGTGGAGGTAGCATCACATCTGGAGAAAACAAGGCACTGCCAATCCCCTGCCTAATACCATCCCTACAGTGAAGCATGGTGGGGGCAGCATCATGTGTGGAGGAAACCAGGCACTGTCCGTCACCTGCCCAATACCATCCCTACAGTGATCATGGTGGGGGCAACATCATGTGTGGAGGAAACCAGGCACTGCCCATCACCAGCCCAATACCATCCCTACAGTGAGGTGTGGTGGGGCAGCATCATGTCTGGAGGAAACCAGGCCCTGCCCATCACCTGCCCAGTACCATCAATACAGTGATCATGGTGGGGGCAGCATCATGTCTGATGGAAACCAGGCCCTGCCCATCGCCTGCCCAATAACATCCCTACAGTGATCATGGTGGGGGCAGCATCATGTCTTGAGGAAACCAGGCACTGCCCATCACCTGCCCAATACCATCCCTACAGTGATCATGGTGGGGGCAGCATCATGTCTTATGGAAACCAGGCACTGCCCATCACCTGCCCAATAACATCCCTACAGTGAAGCATGGTAGGACAGCATCAAGTCTGGAGGAAACCAGGCACTACCCATCACCTGCCCAATACCATCCCTACAGTGATTGTTACCCAGGAGGTATTAGTGACCAGCTGACCCCAAAGGTGACCTATGGGCTCCCAGCTAGTCTCCCCCATATAAACCCTTGGTGGAGCTAGATCTCTCTTTCTTGTTCCTGAGGTCCAGTGCAGTCAAGTCATCTTAGTGTGTGTGTCCAGAACATTGGAGGCCTTAAGTCAAGTCCTGCAGCCTCAAGTCAAGTGCAAAGTAAGCTAAGGTCACAGTCCTGTCAGTCAAGTCTTCTGTCTATCCAGCGTGGCCTGCACTAAATTCTCCTGTCTACTACAAGTCCCAGCAAACCTGCGAGGTCTGTGCATCACTGGTCACCTCCTTGGGCCCTGGCTGAACTGTATAGACTTTACCAACTATTTACCCTCAGTAAAGCTACCGTTGTCTGTAACTTGGCGTCGGTGACTTCATTGTCACCATGCCTAGCCCAGGATCCAGCAGTATACCTACGGGTGGTTATAGGCTAAACCACGCCCTGGTGTCACGAACACAAGGGGTTAAAGGGGTACTCTGGCCCTGAGACATCTTATCCCCTATCCAAAGGATAAGATGCCTCAGGGTCGGAGTACCCCTTTAATACCATCTGCCCCTAGGGCAACAACATCTGCCCTGCACCACACACCCCGCCATTACCACATGTGTATGGGAGTCTGGTTTCATAACCAGCTCCCACTACTGCAATAATAAAAATGTATTAAAGAAAGGTTATGTTTTAAAATATATATATATTTATTTTTTTTGGATCATAAGGACTTGTTTCGGTGATGTTTTTTGCTAAATATAATTATGACTTCTATGAGTATGTAAATATAGGACCACACAACTTGTCAGTGAACCTTTTTATGCGAGTGTGCAGCTTGTGGGGGTGGGAATAAAATGAAAATGAGCAATCCGTGGGGTAATTAATCCGCCACAGGTCATATAGGGAGGAGGAGAGTATAAGTCGCCAAAACAGCGTAGCTAGGCGCAATTGAGCAGGCGGGGTAGGAGCACCCATAGCAGAATGGCGGTCCATGGACGGGGAGAAAGTAAGGTTAAAGTCCCCCCCTAGTAGCCAAGCTGACAGGGGGTATTTATGGAGCCGCACGAGGATCCGTTTCAAAAAGGGAACACATTAGGGGCATAAATGTTACAAAGGAGGAGGGGTTTCCCACCCAGGGAGCCTTCCACCACTACAAACCGCCCATGGGGTTTCAGAAAGGATGAGGAAACCTGGAGGGGACATGATCTAGAGACAAGGATTGCCACCCCAGCCAACTTCCTATCAGAAGAGGCCGAGAAGGCAAGTGGATAGAGATGATACAGGAATTGAAAAGAGCCAGAAATGTCAAAATGTGTCTCCTGTAGAAAGACAATATCAGCCTTCAGCATGACCAACTCCCGTTGCAGAAGGCATCTTTTAGGGGGGGAAGTTGAGGCCCTTTACATTCAAAGAGACACATTTAGCCATGATCAGGAACAAAGGAGGGCAAGAAAGCAAAAGTAGAAAGTAGACTCCCCCTCACGTAGTAGAGGGGTTCGTGGTACCTTGAAGTCAGATGGGCAGGAGGGAGGCCGCCAGAAAGCCTAGAGGTCACTAGAAGCCTGCGAAGGAGAGATAAGAAGGGTGGAAGGAGGGGGGTACACAAAAGGAAATAGGGGGACAAGACAAACAACAGAACACTTAACAAATAATACAAGCAACCAAATAAACAACAAAAAATCAAGGAATGAACCAATGACCAATAGGTCACGAAGGAGGCAAAAATCAAAAACAACAACAGTATATCCAGGCACCTTAAGGGTACCAGGACATTTGGGAAGGCCTCAGTGGGGAAATGAGAGATCACCATCTAGGAAGACGTAACCAGCCCAGTAAGGACCACCCCACGAGGCCTTGCCAAAAGCAAGTAGAAAGAAACAGAGATCGCCATAGGTAGCGTATATCGCAACACAGGAGGGCCACCTCAGCCCAGTAGCACAGGAGGTGGAGCATCAATTAAGGCATCTTAGGCATCAAAACTAGGAAACAGTATAAGTGAAATCCGGCGGGCGGACACCAGCCGGCGTCCAGCGATCAAGTCACTGAGGGTGCAGGAGGGCTACCAGGTCCACCCGGAGTAGCCGTCTTCTTGTTCCCACGATGGACTGGTTGCCACACAGGAGGGAGAGGCTGGGGAGGGGATGATAGACCCCAGTCCAGCACTTGGGGCACAGGAATGTCCAGGGCAGAACAAAAAGCTGGGATATCCGTGTGGGTACGTAGAACAGCAGAGCGTCCCTCTCTTCGAGCTTGTAGAGCAAAAGGGAAGCTCCAGCGGTAGGGGATTTGATGTTGGCGCAGGGTGGCCAGGAGTGGCTGAAGCAGACGCCGCTTCCGTAGAATAATCCAGGATAGGTCTTGGTACAATTGGATAGGGGCTCCATCAAAATCAAAGTTCCTCCGGGTGCGGGCTTTGGCCATAATAGCTTCATTAGGGCGAAAGTCATTAACATAGCATATGACATCTCTGGGGGGCCCATTGGTGGGTCTAGGGCGGAGGGCAAGATGCGCCCTGTCCAATTTGATCCGGATAGGAGGGGATTCTCCAAGGAGGAGGTTAAAGATAGCTTCCAGGGTGTCAGGAAGATCCTCGTCCCGGGTGGCTTCAGGCAAACCACGCACACGGATATTATGGCGACGGCCCCGAGGAATTCCCAGAGGAATTCAGATTGAGCCACCATCGCAGATCGAAGCTGTGCAACATAGTCCCTGGTAGAATCATGGGTCCCCTCCAGAGTATCGACCCAATTAGAGACATGTTGTAAATCCTGTTGCATGGAGGCTATTTCCGCCCGGCAAGCGTCCTTTACTTCAGCTACCATATAACGGAAGTCCTCCTTAGAAGGGATGAGTGATAAAAGCTGGGAAAAATCAATAGGAGTGGGGGTATGTGCCGGGTGACCCGAAAGATCCATTTCCAGGCCAGGCATACCATCCTAGGACAGGGACCCCCCCCCCCCCCAGGAGCCAGGCATCAGAGCTTGGGGGGGTCACAGGAAGCCGGGGGGGTAGATATGGGGGATCCCCCTTGGAGCAAGCTGGTGGGGTGCCCGAGGTGGTTTGGGGGCCACAGCACCCTCTGAACCCCCCAGGGGATGAAGAGGTGAGGGAGCAGGCCAATCCATGGGGCTCAGTAGGGGGTCCACAGAAGCAGGCAGGAGCTCCTCAACAGCCAGAGGAGAGGGCAGATCAGGCAGCTGGGGGGATGAGGCAGGGGATCCCCCAGCAACAGCTGCTCAAGAGGTCTGCAAAGCGTCCTGGGGCCCTTTATGAGGAGGGCACTGCAGAGGTGGTGAGAGCCCGACAGAGCAGGGAGCCTCAACAGAGGAGCTGGTAGGCAGAAGAGGAGAGCACAGCTGCGCCCCCGGGGACACCGCCCGTACCTGTGCAGTAGCAGAGTCCCAAGGAGAGGCCAGCGGCTCAGCCGACTCGATCTTCGTCCCCAGTGGCCGGCGGGGATCGTCCGCCGCAGGACCGGAGGACCCAGAGGCAGGTAGGGGGCTCACTCCAGGGTCCGGGTGCAGGCTTGCGGGTAGCACTCCCTACGCTGCAGTTGGCTGTGCAGAAGGTGCCAGCGGGCCAAGGCGGGAACAGAGGCTGTAGGCAGGGCTTCCCCCCACTTGTAGGCCTGCAGGTCCGGGAGTGAGTGCGGGGGCCAAGTATCTCCTGATACCGCCGGGCGTCAGAGGTGACTGCAAAGTAGCTGGGGGTCTCCTAGGGGTCCTCCGCGAGGATTTCCCCGTAAAGCAGGTGGTGGTCACAGCAAATGTAGCTGGCAAGGGAACTCGTGGTGGCGGAGCACTAACACCGTGCGGCCATCTTCTTTGGCGCCTGCCACGCCCCCATAAAACATAACCTTTGATGAACTGATATAAAATCACAGAGATTAATAATAGAATACAAATTTAGATAATAGTGCTACACCCAAAAAATATATATAATGTGCTAAGGAGCCCAGAGATGTGTTAACCCAATCCTTCAAGATTGTATATATAGATGGATAACAAGACCGCTAGAAAACAAATTAAATAGCTAGGAGATGTAGGGGGTAATCCTAGACTGCAAGGTGCACAGATACAGCTAAGAGGCACTTGGTTAGAAGGATGGAGGGGTATGTACCCACTAGGATAAGAATGCCCATCCCTCTTTCCCTGCCTTTTGAGGGACCCACCTCCTTAACAGGGTGTCCTCAACCACATTAGGCAGGCAGTGTCCCCCCCCACATTAGGCAGGCAGTGTTCCCCCACATTAGGCAGGCAGTGTTCCCCCACATTAGGCAGGCAGTGTTCCCCCACATTAGGCAGACAGTTCCCCCACATTAGGCAGGCAGTGTTCCCCCACATTAGAAAGGCAGTGTTCCCCCACATTAGACAGGCAGTGTTCCCCCACATTAGGCAGGCAATGTTCCCCCACATTAGGTTGGCAGTGTTCCTCCACATTAGGTAGGCAGTGTTCCCCCACATTATGTATGCAGTGTTCCCCCACAGACATACAGCCTCCAGTCATATACAGTGTATGACAGGAGGCTGTATGCCTGTGTTCTGCCCACTTCAGTGCTCCGAGGACAGGAGGATCGAGAAGGAGGAAGACGCGCGCTGGCCAGCTTGATAAGTGACCAGCGGCACGTCATCTTCGGTGCTCCGACCACCGGTCCCGGGACCTACTGCTATAGACTGAGCGGTGGTCGGAGCACCGAAGATGACGTGCCGCTGGTCACTTATCAAGCTGGCCAGCGCGCGTCTTCCTCCTTCTCGATCCTTCTGTCCTCGGCGCCTTCATTTCTATGGGCGCACGCACGGGGCGCACGGCAGCCCTTGGGTTTTTAAACTTAACGCGGGGCCGCAGGCAGTTAATAGTGATGGGGGAATTGCCCCGTTGCTACAGTACGGGCAAACACTGGCTCTGCTCGGGGCCCCGGGCCAATTGCTTGGTTTGCCTGTCCTGTTGCGACGGGCCTGGAGTCGGGTGAGTGTCTTGACTACCGCCGAACCCGCGAGACTGACTCACCGAACACCTGGGGTTTGATTGAACCCAGGTTAAGAACCTCTGATCTAATGGATGGGTTTGTTCAGAGATTTCTAATAACTTACTAACTCGGTCAGCAGTTTCTTTATCTAGATTTGCCCTATTCCACATGGCTATATCGTAACCAGACTGAATAGGCATGTTATATAGGCCATATAAATGTAGCCAGTATATTTATTTGTTACCTTTAGCTGTACTTCTTTCAACCTAATGTGCAGCGGCACACACAATTTTTGGTATTTGATGCAACCGCTTTTATGCTACCTAAATTTTGATATTCTCATGTGTATTATCTATCTACAGTGCACGTCTATCTATCTTCTTTAGATTTACCAGTGTTATTCATTGTTATTTGCTATATAGTCCGGTGTTTGCAACGCTCCCGTGGCCGTAGCGGGTCACGTGGGACCTCACCGGATTTGTGCTGCTGACGTTAGGAGCGCGGCCAGGCCGATTATGTGCCGGAGTGCCGCACTTCCGCCATTACACCTGACACAGCGTATGATCATTACCTACCTGTCAGTGACGTTTAACTGCGCCCGGCGTTCTACGCCATCTAATGCGCCGCCCGCGCTGACCGGAAGCCAGGTGAACTGCACGCATTATAAAAACACGCTGCTAACACTGTGTAGTCACATCGCAGCATGTCATCGGCTGAATGCATCCACTATCGGAGGGTCTAGCACTACATTTCATGGGGATGCTAAGTATGTTTGCTGTTGGGGTGCCATTACACTCCACCAGTGTTTTTTTCATCTAGTAACTGGTTGTTACCTTCTAACTATCATGCCATATACTTTTGTGTATCTACACTTCTGACAACCTTGGGCATCCAGTTGCTCATGCCTATGCGATAATCCCCATCACATTATTGTGTGACACAGTGCTTAAGTGTATACATGTGTATAGATAGTAAATAACTCTAACCCATTGTCGGATATAGTGTGTTCATCATTTATAACACTTTATATCCCATTATCTGTATACATAGTTGAATTGGGTTAAAGGAGTCGTCCAGTGGTGAACAAGTGGTGAACAACTTATCCCCTATACTAAGGATAGGGGATAAGTTGCAGATCGCTGGGGGTCCGACCGCTGGGGTCCGACCGGGGGCCCCGACAGCCCGCAGGAAAGGGGTGTGTCGACCACCGCACGAAGCGGCGGCCGACACGCCCCCTCAATACAACTCTATGGCAGAGCCGGAGCGCTGCCTTCGGCAATCTCCGGCTCTGCCATAGAGATGTATTGAGGGGGCGTGTCAGCCGCCACTTTGTGCGGTGGTCGACACCCGCTATCTGGTACA
This sequence comes from Hyla sarda, assembly GCF_029499605.1. Classification (NCBI taxonomy): domain Eukaryota; kingdom Metazoa; phylum Chordata; class Amphibia; order Anura; family Hylidae; genus Hyla; species Hyla sarda. The sequence goes on along the minus strand of NC_079190.1, from coordinate 493,510,950 downwards.
GAGAGATCGCGGGGGGCCCCAGTGGTCGGACCCCCCGCGATCTCAAACTTATCCCCTATCCTTAGGATAGGGGATACGTTTTTCACCACTGGACTACTCCTTTAACCCCTTAAGGACGCAGGACGTAAATGTACGTCCTGGTGCGGTGGTACTTAACGCACCAGGACGTACATTTACGTCCTAAGCATAATCGCGGGCATCGGAGCGATGCCCGTGTCATGCGCGGCTGATCCCGGCTGCTGATCGCAGCCAGGGACCCGCCGGCAATGGCCGACGCCCGCGATCTCGCGGGCGTCCGCCATTAACCCCTCAGGTGCCGGGATAAATACAGATCCCGGCATCTGCGGCAGTACGCGATTTGAATAAATGATCGGATCGCCCGCAGCGCTGCTGCGGGGATCCGATCATTCATAACGCCGCACGGAGGTCCCCTCTCCTTCCTCCGTGCGGCTCCCGGCGTCTCCTGCTCTGGTCTGAGATCGAGCAGACCAGAGCAGGAGATGACCGATAATACTGATCTGTTCTATGTCCTATACATAGAACAGATCAGTATTAGCAATCATGGTATTGCTATGAATAGTCCCCTATGGGGACTATTCAAGTGTAAAAAAAAATGTAAAAGTAAAAGTAAAAAAAAAGTGAAAAATCCCCACCCCCAATAAAAAAGTAAAACGTCCGGTTTTTCCTATTTTACCCCCAAAAAGCGTAAAAAATTTTTTTATAGACATATTTGGTATGCCGCGTGCGTAAATGTCCGAACTATTAAAATAAAATGTTAATGATCCCGTACGGTGAACGGCGTGAACGAAAAAAAAAAAAAAAGTCAAAAATTCCTACTTTTTTAATACATTTTATTAAAACAAAATTATAAAAAATGTATTAAAAGTTTTTTATATGCAAATGTGGTATCAAAAAAAAGTACAGATCATGGCGCAAAAAATGAGCCCCCATACCGCCGCTTATACGGAAAAATAAAAAAGTTATAGGTCATCAAAATAAAGGGATTATAAACGTACTAATTTGGTTAAAAAGTTTGTGATTTTTTTTAAGCGCAACAAGAATAGAAAAGTATATAATAATGGGTATCATTTTAATCGTATTGACCCTCAGAATAAAGAACACATGTCATTTTTACCATAAATTGTACGGCGTGAAAACGAAACCTTCCAAAATTAGCAAAATTGCGTTTTTCGTTTTAATTTCCCCACAAAAATAGTGTTTTTTGGTTGCGCCATACATTTTATGATATAATGAGTTATGTCATTACAAAGGACAACTGGTCGCGCAAAAAACAAGCCCTCATACTAGTCTGTGGATGAAAATATAAAAGAGTTATGATTTTTAGAAGGCTAGGAGGAAAAAATGAAAACGTAAAAATTAAATTGTCTGAGTCCTTAAGGCCAAAATGGGCTGAGTCCTTAAGGGGTTAATACTATCACTGCTACACCTAGCGCTTGTCTGTATTATTTTACATCTTGGAACTAACACTGCTATGCTATATGATTTATCTCTAACTGCATTTATATTTTGAAGCCAGTAGTGGGCTTCATTTTTGCAATATCCTGTATTCGCCTTGTTTTGGGGTGTTGATAAGGTTGTATTTACATCATCTGCCGACATACTATCCTACTTAGTGTATGCTGTAGTCCTTGGATGCACAGTGTATTTTTTCAGTGCATCTATTATTCTTTCCTGTCTGTGCCACTAATTTTCCCTGATGATCCTGTATGGATAAGACAGGTGAATCGCATTGGAAGTGTGAATTTGTTTGGGTTTTCAATAGGAAAAATGAAGAAAAGCACTCACCGCGCAAAACCTGGTCACTCGGCTCCCATCTCGGGTCACTCCTCCGGAGGGATCTTCAAGACAGCGTGGGGCGCTCAGAGGCGACTGACGGCGATTTCACACAATGAATGCGCTTCGTCCGGAGTCGGTGTTGCTATCAGTGTGTGAAGAGTGGGAGAAGAGGGTTGCATTGAAAATCCAACACAATGGGCAGCACATTGAACACATTTTATAAGTGGTCAGAAACTTGGAAATAACTCATGAAAGAATAAAGTTACGTTAAAACCAAGCACATCATTGTTTTTCTTGTGAAATTCCCAATAAGTTTGATGTGTCACATGACCCTCTTCCTATTGAAAAAACTAAAATTGGATTCAAAATGGCCGACTTCAAAATGGCCGCCATGGTCACCACCCATCTTGAAAAGTTTCCCCCCTCACATATATTAATGTGCCACAAACAGGAAGTTAATATCACCAACCATTCCCATTTTATTAAGGTGCATCCATATAAATGGCCCACCCTGTAGTTGTGACACTCTCCTGAGGACACTGTCAGTAGAAACGCGTTGAGAGTGATATATAAATAACTTGAGCTGACAGATAGAGTGGCCATTTATGGTGAAAGGTAACCGCTCACTGGCTGCTCTGTTTTCTGGTGAATCATCATCATTTTAGTGATTTATTTTGAGTTTGGAGCACTATTCTTTCTTCGGGATCACACTTTTACTTTGGTGGTTTTTTAAATGAACCAATTAAACAGTGATTTATAGTTTTACTTATTTGCCAAGAAATTTCTCAATTAGAGGGCAGAGGATAGCCCTTTAAGCTATCCAATACTAGAGATCACTTCCACGGTATTAACCCTTCATTGGTAAGTAACTCACAATAGTAAAAGTGTGTGGAAGAGTATACATATACAGTCATGGCCGTAAATGTTGGCACCCCTAAAATGTTTCTAGAAAATGAAGTATTTCTCACAGAAAAGGATTGCAGTAACACATGTTGTGCTATACACATGTTTGTTCCCTTTGTGTGTATTGGAACTAAACCAAAAAAGGAGGAAAAAAGCAAATTGGACATAATGTCACCAAACTCCAAAAATGGTCTGGACAAAATTATTGGCACCCTTTCAAAATTGTGGAAAAATAAGATTGTTTCAAGCATGTGATGCTCCTTTAAACTCACCTGGGGCAACTAACAGGTGTGGGCAATATAAAAATCACACCTGAAAGAAGATAAAAAGGAGAGAAGTTCACTTAGTCTTTGCATTGTGTGTCTGTGTGGGCCACACTAAGCATGGACAACAGAAAGAGGAGAAGGGAACTGTCTGAGGACTTGAGAACCAAATTTGGGGAAAAATATCAACAATCTCAAGGTTACACGTCCATCTCCAGAGATCTAGATTTGCCTTTGTCCACAGTGCGCAACATTATCAAGACGTTTGCAACCCATGGCACTGTAGCTAATCTCCCTGGGCGTGGACAGAAGAGAAAATTGATGAAAGGTGTCAATGCAGGATAGTCCGGATGGTGGATAAGCAGCCCCAAACAAGTTCCAAAGATATTCAAGCTGTCCTGCAGGCTCAGGGAGCATCAGTGTCAGCGCGAATTATCCGTCGACATTTAAATTAAATGAAACGTTATGGAGGAGACCCAGGAGGACCCCACTGCTGACACAGAGACCTAAAAAAGCAAGACAACATTTTGCCAAAATGAACTTGAGTAAGCCAAAATCCTTCTGGGAAAATGTCTTGTGGACAGATGAGACCAAGATAGAGCTTTTTGGTGAAGCCCATCATTCTACTGTTTACCAAAAATGGAATGAGGCCTACAAAGAGAAGAACACAGTACCTACAGTGAAATATGGTGGAGGTCAATGATGTTTTGGGGTTGTTTTGCTGCCTCTGGCACTGGGGGCCTTGAATGTGTACAAGGCATCATGAAATCTGAGGATGACCAACAGATTTTGGGTCGCACTGTACATCCCAGTGTCAGAAAGCTGGGTTTGCGTCCAAGATCTTGGGTCTTCCAGCAGGACAATGACCCCAAACATACGTCAAAAAGCCCCCAGAAATGGATGGCAACAAAGTGCTGGAGAGTTCTGAAGTGGCAGCAATGAGTCCAGATCTAAATCCCATTAAACACCTGTGGAGAGATCTTAAAATTGCTGTTGGGAAAAGGTGCCTTCCAATAAGAGAGACCTGGAGCAGTTTGCAAAGGAAGAGTGGTCCAACAATCCGGCTGAGAGGTGTAAGGAGCTTATTGATCGCTATAGGAGGTGACTTATTTCAGTTATTTTTTCCAAAGGGTGTGCAACCAAATATTAAGTTAAGGGTGCCAATAATTTTGTCCAGACCATTTTTGGAGTTTGGTGACATTCTGTCCAATTTTCTTTTTTTCTTCCCTTTTTTGGTTTAGTTCCAATACACACAAAGGGAATAAACATGTGTATAGCAAAAGACGTGTTACTGCAATCCTTTCCTGTGAGAAATATTTCCTTTTCTTGAAAAGTTTCAGGGGTGCCAACATTTATGGCCATGACTGTAAATGAATAATGTGCATACGATAGAAAAAGTAGATATAAAAAAGTGTATATGAAAAACCCCATTTTATGCATATTCTCAGGTATAAAAAGAACACATACACACACGCTCACCTACTTGACAAAAGTACATAGGGGGAGATTTATCAAAACATGTGCAAAGGAAAAGATGCCCAGTTGCCCATAGCAACCAATCAGATTGCTTCTTTCATTTTGCAGAGGCCTCGTTAGAAATGAAAGAAGCGATCTGATTGGTTGCTATGGGCAACTGGGCAAATTTTCCTCTGCACAGGTTTTGATAAATCTCCCCCATAATGTCTGTCCTATAATTCAAAGCTTTCGGATTCCTCGTATCCATTTTTATTGTCCAAAAGGCCTCCCTTGTGTGTAATTTTTTCATCCAGTCACCGCCGCATATGGGTATACTGACATGTTCCAGAACACATACATTTATTCCTGTGAAGGAGCCATCATGATAATCCTTAAAAAGTCTTGATGCCCCTGACATAGCTCCAGTGTGAACTCTGGTTGAAGATTTAGCTCCTGCTATATGCTCTGCTATTTGTTTTTTGTTTTTGTTTTCACTTTTCTGGATGTGAACCCCATCTACTGGACTTTACACAATTCATAAGTGATACGATAAACTATAAATGATGATTTACATGACAGGTTAAGTATCTATAGCATATGTACGTTGTGTAACCTCTGATTTGGATGTCTGCACCATATACCTACAAATGCTACAACATGTCCTCCAACATGGAACATTAGCCAAGGGGTACTCCCCTGGAAAACTGTTTTTTTTTATCAACTGGTGCCAGAAAGTTAAACAGATTTGTAAATTACTTCTATTAAAAATCTTAATACTTCCAGTACTTATCAGCTGCTGTATACTACAGAGGAAGTTCTTTTCTTTTTGAATTTCCTTTATGTCTGACCACAGTGCTCTCTGGCGACACCTCTGTCCATTTCAGGAACTGTCCAAAGCAGGAGAGGTTTGCTAAGGGGGATTTGCTCCTGCTCTGGACAGTTCCTGACATGGACAGAAGAGAGCACTGTGGTCAGACAGAAAGGAAATTCAAAAAGAAAACAACTTCCTCTGGAACATACAGCAGCTGATAAGTGCTGGAAGGATTAAGATTTTTAAATAGAAGCCATTTAAAAACCTGTTAACTTTCTGCCACCATTTCATTAAAAAAAAAAAAAAAATGTTTTCCGGTGGAGTACCCCTTTAACCCCTTAAGGACTCAGGGTTTTTCCGTTTTTGCACTTTAGTTTTTTCCTCCTTACCTTTTAAAAATCAAAACCCTTTCAATTTTCCACCTAAAAATCCATATTATGGCTTATTTTTTGCGTCGCCAATTCTACTTTGCAGTGACATTAGTCATTTTACCCAAAAATTCACGGCGAAACGGAAAAAAAAATCATTATGCGACAAAATCGAAAAAAAACGCCATTTTGTAACTTTTGGGGGCTTCCGTTTCTACGCAGTGCATATTTCGGTAAAAATTACAACTTATCATTATTCTGTAGGTCCATACGGTTAAAATGATACCCTACTTATATAGGTTTGAGTTTGTCGCACTTCTGGAAAAAATCATAACTACATGCAGGAAAATTTATACGTTTAAAAATGTCATCTTCTGACCCCTATAACTTTTTTATTTTTCCACGTACAGGGCGGTATGAGGGCTCATTTTTTGTGTCGTGATCTGAAGTTTTTATCGGTATGATTTTTGTTTTGATCAGACTTTTTGATCACTTTTTATTCATTTTTTTAATGGTTTAAAAAGTGACCAAAATAAGCTTTTTTGGACTTTGGAATTTTTTTGCGAGTACGCCATTGACCGTGCGGTTTAATTAATGATATATTTTTATAGTTCGGACATTTACGCACGCGGCGATACCACATATGTTTATTTTTATTTACACTTTTATATTTTTTTTATGGGAAAAGGGGGGTGATTCAAACTTTTATTAGGGAAGGGGTTAAATGACCTTTATTAACACTTTTTTTTTTACATTTTTTTTGCAGTGTTATAGGTCCCATAAGGACCTATAACACTGCACACACTGATCTCCTATGCTGATCACTGGCGTGTATTAACACGCCTGTGATCAGCATTATCGGCGCTTGACTGCTCCTGCCTGGATCTCAGGTACGGAGCAGTCATTCGTCGATCGGACACCGAGGAGGCAGGTAAGGGCCCTCCCGGTGTCCGATCAGCTGTTCGGGATGCCGCGATTTCACCGCGGCGGTCCCGAACAGCCCGACTGAGCAGCCGGGTCACTTTCAGTTTCACTTTAGAAGCTTCTAAAGGGTTAATACCGCACATCGCCGCGATCGGCGATGTGTGGTATTAGCCGCGGGTCCCGGCCGATGATGAGCGCCGGGACCAACGCGATATGATGCAGGATCGCGGCGCGATCCCGCTTCATATCGCGGGAGCCGACGCAGGACGTAAGTATACGTCCGGCGTCGTTAAGGGGTTAAAAGGTAACCACATGTTATCTTTAGTTCTTCTATTTTTATTACTAAAAACTTCCTAAGGTACAGTTTTGCTTGGCCACAAATGTGCAGCCTTGTTCAAGAATACATTCCCGCCCTCATATCCCGACCTCATATCCCATCCTCATATGCTGTCCTCATATCCCATTCTTTATATCCGATCCTCATATCCCGTCCCCATATCCCATTCTTTATATCCGATCCTCATATCCCGTCCCCATATCCCATCCTCATATGCTGTCCTCATATCCCATTCTCATATGCTGTCCTCATATCCCATTCTTTATATCCGATCCTCATATCCCGTCCCCATATCCCATTCTTTATATCCGATCCTCATATCCCGAACTCATATCCCGTCCTCATATCCCGTCCCCATATCCCATTCTCATATGCTGTCCTCATATCCCATCCTTATGTCTGATCCTCATATCCTGCCCTCAGGTGGGACTGGGGGTGAGTAAGGGTTAAATCACCTATCCTATGTTTGTTGTTGACATATAAGTAACATGTGGACAAGTTTCATGTTAATATCTTTAGCCGTTAGGACGTGATGCTGGAACATACATACATACACACACACACACACACACACATACACACACACACATACATACATACACACACACATACACACACACACATTGGCCCTCATTTACTATTGCAAACCGACATGTTTTGTCGGGTTGTGTGCCAGATTCTGTCGCATTGCGCCCGAAATTCTGTCTGCTCCAGATCTTGCGCCAGAATTTTCGCCAGAATGGAAAAAACCCGACTGACTCTCCATTTTGCTAAGAAAACCCGAAAAAGGGGTGTGACCACCTTGAAAAGGGGCGTGGTCTCCGAAATGGGGCGTGTTCCCTACATTTTCACACACAAAAAAACAACATGTTTACAAAGGTTTCCACATAAAATGTGCTGGATTTGAGCTGAGGAAAACCCTAGAGATCAGAACATGTGTAAAAAAAAAAGCAAAGTGTAGGGAAAGTGGAAAATGTAGGGAAACCTTAGTAAATACCGTGGAAAATAAATTGTAGGGAATTAAAACCCACAAAGAAAACTACACAACACTCTTAGTAAATAAGGGCCATTGAGTTTTATATATATAGATTCTTCCACACACTTTTACTATTGTGAGTTACTTAACAATGAAGGGTTAATACCATGGAAGTGATCAAGGTTTGCTGATTATTCAGGGGAGCAAACAAGGTAGGGGTGGACCCCCCAGATTTAATATTTTTCTATATATATCGTGTCTAGGGTTATTTGTACAAGCCTTGATAAAGACAGTAGTGAAACATGTTTGATTTTATATATCGGCCCTCATTTACTAAGAGTGTTGTGTAGGTTTCTTTGTGGGTTTTAATTCCCTACAATTTATTTTCCAACAACAACAGCTGGATGAGTTTTAATCTATCCCTGAGTTCTGGACTTCCTCCGTATAAGGAACTTTATTTTTCCATTGATGGTTTCTTGTCACATGCACCACGGATAAGATATCCCGTAACCGGCATTATGGAGCGGTGAGCTGTAAAAACGTTCTTTTTGTACGTGAAACTTGTTGCCGCCCCTGTGAACACCCCCCTGCCTCACCTGTCCACCATTGATCCCTGTGTGTCTGTCTTTTTGGATGTATCCGCATGCCTTGAACTCAAGCTTGGATTTAGTTCCTCGATCAAGACTGGTGGTGAGTGCATTACCCGCATGTTCTTTATTGTTTACAAAAGCTACATTTCATACATCGTGAGTGCCCATTATTCTACTGGATATTTGTTGGTTTACATATACTGGACTTGCACTTTATGAGAGCACCACCCTTGCAACCTTGTCCCCCCTCGAGTAAACAAACACATTATTCTGTTTACAATTGTTTCTCCCAGATATCTTGCATTTTTGGACAGTAGTATTACCCGCCTATTCCTTTGTGCCTATAGAGACTAAAACGAAAACAATTCAGATGACTCAAACATCAAAATTTGCTGTCAAAATGAACACTCCATCTGACTGAAAACAATCAACCTTATTTATAACACATGAGGATACATACATAAGCAGTCCATAAAGGTGGTGCCACTGATTGATCGATAAAGTAAGGCTTGGTTCACATAAGTCCGGCATAGTTTCCCTCCGGCATTCATTTGAATAGGACAGTTCACAATCGTCCAGCATCTCAATTTTGACACCGGATGGTTGGACACGCCGGATATCATCGAGCAGCTTGCAATGGACGCCGGATGCCATACAACTGTTGACAACTGATGCACGTTGTCATCATTTATGGCATCAGTTGCGTTGCGATCTAGGCTGAGTTCACCTATGCCGGATGCCGGACATATGAACCCAGCCTAAGCCATCAACTCCGAATTAGGTCCCACAAGTGTGATGGCCCACGGGCTGGAGCATACGGAACCAGTCCCTCTGTTGACTAGATAAAGCAACATCATTCGTAAAGCGTTCTTGTCATGTTGTCATGAGACGCAATGAGATCACGAGTTAGAGTTGAGTGAAGTGCGTGGCACCACACTCCTCATTGGCCCCGACACGTGCTCCATAGATTCTAATGCAAAAAAATGACAGAACGGCAAGCCAGGGAGTGAAGAGAACTACCTCACTCCTTATAGGGTTATCACTTATGGTCTCAGCAGAGTGAGATTTGGTGCCATCTAAACTCTTGACGTGTGTTACATGTTTTACCTAATGACAACCAGGTGTCACATGAATCCAAAAATGTAGCTGTATACAAGGCAATTATTTATGAACCTCAACAGACTTACAAGACAGATGGCTTATTGTCAAAACCACTCCCTCATTACTTGAGAGGAGTGAAATCCTTTTATTCCGGAACACTGAACCCTAGATCGTTATGGCAACAACCACAGGAATTTTCAAGGTTAAACAGTTATTTCTTCGGCCAATTTTGTGACAAAATAACCAGGCATAGAAAAAAAAATATACCTAATAATATTAAACAACCACATTGACACTGGGGTGGAGGTCCTGCACTTGTGGTCCGTTGCTATGGGCAATCCCCAGCATAATGTGCATACAATGGAGGATACCTGCAGATGGTCACAAGTACCACAATATAGGTGCACTACTGTGGTGGATGTAAACAATGACATTAGATAACCCTCAAAACTATATTGTGGTACTTGTGACCATCTGCAGGCATCCTCCATTGTATGCATATTATGCTGGGGATCGCCAATAGCAATGGACCACAATTGAAGGACCTCTTCCCTAGTGTAGGGGCACAACTGCACTTGGGGTTGAGCACCTCCTGCCATTTCAGACCACGTCAATGTAAGCTGTTTAATATTTAAAGTTTATACTAATGCACCTTTTTATCATATTGTGTTGCATTAAGGTTTCACTTGTGAGGCCGGCAGTATATTAGCAGACCAGGGTGGGGCTTGTAGCCTGTCTCCCCCACTCCCATTGTATGTGTGCTCAGCCACACTGGAGGTAACCGGGGAGCAGTCTACAAGTCGGACCTAATGCTGCTGTAATTTGGTTCCTGGTTTTGCTTATCCGGCACAGGTAGGTTACTATTAGGTCTCGTACCACTTGAGAAACCTTGGCGTTGGTGTGCGGGCTCAAGTATGTCCTTCATATAAGGATATACAGGCTAATGTCTCAATTTTACATCAGTTTTGAGGGTTAGCCAATGTCATTGTTTACATCTACAGCATTCACCCCACCCCACCCCAAGACCCTGCAGCATTCATCTCCCCCCCCCCACCCCAAGACCCTTGCAGCATTCATCTCCCCCCCACCCCAAGGCCCCTGCAGCATTCATCTCCCCCCCACCCCAAGGCCCCTGCAGCATTCATCTCCCCCCCACCCCAAGACCCCTGCAGCATTCATCTCCCCCACCCCAAGACCCCTGCAGCATTCATCTCCCCCACCCCAAGACCCCTGCAGCATTCATCCCCCACCCTAAGACCCCTATAACATTCATCCCCCACCCCAAGACCCCTGCAGCATTCATCCCCCACCCCAAGACCCCTATAACATTCATCCCCCACCCTAAGACCCCTGCAGCATTCCTCCCCCCCCCCCACCCCAAGAACCCTGCAGCATTCCTCCCCCCCCAAGACCCCTTTAACATTCATCCCCCACCCCAAGACCCCTGCAGCATTCATCTTCCCCCCCCCACCCCAAGACCCCTGCAGCATTCATCTCCCCCCCACCCCAAGAACCCTGCAGCATTCATCTCCCCCCCACCCCAAGACCCCTGCAGCATTCCTCCCCCCCCCACCCCAAGAACCCTGCAGCATTCATCTCCCCCCACCTCAAGACCCCTGCAAAATTCATCTCCCCCCACCCCAAGACCCCTGCAGCATTCATCTCCCCCCACCCCAAGACCCCTGCAGCATTCATCTCCCCCCACCCCAAGACCCCTGCAGCATTCCTCCCCCCCCAAGAACCCTGCAGCATTCATCTCCCCCCACCCCAAGACCCCTGCAGAATTCATCTCCCCCCCAAGAACCCTGCAGCATTCATCTCCCCCCCACCACAAGACCCCTGCAGCATTCATCTCCCCCCACCCCAAGACCCCTGCAGCATTCCTCCCCCCCCCCCACCCCAAGAACCCTGCAGCATTCATCTCCCCTACCCCAAGACCCCTGCAGAATTCATCTCCCCCCACCCCAAGACCCCTGCAGCATTCATCTCCCCCCCCACCCCAAGACCCCTGCAGCATTCATCTCCTCCCCCACCCCAAGACCCCTGCAGCATTCCTCCCCACCCCAAGAACCATGCAGCATTCATTTCCCCCCCAACCCAAGAACCCTGCAGCATTCATCTCCCCCAACCCAAGACCCCTGCAGCATTCATCTCCCCGCCCACCCCAAGACCCCTGCAGCATTCATCCCCTCCCACCCCAAGACCCCTGCAGCATTCATCCCCCCCCACCCCGAGACCCCTGCAGCATTCATCCCCCACCCCAAGACCCCTATAACATTCATCCCCCACCCTAAGACCCCTGCAGCATTCCTCCCACCCCAAGAACCCTGCAGCATTACTCCCCCCCCAAGACCCCTTTAACATTCATCCCCCACCCCAAGACCCCTGCAGCATTCATCTTCCCCCCCCCACCCCAAGACCCCTGCAGCATTCATCTCCCCCCCACCCCAAGAACCCTGCAGCATTCATCTCCCCCCCACCCCAAGACCCCTGCAGCATTCCTCCCCCCCCCCACCCCAAGAACCCTGCAGCATTCATCTCCCCCCACCCCAAGACCCCTGCAGAATTCATCTCCCCCACCCCAAGACCCCTGCAGCATTCATCTCCCCCCACCCCAAGACCCCTGCAGCATTCATCTCCCCCCACCCCAAGACCCCTGCAGCATTCCTCCCCCCCCAAGACCCCTGCAGCATTCATCTCCCCCCACCCCAAGACCCCTGCAGCATTCATCTCCCCCCACCCCAAGACCCCTGCAGCATTCCTCCCCCCCCCACACCCCAAGAACCCTGCAGCATTCATCTCCCCCCACCCCAAGACCCCTGCAGAATTCATCTCCCCCACCCCAAGACCCCTGCAGCATTCATCTCCCCCCCCCCCACCCCAAGACCCCTGCAGCATTCATCTCCCCCCACCCCAAGACCCCTGCAGCATTCATCTCCTCCCCCACCCCACGACCCCTGCAGCATTCCTCCCCACCCCAAGAACCATGCAGCATTCATTTCCCCCCCAACCCAAGAACCCTGAAGCATTCATCTCCCCCAACCCAAGACCCCTGCAGCATTCATCTCCCCCCCACCCCAAGACCCCTGCAGCATTCATCCCCCCCACCCCAAGACCCCTGCAGCATTCATCCCCCCCCCCACCCCAATACCCCTGCAGCATTCATCTCCCCCCCACCCCAAGACCCCTGCAGCATTCATCCCCCCACCCCAAGACCCCTGCAGCATTCATCCCCCCACCCCAAGACCCCTGCAGCATTCATCCCCCACCCCAAGAACCCTGCAGCATTCATCCCCCCACCCCAAGAACCCTGCAGCATTAATCTCCCCCCCAACCCAAGAAACCTGCAGCATTCATCTCCCCCTCAACCGAAGACCCCTGCAGCATTCATCTCCCCCCACCCCAAGACCCCTGCAGCATTCATCCCCCCCACCCCAAGACCCCTGCAGCATTCATCTCCCCCCCACCCCAAGACCCCTGCAGCATTCATCCCCCCCCCACCCCAAGACCCCTGCAGCATTCATCCCCCCCCACCCCAAGAACCCTGCAGCATTCATCCCCCCCCACCCCAAGAACCCTGCAGCATTAATCTCCCCCCCCCCCCAACCCAAGAAACCTGCAGCATTCATCTCCCCCCAACCAAAGACCCCTGCAGCATTCATCTCCCCCCCCCCCCAAGACCCCTGCAGCATTCATCTCCCCCACCCCAAGACCCCTGCAGCATTCATCTCCCCCCACCCCAAGACCCCTGCAGCATTCATCTCCCCCCACCCCAAGACCCCTGCAGCATTCATCTCCCCCACCCCAAGACCCCTGCAGCATTCCTCCCCCCCCCACCCCAAGAACCCTGCAGCATTCATCTCCCCCCACCCCAAGACCCCTGCAGAATTCATCTCCCCCCACCCCAAGACCCCTGCAGCATTCATCTCCCCCCCCCACCCCAAGACCCCTGCAGCATTCATCTCCCCCCACCCCAAGACCCCTGCAGCATTCATCTCCTCCCCCACCCCAAGACCTCTGCAGCATTCCCCCCCACCCCAAGACCCCTGCAGCATTCCTCCTCCCCCCCCACCCCAAGAACCCTGCAGCATTCATTTCCCCCCAACCCAAAAACCCTGCAGCATTCATCTCCCCCAACCCAAGACCCCTGCAGCATTCATCTCCCCCCCCCACCCCAAGACCCCTGCAGCATTCATCCCCCCCCCCACCCCAAGACCCCTGCAGCATTCATCCCCCCCACCCCAAGACCCCTGCAGCATTCATCTCCCCCCCACCCCAAGACCCCTGCAGCATTCATCCCCCCCACCCCAAGACCCCTGCAGCATTCATCCCCCCCCCACCCCAAGACCCCTCCAGCATTCATCTCCCCCCCCCCACCCCAAGACCCCTGCAGCATTCATCCCCCCACCCCAAGACCCCTGCAGCATTCATCCCCCCCACCCCAAGACCCCTGCAGCATTCATCCCCCCACCCCAAGAACCCTGCAGCATTCATCCCCCCACCACAAGAACCCTGCAGCATTAATCTCCCCCCCAACCCAAGAAACCTGCAGCATTCATCTCCCCCCCAACCGAAGACCCCTGCAGCATTCATCTCCCCCCACCCCAAGACCCCTGCAGCATTCATCCCCCCACCCCAAGAACCCTGCAGCATTAATCTCCCCCCAACCCAAGAAACCTGCAGCATTCATCTCCCCCCCAACCGAAGACCCCTGCAGCATTCATCTCCCCCCACCCCAAGACCCCTGCAGCATTCATCCCTCCCCCACCCCAAGACCCCTGCAGCATTCATCTCCCCCCCCCACCCCAAGACCCCTGCAGCATTCATCTCCCCCCCCACCCCAAGACCCCTGCAGCATTCATCCCCCCACCCCAAGACCCCTGCAGCATTCATCCCCCCACCCCAAGAACCCTGCAGCATTCATCCCCCCACCCCAAGAACCCTGCAGCATTAATCTCCCCCCCAACCCAAGAAACCTGCAGCATTCATCCCCCCCCCCCCAACCGAAGACCCCTGCAGCATTCATCTCCCCCCACCCCAAGACCCCTGCAGCATTCATCCCCCCCCCCCCCACCCCAAGACCCCTGCAGCATTCATCTCCCCCCACCCCAAGACCCTTGCAGCATTCATCTCCCCCCCCCCCCCCCACCCCAAGACCCCTGCAGCATGTTATACAAGGTAGATAGGGAAAGTTAATAAACAAAAAAGTTAAATAATAACAACATTATTATAGTAATAATAGTAATAATTAATAAATACATAACTAAAAACAACCTTTAAGTATCAAGGCATGATGGGAGTTGTAGTTTTGCAACAGCTGGAGAACACTACTGTAAAGTATCTCAACAAGAAGAACAATGGTAATAATCATAATAACAATAAAATATAACATTTCCATAGAATGCAGCAGCACACACTGACCCCTGCTGGTCACATGTGGAGTTGTTCGAAATCAACTGGACTAGGTAATGTGCTGTTTTTTTATTGCAACGCTTTGTAATGTTTTCACAGTTGGATTGTATATTGTTCTATTTTATACATGTCTATGTTTAATATTTATCTAAAGACAAGTGCTCATGTAATACACCCATACAGTGCACAAATAGTGATGAGTGGCAGGGGCCATATTCGAATTTGCGATATTTCGGGAATATATGGACAAATATTTGTCCTATGTTCGCAAAATTTGCATATTCACTATGTTCGTTCACTTTTTTCCATGCGAAAATCGTAATGAAATTAGTATACTGCGCATGCGCGATTATATCTTTCAACTAACTAACTCTATACCCTACACTAGAACCTATCTGCTAAACTAACCTACCCTATCTAACACTATCACTTTTTTTTAAACAGTACACGTCATTGTTGTGATGTGTACTGTGAAGAAAAAAATGAATATTCCTCATTACACTATATTATAAATATTAGCGAAATCGCGAAGTGCCGATATTAACGGTAAAAATTAGCATTTCAAATATTCGCGCTCAACACTATGCACAAATAACATCGCCCAGTCAATACACTAGGGAATATACGGTGTATAAATAATAGAAGGCTTCTATTATTATATACCCGGTTTTTTTATAAAATTTTATTATCATCATGTGTCCTTATTGGTCCATTATTATGGTCCTAATTGGTCCTTATTAGCCTATTATCTAAATACTCTGGTCCCATATCAAATGAAATACTATCAGTGCATACTATTCTATGCCACCATATTATCATGGTTATATCTTTAATTGGGATCCATATATATTTAATAACTTATACTCTTACTAACCTTATATTTAGTGTAGCTCTTGCATAATTGGGCGCATGCGCAGCCTGGCGAGCCGTAGCTACAGATAGCTCCAGTATTTCTATCAGCGCTGCCTAAGGCGCCTGCGCGGGCGTCTCTGCCGGGACGGAAGTTGTCACATATGCACTTCCGATGCTTCGTACATTCAGGAGCTTCGGCGGGACATCTGCGCAGACGCCAGGTGAGTACTAAGATGGTAGGAAAACACCGCCTCCTAGTGTATTTTGGCGCCATCTAGTCGTATTTAAACCAGGGATTGTGAGTCAGAACGAGCCTCCATCCGATCATCATAGACGCGGAGTCTCGTGAGTGCTCCATTATGGGAGCGTCTTTTTATCTTTATTTGCACTGAGCGCAGTTAATATATGTTTGGGGTATTGTCCCCGCTGACACTTAAGTTTTATTTTGTCATTTTGCACTAATATGTATGTCCGGTGTCTCTCCTGAGGATCCCTGATAATAGAGGGGTGAAACGCGTTGAGAGTTAGTTTCTTTTCAAATAGCATTTATTATTTGAGAGTGCATTTGAATAATTTTTGGCGTATAACCGGAAATTGTGTGTTGGGATTCTACCAGCCCTCTCTGTACATACGGATACATTATCTTATAGCATACCTATATGATAAGAATTGATATTATGCTGATTGATGGAGATATGCTACTTTTATCTTGAGTATCATAATTTGATTATATATACACAGGGCTTTTTCTTTGAATAATTTTAATTAATAGAGAATAAAAGTACCATTTTAATATAAAGGGTGTTTTTCAGTGAAAATATACGGTGTATAAGTATTTAATCCCCTTGGACTCTTCTACAATCTGTCACGGTATAACCACGGATTCAAAGTTATTTCATTGCAATTTTAAGTAATGGACCAACAGAAAGCAGTCCATCATTTAGAAGTGGGGGGAGGAAATATTATTTACAAATAAAAATCTGAAAAGTGTTGAGAGTCTATATATCTAAACACCCCCCCCCCCCCCCCTATTTACTGTGAGATTTGGTGCCACCAATTGCATTCACAGGTCACATAAGTAGTAAATAGGCTCCACCTGCTTGCAATTTAATCTTAGTACAAATACACCTGTTCTGTGAAGGCCTCAGAGTTTGTTAGGGAGCATTACTGAACAGCAGCATGAAGACAAAGGAGCTAACCGAACGGGTCAGGGATAAAGTTGTGGAGAAGGTACAAAGCAGGGTTAGGTTATAAAAAAAAAAAAAAAATATCCTCACACAGCAGTAAAAAAAATCCATCATTAGAAAATAGAAAGAATATGGCACAACCCCAAACCAACCAAGACAAGAGGTGTCCACCCAAACTGACAAGACGGGCAAGAGGAAAATTAATCAGGGAAGCAACCAAAAGGCCTATGGCAAAACAACCAAGGGGGGTGAATACTTATACAAGGTATTGTATCTTCCTCCTTTGAAGTTGCTTTTCCATAGGTTGGGTGCCAAGTGTTGTATTGTGGGTTCCCAGGTCCTCAAGTCCAGTCCTGCCTTTAGTAATAACCAGCAAAGTCCCCTCTGCAAACACACAAGTCATACACGTCTGGCCCTGGTTTCCATTTGAGCATTAAGTGTCTCGTTGCATTTTGTTATCAGAAGTTTATATCTCATTTAAATCTTAACACGTGACATTTTTATATTTAATGTTTATATGCATTTTAATGTACTGTATGTAGGGATATGTTTACTACAATTGAAATTATTTCATATAGTAGGGCAGTATTTATTGTATAGAGTTGTATTTTTAATTAATACTGTACACGAAATAATAATTTTTGTAAAACCTGTGGCGGTACTATTTATTAGTACTGTATATGGCAGCATTTTTCTTGGATAAAGTATGGTGGTATTGTTCATTAGTGTTGAATGGCGACATTATTTATTAGTATTGTATAAAGCAGCATTATTCTGTGGTAGAGGGTGTGAGATGCAGGACAGATGGACTTACCCTAGGGGCAGATAGCATTAACCCCTTGTATTCGTGACACCAGGGCGTGGTTTGTCCTCAATACCACCCGAAGGTATACTGCTAGATCCTGGGCTAGGCACGGGGGCAATAATAACTCCAATGCCAAGTTACGGACAACGGTAGCTTTACAGAGTGTCAGATGGTACAGTCTATACAGTTCAGCCAGACCCACGGAGGTGACCAGTGACTTCAGTGACTTGCTGGGACTTGCAGTAGATTTGGACAATTGTGGTAAGCTTGTGGGGGAAGTAGGGTATGGGGAGTGTAGCTGTGCGGGTATCAAAGGGTGCTTGTTAACCCTTGCTATTCGTGAGGCCAGGGTGTGGGCTCCTCAATAAAGCTTTTCCTACCGCCGCCCTTCCCAGGAACGATAGGGAGGTAGATAATAAAGGATTGTCCACAACCAGTGAGCTTCTGTAAACAGCGTTAACTTTTACTGAAGATTTTCTGTACGCTTCAACAACATAACAGTCTCTTATCATAACGACAGCTTCCTTGGAAGATTGACAATGGTTGGGACTTTAGCTTTAAGAGTCTTTTAGTCTATTGCGCTGCTCCACTGGATTATAGGGAATTAGTTGCGATCCAGTAGTCACTCTAGGATTAGCAGGAATTAGTATAAGATTTTGGTTCTGCTGTAGGTTTTGAGGCCTAGCGTGTCTTTGAAAGTTGCGTAGCACACCGTCCTGTTAGTCCGGCATCCACGAGAGCAGCAACCCAAGAGAGCGATAATTGGAAGCAGCTCCCTTATATGGGCAGGGACTGGATTGATGCTAATTGGTCCATACGGATGTCAATCACCATTACAGAGAATGCTGGGTATCACGCGATCCAAGGTCCTCCTAAGGTCCTGCAACATACCATAGAGGTTACTAACATGGTCACGTGACCGAAGGTCCTGCGACGCTGAACAAGGTAAGTACTATACATTCCTATAGAATATAGATATAAATATTAAATATATACATTTATTAATATTACAACTAGACTTAAGGAGAGGCGACTAGGGGCTGTCCCACCTGAGGAACTCTGACTTTGGGGACCTCTACACTAGGTACTGGTTGCAATACGGTACCGGGACACCACACAATTTTAGTGCAGGCCACTCTGACTTGACAATAGATGACTGTGACTGACTTGACTTGAGACTGACAATGCTGTGGTTGTAGCTTACTTGTAGAATTGTGGCTGCTGGACTGACTCCCAGGGACTCCAGGAGTTGACTGCACTGCAACTCAGCAACTCAGCAGAAAGAGAACAAGAAGAGACTCCTCCCAGGGCTTTTATAGGGGAGACTCTGGTGGGGTCCCATAGGTCACCCTTAAGTCACCTGATGCCTCCTGGGTTACACTCACATGACAACTGGTGATCACATGTTAACCTTTCTTAAAGTAATAACACTTTCTATATGCATTATACAGTATAACACATGGCCAACAATATATGCATAAGGGGACAGGTGTAAGGGGGCCCAGGGGACACTGTAAGGAGGCTGCCTGCTGCCTGCAAGGGTACGGGGGCACAACTCCCGTACTGGGTCACCACAATTCCGAAACAGAGTATGGTGGTATTATTCATAAGTATTGTATGGCGGCAATATTCATTAGTATTCTATTTGGAAGCATTATTTTTGTATAGAGCATGGTATTATTATTTATCGGCATTGTATGATGGCATTGTTTATAAGTACTACAGTGCATAGTGAAAGTATTCGGCCCCCTTAAACTTTTCAACCTTTTGCTATATTTCAGGCTTCAAACATAAAGATATAAAACTGTAATTTTTTGTGAAGAATCAACAACAAGTGGGGCACAATCATGAAGTGGAATAAAATTTATTGGTTATTTCAAACTTTTTTAACAAATAAAAAACTGAAAAATTGGGCATGCAAAATTATTCAGCCCCCTTAAAGGGGTACTCCGGTGAAAACCTTTTTTCTTTTAAATCAACTGGTGGCAGAAAGTTAAACATATTTGTAAATTACTTCTATTAAATAATCTTAATCCTTCCAGTACTTATTAGCTGCTGAATGCTACAGAGGAAATTCCTTTCTTTCTGGAACACGGATGACATCACGAGCACAGTGCTCTCTGCTGACATCTCTGTCCATTTTAGCAACCATACATAGCAGATGTATGCTAAGGGCAGCATGGTGGCTCAGTGGTTAGCACTGCTGCCTTGCAGTGCTGGGGACTTGGGTTCAAATTACACTAAGGACAACAATAAAGTGTTATTATTATTATTATTATAATAACATCAGCAGAGAGAACTGTGCTCGTGATGTCATCAGAGAGCATTCCAAAAAGAAAAGAATTTTCTCTGTAGTATTCAGCAGCTAATAAGTACAGGAAGGATTAAGATTTTTTAAAAAAAAGTAATTTACAAATATGTTTAACTTTCTGCCACCAGTTGATTTAAAAGAAAATAGGTTTTCACCGGAGTACCCCTTTAAGTTAATACTTTGTAGCCCCACCTTTTGCTGCGATTACAGCTGTAAGTCGCTTGGGGTAGGTCTCTATCAGTTTTGCACATTGAGAGACTGAAATTTTTGCCCATTTCTCCTTGCTCCTCCAGCTGGAGCTCAGTGAGGTTGGATGCAGAGCGTTTGTGAACAGCTGGAGCTCAGTGAGGTTGGATGGAGAGCGTTTGTGAACAGCTGGAGCTCAGTGAGGTTGGATGGAGAGCGTTTGTGAACAGCTGGAGCTCAGTGAGGTTGGATGGAGAGCGTTTGTGAACAGCTGGAGCTCAGTGAGGTTGGATGGAGAGCGTTTGTGAACAGCTGGAGCTCAGTGAGGTTGGATGGAGAGTGTTTGTGAACAGCTGGAGCTCAGTGAGGTTGGATGGAGAACGTTTGTGAACAGCTGGAGCTCAGTGAGGTTGGATGGAGAACGTTTGTGAACAGCTGGAGCTCAGTGGGGTTGGATGGAGAGCGTTTGTGAACAGCTGGAGCTCAGTGAGGTTGGATGGAGAGCGTTTTTGAACAGCTGGAGCTCAGTGAGGTTGGATGGAGAGTGTTTGTGAACAGCTGGAGCTCAGTGAGGTTGGATGGAGAGCGTTTGTGAACAGCTGGAGCTCAGTGAGGTTGGATGGAGAGCGTTTGTGAACAGCTGGAGCTCAGTGAGGTTGGATGGAGAGCGTTTGTGAACAGCTGGAGCTCAGTGAGGTTGGATGGAGAGCGTTTGTGAACAGCTGGAGCTCAGTGAGGTTGGATGGAGAGCGTTTGTGAACAGCTGGAGCTCAGTGAGGTTGGATGGAGAGCGTTTGTGAACAGCTGGAGCTCAGTGAGGTTGGATGGAGAGCGTTTGTGAACAGCTGGAGCTCAGTGAGGTTGGATGGAGAGCGTTTGTGAACAGCTGGAGCTCAGTGAGGTTGGATGGAGAGTGTTTGTGAACAGCTGGAGCTCAGTGAGGTTGGATGCAGAGCGTTTGTGAACAGCTGGAGCTCAGTGAGGTTGGATGGAGAGCGTTTGTGAACAGCAGTTTTCAGTTCTTTCCACCAATTCTCGATTGGATTCAGGTCTGGACTTTGACTTGGCCATTCTAACACCTGGATATGCTTACTTGTGAACCATTCCATTGTAGATTTTGCTTTATGTTTTAGATCATTGTCTTGTTGGAAGACAAATCTCCGTCCCAGTCTCAGGTCTTTTGCAGACTCCATCAGGTTTTCTTCCAGAATGGTCCTGTATTTGGCTCCATCCATCTTCCCATCAATTTTAACCATCTTCCCTGCTGAAGAAAAGCCCAAACCATGATGCTGCCACCACCATGTTTGACAGTGGGGGGTGTTCAGGGTGATGAGCTGTGTTGTTTTTACGCCAAAACATAACGTTTTGCATTGTTGCCAAAAAGTTAGATTTTGGTTTCATCTGACCAGAACACCTTCTTCCACATGTTTGGTGTCTCCCAGGTGGCTTGTGGTAAACTTTAAACAACACTTTTTATGGATATCTTTAAGAAATGGCTTTCTTCTTGCCTCTCTTCCATAAAGGCCAGATTTGTGCAGTATACGACTGATTGTTGTCCTATGGACAGAGTCTCCCACCTCAGCTGTAGATCTCTGCAGTTCATCCACAGTGATCATGGGCCTCTTGGCTGCATCTCTGATCAGTCTTCTCCTTGTATGAGCTGAAACTTTAGAGGGACGGCCAGGTGCATTTATACGGAGACTTGATTACACACAGGTGGATTCTATTTATCATCATTAGTCATTTAGGTCAACATTGGATCATTCAGAGATCCTCACTGAACTTCTGGAGAGAGTTTGCTGCACTGAAAGTAAAGGGGCTGAAAAATTTTGCACACCATATTTTTCAGTTTTTTATTTGTTAACAAAGTTTGAAATATCCAATAAATTTCGTTCCACTTCATGATTGTGTCCCACTTGTTGTTGATTCTTCACAAAAAATTATAGTTTTATATCTTTATGTTTGAAGCCTGAAATGTGGCAAAAGGTCGAAATGTTCAAGGGGGCCGAATATTTTCACTATTCACTGTATACATAACAGAGGTATTCTTATACAGAGTATGGTGGTATTATTTATTAGCACTGTATGGTGGTATTACTTATTAGTACTGTATATGGCAGAATAAATCTTTCATAGACTGCGGTATTATTTATAAGAAGTGTATGGTGACATTATTTATTGGCACTGTATATGATGGCATTATTCTTATACATGGTGGTATAATTCCTTAATACTGCATGGTTGCATTTTCTTTTTTATTAGCCTTATTGTTGCCTTTCTGTCATCTCGAACCAGTTTGCCCATTTTCCTCTGACATCAATAAGACATTTTCCTCCACACAACTTTCGCTTACTGGATATTTTCTCTTTTTCGGACCATTCACTGTAAACCCTAGAAATGGTTGTGTAAGTAAATCCCAGTAGATCTGCAGTTTCTGAAAACCCCAGACCGGCCCATTTGGCACCAACAACCATGGCACTTTAAAGTCACTTAAAGCCCCATTCTTTTCCATTCTGATGCTTGGTTGGAACTTTAGGAAGTTGTCTTGACCACATCTACATGCCTAAAGTCATGCCATATGATTGGCTGATTAACTGAGAGAACCCTGGGTGGTAGAAGATTTCCCTGGGGGAAACCCGATACACAAAATATAAAAAAAAACATATACAAAAAAAACCACAAATTTCACAAGTCTCCTTGAAAAACAAAATTTGTTTTATTTCTAACTTTATTACAAATCACATCCAAAATTCCCAGTATGTAAGAAATCCTGAGGATATCCAGTGCAAAGTTCACCACCGCAAATTACTTGAACCCATGAGAAAACCCCTGGTGAGATAGAGATAAGGTGCCATAAGGGGCTTAGCGGAGCTGCTCTTAGTCCTTATCGGGAGGCGTTGTGTCAAATTCCAGAATATTTTTGTGGAAAAGAATCGCAGATTAGTGGCCAAGTGCAGTGCATCCGTGTGACAATTATTTTCGGTGACCTAAAAGTAAAGAAAAAAAGATCATTAGTTTTAAACTGGGATAAAGCCGTAACGAACTGCAACAAATAAACTTGGCCTCCCTCTTGCAACTTTTAGGCAGCTGCTCTCATAATTAAAAAATATAAATATACATAAAAAACACAAATGCTGCCATATAATGCAAAATAATATTTCTATACACTGCCAACACAATACCCCCCAATCAGTGTCCATATAATATAACCATACAATGTCATAATAGTACTGATATAAATTATCCAAATAATAGAAACCATACAATGCAGTAATAGTAACGCTATACGTTATCCAAATAGAAATCATACAAAGCAGTAATGGTACCGCTATACAGTATGTTTTCCAAATAATATAACCATACAATGCAGTAATAGTATTGCTATGAGTTATCCAAGTAATATAACCATACTATGCTGTGTGGTGGCCCAGTACGGGAGGTCTTACCCCGTGCTCCTGCTGTCCTGTCAGGCAGCCTCCTTCAGTGTCCTCAAGGCCCCCTGCACTTGTTTCCCCATTGTAAATATGTTTTACCATGTACAGTGTTATGAAATGTAATTTTGCTTTAAGAGTTATACCATGTGATATGTCATGGGTTGTTACCCAGGAGGTACCAGTGACCAGGTGATCCCAAGAGTGACCTATGGGCTCCCTGCTAGTCTCCCCCATATAAGCCCTGGGTGGAGCTTCTCTCTCTCTTCCTGCTGAGGTCCAGTGCAGTCGCCTAGTGTGTGTGTCCAGAGTGTTGGAGGCCACAAAGTCCAGTCCTGCAGCCACCATCAAGTCAAGTAAGAAGCTTTAGGAGTCAAGTCAAGTCAGTCCCTGTCATCTTTCAAGTCAGCGTGGTCTGCGTTCAATTGTCCAGTCCTACTACAAGTCCCAGCAAACCCTTAAGGTCTCTGCGTCACTGCTCACCCCCTTGGGCCCTGGCTGAACTGTATAGACTTTACTAACTGTCTACCCTCAGTAAAGCTACCGATGTCCGTAACTTGGCGTCTGAGTCTTTATTGCCCCGTGCCTAGCCCAAGATCCAGAGGTATATCTTCGGGTAGCTATAGGCTAAACCACGCCCTGGCATCACGAATACAAGGGGTTAATGCCATCTGCCCCTAGGGTAACAACATCTGCCCTTTACCATACACCCCACCACCACAACTTTTGGCATCATGAGCAGGATATGGGTGTGCACCTTATGCCACAAGTCCTCCCCCCTAGTCTGAACTGTGTCCAAAATTGTCTGCAGAAACTGCATGCCGGTGCAATTTAAGTCTGCGCCAAAAAGTGTACGGGACTTTGTCTATGAAATGTGTTTTACCCGAGGCGCATGTGAAATAAAGAGGGAGGTTAAGAAAAGTTTGTTGCTTGCTATTTGAAACAGTATGGAAGTTGTGAAACCTATGTGCAAGATCAGAAACTATGTTACATTGCCAAGTATTGCCTGTACCTGCAAGGGTTAAAGATATGCCGGAGAAGCGCGCAAAGATGTCCCACACTGTTCAGCATCCCACCCTTGGGTGTGGAAACCATGTTGTTGTATCAATGCCAAAGTGGAACTGTGAAGATTCACCCCTTTTCCCGGGGGAGCGGAAATCAGCACTGCACCACTGATGCACTTCCGTCCGGCGGCCATTTTCCCAAAGCCCTGCCTAAAAGGAGCAGCGCCGCTGTAACCTCTCAGTTTGCCAGAAGTCAGTAAGGAGCAGCATGGCGGAACAGGCAAGCACACATGCAGAGTCCCAAGATGGCGCCGGAGGCCTGGAAAGTTTCTGCGGCGCAAAGGTTCCAGGTGCTGGTAGATCGTCTACAGCACATCTCCATCTTGGCCGAAGAGGCCTGCTACCACGCCCCGCTGCCCGAGGACAATGGAGACTGCCCACTGGCTGGTGGAGGGAACGCCAGCATCTTCTACTGCATCATCGCCGGTGAGGCTGTCCCCTCCCCACAGGACCTGGGGGTCCTGGGCTGAAATTCTCACCGAGGAGTCAGAAGTGAGTACCCTGGCTGAGGCTGCATTCTCTACCCCTCCTTCTACCCCAGCCCAGAGCAAACCCCCCGGGCCAGAAGTCTGTCCCCCCGTCCCCAGTCACCACCATTACCTAAGTGGTTGTTTGGCGATGAGCCTGGACTGATCCGATACATGAGGGAGCACCTTCTTCCCCTGCCAGGGAAGTCCCATCCCCCAGTCGCTCCCGCCCAGTCCGAGAGGGCCAGGTGGCCGAGATCGTAGAGGGACTGAGGGCACAGAGAGTGGAGAGATATGGGCCGAAGCTGCTGCCATATGAGGTGCGACATGCACCACAACAGGACACCAAAGCATTAGAGGCCCTGTACATCAGAAAATTGGAACATCCCTGAGAGGGAGAGCCACCCCTGGAATGCCGCCGTGCTACGGTGGTGAAATTCGACAAAGTGCAGGGGTTTAGCACCCTCATGGACTGTCGTCATGGAGGGACCATCCTGGTCAATCATTGGGCAGTGCAGAGAGAGACTATCTTCCCCCATCCATGCATTCTCTAGAGAGGGGGGAGATCATGGAGTATACTCCTGTACAGAGCTTGAGAGGAGAGTGGGTGGCTGCGGTGACCCATACGAAGAATCCAACCCAGATTCCATTTGCCTACTTCTTATCGGATGACTGGGACGACGATCCCTTTGGGTTGCTGCCACTTGAAGTCAGAGGTACTGTCCAGGAAGAGGTTTGGCCTAACCAGCGGGCACCAACTGAAGTTCCTCAGCCTACTACCGCACAGGAGATTTGGGCAGCCCAACAGGCACCAACCGTTGTTCCCCCAGTGGCGCAAGCCGCTGCAGTGCAAATGGTGGTCACCATCAGCCCCACCATTACAGAGTCCACGTTGTCCCGGGTGAACTGGAACACCCAAGTAAGTCCATTAGAGGGGGCACAGTCTCGTGGCCCCTGTTACATGTCCCAGCCTCGGAAGCAGTCCAACTGGATGGGATGGCAAGTTCCCAAGTTAGGGAAGTCTACCCGTGATAATGCTGATATATATCATTAACTTTCTTTGTGAAGTACTTTTGTTCTCCTCAGGTTATGCAACGTTTAAGAAAAGTGCTTGACAAACTTGTCAAGAAGTTTATTTGTAACCAATTGCGTAAGTGTACGTGCCCGAACACATCCGATGTTCTTAAAATCATACTTAGGTTTTGGCAGGGGAAAGATGAATGCCCTCTGTTCACTCATGGAGATGTAAATTGTGTAATGAATGAAAATGTAGATAGGTTAAGATTGGTAAATGGTCAGACTCCTTTAAAAAAAAATTGTGATGAAGTAAGCCTGATAGCTATGTGGAGAAGTCGAAATCTGGGGGAAAATATATATTCTTGTTGGAATAAGACTAGTGAAACTATGTCCCGTATAAATCTGTGTCTTTCGGACAAACGAGGGAGTACAGGGTTTAAAGGAATAAATTATTGTATTCGTTGTATATCTGATCATTCCCCGTTGAGTATTAAGATTGATACAGGGCTGGAAAATCTAGTGAGTATAAATAGAATAAATGCATATCGGTTTGAATCGTTAGATAACGAATTAATAAAACAACATGTGATTGAATGTTTGATAGGAATTGGGACACCTTCAGATCAAATTGTGTGAGAAACGGGGAAAGCATTTTTATGGGGAGAATTAATGTGGGCAATTGAAAAAAAGAAGAAAGAATACAATAGGATAGAAAAGAAAATGATGGAAGCAGTCAAAACAGCAGAGGAGAAATTTATGATGGATGGATTGCTCAAATGGAAATAAAAAGGATTGGGGAAATAAACAAGAAAAATTTGAAGCCTATTTAATTGGGAAGAGTAAAAAAAAAAGCAAGTTTTAAAGGTCAGCAGAGATTCGTGGATATGGGAAAACCCAATAAAAGACTAATGGCCCTAATTAATAAGCAGCAGGGAAAGAGAACAATTCAGGCTATCAAGAATAGGAAGGGAGAGATACAGAATAAACGCGAAAATATAATTGAAGAATTTGATAGATATTTTGAGTTATTATACAAAGCTGAGTCTAAATTTAGTGAGGAATTGAAAAATTTTTGGGATGAAATATATATATATTATTATTATTATTTTTTTTTTTATAGGAAAAGGGGAGTGATTCAAACTTTCATTAGGGAAGGGATTAATTCCCATTTATTAACTTTTTTTTAAAGGGGTACTCCGCCCCTAGACATCTTATCCCCTAAACAAAGAATAGGGGATAAGATGTCAGATCGCTGCGGTCCCGCTGCTGGGGAGCCCTGGGATTCCCGCTGCGGCACCCCGCTCTCATTACAGCACAGAGCGAGTTCAATACGGGGGATGGAGCAGCGTGACGTCATGGCTCTGCCCCTCGTGTCATCACGGCCCGTCCCCTTAATTCAAGTCTATGGGAGAGGGCGTGATGACCGCTACACCCCCTCCCATATACTTGTATTGAAAGGGGCGGGCCGTGACGTCACGAGGGGCGGAGCCATGATGTAACGATGATCCGGCCCCTGTACTGCCCGTCATTACGTGCAGAGCGAACTCGCTCTGGGCTGTAATGATCCCAGGGCTCCCCAGCAGCGGGACCGCGGCGATCTGACATCTTATCCCCTATCCTTTGGATAGGGGATAAGATGTCTAGGGGCTGAGTACCCCTTTAACTTTATTTACACAATTTTTTAGTTCCCATAAAGGACTATTACATGCACCGCGGTGCTCCCAATTAGCTCCGCTAAGAAGCTGGGATAGTTTTTTTAAATTTAGATGCCACAATCAACATTGATTCCGGCATCTAAAGGGTTAATGCTGGGCATCACCGCGATCGGTAATGTCCGCCATTAGCCACATGTCCCGGCAGCCATCTCACTATGATGCGGGGTCAGCTCCTAAGCGCGCGTCCTAGAAGGGGAGCTAGCACAGGCCATACATGTATTCCCTGCATCCTTAAAGGGGTACTCCCGTGGAAAAAATGTTTTTAAATCAACTGGTGCCAGAAAGTTAAACAGATTTGTAAATTACTTCTATTAAAAAATCTTAATCCTTCCAATATTTTTTGGGGGCTATATACTACAAAAGGAAATGCTTATCTTTTTAGATTTCTCTGCTGTCATCTGCTGTCCATTTTAGGAACTGTCCAGAGCAGGAGAAAATCCCTATAGCAAACATATGCTGCTCTGGACAGTTCCTAAAATGGACAGCAGAGAGCACTGTGGTCATGACATCAGAGAAATCTAAAAAGATAAGCATTTCCTCTGTATACAGCCCCTAAAAAATACTGGAAGGATTAAGATTTTTTAATAGAAGTAATTTACAAATCTGTTTAACTTTCTGGCACCATACAATGATGTAATACAATCATTATGCATTATCCAAATAATATAACCATACAAGGCCATAATAGTACTGCTAAACATTATCCAAGTAATATAATCATAAAATGCAGTAATAGTACTGCTATACATTATCCAAATAATATAACCACACAATGTGATAATAGTAATGCTACAAGTTATCCAAGTAATATAACCATACAATGTAGTAATAGTACTGCTTTATGTTATCCAAATAATATAACCATACAATGTACTAATAGTACTGCTATATGTTATCCAAATAATTTAACCATACAATGTAGTAATAGTACTGCTTTATGTTATCCAAATAATATAACCATACAATGTAGTAATAGTACTGCTATATGTTATCCAAATAATATAGCCATACAATGTAGTAATAGTACTGCTATATGTTATCCAAATAATATAGCCATACAATGTAGTAATAGTACTGCTATATGTTATCTAAATAATATAGCCATACAATGTAGTAATAGTACTGCTATATGTTATCCAAATAATATAACCATACAATGTAGTAATAGTACTGCTATATGTTATCCAAATAATATAGCCATACAATGTAGTAATAGTACTGCTATATGTTATCCAAATAATATAGCCATACAATGTAGTAATAGTACTGCTATATGTTATCCAAATAATATAACCATACAATGTAGTAATAGTACTGCTATATGTTATCCAAATAATATAACCATACAATGTAGTAATAGTACTGCTATATGTTATCCAAATAATATAACCATACAATGTAGTAATAGTACTGCTATATGTTATCCAAATAATATAACCATACAATGTAGTAATAGTACTGCTATATGTTATCCAAATAATATAACCATACAATGTAGTAATAGTACTGCTATATGTTATCCAAATAATATAACCATACAATGTAGTAATAGTATTGCTATATGTTATCCAAATAATATAACCATACAATGTAGTAATAGTACTGCTATATGTTATCCAAATAATATAACCATACAATGTAGTAATAGTACTGCTATATGTTATCCAAATAATATAACCATACAATGTAGTAATAGTATTGCTATATGTTATCCAAATAATATAACCATACAATGTACTAATAGTACTGCTATATGTTATCCAAATAATATAACCATACAATGTAGTAATAGTACTGCTATATGTTATCCAAATAATATAACCATACAATGTAGTAATAGTACTGCTATATGTTATCCAAATAATATAACCATACAATGTAGTAATAGTACTGCTATATGTAATCTAAATAATATAACCACACAATGGTGTAATAGTACCACTATACTTTATTCAAATAATATAACCATACAATGTAGTAATAGTACTGCTATATGTTATCCAAATAATATAACCATACAATGTAGTAATAGTACTGCTATATGTTATCTAAATAATATAACCACACAATGGTGTAATAGTACCACTATACTTTATTCAAATAATATAACCATATAATGCAGTAATAGTACAGCTATACCTTATTCAAATAATATAACCATAAATTTCCATAATAGTATTGATCTACATTATCCAGATAATACCATACAACATCCACGTAAAACCTCCATCTACAGTAGAAAGAAAAAGTATCTGAGCCACTTGAATTACCTGTATATTTGCATTTATTACAAAATAAAATGTGATCACAATTATAGACAAACACAATGGTGCAGATTTATCAATCTGTGTGAGACAAAAACTGATTTACCGAAGCAACCAATCACAGCTCAGCTTTCATTTATGAAATGACTCTGGTAAAATGAAAGCTGAGCTCTGAATAGTTACTATATCAGACAGTTTTTGTCCTCTGTAGCTAAAGTAGACAATTTTACTGCTTATGTCTTTATTGAGCACCAATGCCCAAGGGTCCAAAGGATTGAATCATCGTCTTGATTTGTCCCCTTTCCTCATATAATTTCCATTTTCTTTAAAGTGTATTAGTTATGCCACTGATTATTTAGTTAAGGTGCTTCACTTACCTGAATAGCATTTTTGTCTATTCTTTTTGTCCCTCTTCTTACTATGTATCGGTGTTGTTTACATTACCATGGTAATCATTGCAGTCACCTGACATAAAGGAACACAGCGCAATGACGTAGATCTGAGGCCGGAAGAAGTACGCACTGACGTGCGAAACGACCGGCGTAGCCTCTAAGCGCTCAACAGATTTGTCTACATGTACGAACCCGTGACCCCGGACTCTTGAACACACAGATATCTACTGAGCGGTGAGTGCGAGTATACTTCTATTGTGGGGGTGTCTTTATTGAGCACATTGAGTAAACTTTCATAGTGCAGGGAGAAAAAGTAAGTAGTAGAAAGAGAAGATGCTCCAGCTTCCTTAAAACTTCAAAATTTTAATTAGTCCATTAAAAATCCAAAGAAAAAGTGCACGGTAAAAGCCAAATGAAACGCCAACGCGTTTTGGTTTACATGTAAACCTTAATCATAGCGATAATACACAGAAGAATGTATCCAGCATTTATACCTGCCAGAGTAAGTAAAGGACACACCTCTCATACGGCGTGTGTTCCAGGAGTTAGTATAAGTATGCAAGCAGCTGAGTATGTAAATGTAGGCATAAATGCTGGATAACAAATAGAAATGCAGAAAAACACCAAAATAAAGGAATAACAAAAGTATGTTCTATTCAGCACAGATACATTGCTCTATGGAGGGAAGGGCACATCAATAGATATATGATAAGTCATTTCTGTAGTTCAGTCCCCATGGGTACCTGGTGTCCACACGGAGGATCAAAAATGCCTCCCGTCTGAACACCGTGAGCGCTCTCTCTCCTCTGTACCTGCCCGTCCCGGGACTCGTGGTGCGGGACGCGCCCACACTCGTGTCTCGAGCGTCCTCTCACATCCTCGTTCCTCTGCTCTCTCTGTACGCCGCCCCCCCCTCCTCCTCCTAGGGCACGCGCCCGCCAGCTCTGTAAAATGTAAATGGCCAACACACCATTAATTGGTGCTTGTGTAGTTTGACCCCATATAACCCAGCACTTCCTTTAACCAAAGCCAGATCTCTGTGATTGTGCCTTAATTGTGTTTCTGACCTCCAGCTTGTGACCTGAATTTGCTCCTATGCCGTCTGCCTCCTGACCTTGTGCCTGTGACCCGACTACGCTTCTTTGCTGCCTGCCTCCTGACCCGTGCTACGTCTGACTTTGTTTCATTCTCTGTGCCAAGTTACACCTGGGCAACCTCTGTGGACAGACTGTGCCAGGGGTAGTGACCTGGGTTCCGCCTGCCGCAGCGAGTCCATCCTGCTTTGCGGCGGGCTCTGGTGAATACCAGCGGCACCTTAGACTCCGCTCCCTGGTGCGATTCAGCCATTGTCCACACAGGACAGTGGATCCACTTCCCAGCTGTTTAGATAAGACTGTTACAGTTTTTATGTCATATATGGTACCAGTGGATGTGGATTTGAAACGGCTTGATGTGTGTATATATTTGCATAGACTACACTGCTTGTGGCCACATTTATGGCATGCTATAAAACTGAGCTAGTTCTGATTGTCCTTAGTTTTGGTTTGGAAATCACTGGGAGAGAGCTGGCTGTATAGGGATTTGCCCCTCCACTCTGACCCCTACGTGCAATATTTTGGATTTGAATACCTTGAACGCTCAAACCAGTCAAATCACCCATATGTTTCTCGGCAAAGGGTCTCGTAAGACAGGACATAGATCTTTGAAAAGTTGTGAGATGGTTCGGCATAGTAAGGTGTTCAGCAATTCTCGTTTTGAATTTTCCAGTCGTACATCCAATGTACTGTAAGTTGCAAATGTTGCATGTAGCAAGGTGGATCAGCTAGTACTTTCAGAATTTCAGTATCTCATCGTGGTGCAGAATGGGTAAGGGTTGTAAGACAATTTGTTTCACTTGTTCAAACTCCGTACTGTATGCTGTACTGAAGGTGAGGGGGATCAGTAGGACAGAGGGTTGGATTGCTCTGGGGTCTATTTTCCAAGTAGTATCCCTTAGGTTTGGAATTGACAATATTCCTAGCACGTTGAATGTCTTTACTGTATGTGCATATCCTCAGTTAGACGATTTGTCAAGTCTAGGCAGGATTTTTGATAGTCCCGTGTTTCTGCGCATGTCCTCCTTACTCTCACAATTTCCCTTATTGGGAGGTTCCTGATGACGTGAGTGACAGCTCTTGGCATGTAATCGGCTATTGCCCGCAGTTTCTTTACGGTATAGTTTCCTTACAATTTTGTTCGATTGTGGTAC
Organism: Hyla sarda; assembly: GCF_029499605.1. NCBI lineage: Eukaryota > Metazoa > Chordata > Amphibia > Anura > Hylidae > Hyla > Hyla sarda. Next base: position 493,478,074 of record NC_079190.1, on the reverse strand, counting down.
AACTATCAAGGTGACGTTCAAAAAATGAGTGCTCAGATTATCCCATTTGGTCGTGAACTGTAAATTATACTGATTATGGTTTAGAAATTCACTGAATTCATTGGCTTGTTCCAGGGTACCAAGCCACACTAGGAAGAGATCGTCCAGGTATCTGCCATACCATCCAATAAGGTGGTAGTGTTATACCGGACGACCTCCTCCCAGTGGGCCATGTATAAATTGGCCAAAGATGGAGAAAATTTGGCTCCCATGGGACATCCAGTAATCTGCAACTAATATCGTTTATTGAAACTTAATGTTTGCTTACTTTACATGGTGAGCTTACTCCTTTCATTTTTGTGCTTTGAGAAAAAGTAACTACATTGTTGATCCCAATAACCTTTAGATCCCGCTTTAGCATCAACCAAACGATCCTTTAAAGGGGTACTCCGCTGCTCAGCCTTTGGAACAAACTGTTCCGAACGCTGGAGCCAATGCCGGGAGCTTGTGATGTCATAACCCCCGCTCGCTCATGACGTCATGCCCCGCCCCCTCAATGCAAGTCTATGGGAGGGGGCGTGTCTGCCTAATGTAGGGGAACACTGCCTGCCTAATGTGGGGGAACTCTGTCTGCCTAATGTGGGGGAACACTGCCTGCCTAATGTGGGGAAACACTGCCTGCCTAATGTGGGGGAACACTGCCTGCCTAATGTGGGGAAACACTGCCTGCCTAATGTGGAGGAACACTGTCTGCCTAATGTGGAGGAACACTGCCTGCCTAATGTGGAGGAACACTGCCTGCCTAATGTGGGGGAACACTGCCTGCCTAATGTGGGGGAACACTGCCTGCCTAATGTGGGGGAACACTGCCTGCCTAATGTGGGGGAACACTGCCTGCGTAATGTGGGGGAACACTGTCTGCCTAATGTGGGGGAACTATGTCTGCTTAATGTGGGGGAACACTGCCTGCCTAATGTGGGGGAACACTGCCTGCCTAATGTGGGGGAACACTGCCTGCCTAATGTGGGGAAACACTGCCTGCCTAATGTGGAGGAACACCGCATGCCTAATGTGGGGGAACACTGCCTGCCTAATGTGGGGGAACACTGCCTGCCTAATGTGGGGGAACACTGCCTGCCTAATGTGGGGGAACTCTGTCTGCTTAATGTGGGGGAACACTGCCTGCCTAATGTGGGGGAACATTGCCTGCCTAATGTGGGGGAACACTGTCTGCCTAATGTGGGGGAACACTGTCTGCCTAATGTGGGGGAACACTGCCTGCCTAATGTGGGGGAACACTGCCTGCCTAATGTGGGGGAACACTGCCTGCCTAATGTGGGGGAACTCTGTCTGCCTAATGTGGGGGAACACTGCCTGCCTAATGTGGGGGAACTCTGCCTGCCTAATGTGGGGGAACTCTGCCTGCCTAATGTGGGGGAACACTGCCTGCCTAATGTGGGGGAACTCTGTCTGCCTAATGTGGGGGAACACTGCCTGCCTAATGTGGGGGAACACTGCCTGCCTAATGTGGGGGAACACTGCCATTGTTGCGAAAATCACATGAGAGTGGCACTTGCCAAGGTAAAGCCGCGCATTTCTGAACTGGTCTCTGAAAGACAACAGCAGAAGTCACACTGATTTGCAGTAAATATTCATTATGTTTTTGTGTGAAAACATTTTTTTCATGGTTTTGTTCTTTGTTCTTAATGGTTTTCTTCGTTTTGTGCACCTATGTATAAATATATACTTAAATATATACCTCCTATGTTTTGAATTTGAAAAAATCATATTTTATTTTTCCAATTAAGAGGGGTTCGGTGAATGCGCATATGAAACTGGTGGGGTTCAGCACCTCCAACAAGGTTAAGAACCACTGAGTTAGATCATGTTTGTTTATAACTGTGACTTTTTGTGGTTTACAATCAGTTCACATCTAAATGGAAATCAGTGCAGAAATTCAAAAGGGTTAAATAACTCTTTGGAGTGAATAGAGGGATATCCCCCATCTCGACTCTCATGTAAAGAAGCCCTGTGTTCAGTGACTCCAATTTGGCTGCACAAATCCCCCCAAAAAAAGGCCACACTTAGGCTAGGTTCAGACTACAGAATTTCTGCTTGTAATTCCGCTTTGAATTTGCAGACAGACAATCTGCTTACTAAAATGTACAAGCGAGTAAATGGGTTTTCCGTTCACCAATTCACACTTCAAATTTTTTAAAGCAGAATTTGTGAACGGAAATTTAGGCTTTCAAATTTCCACCTGAAGAATGGTGGTGCCCATTCTTCAGGAACATCTACTAGCGCAAGACATAGCCGTCTATTGGGGACTGCAATGTCCGCGCGGTCCTAGTGCCGACTGATTCGGTCGGCACTGGCCACACTCGGAATCTCTACACAGAATTTTTCCTTCTGGAGATTCCGCAGTGTGAACCCGGCCATAGGATCTTTTCACACGGCAGAATTTCCACTTGCAGAATTCTGCCTCAAATTAAAGCCCTTAGGCTAGGTTCAGACTACGGAATTTCCGACAGAAATTCAGTCGTAAAATTTCCGTCAGAAATTCCGCTTGCTAAAATGTCTAGTGTAGTGAATGGTTTTCCATTAACAAATTCACAATTCGGAATTTGTGAAGCGGAAAATCCGCTTAGTAAATCCGCTTAGAAATTCCCGCCTGAAGAAAGGCGGTGCTCTTTCTTCAGGCGGAATTCCTCGCGAAACACATTGCAGTCTATGGGAGACTGCAGTGTCCGCGTGGTCCTAGCGCCGACTTATCCAGTCGGCGCAGGCGGAACTCAGAGTCTCCGGGCGGAAATATTCTGCCCGGAGGTTCCGTAGTCTGAACCTAGCCTTACTGGTTACTGGTACAAGGGCAGGCTAGACGCCTATTCCCATTATGATGCAGATCAACCACAATGCTATAAGGGGAGGTCACACAAGTGCGAAATACCGATAAACAACCACACACACCCTACTATTCATGAGGGGGGTAGTTGCCCAGTATTATAGCTGATCACAGATTAGGTATATACAGGATGCCAGTCACATGACAGCGTGTAGTGCACCATGCTGGCTTACAACCAATTGGTGGCGCCCATACTATTCGATCAGGCGGCCTTCACAGCATCTTCTACGTGCACCCCACAACTCACTGACACCACGGGCTCCCCCAGCATCACAAGGCCAGGCCACATCATAAAAACATGCAGAGTATAGGAAAGTAAACCTTGTCAGAAGGCACTGTTCAGAACATCAGAAGAATCAGGTGGAAGCCAGATCGAGATGAAAGTGCTAGGAAGCACTGTGTTTATTTAAATACCAGATAGACGCGTTTCAGAGGATCATACCTCCTTCCTCAGAATGGCATGCCATTTTCTTTCCACTAGGTCTCACATCATAAAAACTACGTGTATGACCAGTGTCTCAAACTGCTGCTCCTTCTACCATGCTTTAGGGTACATTCACACGGCCGGATTACCTGCAAAATTTCCAGTGTATTTGCTGCAGAAAATCCGTAGCGGATTTTGCTACCATTGACTTCAATGGGTCCAAAGGACAATCTACAAATCTGCCTCTATAGCGGAATTTCTGCTGATCCTTTGAAGTCAATGGTAGCAAAATCCAATGCAGATTTTACGCAGCAAATACACTGCGTAAATTCCACAGGTAATCCGCCCGTGTGAACGTACCCTTACACTGCAGCTTTTCTTGCTAGCAGCAACACTGAACGGACTTACAAGCAGCTACTAACAAGATCAAAATCTTAAAGGGGTACTCCGGTGGAAAACTTTTTTTTTTTTTTTTTTATCAACCTTTTGCCAGAAAGTTATACAGATTTGTAAATAACTTCTATTTGAAAATCTTAATCCTTCCAGTACTTATCAGCTGCTGTATAATACAGACAAAGTTCTTTTCTTTTTAAATTTCCTTTCTGTCTGACCACAGTGCTCTCTGCTGACACCTCTGTCCATGTCGGGAACTGTCCAGAGCAAGAGAGGTTTGCTTTGGGGAATTGTTCCTGCTCTGGACAGTTCCCGACATGGACAGAGGTGTCGGCAGAGAGCACTGTGGTCAGACTGAAAACAAATTCAAAAAGAAAAGAACTTTCTCTGTAGTATACAGCAGCTGAAAAGGACTAGAAGGATTAAGATTTTTAAACAGAAGTAATTTACAAATCTGTTTAACTTTCTGACACCAGTTGATTTAAAAAAAAACGTTTTTTTTTCCACCAGAGTACCCCTTTAAGTGCATTCGGGAGGATTGTGTTCTGCAAGCTATACCTGAATAATTAAATTGAGACGGTAGTGATGTCTAGGACTCTTCTTCCTCTTCCTCCTCTTCCTCGGCCTCTTCTTCATCATCTGCTTCTGCTTCCTCCTGGAAGTATAGAAACATGTATATCAGCAGTAGTGAAGGGCACAGAAGTATAATCTTAGAGCAGGAGCAAAGCTTCAGGGGGCTGGCAGGGGTATGTGCCCTGAGTGCCATTGGGGGCACCAAGAAGCCATCTCCAGGGTATTTAGATACAGGGATACTACAAGGAACTGAATCTTTGCCCTGGATAAAGACTATGGGGAAACGTTATCAAAACCTGTGCAGAGGAAAAGCTAACTAGATGCCCATAGCAACCAATAAGATGGCTTCTTTTATTTTTAACAAGGTCTGATTGGTTGCTATGGGCAACTGCACCATTATTCCTCTACACAAATTTTGATAAATCTCCCCCTATGTGTGTGCACTTTCTGCTAGCTTGAAATAATATGGCACTGTGTAGACACAATGTGGAACTATATAACAGTATCTTATGGCACTGTGTGGACCGTAGGACATAATAGTAGGACTAATGGGCAATGCATGCTCTATGGGGGAGGTTTATCAAAACCTGCGTAAAGGTAAAGTTGACCAGTTGTCCATAGCAACCAATCAGATCGCTTCTTTCATTTTTAAAAAGGCCTGTGAGAAATGAAAGAAGTGATCTGATTGGTTGCCATGGGCAACTGGTCAGTTTTTCCTTTACACGGGTTTTGATGAATCTCCCCCTATGTGTCTGGACAATCTATGTATATTGTGTGCAATAAATGGTCAGTTTGTGCTGTTCTGCACTGTACAATACAAGGCATTCTCTTGGCTATGTTGGCACTATTTATCTTGGCACTGTACAGCACTATTTATCTGGGAACTGTAGAGCATTATTTATGTGGGCACTGTACAGCAATATTTATCTAGACAGTATATAGCACTATTTATTTGGGCATTGTATGGCACTATTTATCTTGGCACTATACAGCACTATTTATCTAGGCACTATACAGCACTATTTATCTGGGCATTGTACGGCACTATTTATCTATGCACTATACGGCACTATTTATCTAGGCACTATACAGCACTATTTATCTGGGTTCTGTAAGACACTATCTATGCACTATACGGCACTATTTATCTAGGCACTGTACGGCACTATTTATCTAGGCACTATACAGCACTATTTATCAAGGCACTATACAGCACTATTTATCTAGGCACTATACATCACTATTCATCTAGGCACTATATGGCACTATTTATCTAGGCACTATACAGCACTATTTATCTAGGCACTATACAGCACTATTTATCTAGGCACTATACATCACTATTCATCTAGGAACTATACGGCACTATTTATCTAGGCACTATACAGCACTATTCATCTAGGCACTATATGGCACTATTTATCTAGGCACTCTATGGCACTATTTATCTAGGCACTATATGGCACTATTTATCTAGGCACTATACAGCACTATTTATCTAGGCATTATACGGCACTATTTATCTGGGTACTGTAAGACACTATTTATGCACTATATGGCACTATTTATCTAGGCACTATATGGCACTATTTATCTAGGCACTATACGGCACTATTTATCTAGGCACTATACGGCACTATTTATCTAGGCACTATAGAGCACTATTTATCTAGGCACTGTATGGAACTATTCCTTTGGGCACTGTACGACACTATCTAGGTACTGTAAGGCACTATTTATCTGGCCACTGTATGGCACTATTAATTTGGGGACAGTATGACAGGAAAGCCATATGTAAATATGATGTTTCGGGTCATTCATACAGCGGCTCCTATTGTTACCTCCTCAGCTGCTTCTTCCTCTGCTGGCGCTGTTTCTGGTTCTTTCTGTAAAAGAAAGTAAAAAAAGAGTTTACGGAACAGTAATCTTAGACATGGAGGATAAAGGTGAACTGGATATATAATACTTTCTTGTGGTATTTGTCAGTCTGAAGGGTTTTTAATTTTCCTTTATTCATCAAGGGATTATTATAGTGAAGAGATAAGAGGACTGTATATTGTGTGCAATAAAAGGTCAGTTGGTGCTGTACTGCACTGTACAATATGAGGCATTCTCTTGGCTATGTTGTAACCATTTATCTTGGCACTGTATGGCACTATTTATCTGGGAACTGTAGAGCACTGTTTATGTGGGCACTGTACAGCAATATATATCTAGGCACTGTATAGCACTATTTATTTGGGCATTGTACAGCACTATTTATCTAGGCACTATACGGCACTATTTATCCAGGCACTATACAGCACTATTCATCTGGGCATTGTACGGCACTATTTATCTATGCACTATACGGCACTATTTATCTAGGCACTATACGGCACAATTTATCTAGGCACTATACGGCACTATTTATCTGGGTACTGTAAGACACTCTATGCACTATATGGCACTATTTATCTAGGCAATGTATGGCACAATTTATCTAGGCACTATACGGCACAATTTATCTAGGCACTATACTACACAAATTATCTAGGCACTATACGGCACTATTTATCTAGGCACTATGCGGCACTATTTATCTAGGCACTATACAGCACTATTTATCTAGGCACTATACATCGCTATTCATCTAGGCACTATACTGCACTATTTATCCAGGCACTGTACGGCACTATTTATCTAGGCACTATATGACACTATTTATCTAGGCACTATTTATCTAGGCATTATACGGCACTATTTATCTGGGTACTGTAAGGCACTATCTATGCACTATATGGCACTATTTATCTAGGCACTATACGGCACTATTTATCTAGGCACTATACAGCACTATTTATCTAGGCACTATACATCGCTATTCATCTAGGCACTATACTGCACTATATATCCAGGCAGTGTACGGCACTATTTATCTAGGCACTATATGGCACTATTTATCTGGGTACTGTAAGGCACTATCTATGCACTATCAGGGGTGTGGAAATTTTATAAAAAAAACTACTTGTCCACGGGACTAAAATGGAGCAAAATCTACTTGTCCCTCATGACGATCCACTTGTCCGGCCAATTTTTGCTTTTACGCTCTGATTTTTTCCTCCTCGCCCTATAATAGCCATAACTACCTACTATAAGGATACCTTTTAATTTTTCAATAACATTCTCTGAACCAAAAAAAATGTATATATATATATATATATATATATATATATATATATATATATTAACGGAAGTGAAATTGAAATAGTAAAAGATAATTTAGCAGATTTGGTTGTTTTCTTTTCTGCGCCATTTACCTTGTGGTTGAGGTAACATGTTAGTTTTTTACTTTAGGCGCCTGATTACAGCGATACCAGATTTGTATCGTTTACGTCATGTTTTACTAATTCTGAACTTTTTCTAATTTTTTTAATTGCCATTTTTTTTTCCGCATACCAGGCTGTATGAGGGATCATTTTTTGTGCCATAATCTGTTTTTTGTATCGGTACCATTTTGGTATTGATCTGACTTTTTAATCGCTTTTTAACTTTTTTTTCTGGGATATTATAAAAATTGCAAATCTGTTTTGGTATTTTTATTACATTTACCGTACGGGATACATAATGTTATATTTTAATAGGTTGCACAATTACGCACGAAGGGATACCAAATATGTTTATTTTTATTATGTTTGCATGTTTTTATATAGGAAAAGGGGGTGATTTGAACTTTTAACATGGAAGGGGTTAATGCAGCGGTCTTCAAACTGTGGCCCTCCAGATGTTGCAAAACTACAACTCCCAGCATGCCCGGACAGCCAACGGCTGTCCTGGCATGCTGGGAATTGTAGTTTTGTAACATCTGGAGGGGCACAGTTTGAAGACCACTGGGTGTCTTTCAAACTTTTATTAAAACTTTTTTTTTTTTTACACTTTATTACACTTATAGGAGGAATCATTAGATTCCTCAGACAGATGAATAGAGTTCTATTGAACTCCATTGATCTGTGTGCTCTGTGATCCATTGATAGAGCCTAGTCCAGCCAGGATCTATCAATGACAGAGCCGGGACAGCAGGGAACAGAGGTAAGTCCTCCGGCTACCTCCATAGTGGTGCGCCCCCCTGCGATCGCGCTGTGGGGGGGGGGCGATCCACCCCCTAGCGCACCAGGGAGCATTCACATGTCCCTTTAGACCAGTGGTTCTTAAACTTTTCGGCGACCGTACCCCCAAGGCCTGAAAGTATGTCCACGGGTACCCCCTCACGCGGAACTTGCGAGTGAGGGGTACCCGCAGACAAAAGGCATGTTCTTACCTTTATACTAATGCATCCCTTCTCCATCTTAATCCCCTTGTGCTATTATTCCCCCTCCGTCTTACTACCCCTGTCCCACAATTCCCACCTCCCTCCGATTCCCTTTTACCATTATTCCCCCTCCATCTTTATCCCCTTGTACCATTATTATCCAATATGGAACAAGGGGATTAAGATGGAGGAGGGGGAATAATGATACAGGGGGATTAATATGGAGGGGGGGGGTTGATAATTCCCCCCTCCCTCTGATCCCCTTTTGCCATATTGGATAATAATAGCACAAGGAGATTAAGATGGAGGGGGGGGGGGGGGGGGGATAATCAACCCCCCCCCTCCTCCTTATTAATCCCCTTGTGTCATTATTCCCCCCTCCCTCTGATCCCCTTTTGCCATTTCCCCCCCTCCATATTAATCCCCTTGTGCCATTATTATCGGATATGGCAAAAGGGGGATCAGAGGAAGGGGGGAATGGTGGAAGGGGAGAGGGATAATGGCGGAGGGGGGGGAGTAATAAAGCACAAGACATAAAATTTCAATGCCTTGTGCTTTATTACTCCCCCCCCCCCCACCCCCACCATTATCCCTCTCCCCCTCCATCTTAATGCCTTGTGCTCCGTCCCATACAGTTGTTTACCTGGCGTCCTGTGGTCCCCTTGCCTGCTGCTTCACGGGATGTTCCACAGGGCCGCACTGACGTGTGACGTCCCCCTGCGCTGTGCGGCAACTCCGCGCAACGTCAGGGGAGGCCACACGTCTCCCTGGCAACCACGCAGCTCACTTACAGTAGCCCCGGCCGCATCTCTGGCCGCGCTACTGTACAGTGAGCTGCCGCGGCGATGCGCTGACAAATACTGGCCAATGCATGGCCGGTATTTGTCAGCGTTTTAGCGTACCCCAGGTTGAGAACCCAGGCTTTAGACGCCGCTGTCAGCTTTGACAGCGGCGATCTAAAGGGTTAATAGCCAGCCGCGGCGATCGCCGCATGCCGGCTATTAGCGGCGGCCCCCGGCTACTGAGAACAGACGGGGGCTGCAGAGTATGGAGCGGGCAGGAATCCTGAGCCCCCTCCATACATACTGCAGAGCGCCGCATATATCTCCCCGTGCAGACGCGCCTCCTCCCCTCAGCTCTCCGAATCTACAGCTGGGGGGAGTGAAGGCAGAGGACGCAGGTCTGCACGGGGAGCAATAGGCCATGCCCCCTCATCTCCCCCCCCCCCCCCCCCCCCGCATGTCTGCAGAGCAGGGGAGAGAAGACACATACACAGCTTCTCATCTCCCCTGCTCTGCTTCCGAGGACACAGGCTGCAGAGTATGGAGCGGGCAGGAGTCGGGACCCCGCTCCATACAGACTGCAGATCGCCGCCGCACTTGTCAGGTCCGGCCCTGCTTGCCCGAAGCCGGGCTAAGGGCCGGACAAATTCACCTGCCCAGCGCCCAAAACTGCTAGTCCTGGGCGTCGGGCGATAGAAATTCCACATCCCTGAATATGGCACTATTTATCTAGGCACTATACGGCACTATTTATCTAGGCACTATACGGCACTATTTATCTAGGCACTATACGGCACTATTTATCTAGGCACTATACGGCACTATTTATCTAGGCACTATACATCACTATTCATCTAGGCACTGTATGGAACTATTCATTTGGGCACTGTACGACACTATCTAGGTACTGTAAGGCACTATTTATCTGGCCACTGTAAGGCACTATTTATCTGGCCACTGTAAGGCACTATTTATCCAGGCACTATACAGCACTATTTATCTAGGCACTATACGGCACTATTTATCTAGGCACTATACGGCACTATTTATCTAGGCACTATATGGCACTATTTATCTAGTTAGTGTAAGGCACTATTTATCTGGCCACTGTATGGCACTATTAATTTGGGGACAGTATGACAGGAAAGCCATATGTAAATATGATGTTTCGGGTCATTCATACAGCGGCTCCTATTGTTACCTCCTCAGCTGCTTCTTCCTCTGCTGGCGCTGTTTCCGGTTCTTCCTGTAATAGAAAGTAAAAAAGAGTTTACGGAACAGTAATCTTAGACATGGAGGATAAAGGTGAACTGGATATATTGTCAGTCTGAAGGGTTTTTAATTTTCCTTTATTCATCAAGGGATTATTATAGTGAAGAGATAAGAGCACTGGAAAAAACATGGCTGCTTTATTCTAAAAACAGCACCACACCTGTTCACAGATTAAATGTGGTACTGCAGCTATGTGGAGTGAAAATGGACTGCAATGTCAGTTGCAACCTGTGGACAGGGATAGTGCTGTTTCTGGCAGCTATGTTTTCCAATGATATTCAAAGCTATTCAATAGAACAGTAGAAAGGCCTCCTCATTTATGCCCATGTATGTTGGTTTGTATGTCTTTTCGTCTGAGGTATATATCGGGGAAAAAACAATTGCTTCATACCGCCTTGTGCTGTCATTACACACGAAAACCATCGCCCATTTTTCAATACAGTTTTGGTGCTCTGAGTGGTTTTCCACCTTCATACCTGCTTCTCCTCTGTAGGTTCAGCTTCCGACTCTTCCTTGTCCTTGGTTTCAGCCGGGGTGTCACTAACCTAAGGAACAGACAATACAGATCAGTCAGACAAAAGAGATAAATATTCACTAAGCTACACATTGTATACAGCCATTTTATTCCAGTTATATCTGCCTCAGCATGAACATAGCCTTATCCTACCTAATAAGGATGGCATGACAAAGAAAGACCACAATATAGAAAAGAGGGGTGGGGGAATCACAGATTAGCTAATGTTCCAGGGGATAAGTAAGCGCTACTTACTAAACCAGAGTTCAACCCCTAACACGGAGCCATATGAGGGCTTGTTTTTTGTACGACCAATTCTACTTTGTAATGACACCATTTATTTTTCCAAAGTATATACGGCAAAACTGAAAAAAAATATATATATTTGTGAGGTTAAATTAGAAAAAAAATGCAAAACAAGCTATTTTGCAAATTTTGGGTGGGGGGGGGGGGGTTGTTTTTATACATTGCACTTTACAGTGAAACTGCCATGTTATCGTTATTCTATAGGTCAGTACGATTACAGTGATACCCAATAGATATAGTTTCTACCCTTAGAAAAAACTGCTAATAGGCCAGATGTTTACCCGATCAGCTGCCGTTGCTATGCCCATGGGAAACTGCCCAAACCTAATTTTGGTAGGAAACTTATCATAGGTAATTGAAATCCAATGTGAATGCTGCTTTGTGATATGGGATCTGTGCTGGGAGTTGTAGTTTACAATAACTGTTGGCACACTCGATGGGAAACACTGCTTTAGGCCTTTCTCTACGATGTTGAGATGACAGCACTCAGTTATGGGTCCCAATGCTCAACATATGCACAGACCCTGCGGCACCACTTCAGCTTCAATTCCGCGTCTTTCCATACAATAGACAAGTCTTTTTGGCACCACACAGCTCACCTATGCTCCACCACCAAGCAAGCCCACTCTGGTCTCCAGTTCCTCTAATAGACAGGCCCAAGGCCTAGCGCACATCTCACAGACCAAGTACTGGTCTGTAACAGTATGGTGGCAATAAACATGGTGATAACATTTCTCTGTGTATACTGATATTGTTGGTAATATTGGTCCCTATACAGGATTTGGTCAGTAACAGAATAATGGTAATATGTATGGTGATAACATTTATCTGTGTATACTGGTATTATTGGTATTTGGTAATATTGGTCAGTATACAGGATTTGGTCAGTAACAGTAGGATAGTAAAATATATGGTGATTATATTCCTCCTTACATACTGGTATTATTGGTAACTAGCTGATTACCCAGCGTTGCCCAGTTTTTTCATTACTCATCCTTGTTGGAGAGGAAAATCAACAAAGGAGGAAGCTTTTGACTTCAAATCCCATCCCCATATATTGTTGTCATATCCCAACCCCATATCCTGTCCTCATATCCCGACCTCCTATCCAGTCCTCCTATCCAGTCCTCCTATCCAGTCCTCCTATCCCGTCCTCCTATCCCGTCCTCCTATCCCGTCCTCCTATCCCGTCCTCCTATCCCGTCCTCCTATCCCGTCCTCCTATCGCGTCCTCCTATCCCGTCCTCCTATCCCGACCTCCTACCCATACCTAATATCCCGTCCTCCTATCCCATCCTCCTATCCCGTCCTCCTATCCCATCCTCCTATCTTGACCTCCTATCTCGACCTCATATCTCAACCTCATATCTCAACCTCCTATCTCAACCTCCTATCCCGTCCTCCTATCCCGACCTCCTATCCCGTCCTCCTATCCCATCCTCCTATCTTGACCTCCTATCTCGACCTCCTATCTCGACCTCCTATCTCGACCTCCTATCTCGACCTCCTATCTCGACCTCCTATCCCGACCTCCTATCTCGACCTCCTATCCCGTCATTCTATCCCGTCCTCCTATCTCGACCTCCTATCTTGACCTCCTATCCCGTCCTCCTATCTCAACCCCCTATCCCGTCCTCCCATCTCCACCTCCTATCCCGACATCCTATCTCAACCTCCTATCCCATCCTCCTATCCCGTCATCCTATCTTGACCTCCTATCCCGACCTCCTATCTCACCCTCCTATACCGTCCTTCTATCCCGTCCTCATATTTTGACCTCCTATCTTGACCTCCTATCCCATCCTCCTATCTCAACCCCCTATCCCGCCCTCCTATCTCCACCCCCTATCCCGTCCTCCTATCTCCACCTCCTATCCCGACCTCCTATCCCGTCCTCCTATCACCACCTCCTATCTCCACCTCCTATCCAGTCCTCATATCCCGACCTCCTATCTCGACCTCATATCCCGACCTGTAATATGTGTACCAGGTATTGAATTATCTCCAGCCGTATGGAAGTTATGTGAGAACATATATTTCCCATTGATTTGCATGGGACTTTAAACAAAAACGCCGACCCTCACAAAGGGGGGTAGTTAAGGGTTAAACTAACTAACCTATATTTTAAGTGGACATATAAGTAACATGTGACCAAGTATTATCGAAATATCTCCAGCCGTTTGGAAGTTATGCAGTAACATATATTTCCCATTGACTTGCATGGGACTTTAAACATAAACCCCGCCCCTGGCAAATGGGGGTAAGTAAGGGTTAAATCTCCTATCCTATGTTTGTTGTTGACATATAAGTAACATGTGTGCCAAGTTTCATGTTAATATCTTTAGCCGTTTGGAAGTTTTTGTGGAACATACATACACACACAAACGTTGAGTTTTATATATATAGATTACTAGCTGAGTACCCGGTGTTGCCCGGTTTTTCTTTCCTAATCCTTGTTGAGGAGGAAAATAAACAAAGGAGGAAGCTTTTGACTTCATATCCCATCCCCATATATTGTTGTCATATCCCAACCCCACATCCCGACCTCCTGTCCCAACCTCCTGTCCCGATCTCCTATCCCGTCCTCCTATCCCCACCTCCTATCCTGACCTCCTATCTCGACCTCCTATCCCGTCCTCCTATCCCGTCCTCCTATCTCGACCTCCTATCCCGTCCTCCTATCCCGTCCTTCTATCCAGTCCTCCTATCTCGACCTCCTATCCCGACCTCCTATCCTGTCCTCCAATCTCAAGCTCCTATCCCGACCTCCTATCCTGACCTCCTATCCCGACCTCCTATCCCGTCCTCATATCTCGACCTCATATCTCGACCTCCTATCCCATCATCCTATCTCGACCTCCCATCTCGACCTCCTATCCTGACCTCCTTTCCTGTCCTCATATCTCGACCTCCTATCTTGACCTCCTATCCCTTCCTCCTATCTTGACCTCCTATCCCATCCTCCTATTCAGACCTCCTATCCCGTCCTCCTATCCCGACCTCCTATCCCGACCTCCTATCCCGACCTCCTATCGCGACCTCCTATCCCGACCTCCTATTCCGACCTCCTATCTCGACCTCCTATCCCGACCTCACATCCCGACCTCATATCCCGACCCGTAATATGGGTACCAGGTATTGAAATAGCTCCAGCCGTACGGAAATTATATGGGAACATACATTTCCCATTGCTTTGCATGGGACTTTAAACAAAAACCCCAACCCTCAAAAATGGGGGTAGTTAAGGGTTAAATTAACTATCCTATATTATAAGTGGACATATAAGTAACATGTGACCAAGTATTATCGAAATATCTCCAGCCGTTTTGAAGTTATGCGGTAACATATATTTTCCATTGACTTGCATGGGACTTTAAACATAAGCCCCGCCCCTGGCAAATAGGGGTGAGTAAGGGTTAAATCACCTATCCTATGTTTGTTATTGACATATAAGTAACATGTGTGCCAAGTTTCATGTTAATATCTTTAGCCGTTTGAAAGTTTTTGTGGAACATACACACATACATACATACACACACACGCACACACACGTTGAGTTTTATATATATAGATTGGTCTCAGTATAAAGGGTTTGCTCAGTAATAGTTTGGTGGTGATATGTATGGTGATAACATTCCTGCTTTTATGTATGCTGGTAATATGTGTGTGTGTTATTTGAGAAGGGGTCTGGGTGAATAGGGGCCGGGCAGAGGTGGGGCCAGGGGTGAAGTCAAGCTTTGGGGCCTTGCTTTATTTGGTCTGGGGGCCCCCAAGTGTTGTCAGTGCACTTAATGGTATAAAATAATGTATAGGGAGGCGTTTAGGTTGGTGTAATTCTAACACTGGGGGCAGCATTTCCTTCTTTGACCCAGGCAGCACAATGCCCTGGGCCGGCCCTGCAGACAGGGCTCGGTGGGGACTCGTTTGGTAATTTAGTCCCGAGTGCCGTAAGCCCTGACTAATTTGCTACGGGTGGCGCCGGTAACCCGCTCAGCATGTCAGCGTTTGTTTGTTTTTGTGTGTATAACTGTGGCCAGGTTCGTCCATAGCGGCGGGGTGGTGTTTAGTCAGGTGCTGGCACGCTCTCTGGCTGCTCCGCTCTGCACGTTACAATAGGGGTTAAATAATTATATGCCGGCACACTTTCTGGCTGTTCCGCTCTGCACGTTACAGTAGGGGTTAATTATATACCGGCATGCTCTCTGGCTGTTCCTCTCTGCACTTTACAGTA
Organism: Hyla sarda; assembly: GCF_029499605.1. NCBI lineage: Eukaryota > Metazoa > Chordata > Amphibia > Anura > Hylidae > Hyla > Hyla sarda. Next base: position 493,462,410 of record NC_079190.1, on the reverse strand, counting down.
ATGGTTAATTATATTCCGGCATGCTCTCTGGCTATTCCGCTCTGCATATTACAGTAGGGGTTCATTATATGCCGGTACACTCTCTGGCTGCTCCACTCCGCATATTACTGTAAGGGGTAAATTATATGCTGGCACGCTTTCTGGCTACTCCGCTCTACATATTAATGTAAGGGGTTAATTATATGCTAGCATGCTTTTCTGGCTGCTCCACTCTGCACATTAATGTAAGGGGTTAATTATATGCTGGCAGGCTTTCTGGCTACTCCGCTCTACACATTAATGTAAGGGGTTCATTATATGCTAGCACACGTTTCTGGCTGCTCCGCTCTGCACATTAATGTAAGGGGTTAATTATATCCTGGCACGCTTTCTGGCTCATCCGCTCTGCACATTAATGTAAGGGGTTAATTATATGCTAACATGCTTTTCTGGCTGCTCCGCTCTGCACATTAATGTAAGGGGTTAATTATATGCTGGCACGCTTTCGGGCTGCTCCGCTCTGTACATTTCTGTAAGGGGTTAATTATATGTCAGCACGCTTTCTGGCTACTCTGCTCATTACAGTTAGGGGTTAATTATATGCCAGCACGCGTTCTGGCTGCTCCACTCTGCACATTACTGTAAGGGGTTAATTATATGCTGGCACGCTTTCTGGCTACTCCGCTCTGCTGATAAACATTGCAGGGGCTTTGTTACATACATGCAGCGCATGCATGGCTACGTTATATACGTTTTTGTGATATATATGTTCTCTTTACAGAGAGGGATTTTCTTCTAGACATCAGGTGATCGAGCACATCATACAGGTACTTAATTATTCGTGTCAGGGTGTTTAGGTAGGTTCAGCTCAGTTTTTTACGTATTGGTGTGTTTTATGTCTAGCATCCTTCTGCCGCCCGTGTACAGATTTAATTATGCGGAACTTATAAAAAAAAAAAAATGATGTCAAGATAAACGTGTGTGTGTGTATATATATGCGTATGCATGTGTACGTGTGTATTCATGCACAGGTGTGTGTGTAGATTTGATATTTCACTATGGCTTCTCCACCACGGTTCTCAGGTCATGCGGGCATTTGCACGTAATTCAATTGTTAGCTGATAGTGGCCTTGAGTTTTGTTAGTTGATTGAAGATTGAAGTTTGGGTATTCCCGCATTCCTACCCATCACGTCTATTGGTCAGGATTTCGTAGTTCACAATGTGAGGTTGTTTTCACTCAAGTCACGATATTATGTATTATCACACTGATGGCACGTCACTAGTTTGGCCTGGTCTGTCTCGTTTTCAGACCCTCCTGGCATTGCTCATTTTCTAAAACACGTTAGCTTACACGGGTATGGTCAAGTCAAGGTGTTTCCATAGTCCAACAGGTGTTTATGGGGTTCATACCCGTCACGGCTTCGGGTAGTTTCATTCCTTCCCATCACGTCTATGGGTCAGGATTTCATAGATCACTCTTTCAGGTTATGTACACTTAAGTCACGTTCATGCATTGTCACACTGAGGACACGTAACTGGTCGGCCTGGTCTGTTCAGACCCTTGCGGCTGCGTTCGTGTACACGTTTGTCAAGTCGGTATGTTATGCGCATGTAGCTAAAATTGTCGTATGTCAAGGGCAAAGTTGGTTTATTTTGTGTTATTAGATATGTCACATGCTTCAGACATTGAAGATACTGGATCGGTTCTGGAGAACGCCGCCAGAACTTCCGACCACGGGAGTATACCATCTTATCTCCGCCGACGGGGGATCCCCTTTCCTGCTACAGTGCGCAAATCAGAATTATACCGTTTGTTGGTCGCTGATCGTTCAGGGCCCAGTGAACAACCTGGCGCCAGTGATGCAGTATCTATGCAGACTCTATGCAACACTTCCATAATGCAGCTGCACACGTTAGTTAACTCTCTGTCTAACAGAATTGATGTGCTAGAAAGTAGAAGTGTGGAAGTCTCATCAGCTACTCCCACCCCGGTGCTAGCTCACGCTCCACCCTTACCTCGGGCTACTGCTCCTCAAGTTCCTACACTCGGCCTTAACACGTTAGTGCCCAATGTAGCGCCGATGCATTGCCGTGGAATGAGATTTGCCATAGAATGAGATGGTCCGCCTCCATCACATCCTATTGGCTCTCTCTTGTCACGTGACATATTTAAACGTCACGCATTGATGCAAACAGCAGTGTCAATTTGGCTATCACAGGGAGAGGATCTCCTCACCCTGTGATTGCTGAAGCTGTACGGAGCTCTCATGGCCTCTGTGGCCCGACAGAAGTTCACACATGTACGCAGCTCATACGGCTGGCTCATATACATTTACTGTTGATCCACAGCGCTATCGGGATCCCAATGCCCGATGGCGCTGTCAGTGTGCGTCCCCGCGAGCGCCCCACACCCGCAGCTCTACTCCCCGTCCTCCGCCCCCCGCAGCTCTACTCCCTGTCCCTCCGTAGCTCTACTCCCCGTCCCGTTAACGCTCAGGGAGCGGGGAACAGAAAGTAGAGCATCGGGCGCAGGTTAAGTTATTCGCGTAGTGCTGCGCATGCGCAGTACTACTTTACCTGCGCCCGATGCTCTACTTTCTGTTCCCCGCTCCCTGAGCGTTAACGGGACGGGGAGTAGAGCTGCGGGCATGGGGCGCTCGGGGGGAGGCACACTGATGACAGCGCCATCGGGCATAGGGATCCCCATAGCGCTGTGGGTCGCTCCCTGAGCGTTCACAGGGGACGGGGAGTACAGCTGCGTGGGACGGGGAGTAGAGCTGCGTGGGACGGGGAGTAGAGCTGCGGGGGATGGGGAGTAGAGCTGCGGGGGACGGGGAGTAGAGCTGCGGGGGACGGGGAGTAGAGCTGCGGGCGTGGGGATCCTGATGACAGCGCCATCGGGCATAGGGATCCCGATAGCGCTGTGGATCAACAGTAAATGTATATGAGGCAGCCGTATGAGCTGCGTACATGTGTGAACTTCTGTCAGGCCACAGAGGCCATGAGAGCTCCGTGCAGCTTCAGCTATCACAGGGAGAGGAGACCCTCTCCCTGTGATAGCCAAACTGACACTGCTGTGCGCATCGATGCGTGACGTTTAAATATGTCACGTGACAAGAGAGAGCCAATAGGATGTGATGGAGGCGGACCATCTCATTCTATGGCAAATCTCATTCCACGGCAATGCACCGGCTCATTTTATTCCTGCTAATTTGAGAAAGGACATACTAGATGGTAAGGACATTAACCTTGCTTCTTTGATCATTGCCTTGCACGATGTTACGGAGAATGAGACCATTGCATGTGGGGAGGTCTCGGTCATTCTCAAAGCTAAAGATGCAAGGCTGAACTACAAGTTGACTTTAGCCGAATTTAGCATGGCATTCGCCATCTATCGTGACATCATTTGTTCAGTTAAACCAGAGCGCAGGGAGGAACTGGACAGGTATCTTTATAAGGTTACTGAATTTTCCCACAAGTATGGGGTATCAGTGTTCTATGATTACCACAAATCATTCTCTGCCGCATTGTCACAATATAATTATGTAATTAACTGGGCAGTAGTGGATACAGAAATCTTCTGTAACCACTTTGCGGGATTTAAGGTGCCGGTTTGCGCGCGTTGTCAATCTATTGCCCACACTACCGAATGGTGCAGTTCTGTCGATGCTTCAAGGGATGCGCTTCCTGGTAAGTCATCATCCACACCATATTCTAGGAACACAAAAATGTCGGGTCAGGTAGACAAACTTGGCAGACCAATTGAATATCTGGGCAAGTCTCAGATTTGCAATAATTTCAATTACAGCATATGTAATTACAGTCAATGCAGGCTGCTACACATCTGTGCCACCTGCTTCAGAGCCCACCCTAGGTCAACTTGCCCTCAAAAAACTAAACAAGCATGACTAGCGGTAGTGGATGTGGGGTATCTGGAATCCTTTCTGACAGATCACCCTGATCGTGATTTTGTGAATTTTTTGTGTAACAGGTTTTTGGTTTAGGTTTTCACACCGGTTTTGTTTCATTACCTGCCAGTATTTACGAGTGTGATCATTTAAGGTCGGCAATGAGGAACGCTGACATGGTTGACTCTCTTATTCAGACAGAAGTTGACAAGGGTTTTGTCATAGGGCCTTTTGACGAACCCCCTTATGATGTGTGGAGGGTTAGTCCAGTGGGTTTGGTTACCGGTAAATTTAGCAATAAACACAGTTTAATCTACGATTTGTCTGACCCTTATTCTGCTAATACTCCTAGTATGAATTCACCCATTCCCGCAGAAGAGTTTGCGCTAAAATATGCGTCAATCGATGAGGCTATAACATTCATATTAAGTATGGGGGGGTAGAGCTTGGCTGTCAAAAATCGACATCTCAGATGCATTCAAACTTCTTCCCATCATGCCGGATCTCTGGAGATGGCACGGGATTAAGTGGCGAAGAAAATATTAATTTGCGGTTAAGTTAACCTTTGGTTCAAGAAGCAGTCCTTGGCTGTTCAACAAATTTGCATTAGCGTTACATTGGATCTTAGAGAATAGATTCGACTGTTCCCATGTCATACATTACTTAGATGACTTTTTGTTGATCGAATCCGGTAATGCCCGCCCTAGAGATCTCAGCACTTCTCTGGCCGTATTCCAACAGTTAGCAGTCCCAGTCTCTGATAAGAAGGTCGAAGGACCATGTAAAGTTCTAATTTTTTTGGGTGTTGTTCTAGACACTGTAGCCATGGAAGCTAGACTTCCTAGTGATAAACTCCAGCGCATTAGAAACCCATGTCACAACTTGGTTATTTCGCCTCAAGTTACCAAGGTTGAGCTTCAGTTTGTTCTGGGAATGTTGAACTTCGCCATGCGAATTATACTGCAGGGAAGGACTTTCATTTCCAGGCTGCTGGAGTTATTGGCTTCAGTTCCGGGGCAGAACGACGTGGTTAACCCCTTAAGGACTCAGGGTTTTTCCGTTATTCTGTAGGTCCATACGGTTAAAATGATACCCTACTTATATAGGTTTGATTTTGTCGCACTTCTGGAAAAAATCATAACTACATGCAGGAAAATTTATACGTTTAAAAATATCATCTTCTGACCCCTATAACTTTTTTATTTTTCCACGTATGGGGTGGTATGAGGACTCCTTTTTTGCGCCGTGATCTGAAGTTTTTATCGGTATGATTTTTGTTTTGATCGGACTTTTTGATCACTTTTTATTCATTTTTTAATGGTATAAAAAGTGACCAAAATACGCTTTTTTGGACTTTGGAATTTTTTTGCGCGTACGCCATTGACCGTACGGCTTAATTAATGATATATTTTTATAGTTCGGACATTTACGCACGCGGCAATACCACATATGTTTATTTTTTATTTTTTTTACACTGTTTTATTTTTTTTATGGGAAAAGGGGGGTGATTCAAACTTTTATTAGGGAAGGGGTTAAATGACCTTTATTAACACTTTTTTTTTTCTTTTTTTTTGCAGTGTTATAGGTCCCATAGGGACCTATAACACTGCACACACTGATCTCCTATGCTGATCACTGGCGTGTATTAACACGCCTGTGATCAGCATTATCGGCGCTTGACTGCTCCTGCCTGGATCTCAGGCACGGAGCAGTCATTCGTCGATCGGACACCGGGGAGGCAGGTAAGAGCCCTCCCGGTGTCCGATCAGCCGGGTCACTTTCACTTTCACTTTAGGAGCGGCGGTCAGCTTTGACCGCCGCTTCTAAAGGGTTAATACCGCACATCGCCGCGATCGGCGATGTGTGGTATTAGCCGCGGGTCCCGGCCGTTGATTAGCGCCGGGACCGACGCGATATGATGCGGGATCGCGGCGCGATCCCGCTTCATATCGCGGGAGCCGGCGCAGGACGTAAATATACGTCCTGCGTCGTTAAGGGGTTAAATTGGGTCATCCCGCTATTGCAAGATTTAATCATGTGGGACAGATTCCTTTCAGAATGGAATGGGGTGTCCTTTTTCGTCCCTGGGGTGGATAACTCTTCACCTGTGATTTTATCAGATTCCTCCGCTAGTGTAGGTTTTGCAGCCATCTGGGGAAATCACTGGATCGCCAGAGCTTGGCCTCCTGAGGTTTTCAGTCTCGCAGGCTTTGAGAGGAATTCGGCTTTGTTCGAACTCTATCCCATAGTCGCTGCTGCTAGTGTATGGGGAATATGTGGTCCAGAAAAACTGTGCTTTTTGTATCAGATAATCTTGCAACTGTTGACATTTTGTTGAAAGGTAGATCTTCATCATTAGTTATCATGGCGCTACTCAGGAAATTGGTTTGGCTATCGTTATGCTTTAAATTCCATTTTACAAGTGCGCATATTGATGGTGTTAGAAACACGGCAGCGGCCGCATTGTCTAGACTAAACTTTCCACTCTTCTTCCAGATAATTCCAGAGGCAGATCCAGCAGGGGGCCCGGTACCACCATTCCGAGAATTAGTCATGGACTAACTCATTACGCTACGATTGCCAATCAGCTCATTGATAGTTCACTTTCACTAAACACTCGAAAGGTCTACTGCACTGCCTGGAACACTTTTTCAAGTTTTTGTCACACGCACCCACAAGCAGCACATTTCAGCATCACCTTCCTTTTAGCTTTCATTGGGTTTTGCCACTCTTCACCTCACATATAACACTATTAAGGTTTATCTCTCCGGCGTTCAACACTTCATCACTCTTTCGCACCCAGATAAAGCTTCTCTATTCTCGTCACATGCCATTCGGGCAGCTCTGAGGGGGGCATTGACGAGTCAGGTTCAGAAGCCACCATCTCAGCAGCCATTGTAGGGCAAGATCTTCAGAGAGGTAGCAGATGCCCTAGATCAGGCTCCATTTGGGTATAGCTATAGTCTGGTGTTGAAAGCAGCTTTGTTCCTTGGGTTCTACGGTTTCTTGAGACCCGGGGAATTCACGTGCTACTCTAGTAAATCCGTGTTCTTGAGGTGTGACCAGCTATGCTGGGACAAGGACCATTATGTACTGAAACTAAATTCCTCAAAAACATCATTACCTGGCCAGCAGGTGTTCATTGGGTACTTTGCCACCTGGTGTCCAGTGGCCGTATGCCACTCTCTAGTGTCTTACCGTTCTGGAGCCAAGGGGGACGCGCCACTGCTAATTTTCAACGGTGCCGCATTAACCACAACTATGTTTGTAAAGTACTTACAGGTCATCGTTAAGTCTTTAGGTCATGACCCCTCTACGATTTCTGTTCATTTACTTCGTATAGGGGCCGCAGCATCCGCCTCTCGTCATGGCGTCCCGGCTCATATTATTAGAAAATTAGGTCGTTGGAAGCCGAGTGCTTATATGCAGTACATACCAAATCCTAGGTCAGAAATGAAGGATGCGTTTTGTTCACTTGTTTTGTGATTTGTTTGAAATAAATGTTATGTTCTGACATTTGAGTTTTTGCCCTCTTATTTTTGTAAGGTATACCCGTACGCGGCAGTACATGGCACAACTCTAACTGCCTAGTCAGGAGGGTGACTTAGTAGTTAGGCTTGGCTCGCTATTCATTGGTCGCACCGAGTACAAGTGTTATGGCTAATGTTTAGCCTGTGTTTGTGGGAGGGGCGACTGGCCCTTTAAATACCCACGGCGGCAGCTCAGTTTCACGCCGTGGGTTCATTGCGACCCACCCATCATCCCACCCCTGTTTACACTCAATCATCTATACATGCAAACATTCTCTTTTAAGGTATGCCCTCTTATTTTCGTAAGGTATACCCGTATGCGGCAGTACATGGCACAACTCTAACTGCCTAGTTAGGAGGGTGACTTAGTAGTTAGGCTAGGCTCGCTATTCATTGGTCGCACCGAGTACAAATATATACATATATATATATATATATATATATATATATATGGTATCTCAGTGTGGAACACACTTGTACACCTGTCCTGTCAGGTCACTTTCTTGTGTCTGCTTCAGCCCACAGCTCCAGGTTTAAATGTCATGTGTTTTATTATGTATTCTACTCGGATTTCCATTGTTTAAAGGGGTACTCCGGTGAAAACCTTTTTTCTTTTAAATCAACTGGTGGCAGAAAGTTAAACATATTTGTAAATTACTTCTATTAAAAAAATCTTAATCCTTCCAGTACTTATTAGCTGCTGAATGCTACAGAGGAAATTCCTTTCTTTTTGGAACACTGATGATATCACGAGCACAGTGCTCTCTGCTGACATCTCTGTCCATTTTAGCAACCATGCATAGCAGATGTATGCTAAGGGCAGCATGGTGGCTCAGTGGTTAGCACTGCAGTGCTGGGGACTTGGGTTCAAATCCCACTAAGGACAACAATAAACAAAGTGTTATTATTATTATAATAACGTCAGCAGAGAGAACTGTGCTCGTGATGTCATCAGAGAGCATTCCAAACAGAAAAGAATTTCCTCTGTAGTATTCAGCAGCTAATAAGTACAGGAATGATTATGATTTTTTAATAGAAGTAATTTACAAATATGTTTAACTTTCTACCACCAGTTGATTTAAAAGAAAAAAGGTTTTCACCGGAGTACCCCTTTAAAGCATTTTTTTTTCTCACTGACATGTGAGTTAACTGTGTCTTTGAGGGAGAATGTATGGGGAATCACATGTGCACTATGGCCAATCAGGGCCACCTGTCCTGCTCCACCCAGGTCTGTCTAGACAGGGAGGAGCTAGTTAGTCAGTTTGAGTCCAGTCAGAGCAATGTGAGAATCTCTGTAGCATACCTACCTCATACCTCTAATGGGGACAGGTTCCATGCCTTTCTTCGTGTCTACCTTTTCCAGAGTGACTGACCGCCAGCATACGGATCCTGCCAACCAGTTCATCTGTCCATGTCAAGTTCATACAAATCAGCTTAGGGGAGAAGAGCCAGAGAGCCAACAGGCCCCATATCAACCAAATGGATAATGTGAGTGAAAGCCTCTGGCAACTCCGGTCCAAATAGGTTCTCCCTGGCTGGTAAGCACTAACCAGGAACCCTGTGTGTAAAAGTCTAGGCCAGCAGCAGCCTCTCTGCTCTCTAAGTCTCTCTCTCTTCTATCTTCAATCAAGTCTACCTCTGTCAGTCTAGCCACATCAAAGCTAGCTCAGTCAAGTCTGTCCATGTCAAGTTCAGACCAGTCTAAAAGTGCCAAGAAGCAACTATGGTTCTCTACTGCTTTCTTCAACTAAAACTGCATTAAAACTGAACTGTACTCATTGTAACATCTGTCTGCGATTCCTAAGTTACAGGTGGTTTCCCTCACCTTGCATTTGAGGTACACTGCTCAAAAAATAAAGGGAACACTACAACGCAATGTAACTCCAAGTCAATCACACTTCTGTGAAATCACACTGTCCACTCAGGAAGCAACACTGATTGACAATCAATTTCACATGCTGTTGTGCAAATGGAACAGACAACAGATGGAAATGATAGGTAATTAGCAGGACACCCCAAATAAAGGAGTGGTTCTGCAGGTGGTGATCACAGACCACTTCTCAGTACATATGCTTCCCGGCTGATGTTTTGGTCACTTTTGAATGCTGGCGTTGTTTTCACTCTAGTGGTAGCATAAGACGGAGTCTACAACCCACACAAGTGGCTCAGGGTGTGCAGCTCATCCAGGATGGCACATCAATGGGAGCTGTGGCAAGAAGGTTTGCTGTGTCTGTCAGCGCAGTGTCCAGAGCATGGAGGCGCTACCAGGAGACAGGCCAGTACATCAGGAGACGTGGAGGAGGCCATATGAGGGCAACAACCCAGCAGCCGGACCGCTACCTCCACCTTTGTGCAAGGAGGAGCAGGAGGAGCACTGCCAGAGCCCTGCAAAATGACCTCCAGCAGGCCACAAATGTGCATGTGTCCACTCAAACGGTCAGAAACAGACTCCATGAGGGTGGTATTAAAGCCCGAAGTCCATTGAGTACATGTGACAGACGTCGTGGAGAACGTTCTGCTGCCTGCAACATCCTCCAGCATGACAGGTTTGGCGGTGGGTCAGTAATGGTGTGGGGTGGCATTTCTTTGGGGGGCCGCACAGCCCTCCATGTGCTTGCCAGAGGTAGCCTGACTGCCATTAGGTACCGAGATAAGATTCTCAGACCTCTTGTGAGACCATATGCTGGTGCGGTTGGCCCTGGGTTCCTCCTAATGCAAGACAATGCTAGACCTCATGTGGCTGAAGTGTGTCAGCAGTTCCTGCAAGAGGAAGGCATTGATGCTATGGACTGGCCTGCCCGTTCCCCAGACCTTAATCCGGTTGAGCATATCTGGAACATCACGTCTCACTCCATCCACCACAGACTGTCCAGGAGTTGGCGGATGCTTTAGTCCAGGTCTGGGAGGACATCCCTCAGGAGACCATCCGCCACCTCATCAGGATCATGCCCAGGCGTTGTAGGGAGGTCATACGGGCATGTGGAGGCCACACACACTACTGAGCCTCATTGTGACTTGTTTTAAGGACAGTACATAAAGTTGGATCAGCCTGTAGTGAGGTTTTCCACTTTGATTTTGAGTGTGACTCCATATCCAGACCTCCACGGGTTGATAAATTTGATTTCCATTGATAATTTTTGTGTGATTTTGTTGTCAGCGCATTCACCTATGTAAAGACGAAAGTATTTCATACAATTAGTTAATTCTTTGAATTCAGTGTTCCCTTTATTTTTCTTGAGCAGTGTATTTATTTACCTGGTGTTTGGCATCGGCAACGCTTTATCCTTGGAAGTGTGTTGGTTAACACTCCTGGTGTCATGAACATTCTTATGGGAACATCACCCCAACACTCCATTAGCCCGAGCTCTCCACATAGATATATCTATATCTCTGTTGTTCGAGCAACGTCAAATACTCAGTTGTGTATAAAACTGCATGAAAATTAAAACCAGCATTAAAGGGGTACTGCAGCCAAAATTAACTTATCCCTTATCCTCAGCTGATCGCGGGGGGGAGGGGGGAGTCCGACTGCTGGACCACCCGCAATCTCCAGAATGGGACCCTGCTCTGAGTGAGGAGCACGTGCAGTAGAAGGCACGCGCTCCAATGATTTCTATGGGAGCTCTGAAGATACCCGAGTCCAGCTCTCGGGTATCATTGGCGCGCCCATAGAAATTATACCGGTAGACGACACGCACTTCCCACTGGGCGAGACGGGGTCCCTTTCTGGCAGTCATGGTGGGTCCCAGCGGTCAGACACCCTGTGATCAGCTACTTTTCCCCTATCCTGTGGATAGGGGATAAGTTAATTTTGGTTGCAGTACCCCCTAAGGAAAGCATAGATTTAGATTTTCTTGATTTTCTTGATTTTCTATATCCCGCCTCTTACATTTGCTGTGAGGACAAGCCCTGAGTGTTTAGGCATTTTCTGTTATCTTCTATCATTCTATAACTCTGATGCTTGTTTTATGTCATCCTACTTTGTCTATTATGAAGGAGATAATCAAAAACAAAAGACGAATTTTATGCGTTTTCAGTGTGCAAGCGAAAGAGAGTAATATGCGCAACGCCCCTCCCGAATCACATGTAAAGCGAGCCACTTCACAAGTCTTCACCCACACAGAGACGTGACATGCAGCAACATGGAGCAGTCAAGTGAAATGACCCAAATTAACCTGTTCCAACCCACTTTAGCAGCCTGAGCGTGTGCACAAGTGCAACTACTTCCAAAAGAGAGAAAGAAGCGAGAATGTAAAAAAAAAAAGTTTAAATATTTAACATTAATTATTTATTTTTAAAAATGACAAGGAGTGGTTCTTTTAAAGGGGTACTCTCGTGGAAAACTTTTTTTTTTTTTTTTTTTTTTTAAATCAACTGGTGCCAGAAAGTTAAACAGATTTGTAAATCACTTCTATTAAAAATCCAAAAAAGAAATGCATTTCCTCTGATGTCATGACCACAGTGCTCTCTACTGTACATTTTAGGAACTGTCCAGAGTAGGAGAAAATCCCCATAGCAAACATATGCTGCTCTGGACAGTTCCTAAAATGGACAGAGATGTCAGCAGAGAGCACTGTGCTCATGACATCAGAGGAAATGCATTTCTTTTTTGGATTTCTCTTTAGTATACAGCCCCTAAAAAGTACTGGAAGGATTAAGATTTTTTTAATAGAAGTGATTTACAAATCTGTTTAACTTTCTGGCACCAGTTGATCTAAAAAAAAAAAAAAGTTTCCACGGGAGTACCCCTTTAAGCTTTAAAACACACAAACAAATTGGAGAAGTGACGAATACAATTTGAAAACATGGTGCAGAATAGACACAAACACAGGACACATTGGCGAGTATTGTGCAAACAAAGCAAAATTGGAGTGTAATTTATTTTAACATTTTGTGTAAATAGGGTAAGCCGCTTTCTGACCAAATTTGGAGTTTTCTGTTAAAGCATAAAACTTTAGAACTACAACTCCCAAAATGCCTTGACAGCCGTTGGCAGTCTGGACTTGCTGGGAGTTGTAGTTTTGCAACAGCTGGAGTCACACTTGTTGGAAAACGCTATTTTAAAATGACACAAACAACTGAATCAAGTACCTGCTTAGCAGAAGGCACCATTATATTATGAAGGCACACCTCTGACAATACACAACACGGTACGCACGCTGTACATGTGAATATAGCTCCCCTAGTGGTGGCATTGCAGACTCAAGACGGAAAGATCTTCCACTGCTTAGTCTGGAGAATCCAATCCTCATTTATATAAACTCCTATCACAACCATTAAGTTATACCTAGGTCCATGTCTATTAGGCTAGGTTTCCACTTGTTTTGTTTTTTTGGCAAAAACGCCAATAAAAACGCCCATTCTGCTGCATGGTGTTTTTTTGTGAAAAAACACTGCGGCCAGTAGTTAGCTGCAAGTCAATAGGGAACTGCAAAATGCCAGATCCACTTGGTGTTTTTCAGTTTGGCTTTTTTTTTTTTATCGTTTTGGCGTTTTTCTGCTATTTTAGGCTCCTTACCAGTTTTTCAAAAACGACCTCTTGGCGTTGGCGTTTTTTCGGGAAAATCTTGGCGTTTTCCTTCCATAGAAGTCCATGGGAGTGAAAAAACGGCAAGAAAAACGCCATGTTGGTTTTAACCAGTTGCCGACGAAGGACGAGCCAGCAACCGTTGTATGACGCGGGCTCCTGACGCTGGCCCACATCATACAAGGCGGCCGCCAGCTGATTCCTATAGCTGGGGGCCGACGTTAATAGACGACATGCGGAGCAGCGGCTATTAACCTTTTAGATTGCTGCTGTGAAAGATGACAGCTGCGTCTAAAGGGACATTTAAACGCTCTATGGTGGTCCAGTGGGGTGGATTGGTCACTTTTTAGATCATGAAAAAATGAATAAAAAGCGATTGAAAAGTCCGATCAATACAAATATGGTACCGCTTCAGATCATGGTGCAAAAAATGAGCCCTCTTTTTTAAAAATAAAAAAGTTATAGGGGTCAGAAGATGACAATTTTAAACGTATAAATTTTCCTGCATGAAGTTATGATTTTTTCCAGAAGTCCGACAAAATCAAACCTATATAAGTAGGGTATCATTTTAATCGTATGGACCTACAGAATAAAGACAAAGTGTAATTTTACCGAAAAATGCACTGCGTAGAAACGGAAGCCCCCCGGAACTTACAAAATGGTGTTTTTTCTTCAATTTTGTCGCACACTGATTTTTGTTTTGTTTGTTTCTACATAGATTTTTGGGTAAAATGACTAAAGTCATTACAAAGTAGAATTGGTGGTGCAAAAAATAAGCCAGCATATGGATTTTTAGGTGAAAAATTGAAAGTTATGATTTTTAAAAGTAAGGAGGAAAAAACAAAAGTGCAAAAACGGAAAAACCCTGCGTCTTTAAGGGGTTAACTTTGGCGTTTCTGCAGGCTGTTTTTATTCTTTTTTTTGGACTTTAGTGATCCAAAAAAGTGATGGAGATACCTTTTTTTTATTAAAATTTCGTAGTGATGGAAAAAATTGTATTTAACGAAATATACAGATAGCTGTATACTCTGTATACCGCCCAAAGGGGCTATAGGAGTAGGGAGTCCTGTCAGTCTGGTGACAGGATTCCCAGCTCCTGTATAGTATACATGGGTACACTATGCACTCTGTATACTATACGGCCGGGGAAGGTGAGTAGTGATGCTTATATGCTTACTACTTACACTCTGTGGACCGGGCGTTCAGCATCTGACCCACAGAGTGGTACCTGAAGACAGTGAGAAAACTGCCACAGGGTACAAGTTTCCACACACCAGGAAAAACACCAGAAAAAACGCCTGAAAAACTGCCAAAACACAGGAAAAAGCTGTGGCAGTTTTTCTGTTGTTTTTGCCGGCGTGTTTTTTAGGTGTAAAAAAAAAAAAATCAAGTGGAAACCTAGCCTAAGGGATGCAAAGGTAGCAGATGCCCCCAGGCCCTGGTGTTTGGCACATGGGCCCAGGGGCAACTGCTACCTCTGCATCCCTTATAGCCAGGGCCGGACTGGCCTAGCGGGATAGCAGGAAAATTCCCGATAGGCCGACCGCACAGTGGGCCGGTGAGAGGTGAAAAAATCAAACCCATGAAAAATTCGGACCGCTCCTCAGGGGCTGGCCCGTGTGTGGCCATCCAATGGCTGCTCACTCACACAAGGTGTTGACATTAAGTCAGGACCTTGTGTAAAGCGGCCACAGAGAGACGGAGCTATGAGCTGTAGGCTCCCAGCCCAGCCCCTCAACCCAGTACCTGCGCATCCAGAGGCCGCACGTAGCGCAGTGATTCACAAGGGGGAGCTTGAGGCCTTGATACTGGAGGAACATATTGATATAGTTGGGGTCACTGAGACATGGCTGGACTCCTCGCATGACTGGGTTGTTAATCTGCAGGGGTTTACATTGTTTCGCAAGGATAGAATGAACAGAAAAGGTGGTGGAGTCTGTCTGTATGTAAGAAGTGGTATGAAAGTCAGTGTGAACGATGCCATAGTGTGTGATGATTCTGAGGAGGTGGAATCACTGTGGGTAGAATTACAAAAGGAGGGAAATACTGAAAAAATAATATTTGGTGTAATCTACAGACCCCCTAATATCACTGAAGAGATAGAAGGTCGGCTGCATAAACAAATAGAGAGGGCCGCCCGGGCAGGTACAGTGGTAATAATGGGAGATTTTAACTATCCAGATATAGATTGGGGTCCGGGGTTGGCTAAAACTACAAAGGGGAGAAAATTCCTAAATTTATTGCAGGATAATTTTATGGGCCAGTTTGTGGAGGACCCAACAAGAAGTGATGCCTTGTTGGATCTGATCATTTCCAACAACGCAGAGCTGGTTGGTAATGTAACTGTGCGGGAAAACCTTGGTAATAGCGACCACAATATAGTTACTTTTGACTTAAAATGTAGAAAACAAAGACAGACGGGGAAAGCAAAAACATATAACTTTAAAAAGGCAAACTTCCCTGGGTTGAGGGCTGCACTACAGGACATAGACTGGGGGGAGGGGTTCTCAAATACTGATACAGAAGGTAAATGGGACATCTTTAAATCAACTCTAAATAACTATACAGCTAAATATATACCAAAGGGGAACAAATATAAACGATTAAAACTAAATCCTACATGGCTGACAAATGAGGTTAAAAGAGCAATAAACAACAAAAAAATAGCCTTCAAAAAATACAAATCTGATGGGTCAGCTATAACATTTAAACAGTACAAGGAGCTTAATAAAATCTGTAAAAATGTAATAAAAACAGCAAAAATTCAAAATGAGAGACAGGTGGCCAAAGAAAGCAAAACTAATCCTAAATATTTTTTTAGATATATAAATACAAAAAAACCAAGGACAGAGCATGTAGGACCCCTTAATAATGATAATGGGGAGCTTGTCACGGGCGATCAAGAGAAGGCGGAGCTACTGAATGGGTTCTTTAGTTCTGTATATACTATGGAAGAAGGAGCTGACATTGGCCAGGTCAGTGCTGGTAACACATCATGTACAGGTCAGTGCTGGTAACACATCATATCATGTATTGAACTGGCTTAATATAGAGATGGTACAAGGTAAGTTAAGTAAAGTAAATGTAAGCAAATCTCCAGGGCCTGATGGACTACACCCAAGAGTTCTTAGAGAGGTAAGTTCAGTAATATCTGTACCCTTGTTCATGATATTTAGAGATTCTCTGGTGTCTGATATTGTGCCAAGGGACTGGCGCAAGGCTAATGTGGTACCAATCTTCAAGAAGGGCTCTAGGTCTTCGCCAGGCAATTATAGACCGGTAAGTCTAACGTGCATTGTGGGTAAATTGTTTGAAGGACTTATAAGGGATTACATACAGGAATACATAGGGGATAATAGTATTATAAGTGATAGCCAGCATGGGTTTACTAAGGATAGAAGTTGTCAAACCAATCTAATTTGCTTTTATGAAGAGGTGAGTAGAAGCCTTGACTGAGGGATGGCTGTGGATATAGTGTTTCTGGATTTTGCCAAAGCGTTTGATACTGTCCCTCACAGACGTCTGACAGGTAAGTTAAGGTCCTTGGGCTTGGAAACTTTAGTTTGTAACTGGATTGAACACTGGCTCATGGATCGTACCCAGAGAGTGGTGGTAAATGATTCGTACTCTGCTTGGTCCCCGGTTATTAGTGGTGTACCCCAAGGTTCAGTACTGGGCCCGCTGCTGTTTAATTTATTTATCAATGATATAGAGGATGGTATTAACAGCTCTGTTTCTATCTTTGCAGATGACACCAAGCTTTGTAGCACGGTACAGTCTATAGAGGATGTGTATAGGTTACAAGATGACTTGGATAGACTAAGTGTCTGGGCATCCACTTGGTAAATGAGGTTCAATGTGGATAAATGTAAAGTTATGCATCTGGGTACTAATAACCTGCATGCATCGTATGTCTTAGGGGGGATTAAACTGGCAGAGTCACTGGTAGAGAAGGATCTGGGTGTACTTGTAGATCACAGACTACAGAATAGCATGCAATGTCAGGCTGCTGCTTCCAAAGCCGGCAGGATATTGTCATGTATCAAAAGAGGCATGGACTCAAGGGACAGGGACATAATACTCCCCCTTTATAAAGCATTGGTACGGCCTCACCTGGAATATGCTGTTCAGTTTTGGGCACCTGTCCATAAAAGGGACACTGCGGAGTTGGAAAGGGTGCAGAGACGCGCGACTAAACTAATATGGGGCATGGAACATCTTAGCTATGAGGAGCGATTAAAGGAGTTACAATTGTTTAGTCTTGAGAAGAGACGTTTAAGGGGGGATATGATAAACGTATATAAGTATATAAATGGCCCATACAAAAAATATGGAGAAAAACTGTTCCAGGTTAAACCCCCCCAAAGGACGAGGGGGCACTCCCTCCGTCTGGAGAAGAAAAGGTTTAGTCTAAAGGGGCGACACGCCTTCTTTACCGTGAGGACTGTGAATTTATGGAACGGTCTACCTCAGGAACTGGTCACAGCAGGAACAATTAACAGCTTTAAAACAGGGTTAGATACATTCCTGGAACAAAATAACATTAATGCTTATGCAGAATTATAAAACTACATCCCTTTCCCTTATCCCCTTACATCCTTCCCTTCAATTCCCTGGTTGGACTTGATGGACGTATGTCTTTTTTCAACCATACTAACTATGTAACTATGTAACTATGATTCCAAACCGTGATTTTTTTTTTTTATTTCCCTCCCCGGCACCGCAGGGGGGAAGGAATTTTGTGTGCGCTGTGAGGCTGTAACAGGACCTGCGATTATGTCACTGTCATGTGATCAGTCACATGGAGGAGGAGTCACATGATCAGGGGCTGCTGTTCTAGACCTCAGCGTACCCCTACGTCCCCCAGCGTCCCTTAGCTACCCCCTGCGGCCCAGAGAGGGAAAGTATGCGGAAGCTGCGCCGAGCCGGTGTAGTGCCCCAGTGTTCCCCTCCCCCCTGCGGCGCAGTGAATGATTGCCCTGCCGGAGCCCTGAGTCGGTGCCCTGCCGGAGGGGGGAAGAACGGGGAAGAAAAATGGCTTGCTTAAGGTACTGTACCATGTCCATCCCTCCCCTCCCCCATGTCTATCCCCCCTCCCCCATGTCCACCTCTCTTTTAGCTGCTTGTCACCCTTGTCCACCCCTCTGTCATCCCTGTCGATCCTCGTGTCACCCATGTTCACCCCCCATTGTACACCCCTCTGTCCCTTTATCACCCCTGTTACCACCTTATCATTCCTGTCCACACCTGTCACCCAAGTACAGTCTTCTACACCCCTCTCTCACCCATGTACACCCCTTTACACCCCTCTGTCACCCATGTACACCCCTCTACACCCCTCCGCAACCCATGTACACTCCTCTACACCCCTCTGTCACCCATGTGCACTCCTTTACACCCCTCTGTCACCCATGTCCACTCCTCTACACCCATGTACACTCCTCTACACCCCTCTGTCACCCATGTGCACTCCTTTACACCCCTCTGTCACCCATGTACACTCCTCTACACCCCTCTGTTACCCATGTCCACTCCTCTACACCCATGTACACTCCTCTACACCCCTGTCACCCATGTACACTCCTCTACACCCCTCTGTCACCCATGTACACTCCTCTACACCCCTCTGTCACTCATGTACACTCCTCTACACACCTCTGCCACCCATGTACACCCCTCTGTCACTCATGTACACCCCTTTACACCCCTCTGCCACCCATGTACACCCCTCTGTCCCCCCTGTTACCACCTTGTCACTCCTGTCCACCCCTGATGCCCCCTTGTCACCCATGTACAGTTTTCTACACCCCTCTGCCACCCATGTACACTCCTCTACACCCCTCTGCCACCACTGTAAACCCCTCTATCACCCCCTACACCCCTCAGTCACCCCCATATACTCTTCTACACACCTGTCTACCATGTACACCCCTTTGTCACCCATGTACAGCCCTCTGTCTCCCCCGTACACTCCTCTACACACCTGTCTCCCATGTACACCCCTCTGTTACCCCGTTACACCTATACGCCCCTGTATTCCTCTTCAGTTGTAAAAGGGGAATCTGGGGGCTGATGCTGGTAAAGTGTGGAGCCTAATAGATTTGTTTTGCAGGTTTAACGGTGAAGAGTTGTGGTTGGAAGAAATGGTCAGGACGGTCCGGACCAGATGAACGACGCTGATCAGAGAAGACGTCATTGGTGAGTTGCTGTATAAAGCAGCACTTTAAACTATATACCCACTGATAAATAGATATTGGAATTTGTGTGCATTGCAGCTTTTTTTTTTTAAAAAAATTTTTATTTATTTTTTTGCTCGTCAACTTCGGTCAGGGTGCCCCGTGAAAAAAAAATTTCTGGAGGAGTGCCCCGAGCCGAAAAAGGTTTTGGAAACACTGGTATACAGGATTTGGTCAGTAACAGAATAATGGTAATATGTATGGTGATAATAGTCCTCCTTGTATACTGGTATTATTGGTAATATTGGTCAGTATACAGGATTTGGTCAGTAACCGTATGATGGTACTATGTATGGTGATAATATTCCTCCTTTTATAGTGCCATTATTGTTATTATCAGTCTTAGTATAGAGGACTTGGTCAGTTACAGTGTGATGGTAATATTTCCTTTCCTCCCATACTATTGTTACTTGGTAAATGTATGACTTATATAGACATATTCAGTATTATAATGCATGGAAAATTGACACATATATAAATTGCTCCAGCATAGTGAAATACTGTAGCAATTTATTTCTTCGAAATATATATCGAGGAAATAAATAAAAAATATATATACCGTATTTTTCGCCCTATAGGACGCACCGGCCAATTTATAGGTGCAAAATCTAAAAAAAATAAAGTTTTTGAACCCAATAGTGGTCTTCAACCTGCGGACCTCCAGATGTTGCAAAACTACAACTCCCAGCATGCCCTGACAGCCGTTGGCTGTCCGGGCATGCTGGAAGTTGTAGTTTTGCAACATCTGGAGGTCCGCGGCCAATTCTATGGGAGAAAAACACCACAATTTTAGGGAAAAACGGGAAAAAGTCTCAACATGCAGCGATTTTGCAAAACCACCAAGGAGCTGAAAAAGAGTGAAAGAACACCAAAAGGATTAAAAAAAATGCCACAATGAAAAAATGCTAACTGGAAAAAGAATTTAGCGTTTTTTCATTGATTAGCAGCTAAAATCTGGCCACAGCGTTTTTTGGCCGAGAAAAAAACAAGTGGAATTCCAGCCTAAGGAAAATAGACATCCCAAATAAATTACCATATTTTTCGCCGTATAAGACGCACTTTTTGTTCCCCAAAACTGGGGGGGAAAAGTCGGTGCGTCTTATACGGCGAATACACCCCTATCGCGGCGGTCCCTGCGGCCATCAACGGCCGGGACCCGCGGCTAATGCAGGACATCACCGATCGCGGCGATGCCTTGTATTAACCCTTCAGACGCGGCGATCAAAGCTGACCGCCGCGTCTGAAGGGAAAGTGACACTAACCCGACTGATCAGTCGGGCTGTTCGGGGCCGCCGCAATTTCACAGCGGCGGTCCCGAACAGCCCGACTGAATAGCCGGGTTAGTGCTTACAGGACACCGGGAGGGACCTTACCTGCCTCCTCGGTGTCTTCTCCGTTCAGGGATCCCCTGTATGGCCGGCGCTCTCCTTCCTCGTCATCACGTCGTCGCGTACGTGCGTCGGTGTGCGTAACGACGTGATGGCGGTGACGGAGAGCGAGGATACCCGGCCGGCAGCAGAGACGTTCCGGAGCGGCGGGGACGCGGCGACAGCGATGGAGCGACATCCAGGGCAGCGGTGACGGGTCCGGAGCGGCGGGGACACGTGAGTATTACCTCCTATGCAGTGGTCTTCAATCTGCGGACCTCCAGATTTTGCAAAACTACAACTCCCAGCATGCCCGGACAGCCAACGGCTGTCCGGGCATGCTGGGAGTTGTAGTTTTGCAACATCTGGAGGTCCGCAGGTTGAAGACCACTATTGGGTTCAAAATCTTTATTTTTTTTAGATTTTGCACCTATAAATTGGGTGCGTCTTATAGGGCGAAAAATACGGTATATATTGATTCACATATACAATAGGTCTACTTTATGTTTGCATCATAAAGTTGACATGTTTTTACTTTTTGTAGACATCAGATTTTTTTTTCCTTCAAAGTTCTGCAGCAATTTTCCAATTTTTCGCAAAGTTTTCAAAATCGGAATTTTTAAGGGACCAGTTCAGTTTTGAAGTGGATTTGAAGGGCTTTCATATTAGAAAAACCCCATAAATGACCCAATTATGAAAACTGAACCCCTCAAAGTATTCAAAATGACATTCAGTAAGTGTTTTAACCCTTTAGGTGTTTCACAGGAATAGCAGCAAAGTGAAGGAGAAAATTCACAATCTTCATTTTTTACACTCGTATGTTCTTGTAGACCAAGTTTTTGCATTTATACAAGGGGTAAAAGGAAAGACCCCCCCCCCCCCCCCCCCCCCCCCCACAGCAAAAAAAAAAAAAAAACAACAACAACAACAAAAAAAAACAAAAAAAAAAAACAACATGGCATACTATTTTGGAAACTACACCCCTCAAGGAACATAACAAGGGGTACAGTGAGCGTTAACACCCCACAGTTGTTTGACAAATTTTCGTTAAAGTTGGATGTGTACATTTATTTATTTTTCACAAAAATGCTGGTTTTCCCCCAAATTTTACATTTTTACAAGGGGTAATAGGAGAAAATGCCCCCCAAAATGTGTACCCCCAAAGTATGGAAATACCCCATGTGTGGATGTAAAGTGCACTGCGGGCACACTCCAATGCCCAGAAGGGAAGGAGCACCATTGGGCTTTTGAAGAGAAAATTTGTTTGGAATGGAAGTCGGGGGCCATGTGCATTTACAAAGCCCCCATGAAGCCAGAACAGGGGACACCCCCCCCCCACACACACACACACACACACACGTGACCCCATTTTTTAAGCTAAACTCCTCACAGAATGTAATAAGGGGTGCAGTGAGCATTTACAACCCACTGGTGTTTGACAGATTTTTGGAACATTTTCATCCATAATTACCGTATTTTTCGCCCTATAGGACGCACCGGCGTATAAGACGCACCCAATTTATAGGGGCAAAATCTAAAAAAAATTAAGATTTTGAACCCAATAGTGGTCTTCAACCTGCGGACCTCCAGATGTTGCAAAACTACAACTCCCAGCATGCCTGGACAGCCGTTGGCTGTCCGGGCATGCTGGGAGTTGTAGTTTTGCAACATCTGGAGGTCCGCAGATTGAAGACCACTGCATAAGAGGTAATACTCACGTGTCCCCGCTGCTCCGGACCCGTCACCGCTGCCCTGGATGTCGCTCCATTGCTTTCGCCGCGTCCCCGTCGCTCCGGAACGTCTCTGCTGCCGGCCGGGTATCCTCGCTCTCCGTCGCCGCCATCACGTCGTTACGCACGCCGACGCACGTACGCGACGACGTGATGACGAGGAAGGAGAGCGCCGGCCATACAGGGGATCCCTGAACGGAGAAGACACCGAGGAGGCAGGTAAGGTCCCTCCCGGTGTCCTGTAAGCACTAACCCGGCTATTCAGTCGGGCTGTTCGGGACCGCCGCGGTGAAATCGTGGCGGTACCGAACAGCCCAACTGAACAGCCGGGTTAGTGTCACTTTCCCTTCAGACGCGGCGGTCAGCTTTGATCGCCGCGTCTGAAGGGTTAATACAGGGCATCACCGCGATCGGCGATGTCCTGTATTAGCCGCGGGTCCCGGCCTTGATGGCCGCAGGGACCGCCGCGATAGGGGTGTATTCGCCGTATAAGACGCGCCGACTTTTTCCCCCCAGTTTTGGGGAAGAAAAAGTGCGTTTTATACGGCGAAAAATACGGGTAGACACCACAAAATGTTACTATATGTGAACATACACTAATAGTACCAGCTATAAATTATACAGTATATAATAGTGTCTCATACTTTTGATTTCTACATACACCCAAGCTGCTTTCTTCCTTCCATGTCAGAAGTTACAAGAGCTCTATAATAGGCTTATACAGTCATGGCCGTAAATGTTGGCACCCCTGAAATTTTTCATGAAAATTAAGTATTTCTCACAGAAAAGGGTTGCAGTAACATGTTTTGCTATACACATGTTCATTCCCTTTGAGGGAGATTTATCAAAACCTGTGCAAAGGAAAGTTGCTGAGTTGCCCATAGCAACCAATCAGATCGCTTCTTTCATTTTGCAGAGGCCTTGTTAAAAATGAAAGAAGCGATCTGATTGGTTGCTATGGGCAACTGGGCAACTTTTCCTCTGGACAGGTTTTGATAAATCTCCCCCTTTGTGTGTATTGGAGCTAAACCAAAAAAAAAAAAAAAAAAAGAGGTAAAAAAGCAAATTGGACATAATGTCACACCAAACTCCAAAAATGGGCTGGACAAAATTATTGGCACCCTTAAAGGGAACCAATCATCAGATTTTACCCTATATAACACTTGGCAAAGCGTTATATAGGGTAAAATCTTTATTTTCACCATTCCCGGGGGACGCTCCTGCCCCCAGGGTTGGTGAAGATATGAAGTTATAAACTAGTCACCGCCGCCGCCGTAAGTAGTCACCTGGGCGGGGAGAGCTCTTCTCACCTACTCCCGTTCTTAGGCCGGCAGCGACGCCCCCTCCGCTTTATTGATGGGCCGCGTCATCGCTCTGCTCCGTCTGTTCGGTGAGCGGAACAATGATGCGGCCCGTCAATCAAGCGGAGAGGGCGTCGCTGCCGGCCAAAGAAGGGGAATAGGTGAGTGGAGCTCCCCGCCCAGGGGACTACTTATGGCCGTGGCGGTGACTAGTTTATAACTTCATATCTTCACCATCCCTGGAGGCAGGAGCGTCCCCCGGGGATGGTGAGGACAACACTTTTACCCTATATAACGCTTTACCAAGCATTATATAGGGTAAAATCTGATGATTGGTTCCCTTTAACTTAACATTTGGTTGCACACCCTTTGGAAAAAATAACTGAAATCAGTCGCTTCCAATAACCATCAATAAGCTTCTTATACCTCTCAGCCGGAATGTTGGTACACTCTTCCTTTGCAAACTTTTCCAGGTCTTTCTTTTTGGAAGGCGCCTTTTCCTAAGAGCAATTTTAAGATCTCTCCACAAGTGATCAATGGGATTTAGATCTGGACTCATTGCTGGCCACTTCAGAACTCTCCAGCGCTTTGTTGCCATCCATTTCTGGTGCTTTTTGATGTATGTTTGGGGTCATTGTCCTGCTGGAAGACCCAAGATCTTGGATGCAAACCCAGCTTTCTGACACTGGGCTGTACAGTGCGACCCAAAATCCATTGGTAATCCTCAGATTTCATGATGGCTTGTACACATTCAATTACCATTGGCTCTATCTTGATCTCATCTGTCCTCAAGACGTTTTCTCAGAAGGATTTTGGTTACTTAAGTGGATTTTGCCAAAATGCAGTCTTGCTTTCTTATGTCTCTGTGTCAGCAGTGGGGTCCTCCTGGGTCTCCTGCCATAGCGTTTCATTTAATTTAAATGTCGACAGATAGTTCGCGTTGACACTGATGCTCCCTGAGCCTGCAGGACAGCTTGAATATCTTTGGAACTTGTTTGGGGCTGCTTATCCACCATCCGGACTATCCTGCAATGAAACCTTTCATCAATTTTTTTCTTCCGTCCACACCCAGGGAGATTAGCTACAGTGCCATGGGTCGCAAACTTCTTGATAATGTTGCGCACTGTGGACAAAGGCAAATCTAGATCTCTGGAGATGGACTTGAGCTTGTTAATATTTTTCCACAATTTTGGTTCTCAAGTCCTTAGACAGTTCTCTTCTGCTCTTTCTGTTCCACTTCTCTCCTTTTTATCTGCTTTCAGGTGTGATTTTTATATTGCCTATACCTCTTACTTGCCACAGGTGAGTTTAAAGGAGCATCACATGCTTGAAATAATCTTATTTTTCCACAATTTTTAAAAGGCACCAATAATTTTGTCCAGCCCATTTTTGGAGATTGGTGAGAAAATTATGTCAAATTTGCTTTTTTCCTCCTCATTTTTGGTTTAGTGCCAATATACACAAAGGGAATAGAAATGTGTATAGCAAAACATGTGTTACTGCAATCATTTTCTGTGAGAAATTTCAGGGGTACCAATATTTACGGCCATGACTGTACCTCATTTAAGGCCATGGCAGTTCAGTGAGGAAGATTAGTACCGCCAAAGGTGTCCTAGCACGCCTTAGACTTTAAGGTCTTTAGGCCTCAGGCAGCACCAAGCCTCCGGCACTAGAGGTCGGAAGCGTTTCACAATTAGTGACTTTATCGTAGGTAGAAGGAGACTGTGGTGGAGCCGAGAACGAAAGTATGTTATGTTTTTTCTTTTGGGGGGAGAGGGGGCAAACTACCTTAAGGGATCTCCTACCTCCAGGGGTTCCTAGCTAAATGGGGCAAACTTCCTACAGGGTGGTCTTACATAGAGAGGAAGAACTACATACAGGAGGGGCAAACTACATATATGGGGTCCTAGTGTGGTGACCCGGTACTGTTCAAATAATACGGCACAATTGAGTTCCAAATATAACATGGTTCTGTACAGTCCTAAAATCCCCTCAGGTAGAGTCCCTCAAGTCCACAGAGCTCTCCTGCAGCCCCCCAAGTCATTATATGGTATTGTCTTGTATATTATTATAAGTATGTACATCTATTAAATGTATTGTACAGTGAATGTAAGTAATATGTGAAGGTTGTTATTTACCGTGTATAGGACCTTCCTAAGGTCATGTGATATGTGATCACATGATACCCAGAGTTCCAGAGACACAGGTAACCACAGGCAACCAGCTACCAATGGGCTTCAGTCCAGCCCCCTGATATATAAAGGGCTGTAATCTCCACATTCTCCCTCTTGATCCCTGGACATTAACCCCTTAAGGACTGAGCCCTTTTTCACCTTAAGGACTCGGCCATTTTTTTGCAATTCTGACCACTGTCATTATAAACATTAATAACTCTGGAATGCTTTTACTTATCATTCTGATTCCGAGATTGTTTTTTCGTGACATATTCTACTTTAACATAGTGGTAAAATTTTGTGGTAAATTGCATCCTTTCTTGGTGAAAAATCCCCAAATTTGCTTGTAAGGAAAATGGATATTCCAAATAATTTTTTTTTAATTCACATATACAATATGTCTACTTTATGTTTGCATCATAAAATTGACGAGTTTTTACTTTTGGAAGACACCAGAGGGCTTCAAAGTTCAGCAGCAATTTTCCAATTTTTCACAAAATTTTGAAACTCACTATTTTTCAGGGACCAGTTCAGGTTTGAAGTGGATTTGAAGGGTCTTCATATTAGAAATACCCCATAAATTACCCCATTATAAAAACTGCACCCCCGAAAGTATTCAAAATGACATTCAGTCAGAGTTTTAACCCTTTAGGTGTTTCACAGGAATAGCAGCAAAGTGAAGGAGAAAATTCACAATCTTCATTTTTTACACTCGCATGTTCTTGTAGACCCAATTTTTGAATTTTTACAAGGGGTAAAAAGGAAAAAATGTTACTTGAATTGGAAACCCAATATCTCTCGAGTAAGCAGATACCTCATATGTCTATGTAAAGTGTTCGGCGGGCGCAGTAGAGGGCTCAGAAGGGAAGGAGCGACAAATGGTTTTTGGGGGGCATGTCACCTTTAGGAAGCCCCTATGGTGCCAGAACAGCAAAAAAAAAACACATGGCATACCATTTTGGAAACTAGACCCCTCGGGGAATATAACAAGGGGTAAAGTAAACCTTAATAACCCACAGGTGATTCACGACTTTTGCATATGTAAAAAAAGAAAAAAAAAAAAATTCCCTAAAATGCTTGGTTTCCCAAAAGTTTTACATTTT
This sequence comes from Hyla sarda, assembly GCF_029499605.1. NCBI lineage: Eukaryota > Metazoa > Chordata > Amphibia > Anura > Hylidae > Hyla > Hyla sarda. Next base: position 493,435,554 of record NC_079190.1, on the reverse strand, counting down.
TAAAAAGGGTAATAGCAGAAAATAACCCCCAAAATTTGAACCCCAATTTCTCCTGATTCAGAAAACACCCCATATGGGGGTGAAAAGTGCTCTGCTGGCGCACTACAGGTCTCAGAAGAGAAGGAGTCACATTTGGCTTTTTGAAAGCAAATTTTGCTCTGGGGGCATGTCGCATTTAGGAAGCCCCTATGGTGTCAGGACAGCAAAAAAAAAAAAATCACATGGCATACTATTTTGGAAACTAGACCCCTCGGGGAACGTAACAAGGGGTTAAGTGAACCTTAATACCCCACAGGTGTTTCACGACTGTTGCATATGTAAAAAAAAAAAAATAATTTTACCTAAAATGCTTCTTTTCCCAAACATTTAACATTTTTAAAAAGGGTAAAAGCAGAAAATACCCCCCAAAATTTGTAACACAATTTCTCCCGAGTACAGCGATACCCCATATGTGACCCTAAACTGTTGCCTTGAAATACGACAGGGCTCCAAAGTGAGAGCGCCATGCGCATTTGAGGCCTGAATTAGGGATTGCATAGGGGTGGACATAGGGTTATTCTACGCCAGTGATTCCCAACCAGGGTGCCTCCAGCTGTTGTAAAACTCCCAGCATGCCTGGACAGTCAGTGGCTGTCTGGTAATACTGGGAGTTGTTGTTTTGCAACAGCTGGAGGCTCCGTTTTGGAAACCGTGGTGTACCCGACGTTTTTCTTTTTTATTGGGGAGGGGAGGGGGGCTGTGTAGGGGTATGTGTATATGTAGTGTTTTTTTTACTTTTTATTTGATTTTTTGTTAGTGTAGTGTAGTGTTTTTAGGGTACAGTCGCACGGGCGGGGGCTCACAGTAGTTTCTCGCTGGCAGTTTGAGCTGCTGCAGAAAATTTGCCGCAGCTCAAACTGGCAGCCGGATACTTACTGTAAACCTCCGCCCATGTGAGTGTACCCTGTACATTCACATTGGGGGGGGGGGGGACATCGCGCTCTTGCAAAACTACAACTCCCAGCATGTACGGTCTATCAGTGCATGCTGGGAGTTGTAGTTTTGCAACAGCTGGAGGCACACTGGTTGTGAAACACCGAGTTTGGTAACAAACTCAGTGTTTTGCAACCAGTGTGCCTTCAGCTGTTGCAAAAGCTACAACCCCCAGCATGTATGGACAGCAGAAGGGCATGCTGGGTCTTGTAGTTATGCAACAGCTGGAGGCATACTACTTTGGCTGGGGATGCTGGGGATTGTAGTTATGCAACAGCTGGAGACACACTGGTTTGCTACTTAACTCAGTGTGCCTTCAGCTGTTGCAAAACTACAACTCTCAGCAGTCACCGACAGCCAACGGGCATGCTGAGAGTTGTAGTTACGCAACCAGCAGATGCACCACTACAACTCCCAGCATGCACTTTAGCTGTTTGTGCAAGCTGGGAGTTGTAGTTACACAACAGCTGAAGGTACACTTTTCCATAGAAAAAATGTGCCTCCAGCTGTTGCAAAACTATAAGTCCCAGCATGCCCTTTTTGCATGCTGGAAGCTGTTGCTAAGTAACAGCAGGAGGCTGTCACTCACCACCAACGATCCACGCCACATCAGGTCAGTCCCTCGTCGTCGCCGCCGCTCCTGGGGCCCCGATCCCAACATTGACGCCGGGGATCGGGGTCCCCAGCTCCCGGGGTGCACGTCCCGCACCCGTTCACGTCCTCCGGAAGAGGGGCGGAGCGGGTTGCAGGAGTGACACCCGCAGCAGGCACCCTGATTGGTTTCCCGGCCGACGAATCAGGGCGATCGTGAGGTGGCACCAGTGCCACCTCACCCCTGCAGGCTATGGCTGTTCGAGGCCGTCAGAGACGGCCCCGGACAGCCTGTAATTTCGGGTCAACGGGTCACTGGAGACCCGATTGACCTGGAATCTGCCGCAGATCGCTGGACGGAATTGTCCAGCGATTTGCGGCCATCACCGACATGGGGGGTCATCATGACCCCCCTGGGCGATATGCTACGATGCCTGCTGAACGATTTCAGCAGGCATCGGGCACCGGCTCCCCTCCAGCTAGCGGCGGGGGGCCGGGATTTGACAGGACGTACTCAAACGTCCTGAGTCCTTAAGGAATCGGAAAAGGGGCTGTTTGAGTACGTCCTGCGTCCTTAAGGGGTTAAAGCAAGCACAAGTCGTGTACAAGTCAAGTCCAGCATGTCTAGGCCAAAGCCTAAAAGTCTGCAGCCACATCAAATCTGTGAGTACAAGTCAAGTCTCTACAGTCCCTAACAAGTGATAACAGTAGTACAGTGGCCTGCACCATTATTATTACCACTGCAAGTCCAAGCAAGCCTGAGAGGTTCCCTATGTTCCGTTCACCTCTGTGGAAGTTGGCTATTTGTAAAGACTGTTTTCTGCCTTCTTCAGTAAAGTTCCAGTTGCATCAAAACCTGCTTTGGACTCTGATTTACTATATGCCATTTGGGTTGGTTGTCGGTGGTACCCTACACCATACAACCACATCCTGGCGTCACGAACACTAGGGGTTAACAACATCTTGCCCCAGGGGTTAACAACTTTCGGCCCCGCTACCTACACTGCTACACCCCATGGTCCCACTATAACACCAGTGGCTCACCACAAACTTTGGCGTCCATGAACAGGATATGGGTGTGTGTCTTTAACTATTCAACCACCAGGCCACCCGCAACGAGAAACGGGTGTATACAATTACTGCAAAAGCCACTAGTCCTCCCCCAATTCAGAAATGTGCTTAGAGAATTGTCCAGAATAGTCGCAAACTGTGACCAAAATTGCGCCCAAAAGTGTCTGTGAAAATTGTGCTTTGCTGGGGTGCTGAAAAAAGTAAAGTGGGAGGTGAAGAATACTGTATTGCTGCCATGTGTATTGCTGCCATGCTACGTGCTCCATTACAAAAATGTCCCGCCCTGGGCGTGAACATCACGTAGCCATCTCTATGCCAAAGTGGAACTGTTTGTATTTGCTTGTTGTTGCCGAGGGACCGGAATTCAGCGCTGACCGATGACCTCCTTCCAGCCGGCCACCATTTGACAAAGCCTCATATAAAAGAGACACAGCGGCCAGCGCTCTTCAGTCCGGAGATGGCAGAGAGGAGTATAGAGATGGCGGAGCACACCGGAGCACATGGAGATAGCACCAAGATGGCGCTGGCGGATCGGAAAGTTGCCACGGCCGCAGCACAATTGTTTCAAGATTTGGCTGACCATTTGCAGCAGTTGTCCCTTGGGGCCAAGGAGGCCTGCAACCTGCCCCCGCTCCCAGAGGACGACGAATGGCCAGCCACCCCCAGAGGGGATCATCACAGTCTTCAGGAGCATCACCAGTGAGGCTGTCCCCTCACCATAGGACCTTGGGATCTTGGCAGAAATCGCAATGGAAGAGGCAGAAGATAGTAACCCGGCCGAGGCCGCATTTTCTACACCCTCTACTACTTCCAGCCCAGACAGAGAACCCCAGGACCAGAACCCTACTGAAGTTATTGCACGCCAGCAGTCACCCCTTTTGCCCAAATGGGTGTTCGGCAATTAGCCAGCACTAATCCAATATATGAGGGACCACATCCTTCCCCTGCCAGGGAAGCCACATCCTAAAATTCCTACAGGTCAGGCCGAAAGGGCCCGCAGAGATGCTGAAGTTGCAGCTTTAGTAGAGGAATTGAGGGCACAACATAGAGAGGAGAATGGGCCCAAGTTTCTTCAAACATCCAGGTCTTCATCCTCCTTTACAGAAAATGTGCCCAGGCCTACTCCCCCTCCAGAGCTGTGGGCACCAACTGATGTGCCTGGGCCTACTCCAGTCACAGAGGTGTGGCCTGATCAGCGGGCACCAACTGATGTGCCTGGGCCTACTCCAGTCACAGAGGTGAGGCCTGATCCAGAGGCACCAACAAATGTGCCTCGGCCTACTCAGAATGTCAAAGAGGTTTGGCCGGACCAACAGGCACCTACAATTTCCCCAGTGACACAAGTTACTGCTCTGAGCGTAGTGGTCACTGTCAGTCCTACCATTGCTCAGTCAAGATTGACCCATGTAGCGTGGAACACACATGTTAACCCCATGGAAGGGGTCCAGTCTCGCGCTCCTAGATTTATGTCTCAACATAGGAAGCATACAGATAGGCGAAACTGGGAGAGAAGATTTCCAGAGAGAAAGAAATCTGTTTCAGTAAGACACCAAAATTGGTTGTGAGACTAACTGTTTGTTGTGCAGTACCACTTTGTTGTTTTTTAGGTTTACATCAACAGTTTAAGACAGGTGCCTGACAAGACCCTGTCAAGAAAGAAAAGTTCTTACCCTTGTAAAGTAACATGTTTTGTAAGTTTTACGCTCGGCTTCGGCCGAGAGACTCCTTGCTCTATAAGATTCTATTAAGTCTTGTGCCCGTCTACGGCCGTGATTCTAAACATACTCAATAATGTTTTGGGACTACTGAGCTATATGTGAACTTTAATGTATAAGTGGTAAAAGTAATATATTTTGTGCACTATTTTGCACTCTAGGATATCAGGTAGATCTGACATGACCATATCAGTCCAATCAAATTTAAAGATGGCCCTGGCAGTATTGGTAGTGTAAGTATCAGTGGCAGATCCAGGAGGGGGGGGGCCGCAACGGGGCAATTGTCCCCCCGAGATAAATTTACCCCATCACTATTAAGGACATCCCTATGACCAATTAACTCACTGCGGCCCTGCATTAACTTTAAAAATGCAGGGGCCACCGGGAGATAGCGCACGCCGGGACGTCATTGACATCCCGTGCGTGTGCCCATAGGAACGGAGGCGCGGAGCATCAAGCAGGAGGAAGCCCGCTGGCCAGCATGGTAAGCTGCCAGCAGCACGTCATCTTCAGTGCTCCGACCACTGCTCCTCCAGTCCCGGGACCTACTGCTATGGCCTATAAGCCAGGAGGAGCAGTGGTCGGAGCACTGAAGCAGGGCAATACATAGACATACAGCCTCCAGCCATACACTGTATATGGTTGTAGGCTGTATGTCTGTGGGGGAATATACTGCCAACCTAAGGTGGGGGAACTATACTGCCAACCTAAGGTGAGGGAACTATACTGCCCACCTAAGGTGGGATCTATACTGCCAACCTAAGGTGAGGGAACTATACTGCCCACCTAAGGTGGGGGAACTATACTGCCAACCTAAGGTGGGGCAACTATACTGCCTACCTAATGTGGGGGAACTATACTGCTTACCTAATGTGGGGGAACTATACTGCCAACCTAATGTGGGGGAACTATACTGCCAACCTAAGGTGGGGGAACTATACTGCCAACTTAATGTGGGGAATATACTTCCAAGCTAATGTGGGGGAACTATACTGCCAAACCTAATGTGGGGGGAATCAACTGCCAAACTAATGTGGGGGAACTATACTGCCAAACTAATGTGGGGGGGGAACTGTGCTGCCAACTTAATATGGGGGGGAACTATGCTGCGTACTTAAAGGGGTAGTCCACTGTCCCAGCGTTCTGAACATTTTCAGCAGGCCAGGGGCGGGTGAGGCAGGGGAAGGGGGTGGCAACAGCTGGAGGCACAAAATGGGTTGGGTCACCGGCGGATCCACAGATGTTTCTGGCACGGAAATTCCATTTTCTATGTCTGCACAGAATGCATGGCTGTCTATGAGACGAAGCATTCCTGTGCAGTCCTAGTGCCAGCATATTATGTCGGTGTCCTGCTGTTTGCGGAATATCTGCACGGAGATTCTCCATGTGGACATTCTGTCTGTGAACTTAGCCTTATAGTATATGTGGGTGCTATTACTTATATTCAGCATTGAGAAGATCACTGTTTATCTGTGTGCGGTGACTATTACTGTATAGAGAACAAGGTTACAATATAAGGTTAGGGCTACATGGCAAAAATGGGTCGCACAGTCATAGAGCGCCATGTTGTGCTGAATCTCATCTAATGTAAGTAAATGTGGTAAATGTGGTCACACATAGAGGAATCCAGCACAAATCAGTTCTTGCTCTTTAGGGGGTTTATTAAACCCTTAAAACAGCATCATAAAATGTACGGCTTTCTGTGACCCTGTGGTTTCCTCTGACCATACATTTTATGATGCCGTTTTGTGCTGGATTTCTCTACGTGTCCTTACAAGTTGCTGTTGCTCCACAGCTGTCCGTGCGCTTCGCTCTTGCAAAGGGGGGAGCTGAGCTGATCTATATATGGGGTCACGTGGTGACCCCCAAATTACCACAGCCACAAATTCATCCTGGATGGAATTATTACGTTTCTCATGTTGTAGTCACAGCCATTTGTGGTTTGCAGCACAGTCTCATTTACTCGCATTAGCCGAGATGCAGCACATTTCAGGGGGCGCAACATAGTGATCTTTGGTCACGCAATCTGGGGGCCCCCATTTTTTATTTTTGCCCAGGGCCACACTTAGTCTAAAACCGGCCCTGCCCCTGATATATAAAGGGCTGTAGTCTCCACATTCTCTCTTTTAGTTCCTGCTATTCCTGGACATTAAAGCAGCACAAGTCCTGTACAAGTCAAGTCCAGCATGTCTAGACCAAAGCCTAAAAGTCTGCAGCCACATCAAATCTGTGAGTCCAAGTCAAGTCTCTACTGTCCCTCCCAAAATCATAACAGTAGTACAGTGGCCTGCACCAATATTATTGCAACTACAAGTCCAAGCAAGACTGAGAGGTTCCCTGTGTCCCGGTCACCTCTGTGGAAGTTGGCTAGTTGTAAAGACTGTTTTCTGCCTTCTTCAGTAAAGTTCCAGTTGCATAAAAACCTGCTTTGGACTCCGATTTACTATATGCCATTTTGGGCTGGTTGTCAGCGGTACCCTACATCTTACAACCACATCCTGGCGTCACGAACACTAGGGGTTAACAACATCTTGCCACAGGGGTTAACACCATCTGGCCCCACTACCTACACCGCTACACCCCGTGGTCCTGCTTTAACACCGGGGGCTTACTACACTAGCAAAAGCGGGCAAACTACCTACAGGGGGGTCTTAAATAGAGGGTAAAAAACTAAATACAAAGGGGGCCCAACTGCATACAGGGGTCCAACCTACAAAAGGTAAACTACTTTATGGAGAGAGCAATATACTGGGGAAACTACCTAAAGGGGACACCAGCATAATAAGGGAATCTACCTATTGGTGGTGCCAGCTTACTAGGGGAGCAATCTATCTATCTTTCTAATGGAGCAATCTATCCATCCAATGGGGGGGACCCAACTACCCCCCCGCCCCTTACCAACCTACCCCTCCCCACCAACCCATTTTCCTATCCACTTTACTGTGCATGATAATAAACAACAGAACTTTTACTGTTTGGGACCCTATAGGTGGGGAAAAGGGAAAGAGGGTGCATGATAAATGTTCTGCAGACATGAGTTTTTGCCAGATAAAATCGTCATGACGGTCTTGGCCAGACGGAGAAGAAAAGGAAAGTGAATGTCACCTGTGAGTCACTGGATATAACAGCATAGTAATATATATAATCTATATATATATATATATATATATATATATATATTGTGCGTTCATTTCCATTTTCTATCTTTTGTAGAAAATTATTTGGCAAGGGTGCCCCGAGGTAACATTTTCTTCCTGAGAGGTGCCCCAAAGTGCAAAAGGTTGGAAAACACTACTACAACCAGTAGCTTAGGGATAGCTGACCATAAGATCAGCCTCATAGACTTTACTTGTAGTCCAGAACCATAAAGACACAAAGGTCTGCATAGGAGCTGCATACACAAAGCGACAGTTTATTTTTAATGATAATTATTTGCAAAAGTTAACAAATTGCTTTTATTTTAAGATGCATTCGAGCAATAAAACAGAACTGGTTGGGAAAATTGTTATGTAATACCCACATGCAGACACACGGGGGCAGGCTTGGACCTAGATACAGGCATTAAGGTGGAGATGAATAGTGTGTGGCGGTTTATTGCTGTCTGCTTCACCCCCCCCCCCCCCCCCCCCCCATTTATAATCACTCCTGAAGAGACGACCCCTTTCATACAGGGATGTGACATATTGGTCATGACTGCAGCTAATCAGGTCTAAGCTGATCTACATGAGACACATGACAGCAGCCATCTGCTACCACAGATACATGCATATTGTATGATATACCGCTCTGTACCCAGGATGGGCTTTGTCGCCTCCTCCGCCATTAGGGAGGCTGCGCCCATCATACAGTATGGCGTGTGCTCAGCCTTATTTAATAGGATAATGGGAAAGCCGGGTGCATATACTTACATGTTTGGACTACATGAGGGAATCTGCCTAAAGCACCATTAAAGCCTTAGACTTCAGACTGTTAAAGTGCGGTATATAAAAATACGTGGTGGTATCATTTACATATATTTATATAGGCTGTCTGATGGTGCCCTGTGTAATGGGCACTGCCTCATACTGTCACTATGCTTAAAGTGCACAAATAGTGCTACAGAGTGACTAAATAATGACATCAAAGAGTATGCAAATAACACCGCCATACTGAGCCCTAATAAAAGTATATTAAAAAAATGCTACTATAGTTATTGTGTACATGATATAGTGATATAATGTTGGTAAATAAAACCACCCAACTAGTCCAAATACCACCACATGCTGCTCAAATAATACCATGATATATTGTCTACATTATACCATGAAACACTGCCCAAATAATACCCATTACTGCACATATAATACCACTACTCACTGCCTAAATAATACCACCGCAAATTGCCCAAATAATGTGACCTCACACTATAAAATAATACAACCACTCGCTGCACATATAATACCACCACACAATGCCTAATAAATACCACATCACACTGTTCAAATAATACCACATCACACTGACCAAATAATACCACATCACACTGCTCAAATAATAAAACATCACACTGCCCAAATAATACCACATCACACTGATCAAATAATACCACATCACACTGCTCAAATAATACCACTTCACACTGCTCAAATAATACCACCACACACTGCTCAAATAATACCACCACACACTGATCAAATAATACCACATGACACTGCCCAAATAATAAAACATCACACTGATCAAATAATACCACATCACACTGCTCGAATAATAACACATCATACTGACCAAATAATATCACATCACACTGATCAAATAATACCACACCACACTGCTCAAATAGTAACACATCATACTGCTCAAATAATACCACTTCACACTGCTCAAATAATACCACATCACACTGCTTAAATAATACCACATCACACTGCTCAAATAATAAGACATCACACTGTCCAAACAATACCACATCACACTGCTCAAATAATACCACATCACACTGCTCAAATAATACCACATCACACTGCTCAAATAATAAAACATCATACTGGCCAAATAATACCACATCACACTGCTCAAATACCACATCATCCTGACCAAATAATACCACATCACACTGCTCAAATAATACCACATCACACTGCCCAAATAACACATCACACTGCTCAAATAATACCACATCACACTGCTCAAATAATAAAACATCATACTGGCCAAATAATACCACATCACACTGCTCAAATACCACATCATCCTGACCAAATAATACCACATCACACTGCTGAAATAATACCACATCACACTGCCCAAATAACACATCACACTGCTCAAATAATACCACATCACACTGCTCAAATAATAAAACATCACACTGTCCAAACAATACCACATCACACTGCTCAAATAATACCACATCACACTGCTCAAATAATACCACATCACACTGCTCAAATAATAAAACATCACACTGCCCAAATAATACCACATCACACTGCTCAAATACCACATCATCCTGACCAAATAATACCACATCACACTGCTCAAATGATACCACATCAGACTGACCAAATAATACCACATCACACTGCCCAAATAATACCACATCACACTGCTCAAATAATACCACATCATACTGCTCAAATAATACCACATCACACTGCTCAAATAATACCACATCACACTGCTCAAATAATACCACTTCACACTGCTCAAATAATACCACATCACACTGCTCAAATAATAAAACATCACACTGCTCAAATAATACCACATCACACTGCTCAAATAATAAAACATCACACTGCCCAAATAATACCACATCACACTGCTCAAATAATAAAACATCACACTGTCCAAACAATACCACATCACACTGCTCAAATAATACCACATCACACTGCTCAAATAATACCACATCACACTGCTCAAATAATAAAACATCATACTGGCCAAATAATACCACATCACACTGCTCAAATACCACATCATCCTTACCAAATAATACCACATCACACTGCTCAAATAATACCACATCACACTGCCCAAATAACACATCACACTGCTCAAATAATAAAACATCACACTGCCCAAATAATACCACATCACACTGCTCAAATACCACATCACCCTGACCAAATAATACCACATCACACTGCTCAAATGATACCACATCAGACTGACCAAATAATACCACATCACACTGCCCAAATAATACCACATCACACTGCTCAAATAATACCACATCACACTGCTCAAATAATAAAACATCACACTGCCCAAATAATACCACATCACACTGCTCAAATAATAAAACATCACACTGCCCAAATAATACCACATCACACTGCTCAAATAATAAAACATCACACTGTCCGAATAATACCACATCACACTGCTCAAATGATACCACATCACACTGCCCAAATAATACCACATCACACTGCCCAAATAATACCACATCACACTGCCCAAATAATACATCACACTGATCAAATAATACCACATCACACTGCTCAAATAATAAAACATCACACTGCCAAAATAATACCATATCACACTGCTCAAATAATAACACATCATACTGGCCATATAATACCACATCACACTGCTCAAATAATAAAACATCACACTGTCCAAACAATACCACATCACACTGCTCAAATAATACCACATCACACTGCTCAAATAATACCACATCACACTGCTCAAATAATACCACATCACACTGCTCAAATAATACCACATCACACTGCTAAAATAATAACACATCATACTGGCCAAATAATACCACATCACACTGCTCAAATAATAACACATCCTACTGGCCAAATAATACCACATCAAACTGCTCAAATAATAAAACATCACACTGCCCAAATAATACCACATCACACTGCCCAAATAATACCACATCACACTGCCCAAATAATACCACATCACACTGCCCAAATAATACATCACACTGATCAAATAATACCACATTACACTGCTCAAATAATACCACATCATACTGCTCAAATAATAAAACATCACACTGCCCAAATAATACCACATCACACTGCTCAAATAATACCACATCACACTGCCCAAATAATACCACATCACACTGATCAAATAATACCACATCACACTGCTCAAATAATAACACATCACACTGCTCAAATAATAACACATCACACTGCTCAAATAATAACACATCATACTGGCCAAATAATACCACATAACACTGCTCAAATAATAAAACATCACACTGTCCAAACAATGCCACATCACACTGCCCAAATAATACCACATCACACTGCTCAAATAATACCACATCACACTGCTCAAATAATAACACATCATACTGGCCAAATAATACCACATCAAACTGCTCAAATAATAAAACATCACACTGCCCAAATAATACCACATCACACTGCCCAAATAATACATCACACTGATCAAATAATACCACATCACACTGCTCAAATAATACCACATCACACTGCTCAAATAATAAAACATCACACTGCCCAAATAATACCACATCACACTGCTCAAATAATACCACATCACACTGCTCAAATAATAACACATCATACTGGCCAAATAATACCACATCACACTGCTCAAATAATAAAACATCACACTGTCCAAACAATGCCACATCACACTGCCCAAATAATACCACATCACACTGCTCAAATAATACCACATCACACTGCTCAAATAATAAAACATCACACTGCTCAAATAATAAAACATCACACTGACCAAATACCACATCACACTGCTCAAATAATACCACATCACACTGCTCAAATAATACCACATCACACTGCTCAAATAATACCACATCACACTGCTCAAATAATAAAACATCACACTTCCCAAATAATACCACATCACACTGCTCAAATAATAAAACATCACACTGTCCGAATAATACCACATCACACTGCTCAAATGATACCACATCACACTGCCCAAATAATACCACATCACACTGCCCAAATAATACCACATCACACTGCCCAAATAATACATCACACTGATCAAATAATACCACATCACACTGCCCAAATAATACATCACACTGATCAAATAATACCACATCACACTGCTCAAATAATACCACATCACACTGCTCAAATAATAACACATCATACTGGCCAAATAATACCACATCAAACTGCTCAAATAATAAAACATCACTGTCACGATTCGGCTGGCAGGAGGTGGATCCTCTGTGCCAGAGAGGGATTGGCGTGGACCGTGCTAGTGGACCGGTTCTAAGTTGCTACTGGTATTCACCAGAGCCCGCCGCAAAGCGGGATGGTCTTGCAGCGGCGGTAGCAACCAGGTCGTATCCACTAGCAACGGCTCAACCTCTCTGACTGCTGAAGATAGGCACGGTACAAGGGAGTAGACAAGAGCAAGGTCGGACGTAGCAGAAGGTCGGGGCAGGCAGCAAGGATCGTAGTCAGGGGCAACGGCAGGAGGTCTGGAACACAGGCTAGGAACACACAAGGAAACGCTTTCACTGGCACAATGGCAACAAGATCCGGCGAGGGAGTGCAGGGGAAGTGAGGTATAAATAGGGAGTGCACAGGTGAACACACTGATTGAGCCAACTGCGCCAATCAGCGGCGCAGTGGCCCTTTAAATCGCAGAGACCCGGCGCGCGCGCGCCCTAGGGAGCGGGGCCGCGCGCGCCGGGACAGGACCGACGGAGAGCGAGTCAGGTACGGGAGCCGGGGTGCGCATCGCGAGCGGGCGCCACCCGCATCGCGAATCGCATCCCGGCTGGGAGAGGTATCGCAGCGCACCCGGTCAGCAGGTCTGACCGGGGCGCTGCAGTTGCGAGGATGTTGCGAGCGCTCCGGGGAGGAGCGGGGACCCGGAGCGCTGGGCGTAACAGTACCCCCCCCCCCCTTGGGTCTCCCCCTCTTCTTGGAGCCTGAGAACCTGAGGACCAGACTTTTGTCTAGGATGTTGTCCTCAGGTTCCCAGGATCTCTCTTCAGGACCACAGCCCTCCCAATCAACCAAAAAATATTTTTTCCTCTGACCGTCTTGGAGGCCAGTATCTCCTTCACGGAGAAGATGTCAGAAGAGCCGGAAACAGGAGTGGGAGAAACAAGTTTGGGAGAGAAACGGTTGATGATGAGAGGTTTAAGGAGAGAGACATGGAAGGCATTGGGAATACGAAGAGAAGGAGGAAGAAGGAGTTTGTAAGAGACAGGATTAATCTGGCACAAGACTTTGAAAGGACCAAGATAGCGTGGTCCCAGTTTGTAACTGGGGACACGAAAGCGGACATATTTAGCGGAGAGCCATACCTTGTCTCCGGGAGCAAAAATGGGGGGAGTTCTTCTTTTCTTATCGGCAAACCTTTTCATGCGAGATGAAGCCTGTAAAAGAGAATTTTGGGTCTCTTTCCATATGGTGGAAAGATCACGAGTCACTTCATCCACAGCGGGCAAACCAGAGGGCAAGGAAGTAGGGAGGGGGGGAAGAGGGTGACGGCCGTACACCACGAAAAATGGGGATTTAGCAGAAGATTCAGAGACTCTGAAGTTGTATGAGAATTCAGCCCATGGTAGAAGATCTGCCCAGTCATCCTGGCGGGAGGAAACAAAATGCCGTAAATAGTCACCCAGGACCTGGTTAATTCTTTCTACTTGCCCATTGGATTGAGGATGATAAGCAGAAGAGAAGTTTAATTTAATCTTGAGTTGTTTACAGAGAGCCCTCCAGAATTTTGACACAAATTGGACGCCTCTATCCGAGACGATCTGCGTGGGCAAACCGTGAAGACGAAAAATGTGTACAAAAAATTGTTTTGCCAACTGAGGCGCTGAAGGAAGACCAGGAAGAGGAATAAAATGTGCCATCTTGGAAAATCAATCAACGACCACCCAAACAACAGTGTTGCCACGGGATGGGGGTAGGTCTGTAATAAAGTCCATACCAATCAGAGACCAAGGCTGTTCGGGACAGGCAGAGGATGAAGGAGACCAGCAGGCTTCTGGCGAGGAGTCTTATCCCGGGCACAGACAGTGCAGGCCCGCACAAAATCAACAACATCCATCTCCAGAGTCGGCCACCAATAGAAGCGAGAGATGAGTTGCAAGGACTTTTTGATGCCCGCATGGCCTGCGAGGTGGGAGGAGTGACCCCATTTGAGAATCCCGAGATGTTGGCGTGGAGAAACGAAGGTCTTCCCTGGAGGAGTTTGCCTGATGGAGGCTGGAGAAGTGGAGATCAGACAGTCAGGAGGAATGATGTGTTGCGGAGAGACCTCTACTTCCGAGGCATCCGAGGAACGAGAGAGAGCATCGGCCCTAATGTTCTTGTCGGCAGGGCGAAAATGAATTTCAAAGTTAAAACGGGCAAAAAACAATGACCACCTGGCCTGGCGAGGGTTCAGCCGTTGGGCAGACTGGAGATAGGAGAGATTCTTGTGATCGGTGTAAATGATAACTGGAAATTTTGATCCCTCCAGCAGATGCCTCCATTCCTCAAGTGCCAATTTAATGGCCAGTAGTTCTCGATCCCCGATGGAGTAGTTTCTCTCCGCCGGAGAGAAGGTCCTAGAAAAAAAACCACAAGTAACAGCATGCCCGGAAGAATTTTTTTGTAGAAGGACCGCTCCAGCTCCCACTGAGGAGGCATTAACCTCCAATAGGAAGGGTTTAGATGGGTCAAGTCTGGAGAGCACGGGAGCAGAAGAAAAGGCAGACTTGAGCCGTTTAAATGCGTCTTCCGCTTGGGGAGACCAGGACTTGGGATTGGCATTCTTCTTGGTTAAAGCCACGATAGGAGCCACAATAGTGGAAAAGTGTGGAATAAATTGTCTGTAATAATTGGCGAACCCCAAAAAACGTTGGATAGCACGGAGTCCGGAGGGGCGTGGCCAATCTAAGACGGCAGAGAGTTTATCCGGGTCCATTTGTAATCCCTGGCCAGAGACCAAGTATCCTAGGAAAGGAAGAGATTGACATTCAAACAGACATTTCTCCATTTTGGCATAAAGTTGATTGTCTCGAAGTCTCTGAAGAACCATGCGGACATGCTGGCGGTGTTCTTCTAAGTTGGCAGAAAAAATCTGAATATCGTCCAGATACACAACAACACAGGAATATAAGAGATCACGAAAAATGTCATTAACAAAGTCTTGGAAGACGGCAGGGGCGTTGCACAGGCCAAAGGGCATGACCAGATACTCAAAGTGTCCATCTCTGGTGTTAAATGCAGTTTTCCATTCGTCCCCCTCCCTGATGCGGATGAGATTATAAGCACCTCTTAAGTCCAGTTTGGTAAAGATGTGGGCACCTTGAAGGCGATCAAAGAGTTCTGAGATAAGAGGTAGGGGGTAGCGGTTCTTTACCGTGATTTTATTAAGTCCGCGGTAATCAATGCAAGGACGTAGGGAGCCATCTTTTTTGGACACAAAAAAAAATCCAGCTCCGGCAGGAGAGGAGGATTTGCGGATAAACCCCTTTTTTAAATTTTCCTGGATGTATTCAGACATAGCAAGAGTCTCTGGAGCGGACAGAGGATAAATTCTGCCCCGGGGTGGAGTAGTGCCCGGGAGGAGATCAATAGGACAGTCATAAGGCCTGTGAGGGGGTAAAGTCTCAGCTTGCTTTTTGCAAAACACGTCAGCATAGTCCATATAAGCCTTAGGGAGACCGGTTACAGGGGGAACCACAGGGTCACGGCAGGGAGTACTGGGAACCGGTTTAAGACAGTCCTTGAAACAAGAAGTACCCCAGCTCTTGATCTCTCCTGTGGACCAATCAAGGGTTGGGGAATGGCGTTGAAGCCACGGTAATCCAAGGAGAATTTCGGAAGTGCAATTGGAGAGGACCAAAAACTCAATTTTTTCGTGATGAGGTCCGATGCACATTAGGAGGGGTTCCGTGCGGTAACGCACGGTACAGTCCAATCTTTCATTGTTAACACAATTGATGTAGAGGGGTCTGGCGAGACTGGTCACCGGGATGTTGAACCTGTTGATGAGAGAGGCCAAAATAAAATTTCCTGCAGATCCGGAATCCAAGAAGGCCATAGTAGAGAAGGAGAAGGTAGAGGCAGATATCCGCACAGGCACAGTAAGGCGTGGAGAAGCAGAGTTGACATCAAGAACTGTCTCACCTTTGTGCGGAGTCAGCGTACGTCTCTCCAGGCGGGGAGGACGGATAGGACAATCCTTCAGGAAGTGTTCGGTACCGGCACAGTACAGGCAAAGATTCTCCATGCGGCGTCGTGTCCTCTCTTGAGGTGTCAAGCGAGACCGGTCAACTTGCATAGCCTCCACGGCGGGAGGCACAGGAACGGATTGCAGAGGACCAGACGAGAGAGGAGCCGGGGAGAAAAAACGCCTCGTGCGAACAAAGTCCATATCCTGGCGGAGCTCCTGACGCCTTTCGGAAAAACGCATGTCAATGCGAGTGGCTAGATGAATAAGTTCATGCAGGTTAGCAGGAATTTCTCGTGCGGCCAGAACATCTTTAATGTTGCTGGATAGGCCTTTTTTAAAGGTCGCGCAGAGGGCCTCATTATTCCAGGATAATTCGGAAGCAAGAGTACGGAATTGGATGGCGTACTCGCCAACGGAAGAATTACCCTGGACCAGGTTCAGCAGGGCAGTCTCAGCAGAAGAGGCTCGGGCAGGTTCCTCTAAGACACTTCGAATTTCCGAGAAGAAGGAGTGTACAGAGGCAGTGACGGGGTCATTGCGGTCCCAGAGCGGTGTGGCCCATGACAGAGCTTTCCCAGACAGAAGGCTGACTACGAAAGCCACCTTAGACCTTTCAGTAGGAAACTGGTCCGACATCATCTCCAAGTGCAGGGAACATTGTGAAAGAAAGCCACGGCAAAACTTAGAGTCCCCATCAAATTTATCCGGCAAGGATAGTCGTAGGCCGGACGCAGCCACTCGCTGCGGAGGAGGTGCAGGAGCTGGCGGAGGAGATGATTGCTGAAGCTGTGGTAGTAGCTGCTGTAGCATCACGGTCAGTTGAGACAGCTGGTGGCCTTGTTGCGCTATCTGTTGCGACTGCTGGGCGACCACCGTGGTGAGGTCGGCGACAACTGGCAGTGGAACTTCAGCGGGATCCATGGCCGGATCTACTGTCACGATTCGGCTGGCAGGAGGTGGATCCTCTGTGCCAGAGAGGGATTGGCGTGGACCGTGCTAGTGGACCGGTTCTAAGTTGCTACTGGTATTCACCAGAGCCCGCCGCAAAGCGGGATGGTCTTGCAGCGGCGGTAGCAACCAGGTCGTATCCACTAGCAATGGCTCAACCTCTCTGACTGCTGAAGATAGGCGCGGTACAAGGGAGTAGACAAGACCAAGGTCGGACGTAGCAGAAGGTCGGGGCAGGCAGCAAGGATCGTAGTCAGGGGCAACGGCAGGAGGTCTGGAACACAGGCTAGGAACACACAAGGAAACGCTTTCACTGGCACAATGGCAACAAGATCCGGCGAGGGAGTGCAGGGGAAGTGAGGTATAAATAGGGAGTGCACAGGTGAACACACTGATTGAGCCAACTGCGCCAATCAGCGGCGCAGTGGCCCTTTAAATCGCAGAGACCCGGCGCACGCGCGCCCTAAGGAGCGGGGCCGCGCGCGCCGGGACAGGACCGACGGAGAGCGAGTCAGGTACGGGAGCCGGGGTGCGCATCGCGAGCGGGCGCCACCCGCATCGCGAATCGCATCCCGGCTGGGAGAGGTATCGCAGCGCACCCGGTCAGCAGGTCTGACCGGGGCGCTGCAGTTGCGAGGATGTTGCGAGCGCTCCGGGGAGGAGCGGGGACCCGGACCGCTCGGCGTAACAATCACACTGTCCAAACAATGCCACATCACACTGCCCAAATAATACCACATCACACTGCTCAAATAATACCACATCACACTGCTCAAATAATACCACCACACACTGCTCAAATAATACCACTTCACACTGCTCAAATAATACCACATCACACTGCTCAAATAATAAAACATCACACTGCCCAAATAATACCACATCACACTGCTCAAATAATAAAACATCACACTGCCCAAATAATACCACATCACACTGCTCAAATAATAAAACATCCCACTGTCCGAATAATACCACATCACACTGCTCAAATGATACCACATCACACTGCCCAAATAATACCACATCACACTGCCCAAATAATACCACATCACACTGCCCAAATAATACATCACACTGATCAAATAATACCACATCACACTGCCCAAATAATACATCACACTGATCAAATAATACCACATCACACTGCTCAAATAATACCACATCACACTGCTCAAATAATAACACATCATACTGGCCAAATAATACCACATCAAACTGCTCAAATAATAAAACATCACACTGCCCAAATAATACCACATCACACTGCCCAAATAATACATCACACTGATCAAATAATACCACATCACACTGCTAAAATAATACCACATCACACTGCTCAAATAATAAAACATCACACTGCCCAAATAATACCACATCACACTGCTCAAATAATACCACATCACACTGCTCAAATAATAACACATCATACTGGCCAAATAATACCACATCACACTGCTCAAATAATAAAACATCACACTGTCCAAACAATGCCACATCACACTACCCAAATAATACCACATCACACTGCTCAAATAATACCACATCACACTGCTCAAATAATACCACCACACACTGCTCAAATAATAAAACATCACACTGACCAAATACCACATCACACTGCTCAAATAATACCACATCACACTGCTCAAATAATACCACATCACACTGCTCAAATAATACCACATCACACTGCTCAAATAATAACACATCATACTGACCAAATAATAAAACATCACACTGCTCAAATAATAAAACATCACACTGCTCAAATAATACCACATCACACTGCCCAAATACCACATCATCCTGACCAAATGATGCCACATCACACTGACCAAATAATACTACATCGCACGGCCCAAATAATACCACATCACACTGCCCAAATAATACCACATCACACTGTCCAAATAAAACCACATCACATTGTCAAAATAATATCACCTCACACAGTACCAATAATACCACCACACACTATTTAAATAATACAGTTTACTGCCCAAATAATACCACTCAATTTCTAAATAATACCACCTCACCCTGCCCAAATCTTATCACCCTGCTGTCAAGTTAATATCACCACACACTGTTTAAATAATATCACCATACATTGTTCAAATACTACTGCCAATCACTGTCTAATTAATATCACTAAACACTGTTCAAATAATACCACCTGACACCGCCCAAATATCACCACACGGTACCCAAAAAATATCACCTCACAGTGTTCAAATACCATGCTACACTGTCTAAATATTGAAACCCCTTACTGCCCAAATAATATCACACCTCACTGAACAAATAATACCACCGTACAATGGGCAAATATTTTCACCACACACTATACAAAAAATACCACTACATAATGCCCAAATTCTGGGAATTGTAGTTTTTGAACATCTGGAGGTCCGCAGTTTGGAGACCACTGTTTTAGAACATGCAGATTTTGAGGACAAGAATGCAAGCGTTATGCCCAGATTAACCACTAGAGGGCACTATGTTCATAAAGGGACAAAAAGTTTTTGTTTTTTTTTTGTTTTTTTTTAACTCTTATAATAAAAAAATATCAGAATTAAAGGTGTAATAACACAATTAAAGATTACACTTCACAAGAGATAAAGATAATACTTGTATATAATACTGTATACTCATAACTTAAATGTGACCAAAGCAGAAAATGGAACGAACCAAGATAGAGCACACAGGAAAATCAATATACTGTAAAGGAATATAATGTAACCATAATGTAAAAACAACAACAACCCAAGAATAGGATCTTGTAATAATGTGATATCAGATTATGTAATGTAATATTATATAACCTACCTTTGCACTTACAGGTGGAGCCAGACCCAGGAACACATAGATTTCATTTCCTTCTTTAGCATCAAAGAAAGACTCAAAGTCCTGAAAAACAAAAAATAACAGATTCTGCAAAAACTCTGATAAACATTATTATCCTGTACTGATCCTGAGTTATATCCTGTATTATACTCCAGAGCTGTACTCACTTTTTTGCTGGTGAGGTCACTGTGTACATACATTACATTACTTATCCTGTACTGATCCTGAGTTATATCCTGTATAATACTCCAGAGCTGCACTCACTATTTTGCTGGTGAGGTCACTGTGTACATACATTACATCACTTATCCTGTACTGATCCTGATTTATATCCGGTATTATACTCCAGAGCTGTACTTGCTATTCTGCTGGTGGGGTCACTGTGTACATACATTACATTACTTATCCTTACTGATCCTGAGTTATATGCTGTATTATACTCCAGAGCTGTACTCACTATTCTGCTGGTGAGGTCACTGTGTACATACATTACATTACTTATCCTGTACTGATCCTGAGTTATATCCTGTATTATACTCCAGAGCTGTACTCACTATTCTGCTGGTGAGGTCACTGTGTACATACATTACTTATCCTGTACTGATCCTGAGTTATATGCTGTATTATACTCCAGAGCTGTACTTACTATTCTGCTGGTGGGGTCACTGTGTACATACATTACATTACTTATCCTTACTGATCCTGAGTTATATGCTGTATTATACTCCAGAGCTGTACTCACTATTCTGCTGGTGAGGTCACTGTGTACATACATTACATTACTTATCCTGTACTGATCCTGAGTTATATCCTGTATTATACTCCAGAGCTGTACTCACTATTCTGCTGGTGAGGTCACTGTGTACATACATTACTTATCCTGTACTGATCCTGAGTTATATCCTGTATTATACTCCAGAGCTGTACTCACTATTCTGCTGGTGAGACCACTGTATACATACATTACATAATATGTTTTATATTCCTTCAGTACATATTAGAAGTGATGCAGGTGATTATTTTAGGCTAATAAAGCTAAATCACTACATACAATGCATGTGGAAAGTTTTTAGACCCCATCATTGTGCAGTCAATACCCGCAAAGTAAAATCAGAATTCTAGGAATTTTGCAAATTTAATAAAAAGGAAAAAGTATAATTTCTGATAGACATAAGTATTCAGACCCTTTGCTATGACATGTGATATTTAGCCAGGCTCCTCCCATTTCTCTTGATCATCTCTGAGATGTTTCTCCACCTGGATTGAAGTCACCTGTGATTGGATGGGATTTGGGAAGACTCAGCCCTTTCTATATAAGGTCTGACAGCTGACAATGTATATCAGAGCAAAAACCAAGCCATGAGGCGGAAAGAACTGCCTGCAGAGCTCAAAGACGGGATTGTGTGGAGGCACAGATCTGGAGAAACTAAGTAATCGGGGGAGAAGGGAATTGGTAAGAGAGGAGACCCAATAGACACACTGGCTGAGCTCCAAAAATCCTGTGTGCGGATGAGAAAAACTTCCAGAAGGTCCAGAATCAACACTGCAGCCTCCTAAATCTGGGCTTTATGGCAGAGTGGGCAGAGATAATCTGGGCAGAGAGGGCAGAGAGAAGTAAAAACACAGAAAAGCCACCTGGAGTTTTCAAAAATGCACCTAAAGGACTCTCAGAAACAAGATGATCTGGTCTGGTGAAATCAAGATTGAACTAGCCTCAATTCTCAGTATCATCACTGCCCATCACCTGCCCAATACCATCTCTACAGTGATCATGGTGGGGGCAGCATCATGTCTGGGGGAAACCAGACACTGCCCATCACCTGCCAACAATGAATTTCCTGATAGTACACATAAGGTATACTGGCTAGCCAGAAGCTAGGTCACAGTAAGATTGGCTGCTAGGGTCTATCGGCTACGCACTACTTACCCCTAGAGCACGTCACATAACCTACCCAGGTTACTTTAAGAATTACGTGTTTCATTTGTTATCTTGCAAGAGCACCTACTGGCCAGGTAGAGCATCTCACACACGCAAAGAAAAAGAAGAGAAATATGAGTGTACCTAACAGTGGCAGGAATTGAATTACAATAGGCTACAATCCCTAAAAAGTTTCCTTAAGTGAGATATATTTTAGTTTTGTTTATGTACTGAAATAGATTGAAGTAGTACATTTAAGTGAGTAATCGAGAGTACTATGTGTGCAAGTACTATTTTAAGGGTAATCTTCCCTATTATTTTTGTTCAAAACCGAATGACCATGGATTCAGGAGTTTGTCTGGCGCAGAGAGGAACCATCAGGAAGCCAAGTAAAATCAATGGATTTATTGAATGCAATGCGTTTCGCTGCGCATGCGTAGCTTCATCAGGCATCTCGGTTTTGATTTTACTTCTACCCAGGAGGGCTGCAGTGGACCTTCTTGTACATCTCTTCTGCACTTTACGTTGTTGTGTGTGGGCGCACAACCAACTTTGGTAAGCGGTTTGGGAATTACCGTCCCCCACCCCCACTAACAAGATCTGCTGATCCCGCACATGAGGCGCCTTCCTCCTTCTTTCTATTATTTTTGTTGAGACAGGTGCTAGCGATTGGCAACAGCAATAATACTACCCTCGGAGGAGCCGGGCTGTCACCTATTTATTAACTACTAAACACCCTTAAAACTTTCTATACATTTGTATGTACAAGAATCATTTACTTTTCTAGTTTTGAGTGTACACGTGCAACACACTGACATTTTTCGTGTACAACTCTTACCTATTTCTTTATGTACATATACCCTAGGTTATTTTTCTATGTACAACCTTTACCTTCCTGTGTACAAGAACCATATACATATTTACTATACAGATTTACACAATTATGAACACTCCAACAGGGTTCAGGCGCATTCACCTGATAAGTGCAACATTTAGCATAAGAGTTCTTATGAAGCTGCTGGTATATTCATAAAACAGACGTGTAAGGATCAGCAGTCCACCTACACTAAGAGTTCATGGGAAGATGTACAAATTGGCGTGTAAGGATCAGCAGTCCACCTACACTAAGAGTTCATGGGAAGGGAAAGGTAAACACGGCTTTACCACAAATCAGCCGGGTACACTCCTTATGAATCTCCTACTGGCTAGGAGTCTCTTGACTTAATAGTCAGGCACAAAGCTTGATGGTTACGTTGCTGAACTTAAAACTGGAACAATCTTAGCACAGTCCTGCTAGGCACAATTCTTGAACTTTGTTACTGAAAAACAAAAGTGGTTAGAGAAACAACAGGACATTACTTTAGAGTCTCTTTAGAGGATGTTCTTCCTCACTCTTGCCTCTCCTGGTTCCTCTGTACCTCCCAACATCAGGGGCAGGTCTGGAATTGACATAGCTCTGCCACACCACATTGGTGAGGGTGGAGTGGTTGATGGTAGGATTAGGCTCACTAGCCGGAATGTTAGTGGGGCAATAGGGCATGAGCACCATCTCCAAACTAGGATGGACCCATGACTCTTTCGTCGGTACCCTGGAAGCAGGCAAACTCTCCATGTCGGAAGAGGGCCTTGGTACATACGTTGGTACCTGTGCAGGAGGCAAACTCTCATTGCTCCGAGAGGGTCTAGGTACGGTCTTTGGTGCCCGCAATTTGGGCTTAATTTCTTGAACTCGAGCAGGACTTGGCGGGACACAGAAGATGATGAACTTGACTCTTTGCTGTACAGAAAAGATGATCTTTGCTGTTGAGGCTCCTCCTCCTTGGGTACATTGATGGAGGCTTTAGAAGCAGACCTTTCCGGCCTCAAATTGAACGGATCGGACTCCCAATCAGTGGACGGAAAATATTTGAAGGGAAGCTGTATTGGGGCTGTTGGTCTGGTGACTGCTGCAGCCCATTCTCCACGAAGGCTCTGGACGGGGGTGTACTCTACAATCTCACCCACCTCCAAGGTGTAGAACTTCTTATGAAGATACGGCCTTTGCACTGCTCGACGGTTTACGAGGATGGTCTGCCCAGTGTGGCAGTCAAGAAGTGTCCCATAACCTCTGACCTTGTCGAACTTGGTCACAGTTGCTCTTCGTCGTTCTAGAGGCTCCTCCCCTTCTCTGGGATGATCCCATTTGCGTATGTATAATGCCTCCATTTCTTTGGTATTTTCTTGATACCGCACTTTTTCTTCATAAGGCAAATGCGCGTGCTTAGGGGCATACAGTTCTTTGTGTCTTTAACTTTTCCATCAATTCGGCCAGCTCGGCTTCTTGACTGGCCCTTTCTCTTTGTGCAGCTGGAATTTGTGGGAGTAGCTTCCCAGGTATTGGCTGAAGTACCTTGTGCATATATTCGATCAGCTCCGGCTCATCTCCAAACACCCACTGCGGCAATTTTGGTGAGCACGGTCGTGCACTTGGCAAATCAGATAGAGGAACTTTAGCTTCAGGGCTGGAGGAGGAAGAATAGGCCGCCTCTGGCGGGGTACTCACTGTAGACTCCTCCGATGGGATCTCGGCCCACGAGCCCCAAGTCCTGTGGTGAGGGGACAATCTCACCGGCGATGCACCTCCAGGTGTCCCTGCGCTCTCCGCTGGAGGCGTTTCTGGCCAATCGTCGTTATCATCATGCAGTTGGGGAAGATTGCAGGCCCCCTCTTTGTCTAATGACAACCGCTGCAGGCGGTCAGCAAGAAAAAGTCGGGCTGCGACTGCCACGACTTTTCGTTGTTCCGGCGCCATTTTGCCATCTTCACCACGTGGAACGCTGCTCTCCGCCATGTCTGTACTCTCCGGATCCTTGTGCAGACTGAAAAGGTCGCTCTGCGTGGTGTCTTTTATAGTGGGCTTCCCCAAAATGGCGGCCGGCAGGAAGGACGTCATCGGTGCATCCCCGACTTCCGATCCCTCCAGAGACGACTCCTGTATCTCCAAGTTCCCTTTCGGCTGTGATACAGCGACTTGGCAGCCATGCCCAGGGGCGGGGCGTGGCGCAGCGTGGGCCTTCTTCGCACGCTTTTCCGGCAGCAGTTCAGCTCCGCCTGTGCTGACTGGACCGGGGGATTGCAGCATGAACTCATTGCGCAGTTTACACATCTTAGTTGCAGATGAATTTGCGCCTCCCCCCTTACTTTTCTCGTGGCCCCCTTGTATGGTGCACCACAAACACCGCTCCCGCACACAACAACATGGTTTACAGCACATGAATAAAGTTCGTTGCTTGGGGTGGACTACACTTTCACCAGTGGCAACTGCAGTAGGCACACACCCGAATCCTGTTTGTGCGACGCCAAAAAGGCTTTGTGGTAGGCCTCTGGGGTAGGGGTAGTGTAGTCAGGGTGTTGCTTCAGTATATCGGGGGTTAAGGTTAACCCTGTCACTCGTGACGCCAGGCTGAGGGCTAGTATGCTGAGGTAATTCTCCGGCCTATTGCCGCCCTTCCCAGTAACGATAGGTGCATGCATATAATGACTGAAGGTCCACAAGGTAGATGAACTTGAACTTGGATAAACTTTACTTAAAGACTTGCGGTACATCCAATGAACAGTAACAGTCTCATTAATACAGTCTCCGTACACCTCAGTGACTGACAGTTGTTGCGTACCTTGACTTTTTATATAAGTCTCAGAATTTAGGGTAATTTGTGAAGATCCGTCCGGATTTAGGGGTTAGATGTGGTCCGGTGATCTTGCAGAGTGCGTAGGGATTGATTACACTCACAGTTTAGTAAAGATCAGCCGTCGCCGCAAGGCTCTGGCCTAAACTCACTGATGACAGTAGCGCAGATCATTCCCTGTCAACATCCCAGGAACTAAAGAGCGAGAGATGGCCGCCACGCCCTTATATGGGCAGGGGCGGGGCCTTTTTGGATTGGTCTATGGTCAGCTGTCACTCACAGTTACTTAGCCTGATGGGTGAACACCTGACTTCCTCCAAAGGTCCTATACACAGAAACCATAGAGTCTTTGGAACGCATCACGTGACCCGCAGGTCCTGTGACACTAACTAGGCAAGTACACTTACTATACAAATATATACACATTAAATTTAAATCATTTTAATTACAAAAGGGGTGACAAGGGGCTAACTAAGGATGAGGACCCCACCTACACCTAGGGACTCTGATTTTGGGGACCTCACCACAAGGCAGCGGATGCAATTCGGTGCCGGGACACCACACATCCCTACAGTGATCATGGTGGGGGCAGCATCATGTCTGGAGGAAATCAGGCACTGCCCATCACCAGCCCAATACCATCCCTACAGTGATCATGGTGGGGACAGCATCATGTCTGGAGGAAACCAGGCACTGCCCATCACCTGCCCAATACCATCCCTACAGTGATCATGGTGGGGACAGCATCATGTCTGGAGGAAACCAGGCACTGCCCATCACCTGCCCAATACCATCCCTACAGTGATCATGGTGGGGGCAGCATCATGTCTGGGGGAAACCAGATACTGCCCATCACCTGCCCAATACCATCCCTACAGTGATCATGGTGGGGGCAGAATCATGTCTGGAGGAAACCAGGCACTGCCCATCACCTGATAAATGGAGCAATGTACAGAGATATTCTTAATAATAACCTGATCCAGAATGCTCTGGACCTCTGAATGGACCAAAGGTTTACCTTCCAACAAGACAATGACCCTAAGCACACAGCCATCATGCTAGATACATAATTTTTTTTGTAAAGTAAACCAACTAATACTTGGGCTAAACTCAGATTAGACAGTTTAAAGGTGTCCCAATTATTTTAAACATTCAAAACCCCTGTGATATCATTGACATATTTTAAGACAGTTTAGACTATGTTTCCATATCTAGACAGTATTGGGTAATCTGCTCCGACTTATGTCACTGTATTGATATTATATACACAATGATATCACAGTATATGGATAATGATCATAAGGATGCTACAGGACAGTGAGGTCACAATACCACCTACTCACTGATATTACTGCACAAGAATCATACAAACTACAGTACAGGAATAATGCCCAGCATGCACCTCCGACCTCACAGCATAGGAAATAAATAATGCAAAGCCACAATATGATGTGACATGCTGTTATAATGCAAAAGTAAAACTACAGAAAAGGGATAATGCACAGAGCTGAATTCAACATCCATATTCGACACTAGGTCTACTTGTATCTGAGAATAAAAGGGTCTTCTCAGTTGTTGTAAAACCACCACCAACATTGGGTTGTCTTTTGTCAGACCTTTGGACCCCATTATCGGTCTTTTGGCTAAGATCAAGTGTAGTATCATTTCTTATCAGTGGTCTGGTCTCTGCCATTGATGTAGGATGGATGCTGCATGGAGGGGGCAGGTGTACCAGGACGTTCCGTGGCTCGTTCTGAGGAATCAGCTCAACGGCTGCTCTGATGTGACCTGTTTCCTTCTGGTCTCACCATGAGTCTGAGGGGGTTGAAGGCCGAGGTATTTCTGTGCCTCAGGGAGTGGTGACCCTGAGGTGCTGAAACTCACTGAGTGTAACAGGTCACTGAGTGAACGCACTTCACCATGCACTCTTCACCTTTGGCATTAGGGATATAGGTTGAACTTGATGGACTCTGGTCTTTTTTCAACCTTATGAACTATGTTACTCACCCCTTTGATTCCCGCCTTCTGGCTAGGATTGGGGAAATGTTTATAGATCCAGCCGTATGTCTGGCCCGTACCTCACAGTGCACATCCACTTATTTATTCATTGTCTGTTTTTTTCCCTGTGCCACTTTTACGTGTTGTTTTTGTCACAGGATTTATCAGGATGCAGTAAGCCCTTTTGGGTGTCCCTCTTGGTGGTCCAGGGACGGTGTGTGTGGCCATTCGGTTCCGCACCTCCCTGCAAGCCCCGGGCATTCCTACATGGGCAGGATGCCATTGTATATGGCTCTGCGGGTGGATTCTTAAGCTCATGCCTAGGATGACGCCGGGGGCACTTGTGGTCCCCTAGTAGCTTCAGCGAAAAGGGACGTTGAGCCTGGACCCTTGAAGGTGCCTTTTGGCCCGGAGCGGAAGGGCGGTTTTGTTAGGGGGCCTCTCTCCTTTTGGAGAAGGGCTTTGCGATGGACCGCATCCTTGTGCACGTTTTTTTTCTGTGGGACATGTTTGCACTTTTTTCTTGCACTTGGGTGATAGAGAGCACATTATTCGGCTCTTCGAGAAAAAAATGTGACCCCATTATTGTGTTAATACCTGTAAGATCCTCTGCTTCTCTGGTGAGTCCAACACTGCCAAGCAATTTGCTCTAAGGCTAAGTTTCCACTTGGTTTTTTCTCTGGCAGTTTTTGGAAAACTGCCACTGCAGTTTTTGAGCCAAAGCCAGAAGTGTATTCAAAAGGAATAGGACATATAAAGGAAGGACTTACACTTTTCCTCCCTTATGGATCCACTTCTGACTTTGGCTCAAAAACTTCAGTGGCAGTTTTCCAAAAACTGCCAGAAAAAAAAACAAGTGGAAACTTAGCCTAAAGTCAACTCCAAGTGGAGTTAATTTTTGATAAACAATTGAGATCCATTATTGCTGAGGTCCCCAACCCAGTCCTCAAGGCCCACCGATAGTCCAGGGTTTGAATTTTTCCTTGTTCCAACAGAGTAACTGAAAAAAACTAGAATTTTGGTGGGCCTCGTGGACTGGGTGGGGACCACTGCATAAGTGCATGGGAAGGACAAATAGAGGATCTCTAACAGGCCATTACAACCCTGTAAGTTGGCACCATGCCCCTCTTACCCCACAATACTGCTCCTCATTGAAGATCTGGGGAGGCAGTGGGATCCCGTTCTTGGGCTTTTTCTCTCCAGGCACGTTTTCTCTCATCCATTGCCGGTTGTCATCATTACAAGCGATATCTTTCTCCTCGAAGTCAATTCTGTTGGCCTCCAGAAAACCCAACACATCTTGTTGTTTTTTTTTAATCTGCAAATAAGACGACAGACAGATTTATTGTGGTATCCTACAGAACAACCCAAAAAATTAGCATGCAAATAACACAGTTTTTGAGAAAATTTTTAAAGAAAAATGGCAAAAATCAGACATCCATAGTCATTTTAACACCCTTCCCAAAAATGTACCTCAGAACTTTCATTTTTGGGAATAGAAAATAAAATGCCGCCTGTTTTTTAGCAATTGGTTTTGCCACCCCAGATGCTATTAAGGGCCTAAAATGTGAAGACATGACATAGAAGCCTACTTTTTTTGTGCAATTTTGGATGGTCCTCTCAAAGAGGTTTTACTGCACATGTCCGAGAACCTACAGCAGTTTGACAGGGCTGGATACTAAAAGGAAGATTCATGTCCAGGGCCAACCATGGGTCTCATTACCCAAAGCGACAACATCGATGAGATCTATGATTCTGTCAGTTCCAGTGATTAGACCCATAGTCAGCTCGGGGCATTACACAAAATACAAGAATGGGGGGGGCTCAACCAGTTTAATGGGAACTCCGGTACATATGTTCCGGAGATAAGTGTCTGGGACCCTCCGCAATCTCCTACCCGGCACCCCGACTCTCCTCATGCATGGGGGGGAGCTCCTCTTCATGCATGGATTAATGTTGAGAACCGCAAGAAGCGGTGGTCAACACACCCCCTCCATGTATCTCTATGGAAGAGCTTGAGGTACATGTGTCAACCAACGCTCGGTGCAGTAGTCAACAGTAGTCCGTGCATAGAACGGACCCCACTCCGCGCAGGGATAGACAGGAGATCGCAGGGGTCACAGTAGTCGGACCCCCGCGATCAGACACTTATTGCCTATTCTGTACATAGGGGTTAAGAGCATATATAGCAAAGTTCCCCTATAAGGTCATATCGTGTGCTGTCCTAGTGTTGAAGACAAACCATGCATAAAGGGAAGAAAAAGAAACACTAGAAAATGGGCGCACACCTTTGGTGTGCGCCCATTTTCTAGTGTTTCTTTTTCTACCCTTTTTGCTGGGTGGGACATTAGGCCACAATAGGGGTGCAGAGATGTGTGCATAGCCTAAATATGTTTTATATATATTTTTTTTTATTCTGGTGGGTTCCTGTTAGCAGAGAACATGCAAAGTGGGAGGTCGGAGGACAGTCACCAAGTTAGAAATTGTTAGGTCACATGACTGACGGTAGGGTGGGGAAAAAAACATGGTCTGTTACCAAGGGCAACCAGCAGAATTTCAAAAGCAGACATAACCCGCAATCGCAGGTTACAGACGGTAAGGTGTGCAGTGGCCTCCAATCCGACCCATTCAGATTAGTGCAGTGAAAGAGTCCCATTGGATCGACAACCGGGGAGTGAAGAGCACTGCGGCGCACTTCTCCTGCTTATAACTCACGACTACATGGGGTCTCGGGCGTGAGACCAAGTACCATCTAAACTTTTGACAAGTCAAAAGATTTTGCAATCACAGCAATTGCTTACTAGAACTCAGAGGGCGTATATTTTTTTTGTAATTTTTTGTTAGGATAAAATACTCAAAGTTTTCCAAAAATTTTATATGGTGGGACTTTTTTATTTATTTATTTTTTTTTTGCTCCCTTTCTTCTGAACAAGCTGTCTGGAAGTTTCTAGCATTCCTTCAGTATCTCAGGCAGCTCCACAAGAACTGTCTTTTGAGTCGTTGATACATACTAGGCTCGAATTCATCAGGGATCAGCTGTCAAGCGGGGGATATATAAGGAAACAGCGGCCCTTCCCCCATGCAGCCTCCCTCTCTCCGGCTCTCCCTTGTTCTCTCTCTATCCCAAAAGATTAATTTACGACTCCCGGGGGGTTTCTGTATATTTTACTGTAAATAGCCCCGTCAAAAAAAAAAAAAAAAAAAAGTAAAAACAACCGATCCACTCTATAAAGTGCAACGTTATCCTATAACCCAGAAATAAAGAGGGAAACATGACCCCGCAATGGATTACGTTACACACAAGAGCTACCTGATCTGCAAACTCCAGGGACCAGAAGGTCACGCTTTTTTGCAAAGTCGCTATAAGGTGTTTTGGCATTTTTTTATGCTTTTTTATTTTTTATTTTTTGTATGTTTTAAAAAAAAATTTGTATGTATTTTTTTTTTTTTTTGTTAGATCAAAATGAGTCAAGTCATTTGCACTCTTTTTTCATCTACGGTATTTATTTCATTTTAATTTATTTCTTTTTAAATCGGGATAAGGGTTTTAAAAAATGTATAGTCTGTGATCTAAATGAATGAGGCCTAAACAAAATGTAACAAGTGATCGTTTTTGGTTTTTCTAACAATGCACAATAAAATATAGACATGAAGCATACTCTTTCTAGAAAAGCTAAAAAAAAAAAAAGCTAAAAACTGAAAAAAAGTTGAAATAAATTTGAATGAAATAAAATTCTATTTAAAAAAAAAAAAACACAATCTGATTAAAAAGTGAATAGAGCAAAAAAAATAAAAATTGTTACGGTCATTTTAATACTTTATCTGCTTATAAATGTTTTTGTTGTTTATTTTATTTGAAATATTTTGCTTTTACTTTTTTGTTTTATTCTTTTTCTAATTTTATTATTATTGTTGTTATTATGATCATTTGATTCTAATTTTACTATCGCTGCTATTTCTATATCATTTTAGACAGTTTTCTTATATAGCTGTTATTTTGTATAGTAGTTTTGCTGTATATTTTTTTTTATAGCTTTTACTTTTATTATTATTTATATTATATTTATATCATATGATTAAATACAAGACAGAAAGCTTAAAAATGGCGAGCAGACTTACCGCGGTGGATCCGGCGACGGTGGCGACAAACACCTTGATAACCATTTTTGACTGGAGATTTCTGAGAACCCTGTTAATACGTAACAAGGATCCCGAGCGTCTTGCACAGACAGAATCCCAGGGCAGTGTGTGTGTGTGTGTGTGTGTGTAAACTGAACCCACAGCAGTTCCCCAGCCTGTACACATTGCAACCTGATCATTGGCTGAGGGATATTTTGGGAGCGATTGGTTCCCGCAGGGCATCTGTCGTGCGGGCAAGATAGCAACTGCATTTAATCAGGTTAGGTTGGCTACAGTCCCTAAAAAGGTCTGGTAAGACAATACACCAATCAGAAAGTTCCTGAAGGATGCAATTGATTTCTGCAAGAACAGAGTTTTCTGAACAGTGTGCCTCCAGCTGTTGCAAAACTACAACTCCCAGCGTGCCCGGACAGCCTTTGGCTGTCCGGGCACGCTGGGAGTTGTAGTTTTGAAACACCTGGAGGCACACTGTTTGTAGGATGCTAATATTCATGGGTTTGTCCGATTAAAGGGATTATCCAGGAAAAAAAATAATATTTATATGTTTTATATATATATATATATATATATATATATATATATATATATATATCTCAACTGGCTCCAGAAAGTTAAACAGATTTGTAAATTATTTCTATTAAAAAAAATCTTAATCCTTCCAATAATTATCAGCTGCTGAAGTTGAGTTGTTCTTTTCTGTCTGACAATAGTGCTCTCTGCTGACATCTCTGTCTGTCTCGGGAACTGCGCAGAGTAGAAGAGGTTTGCTTCTATGGGGGATTTGCTTCTACTCGGGATGGTTCCAGAGACAGGTGTCATCAGAGAGCACAGAAAAGAAAAACCCAACTTCAGCAGCTCATAAGTACTGAAAGGATTAAGATTTTTTTTTTTTAATAGAAGTAATTTACAAATCTGGTTAACTTTCTGGAGCCAGTTGATATATAAATAAAACGTTTTTTCCTGGATAATCCCTTTAACCCTTCAGAGTGGTGACAATGTGATTTAAAGGGGTATTCCAGGCCAAAACTTTTTTTTATATATCAACTGGCTCCGGAAAGTTTAACAGATTTGTAAATTACTTCTATTAAAAAAATCTTAATCCTTCCAATAGTTATTAGCTTCTGAAGTTGAGTTGTTGTTTTCTGTCTAACTGCTCTCTGATGACTCACGTCCCGGTAGCTATGGGGATATTCTCCCATCATGCACAGCTCCCGGGACATGACATCATCATTGAGCAGTTAGACAGAAAACTTCAGAAGCTAATAACTATTGGAAGGATTAAGATTTTTTAATAGAAGTAATTTACAAATCTGTTTAACTTTCCAGAGCCCCCTCCATGGTACACAGCTGTATCTCATTCTCTACATTTCAGGGGGTGGGCAGCCGGAGATAAGCTGTTTGCCAGTACAATATATACATGGACTTCCTTTACCTTTCTTCTTTGGCCAATGGCAGCACAGCATATACTCCTCTCTGTTATACCATGACATAGTGCTGGAGAAAGCATAAAAGCGTTCTGGACTTACAGTACAGTACTAGATTACATGTGCGGGGAGAAGGGGGTTACTGATGCATTGGGTTGGCAAGATGCTATGTGAGCAGAAATGAATAGCAGCGCGATCATAACAAAGAAAGGGTTACACTAAGCTGCTACTTTTTCTGTTGCTGAAAAGTTAATGGTAGAGGGATAGTAGTTACACTGACATAGAGCAATAGGTATGTGCACAAAAAACAGCTGACATTAACTTAATAGGTGGGGAGAGATGAGAGGGAAGCCTTAATTTACCTTTGAGGAACAGTGTGGATCATCTTCAGCAGGCAGACTAGCTCAGCTTGGATACACGGCTTGGGCTTTCTTCGATTCTACCTCTATCTCCTGCTCATAGAACTTGGTTTGATCTTGCTGTAACTAGAGACAGAAATCCCCTGACAACAGGCCGTGGACAGCAGACTGCGGAGATGAGAGACATCTAGTGACCTAGAGCTGTTTTTCTGGGTTAAGGAGTCAATTTTTTTTATTTGATTATACTACAGGGGCTGTAAAGTTAGTGGAATTCGTAATATAGTGTCTGTACCTGTGTTTGATGGCTGGTCTCACAATTCTTATGTGATCTTTGCCCCGATGTTCATTTTTAGCAGCATATAAAATGAGTGTTGTTTCAGTATTTTTCCAGGTTGCAGTGCGGCCCGAGACATTACATCACTAGTCAGGTGTTGAAAGGGAGCCTGTCTGAGTTTCATCAGGTGGAGCAACTGCTGGGTGGGGGGGGGGGGGGGGAGGGTCATTCTCCACAAGGCTGATGTGTGGGGGGGTAAAAGTGACCTCACACTTAAATACAAGGGATCCTGGGACTTGTAGTTTGAGTGAGGGAACATCAACAAGATATTTTCACAAAAAGAAAGCGGCAGTGTTGTGGTAGCTCACAACATATCCATTTAGCCCCATGACAAGCGCAGATCCTTCCTAAGCATGTCCATTACTGTCCGGCAGGTAAGTACTAAAATCACCTCATGGAGGATAACCCCTTTCATAAAGCAATTTACCAAGTATGTTAGGAATCACATAGGCTAACACATGGAGGGAAGCGACAGTGCCCATGTAATACATTATATTACAAGGTACAGTATTACCCATAATATGGACCTCAGCTGCTGCAGAACCTCTTTATGAGGAATAATCAAGAGTATTTCAAATAATGGTTAAATAGCATGGATTGGCCCCTCAAATTAGGGTCTCTAGCAGCTGACGTGTATTATGTTTCCCCCCAAAAAGACAACCACAATGCCCCTAGTATTAGTAAGAGCCCCAAACTGCTTGTCAGAACTCTCAATGCCAGACACAATGACTGAAGCCTAACTTCTCTAAAATATCAGCCCTAATGCCCTACGGGTGTCAGTCACAGCCCCCTTACTGCCAGACTAAATGCACCCCAGTATTTATGCCAGTCTTAGCTGTTATTGCCAGCAACAGCCCCCCATTAATGCCCCAGATTCCCCCCATGAGTGCCCACCACAGAACCCACAGAGTGCTAACAACAGTCCTCTCCAAAGCCAGACACCACTTACCTGCTGGATAAGGATTTTTAACTATTTCTGGATTTCCCATATTTCCCCCAGATATGGGCGTCCTGAAACCTGGAATCCACATACAACAGGTACCTGGGGAAATATAGCCCCCTGCTCTAGCATTACAGCATAGCTAATCTACACGGCCATTCAGGACTCTAGGAAAGCTGAGTGACCACTGCAGCCATGTTGGTTGCTGAAAGCCCATTAGATATCACAAAAAAATGTCTTTTAAGAACCTGACAATACAGAACAATTTTAATTTGCTGGTGAGTTGTGAAGTTCTGCAGTTACTGCCCTGTAATCCTTATTGGCAGTGCCCGCTCATACCCAGTAGCACTACAGGTGGCAGCATAGATTCTCTAGGGTATTACTCACATGGATCATTTGGGGCATCTGACTTCACTCACACTTTGCCAAAGTTTAATATATTCATCCCAGTGCTAGGCAACCCATAGAAGTCCAACTCTTATGGAGCTACAAGTCCCAGCATGTCCTGCCAGCTGATCTATGAACACACACTGGTCTATGAACACACACACTGGTCTATGAACACACACACTGGTCTATGAACACACACACTGGTCTATGAACACACACACACTGGTCTATGAACACACACACACTGGTCTATGAACACACACACACTGGTCTATGAACACACACACACTGGTCTATGAACACACACACACACTGGTCTATGAACACACACACTGGTCTATGAACACACACACACTGGTCTATTGACTATTAAAGGGGTGCTCCAGTGGAAAACAATGTTCTTAAAATCAACTAGTGCTAGAAAGTGGTACATTACTTCTATTTAAAAATCTTAATTCTTCCAGTACTTATCAGCTGCTGTATGTTCCAGAGAAAGTTGTGTAGTTCTTTCCAGTCTGACCACAGTGCTCTCTGCTGACACCTTTGTCCATGTTAGGAACTCTCCAGAGTAGGAGGTAATCCCCATAGCAAACCTCTCCTGCTCTGGACAGTTCCTGACATGGACAGAGGTGTCAGCAGAGAGCACTGTGGTCAGACAGAAAATAAATTCAAAAAGAAAAGAACTTCCTCTGTAGCATACAGCAGCTGATAAATACTGGAAGGATTAAGATTTTAAAATTTAAGTAATTTACAAATCTGTTTAACTTTCTGGCACCAGTTGATAAAAAAAATGATAAAAAAAAATTCCACAGGAGTACCCCTTTAAGTTCATTCAGAGGAAGTATGTTTCAGAAGAGAGTCTAGACTCAAGCAGTTGGCACATTTTGTGATTTGCCTTTAACTTCATACAAGCTGTATTCCTCCTAAAAGCGCACTCCAGGGATTTTTTTTTCTTATATAGTGCAGCATAGGCTTTTATTAGAAAATAATGAAGAAGTTCTTGTTTATGCCTTGTGTTTACCTGTTTTTGCTGATATGGCAGGCAGTCCTACATTTCTCTGGAGCTCGGCCTTCACCATGATGTTGGAGAAGGTCCATCTTGTGGGGTTGTGGATGAAGAGATCAGCGCTGCTGTAAGTAGTAAAGTTACTAACTAGAGATGAGCGAACTTACAGTAAATTCGATTCGTCACGAACTTCTCGGCTCGGCAGTTGATAACTTATCCTGCATAAATTAGTTCAGCTTTCAGGTGCTCCGGTGGGCTGGAAAAGGTGGATACAGTCCTAGGAAAGAGTCTCCTAGGACTGTATCCACCTTTTCCAGCCCACCGGAGCACCGGAAAGCTGAACTAATTTATGCAGGAAAAGTCATCAACTGCCGAGCCGAGAAGTTCGTGACGAATCGAATTTACTGTAAGTTCGCTCATCTCTATTACTAACAGAGAAATATTTAAGAAGGAATTGCAAATTTCAAGATTAAGGGATGAAATTAAAAGAGAGGCTGAAATGTGTTTGGATGTTTGTCTGCAAGGGCTCACTGTAATGAGAGAGACCCAGAGGAAAGAGAGTGCGCCCCCCAAAATACACAACTGGGCCCCTCAAATGAGGAGACAAGTGTCCCAGAGACGGGAGGTGATCAGCAATAAGGAGACGGACTACGGCTCGGTGAGGAATATTATCCTACAAGGCAGTGCTGTGAGAATCATGGTGGGCTCATCCAGGGGGCCTGCAGCTGTTGTCAATGAGGGATTAACTGCACCATGTGATGATGTTACATTAAAGGGGTACTCCGGTGAAAACCTTTTTTCTTTTAAATCAACTGGTGCCAGAAAGTTAAACATATTTGCAAATGACTTCTATTAAAAAATCTTAATCCTTCCAGTACTTATTAGCTGCTGAAGGCTACGTAGGAAATTCCTTTCTTTTTGGAACACTGATGACATCACGAGCACAGTGCTCTCTGCTGACATCTCTGTCCATTTTAGCAACCATGCAGAGCAGATGAATGCTAAGGGCAGCATGGTGGCTCAGTGGTTAGCACTGCTGCCCTGCAGTGCTGGGGCCTTGGGTTCAAATCCCACTAAGGACAACAATAAATAAAGTGTTATTATTATTATTATTATTATTATTATAATAATAACGTCAGCAGAGAGAACTGTGCTCGTGATGTCATCAGAGAGCATTCCAAAAAGAAAAGAATTTACACTGTAGTATTCAGCAGCTAATAAGTACAGGAAGGATTAAGATTTTTTAATAGAAGTAATTTACAAATCTGTTTAACTTTCTGCCACCAGTTGATTTAAAAGACAAAAGGTTTTCACCTGAGTACCCCTTTAAATGTGGATGATTGTACAGAGACCAATAGTGCTGAATGTGCAGAGGCAGAGCATAAAGGGTTAACTACCTCCATGTCTGAATGTGCTGGGATTGTGTCTGATTCCCAGGCTGAGTGCAGTACAGCTGAGATACCTGAGATACCTGAGATACCTGTAACACCAACACCAGAGACTGAGACCATTCCTAATAGACCCATCCTGGACTCCCAGGCTGAGCGCACTGCACCCATCATACCTGAGGGGGTAACAATACTGAGTAATAAATACACCTGTAATATCTGCCCCAGGGATAGAGACTATTCCTAATAGACCCATCCTGGACTCACAGGTGTCCACAGAACCCAGAGACAACATGGAGGTCAGCAGGCGGAGGACATCTAACCCCACAGCACAGGATGAGGCTGACAATATGGAGGTCAGCAGGCGGAGGACATCTAACCCCACAGCACAGGATGAGGCTGACAATATGGAGGTCAGCAGGCGGAGGACATCTAACCCCACAGCACAGGATGAGGCTGACAATATGGAGGTCAGCAGGCGGAGGATATCTAACCCCACAGCACAGGATGAGGCTGACAATATGGAGGTCAGCAGGCGGAGGACATCTAACCCCACAGCACAGGATGAGGCTGACAATATGGAGGTCAGCAGGCGGAGGACATCTAACCCCACAGCACAGGATGAGGCTGACAACATGGAGGTCAGCAGGCGGAGGACATCTAACCCCACAGCACAGGATGAGGCTGACAATATGGAGGTCAGCAGGCGGAGGACATCTAACCCCACAGCAGAGGATGAGGCTGACAATATGGAGGTCAGAAGGCGGAGGACATCTAACCCCACAGCACAGGATGAGGCTGACAATATGGAGGTCAGCAGGCGGAGGACATCTAACCCCACAGCACAGGATGAGGCTGACAATATGGAGGTCAGCAGGCGGAGGACATCTAACCCCACAGCACAGGATGAGGCTGACAATATGGAGGTCAGCAGGCGGAGGACATCTAACCCCACAGCACAGAATGAGGCTGACAATATGGAGGTCAGCAGGCGGAGGACATCTAACCCCACAGCACAGGATGAGGCTGACAATATGGAGGTCAGCAGGTGGAGGACATCTAACCCCACAGCACAGGGTGAGGCTGACAATATGGAGGTCAGCAGGCGGAGGACATCTAACCCCACAGCACAGGGTGAGGCTGACAATATGGAGGTCAGCAGGCGGAGGACATCTAACCCCACAGCACAGGATGAGGCTGACAATATGGAGGTCAGCAGGCGGAGGACATCTAATCCCACAGCGCAGGATGAGGCTGACAACATGGAGGTCAGCAGGCGGAGGACATCTAATCCCACAGCGCAGGATGAGGCTGACAACATGGAGGTCAGCAGGCGGAGGACATCTAATCCCACAGCACAGGATGAGGCTGACAATACGGAGGTCAGCAGGCGGAGGACATCTAACCCCACAGCACAGGATGAGGCTGACAATATGGAGGTCAGCAGGCGGAGGACATCTAACCCCACAGCACAGGATGAGGCTGACAATATGGAGGTCAGCAGGCGGAGGACATCTAACCCCACAGCACAGGATGAGGCTGACAACATGGAGGTCAGCAGGCGGAGGACATCTAATCCCACAGCACAGGATGAGGCTGACAATATGGAGGTCAGCAGGCGGAGGACATCTAACCCCAGAGCGCAGAATGAGGCTGACAATATGGAGGTCAGCAGGCGGAGGACATCTAACCCCACAGCACAGGATGAGGCTGACAATATGGAGGTCACCAGGCGGAGGACATCTAACCCCAGAGCGCAGAATGAGGCTGACAATATGGAGGTCAGCAGGCGGAGGACATCTAACCCCACAGCACAGGATGAGGCTGACAATATGGAGGTCAGCAGGTGGAGGACATCTAACCCCACAGCACAGGGTGAGGCTGACAATATGGAGGTCAGCAGGCGGAGGACATCTAACCCCACAGCACAGGGTGAGGCTGACAATATGGAGGTCAGCAGGTGGAGGACATCTAACCCCACAGCACAGGGTGAGGCTGACAATATGGAGGTCAGCAGGCGGAGGACATCTAACCCCAGAGCACAGGATGAGGCTGACAATATGGAGGTCAGCAGGCGGAGGACATCTAACCCCACAGCACAGGATGAGGCTGACAATATGGAGGTCAGCAGGCGGAGGACATCTAACCCCACAGCACAGGATGAGGCTGACAATATGGAGGTCAGCAGGCGGAGGACATCTAACCCCACAGCACAGGATGAGGCTGACAATATGGAGGTCAGCAGGCGGAGGACATCTAACCCCACAGCACAGGATGAGGCTGACAATATGGAGGTCAGCAGGCGGAGGACATCTAACCCCACAGCACAGGATGAGGCTGACAATATGGAGGTCAGCAGGCGGAGGACATCTAACCCCACAGCGCAGGATGAGGCTGACAATATGGAGGTCAGCAGGCGGAGGACATCTAATCCCACAGCGCAGGATGAGGCTGACAATATGGAGGTAAGCAGGCGGAGGACATCTAACCCCACAGCACAGGATGAGGCTGACAATATGGAGGTCAGCAGGCGGAGGACATCTAATCCCACAGCGCAGGATGAGGCTGACAATATGGAGGTCAGCAGGCGGAGGACATCTAACCCCACAGCACAGGATGAGGCTGACAATATGGAGGTCAGCAGGCGGAGGACATCTAACCCCACAGCACAGGATGAGGCTGACAATATGGAGGTCAGCAGGCGGAGGACATCTAACCCCACAGCACAGGATGAGGCTGACAATATGGAGGTCAGCAGGCGGAGGACATCTAACCCCACAGCACAGGATGAGGCTGACAATATGGAGGTCAGCAGGCGGAGGACATCTAACCCCACAGCACAGGATGAGGCTGACAACATGGAGGTCACCAGGCGGAGGACATCTAACCCCACAGCACAGGATGAGGCTGACAATATGGAGGTCACCAGGCGGAGGACATCTAATCCCACAGCACAGGATGAGGCTGACAATATGGAGGTCAGCAGGCGGAGGACATCTAATCCCACAGCACAGGATGAGGCTGACAATATGGAGGTCAGCAGACGGAGGACATCTAACCCCACAGCACAGGATGAGGCTGACAATATGGAGGTCAGCAGGCGGAGGACATCTAATCCCACAGCACAGGATGAGGCTGACAATATGGAGGTCAGCAGGCGGAGGACATCTAATCCCACAGCACAGGATGAGGCTGACAATATGGAGGTCAGCAGGCGGAGGACATCTAACCCCACAGCACAGGATGAGGCTGACAATATGGAGGTCAGCAGGCGGAGGACATCTAACCCCACAGCACAGGATGAGGCTGACAACATGGAGGTCAGCAGGCGGAGGACATCTAACCCCACAGCACAGGATGAGGCTGACAATATGGAGGTCAGCAGGAGGAGGACATCTAACCCCACAGCACAGGATGAGGCTGACAATATGGAGGTCAGCAGGCGGAGGACATCTAATCCCACAGCACAGGATGAGGCTGACAATATGGAGGTCAGCAGGCGGAGGACATCTAACCCCACAGCACAGGATGAGGCTGACAATATGGAGGTCAGCAGGCGGAGGACATCTAATCCCACAGCACAGGATGAGGCTGACAATATGGAGGTCAGCAGACGGAGGAC
Organism: Hyla sarda; assembly: GCF_029499605.1. Lineage (NCBI taxonomy): Eukaryota > Metazoa > Chordata > Amphibia > Anura > Hylidae > Hyla > Hyla sarda. The sequence continues at coordinate 493,394,055 of NC_079190.1, read as the reverse complement.
ATCTAACCCCACAGCACAGGATGAGGCTGACAATATGGAGGTCAGCAGGCGGAGGACATCTAATCCCACAGCACAGGATGAGGCTGACAATATGAAGGTCAGCAGGCGGAGGACATCTAATCCCACAGCACAGGATGAGGCTGACAACATGGAGGTCAGCAAACGGAGGACATCTAATCCCACAGCACAGGATGAGGCTGACAACATGGAGGTCAGCAGGCGGAGGACATCTAACCCCACAGCGCAGGATGAGGCTGACAATATGAAGGTCAGCAGGCGGAGGTCAGCAGGTGGAGGACATCTAACCCCACAGCACAGGGTGAGGCTGACAACATGGAGGTCAGCAGGCGGAGGACATCTAACCCCACAGCACAGGATGAGGCTGACAACATGGAGGTCAGCAGGCGGAGGACATCTAACCCCACAGCACAGGATGAGGCTGACAACATGGAGGTCACCAGGCGGAGGACATCTAATCCCACAGCGCAGGATGAGGCTGACAATATGGAGGTCAGCAGGCGGAGGACATCTAATCCCACAGCACAGGGTGAGGCTGACAACATGGAGGTCAGCAGGCGGAGGACATCTAATCCCACAGCGCAGGATGAGGCTGACAATATGGAGGTCAGCAGGCGGAGGACATCTAACCCCACAGCACAGGATGAGGCTGACAATATGGAGGTCAGCAGGCGGAGGACATCTAACCCCACAGCGCAGGATGAGGCTGACAATATGGAGGTCAGCAGGCGGAGGACATCTAACCCCACAGCACAGGATGAGGCTGACAACATGGAGGGCAGCAGGCGGAGGACATCTAACCCCACAGCACAGGGTGAGGCTGACAACATGGAGGTCAGCAGGCGGAGGACATCTAATCCCACAGCACAGGATGAGGCTGACAATATGGAGGTCAGCAGGCGGGGGACATCTAACCTCACAGCACAGGATGAGGCTGACAATATGGAGGTCAGCAGGCGGAGGATATCTAACCCCACAGCACAGGATGAGCCTGACAATATGGAGGTCAGCAGGCGGAGGACATCTAATCCCACAGCACAGGATGAGGCTGACAATATGGAGGTCAGCAGGCGGAGGACATCTAACCCCACAGCACAGGATGAGGCTGACAATATGGAGGTCAGCAGGCGGAGGACATCTAACCCCACAGCACAGGATGAGGCTGACAATATGGAGGTCAGCAGGCGGAGGACATCTAACCCCACAGCACAGGATGAGGCTGGCAATATGGAGGTCAGCAGGCGGAGGACATCTAATCCCACAGCACAGGATGAGGCTGACAATATGGAGGTCAGCAGGCGGAGGACATCTAACCCCACAGCACAGGATGAGGCTGACAATATGGAGGGCAGAAGTCACTCACACTCAGCACAGTATAAGGCCAGCTCCAATATATAGCAGCCGGGGTCGAGCAATCCCACAGCCCAGAAGGACACTGAGAGACCACCCAGACTCTTCTCTAATGTCACCAGGTCCACAAACCCCACACCCCAAAGAAGAAACGCAGTGAGGATAAAGTACATTGGCCCAGAGGAGAGCGCCCCCACAAGGCAGTTTATTGGGAGAGACTTGCTTAAGAACTTTATGAAGTTCGATGCCAATGAGATCTACGCCCTAATACATGTGCCCACCACCAGAATCTACCACATTAGTTTCAAACTCCCTCAAAATCTGGACTTATTTTGGGAAAACTATCATTTCACCGGACACAATGAGATCTGGAGACATCTACTGGTCATCCAGCTGTCCAAACCCCTGACCGTGGTGGTCACCATCTTCTTCCAGTTGGAGGTGGTGGCATTGGCTGACCTGCTGCACTGGCTAAAAAGACAATGTATGGTTCTCAGCTCATCGCATAAGATCTACGATGAAGAGGGGATTTGGAATGGTGGCTACAGAATTAAAGTCCAACTCCACCAGGAACGGGGCGTCACCAGACATCTGCCTCATGTCTTTTGTTTAGGAGCGGACAGGGGTATCTGTTATTACCTGGGGCAACCGAGACTTTGCCATAGATGTGGGGGCAGACACCTGGCCTATACCTGCCCTCATGTCAAATGTTCTATGTGTGGAGATTTGGGGCACACAAGACACTTGTAGAGGTCAGGTTATTTGTAATCTATGTTCAGAGCGTGGCCATACTTTCCAGGAATGCCCCTATGCACAACATAACCTGAATGATGACGGTCTATTGGGTGAGCCTGAAGAACAAGCATCCTGGGATCTGCCAGTAACATCGGATATACAAGGGGAGCGCAGCTCTGAGGCACAAGGTGCCCCCACCCCAGAATCCTCTTCAACTGTGCAGCAAAAATCAAGTGACCATCAGGAGGTGAAACTGCAAGTGTCAGCGAGTCCTCTGAGAAGACATCTGAGGTACCTGCAAAGGCCTTATACGGGCATCAGGACCCAAATACCAGCAAAGCAATGGAATGTGATGTGGAGGAGGAGCCATGGAGTGTGATGTGGAGGAGGAGCCGTGGAGTGTGATGTGGAGGAGGAGCCATGGAGTGTGATGTGGAGGAGGAGCCGTGGAGTGTGATGTGGAGGAGGAGCCATAGAGTGTGATGTGGAGGAGGAGCCATGGAGTGTGATGTGGAGGAGGAGCCATAGAGTGTGATGTGGAGGAGGAGCCATGGAGTGTCATGTGGAGGAGGAGCCATGGAGTGTGATGTGGAGGAGGAGCCATGGAGTGGGATGTGGAGGAGAAGCCATGGAGTGGGATGTGGAGGAGGAGCCATGGAGTGGGATGTGGAGGACGGATTTCAGGTGGTAAAGAGGAAAAATACTTCTTTTGAGTTTGAGTTCAGCAAACATGTAAAGTCCCAGGCGTCATCTGCTGTAGACTTCTCACCAGGGAGGTTCAGTGTCTTGGGAGAAGATGGCGACGAAATGTGTCCACCAAGTGTCCAGGAGCAGGAGGAGGAGGAGGAGGAGGAGGAGGAGGAGGAGAAAGACATTTAGGTGCCTGTGTCCTCTAAGAGATGGGGGGCAAAAGGACACAGTAAAAGGAAAAGGACAAAGAAAGTGAGGTGACCCGAATGCACCTAAAGATCTGCACCCTTAATGTGAACCGTCTGAAGGCCAGGGCCAGACGTCAGGCCATATACCAGCGATGGCCGATGAGAACATTGACCTATACATGGTCCAGGAGACCAGACTGAAGAATAACTCTGAGGTCTTCTCATCAAAAAGAGATTGGACGCACGGGGCGTCTTACTGGTCTTTTGGACTGGACAGACATGATGGTGTAGGGATCTTATTTAATAAATGTGATGTAAAAATAGAAAGGAGATACATAGACGACATTTTTCTCATTTGGACGGGCACCGAAACCCAACTCTCCGAATTCCATCATTTTCTCAACTCCACCTCATCCGGTCTACAATTTACACTCACAGCATCCAAATCCCAAATACATTTTCTGGACACCACCATCATAATCAACAACAACCATCTTGAGACCGACATTTATTCAAAACCCACTGACTGCAACTCCATGCTAAGATTTGACAGCCACCACCCCTGCAGCATGGTCCGCTCTCTGCCTCTCAGCCAAATGATCCGTGCAAAAAGGATCATCAGCTCGGAGGAGAAAGTGGACCATGCGCTTGACAACATGGTCACCAATTTTCTCACAAGGGGTTACCCCAAACACCTTGTCGCAGACAGTAAACGCAAAGCCATGTCCCTAGACAGAGATACTCTCCTCAAATCTCAAAACAAACAGTCACAAAACCGACTCGCCTTTGTATCCACCTTTTCGGGCACGTCTCACAAAATATCCAATATAATTAGGAAACACTGGCATCTTCTCCGCGATGGAACTGGCAACATTCCAGAGTTCAATTACTACCCAATTATGTCATACAGACGCCCTGTGAACATCAAAGACAAACTCGTCAAAGCTGACGTAACAGTACATAAAAGCAGCCAAAGCTACCTTACCAGCATCAATCAGGGCTCTTTTCCTTGCAGAACATGTGTCAATTGCCCTTATATGACAAAAGGCAAACATTTCACTCACCCCAGTACTGGCAAACAGTACGCCATCAAACAATACTTGACCTGTACATCCCCTTACGTGATCTACGTGCTTCAATGCCCTTGCAATCTCCTCTATGTTGGGGAAACCACCTTGGAAGCGAAGGTAAGGATAACCCAACATAGATACACAATAAGGAAAGGTAAGCTTGATTTACCAGTCCCCAAACACTTCGCAGAATACAAACACACTGAGAAAGATCTGAAATTCACCCTAGTCGATCATGTCCCCATTCTCAAACGGGGGGGGGGGGGGGGGCAATCGAACAGCCAAACTCAAAAGGAAGGAACTGTGGTGGATATATGAATTGAATTCTCTGAAACCAGCAGGGCTCAATGTCAAATTTATTGTAACTCATGATATTTGCAATGAGCGCTAAATCCAGGTTGCAGTATCTTTTTGTGTGTCATCCCTAAACGTGTAGGATTGGTTTATTTATTTGCATTTTTACTTCCCACTGTCACCTCCACATGGCACAACTTTGGTACTAATTACTTTCTCTTTTTGCATTCACAGAAGTGGGCCCACGGTCTCTCACTCATTTCCCTCGTTCCCACTGGCAGACACGGCAACAGACGAGGGGCACCCACCTTTCCCATCCGCAACATCAGCATTCCACTGGACATCACAACAGTCTCCCTAACCACTCTCAACCTCACGACTTTGCTCCAATTCTGGCACTTCTACAGTGACGTGTAGCTCTAGGATGACCCAGGCTGGCTACCTATGGCGGCTGACCAGGGACAACCCCACCCAGGACTACGCAGGTGTGCTCCGGTACCCAGGACTCCCTGTGCGGTCCCCAAGCAAGAAATACCTACCAGGAGATTGCCACATCACTGCCGAAACTTCTTCCCTTCTTAAAAATGGCGTCCGATCTCCCCGACAGCCGCATGAGCATGCGCAGGGAGTGACGCAAGTGGTTGACACAGAGACTTCGCACGTGACCGTCCACGCTGGTTTGTTGTTAATCGTCACTTCTGGCTCTCCCACGAGTTCGCCTCGCAAGTCGGGGAAAGGCGCGTGATGCCCGCCGCTCGCAAAGGAAGCCATCTGCCGGGTGAGTGACCGGATCCTCCGCCCACTTTTGCAAAAGAGAGACTTTTAATGCACTGTACACTATATAACAATGATTTTACTGCAATACATGGATGGATTATTGCTCACGCCTGTATATACATTGTTGTTTAACATGATTTCTTTGTTTGATCACTGTGCACCATCACGATTTCGTTTTGTTTACATGTCAATCATGCTTTATTGATGGGCGGTCCTGCGTGACTACAAAAACCCACTGTGAATAACCATTTGTTGCTTGACAAAGACAGCGAGAGGCTGTCGAAACGTAGCTCACGGTGGAGTGAATAAAAGACATCACTTTGCACTGAATCAACGGGAGTGCCCCTGTTACTTTTTGGATATATGTAGATATATATATATATATAAGAGCAAGGTGAACAGTTCTGACTGTAGGGTGACTCCCATGGAGTTCTCTGACCATTGTATGGTGAGGGTGACCGTGGACCTGACTGGGACTGTAGTGTTTGGGAAAGGACATTGGTAGCTGAACAGCACTGTCCTCCATGATGTGAGGCTTAGAGAGGAGTTCACAGCTTTTTAGAAGGATAGAAGGACAACAGACTGTATGTATGATAGCATGGCAGACTGGTGGGAGTGTGTGAAGAAGGATATTAAGGAATTTTTCATGTTTGCAGCCAAAAGACATGGCAATAAGAAGTATATGCGGTATTGTACACTATGGATAACACTGAGCAGGATGTACTCAAAAAGTAACAATGGGGAAGTTATTGATAGTGTGAAGATAAGTCAGGTCAAGATGGAGATGAGAGAACTCCAGTATGATCGGCTGAAGTCCCGAAAAGCAGAGTTGGAGTTTGATAGTTGGGGTGTACATACCCCGGACCCCTATGTAGCCTGCAGGAATAGAGTTTCTAAAAAGCTCATGACCAGTTTGCTTGATGCTGGTGGAGTAGAGCAAGTGAATAAAGATCTAATTAGCAATATTATTACTACCTATTATAAGAATCTATATACAGAGGATGAGATTAGTAATAATGACATAGACGCCTATCTCCAGAGCATCAATCTACCGAAACTGGATGTCATACAGGCCGAAAATATGTCTCAGCCCATCACAGAGGAGGAGGTCAGAAGTATTGACTCCTTAAAAACTAAGAAGAGCCCAGGGCTGGATGGGTTAACCAGTGAATTTTATAAGGAGTTTAAAGGGGTACTCCGCCCCTGGCATCTTATCCCCTATCCAAAGGATAGGGGATAAGATGTTAGATCGCCACGGTCCCGCTTCTGGGGACCCCGGGGATCGCCGCTGCGGCACCCCGCCATCATTACTGCACAGAGTGAGTTCGCTCTGTGCAAAATGACGGCGATACAGGGGCTGGAGCAGCGTGACGTCATGGCTCCGCCCCTCATGACATCACTGCCTGCCCCTTAATGCAAGTCTATGGCAGGGGGCGTGACGACCTTGACGTAACGATGCTCCGGCCCCTGTATTGCCCGTCATTACGTGCAGAGCGATCTCGCTCTGCACAGTAATGATAGCGGGGTGCTGCAGCAGCGATCCCTGGGGTCCCCAGCAGCGGGACCCCAGCGATCTGACATCTTATCCCTTATCCTTTGGATAGGGGATAAGATGTCTAGGGGTGGAGTGCCCCTTTAAGGACTTGTTGGTGCCTGACCTTGTGAATATTTATAATGACATTTTCACCTCTAAAAAGCTTCTACCATCTCAGGCTGAATCTATCCTGGTCCTGTTAGCTAAGAAAGGTGATCTGAGGGACATAAAGAACTGGCGCCCATTGTTAAATACGGATTATAAAATCTTGGCTAAGATTCTGTATTATAGGCTGAGTGAGGCAGCGGATGACCTATTGTCTGGCAGTCAGAGGTGCGTTGTGAGGGGGCGCTCTATAGAGGACTGTCTGCTATTAGTAAGAGATGTCTTGGCCTACAGTAAGTCACAAGGAGTGGGCACTTACATAGTGGGGCGGGATCAGAGTAAAGCCTTTGATAGTGTCCATCACACTTATCTGTATCGCGGATTACTATTCTGTATAAGGATGCGCAGAGTAGACCACTGGTTAATGGACATTTTGCAGAGGCATTCAGAGTCTGGTCTGGAGTGCGGCAGGGCGGCCCTCTTAGTCCTCTGCTATATGTTTCCTTTCTTGAGGAGACTTGAGATGAATAGTGAGGTTTCTGGTGTAAAGTGTCATCTGGGCGGTAATGTGGAGGAGGGGAAGCTTTGTGTATATGCAGATGACGTGACCTTGTTTATCTCCTCTCCTTATGGCAGTGAAGGGTTACAGGAGGAGATAGCGGCCTATGAGCGAGTGTCTGGTTCTGCAGTAAATATGGAGAAGAGTCAGGCCTTGTGGACAGGGGAGGAGGGAGAAGCCTTCCAAGTGCCCTTCAGTACAGTGTCCAAGGAGATCACCATCCTGGGGGTTGTGTTTGGAGGAGCGGATGAGGGAAGAGCCAACTGGGAGGGGAAGAACATCCTGTGTGAGGATAAGGTGAAGAGATGGCTTCTGTGGAAACTCTCCTTCCATGAGAAGACCTCCTGATGAAGAGGTTTTTGTTGCCTTTATTTGTATATATTTCGGCTGTTTTTCCTCTATCTGACAGTCTGGTCACACGACTTAACAATATGTTCTTCCATTTTCTATTGGGTAATAGAATTCACATAGTTAGGAGGAATATAACCTATTTGTCCCATAAGGATGGAGGTCTAGGTATGGTGTGTCCGGAGCTCTTTTTTTTTTTAATTTAATTTTTCTGTATAAAAACTTATCTTTTGTAAGGAGCCAGGAGACCAAACAATGGGCGCAGTTACTTAGATGGCAGATTGGTCGGTTCCTGTCAGTATGGTCGGTGGGTGATCCCATCAAGAGAGTTTCTGGGCGCTTTAGGGATAGAGTCACTTGGTATGGTATACACACTATAAAGAAAAGTGATAAAGTGGAAGATAACATATGATGATATGAAATCAGTCAGCAGGAAGCTTCTGTATAGGTCTATACTGTGCAGGGAGTACAGTGTGGCGGTACAGCTAAGGAACATGCCCAGTGTGGACATCAGATGGGGAGTGAAGGTGATCGATGACTACAGGGTGCCCGGGCACATGAAGGGTGTGTTGTGGTTGGGATTTCATGGGAGAATGTAGGTGAAGGCCAATGTAAAGGGCAGAAATGCTTCTGATCGGTTCTGTGCCCGGGATGAGTGCGGTATGGAAGAGACAGAGGAGCTGTCTGTAAGTACCGTGGTCAGGAACGTCATGAATTCTCTAAAGACAATATATGAGAAAGATAAGAGTGTGAACTCTGACAATGTATTCTGGAGAAATATTCATGTATCGGCTTTTGTTCATTAAGAAATTTTTCTTTTGTTGTCTTTTTTTTATTAATTTATTGTAGGTATTTAAATTGTTTGTAAATCGTTAGTAAATTTTATGAAGATTATTTTCAAATAAAAGATTGTATAACTACTAAATATCTCGATCACATATAGATAGCAGGAGCAGTATACAGATGGAACTGGAGGGGAAGTGTATAACTACAATGGATAATGATCCCATAGAGATAGCAGCAGTATACAGATAGAGCTGGAAGGGATTGTATAACTACTGTATATATTCTCGTCCCATATAGATAGCAGCAGCGGTACACAGATAGAGCTTGAACAGGAGGTGTATGACCGTTATATATCCTGATCCCATAGAGACAACAGCAGCAGTTTATAGATAGAGCAGGAGGGGAGGTGTATAACTACTATATATCCAGATTCCATAGAGATGTCAGCAATATAAAGATAGAGCTGGAGGGGAGGAGTATAACTACTATATATTATGATCCTAATAGAAACAGCAGCAGAAGTATACAGATAGAGCTGGAGGGGAGGTGTAAAGCTACTATGTATCCTGATCCCTGAGAGATAGCAGCAGTATACAGATAGAGCTGGAGGGGAGGTGTAAAGCTACTATGTATCCTGATCCCTTAGAGATAGCAGCAGTATACAGATAGAGCTGGAGGGGAGGTGTATAACTATTTAATATTCTGATCCCACAGAGACAGCAGCAGTATACATAAAGAGCTAGAGGAGAGTTGTATAACTATATTTATGACCTATATATAACCTATATATCCTGCAGTAGCAGTATACAAATAAAGCTGAGGGGAGGTGTAGAACTATATCCTGATTTCTTAGAGATAGCAGCAGCAATATACAGATATAACTAGAAGAGAAGGTGTATAACTACTATATAGTCTAATCCCTTAGAGATAGCAGCAGTATACAGATATAACTAGGAGAGAAGGTGTATAACTACTATATAGTCTAATCCCTTAGACATAGCAGCAGTATACAGATAGAGCTGAGTGGGAGGGGTATAGCTCCTATATATTCTGATCCCAAAGAGACAGCAGCAGCAGTATACAGATAGAGATGAAGGGGAGGGATATAGCCACTATATATCCTAATTCCATAGAGACAGCAGCAGCAGTATACAGATAGAGCTGAGTGGGAGGGGTATAGCTCCTATATATTCTGATCCCATAGAGACAGCAGCAGCAGTATACAGATAGAGATGAAGGGGAGGGATATAGCCACTATATATCCTAATCCCATAGAGACAGCAGCAGCAGTATACAGATAGAGATGAGGGGGAGGGGTATTGCTACTATATATCCTAATTCCATAGAGACAGCAACAGCAGTATACAGATAGAGATGAGGGGGAGGGGTATTGCTACTATATATCCTAATCCCATAGAGATAGCAGCCGCATTATCCAGAGAGATGGAAGGGGAGGGGACTGTGATCAGTCAGTTCTCTGATGATGTCATCATGTACTTCACAGGAAATTAGCAGACCTAAGACTGACTACTTCCTCTGAAACATTAAAGGGTACCTATCATTAAAAAAAAGTTTTTATATGTTAAAGAGAAAGCTATTTCTAAAAACGTTCTAAATATATGTTATAAAAAAAAATATTTATTTTTATGTTTATTTTAACTTGGGAAAACCCACCACTAGGGGTCTCCCTACATGTCCTGGCTGCTAGATTTCAGACTCATGCTGCTGGCCTGGCATGAGTCCGAAATCTGACTGCAGCCGGGACACGTGACCAGCACAGCGCTGCTCCCTGCCTGGCGGGCGGGAGCAAGTACTGTGCCCGCAGACTGCCGGGAGTGAGCGATGTGTCCGCAGCAGCGGCGAACATGGCCAGCAGGCCGACTGGAGACAGGTGACAGAGCTATGGAAGAAGTTCTCACCTTCTCCCAGCTGGCCTGCAATTTCTCCCCTGCTCCAGACACCAGTGAGAATTGGGGAAGTGGTCCCCCACCCAGCAGGCTTCCGTGACGGCATACTCCATACAGTGACCCCTGCACCTGTATAGTGTATTGCATATAAAATGTGTTATGCCTTTAAGACCTGTTGTCATGTGATTGTAACCCAGGAAGGTACCAGTGACCATGTGACCTACAGGGTGACCTATGGGACCCCTCAGAGTCTCCCCCATATAAACCCTGGGTGGAGCTAGCTCACTCTCATAGTGTCTTTTCTGCTTAGCTGAGTGCAGGAAGGTCAAGTCCTAGGTGGTGTCTGGAGACCAGAAGAGGCCTAAAGTCAGTCAAGCAGCCACGGATCCTAAAGTCCACTACCCCACAGGTCAAGTCAAAGCCTGGTAAGCTACAGAAGGGGTCATAGTCTTCCATAGTCAAGTCAGTCCAAGTCAATCTGTCTTCAGTCAGCGTGGCTCTGCAGCAAATTGTCCCAGTCCACCATAAGTCCCAACAAGCCCTGAGGTCCCTGAAGTCCCTGGTCACCTTAGTGGGCCTAGCCAAGCTGTATAGACTGTTACACCTGTCTGACTCAGTAAAGCTGCCGTTGTTCCGTAATTTGACGTCAGAGTCATTATTTGCCCCCCGTGCCTTGCCCAGGATCCAGCAGTATTCCTTCGGGTGGTGTAGAGGATTAACCACGCCCTGGCGTCACGAACACAAGAGGTTAATGCCATCTGCCCCTAGGGTAATTCCACCTGCCCTCATCCCACCCTCTACCACACATGGGTGCTGTAGGTGTGCAAGATATGCAAAAAACACTGGAGTGCTTTTTTATATCTTCCTCAGAATGGCCCTTTGAAAAAATGTGTACATCGCTGAAAATTTGTTTAGAGAGTCTGGTCTGGGGTCTGTATTTGTTTAGAGAGCCTGGTCAGGGCTCTCTATAGGGTATAGGGTGTAAGGGGTTCTTGTCTTGTGTAAAGGGGTCCTGATCCTATGTTATACCTTTTAATGCTGTGGTGTCCAACCTGTGGTCGTTCAGCTGTTGTAAAACTACCACGGCTGTCTGGGCATGCTGGGAGTTGTAGTTTTGCAACACCTGGAGGGCTGAAGGTTGGACAGCCTTAGCATTGACGTATTTATGGCTGACTGACAGTCCAGACCCACAGGATATAGCATCTATACTGTTGTAGCAGAGTTGAGTTTGAAATTTTTGTTTGAAATATCTTTTGTGTTATATTCTGCTATATTATCCAATTTAAAGAAATGTTGTCCGACCTGCGGCTCTCTGTAGCTAAACTACAACACCCATCATTCTGTCACAGGTTAGGGGAATGCTGATTTAATGGATGAAGTCAGCCATAAAGGGTTCTTGTTTAGGTCTGTATTTGTTCAGCGGGACTAGCCTGGGGTTTGTATTCATTTAGAGGGTATGGTCTGAGGTCTATATTTGTTTAGTAGTCTGGCTTGGGGTCTGCATGTGTTTAGAGGGTCTGGTCTGGCATCTGTATTAGTTTAGGGGATCTTTACAAATCTGTATTTGTTTAGTGAGTCTGGTCTTGGGTCTGTATTTGTTTAGTGAGTCTGTTCTGGGGTCTGTATTTGTTTAGTGAGTCTGTTCTGGGGTCTGTATTTGTTTAGTGAGTCTGGTCAGGGGTCTGAATTTGTTTAGTGAGTCTGGTCTGGGGTCTGTATTTGTTTAGTGGGTCTAGTCTGGGATCTGTATTTGTTTAGAAATCTTGTCTGGGGTCTGTATTTGTTTAAAGATCTGGTCTGGGGTCTGTATTTGTTTAAAGATCTGGTATGGGGTCTGTATTTGTTTAGTGTGTCTGGTCTGTGGGTCTGTATATTTTTAAAGATCTGGTCTGGAGTCTGTATTTGCTTAGTGGGTCTAGTTTGGGGTCTGTATTTGTTTAGGGATCTGGTCTGGGGTCTGTATTTGTTAAGTGGGTCTAGTCTAGGATCTGTATTTGTATAGAGGGTCTGGTCTGGGGTCTGTATTTGTTTAGTGGGTCTAGTCTGGGATCTGAATTTGTTTAGAGATCTGGTCTGGGGTCTGTATTTGTTTAGTCAGTCTGGTCTGGGGTCTGTATTTGTTTAGTGTGTCTGGTCTGTGGGTCTGTATTTATTTAAAGATCTGGTCTGGAGTCTGTATTTGTTTAGTGGGTCTAGTCTGGGGTCTGTATTTGTTTAGGGTTCTGGTCTGGGGTCTGTATTTGTTAAGTGGGTCTAGTCTAGGATCTGTATTTGTATAGAGGGTCTGGTCTGGGGTCTGTATTTGTTTAGTGTGTCTGGTCTGTGGGTGTGTATTTATTTAAAGATCTGGTCTGGAGTCTGTATTTGTTTAGTGGGTCTAGTCTGGGATCTGAATTTGTTTAGAGATCTGGTCTGGGGTCTGTATTTGTTTAGTGAGTCTGGTCTGGGGTCTGTATTTGTTTAGTGAGTCTGGTCTTGGGTCTGTATTTGTTTAAAGATCTGGTCTGGTGTCTTTATTTGTTTAGTGAGTCTGGTCTATGGGTCTGTATTTGTTTAACGATCAGGTTTGGAGTCTGTATTTGTTTAGTGGGTCTAGTCTGGGGTCTATATTTGTTTAGGGATCTGGTCTGGGGTCTGTATTTTTTAAGTGGGTCAAGTCTGGGATCTGTATTTGTATAGAGGGTCTGGTCTGGGGTTTGTATTTGTTTAGTGAGTCTGGTGTGGGGTCTGTATTTGTTTAATTAGCCTGATCTGAGGTCTGTATTTGTTCAGTGGGTCTAGTCTGGGGACTGTATTTGTGTAGGGGTCTGGTCTGGGGTCTGTATTTGTTTAATTAGTCTGGTCTGGGATCTGTATTTGTTAAGTGAGTCTAGTTTGGGGTCTTTATTTGTTTGGGGGTCTGTATTTGCTTAGTGGGTCTGGTCTGGGGTCTGTTTTTGTTTCTTGAGTCTGGTATGGGGTCTGTATTTATTTAGAGATTCTGGTATGGGGTCTGTATTGGGCTGGGTTCACATCACGTTTTCTCCCATACGGGAGCGCATACGGCAGGGGAGAGCTAAAACCTCACGCTCCCGTATGCCTTTCTATGCGCTCCCGTATGTAATTCATTTCAATGAGCCGGCCGGAGTGAAACGTTCGGTCCGGTCGGCTCATTTTTGCGGGCGTAAAACCGTGGTTGACCACAGTTTTAGATCCGGGATGGGAGAAAACTTGATGTGAACCAGCCCTTAGTTTAGGGATCTGGTCTGGGGTCTGTATTAGTTTACACAGTCTGGTCTGGGGTCTGTATTTGTATAGAGGGCCTGGTCTGGAGTCTGTATTTGATTAGGGGGTCTGGTGGGGCATTTGTATGTTGTAGCTGTCGAGTATCCATTCTGGGATGTGATATACAGGGTCATATGCATAACTGCCATATTAGGCATGGTAGATTTGTGAATTTTACCGTATATATATATATATATATATATATATATATATATATATATCATTTTTTTTTTAAAGACATTTTTACAAATAAATAACATTTTCACAAAAACTCCCTGAGAGCCCATAATATTAATTCACATACGCCCCTGCACTACATGTGGTTCAAATACCTTATGTTGCGGATATGTGTTATATAAAAATAGCTGATAATATAATATATACCAGATTATAGGAGTTTACTACTTTTAAATCTACATTTATGCAGATTTAAAATTTTTGATATTTTGGAGATATTGATAATTTAAAATAAAATAAAAAAAAATTGATCATAGGCTGCCATATACTGGCGCAGGGTAGAGGGCGCTGTCACCATCGGATGCCCGGTCCTTGCACAATAAACTGGCATTTGTTTGTGTGCCAGTGTATCTCGCCACAAGATGGAGTCCTGACTCCTGGAACTACATCTCCCAGCATGCACAGCAGATGCTTCTTCAGTTTCCTGTCTCCATAGCAACCGGATACAGTTCTCGTTCTCCTGCAAAAAAAAAAAAAACATCTGTTAAAACTGTTGGAGGGAAACGTGCCGTGTGCGCAGGTAAGGGAGGATGGGGGTTGTAGTTCCTGTCAGCAGGTACAGGTCACATACAGAGACAAATAAGGGACTGGTGCTTGACTGGGGGGGGGGCAAGAGTTCAATATTGGGGGTCCTGATCCTATGTTATACCTTTTTAATGCTGTAGTGTCCAACCTGCGGCCGTTCAGCTGTTGCAAAACTACAACTCCCAGCATGCCCAGACAGCCAACGGCTGTCTGGGCATGCTGGGAGTTGTAGTTTTGCAACGCCTGGAGGGCCGCAGGTTGGAAACCCTTAGCAGTGACGTATTTATGGCCGACTGACGGCCCAGACCCACAGGATATAGGATCTATACTGTTGTAGCAGAGTTGAGTTTGACATTTCGCAATATTATCTTTTGTGTTATATTCTGCTATAGTATCCAATTTAAAGGGGTTATCCAGGAAAAAACTTTTTTTTATATATATATATATATATATATATATATATATATATATATATATATATCAACTGGCTCCAGAAAGTTAAACAGATTTGTAAATTACTTATATAAAAAAATCTTAATCCTTTCAGTACTTATGAGCTTCTGAAGTTAAGGTTGTTCTTTTCTGTCTAAGTGCTCTCTGATGACACGTGTCTCGGGAACCGCCCAGTTTAGAAGAGGTTTGCTATGGGGATTTGCTTCTAAACTGGGCGGTTCCCGAGACACGTGTCATCAGACAGAAAAGAACAACCTTAACTTCAGAAGCTCATAAGTACTGAAAGGATTAAGATTTTTTAATAGAAGTCATTTACAAATCTGTTCAACTTTCTGGAGCCAGTTGATATATATAAAAAAAAGTTTTTTCCTGGATAACCCCTTTAAGGCAATGCTGTCCAACCTGCGGCTCTCTGTAGCTAAACTACAACCCCCATCATTATTTGACGGGTTAGGGGAATGCTGATTTAATGGATGAAGTCAGCCATAATTAAAGGGGTTATCCAGGGAAAAAAAATGTTTTGATATATCAACTGGCTCCAGAAAGTTAAAGAGATTTGTAAATTACTTCTATTAAAAAATCTTAATCCTTTCAGTACTTATGAGCTTCTGAAGTTAAGGTTGTTCTTTTCTATCTAAGTCCTCTCTGATGACACGTGTCTCTGGAAATGCCCAGTTTAGAAGCAAATCCCCATAGCAAACCTCTTCTAAACTGGGCGGTTCCAGAGACAAGTGTCATCAGAGAGCACTTAGACAGAAAAGAACAACCTTAACTTCAGAAGCTCATAAGCACTGAAAGGATTAAGATTTTTTAATAGAAGTAATTGGCTCCAGAAAGTTAAACAGATTTGTAAATTACTTCTATTACAAAAATCTTAATCCTTCCAATAATTATCAGCTGCTGAAGTTGAGTTGTTGTTTTCTGTCTGGCAACAGTGCTCTCTGCTGACATCTCAGTCTGTCTCGGGAACTGCACAGAGTAGAAGAGGTTTGTTATCTATGGGGATTTGCTTCTACTCTGGACAGTTCCCGAGACAGGTGTCATCAGAGAGCACTTAGACAGAAAAGTAAAACTCAACTTCAGCAGCTCATTAGTACTGAAAGGATTAAGATTTTTTTTTTATATAGAAGTAATTTACAAATCTGTTTAACTTTCTGGAGCCAGTTGATTATATATATATATATATATATATATATATATATATATATATATATAAAGTTTTTTTTCCTGGATAACCCCTTTACGAGAGGCAGAACAGTTTCATTTGGTTCATGATGAGATTGCATTGTCTGGATTGTTCATAGGACTTACTGCATATTCTTGTCTTTTATTATAGATAAACCCTCCAGCTTGGGCTCCAGAGACCCCTGGTAAACCGTTCCTGAGACCCCCGGTAAACCGTCCCTGAGACCCCCGATACACTGCGGACAGTCAAGCAGCAGCCTCTTCAATGCACCCGTTGTAGTTTGCAAGGTATTGTCCAGCTCTGCTACATCATCATGATATTCTGTTATTTGTATAGAAACAATAATAAGTGATTACAGTGCATAAGTTACATCCTGTGACTACAGGGGGCATCTTTTCTCACTGAGGTCGTTCTATTTCAGTGGTCACCAAACTGTGGACCTCCAGATATTGCAAAACTTTGTGACAGGATTAGTAAAAAAAATAGCTGCTTTCTTCCCGAAACAGCACCACCCTTGTCCTCAGGTTGGATGTGGTTTTGCAGCTCAGTTCCACTGATCTGGATGGAGCTGAGATGTAATACCGCACATTTATTTTTTATAAATCCTGGATACCCCCTCTGTGCCCCCCACAAAGTAATCACACCTACCGTATTAGTGCCCTTTGTTGAACCCCCACACACTGATGATACCCACTTTGTGCTTTCACAGAGTAAGGGGTGCATGCACACCGCGTTGTCGCTATACAGTTCCTGTATACGGTTTCAAGTAAAAAAAAACGTATGGAACCGTATAGAAAACCGTATGCATTGACTTAACATTGTAAACCGTATGTCAAACGCATCATCCGGTTTAGTCCGTTTTGCGTCTTATACGATTTTGTCCTGTTTTTTACCCGTACCCAAAACCGTAGTCTACCCCGTTTCTTGGTCCGGGTGAAAAACCGTATTAAACCGTATACGGGTTGAAATTTGTACGCACGTTTTGATACAGTTTAGTCAGGTTTTGAGGAATCCGTTTTTCATCAAAAACCTGATACGGGATCCTTATACCCCATCTCTACTGCCCCGCAAAGTAATAGTGCCGCAGTACAGTAATAATTCTCTCTTTTTGCCCCAAAAATATTAGTTCCCTCCGTTGTGTCCCTGCACAGTAATGATACCCACTTTGTGACCTACAGAAAATTATTTCCTCCCCTTTGCAATAATCCTCCTATGTTCCCCCTGAAGTAATAATCAACCTTTGTGCCCCCACAGAGTCTCCCCCTCTGTGCCCCACTGTAACTAATAGTGCTCAGAATAACAATTTTTCTTTTCTGCCCCGTGTGCCCCCCCCCCCCCCCCCAAAAAAAAAAAAGAATTTCTGCCCACTCAAGACAATAACACTATATATGCACTAATTCCTTCTATTGTAACATCCTATGCACACTGAAGGGACATTTACAAAGAGTGGTGTGAAATTCTTAAATGTTTTAGAGCATAAAAGTTGCGGTGACAGTTGCAGAATTGCGCCAAATTTATCAACGGCACGCGGACTTCCAACTTCCAAAGAAGTCGCAGATTATGTGCGGACGTGCTACTTTTGTGTGAATAGTCGCATATACCCGGACTCAAAAGTCACACAGAAAATGTAGGGCAGGGCTGAATTGACCTGAAAAAAAAAACATCTATTTCTGGGATTGTGCGACAATTTTGTGACATTCCGTAAAAAGTTGCACTTAGTAAATCAGTGACCACTGCACAAAGTGCTCTAAATGGGCAAAAATCATGGAAACGTTTCTAAAGCAACTGTCTCATTGTGCGACAAACATAGAAAAAAAACTGTTTAAAAAGCATTTAAATGTCTTGATAAATTCCCCCCCCCCATTATCCCTGTACTGTGACATCACTGTATGTATTATCCCTGTACTGTGACATCACTGTGTGTATTATCCTGTACTGTGACATCACTATATGTATTATCCCTGTACTGTGACATCACTGTGTGTATTATCCCTGTACTGTGACATCACTGTGTATATTATCCCTGTACTGTGACATCACTGTGTATATTATCCCTGTACTGTGACATCACTGTGTGTATTATCCCTGTACTGTGACATCACTGTGTGTATTATCCCTGTACTGTGACATCACTCTGTGTATTATCCCTGTACTGTGACATCACTGTGTGTATTATCCCTGTACTGTGACATCACTGTGTGTATTATCCCTGTACTGTGACATCACTGTGTGTATTATCCCTGTACTGTGACATCACTGTGTGTATTATCCCTGTACTGTGACATCACTGTGTATTATCCCTGTACTGTGACATCACTGTGTGTATTATCCCTGTACTGTGACATCACTGTGTATTATCCCTGTACTGTGACATCACTGTGTGTATTATCCCTGTACTGTGACATCACTGTATATTATCCCTGTACTGTGACATCACTGTGTGTATTATCCCTGTACTGTGACATCACTGTGTATATTATCCCTGTACTGTGACATCACTGTATGTATTATCCCTGTACTGTGACATCACTGTGTGTATTATCCCTGTACTGTGACATCACTGTGTGTATTATCCCTGTACTGTGACATCACTGTGTGTATTATCCCTGTACTGTGACATCACTGTGTATTATCCCTGTACTGTGACATCACTGTGTGTATTATCCCTGTACTGTGACATCACTGTGTGTATTATCCCTGTACTGTAACATCACTGTGTATTATCCCTGTACTGTGACATCACTGTATATTATCCCTGTACTGTGACATCACTGTGTGTATTATCCCTGTACTGTGACATCACTGTGTGTATTATCCCTGTACTGTGACATCACTGTGTGTATTATCCCTGTACTGTGACATCACTGTGTATTATCCCTGTACTGTGACATCACTGTGTGTATTATCCCTGTACTGTGACATCACTGTGTGTATTATCCCTGTACTGTGACATCACTGTGTGTATTATCCCTGTCCTGTGACATCACTGTGTATTATCCCTGTACTGTGACATCACTGTGTGTATTATCCCTGTACTGTGACATCACTGTGTGTATTATCCCTGTACTGTGACATCACTGTGTGTATTATCCCTGTACTGTGACATCACTGTGTGTATTATTCCTGTACTGTGACATCACTGTGTGTATTATTCCTGTACTGTGACATCACTGTGTGTATTATCCCTGTACTGTGACATCACTGTGTGTATTATCCTTGTACTGTGACATCATTGTGTGTATTATCCCTGTACTGTGACAACACTGTGTGTATTATCCCTGTACTGTGACATCACTGTGTGTATTATTGCTGTACTGTGACATCACTGTGTGTATTATTCCTGTACTGTGACATCACTGTGTGTATTATCCCTGTACTGTGACATCACTGTGTGTGTTATCCCTGTACTGTGACATCACTGTGTACATTATCCCTGTACTGTGACATCACTGTGTGTATTATCTCTGTACTGTGACATCCCTGTGTGTATTATCCCTGTACTGTGACACCACTGTGTGTATTATCCCTGTACTGTGACATCACTGTGTGTATTATCCCTGTACTGTGACATCACTGTGTGCATTATGCTTGTACTGTGACATCACTGTGTGTATTATCCCTGTACTGTGACATCACTGTGTGTATTATCCCTGTACTGTGACATCACTGTGTGTATTATCCCTGTACTGTGACATTACTGTGTATTATCCCTGTACTGTGACATCACTGCGTATTATCCCTGTACTGTGACATCACTGTGTGTATTATCCCTGTACTGTGACATCACTGTGTGTATTATCCCTGTACTGTGACATTACTGTGTATTATCCCTGTACTGTGACATCACTGTGTATTATCCCTGTACTGTGACATCACTGTGTGTATTATCCCTGTACTGTGACATCACTGTGTGTATTATCCCTGTACGTAGGACCTCATTCTGTGTATTGCTATGGGGCCTCACTCCTTTGGAATGATTGTTGGGAAAAGGTATTGATTAATGTATAACAGATATGTGAAAGGCATAAAGACAATAGAATCTTCTGTATGTAAAGAGAATGTTGTGCTACTGACTGTATAATATCTACAGTGGGGATCAAAAGTTTGGGCACCCCAGGTAAAAGTTTGTATTAATGTGCATAAAGAAGCCAAGGAAAGATGGAAAAATCTCCAAAAGGCATCAAATTACAGATTAGACATTCTTATAATATGTCAACAAAAGTTAGATTTTATTTCCCTCATTTACACTTTCACAATAACTAAAAACAAAAAAATGGTGTCTTCAAAAGTTTGGGCACCCTGCAGAATTTATAGCAAGCACTGCCCCCTTTGTAAAGCTGAGACCTACCAGTCTCATGGATTGTTCTCAATCATCATCTGGGAAGACCAGGTGATGTCAATCTCAAAGGTTTTAAATGCCCAGACTCATCTGACCTTGCCCCAACAATCAGCACCATGGGTTCTTCTAAGCAGTTGTCTAGAAATCTGAAACTGAAAATAGTTGATGCTCATAAAGCTGGAGAAGGCTATACGAAGATAGCAAAACGTTTTCAGATGTCAATTTCCTCTGTTCGGAATGTAATTAAGAAATGGCAGTCATCAGGAACAGTGGAAGTTAAAGCAAGATCTGGAAAACCAAGAAAAATATCAGACAGAACAGCTCGCAGGATTGTGAGAAAAACGATTCAAAACCCACGTTTGACTGCACAATCCCTCCAGAAAGATCTGGCAGACACTGGAGTAGTGGTACACTATTCCACTATAAAGAGATACTTGTACAAATATGGTCTTCATGGAAGAGTCGTCAGAAGAAAACCTCTTCTACGTCCTCACCACAAAAATCAGCGTTTGAACTTTGCAAATGAACATATAGACAAGCCTGATGCATTTTGGAAACAAGTTCTGTGGACCATTGAGGTTAAAATTGAACTTTTTGGCCGGAATGAGCAATGATACGTTTGGAGAAGAAGGGGAACAGAATTTAATGAAAAGAACCTCTGTCCAACTGTTAAGCATGGGGGTGGACCAATCATGCTTTGGGGTTGTATTGCAGCCAGTGGCACAGGGAACATCTCACGAGTAAAAGGAAAAATGGATTCAATAAAATTTCATAAAATTTGGGATGCTAACTTGATGCCATCTGTGAAAAAGCTGAAGTTAAAGAGAGGATGGCTTCTACAAATGGATAATGATCCTAAACACACCTCGAAATCCACGGGGTTTTACATCAAGAGGTGTAAACTGAAGGTTTTGCCATGGCCTTAACAATCTCCTGACCTCAACATAATTGAAAATCTATGGATAGACCTTAAAAGAGCAGTGCATGACAGACAGCCCAGAAATCTCAAAGAACTGGAAGACTTTTGTAAGGAAGAATGGGCAAAGATACCTCAAACAAGAATTGAAAGACTCTTGGTTGGCTACAAAAAGCGTTTACAAGCTGTGATACTTGCCAAAGGGGGCAGTACAAGATATTAACTCTGCAGGGTGCCCAAACTTTTGCAGATGCAATTTTTTTGTTTTCTGTTATTTTGAAAGTATAAATGATGGAAATAAAATCTATGTCTAATTTGTAATTTGATGCCTTTTGGGGATTTTTCAATCTTTCCTTGGCTTCTTTTTGCACATTAATACAAATTTTTACCTGGGGTGCCCAAACTTTTGATCCCCACTGTATAGTTGATCTATCTGTATATTTTTTGCCGGGATATGAGGACCTGCTCATCACTTCTCATCCAACATAACTGACTGGAAAATCTTCTACATACAGAGTCATTTCTTCTACTCCTAATCCTACAAGGATGAGTTTAGAGGTTTCTGGTGGAAACAAAGAATGGAGCCCAGAACCTTCTGCAGACCCTGAGGAAAGGTCCATCAGCAGTCCCAATGACCCGGCCCAAAGTCCCTGCAGCCACAGTCCTAGTACAAGTGACAGAAGTGAGACAAGCTGCAGCCAACATTCCATCAGCGACAGCTCCTCCTCCGAGACACCGGAAAGAATAACAGAGACGCAAAATACTCCAGAAAAGACACCAAAGACAATAAAGAATACGATGTGTCAAACATTCCCTAAAGTTGGTAAGAACTTCTAATGACTATAGAATGAGGACTTGGGGGAGGGGGTATACTCTATAGACAATGCAAACTTAGACTAGACAGCTAACAAATTTCCAGGTCTGTCACAGTGGCCCAGGCTGACTGTCTAGTCTAGGTGTAGACCAGAGGTTCCCAAACTTGTCTTGCCTACCACCCCACTTGAAAAAAATTACCCAGCACCCCATGGAAATCTACCTTTATTAGGTAAACAGAAAGATTTGTATTCAATTTTGTATCTATATTTCTACCAAACCACAGAGAACTAGTCCGGCACCGCCATACCCTCAACCAATGGTTGCGGCCGCACCTGACATGGGACTGACACGGGGGTGCCGCTCCTGAATTCAGAATATCGATCCAATACGATGTAGAGAAAGGAAATAATGCACTCACCCATGATGAACTTGCTTTCTGAACTTTATACAATAAAAGCAGACATGGTACAGTGGGTTGAAACAGAGGAGCAACCTTGCGGCAACAGACTGTTTCCTGCGCCAGGGGCGCAGGAAACAGTCTGTGGCAGCGAGGTTGCTCCTCTGTTTCTACCCACTGTACGATGTCTGCTTTTATTGAATGAAGTTCAGCAAGCAAGTTCATAATGGGTGAGTGCGTTATTTCCTTTCTCTACATCGTATTGGATCGATATTCTGAATTCAGTGGGTCGAAACAAAGGAGCAACCTCGCGGCTACAGACTGTTTTCTGCGCCAGGGGTGCAGGAAACAGTCTGTGGCCGCGAGGTTGCTCCTCTGTTTCTACTTGCTGTACCATGTCTGCTTTTATTGAATAAAGTTCAGCAAGCAAGTTCATTGTGGGTGAGTGCGTTCTTTCCTTTCTCTACATAATATTAAACTCAAGCCTGCCACATCAGCCAAAACAGGCAAGCACGAGGCATACACAAGAACCTCTACATTATTCTCTAATATTATCCTAAGCTGATTCTTTAAAACATGAACATAAGCTGTGGTGTTCATGTGGTAGGACCTAAGGGTGGTGCATGACACCGAAAGTTAAAAGTCAATTCCTGTGTCCCCCTTACCCCTCAGGCTCAGCACTAGGCATAGCAGTTTTTTTTCGTTTTGTTTTTATTTGGAGTGTTCCTTTTAAAGGGGTACTCCAGTGGAAAACTTTTTTTTAAGTCAACTGGTGCCAGAAGGTTAAACAGATTTGTAAATTACTTCTATAAATAAATCTTAATCCTTCCAGTACTTATTAGCTGCTGAATACTACAGAGGAAATGCTTTTCTTTTTGGATTTCTCTTCTGTCACGACCACAGTGCTCTCTGCTGACCCCTGCTGTCCATTTTAGGAACTGTCCAGAGAAGGAGAAAATCCCCATAGCAAACATATGCTGCTCTGGACAGTTCCTAAAATGGACAGCAGAGGTCAGCAGAGAGCACTGTGGTCGTGACAGAAGAGAAATCCAAAAAGAAAAGAATTTCCTCTGTAGTATACAGCCCCTAAATAGTACTGGAAGGATTACGATTTTTTTAATAGAAGTAATTTACAAATCTGTTTAACTTTCAGGCACCAGTTGATTTAAAAAAAAAAAAAAAAAAAGTTTTCCACGGGAGTACCCCTTTAAGCCTCTGGTTTTATGATTAGCAGACAAAGGATTCTCCTGGAGGAAGTCCCCACCATGGAAACGTCCATCCCTAAAACCGCAACATCTGCCGATCCCCACCCAGAAGACGGAAAGCGATGTAACTCGGCGCATCTTATCGGCGCAGGTTCGCAAAATTAAAGAATTGAAGGACGAATTGTGTGATGTCCAGCGGACCCTAGAGGCTGTGAACAGCGAGAACCGGCTGCTGACCCGTCTCCAGCACAGGCACATGAAGGCGCTGCAGAAGTACGAAAGCCCAGAAAGCAGCATACACCATCTTATAGCCAGACACGGTAATGAGGTCAGGACCCTGAGAGAGACCCTGAGGACCACACAGGAGAGCGAGCGCGGGCTGTCCCTGAAGCTGAAAATGGCAGAAAACGAATTACTGAAGGCAAAGGAGAGCTTATGGCGGCTCCAAAGACTCTCCGAGGATAAGAACCTCGCCGAGAGAGAAGAGCTCAACAATAAGTTATCCAGTTTATTGATTAAGATGGAAATCGACAGCACTAAAGTCAAGGTAAAGCTCTAACCTCAAAGTGAACCCATCACCGACATAAAATACTGTGGGGTATAGGGGTTACCCAGGATTAGAGAAACAGAGCTACTTACTTCAAGAAAACAGCACCACTCCTGTGCTTAGGTTGTGTGTGGTATTACAACTCGGCTTCATTCACTTCAATAGAACTGAGCTGCAATACCATATACAACCTCTTTATGGTTCCAAAAAAATAGCACTACGTAACATAGAGCCTCACCTCAGCTCCTATAGGGGTCACACCTCAGCTCCCATAGGGCCTCACCTCAGCTCCTATAGGGGCCTCACCTTAGCCCCTATAGGGGCCTTATTTTAACTCCTATAGGGTCTCACCTCAGCTCTTATAGGGGCCTCATCTCAGTTCCTATAGGGACCTCACCTCAGCTACCATAGGGCCTCACCTTAGCTTCCATAGAGCTTCACCTCAGGCCCCATAAGGGCCTCAGCTCCCATAGGGCCTCACCTCAGCCCCTATAGGGCGTTACCTCAGCTCCCATAGGGCCTCAGCTCCCATAGGGCCTCACCTTAGCTCCCATAGGGCCTAACTTCAGCTCCAATAGGGCCTCGCCTCAGCTCCTATAGGGCCTCACCTCAGCTTCCATAGGGCCTCACCTCAGCTCCCATAGGGCCTCACCTCAGCTCCCATAGGGCCTCACCTCAGCTCCCATAGGGCCTCACCTCAGCTCCTATAGGGCCTCACCTCAGCTCCCATAGGGCCTCACCTCAGCTCCTATAGGGCCTCACCTCAGCTCCTATAGGGCCTCACCTCAGCTCCCATAGGGCCTCACCTCAGCTCCCATAGGGCCTCACCTCAGCTCCTATAGGGCCTCACCTCAGCTCCCATAGGGCCTCACCTCAGCTCCCATAGGGCCTCACCTCAGCTCCCATAGGGCCTCACCTCAGCTCCTATAGGGCCTCACCTCAGCTCCCATAGGGCCTCACCTCAGCTCCTATAGGGCCTCACCTCAGCTCCTATAGGGCCTCACCTCAGCTCCCATAGGGCCTCACCTCAGCTCCCATAGGGCCTCACCTCAGCTCCTATAGGGCCTCACCTCAGCTCCCATAGGGTCACACCTCAGCTCTCATAGTGCCTCAGCTCCTATAGGGCCTCACCTCAGCTCCCATAGGGCCTCATCTCAGCTCCCATAGGGCCTCACCTCAGCTCCCATAGGGCCTCACCTTAGCTCCCATAGGGCCTCACCTTAGCTCCCATAAGGCCTCACCTCAGCTCCTATAGGGCCTCACCTCAGCTCCCATAAGGCCTCACCTCAGCTCCGATAGGGCCTCACCTCAGCTCCCATAGGGCCTCAGCTCCTATAGGGTCTCACCTCAGCTCCCATAGGGTCTCACCTCAGCTCCTATAGGGCCTCACCTCAGCTCCCATAGGGCCTCACCTCAGCTCCCATAGGGTCACACCTCAGCTCTCATAGTGCCTCAGCTCCTATAGGGCCTCACCTCAGCTCCCATAGGGCCTCACCTCAGCTCCCATAGGGCCTCACCTCAGCTCCCATAGGGCCTCACCTTAGCTCCCACAGGGCCTCACCTTAGCTCCCATAAGGCCTCACCTCAGCTCCTATAGGGCCTCACCTCAGCTCCTATAGGGCCTCACCTCAGCTCCGATAGGGCCTCACCTAAGCTCCCATAGGGCCTCAGCTCCTATAGGGTCTCACCTCAGCTCCCATAGGGTCTCACCTCAGCTCCCATAGGGCCTCATCTCCGCTGCGATAGGGCCTCACCTCAGCTTCCATATTGCCTCAGCTCCTATAGGGTCTCACCTCAGCTCCCATAGGGCCTCACCTCAGCTCCTATAGGGCCTCACCTCAGCTCCCATAGGGCCTCACCTCAGCTCCTATAGGGTCTCACCTCAGCTCCTATAGGGCCTCACCTCAGCTCCCATAGGGCCTCACCTCAGCTCCTATAGGGCCTCACCTCAGCTCCTATAGGGCCTCACCTCAGCTCCCATAGGGCCTCACCTCAGCTCCTATAGGGTCTCACCTCAGCTCCTATAGGGTCTCACCTCAGCTCCCATAGGGCCTCACCTCAGCTCTCATACGGTCACTACTCAATTTCCATAGAGCCACACCTCAGTTTCCATAGGGGTTATCAGTGAACTTACTATACATAATTGGTCACTGACTTACGTGTCCCCATCTTCACCTGCGGCTGTCGGGACATGCTGGCACTTGCAGTTTTACAGCAGCTGGAGACACAAGTCATACACTCTGCTACATCATGTTCATTTAGTCTAGATCTACATTACTATAGTTTTTCCTTGTTTGTGTTGATGGCTCGGGACTGGGCCGGTCCTGGGGCTCCTCATGTCCCAACACAGGAGATATCACTGATACTTCAGCTAATGTTTTTCCTTGTAGAACTTATGTTTTGAAAATTAAAATATAAATATAAAAACAATCCCTTAGGCATCTTAAAAAATATTAAGTGCCCGTGCAACACCAATGGATGGCCAGGAGTACATATAACTTTAGCATATCTGCTTTATCTGATGGGAGTCTTCCCCCATGCTATATACTGCGGCTATACTTGGCTGCTGTATATAAGTACACACTCACCCTGGACATGGAGGGCAGATTTCCATCACAGTAGGGGCATAATGAATGCGAAATGCTGACAACTAAACTTAGGTTTATTCAGTAGCAATATTTGTAAACCATTTGGGGTCAATTTAGACCCCACCCTAAATAATTAGGAGCCTCCCACTTAATGCAAATATGCAGAAGCCCCACCCCTTCTGTGACCCACACCAAATACAGGACTACTGGTAGGGTGCAAAAAAGTAGGGCATTAAGAAGCTTGCATCCTAAATCTGGCCCCGTTAAAGTAATAGATGGCTCCATAAGTCATCTATTACTGCTTCTACATCCATATACTGAATCTGTACATGAATAGAAACTCTTCAGCACATAAAGCTCCATTTACTTAGTCCAACTCCCCTTTCAGGTACTGGAGAAACAACTCCACCTCACGGCTCAGTTCTATGACCGGCAGCTGTCCATAGAGAGTAAGAAGGCGTCTGAGGCCCGTGACATCTCAGAGAAACTACAGGATGAGATCCTATCACTGCAGCAGACTATAAAGGTGATATACAGGTGTGGTAGCGGGGTGTGATGAGGGCAGATGTTGTTACCCTAGCATTAATCCCTTGTATTCATGACGCCAGGGCGGGGTTTAGCCTAAAACCAACCGAAGGTATACCGCTGGATCCTGGGCTAGGCACGAGGGCAATAAAGACTCTGACGCCAAGTTACGGACAATGGTAGCTTTACTGAGGGTAGACAGATGGTAAAGTCTATACAGTTCAGCCAGGGCCCAAGGAGGGGACCAGTGACTCAGAGACCTTAAGGACTTGTAGTAGGACTGGACAATTGAATGCAGCCGCGCTGACTTGACAGATGACAGGGACTGACTTGACTCATAAAGCTGTGACTTTATCTTACTTGACTTGATGGCTGCAGGACTGGACTTTGAGGTCTCCAACACTCTGGACACACACACTAGACAAGACTGCACTGGACCTCAGCAGAAGAGAGAGAGAAGATCCACCCAGGGCTTATATGGGGGAGACTAGCAGGGAGCCCATAGGTCACTCTTGGGATCACCTGGTCACTGGTACCTCCTGGGTAACAATCACATGACATAACTCTTAAAGATACAACACATTTTATAATACAATACACTGCAGAATATATGTACAGGGGGGAAACAGGTGCAAGGGGCCCGGGGGATACTGAAGGAGGCTGCCTGACAGGACAGCAAGGGTATGGGGCAACATCTCCCGTACTG
Organism: Hyla sarda; assembly: GCF_029499605.1. Taxonomy (NCBI): domain Eukaryota; kingdom Metazoa; phylum Chordata; class Amphibia; order Anura; family Hylidae; genus Hyla; species Hyla sarda. The sequence goes on along the minus strand of NC_079190.1, from coordinate 493,365,990 downwards.
GGTCACCACACAGGGGCGTCCTCTAAACCTCATACAGTATAACATACAGGGTCCAGATGTTGTGAGTATAATACAAAAGCTAAAATGCTAAACACTGGTGGTTGTCACTGGACCATACTTACCACCAGCAATCCCACTTTTCGTGTCACTATTTAGTAACCCAGGCCTCAAAGGGATGCAATTTTGTGGAATTTTTATTTTATTTTTCACATAAATGGGGCATTGGCTACCAAAGACGTCCTTGGCCCTAATGAAAAATGTGATAAATATCTGATCAGCAGTCGGACCAATTACCACCCCTTGAGCAGGGGGGACCCTATCTTGAGTACAGGAGATAACTTGGATTTGTGGGTTAATAGATGGGCTTTTGAGTGTGACTGACATCACAAGAAGAACACCAGACCCTAAAGGAATATGGGTTGGGGTCTTATTCAGGGAACCAATACTTACCCCAAGGCTAAAGCCCCAGGTACAAAAAATAAGTCACATATTACACTTTTATGATTTGATTAAAAAAAGTTTTGTTTTTAGGGCTGGGTTCATCAGATCAGCTAAGATGGTGGCCGGAGGTCTCCTTACCTGCCTCCTGCTGCCATCATGGGGTCTTCTTCTCTGGTCTGCTATCAAGCAGACCAGAGAAGTAGATCACAGATAACACTGATCAGTGCTCTGCATAGCACTGATCTGTATCTGCAATCTAAAGATTGAAATATATAGTCCCCTGCCGCGCCCCCTCCCATAGACTTGCATTGAGGGGGCGGAGTATGTCACAAGGGGGCAGGGCCATGACATCATGATCCTCCAGCCCCTGCATCGCCAGTCATCAGGCATGGAGTGAAGCTTGCTCTGTGCACCAGATGACAGGGGGTGCTGCAGGAGTGATCATGGGCTACCCAGCTGTCAGACATTTTATCCCCTATCCTTTGGCAGAGTACCCCTTTAAGTTTTGGGTCTACTATGTTTGGTCTATTTCCCGAACATTCATGTTTTTGTTTTTTGTTTTTGTTTTTTGTGGTATCCTGACATATACATCACACGTAACCCCAAATGGGGCCAATCGGTTTCTTGCAGCCACAGTTTGGCTGTGCTTTAGGGTCTGTATAACACATGTACCCTGCAGATCAGGGGATACTGTTTTTGCAGTCTTGACTGGGCCCCTAAAATGCAGCCATGTGAAGCCATGTTAACTATGGATAAGACATGAAGATATGGTGCCCATCTCAGTTTTGCAGCGTCACATATGGCTGATGTTATCTCAGCTGCTAGAACAGCTGCAAACACAACATGTGAGTAGTGCGAACACTGACCAACAGGTACAGCTGTCCAACAGGCACTGAATGGCTATATGCTGCCGCCCTCTCACCCCCTCCACCCCATCTGCAATAACTGTACAGATTATGGGGGCGCTATTTTTTGCATTACTTTTTGTGTGATTGTTTTTGTTTTAATATATTAATACATCTTCAGATTAATGCCACTAGTGATGCCCTACAGAATATCCTGGTAGTGCTCATATACCCGTGTCAGTGATTGGAGCAAAACTATTGTGTATAATGTTACAAGTGATCCAAGTCATTAGGCGCAGACTCACACTCATCTATTAGGTACAGACTCACACTCATCTATTAGGTACAGACTCACACTCATCTATTAGGTACAGACTTCACTCATCTATTAAACACAGACTCACACTCATCTATTAGGTACAGACTAATACTCATCTATTAGGTTCAGACTCACTTATCTATTAGGTGCAGACTCACACTCCTCTATTAGGTGCAGACTCACTCATCTATTGGGTACAGACTCACACTCATATATTAGGTACAAACTCACACTCCTCATTAAGTGCAGACTCACACTCATCAATTAGGTACAGACTCACACTCACATCAATTAGGAACAGACTCACACTCATCTATTAGGTGCAGACTCACACTCATCTATTAGGTACAGACTCACACTCATCTATTAAGCACAGACTCACACTCATCTATTAGGTACAGACTCACACTCATCTATTAAGCACAAACTCACACTCATCTATTAGGTACACACTCACACTCATCTACTAGGTACAGACTCACACTTTCTTATAGGGAAATCTACAAGACTAGGCAGAAAGAGGCCAAGCAAGTTGTTACGCCGAGCGCTCCGGGTCCCCGCTCCTCCCCGGAGCGCTCGCTTCACTCCCTCCGCTGCAGCGCTCCGGTCACGTCCTCTGACCCGGGGCGCTGCGATCCTGCTGCCAGCCGGGATGCGATTCGCGATGCGGGTAGCGCCCGCTCGCGATGCGCACCCCGGCTCCCCTACCTGACTCGCTCCCCGTCTGTTCTGTCCCGGCGCGCGCGGCCCCGCTCCCTAGGGCGCGCGCGCGCCGGGTCTCTGCGATTTAAAGGGCCACTGCGCCGCTGATTGGCGCAGTGGTTCCAATTAGGGTTTTCACCTGTGCACTTCCCTATATTACCTCACTTCCCTTGCACTCCCTTGCCGGATCTTGTTGCCTTAGTGCCAGTGAAAGCGTTCCTTGTGTGTTCCTTGCCTGTGTTTCCAGACCTTCTGCCGTTGCCCCTGACTACGATCCTTGCTGCCTGCCCCGACCTTCTGCTACGTCCGACCTTGCTTCTGCCTACTCCCTTGTACCGCGCCTATCTTCAGCAGCCAGAGAGGTGAGCCGTTGCTAGTGGATACGACCTGGTCACTACCGCCGCAGCAAGACCATCCCGCTTTGCGGCGGGCTCTGGTGAAAACCAGTAGTGGCTTAGAACCGGTCCACTAGCACGGTCCACGCCAATCCCTCTCTGGCACAGAGGGTCCACTACCTGCCAGCCGGCATCGTGACAGTAGATCCGGCCATGGATCCCGCTGAAGTTCCTCTGCCAGTTGTCGCTGACCTCACCACGGTGGTCGCCCAGCAGTCACAACAGATAGCGCAACAAGGCCAACAGCTGTCTCAACTGACCGTTACGCTACAACAGTTGCTACCACAGCTTCAGCAGTCATCTCCTCCGCCAGCTCCTGCACCTCCTCCGCAGCGAGTGGCCGCTCCTGGGATACGCTTATCCTTGCCGGATAAATTTGATGGGGACTCTAAGTTTTGCCGTGGCTTTCTTTCCCAATGTTCCCTGCATCTGGAGATGATGTCGGACCTGTTTCCCACTGAAAGGTCTAAGGTGGCTTTCGTAGTCAGTCTTCTGTCCGGAAAAGCCCTGTCATGGGCCACACCGCTCTGGGACCGCAATGACCCCGTCACTGCCTCTGTACACTCCTTCTTCTCGGAAATCCGAAGTGTCTTTGAGGAACCTGCCCGAGCCTCTTCTGCTGAGACTGCCCTGTTGAACCTGGTCCAGGGTAATTCTTCCGTTGGCGAGTATGCCGTACAATTCCGTACACTTGCTTCAGAATTGTCCTGGAATAATGAGGCCCTCTGCGCGACCTTCAAAAAAGGCCTATCCAGCAACATTAAAGATGTTCTGGCCGCACGAGAAATTCCTGCTAATCTACATGAACTTATTCACCTAGCCACTCGCATTGACATGCGTTTTTCTGAAAGGCGTCAGGAACTCCGCCAAGATATGGACTCTGTTCGCACGAGGCGTTTCGTCTCCTCGGCTCCTCTCTCCTCTGGTCCCCTGCAATCTGTTCCTGTGCCTCCCGCCGTGGAGGCTATGCAGGTCGACCGGTCTCGCCTGACACCTCAAGAGAGGACACGACGCCGTATGGAGAACCTCTGCCTGTACTGTGCTAGTACCGAACACTTCCTGAGGGATTGTCCTATCCGTCCTCCCCGCCTGGAAAGACGTACGCTGACTCCGCACAAAGGTGAGACAGTCCTTGATGTCTACTCTGCTTCTCCACGTCTTACTGTGCCTGTGCGGATGTCTGCCTCTGCCTTCTCCTTCTCTACAGTGGCCTTCTTGGACTCTGGATCTGCAGGAAATTTTATTTTGGCCTCTCTCGTCAACAGGTTCAACATCCCAGTGACCAGTCTCGCCAGACCCCTCTACATCAATTGTGTAAATAATGAAAGATTGGACTGTACCATACGTTTCCGCACGGAGCCCCTTCTTATGAGCATCGGATCTCATCATGAGAGGATTGAACTTTTGGTCCTCCCCAATTGCACCTCGGAGATTCTCCTTGGACTTCCCTGGCTTCAACTTCATTCCCCAACCCTGGATTGGTCCACTGGGGAGATCAAGAGTTGGGGGTCCTCTTGTTCCAAGAACTGTCTAAAACCGGTTCCCAGTAACCCTTGCCGTAACTCTGTGGTTCCTCCAGTAACCGGTCTCCCTAAGGCCTATATGGACTTCGCGGATGTTTTCTGCAAAAAACAAGCTGAGACTCTACCTCCTCACAGGCCTTATGATTGCCCTATCGACCTCCTCCCGGGTACTACTCCACCCCGGGGCAGAATTTATCCTCTCTCTGCCCCAGAGACTCTTGCCATGTCCGAATACGTCCAGGAGAATCTAAAAAAGGGCTTTATCCGTAAATCCTCCTCTCCTGCCGGAGCCGGATTTTTCTTTGTGTCCAAAAAAGATGGCTCCCTACGTCCTTGCATTGACTACCGCGGTCTTAATAAAATCACGGTTAAGAACCGCTACCCCTTACCCCTCATCTCTGAACTCTTTGATCGCCTCCAAGGTGCCCACATCTTCACTAAATTGGACTTAAGAGGCGCCTATAACCTCATCCGCATCAGAGAGGGGGACGAGTGGAAAACGGCATTTAACACCAGAGATGGACACTTTGAGTATCTGGTCATGCCCTTTGGACTGTGCAATGCCCCTGCCGTCTTCCAAGACTTTGTCAATGAAATTTTTCGTGATCTGTTATACTCCTGTGTTGTGGTATATCTGGACGATATCCTAATTTTTTCTGCCAATCTAGAAGAACACCGCCAGCATGTCCGTATGGTTCTTCAGAGACTTCGTGACAACCAACTCTATGCCAAAATTGAGAAATGTCTGTTTGAATGCCAATCTCTTCCTTTTCTAGGATATTTGGTCTCTGGCCAGGGACTACAGATGGATCCAGACAAACTCTCTGCCGTCTTAAATTGGCCACGCCCCTCCGGACTCCGTGCTATCCAACGCTTTTTGGGGTTCGCCAATTATTACAGGCAATTTATTCCACATTTTTCTACCATTGTGGCTCCTATCGTGGCTTTAACCAAGAAAAATGCTGATCCCAAGTCCTGGCCTCCTCAAGCAGAAGACTCCTTTAAACGACTCAAGTCTGCCTTTTCTTCGGCTCCCGTGCTCTCCAGACCTGACCCTTCCAAACCCTTCCTATTGGAGGTTGATGCCTCCTCAGTAGGAGCTGGAGCTGTTCTTCTACAAAAAAATCCTTCCGGGCATGCTGTCACTTGTGGTTTTTTCTCTAGGACCTTCTCTCCAGCGGAGAGGAACTACTCCATCGGGGATCGAGAGCTTCTAGCCATTAAATTAGCACTTGAGGAATGGAGGCATCTGCTGGAGGGATCAAGATTTCCTGTTATTATCTACACCGACCACAAGAACCTCTCCTACCTCCAGTCGGCCCAACGGCTGAATCCTCGCCAGGCCCGGTGGTCTCTGTTCTTTGCCCGATTTAATTTTGAGATTCACTTTCGTCCTGCCGATAAGAACATTAGGGCCGATGCTCTCTCTCGTTCCTCGGATGCCTCGGAAGTTGATCTCCCTCCGCAACACATCATTCCACCTGACTGCCTGATCTCCACTTCTCCTGCCTCCATCAGGCAGACTCCTCCAGGAAAGACCTTTGTTTCTCCACGCCAACGCCTCGGAATCCTCAAATGGGGTCACTCCTCCCATCTCGCAGGTCATGCGGGCATCAAGAAATCTGTGCAACTCATCTCCCGCTTCTATTGGTGGCCGACTCTGGAGACGGATGTTGGGGACTTTGTGCGAGCCTGCACTATCTGTGCCCGGGATAAGACTCCTCGCCAGAAGCCCGCTGGTTTTCTTCATCCTCTGCCTGTCCCCGAACAGCCTTGGTCTCTGATTGGTATGGATTTTATTACTGATTTACCCCCTTCCCGTGGCAACACCGTTATTTGGGTGGTCGTTGATCGATTCTCCAAAATGGCACATTTCATCCCTCTTCCTGGTCTTCCTTCTGCGCCTCAGTTGGCTAAACAATTTTTTGTACACATTTTTCGTCTTCACGGGTTGCCTACGCAGATTGTCTCGGATAGAGGGGTCCAATTCGTGTCTAAATTCTGGAGGGCTCTCTGTAAACAACTCAAGATTAAATTAAATTTTTCCTCTGCATATCATCCCCAGTCCAATGGACAAGTAGAAAGAATTAACCAGATCCTGGGTGATTATTTGCGACATTTTGTTTCCTCCCGCCAGGATGACTGGGCAGATCTCCTTCCATGGGCCGAATTTTCGTATAACTTCAGGGTCTCTGAATCTTCCTCCAAATCCCCATTTTTCGTGGTGTACGGCCGTCACCCTCTTCCCCCCCTCCCTACCCCCTTGCCCTCTGGTCTGCCCGCTGTGGATGAAATTTCTCGTGACCTTTCCATTATATGGAGAGAGACCCAAAATTCTCTCTTACAGGCTTCTTCACGCATGAAGAGGTTCGCGGATAAGAAAAGAAGAGCTCCCCCCGTTTTTTCCCCTGGAGACAAGGTATGGCTCTCCGCTAAATATGTCCGCTTCCGTGTCCCTAGCTACAAGTTGGGACCACGCTATCTTGGTCCTTTCAAAATTTTGTGTCAAGTTAATCCTGTCTCTTATAAACTTCTTCTTCCTCCTTCTCTTCGTATCCCTAATGCCTTTCACGTCTCTCTTCTCAAACCACTCATCCTCAACCGTTTTTCTCCCAAATCTGTTCCTCCCACTCCTGTTTCCGGCTCCTCGGACGTCTTCTCGGTCAAGGAAATTTTGGCTGCCAAAAAGGTCAGAGGGAAAAATTTTTTTTTAGTGGACTGGGAGGGTTGTGGTCCTGAAGAGAGATCCTGGGAACCTGAGGACAACATCCTTGACAAAAGTCTGCTCCTCAGGTTCTCAGGCTCCAAGAAGAGGGGGAGACCCAAGGGGGGGGGTACTGTTACGCCGAGCGCTCCGGGTCCCCGCTCCTCCCCGGAGCGCTCGCTTCACTCCCTCCGCTGCAGCGCTCCGGTCACGTCCTCTGACCCGGGGCGCTGCGATCCTGCTGCCAGCCGGGATGCGATTCGCGATGCGGGTAGCGCCCGCTCGCGATGCGCACCCCGGCTCCCCTACCTGACTCGCTCCCCGTCTGTTCTGTCCCGGCGCGCGCGGCCCCGCTCCCTAGGGCGCGCGCGCGCCGGGTCTCTGCGATTTAAAGGGCCACTGCGCCGCTGATTGGCGCAGTGGTTCCAATTAGGGTTTTCACCTGTGCACTTCCCTATATTACCTCACTTCCCTTGCACTCCCTTGCCGGATCTTGTTGCCTTAGTGCCAGTGAAAGCGTTCCTTGTGTGTTCCTTGCCTGTGTTTCCAGACCTTCTGCCGTTGCCCCTGACTACGATCCTTGCTGCCTGCCCCGACCTTCTGCTACGTCCGACCTTGCTTCTGCCTACTCCCTTGTACCGCGCCTATCTTCAGCAGCCAGAGAGGTGAGCCGTTGCTAGTGGATACGACCTGGTCACTACCGCCGCAGCAAGACCATCCCGCTTTGCGGCGGGCTCTGGTGAAAACCAGTAGTGGCTTAGAACCGGTCCACTAGCACGGTCCACGCCAATCCCTCTCTGGCACAGAGGGTCCACTACCTGCCAGCCGGCATCGTGACACAAGTTATAAGAACTTCTAAAGCGCAGGCAGAAAAAAAAACTAGCTCAGTCTGTGAAAAAAGGGGATAAGACATTCTTTAGATATATAAATGAAAAAAGGAAATTAAAACAAGGAATAACTAAATTAAAAACAAAGGAAGGAAGGTATGTAGAAGAGAATAAGGGGCTAGTCGACTGCCTTAATGAAAACTTCTGTTCAGTTTTTACAGATGAAAAAGAAGGAAAAGGACCTCCATTAGGGAGGAAGACTAATTAATCATTTGATGCATGTGTCTTTACAGAGGAAGAGGTTCTACATTTGCTGTCTAAAGTGAAGACAAATAAGTTAGAGGGGCCTGATGGGATACACCCAAAATTATTAAAAGAGCTTAGTGGTGAGCTAGCAAAACCATTAACAGATTTATTTAACCAATCACTGGTAACAGGAGCCGTCCCGGAAGATTAAAAATTAGCAAATGTCGTGCCCATTCACAAGAAAGGTAGTAGGGAGGTGTCAGGCCCAAGGCCTGATTATTAAAATCCTATATGTGTATTATAAATTATATCTGTGTATAAACTAAGACATGGGTGAGGGGTCACTCAAACTGTGTTTTGTGTATTGCATTTTATTGAGGGGGTCTGGCTGCTTGTTTACATCTCCTTTGAAGTCAAAGGCTCTTTTTGAAGCAGCAGGAAGTCATGCACTCTGGTCCCATCATATAATCAACCAGATAAGAGGGCCAGAGACAGAGATGCCCCCCAGGTGGGATCAGAGGGGAGGGGGGAATGGAGTTTCCCTCCAAAGAAAGCGGATATGATATATTTAAAACAATGCTAGACTCAGGTTGTTAAAAAGCTGGGACACAAGCTGACAAGACCATCCTAAGAACAGCTCACTCATGGACTGATATCATCATGCTGTAAGAACTTCATCTTTTGTTTTCTGAACTTGTCTTGCAAAACTCTTTTATATATTTTTGTAACTGTATGTCATTTGTTCCTGTATTTTTATATAGTCAGCACTGTGATACCTTTTATCAGATTAAATGTTTAATTAATCAGCTCTGGTCTTTGATCTCTAAATATATGAGCTCACCTTTCTGAAGGCAGCTCTGGTAAAACACGTTTATCTAAGGGTTAATTTGGTGACTTGCTGGGACTAGTAGTGGATACCCAGAGGTCTGGCTGCCTTAACCCTTGCACCATCACACTCTCTCTAGCATCTTGGCTGGACCAATAGGGTGTGATCATGACAGGAGGAATCAAGCAACTATAGGCCAGTAAGTCTGACATCAATAGTGGGGAAATTAATGGAAACCCTACTAAAGGATAGGATTGTGGAACATCTAAAATCCCATGGATTGCAAGATGAAAAACAACATGGTTTACTTCAGGGAGATGATGTCAAACAAATCTTATTGATTATTTTGATTGGGTGACTAAAATAATAGATGGAGGAGGGGCAGTAGACATCACATATCTAGATTTTAGTAAGGCTTTTGACACTGTCCCACATAGAAGACTTATCAATAAACTGCAGTCATTGAGCTTGGACTCCATATTGTTGAGTAGATTAGGCAGCGGCTGAGTGACAGACAACAGAGGGTTGTAGTCAATGGAGAATATTCAGAGCAAGGTCTTGTCACCAGTGGGGTACCTCAAGGATCTGTACTGGGACCAATAATGTTTAATATCTTCATTAGTGATATTGCAGAAGGTCTCGATGGTAAGGTATTGGTCTTTTTGCTGATGACACAAATATATGTAACAGGGTTGATGTTCCTGGAGGGATCCGCCAAATGGAAAAGGATTTAGGAAAACTAGAAGAATGGTCAGAACTCTGGCAACTGAAATTTTATGTGGATAAGTGCAAGATAATGCACCTGGGGCGTAAAACCCTCGGGCAGAATATAGAATATTTGACACAGTCCTGACCTCAGTATCTGAGGAAAGGGATTTAGGAGAAATTATTTCAGAAGACTTAAAGGTAGGAAGACAATGTAATAGAGCAGCCGGAAACACGAGCAGAATGCTTGGATGTATAGGGAGAGGTATAAGAAGTAGAAAGAGAGAAGTGCTCATGCCGCTGAACAGAACACTGGTGAGACCTCACTTGGAGTATTGTGCGCAGTACTGGAAGGAATATAGATACTCCAGAAGGATATAGATACTCTAGAGAGAGTTCAAAGAAGACACTAAACTAGTACATGGATTGCAGGATAAAACTTACCAGGAAAGGTTAAAGGACCTTAACATGTATAGAAGAAAGAAGAGACAGAGGGGATATGATAGAGACTTTTAAATACATAAAGGAAATCAACACGGTAAAGGAAGAGAGGAGATTTAAAAAGAAGAAAAGCTACCACAAGAGGACATAGTTTTAAATTAGAGGGGAAAGGTTTCTGCAGTAATATGAGGAAGTATTACTTTACTGAGAGAGTAGTGGATGCATGGAATAGCCTTCCTGCAGAAGTGGTCTCTGCAATACAGTGAAGGAGTTTAAGCATGCATGGGATAAGCATAAGGCTATCCTTCATATAAGATAGGGATAGGCATAAGGCTATCCTTCATATAAGATAGGGATAGGTATAAGGCTATCCTTCATATAAGATAGGGATAGGCATAAGGCTATCCTTCATATAAGATAGGGATAGGTATAAGGATATCCTCCATATAAGATAGGGATAGGTATAAGGATATCCTCCATATAAGATAGGGCCAGAGACTATTGATAGGATTCAGATTATTGGGCAGACTAGATGGGCCAAATGATTCTTATCTGCTGACACATTCTATGTGTGGTAGCCCTTGGGGGGTGTATGGTAGTGGTGGTATAGTATCAGTATATGAGGGGTTAATGTATATAGTTCGTGACACCAGGCTGAGGGCTGTTATGCTGAGGCAATGCTCCGGCCTATCGCCGCCCTTCCCAGTAATGATAGGTGCATGAAATTACTGAAGGTCCACGAGGAGATTGAACTTGAACTTGAACAACTTTACTTAAGTGCTTGCGATACATCCAAGGCACAGTAACAGTCTCGTACAAACAGTCCTTATATTACTTAGTGACTGACAGTTGTTGTGGACCTTGCTATTTAGACAGTCTCTGAATTTAGGGTAGATATTTGCAGATCTGTCCGGATTTAGGGGTTATATTAGGTCCGGTGATGCTGCAGAGTGTCTGGGAATTGATACACTCTATATTCTGGATTACTCAGCCATTGCCGCAAGGCTCGGGCCTAACTCACTGCGTTAGTTGCTCTACAGGTCTTTCCACTTCAGGAGTACAGGAGCAAGAGAGAGAAGATGGCCGCCGCTCCCTTATATGGGCAGGGGGCGTGGCAAATCTGATTGGTCCGAACATCCGTCACTTACCATTACAGAAAGTAATAGGATTGCTTACGTCACAGGGCCTCCAAAGGTCCTTAAGCTTAATACCATAGAGTTTACCTAGTCATGTGACCCGCAGGTCCTGCAACGCTATGGAACCGGTAACTAACCATTTATTTACATATATATTACTGCATTTACATTACCTTTACATAAATTACTGGTCTATGAGCTGCAATGGAGGCGACAAGGGGTAGACTACATCACAGGAATCCCTACATCCTAGGGACTCTGGCTATGGGGACCCACACATACATAGGTACCGTATAAGATGCAGTACCGGGACACCACATATGTTTCTATTAGGTACAGACTCACACTCATCCCTTACCCCTTTACGCCATTGATCTGCTTTTCCCCATACTTTATATTGCAGCTGTGATTGAAAAGCTCCCAATTTCCCTTTAATTCTCATTAACCCAGCAAATCATCATTAGGCTTACGGACATTTTAGAGTATTCCACAGAAACACAGTCATTTGTGACGTCCCAGTTCGGGATATGCATCTCACAGTCCTATCAGCTTGAGTCCCTGCACGTCCCCAGGGCTCACCTGCATTGTACCCCTATAATCTGTATAATTGTATATTATGTGTAAATAACCTTTGATATGGTCACATGGTTATTAGTCACATGATAATGGTTGTCACATGTTAAAGTCGCATGTTTTGTTACCCAGAGAGCACCAGGTGACCAGATGACCCGCAGCTAGCCTATGGGCTCCTTGCACAGCCCCCCTTTATAAGAGGGGGGGGTACTACAATCTCTCTCTCCCACCACACTTTCTGCTGAGGTCAAGTCCAATCCAGACGTCTCAGGGTCAGTATCCAGCACATTTGGAGGCCTCAACCTAAATCACAGCCACAGGTCAGTAAGTCAAGTCATCTCTGTCTAATGCCACTACCTACAGTCAAGTCTATTATAGTCAGCGTGGCTGCGCTAAAGTCTGTCAAAGTCACTACAAGTCCCAGCAAGCTGCGAGGTCCCCTCCGTGTTACCCGTCACCTCTCTGGGATCCTGGTCTAGCTGTAGAGACTATTACCATCTGTCTACCTCAGTAAAGCTACTGTTAACCCTGACCTGGCCTTGGACTCTTATTTGCCCTGCCTAACTAGGACTAGCGGTGCTACCGTTCGGGTGGTTCTCGGTAAAACCACGCCCTGGCGTCATGAACACGAAGGGGTTAACAACACCTGCCCCACACACCTCACATCGCACCCCCGTGGCGCACCACACATTGGAAAATTAGAAATGTAACATGTTCTTAATTTTTTTTAGGAAAAAGAGAAAGAACTGCACATAAAGAACATCTATGCGCATCGAATGCCAAGAAACATATGGAAACATGGCGGCCTGTACGGTAGGTGTCATATATGGAATCTTTATACTCATAGGGGGAGATTTATCAAAACCTGTACAGAGGAAAAGTTTCCCAGTCGCCCATAGCAATCAATCAGATCGCTACTTTCATTTTTCAGAGGTCTTGTTAAAAGTGAAAGAAGCAAGCTGATTGGTTGCTATGGGCAACTGGGCAACTTTTCCTCTGCATAGGGTTTGATAAATCTCCCTCTATATTATTAACGGGTCCCAAAAAAGAGCTGACTAGTAAGGCTTTGCCCCCAATGGGCACAGAGCAATACAGTACAGATATATACAACTGTATACAGCGAGGTTCATCGTTGTCATATGTCATTGCAAAAATGTAGATTATACGGTATGAAGTCGGGGTCAGCTATCCTTTTCGATACAGTTAGGGTACGTTCACACGAGCGGATTTTTTAGCGGGTTTTCCGCTGCGTATTTGAAAGTGGGCGGGCTCTTCTCGGCTGTCCGCAGCAGATTTTCCGCTGCGGAATTTCCACTGTGGAAAATCCGCCGCAAGTCCCATTGAAGTCAGTAGGGACTGCGGCGGATTTTCCGCAGCATAAATTCCACCGCGGAAAATCTGCTGCGGACACCCGAGAAGAGCCCGCCCACTTTTAAATACGCAGCGGAAAACCCGCAACATAAATCCACTCGTGTGAACGTACCCTTAAAAAAGGTCTTTGCTCTTGTGGGATATGTTCGACCCAGTATAGGGTATGGATGAATGTGGCGTATGTTCAGATGATGCACCGTGCTAAATTACCCAGCATCCCCAACCAGGCCTGACCATGTGTGTGGGATATAACACAGCCATAACAGTCCACCTGCTTACTATTGCAGTGTTTTCCAACCAGGGTGCCTCCAGCTGTTGCATAACTACAACTCCCAGCATGCCCAGACAGCCTTCGGCTGTCTGGGCATGCTGGGAGTTGTAGTTTTGCAACAGCTGGAGGCACCCTGGTTGGAAAACACTGTACTATTGTGTCGTTTCCTCGTGCTCTAACCCAGAGATCCCCATCCCAGTCCAGAATTAATTTTTTTCCCCCGTTCTATTTCAATGAAGTACAGTAACTGAAAAAATCAAGAATGTTGGTGAGCCGTGAGGACTGAGTTAAAGGGGTACTCCAGTGAATTATTTTTTTTTTAAATCAACTGGTGCCAGAAAGTTAAACAGATTTGTAAATGACTTTTATTTAAAAAAAAAATCCTAATCCTTCCAGTACTTATCAGCTGCTGTATGCTTCAGAAGAAGTTGTGTAGTTCTTTTCTGTCTGACCACTGTGCTCTCTGCTGACACCTCTGTCCGTGTCAGGAACTGTCCAGAGCAGGAGCAAATCTCCGTAGCAAACCTCTCCTGCTCTGGATAGTTACTGATACGGACAGAGGTGGCAGCAGAGAGCACTGTGGTCAGACTGAAAAGAGCTACGCAGCTTCCTCTGGAGCATACAGCAGCTGATAAGTACTGGAAGGATTAAGATTTTTAAATAGAAGTAATTTACAAATCTGTGTAACTTTCTGGAACCAGTGTTCCACCGGAGTACTCCTTTAAGGACCACTGCTCTATCACATCCTGGCCTTCATAAGACCAATGGTGTCCTGTGGTATTTGCATGGAGACATCAGCAGTAGAGCCTGTAAGGTGTGAGATGGTCCCAATAGAGCCCTGTGTCTGAATCACTATCCTGCGGGTCCCGCGGGATCCAATAAAAAACTTGGGGGCAGTAATGAGGTTATTGTGGGCAGGAGCAGATGGTCATAGAACATACAGTGGGTCCTGTAAAATCCTGCACAGACCTGCAAATCTCTTAAATGCCACAGGGGGCTGGTGAAATGGTAAAAGGGGGTGATGAAATGGCACAAGGGGGTAATGAAATGGTACAAGAGGGTGATGAAATGGTACAAGAGGGTGATGAAATGGTACAAGAGGGTGATGAAATGGCACAAGGGGTGATGAAATGGCACAAGGGGGTGATGAAATGGCACAAGGGGGTGATGAAATGGCACAAGGGGGTGATGAAATGGCACAAGGGGGTAATGAAATGGCACAAGGGGGTAATGAAATGGCACAAGAGGGTGATGAAATGGTAAAAGGGGGTGATGAAATGGCACAAGGGGGTGATGAAATGGTACAAGGGGGTAAAGAAATGGCACAAGGGGGTGATGAAATGGTACAAGGGGGTAAAGAAATGGCACAAGGGGGTGATGAAATGGTACAAGGGGGTGATGAAATGGTACAAGGGGGTGATGAAATGGCACAAGGGGGTGAGGAAATGGCACAAGAGGGTAATGAATAGTGTTGAGCGGCATAGACCATATTCGAATTCGCAATATTCGCGAATATATGGACGAATATTCGTCACATTCGCGAATATTCGCATAGTCGTAATATTCTCGTTTTATTTTCGCATATGCGAATATTCGCATGTTCGAAAATTAATATATGCGAAAATTTGCATATACAAAAATTAGCACAAGCGAAACTTCGCATATGCGAACATTTGCATATGCACATTTTCGCATATGCGAATATTCGCACACCAGTCTCACACAGTAGTATTAGAGCCTTCTTACACCACATAAGCTGGAAGCAGAGAGGGGTGATCACTGTGATGTGTACTGTGAAAAAAAAAAAAAAACGAATATTCGTAATTACGAATATATAGCTCTATATTCGCGAATATTCGTGAATTCGCGAATATGCGATATTCGCGAATAAAATTCGAATTGCGAATATTCGCGAGCAACACTAGTAATGAAATGGTACAAGGAGGTGATGAAAAGGCACAAGGGGGTAATGAAATGGTACAAGGGGTGATGAAATGGCACAAGGGGGTAATGAAATGGTACAAGGGGTAATGAAATGGCACAGGAGGGGGTAATGAAATGGTACAAGGGGTAATGAAATGGCACAGGAGGGGATAATGAAATGGCACATGAGGGGGAGTAATTAAATGGCACAATGGGGTAATGAATTGGCATGGTGGGGGGGAATTAAATGGCACAGGAGGGGGGGTAATGAAATGGCATAGGAGGGGGGGTAATGAAATGGCATAGGAGGGGGGGTAATGAAATGGCATAGGAGGAGGGGGTAATGAAATGGCATGGGAGGGGGGGTAATGAAATGGCATAGTAGGGGGTAATGAAATGGCACAGGAGGAGGGGTAATGAAATGGCATAGGAGGGGGGGTAATGAAATGGCATAATTGGGGTAATGAATTGGCACGGTGGGGGGGAATGGCATGGGGATACTATCTCTAAAAGCTGTGACAAAATGTTTGCAGAATGTTGGAGAGAGGAGCACACACCTTGCGGGAGCGGGCGGTAAAGGTCAAAAATTCAGCAGAAGCGAGCGGTAGCAGGATTAAGAAAACAGTCCCACATAGGGCTCTAGTCCCCAACCCAGTTCTCAAGGCCCACAACATTCCAGGTCTGGTCAATCATCTGTAGGATGTGTTGGAGAAACAAGTCAAATCCAAATCTATTCATACTGATACTTACTGTAACAGGATTTTGGAGGTTTCCACCACTATCCTTGTGGTCCCTTACCATTGTGACCTCTGTGCGTGCAGCAGGCCGATCCTGAGTGTCCCCTACCTGGGTGCTGGGTTACATATTGGCAGCAGAGCTTTCACCCGACGGAGCATTCGGGGAAGGGAAGTGGGGTCCCATTGGGAAGATGTCTGAGAGATTAAAGGCACTGGGTTATAGTGTGGGTGAACAGTCCGATGAGGAGTCACTCACTAAAATCTGTACCTTCGGTCCGGAGATATGTCCCACCAAAGTTCCGTCTCTATCTTCTCTGAATTACGCGCTAAAGGCGGGCCCAGTTGGCTCAATTTGAATATTTATTGTCTTTGACTCCAAGTCCTAGTGAGTACACGTGAGTGCGTGCGCCGACTGAGCGCTCATGTGACCAGTGACAATGAATATTCATATTGAAATATCTTCGGACTGAAGGTATGTATTTGAGTAAGTGACCCCTTGTCGGACTCCTGTCTTGGAACTAACTTTGTATTGCATAAAGGAAAACAACTATACATAACATAACAAACAGTAAGGTATAGTATAGCACAAAATCAGACCAATGCAATGTGTGTATAGGTTTCTCTCAACCACCCACAAGCACTCCTGCGGCCCACTCTAATGTTCACCCTAGCATCTATTGGGTACCTTAACCCCTTAAGGACTCAGCCCATTTTGGCCTTAAGGACTCAGACAATTAAATTTTTACGTTTTCATTTTTTCCTCCTCGCCTTCTAAAAATCATAACTCTTTTATATTTTCATCCACAGACTAGTATGAGGGCTTGTTTTTTGCGCGACCAGTTGTCCTTTGTAATGACATCACTCATTATATCATAAAATGTATGGCGCAACCAAAAAACACTATTTTTGTGGGGAAATTAAAACGAAAAACGCAATTTTGCTAATTTTGGAAGGTTTTGTTTTCACGCCGTACAATTTATGGTAAAAGTGACGTGTGTTCTTTATTCTGAGGGTCAAGACGATTAAAATGATACCCATTATTATATACTTTTATATTATTGTTGCGCTTAAAAAAAATCACAAACTTTTTAACCAAATTAGTACGTTTATAATCCCTTTATTTTGATGACCTCTAACTTTTTTATTTTTCCGTATAAGCGGCGGTATGGGGGCTCATTTTTTGCGCCATGATCTGTACTTTTTTTTGATACCACATTTGCATATAAAAAACTTTTAATACATTTTTTATAATTTTTTTTTTTAATAAAATGTATTAAAAAAGTAGGAATTTTGGACTTTTTTTATTTTTTTTTCGTTCACGTCGTTCACCGTACGGGATCATTAACATTTTATTTTAATAGTTCGGACATTTACGCACGCGGCGATACCAAATATGTCTATAAAAAATGTTTTTTACGCTTTTTGGGGGTAAAATAGGAAAAAACGGACGTTTTACTTTTTTATTGGGGGAGGGGATTTTTCACTTTTTTTTTACTTTTACTTTTACATTTTTTTACATTTTTTTTTACACTTGAATAGTCCCCATAGGGGACTATTCATAGCAATACCATGATTGCTAATACTGATCTGTTCTATGTATAGGACATAGAACAGATCAGTATCATCGGTCATCTCCTGCTCTGGTCTGCTCGATCACAGACCAGAGCAGGAGATGCCGGGAGCCGCACGGAGGAAGGAGAGGGGACCTCCGTGCGGCGTTATGAATGATCGGATCCCCGCAGCAGCGCTGCGGGCGATCCGATCGTTCATTTAAATCGCGAACCGCCGCAGATGCCGGGATCTGTATTGATCCCGGCACCTGAGGGGTTAATGGCGGACGCCCGCGAGATCGCGGGCGTCGGCCATTGCCGGCGGGTCCCTGGCTGCGATCAGCAGCCGGGATCAGCCGCGCATGACACGGGCATCGCTCCGATGCCCGCGGTTATGCTTAGGACGTAAATGTACGTCCTGGTGCGTTAAGTACCACCTCACCAGGACGTACATTTACGTCCTGCGTCCTTAAGGGGTTAAAGGGGTACTCCGGTGAAAACCTTTTTTCTTTTCTTTTAAATCAACTGGTGGCAGAAAATTAAAGATATTTGTAAATTACTTCTATTAAAAAAATCTTAATCCTTCCTGTACTTATTAGCTGCTGAATACTACAGGGGAAATTA
Source organism: Hyla sarda (assembly GCF_029499605.1). Lineage (NCBI taxonomy): Eukaryota > Metazoa > Chordata > Amphibia > Anura > Hylidae > Hyla > Hyla sarda. The sequence goes on along the minus strand of NC_079190.1, from coordinate 493,347,831 downwards.
TTTTCTTTTTGGAATGCTCTCTGATGACATCACGCGCACAGTTCTCTCTGCTGACGTTATTATAATAATAATAACGCTTTATTTATTGTTGTCCTTAGTAGGATTTGAACCCAAGTCCCCAGCACTGCAAGGTGGCAGAACTAACCACTGAGCCACCATGCTGCCCTTAGCATGCATCTGCTATGCATGGTTGCTAAAATGGACAGAGATGTCAGCAGAGAGCACTGTGCTCGTGATGTCATCAGTGTTCCAAAAAGAAAGGAATTTCCTCTGTAGCATTCAGCAGCTAATAAGTACTGGAAGGATTACGATTTTTTTAATAGAAGTAATTTACAAATATGTTTAACTTTCTGCCACCAGTTGATTTAAAAGAAAAAAGGTTTTCACCGGAGTACCCCTTTAAGTTGGTGAACGATGAATGGATGGGGCACATACAAAGTCATGCTCTACAGCAGTGGTCTCCAACCTGCAGACCTCCAGATGTTGAAAAACTACAACTCCCAGCATGCCGTTGGCTGTCTGGGCATGCTGGGAGTTGTAGTTTTGCAACATCTGGAGGTCCGCAGGTTGAAGACCACTGCTCTACAGTGTTACCTGGAGTAGGCTGAAACTCTTAAAATGCCTGAAAACAGATCTCCAAGTCTCTTAATTGGTATACGAATTCAGGGTGCCCGATTGTGGGGCAGGAAAGAAGGGCTTTAGGCTTACCCTTACACAAGCCAAATACAGATCCGTCCAGCTTTACTTTTTCTTTACTAGGAGATTCCTCTCAGCCGCTGCAGAACTCTTGGGGCTAGATCCTAAAAAAAACTTCCTCTGTGTCCTCTCTCTTTCCTGGCTCTACTGTAACTGAAAAATCCAAGATGGCTACAAGCACAAGTCCACAAAACTCCTCCTACCAAGATTCAGTCATGCTCAGTTCATTTGCTTGAGCAGTCCGCCATCTACTGGAGACTTGATATCATTGTAGGATGATACCAACAATAATCCCAGGGGGTTACATTACCTAAAACAGCACAGAACGTATCACTGTCTACACCAGTTGATAGCACAGTATTAGGCATCGACTATGTGGTGTCCCAGTACAGGATGGTGTGGCCCTGTACTGTCCTCCTGCCCTATCAGTCAGAGTCCCTGCATGTCCCCAGGGTCCCCCTTATAGCATCACCATAATGTATATATATGTTTGTATTATAATAGTATACTATTTCTTTAATGTTTGTACCACATGATTATTACCCAGGAGGCACTAGTGACCAGGTGATGCAAGCTTGCTGGGAATCGTAGTTTTGCAACAGCTGGAGGCACAACTTGTTGGGAAACACTGTGCTACAAGGATGAGGCTACTGACTTTTAACATTCGGTTTCGTAGGACTGACTTCAAAGAGCACCCAGACGGAGAGCGAGATGTTCACCCACGATGAGCCGAGGGCACACGAAGACGAGGAATACAGCACACGGCAAAACAAGGTAAAAGATGGACATGTGACTTACATACCAGGGGTTCAATATAAATGAAGATAAAAGGGGTACTCCGGTGGAAAACTTTTTTTTTTATTTTTTAAATCAACTGATGCCAGAAAGCTAAACAGATTTGTAAATTACTTCTATCAAAAAATCTTAATCCTTCCAGTACTTATTAGCGTCTGTATACTACAGAGGAAATTCTTTTCTTTTTGGATTTCTTTTCTGTCACAGCCACAGTGCTCTCTGCTGACAACTCTGTCCATTTTAGGAACTGTCCAGAGTAGGAGTATATCGCCATAGTAAACATATGCTGCTCTAGACAGTACCTAAAATGGACAGAGATGTCAGCAGAGAGCACTGTGGTCGTGACAGAAAGGAAATTCAAAAAGAAAAGAACTTCCTGTGGAGCATACAGCAGCTGATACTGGAAGGATTAAGATTTTTAAATAGAAGTCATTTACAAATCTGTTCAACTTCCTGGCATCAGTTGATTTAAAAAAAAAAAAAAAAAAAAAAAAAAAAGGTTTTCACCGGAGTTTCCCTTTAATGATTTTATAATGAAAAGTTCAGCAACTTCCCGATATATTCGGTGCTTCAATTCTTCTGCATTTTCAAGATCCCTGCTTGCTGCTAGTGAATGGAAGCGTTCATTGTTGATATTCAAAAACTGAATACTGAAAGGGATCAGCAGAATTGCTCTTAAAAGGGTTACTCCGCCCCTAGACATCTTATACCCTATAAGAGGGATAAGATGTCTGTTCACGGGGGTCCCGCCACTGGGAACCCCCGCAATTTTGGCTGCGGCACCCCAGACATCCGGTGCACGGAGCAAACTTTGCTCCGTGCCGGATGACTCTTGATGTGGGGCGGAGGCTCGTGACATCACGGCCACACCCCGTCAATGCAAGTCTATGGGAAAGGGTTTGATGGCCGCCATGCTCTCTCCCATAGACTTGCATTGAGGGGGTGTGGCCGTGACATCACGAGCCTCCGGCGCTGCACCCGATGCTCTAAATGAATGTCGGGTGCAGCAGGGAGATTGCGGGGGTCCCCAGCGTCGGGACCCCCGCGATCAGACATCTTATCCCCTATCCCTTGGATAGGAGGGGGTAAGATGTCTAGGGGCGGAGTACCCCTTTAAGTTTTGGGTCTACATCTCCAGTATAAGGGAAAAACGGTATCCTAACGTACACGGCAATGTGGTCTATTTCCCGAACATACCTTTTTTTTTGTTGTTGTTGTTTTGTTTTTTGTGATATCCTGACATATACATCACAGGTTTGATAAGCAGTACCGCAATAATTTAACCTTTTTTTTTTTTTTTTTTTTTAACAAAAATTTGAATAAGTGCACAACTGCAATACAAATCCCAGTAAAATTGTGCTCTTATTATGGCATATCAGATTCGCCACATGGCTATTTTTTGGGCAGTTTTCGGCCACATGTCAGATGGGAGTCAATAGGGAAATATGAAACAGCAAACCCACTTGGTGTTATTTTACTCCATTGGGCTTTTGTTTTCTGCTCAGTGGCAATTTTTAAAAATCGCAGCATGCTGAGACTACGGCTTTTTTTCAGGAATTTAGAAGTTTTTTCTCCCATAGACTTCTATAGGAGGGGAAAAAAATGACAAGAAAAATGCAATGTGATGTTTTTTCCCCCAAAATCTGCAACGCAACTGTCACCAGATTTTACCCCCTAAAGCTATGCACGGTATGTGAAAGCTGCTTAGGCCTCGTTCACACTGCCGTCGGGGTCTGTTAGGTGGAGCTTCGTCGGCAGATCCATTAAGTTTAGCGGAGAAAAAAACGGTGCAAGCACTATTTTTTTTTCTCCACTAAATTCCTGTAAAATTACCGGATCACCAACGGGCGCCATGCAAGAGAATGGGGGTCGCCAGGACCCAGTAGTAGCCGTTTGCATCTGACCCGTTTTAGGGTCCCATTGGTTGAAGAAGAAAAAAAAAGCCGATCTGACCCTTAACGGGTCGGATACAATCGGCAATGTGAACCTCGCCTTAGGCTGCTTTATCAGTGTCTTTATGGTGCTTAAAAATTGTGGTTTTGTCTAGAGTCTTGGGTGGACGTGACCAGGGGCTCGCAATTCCTAGTGGCCTCCATGTTTCTTTTCTTTACCTCAGAACTCGGCCCACTGTGTGTTTGACACCCAGGTCCACAGTCCATCCGGTATCAGAGTTTCTTTTACGGCGCGCGGCTGAAGAGCTACCTGCCTATAGGGTCTGGACTTTCCATCACATCGCTGGCAGTGTATGAAGAAAGAAGAGGAGAACACTGTTGTATTGGAGGCATCGGGAGCGAGCGATTGCAGCTGTGACAGCTCACCACGTGCAGTAGAAGAGACTTTGATGGTGCATGCGCCGAGGACTTGTCTGCCAATCACACAAAGAGCCAAGCACTGACATAAAGGAGAGAGGTGTGAAAGCCCTGGGGCATTGTGGACCTCTGACCACGCCTACCTGACTATTGCCGACTCCAGTATGGCTGCAATACACTACTAAGCTTCTTGCATATACTGGGCATAGTTTTAGGGGGTAAATTCTGATGATAGTTGCGCTTTCAATAGAAATTCTTGAGTCACGTGATGAATGAATCACATGATTTGTCATGACAAAAACACAGAGGGAAAAAAGACTAAAACCCACTATTTTTGAAAAAACACCACAAAACTACATATTGGGAGTGCAAAATGAGGGGGCAGAAATAGGTTGTGATGAAACATAGCCTGATACACAGAGTTGCAGGTCTAATAATATTTAAAGAGTACCTCTCTTGATCTTGTTAAATTTTATAATCCTCCCAGGTCACTGCCCCCATCATAATAAACTACCCCCTGCCTTTATTTTTTATTATTTTTTCCTTTTCTACCTTGATATTTCTCTGTATTTTCTGCTCAGTCTCAGTCAGATTCACAGACTGGGAAGGGGCGTTCCCCAACAGGCGTGACATCATCTGAAGCCATAGAGGGGAGAACTTCTGCCCTCGCTCTGCTACACACAGCCCAGAGCAGTTCCGTATGTGAGATGAGCTATGATTGGCTAAGGCTGCACACACTCCCCTAAGCACTCCAGACTCCATTTCCTGATTTTGGACTTCTTCCAGGCCAGCAGGAGTCCAAAGTCTGTGCTTTAGGGGGGAAATGTGCTCTGAACAAGTAGGGAGACACCTATTAGCAGCTTTTTTAAACACAAATAAAACATAAAAAACTAAATTTTCTTTAAACAAAGTACATTAGAAAGATTTTTTATTCACCATAAGGAGTGCAATAGCAAAAATATGTTTTAATGACAGTGCCCATTTAAAGGAGTACTGCAGTCTAAGACACTTATCCCCTAGCCGTAGTGTCTGATCGCAAGGGGTCTGAATGCTGCTACCACAGATCTTGGCATCATGTGGATGTTACGGTGACACATACCACCCACCTATACATTGTACAGACAAAGTCCCCTCGTTCATGGCAGTGGGATCCCCTAATGGGATTTGGTCTTAATCCAGTTGATCATTCATAACCAACAATCTTACATGATTATTACAACATTTGGCTCTAGCTTTCTTTTTGCCCCACTCCACTATACAGCATTCTAAATTCTAAAGTGGATATTCCATAATATAGTGTATGTTATATTGTTAGGATAACTTTTACCACAATACAATACATTTCTTACCGAAAATCCTTTACAGTACTATTACCTTGCTCACACATTCTCATTGACCTGAGCATACAGTCACCCCTAAGTGGAGCTCAGCGGTTGAGGTCAGTGGAGCGGGATAAAGCTGTATGCAATGAGCTCCCCCTAGTGTTGACTTTGCAGAGAAGCTGCTTGAGCCGTTCTCTTCCAGTCAAAATCTGCTGCAGTTTTGCCATGCTGGTATTAACTGTGCATTTTTCTTTACCGTTGAAACATATAGCATAGGGTCACATGTGCCATATTTAACTGCGTGTTTAGTGCTGCGTATTTTGCTACCCGTTGACTTTAACCCCTTAAAGGGGTTCTCCGGTGCTTACACATCTTATCCCCTATCCAAAGGATAGGGGATAAGATGCCTGATCGCGGGAGTCCCGCAGCTGGGGACACCCGTGATCATGCACGGGGCACCCCGTTTGTAATCAGTCCCCAGAGCGTGTTCGCTCGGGGTCTGATTACGGTCGACCGCAGGGTCGGCGGCGTGTGACGTCACGCCTCCGCCCCGTGTGACGTCACGCTCCGCCCCTCAATGCAAGCCTTGAGGCTTGCATTGAGGGGCGGAGCGTGATGTCACACGGGGGCGGAGGCGTGATGTCACACGCCGCCGGACCTGCGGTTGACCGTAATCAGACCCGGAGCGAACACGCTCCGGGGACTGATTACAAACGGGGTGCCGCGTGTATGATCACGGGTCGTCCCCAGCTGCTGGACTCCCGCGATCAGGCATCTTATCCCCTATCCTTTGGATAGGGGATAAGATGTGTAAGCACCGGAGAACCCCTTTAAGAACCAAGCCCATTTTGGCTTTAAAGGGGTACTCCGCTGCTCAGCGTTTGGAACAAACAATTTCAAATGCTGGAGTCGATGCTGGGAGCTCATGATGTCATAGTCCCCCCCCTCATGATGTCACGCCCCGCCCCCTCAATGCAAGTCTATGGGAGGGGGCGTGATGACTGTATTTTAAGGGGTACTCTGCCAGAAAACATCTTATCCCCTATCCAAAAGATAGGGGATAAGACGTCTGAATGTCTCATTAAGTGGGTCCCACCGCTGGGAAACCCCGCTATCTCCGGGCTGGCAGCACCGACGTTCATGACATCACGCCTTGCCCCCTCCATTCATGTGTATGGGAGGGGGCATGACGGCTAGTACGTAGCTATCACACCTTCTCCCATAGACATGAATGGAGGGGGCGTGGTGGCTGTAGTCGCCAGTCATCTGGCACGGAGCAGAGTTCGCTCCATGCACCGGATGACTGGGGTGCTGCAGCGGAGATCGCGGGGGTCCCCAGCAGTGGGACCCCTGCGATCTAGCATCTTATCTCCTATCTTTTGGATACGGGATAAGATCTTTACAGCGGAGTACCCCTTTTGAAATAGATTGGGATATCACGCTAATAGTCAGCACAACCTGTGGCTCTCCAGGTGTTGTAAATCTACATCCCCCATCATGCCCTGTCAGCACTGAGAGTTGTAGTTCAGCTAGAGAGCCACCAGTTTGGGAAGTTATAAGTCTATATTTTCCAACCGGATGTCTCCAGCTTTGTAAAACAGCTGGAGGCACTCTGGTTGGGAAACACTGGTCTAAACTGTGAGCTCAATACCTATATATATAGTTTATAATTTAGACATACAAAGAGGTAGCCTACCTGAATAACATTACAAACTGAAAAAACTACTTAACCAAAAGACCATTGTTTATACAGGCGCTTTAGCATGTGTGGCAGCATCATTACTTAGCTTAGCTACATTATTTAACAATTTCCACATAAGTAATGATATATTGTGTCACACATGAATATTGTTACAGAACATTGAATCAGAGAATGACAGCATGAGAGAGGAAGACAATAATCCTCAGATGACCCGTGAAGGTGAGTGTCAAAACAACCATCGGCCCATCTAGTCTGCCCAATATCTGCCTAAATATTATGAATAGTCCCTATCCCTATCTTATATGAACAGCAAGGGAATAGAGAGGGCGCTACCTAGCGCATTACCACTAAAAACAAGGGTGAACAGAGGTAATTACAATGCTCACCCAGATTGTTACACTCGCCAAGTGTAACAATGGAAAAGGGCTTGTGTGTAAGTATGCCGGCAGCCGGTCCACCTTCGAACAGATGCACAAAGAAACAAGGAGCCTCCAAGGAGGTGGCGGACATCAAGAGGCGCTGGACACACTCGGAGGGTAAAATCCACTTTAATCACCCATCATGCAATGCGTTTCACAGATTATCTGGCATTTTCTATTGTCTTGTTCAATCCTCCTGGAAATAAAGTACCAAGTGGAGAAGAAATAAAGTGCCTGCCGCCCGCCACCCAACGTTTCACCAATGAAGGCTTCTTCCGGAAGAAGCCTTCATTGGTGAAATGTTGGGTGGCGGGCGGCAGGCACTTTATTTCTTCTCCACTTGGTACTTTATTTCCAGGAGGATTGAACGAGACAATAGAAAATGCCCGATAATCTGTGAAACGCATTGCATGATGGGTGATTAAAGTGGATTTTACCCTCCGAGTGTGTCCAGCGCCTCTTGATGTCCGCCACCTCCTTGGAGGCTCCTTGTATCTTATATGAAGGGCAGCCTCATTCTATACCTGTCTTATATGAAGGACAGCCTCATGCCTATAGCTGTCTTATATGAAGGACAGCCTCATGCCTATACCTGTTTTATATGAAGGACAGCCTCATGTCTATACCTATCTTATATGAAGGTTAGCTTTACGCCTATCCCTACCGCAAAAGGAAAAAAGAAATCACTGCATAAAAAGTGCACACCCACTAGAAAAATATCACAAATATAAATATCTTTATTATACAAAATTATATTAGCCAACACATATACATAGAATATTAGATGAGACGACAAGAACATCTAGAACCAATTAAAATCTCACAAAGTGAACAAACCACAACTAAGGAAGGGGCCATGAATCCCCTATCCCCACCTGCCCTGCACAATAACACAAATAATAGTAGCTCCTATAAAGATGCTGTTACGCCGAGCGCTCCGGGTCCCCGCTCCTCCCCGGAGCGCTCGCAACATTCTCGCATTTGCAGCGCCCCAGTCAGACCTGCTGACCGGGTGCGCTGCAATACCTCTCTCAGCCGGGATGCGATTCGCGATGCGGGAGGCGCCCGCTCGCGATGCGCATCCCGGCTCCCGTACCTGACTCGCTCTCCGTCGGTCTTGTCCCGGCGCGTGCGGCCCCGCTCCTTAGGGCGCGCGCGCGCGCCGGGTCTCTGCAATTTAAAGGGCCACTGCGCCACTGATTGGCGCAGCTGGCTTAATTAGTGTGTTCACCTGTGCACTCCCTACTTATACCTCACTTCCCCTCCACTCCCTTGCCGGATCTTGTTGCCATTGTGCCAGTGAAAGCGTTTCCTTGTGTGTTCCTAGCCTGTGTTCCAGACCTCCTGCCGTTGCCCCTGACTACGATCCTTGCTGCCTGCCCTGACCTTCTGCTACATCCGACCTTGCTCTTGTCTACTCCCTTGTACCGCGCCTATCTTCAGCAGTCAGAGAGGTTGAGCCGTTGCTGGTGGATACGACCTGGTTGCTACTGCCGCTGCAAGACCATCCCGCTTTGCGGCGGGCTCTGGTGAATACCAGTAGCAACTTAGAACCAGTCCACTAGCACGGTCCACGCCAATCCCTCTCTGGCACAGAGGATCCACCTCCAGCCAGCCGAATCGTGACAGATGCCCACAAAAGGAATCAAAGAATATATACTAACACAATAATATAAACGCTAGTACCAAGAGAGAATAAACAAAATAAGGTAAGTATAATAAGTGGCAAACCACAGCCGAAGGAGCAGGAGTATAGTGGTGCAGGACAGGACAACCAGGACCCCATGCGTTCCGTCACTCCATAGTGACTTCCTCAGGGGCGTTGTGGACAAGATATGTGGGTGTGCACTTTTTATGCAGTGATTTATTTTTTTCTTTTGCGGTATTGTACTTTTAGTGTCGCTGTCAGTAGCACCCCATTAATTTCTATGTTTGGTTGAGCCCTCCCCCCCCTTTACTCTTTTTCACAATTATGCCTATCCCTATCTTATATGAAGGATAGCCTTATGCCTATCCCTATCTTATATCAAGGATAGCCTTATGTCTATCCTTATCTTATATGAAGGATAGCCTTATACCTATCCCTATCTTATATGAAGGATAGCCTTATGTATATCCCTCTCTTATATGAAGCATAGCCTTATGTCTATCCCTATCTTATATGAAGGATAGCCTTATACCTATCCCTATCTTATATGAAGGATAGCCTTATGCCTATCCCTATCTTATATGAAGGATAGCCTTATACATATCCCTATCTTATATGAAGGATAGCCTTATGCCTATCTCTATCTTATATTAAGGATAGCCTTATGTCTATCCCTATCTTATATGAAGGATAGCCTTATACCTATCCCTATCTTATATGAAGGATAGCCTTATGCCTATCCCTATCTTATATGAAGGATAGCATTATGCCTATCTCTATCTTATAACAAGGATAGACTTATGCCTATCCTTATCTTATATGAAGGATAGCCTTATGCCTATCCCTATGAATATACACATACGTTGCTTATGTACACATTATATACGATATGTACAATTTTCTTTTCCTTTCTATGTTATATTGCTATTTTCTTTCTTATTATTACTTTGTTTTTCTCATTTATTGTAAAATCTGAAAAACCCAATAAAAATTATTTTAAAACCTATCTTATATGAAGGATAGCCTTATGCCTATCCCTATCTTATATGAAGGATAACCTTATACCTATCCCTATCTTATATGAAGGATAGCCTTATGCCTATCCCTATCTTATATGAAGGATAACCTTATACCTATCCCTATCTTATATGAAGGATAGCCTTATGCCTATCCCTATCTTATATGAAGGATAGCCTTATGCCTATCCCTATCTTATATGAAGGATAGCCTTATGCCTATCCCTATCTTATATGAAGGATAGCCTTATGCCTATCCCTATCTTATATGAAGGATAACCTTATGCCTATCCCTATCTTATATGAAGGATAGCCTTATGCCTATCCCTATCTTATATGAAGGATAGCCTTATGCCTATCCCTATCTTATATGAAGGATAGCCTTATGCCTATCCAATGCCTAAACTTCACTGTATTTGCAGCTACCACTTCTGCAGTAAGATTATTCCATGCATCCACTACTCTCTCAGTAAAGGAATACTTCCTAAAGATCCTGCAGAAACCTTTCCCCTCTTATATAACACTATGTCTTCTATATAACACTATGTCCTCTATATAACACTATGTCCTCTATATAACACTATGTTCTCTTTTTCTCCTATATAAATCTTCTCTTCTCCTTTACCGTGTTGATTCCCTTTATGTATATAATAGTTTCTATCATATCCCTCTGTCTCATATTTTTTCTATACATGTTAAAGGGGTACTCCTCCGCCCTGCTCGTGACATCACGGCCACGCCCCCTCCCATAAACTTGCATTGAGGGGGCGTGGCAGTGAGTATTCCTTTAAGGTCTTTTAACCTTTCCTGGTAAGTTTTATCCTGCAACCCGTGAACTAGTTTAATATCTTCTCTTAACTCTATAAAGAAGAAAGAAGGTTGAATGTTTACTTCGGTGAAAGCTATCACATGTGTATGGGTACCTTATGTAAATGTGGGCCAATGATTTTTTAGGGCTTTATAAAGAAACCTGCATCCAGAAAATGTCCAGGTGAGTGCAGGTTTGGGTCACGTTCCCAACCCCCATACTATATAGCAGCTTGTCAGCAGCTCTTTCGTCATTTCAATAACTTTTAAGAGGACCCTTAAGCCCTCCAGACAGGTTTATTCATTTAGTGTTTTCTGGGGGAAAAAAATTATAACAATAATAATATGGTGCTTGGGCGGAAATGAAAAAGAACTATACTTACCTAGCCCCAGTCCTCTGCTGATCCCCCACAGCTTCCATTCGGCTCCGTCCGTTCCCCCAATCTTCTGTCTTCCAATCTTATGTCTTCCTTCTGCTTCTGAGACAAGAACTATGTGCAAGACCTGTCTGCTCAGCCAATCACTGCTTGCAGTGGTGCCCCGTCCCTGCCAGTGATTGGCTAAGCAGGCAGGTTCTGCACCAAGCGTTTATCTCAGAAGCATCCCGGAAGAACATAGAAGATTGTTGAACCTGCAGAGCCAAAAAGGAGGGGTTAGGTAAGTATTGCTTATATTCCCCACAGGCACTATATTATTTTTCACAAAACACTGGATAAACCCTTTAAAGGGGTACTCCGCCCCCAGACATCTTATCCCCTATCCAAAGGTCAGATCGCCGCGGTCCCGCTGCTGGGGATCCCCGGGATCCCTTCTGCAGCACCCCCGCTATCATTACTGCACAGAGTGAGTTCGCTCTGCACGTAATGATGGGTAATACAGGGGCCGGAGCATCGTTACGTCACGGCTCCGCCCCACGTGACGCCACGGCCCCCCCTCTCAATGCAAGTCTATGGGAGGGGGCGTGGCGGTCGTCACGCCCCCTGCCATAGACTTGCATTAGGGGAAGGGCCATGATGTCACGAGGGGCGGAGCCGTGATGTAACGATGCTCCGGCTCCTGTATCGCCTGTCATTACGCACAGTGCAGTAATGATAGCGCAGTGCCGCAGCAGCGATCCCGGGGGTCCCCAGCAGCGGGACCGCGGCGATCTGACATCTTATCCCCTATGCTTTGGATAGGGGATAAGATGTCTAGGGGCGGAGTACCCCTTTAAGTAGATTCTTGATAAAATAACACAGTTGAAACGTCTTTCCTTAGAACTGTGGGTTGTGCTGTTTCTCTGTTATTCCTCCTGAAAGTGTTTATAAAAATTAAGGACAGGGCATTACCATTTCCCATGTGAATAGGTTGTGTCCCAATTTAGTCTGACAGTGTCCAATCAGAGCTGACAGTACCAGACTAGAATAGAAATACCCCCCTATATCAAGGGGAAATGGTAAGACCCAGTTGTCAATTTATTCATTCATTTCTAGGAGGAATAACAGTGGAACAGCACAACGGAGAGTTCTAGGAAAAGCTGCTCCTCAATTGGTATATAGGCAATACACGTATTTTAAAAAACAGACATTAGCGTCAACAGGTATCAACTGTGGTTGTTGGGGGACCATTTGCAACATTATTTCTATAGTTTAGATGTGGATCAATTTTTTCCTCTTACTATACTAAATGTTTTTGTTAATTTCAGAGGCCGCAACACATGACGTCTCTCAGGACCAGGCTGACTTTTTGCAAATAGATGGAAAGTATGAAGAAGAAGACAATGACGCAGATAAGCCAAGCAGGTTATTACTAGAGGAAGATTTGGAGCAAGAGGACATAAGACATTACGAGAAGAACCAGCAGGAAGACGAGGGAAATAAAAATGAAATAGACTCCGGAAGGAAAGTGGAGTCCAGCGATACCAGATCTTTCCTCCCCAGGCTCAGTAGACGTTACATATTCACTGCCGCCACAGAGAACCTTCACCAAGGCTTCCCGGCAACCGGGCCCATCCCCAGCTTAAGTAAAGCCCATAGTTGTAATAGTCTTAAACGAGACAACAGTCTTGGTCATAAAGAATTATCTCTGCCAAAAATTAAGGCCGGCAATTGTAAAGAGAAAAAGGAGGAACGTCCAGATGTCTCTGTGAGCGACAGAAAGAAAACCCTGATGGAAGAACTCTTTGGACCTAGGTACGGGGTAAAAAACAGTTTTTCAGGTGATTTTGTAACTTCAGGCGAAGAGTTTAGTTTATAGATTTGGGTAAGTAGGTATTAGAGTAAACCAAACCAAGAAGGCCATGGCTTGGCATCTGTTCTATCTGTTATAGACCTTTCATTTTGTTTAATAAAATATCTACAACCCGAATCTAAGTAGAGACTTTATGTTATCCTAAAAAATGAAGTTGTTTTTTTAACTATCCCAGTGGTCAGACCTCATGATCATTACGACAGTGGTCCATTGTCCCCTGAGGGAATAGAGCGTCAGCGCACATGCTCAGCAACTGCTCCAGTCAATCTCTATGGGAGTCCAGTGCCCGGCTATGTTTGGAAGTCCAATAGAAAGTGAATACAGCAGGTGTCAAGCATTAGCACTGCCGCTCCATTCACCCAGGGGACAATAGACCTCTGATCTTGGGATTTATGGGGATCCTAGCTATTCGTCCCCTACCGATTAGCTAGTTATCCCCTATAAAAAATTATTACTCATCCTGACCTGATCTTGAAACACAAGGAAAGCCCTCTTAACCAATCACTGGCCACGATGGTGATCCTTCCCAGCCAATAGTTTACAGTCATTTCTTTGTTTCGATAGGACCAGGAAGTGAAGATGAGCCCAGACCTGGTTAGTGCTGGAACAGTTAGGAGCTGGTCTAGAATTCTGAGGGTGCCGCATGGACAGCCTAAGGTGCACCTCTGAATAAATCCGGTGTGGGTGAGAGGGGCGGTGATTAACTTAAGACCAACGTATGGATATGCCATTCTTGGTATCTTCTCCTCAAAGTATTTACAAAATGGTAATCAAAGGTTTGCCAAACCCACACACAAACAAACACGATTTTACAGATTACGTGAAAGATTTTGAAATGAAAATGTATTCCATACTTAAAATTAGGAGAGAAAATATGTGGCAAAGAGTGGTTCTTTTGGTTTATCTTCAAAACAAAAAAATTGGACATACCGCAGGGCCTCTGTTGTAATTTGGATAGTTTTGCTATGGGGATTTGCTCCTGCTCTGGACAGTTCCTGACATGGACAGAGGTGTCAGCAGAGAGCACTGTGGTCAGACAGAAAGGAAATTCAAAAAGCTGCTGATAAGTACTGGAAGGATTAAGATTTTTAAATAGAAGTAATTTACAAATATGTTTAACTTTCTGGCACCAATTGATTAAAAAAATATTATTTTCCACTGGAGTACCCCTTTAAGGTCCACGGGACTGTAGCAGTCTATTCACACGGCAGAATTTCCACTTAAAGGGGTATTCCGGGCAAAAACATTTTATCCTTGATAAGATGTCTGATCGCGGGGGGCCCGCTGCTGAGACCCCCCGTGATCTCTCTGCAGCACCCGCATAGAATGCGGGTGCTGAATCTCCAGTTTCGGAAACCTCTGGGTTTCCGGGACTGGGGACGTGACGTCACGCCACGCCCCCTCCATTCAGGTCTATGGGAGGGGGGCGTGACACCCCCCCTCCCATAGACATGAATGGAGGGGGCGTGGCGTGACGTCACGTCCCCAGTCCCGGAAACCCGGAGGTTTCCAAAACTGGAGATTCAGCACCCGCATAGAATGTGGGTGCTGCAGGGAGATCGCGGGGGGGTCTCAGCAGCGGGCCCCCCGCGATCAGACATCTTATCCCCTATCCTTTGGATAGGGGATAAAATGTTTTTTCCCGGAATACCCCTTTTAAAGCCTACAAACTTCTATGGGATTCCGTACTCCCATTCACACTTCTGAATTTCCACTTGTGGAATTCCACTAGCGGAAATTCAGAGGAGTTAATGGGAGTGCGGAATCCCATAGAAGTTTATGGGCTTTAATTTGAGGCGGAATTCCGCAAGCGGAAATTCTGCCATGTGAATAGAACCATACCAACGTTCCTGAAGGTCGCAAGAGGAATATTAAAAGTCGAAGAGACAGATAATACGAATGGTATTCAAAGAGTGCAAAACAACGTTCAAAGACCCTAGAGGTAAACTCCAAGGTTAAGGTCCATCACTGTCAGATCGCACCATCCATCACTGTCAGATCGCACCATCCATCACTGTCAGATCGCACCATCCATCACTGTCAGATCGCACCATCCATCACTGTCAGATCGCACCATCCATCACTGTCAGATCGCACCATCCATCACTGTCAGATCGCACCATCCATCACTGTCAGATCGCACCATCCATCACTGTCAGATCGCACCATCCATCACTGTCAGATCGCACCATCCATCACTGTCAGATCGCACCATCCATCACTGTCAGATCGCACCATCCATCACTGTCAGATCGCACCATCCATCACTGTCAGATCGCACCATCCATCACTGTTTAAGTCAAAGTGGACTTAATGGAAGTTGACCGAGAAGAGCACCATGGTAAAAAAAAAATTGAGACTGGAATTTGCCAAAATGCATATTAAAGGGGTATTCCAGGATCTTTTTTTATTTGACTATGCTACAGGGGCTGTAAAGTTAGTGTTGTTCATAATATAGTGTCTGTACCTGCAGGTGATGGTTTTCTCACAATTCTTATGTGATTTTCGCCCCAATATTTATTTTTAACAGCATACAAAATTACTCATGTCTCGAATTTCCCAGGTTGCAGTGCATCAAGACCTGACATCACTAGTCAGGTGATCAGAGGGAGCCTATCCTGCTTCAACTTTGAAACAGCTGTAGGCTCCCTGGTTAGGTCCCCTGATTAGAAAACACTGTGTTTTAATGGGTGCGGTGGCTCATGTGTGGGAGGGAGGAAAGTGACCTCAAACTTTCAAGCATGGCACTGTGGGATGTGTAGTTTAGAGAACAAAATGTAACAGGAAATGCCCAGTTCTGGCAGGTAAATATTAAAATCACCTTATGGTGGATAACCCCTTTAACAAGCCACAAAGCTTCTGGGAGAATGTCCGTTGGACAGAGGAGAGGACAATACTAATACTGACTAAATCCGTAATACTGAGACTAATATTACCTATAATACCAATATACAAGGAGGAATTTTATCATACATATCATACTTATTACCATGATACTGTTACTGACTAAATCCTGTATACTGACCAATATTACCCAAAATACCAGTATACAGGGAGGAATATTATCACCATACATACTAGCATTATACTGTTACTGACCAATATTACCAATGATACCAGTGTACAAGAAGGGATAATATCTCCATACACATTACCATCATACTGTTACTGACCAAATCCTTTATACTGAGACCAATATTACGAAAAATAACAGTAAACAAGGAGGAATATTATTACCACACATATTACTATCCTACTGTTACTGGACAAATTCTGTATACTGAGATATACAAGAATGAAATATTCCCCCCACACAGTGCAGTCTACACTGCTCTGCAGACCATAAAGGTGAGTACATACAGTTAAATCAGGTGACATCTTCTCTAATTGGAGTTGTTCACTTTCCTTCACTTTTCTTTTTCATCCGGTCAGGCGGAATTTTTTTTACTATAACTAAAAAAAAAAGTATTGCTGTAATTGTAATAACCCATAGAATAAAATGATGTTACTTGTACAGCACAGTGAATGGCGTTAATTTAAAAAAAATAGTTAAATTAAATAAATAAAGACAAACTCACGCAAAAAAGTACAACTTGTACAAAGTAAAAAAAAAAAAGCCCTCAAACAGCTAAGTCGATAAAAAATTATAAAGTTTAACCCCTTAAGGACTGAGCCCTTTTTCACCTTAAGGACGCAGCCCTTTTTTTGCAATTCTGACCACTATCACTTTATGCATTAATAACTCTGGGATGCTTTTACAGATTATTCTGATTCCGAGATTGTTTTTTCGTGGCATATTCTACTTTAACACAGTGGTAAATTTTTGTCGTTACATCCTTTCTTGGTGAAAAATCCCCAAATTTCATGAAAATTTTGAAAATGTAGCTTTTTTCTAACTTTGAAACTCTCTGCTTGTAAGGAAAATGGATATTCCAAATAAATTATATATTGATTCACATATACAATATGTCTACTTTATGATTGCATCATGAAATTGACATGTTTTTACTTTTGGAAGACACCAGAGAGCTTCAAAGTTCAGCAGCAATTTTCCAATTTTTCACAAAATTTTCAAAATCAGAATTATTCAGGGACCAGTTCTGTTTTGAAGTGTATTTGAAGGGCCTCTTTATTAAAAATACCCCATAAATGACCCCATTATAAAAACTGCACCCCCAAAGTATCCAAAATGACATTCATTAAGTGTGTTAACCCTTTAGGTGTTTCATAGGAATGGCAGTAAAATGAAGGAGAAAATTCAAAATCTTCATTTTTTACACTCGCATGTTCTTGTAGACCCAGTTTTTGAAATTTTACAAGGGGTAAAAGGAGAAAAAGCCCCCGAAAATTTGTAACCCAATTACTCTAAAGTAAGGAAATACCTCATATATGGATGTCAAGTGTTCAGCGGGCGCAGTAGAGGCCTCAGAAGGGAAGGAGCAACAATAAGATTTTGGAGAGTAAGTTTTTCTGAAATGGTTTTTGGGGGGCATGTCACATTTAGGAAGTCCATATGGTGCAGAACAGCAAAAAACCTCTAACATGGCATACTATTTTGGAAACTACACCCCTCAAGGAACGTAACAAGGGGTACAGTGAGCCTTAACACCCCACAGGTGTTTGACAACTTTTCATTAAAGTCGGATGTGTAAATACATTTTTTTTTTTTCACTAAAATGCTGGTTTTCCCCCAAATATAAAATGTTTGCAAGGGGTTATAGGAGAAAATGCCACCCAAAATTTGTAACCCCATCTCTTCTGAGTATGGAAATACCCCATATGTGGACGTCAAGTGCACTGCGGGCGCACTACAATGCTCAGAAGTCACATTTGGCTTTTGGAAAGCAAATTTTGCTGAAATGGTTTTTGGGGGGGCATGTCGCATTTAGGAAGCCCCTATGGTGCCAGAATAGCAGAAAAAAGCACATGGCATACTACTTTGGAAACTACACCCCTCAAGGAACGTTACAAGGGGTACACTGAGCCTTAACACCCCACAGGTGTTTGACAAATGTCTGCTAAAGTTGGACAGGAAAATGAAAAATTTAAATTTTTTTCACTAAAATGCTGATGTTACCCCAAATTTTTCATTTTCACAAGCGGTAAATGGAGAAAAAGCCTCCCAAAATGTGTAACCCCATATGTGGGAATACCCCATATGTGGATGTAAAGTGTTCTGGCGTTTGACAGATCTTTGGGACAGTGGGCTGTGCAAATGATAAATTATATTTTTCATTTTCACGGACCACTGTTCCAAAAATCTGTCACACCTGTGGGGCGAAAATTCTCACTGTACCCCTAATTACATTACGTGAGGGGGTGTAGTTTCCAAAACACACATGGCCTTCAATTTCGGACACATTCTCTCTCCAAAATCCCAATGGCATTCCTTCTCTTCTGAGCATTGTAGTTCGCCCGCAGAGCACTTTACATCCACACATGGGGAATGCTCTTACTCAGAATAAATGGGGTTACACATTTGGGGAGCTTTTTTCCTATTCTCGATTGTGAAAATGAAAAATGTAGGGTAACACCAGTATTTTAGTGAAATTTTTTTTTTAACCATTTTCACATCCAACTTTAACGAAAATTTGTCAAACACCTGTGGTGTGTTAAGGCTCACTATACCCCTTGTTACATTCCGTGAGGGGTGTAGTTTCCAAAATGGGGTCACATCTGGGCATTTATTTTTTTGCGTTTATGTCAGAACCGCTGTAAAATCAGCCACCCCTGTGCAAATCACCAATTTAGACCTCAAATGTACATAGTGCGCTCTCACTCCTAAGCCTTGTTGTGCGTCCGCAGAGCACTTTACGCCCACATATGGGGTATTTGCGTATTAAGGAGAAATTGCGTTACCAATTTTGGGGGTCTTTTTTTTCCCTTTTACCGCTTGTGAAAATTAAAAGTATGGGGCAACACCAGCATGTTAGTGTAAAATTTTTTTTTTTACACTAACATGCTGGTGTAGACCCCAACCCATTTCATAAGGGGTAAAAGGAGAAAAAGCCCCCCAAAATTTGTAACACAATTTCTCCCGAGTACGGAGATACCCCATATGTGGCCCTAAACTCTTTCCTTTAAATACGACAGGGCTCCGAAGTGAGAGTGCCATGCGCATTTGAGGCCAAAATTGGGGATTTGAATCCGCCACAAAAACACCCCATGGCAGTGTTTCCCAAACAGAGTGTCTCCAGCTGTTGCAAAACTCCCAGCATGCCTGGACAGTCAGTGGCTGTCCGGCAATACTGGGAGTTGTTGTTTTTCAACAGCTGGAGGCTCTGTTTTAGAAACAGTGCCGTACAAGACGTTTTTTTTTTTTTTTTTATTGGGGGGGGGGGGGGGGACTGTGTAGGGGTATGTGTATATGTAGTGTTTCACTTTTTATTTTGTTTAGGTGTAGTGTAGTGCTTTTAGGGTACATTCACACAGTTGGGTTTACAGTGAGTTTGCGCTGGGAGTTTGAGCCGCGGTGGAAAATTCGCCGCATCTCAAACTTGCAGCAGAAAACTTGCTGTAAATCTGCCCATGTGAATGAACCCTGTACATGGGTGGGCAAACCTCCAGCTGTTGCAAAACTACAACTCCCAGCATGCACTGACAGACAATACATGCTGGGAGTTGTAGTTATGCAACAGCTGGAGGCACATTGGTTGCGAAACACTGAGCGTTTGTTACTTAACTCAGTGTTTCGTAACCAGTGTGCCTCCAGCTGTTGCAAAACTACAACTCTCAGCATGTACAGTCTCTCAGTGCATGCTGGGAGTTGTATTTTTGCAACAGCTGGAGGCACACTGGTTGTGAAACACTGAGTTAGGTAACAAACTCGGTTTCACAACCAATGTGTCTCCAGCTGTTGCAAAACTGCAACAATCAGCATGTATTGACAGTCTAAGGGCATGCTGAGAGTTGTAGTTTTGCAACAGCTGGAGGCACACTGCCAAAACTCCCAGCATGCCCTTAGGTAGTCTGTGCATGTTGGGAGTTGTAGTTATGCAACAGCTGAATGCATACTTTTTAATAGAAAAATGTGCCTCCAGCTGTAGCAAAACTACAACCCCCAGCATATACAGACTACCAATGGGCATGCTGGGAGTTGTAGTTGGAACTCCAGCTGTTGCAAAACTACAACTCCCAGAATGCCCTTTGGCTGTGCATGCTGCGAGTTGTTGCAAAGCAACAGCAGGAAGTGAACAGGACTCACCTCCTGTTGTATCCTGCCACCCGGGACCGCCGCACTGTATCCTGCCGAGGGACCGATCCTGCTTCTCCTGTCACCGCCTCCGATCCTGAGGGGACCCCCGCCGGACCAGGGCAAGGTAGGAGACCCCCGCCAGCGCCGATCTCCGCTCCAATCGCCGTCCTGATCACCGCCCAGCAGGTCCGTGATTGATCGGTCGTTCCAACCGATCAATCACGTGATCGTGAGGCGGCACCCGTGCCACCTCATTCCTGCTGGGTATGGGTGAATGGTGCTGTCTCGGACAGCCCCATTCACCCTTTTTTCCGGGTCACCAGAGACCCAATTTGGCCCGGAATAGCGCAAATCGCCGGTCTGAATTGACTGACGATTTGCCGCGATCACATGGGGGGGTCTCGGGACCTCCCTGGGCGATATGCCGGGATGGCTGCTGATAGCTATCAGCTGTCATCCCGTTCCGATCACCGTGTCCGGAGACGTGGTGATCCAGTAAAGCTGCGCCGCAAATGTACGGCACTGTGCGCTAAGTACTTCTTAGCAGTGCAGTACATTTACGGCGCCCGTCCTTAAGGGGTTAAAGTGTACCTGTCCTTATCAAAACTTTTGATATAAGGTAGATAATACTATGATATGTATGTTTGTAATATACGTTGATTAAAAAATGTGTATATTTTTGGGTGAAAAAAATGCTGTTCCTGCAGCTATTGTCTGTGTGTCTCTATGAGAAGTCCAAATACAGGAAGTGGGGACAGGACAAGCAGGGCTCTGTGCAGCCCCTGGCTTGTCAATCTTCCTGATGTGTGAGCTGGGAGCGTGTCATAGAGTCTCACTGCGCAGAGCCCTGCTTGTCCTCAGTGTACAAAGCCCTGCTTGTCCTCAGTGTACAGAGCCCTGCTTGTCCTCAGTGTACAGAGCCCTGCTTGTCCTCAGTGTACAGAGCCCTGCTTGTCCTCAGTGTACAGAGTCCTGCTTGTTCTCAGTGTACAGAGCCCCGCTTGTCCTCAGTGTACAGAGCCCTGCTTGTCCTCAGTCTACAGAGCCCTGCTTGTCCTCAGTGTACAGAGCCCTGTTTGTCCTCAGTGTATAGAGCCCCGTTTGTCCTCGGTGTACAGAGCCCCGCTTGTCCTCAGTGTACAGAGCCCCGCTTGTCCTCAGTGTACAGAGCCCCGCTTGTCCTCAGTGTACAGAGCCTCGCTTGTCCTCAGTGTACAAAGCCATGCTTGTCCTCAGTGTACAGAGCTCTGCTTGTCCTCAGTGTACAGAGCTCTGCTTGTCCTCAGTGTACACAGCCCTGCTTGTCCTCAGTATACAGAGCTCTGCTTGTCCTCAGTATACAGAGCTCTGCTTGTCCTCAGTGTACAGAGCTCTGCTTGTTCTCAGTGTACAGAGCCCTGCTTGTCCTCAGTGTACAGAGCCCTGCTTGTCCTCGGTGTACAGAGCCCCGCTTGTCCTCGGTGTACAGAGCCCTGCTTGTCCTCAGTGTACAGAGCTCTGCTTGTCCTCAGTGTACACAGCCCTGCTTGTCCTCAGTGTACAGAGCTCTGCTTGTCCTCAGTGTAAAGAGCCCTTCTTGTCCTCAGTGTACAGAGTCCTGCTTGTCCTCAGTGTACAGAGCCCTGCTTGTCCTCAGTGTACAGAGCCCTGCTTGTCCTCAGTGTACAGAGCCCCGCTTGTCCTCAGTGTACAGAGCTCTGCTTGTCCTCAGTGTACAGGGCCCTGCTTGTCCTCAGTGTACAGAGCCCTGCTTGTCCTCAGTGTAAAGAGCCCTGCTTGTCCTCGGTGTACAGAGCCCTGCTTGTCCTCGGTGTACAGAGCCCTGCTTGTCCTCGGTGTACAGAGCCCCGCTTGTCCTCAGTGTACAAAGCCCCGCTTGTCCTCGGTGTACAGAGCCCTGCTTATCCTCAATATACAGAGCCCTGCTTATCCTTAGTGTACAGAGCCCTGCTTGTCCTCAGTGTACAGAGCCCTGCTTGTCCTCAGTGTACAGAGCTTTGCTTGTCCTCAGTGTACACAGCCCTGCTTGTCCTCAGTGCACAGAGCTCTGCTTGTCCTCAGTGTACAGAGCCCCGCTTGTCCTCAGTGTACAGAGCCCCGCTTGTCCTCAGTGTACAGAGCCCCGCTTGTCCTCAGTGTACAGAGCCCCGCTTGTCCTCAGTGTACAAAGCCATGCTTGTCCTCAGTGTACAGAGCTCTACTTGTCCTCAGTGTACAGAGCTCTGCTTGTCCTCAGTGTACACAGCCCTGCTTGTCCTCAGTATACAGAGCTCTGCTTGTCCTCAGTGTACAGAGCTCTGCTTGTTCTCAGTGTACAGAGCCCTGCTTGTCCTCAGTGTACAGAGCCCTGCTTGTCCTCGGTGTACAGAGCCCCGCTTGTCCTCGGTGTACAGAGCCCTGCTTGTCCTCAGTGTACAGAGCTCTGCTTGTCCTCAGTGTACACAGCCCTGCTTGTCCTCAGTGTACAGAGCTCTGCTTGTCCTCAGTGTAAAGAGCCCTTCTTGTCCTCAGTGTACAGAGTCCTGCTTGTCCTCAGTGTACAGAGCCCTGCTTGTCCTCAGTGTACAGAGCCCTACTTGTCCTCAGTGTACAGAGCCCCGCTTGTCCTCAGTGTACAGAGCTCTGCTTGTCCTCAGTGTACAGGGCCCTGCTTGTCCTTAGTGTACAGAGCCCTGCTTGTCCTCAGTGTAAAGAGCCCTGCTTGTCCTTGGTGTACAGAGCCCTGCTTGTCCTCGGTGTACAGAGCCCTGCTTGTCCTCGGTGTACAGAGCCCCGCTTGTCCTCAGTGTACAAAGCCCCGCTTGTCCTCGGTGTACAGAGCCCTGCTTATCCTCAATATACAGAGCCCTGCTTATCCTTAGTGTACAGAGCCCTGCTTGTCCTCAGTGTACAGAGCCCTGCTTGTCCTCAGTGTACAGAGCTTTGCTTGTCCTCAGTGTACACAGCCCTGCTTGTCCTCAGTGCACAGAGCTCTGCTTGTCCTCAGTGTACAGAGCCCCGCTTGTCCTCAGTGTACAGAGCCCCGCTTGTCCTCAGTGTACAGAGCCCTGCTTGTCCTCAGTGTACAGAGCCCCGCTTGTCCTCAGTGTACAAAGCCATGCTTGTCCTCAGTGTACAGAGCTCTGCTTGTCCTCAGTGTACAGAGCTCTGCTTGTCCTCAGTGTACACAGCCCTGCTTGTCCTCAGTATACAGAGCTCTGCTTGTCCTCAGTGTACAGAGCTCTGCTTGTTCTCAGTGTACAGAGCCCTGCTTGTCCTCAGTGTACAGAGCCCTGCTTGTCCTCAGTGTACAGAGCCCCGCTTGTCCTCGGTGTACAGAGCCCTGCTTGTCCTCAGTGTACAGAGCTCTGCTTGTCCTCAGTGTACACAGCCCTGCTTGTCCTCAGTGTACAGAGCTCTGCTTGTCCTCAGTGTAAAGAGCCCTTCTTGTCCTCAGTGTACAGAGTCCTGCTTGTCCTCAGTGTACAGAGCCCTGCTTGTCCTCAGTGTACAGAGCCCTGCTTGTCCTCAGTGTACAGAGCCCCGCTTGTCCTCAGTGTACAGAGCTCTGCTTGTCCTCAGTGTACAGGGCCCTGCTTGTCCTCAGTGTACAGAGCCCTGCTTGTCCTCAGTGTAAAGAGCCCTGCTTGTCCTCGGTGTACAGAGCCCTGCTTGTCCTCGGTGTACAGAGCCCTGCTTGTCCTCGGTGTACAGAGCCCCGCTTGTCCTCAGTGTACAAAGCCCCGCTTGTCCTCAATGTACAGAGCCCTGCTTATCCTCAATATACAGAGCCCTGCTTATCCTTAGTGTACAGAGCCCTGCTTGTCCTCAGTGTACAGAGCTCTGCTTGTCCTCAGTGTACAGAGCCCTGCTTGTCCTCAGTGTACAGAACCCCGCTTGTCCTCAGTGTACAGAGCCCTGCTTGTCCTCAATGTACAGAGACCTGCTTGTTCTCAGTGTTTTTAACCAATGTATATTACAAATATACATATAATGGTATTATCTACATTATATAAAAAAAAATTTATGACAGGTACACTATAAGTTATAAAGTTATTGCTCTAAGAATGCAACAATGAAAAAAATTAACTGTTCGGGCAATAAGCCCCAAATTAGCATGGTCACTAAGGGGATAATGCTTGCTCCCTGGTGGCCCAGTCTTTTAAGTTTTACTTACATGCAGTCAATCACTCTCTAATTTTGCTCAGTTTAGTCACTAGCGCATGTAGTGGTGACGTCCTCTCCTCGTATATTCTATCCTGAACAACAGATGCCTTCCTATCAGGTGTTTTGTGCCACACTGACTGTCATGTCAACCAACTGGAGCTTAAAGGGGTTATCCACCATAAGGTGATTTTAGTACGTACCTGGCTACAGTAATGGACATGCTTAGGAAGGATGTGCGCTTGTCTTGGGGCTAAATGGCTATGTCATGAGATTACCATAACACTGTGGCTAGCTTTTTGTGAACTGGTATTTCCTGTTTGACTTTTCTTTTTTTGACTACAAATCCCATAATTCCATTTTCCTCCCTCCCACACATCAGCCACCCCACCCATTGAAATATAAATGAGCTGCATCCATTCAAAAGACCTGTGGTTTTCAATCAGGGTGCCTACAGCTGTTGCATTAGTTGCAGATTGATCTCTCTCCCACCAAGCGACCGCTCCAGCCATTGAAGCAGACAGGCTCCCTGTCATCAGCTGACTAGTGATGTAATGTCTCGGGCCACACTGCAAACTGGGAAAAATCTGAGACAACAGTCATTTTGGATGCTGATAAAAATAAATATTGGCGTGAAAATCACATGAGAATTGTGAGAAAACCGTCAAACACTTACAGACATTATATTATGAACTACACTAACTTTACAGCTACTGTAGCATAGTCAAATAAAATTAAAAAAAATGGAATACCCCTTTTAATCTCACCACCACCACACCTCACCATACCCAACCCAAAACTTTTTGTGGAACATCACAGTGGTGAAAACTATGGTGTCCCACAACCTGTATGGGGTTGGGTGTAGAACGAGTTCTGTAACTTTAAAAATTATCTCTTGTATTTTCAAGTGTTTGCTTCTTGTTGGCCTCTCATAGAAGATCATGGGAACATTTTGGAACATGTGGTCTAAGGTTATAAAAACCCAGAGTATAAGGAAAACTAGTTGAGCCTGAAAAAGCTAAAGAGAGGACCACAAGAGGAATCCTCCTCGGGGTATGTTCACATTGAGGAATTAAAGAGGGATTTACTGCTTTTTGGTTCCAATGAATTCATCAAGTCATTTTCAATTGACTTTAATGGACTTTCTGTTGTCCTGTTCACACTGAGAAATTTCTGCTAGCTGAATTCTGTTCCGCCTGAAGATAGAACATGTTCCTTCTTCAGGCGGAATCCTCGAGTAAAAGCCCATTGAAGTCAATGGGATTTTTTTTTTCTAACAAAATCCATTCCGTGCGGAATCCAGAAAAGTAGAATTAATTAGCCTCCTCCTTCATTCCACTTCATTTCCGCGTTGAAATTCAGTGCAAATTCTGCAAGAATTCTGCACGATGGACAAAATGATAGAAGTCAACAATTTCCTGACCGAAATTATTCCTCGCAAATTCCTCTTGAATTCCTCAGTGTGAACGCACCCTGAGGGTGCGTTCACACTGAGGAATTCAAGAGGAATTCCCGAGGAATAATTTCCGTCAAGAAATTGTTGCCTTCTCCATCAAGCGGAATTCGAGCAGAATTTCCATGTGGAAATGAAGAGGAATGAAGGAGGAGGCTATTTAACCCCTTAAGGACCAAGGACGTACCGGTACGTCCTTGGTCCTGCTCTTCTGATATAACGCGGGGTTACACAGTAACCCCGCGTCATATCATGGCGGGCCCGGCGTCATAGTGAAGCCGGGACCCGCCTCTAATAGCGCGCAGCGCCGGTCGCGGCGCCGCGCGCTATTAACCCTTTAGCCGCGCGCTCAAAGCTGAGCCGCGCGGCTAAAAGTGAAAGTGAAAGTTCCCGGCTAGCTCAGTCGGGCTGTTCGGGATAGCCGCGGCTAATCGCGGCATCCCGAACAGCTGACAGGACAGCGGGAGGGCCCCTTCCTGCCTCCTCGCTGTCCGATCGCCGAATGACTGCTCAGTGCCTGAGATCCAGGCATGAGCAGTCATGCGGCAGAATCGTTGATCACTGGTTTCTTATGAGAAACCAGTGATCAACATAGAAGATCAGTGTGTGCAGTGTTATAGGTCCCTATGGGATCTATAACACTGCAAAAAAAAAGTGAAAAAAAAAAGTGAATAAAGATCATTTAACTCCTCCCCTATTAAAAGTTTGAATCACCCCCCTTTTCCAATAAAAAAAAAACATAGTGTAAATAAAAATAAAAATAAACATATGTGGTATCACCGCGTGCGGAAATGTCCGAATTATAAAAATATATCATTAATTAAACCGCTCGGTCAATGGCGTGCGCGCAAAAAAATTCCAAAGTCCAAAATAGTGCATTTTTGGTCACTTTTTATATCATTTAAAAATGAATAAAAAGTGATCAATAAGTCCTATCAATGCAAAAATGGTACCGTTAAAAACTTCAGATCACGGCGCAAAAAATGAGCGCTCATACCGCCCCATACACGGAAAAATAAAAAAGTTATAGGGGTCAGAAGATGACAATTTTAAACGTATTAATTTTCCTGCATGTAGTTATGATTTTTTCCAGAAGTCCGACAAAATCAAACCTATATAAGTAGGGTATCATTTTAATCGTATGGACCTACAGAATACATATCAGGTGTCATTTTTACCGAAAAATGTACTACGTAGAAACGGAAGCCCCCAAAAATTACAAAACAGCGTTTTTTTTTCAATTTTGTCGCACAATGATTTTTTTTCCCGCTTCACCATAGATTTTTGGGCAAAATGACTGACGTCATTACAAAGTAGAATTGGTGGCGCAAAAAATAAGCCATCATATGGATTTTTAGGTGTAAATTTGAAAGAGTTATGATTTTTTAAAGGCAAGGAGCAAAAAACGAAAATGCAAAAACGGAAAAACCTCCGGTCCTTAAGGGGTTAATCTACTTTTCTGAATTTCGCTCGAATTCCCCTTGAAAACGATGTCGGGCAGAATTTTTTTTTACCATTGACTTCTATTGGACTCTGCTCGTGGATTCTGCTTGAAGAATGAACATGTTCTTTCTTTAGGGCATGTTCACACTACGTAATTCCCGTGGAATTGGCGCGAGCGGAATGGCACGATGGGAATTACGTGCTGTGAACATAAACATCAGTGTGAATGAGTTTCCGCGAGACCCGTTCAAACTGCGGAACTTCAGCAGCGGACAATTCCGCCGCTGAAATTGTTCCGCGCAGAGAAAGAACATGTTAATTCTTTGCGCGGAAGTCCGCGAACACTGCATAGCCGTCAATGGTGACGGCGCAGTGCCGCGCGGTCCTACCGTCGAAGTATGGAATCTCCACTTGCGGAATTCTGCGAGCGGAGATTCCGTTCATTATCCATAGTGTGAACATACCCTCAAGCGGAAAGAAATTCAGCATCGGAATTCCGCTAGCAGAATTTCCACAGTGTGAACAGGACAGCGGAAAAAACATTAAAGTCAATGGTGAAGAGGAGATAGGCATTAATTTGGAGCGGAGAATTCAAGAGGAAATACTCGAGTAAATTCCTCTTGAATTCCTCAGTGTGAACGCATCCTTAGAGGGAAACTTCTGCCGAGCCAGATCCCGCTGACAGGATAGACAAAGCATTGGGGAAAAGATTCCAGGGTCTCATTGTCATCCTGACCACTGGATGACAATGGCATCTGGCCCTGGATTAGTCTCCTTACTGTGAGTTTTCGGATATCTCCCCCGGATGCACCTAGGATGATGCATCACAGATGAGCCATATAAATTAAAGGGTACCTCTCATCAAAAAAACTTTTGATATATTATAGATTAATGTATGCAGAATAACTTTACAATTGCATGTTATTAAAAAATATGCTTCTTTCTATTTAATTTTCAACTTTGAAGAAATGACCACTAGGGGTCTCCCTACCAGTCCTGGCAGCAAGCATTTCAGACTCATGCTGGAGTCCTAAACACTACGAGCTGCCAGTCTGCTTTGTTCACAAAGGAGAACACTCAGAGCTGCCAGCCTGCTTTGCTCACAGCCTGTTTGGCTGTGAACAAAGCAGGCTGGCAGCTCTGAGTGTTTAGGACTCCGGCATGAGTCAGAAATGCTTGCTGACAGGACTGATCGGGAAAAATACAATAGAAAGAAGCATATTTTTCATTAACATGCTATTGGGAAGTTATTCAGCATTCATTAATCTAAAAT
This sequence comes from Hyla sarda, assembly GCF_029499605.1. Taxonomy (NCBI): domain Eukaryota; kingdom Metazoa; phylum Chordata; class Amphibia; order Anura; family Hylidae; genus Hyla; species Hyla sarda. The sequence goes on along the minus strand of NC_079190.1, from coordinate 493,319,381 downwards.
ATATCAAAAGTTTATTTGATGAGAGGTACCCTTTAAGTTTTGTGTGGATCCTACAAGCTTACCTCAGTCGACCCCTGGAAAGATCCTGGTCAAGTTTGCACTTAAATTGGACTAAAGCCTCACCAAGTCACGAACCCCAAAGCTAGTGCCTCTGTACAGTCAGTCTGCATCCTTAAAGGGTTGCTCTGCTGGAAAACATTTTTTTAAATCAACTGGTGCCAGAAAGTTAAACAGATTTGTAAATTACTTCTAATTAAAAATCTTAATCCTTCCAGTACTTATCAGCTGCTGTATGCTCCAGAGAAAGTTATTTTATTTTTGAATTTCCTTTCTGTTTGACCCCAGTGCTCTCTGCTGACACCTCTGTCCATTTTAGGAACTGTCCAGAGTAGGGGATAAATCCCAAGAGCAAACCTCTCCTGCTCTGGACAGTTCCTGACATGGAGAGAGGTGGCAGCAGAGAGCACTGTGGTCAGACAAAAAGGAAATTCGAAAAGAACTTCCTCTTTAGTATACAGCAGCTGACAAGTACTGGAAGGGTTAAGATTTTTAAATAGAAGTATTTACAATTTACAAACCTGTTTAATTTTCTGGCACCAGTTGATTAAAAAAAGAAAAACGTTTTCCAGCAGAGTACCCCTTTAACCGCTTAAGGACCAAGCCCATTTTAACCTTAAGGACCAGGCCAATTTTATTTTTGCGTTTTCGTTTTTTCCTCCTCGCCTTCTAAAATCCATAACTCCTTTATATTTCCATCTACTGACCCATATAAGGGCTTGTTTTGCGTGACCAATTGTACTTTGTAATGAAACCTCTCATTTTACCATAAAATGTACGGCGAAGCCCCCCCAAAATTTTTAGGGAGGAAATTTAAATTAAAACCACAATTTTGCACATTTTGGAGGGTTTTGTTTTCACACTGTACACTTTATGGTAAAAATGACGTGTTCTTTATTCTGTGGGTCAATACGATTAAAATGATACCTGGCTAGATACTTTTATATTTTTGTTCCGCTTAAAAAAATATAAAACTTTTCGTACAAAATCAGTAATCTATAATCGCCCTATTTTGACCACCTATAACTTTTTCATTTTTCCATATATAGGGCGGTATGAGGGTTAATTTTTTGCGCTGTCGTCTGTACTTTTTATCAATACCACCTTTGCATATATAAAACCTTTAGATCATTTTTTTATAAATTTTTTTTATAAAATGTGACAAAAAAGCAGCATTTTTGGAATTTTTTTTTTACATTTACGCCATTCACCGTACGGGATCATTAACATTATATTTTGATAGTACTGACATTTACGCACGCGTTGATACCAAATATGTTTATAAAAAAATATTTTTACTCTTTTTTGGGGTAAAATGGGAAAAACTGACAATTTTCATTTTTTATTGGGGGAGGGGATTTTTTACTTTTTTTACTTTTTATTTTTACATGTTTCAACTTTTATTTTACACTTTTTATGTCCCCACAGGGGACTATCTATAGCAATCCTTTGATTGCTAATACAGTTCAGTGCTATGTATAGGACATAGCACTGATCATTATTATCAGTGATCTTCTGCTCTGGTCTGCTCGATCTCAGACCAGAGCAGAAGACCCCGGGAGACGGCCGGAGCAAGATGAGGGGACCTCTGGCCGCCATGCTAGATGATCGGATCACTGCGGGCGATCCTATCATCCATTCAAAGTACCGCACTGCCGCAGATGCCGTGATCTGTATTGATCACGGCATCTGAGTGGTTGATGGCGAACATCCGCGCGATCGGGAACCTGCCGTGTATAACACCATTAAGGGGTTAAAGGGCACAATATAGTCCAGGTACAGAGAGAGTACTGGAGCAGAGACAAGACATTGGAAAGCTAAACAATCAAAGTGACACACTGTAGCAGCATTTCTCCTCTGAATGGACGGACACAAGTAACACTTTCACCAGCCGTCAGTTGGGAGTGAGAAGGAACTGATTCTCTTGTTTATCTGCTGCCACTCATGAAGTAATACCAGTTGTACCTAGTGCTGGGCAGTATACCGGTTCATACCGAATAACGGTGTGTTTTCTGTTTACAATATCAATTTTTCTATATACCACAATACCGGTCGGGCCCCCCTCCCCCCGAATGAATTATCAGCCGCAGTGCTCTGACTAATCATATGTTTGCCGCAGGCGCTGCTCCTCCTCCTGTGAGCACTGCACATCCTCCCCACGTCTGCTTTTCATACCACCATGTTCAGGCCCTTTATTAAAAAATCTGTGGTTACCTTAGAGTAAGTAAAACAAGTGGCCTGAGGTTATAAAAACCCAGAGCACAAGGAAAACTAGTTGAGTCTGAGAGAGCTAGAGAGGACCACAAGCTGCAAACCCGTCAGGGGGAGACTTCTGCCTAGCCAGATCCCACTGACCGGATAGATAAAGTGATAGGATTGGGGAGAACATTTTGGGGCATCATTGCAAAGACTGGACGATAACGGCCTCTCCCCTGGATCAGTCACCTTACTGTGAGTCAGGGAATACCTCACCTTGATGCACCTACAGGGACGTGCACAGGCTGACTAGAAAGGGGGCTCGAGCCCCTGCCCTTTTGATGTTCCTCCTAAAAGTGCTCTAGGCAGTGCTGGACAGTCTGGCATCATTATGTGGGCATTTATATAAATGTTTATGAGAAGTGCCCTTTTTTTTTAGGTTCAGCTCTTGCCCCTCAAAATGTCTATGCAAATCCCTGTGCACCTAGGATGATGCATCACAGCTGTAAGTTTTATGGAGATAAAAAGCAATAAGCAAACTCGGTCACTGGCAAACATCGAAAGAAGACTCCCTCTCCTCCGGCACGCTATCATTACCTCGGCAGCCTCTAAATCTGAGAAGCAGGCTGCCTCTTCACCCTTACACTCAGCCCCCCCAGCAATGAGATTTCTACGTGTGGCTCATCTCCTACCCCTGCCAGGGAAGTCCCAGCAGCCCAGGCCGAGAAGGCTGAAGTAGCTGCCATAATGGAAGAATTAAGGGAGCAGAGGAGAAGGGAGTATGGCCCTAAAGTTATGTTGTATGAAATACGTCAAGTTCAGCAACAGGACACCAAGATCCTGGAGGCCATATATATCAGGAGGCTAGAACAACCCTCTAGAATGGCGAAGAGCTACCATCGTCAAGTTTGACATTGAGGGGGTATGGCACGTTAATGGACTGCCACCACGAAGGCACTATTCTGGTCAACCGGAGAGCGGTGAAGAGAGACTATTTCCCTCCACCACTAAACTCCCTAGAGAGCAGGGAGATTGTGGAATACACCCCTGTACAGAGCCTGCGAGAGGAATGGGCAGCAGCCGTCACCAGGCCCAAGAATCCTACACAAATCCCCTTCACCTATTTCCCCTCTGAAGATTGGGACTCAGGTCCATTTGGTCTTCTGCCACCGAGCGTCAAGGGGAAGGTCGTCCAAGAAGAATGGTATCCTGAGTCACCTGTTATGGACCCCAAGTATTTAGTCAAGGGTCCACTACAGATGTGCCCAGGCCTACTACTGTGGTCGAGGAGGTTTGGCCTAACCAACTGGCACCAACTAAAGTGCCTCGGCCTACTCCTGCTGAGGAGGAGGTCTGGCTGGCCCAACAGGCACCTACACGTGATCCCCCAGTGTCCCAAGCTGCTGCTGTCCAGGTGGTGGTCACCGTGAGCCCGACCATCACCGAATCCAGTTTGTCCCATGTGTCGTGGGACACTCATGTCAGCCCCACAGAGGGGGCACAGTCTCGGGGTCCTAGGCACATATCCCAGCCTAGAAAGCAAGGTGACTGTCGAGGTTGGGATGGAAAGTTGCCAGGCCACAATATTTGAGGAATAGTGAGACTGACAGGTTTTGCAACGTTTAAGAAAAGTGCCTGACAAACTTGTCAGGAAGTTTACCTGTAACCACATGCATAAGTGTTCCTGCCTGGCTTTTTAGCTGTGAGCCTTTACTGAGAACTCCAAAATGTACCAGAACTGTAGAGCGGTGCAATGAAAGTCTGTATATATCATCAAAGTAATATATTTTGTCTATAATGTTTGCACAAATAAAAATTTATGTTGGTATATTGTAATAAAACATGTATAATGTGTTTGTACAGAAATGGTTAAGGTGTACAGTGTCCTTATTCATGTCACCCAGGGACAACTCCCAGCAAGGTACAAAGATTAACTCATAATTAAAAGTTAAGTACCACACATAGTCCAGTGTAGTCACATAGTCCAGTGTAGTCAGTACACTATTATTACTTTAGTCTAATCCAATGTCAATGATTAGATAGGACTGTAGCCTTGTATATTTGTATATTTTCCAGTCCACCCATGTCTATAATGAGTATGTCTGATGTTTTCCCCTGTCCCAGTGTGCAGGATACTTTACTTTCCTGATAGCTTCACAACACACGTGTAGAGACAGGGTTAACCAAATGTAAATGTAACATGATGTTTGGAGTCTATGTATAGAGTTCTGGGGGGAAGTGTGTTAAACCAAGGGACTCCAGAAGCCAAGGCATTAGGTAGATAGCCTCAGGCAGCCCAATCCAAAATGTTTCATAAAGTTGTTCTGTATATAGTTGTTGGAGAGTGTCGAGAAGGAGATTACAAGGTAAAAAATCTCTACCCACGTTTAGAACATGTATGGACTCATTGCTGTTTCCCAGACCTGGAAAGGACATTGTGCAAATATGCCCCAGGAACTGCCATTGGCCCCAGTGGGCACTTGGGTCCTCCGCCCTCCATCGAGGGTGACTGTAATTAAGAGGGGGAGTTTGTGGTGTTTCCCCATACCTTTCCTGCCCTGTAAATGTACTTCATGGTGCGGTGGTACTTAACGCATCATGGCGTACATTTACGCTCCGCCATGACCGCAAGCACTGGACCAGTGCTCGTGTCATGCGCAGTAGGTCCCAGCTTACCACCGGTAATGAAGGACATCAGCGATCATGCAGATGCCTGCCATTAACCCCTCACATGCCGTGATCAATACAGATCACGGCATCTGTGTCAGTACGGTACTTTAAATGGATGTATTTGTAACCGCAGGGATCTGATCATCCAGCATGGCGGCCGGAGGTCCCCTCACCTGCCTCCGTCCATCTCCTGGGGTCTTCTGCTCTGGTCTGAGATCGAGCAGACCAGAGCAGAAGATAGCCGATAACACTGATCAGTGCTATGCCCTATGCATAGCACTGAACAGTATTAGCAATTAGAGATGAGCAAAGATACAGTACTTTGATTTTTTGTGTCCCGGTACCGTATCCTATCCGGTCCCTTTTATTGTGGGTCCCCATAGCCAGAGTCCCTAGGACGTCGGGGTCCCAATTGTCTAGTTCACCCCTAGTCACCTCTCATCCAGTTGGTAACTGTCCAGTAACCACTTAAGATTTGGACATATCAGATTGTATAAATGTAAATAAATAGTTAATTACCTGGCCGTGGCGTAGCGGGACCTGCGGGTCACGTGGTTAGGTGAACTCTATGGTATTTCTGCTTGAGGACCCTTGGAGGCCCCTGTGACGAAGTCAATCCCATCACACTGTGTAACAGTGACTGACAGGTGTTCGGAACAATCAGATTAGCCCTGCCCCCTGCCCATATAAGGGTGTGGCGGCCATGTTCTCGCTCTCTTGTTCCTGCGCAGCCAAGCAGTAAGGATCTCTCTTGTTCCTGTGCAAGCAAGCAAGAAGCATCTGCGCTGCTGAGATCAGTGAGTCTAGGACTGAACCTTGCAGCGACGGCCGATAACTTTTAATTTCTGAATGTATCAATCCCCACGCACTCTGCAAGATCACCGGACCTTATCTATCCCCTAAATCCGGATGGATCTACAATAACTACCCTAAATTCAGAGACTTTTAATATCATTCAAGGTCCGCAACAATTGTCAGTCATTGAGATATATAAAGACTGTTTGCCTGAGACTGTCATTGTTCATTGGATGTACTGCAAGCACTTAAGTAAAGTTTGTTCAAGTTCAAGTTCAAGTACCTTGTGGACCTTCAGTCATTTTATTACATGCACCTATCGTTTCTGGGAAAGGCGGCAATAGGCCGGAGAATTACCTCAGCATACTAGTCCTCAGCCTGGCGTCACGAACCCTAGGGTTAACATTAACCCCTTATCTACTACAACATCCCAAATATCCTACACCCGCCAGGGCTACCACAAAGCCTTTTTGGCATTGCACGAACAGGATACGGGTGTGCGCCTACTACAATCGCCATTAGTGAAAGTGTACTCCCCCCCCCCAGAAAAAGAACTTTATTCATGTGCTGTAAACCGTGTTGCTGTGTACAGGAACGGTGCTTGTGGTGCACCATACAAGGGGGCCAAGAGAAAAGTAAGGGGGGAGGCGAAAATTCTGTTACAACTAAGATGTGTAAACTGCGCAATGAGTTCATGCTGTGATCCGTTGGTCCGGTTGGCACAGGCGGAGCCAAACTGCTGCCGGAAAAGCGCGCGAAGAAAGCCCGCGCTGCGCCACGCCCCGCCCCTGGTCGTGGCCACCAAGTTGCTGTGTCGCAGCCAAAAGGGAACTCAGAGATACAGGAGTCATTTTTGGAGGGGCCGGAAGTCGGGCTGCACCGACAGTGTCCTTCCTGCCCAGCGCCATTTTGAAGAAGCCCACTATAAAAGACACCACGCAGAGCAACCTCTTCAGTCTGCATGGAGAGCCGGAGAGTACAGACATGGCGGAGAGCAGCATTTCACGTGGTGAAGTTGGCAAAATGGCGCCGGAAACACGGAAAGTTGTGGCAGTCGCAGCCCAACTTTTTCAAGAGCTTGCTGACCGTCTGCAGTGGTTGTCCTTAGACGAAGAGGGGGCCTGCAATCTTCCCCCACTGCCTGATGATGATGATGACGATTGGCCAGAGACACCTCCAGCAAACAGCGCAGGGACACCTGGAGGTGCATCACCGGTGAGATTGTCCCCTCACCACAGGACCTAGGGCTCGTGGGCCGAGCTCCCGTCGGAGGAGTCTGCTGTGAGTACCCCGCCAGAGGCGGCCTATTCTTCCTCCTCCAGCCCTGAGGTCAAGCTTGCCAAGTGCACAACCGTGCTCACCATAATTGCCGCAATGGGTGTTTGGAGATGAGCCAGAGCTGATCGAGTACATGCACAGAGTACTTAAACCTTTACCTGGGAAGCCACTCCCACCAATCCCAACTGAAGAAAGGGAAAGGGCCCGTCAAGAAGCCGAGCTGGCCGAATTGATGGAAAAGCTAAAGGCCCGATACAAAGAATTCTATGCCCCCAAGCACGTGCATTTGTCTTATGAAGAAAGAGTGCGGTATCAAGAAAATACCAAAGAAATGGAGGCATTGTACATCCGTAAATGGGATCACCCCCGAGAAGGGGAGGAGCCATTAGAGAGAAGAAGAGCAACTGTGGCCAAGTTCGACAAGGTCAGAGGTTATGGGACTCTCCTTGACTGCCACACTGGGCAGACCATCCTCGTAAACCGTCGAGCAGTGCAAAGGCCATATCTCCATAAGAAGTTCTACATCTTGTAGGTGGGTGAAATTGTGGAGTACACCCCCGTCTAGAGCCTTCGTGGAGAATGGGCTGCCACAGTCACCAGACCAACAGCCCCAACACAGCTTCCTTTCAAATATTTCCTGTCAACGGATTGGGAGTCCGATCCCTTCAAGTTGAGGCCGACAAGGTCTGCTCCTAAAGCCTCCACCAGCGTATCCAAGGAGGAGGAGCTTCAACAGTCAAGTTCATCATCCTCTATGTACAGTAAAGAGTCAAGTTCATCATCTTCTATGTACAGCAAAGAGTCAAGTTCATCATCTTCTATGTACAGCAAAGAGACAAGTTCTTCATTTTCTACAGATCGTCGAGAGTCAAGTCCTGCTCAAGTTCAAGAAAGCAAGCCCAAATTGCGGGCGTCAAAGACCGTACCTAGGCCCTCTCGGAGCAATGAGAGTTTGCCTCCTGCACAGGTACCAACGTATGTACCAAGGCCCTCTTCTGACATGGAGAGTTTGCCTGCTTACAGGGTACCAACGAAAGAGTCATGGGTCCATCCTGGTTTGGAGATGGTACTCAAGCCCTATTGCCCCACTTTGATCCTGGCTAGTAAGCCTATAACCCCTTCTCAATCTGCCTTCCACAACTCCATCCTCACTAATGTGGTGTGGCAAAGCTATGTCAAATCTAATCCTACCCCTGATGTTGGCAGATAAAGAGGAACCAAGAGAGGCACTACAAGAGTAAAGAAGAACATCTTCTAAAGAGACTCTAAAGTAATGTCATATTGTTTTCCTGTCTAACCATTTTTGTTTTACAGTAACCAAGTTCAAGAATTTTGCCTAGCAGGACTGTGCTAAGATTGTTCCAGTTCAAAGTTCAGCAACATAACCACTAAGCTTGTGCCTGACTATTAAGTCAAGAGACTCCTAGCCTGTAGGAGATTCACTAAGGACTGTACCCGGCTGATTTGTGGTAAGGCCGTGTTTACCTTTCCCTTCCATGAACTCCTAGTGTAGGTGGACTGCTGATCCTTACCCGCCAATTTGTATATTTCCTTTGGACTCTTAGTGTAGGTGGACTGCTGATCCTTACACGTCTATTTTATGTATATACCAGCAGCTTCATAAGAACTCTTATGCTAAATGTTGCACTTATCGGGTGAATGCAACTGAAACATGTTGGAGTGTTGATAAATGTATAGTAAATATGTATATGGTTCTGTACACAGGAAGGTGTTCTCATGTCTGTGTACATAAAAACTAGGTAAGGTCTGTACATAGAAAAAAATTATCTAATGTCTATGTACATAAAAAGTAAGTTAGAGCTGTACACAGAAAATATCGACGTACTGCACGTGTACACTCAACACTAAAAATATATATAATTCTTGTACATACAAATGTATAAAATGCTAAAGGTGTTTAGTAGGTAGCTCAACAGGGGACACCTCGGCTCCTCCGAGGGTAGTATTATTTACTGTCGCCCATCGCTAGCACCTGTCTCAACAAAAATAGTAGGGAGGATTCCCCTTAAAATAGTACTTGCACACATAGTACCCTAGATTACTAACTTAAATGTACTATCTCAAGTTTCTCTAGTACATACTCCAAAATAAATATCTCACTTAAGAAAACACTTAGGAATTGTAGCATATTGATACCCAATCCCTGCCACTGTTAGGTACACTTCTTTTTCTCCTTCATTGCGTGTGTGAGATGCTCTGCCTGGCCAGTAGGTGCTCTTGCTAATACAGAATTAAACACGTAATTCTAAGAATAACCTAGTTAGGTTGTTTTTGAAAGTGCTCTAGGGATAAGTAGCGTGTAGCCGATAGACCCTAGCAGCCACCCTTACTGTGACCTAGCTTCCGGCTAGCCAGTATAACCTTATGTGTACTTACAGTTAACTTATGGTTGGCAAAGAAATAAAATGTGTGAGATAATAAAAGTGTCTAAGTCAGCTTGAAACTAAAGGTAAATAGAGCTGTACTAATGTCTAGATAGTCTCATGTATAGAGAGTTATACTAATGTTCAGTTTAGCCTCATAGAATGTGTAGAGAGCTAATAGGATGTCTTAGGAGCTAGCAACTACATTTCAGATAGCTGCCTAATTGTCTAGTAAGCTTTGGAATGTATATAAATTTAATAAAGTTGTCTAGGAAGCTAGAAACTAAAGGATAGATAGCTTCTTCAAATGTCTAGATAGCATTTTTGTCTAGATAGCACCAATGCCTAGATAGATTCTAATTGTCTAGTCCAGATACTAGAAAGAGTATCAAAAGAATGTAAATGTGTTCAATGTTTACCTAGGAAGTATAGTTTAACTATAACTATAATTTATAGGTCATCCTGTCCTTGTCCTAGTACCTCTGTCTTAGGGGACAGACGTTGAGGTTGACTTATCTTAAGTAAGGGGGTTTGTGGTGTCCCAGTACCATGTCCTATCCAGTCCCTTATATTGTGGGTCCCCATAGCCAGAGTCCCTAGGACGTCGGGGTCCCAATTGTCTAGTTCACCCCTAGTCACCTCTCATCCAGTTGGTAACTGTCCAGTAACCACTTAAGATTTGGATGTATCAGATTGTTTAAATGTAAATAAATAGTTAATTACCTGGCCGTGGCGTAGCGGGACCTGCGGGTCACGTGGTTAGGTGAACTCTATGGTATTTCTGCTTGAGGACCTTTGGAGGCCCCTGTGACGTAGTCAATCCCATCACACTGTGTAACAGTGAGTGACAGGTGTTCGGAACAATCAGATTAACCTCGCCCCCTGCCCATATAAGGTAGCGGCGGCCATGTTCTCGCTCTCTTGTTCCTGCGCAGCCAAGCAGTAAGGATCTATCTTGTTCCTGTGCAAGCAAGCAAGAAGCATCTGCGCTGCTGAGATCAGTGAGTCTAGGACTGAACCTTGCGGCGACGGATGATAACTTTTAATTCCTGAGTGTATCAATCCCCACGCACTCTGCAAGATCACCGGACCTTATCTATCCCCTAAATCCGGACGGATCTGCAATAACTACCCTAAATTCAGAGACTTTTAATGTCATTCAAGGTCCGCAACAATTGTCAGTCATTGAGATATATAAAGACTGTTTGCCTGAGACTGTCATTGTTCATTGGATGTACTGCAAGCGCTTAAGTAAAGTTACCCAAGTTCAAGTTCAAGTACCTTGTGGACCTTCAGTTATTTTGTTACATGCACCTTTTGTTTCTGCGAAGGGCGGTGATAGGCTGGAGAATTACCTCAGCATACTAGCCCTCAGCCTGGCGTCACAAACTCTAGGGTTAACATTAACCCCTTATCTACTACAACATCCCAACTACCCTACACCCCCCAGGGCTACCACAGATTCAGGACAAACCTCGCAGCTCGGTGGTTGCTGACTTTAGCCTTCATAAATTAGTTCAGCTTTCAGGTGCTCCGGTGGGCTGGAAAAGGGGGATACAGTCCTAGGAGAGAGTGTCCAGCCCACCGGAGTACCTGAAAGCTGAACTAATTTCTGAAGGCTAAAGTCTGAAACCCGCCGAGTCGCGAGGTTCGTGCAGAATCAAAGTACTGTAACTTCGCTCATCTCTATTAACAATCAAATGATTGCTATAAATAGTCCCCTATGGGGATTATTAAAGTGTTAAAAAAAAAAAAAAAGTTACAAAATTTGAAAAATCCCCTCGCCCAATAAAAATGTAAATCATCCGTTTTTCCCATTTTACCCCCAAAAAAGTGTAAAAAAAATAATAATTACTAAGCATATTGGTGCCGCGTGTGTAAAAGTCTGAACTATCAAAATATATTGTTAATTATCCCGTACGGTGAGCAGGGTGAATGAAAACAAAACAAAAAAGTCCCAAATTGCTGCTTTTTTTGTCACATTTTATTCCAAAAAAATGTATAAAACATTTTTAAAAAGTAAAATATAAGCAAAAGTGGTACCAATAAAAACTAAAGATGACGGCGCAAAAAAATGAGCCCTCATACCACCCCATATACGGAAAAATTAGAAAGTTATAGGTGGTCAATATAGGCCAATTTCAAACATACAAATTTTGTTAAAACAGTTTGAGATTTTTTTTAAGCATATAACATGGGTATCATTTTAATCATACTGACCCAAAGAATAAAGAAAACATGTAATTTTTACCAGAAAGTGTACAGCGTGAAAACAAAAACCTTCCAAAATTTGCTAAATTGCAGTTTTCTTTTCAATTTTCCCAAATAAATAATAATTTTTTGGTTGCACTGTACATTTTATGGTAAAATAAGTGATGTCATTACAAAGTAAAGTTGGTGACGCAAAAAACAATCCCTCATATGGGTCTGTGGATGGAAATATAAGAGAGTTATGATTTTTAGAAGGTAGGGGGAGGAAAAAAACGAAAATACAAAACTAAAATTGGTCTGGTCCTTAAGGGGTTAAAGGGGTATGCCGGTGGAATTTTTTTTTTTTTTTTTTTTTTATATATGAACCAATGCCAGAAAGTTAAACAGACTTGTAAATTACTTCTATTTAAAAATCTTAATCCTTCCAGTACTTATCAGCTGCAGTATGCTCCAGAGGAAGTTGTGTAGTTCTTTCCAGTCTGACCACTGTGCTCTCTGCTGACACCTCTGTTTATGTCAGGAACTGTCCAGAGCAGGGACAAATCCCCATAGAAAACCTCTCCTGCATTGGACAGTTCCTGACATGGGCAGAGGTGTCAGCAGAGAGCACTGTGGACAGACTGGAAAGAACTACACAACTTCCTCTGAAGCATACAGCAGCTGATAAGTACAGGAAGGATTAAGATTTTTAAATAGAAGTAATTTACAAATCTGTATAACTTTCTGTCTCCAGTTGATTAGAAAAACGTTTTTTTCCACCGGAATACCCCTTTAATGGTGAAGTTTGAAATCGCCCATTACATGAGAACCCTGCACCCCCCAGTTACTCCCTGGCATTTTAGCATATCAGTATACATTGTATAGATCCTACAACTGATGCCATTCCTGGATGTATCTCAGGATATACAGCTGGGCAGACGTTTTAGAAATGTAAGACAGAATAAAAGATCATATTCATGCTCGGCATTGGTAATGCGCTGTGGCCGATTCATACATTTGCATGGTGCCAAATGCTGCAATTTTTTAGCAACACCTTTACTACTTGGCATATGGGATACAAGCCGTTGTGTTGTGGAAAAATGATTTCTACTCAACTGGTAATAATCAAGTAAACCAATTGCCACGTCAAGTTTACCCCTTAAAGGGGTACTCCGCTGCTCAGCATTTGGAACAAACTGTTCCGAACGCTGGAGCCGGCGCCGGGAGCTCGTGATGTCATAGCCCCGCCCCCTCATGACGTCACGCCCTGTCCCCTCAATGCAAGTCTATGGGAGGGGGCACCACGCCCCCTCCCATAGACTTGCATTGAGGGGGTGGAGCGTGATGTCATGAGGGGGCGGGGCTATGACATCACAAGCTCCCGGTGCCGACACCAGCATTCGGAACAGTTTGCTTTAAATGCTGAGCAGCGGAGTACCCCTTTAAGGGGTTAACTTGACGTGGCAATTGGTTTACTTGACTGTTACCAGTTGAGTAGAAATCATAGCCAATTTTGACCTTAACCCCTTAAGGACCAAGGAGTTAAGGGGTTAAGTATGAGTACGTCCTTGGTCCCGCTCCCGTGATATAACGCGGGGTCCCACGGTGACCCCGCATCATATCACGGCGGGCCCGGCGTCATAGTGATGCCGGGACCCGCCTCTAATAGCGCGCGGCACTGATCGCGGTGCCGCGCGCTATTAACCCTTTAGCCGCGCGCTCAAAGCTGAGCCACACGGCTAAAAGTGAAAGTAAAAGTGCCCGGCTAGCTCAGGGAGCTGTTCGGAATCGCCGCGGTATAATCGCGGCATCCCGAACAGCTGTACTACAGGAGGAGGTCTTCTTACCTTCCTTACTGCAGTCCGATCGCCGATTGAATGCTTCAAGCCTGAGATCCAGGCTTGAGCAATCAATCGCCGAAAACACTGATCATTGCATCTCTATGGAGATGCATTGAACAGTGTTAAAGATCAGTAAATGCAATGTTATAGCCCCCCCTATAGGAGCTATAATATTGCAAAAGAAAAGTGTAAAAAAATCATTAACCCTTTGAATTATCCCTTCCCCTAATAAAAGTTTGAATCACCCGGCATTTCCAATAATAAAAAAAAAAAAACAGTGTAAATAAAAACAAAAATAAACATATGTGGTATCGCCGCGTGCAGAAATGTACGAATTAAAAATATATACCGCTAAATAAACCGCACAGTCAATGGCGTACGCGCAAAAAAATTCCAAAGTCCAAAATAGCGTATTTTTGGTCACTTTTTATATCATGAAAAGATGAATAAAAAGCGATCAAAAAGTCAGATCAATGCAAAAATGGTACCGATAAAAACTTCAGATCACGGCGCAAAAAATTAAAAAAAGTTATAGGGGTCAGAAGATGACAATTTTAAACGTATAAATTTTCCTGCATGTAGTTATGATTTTTTTCTGAAGTAATACAAGATCAAACCTATATAAGTAGGGGATCATTTTAACCGTATGGACCTAGAGAATAAAGATAAGTTGTCATTTTTACCGAAAAATGTACTATGTACAATTTTGTCGCACAATGATTTTTTTTCCCCGTGGGTAAAATTACTGATATCATTACAAAGTAGAATTGGTGGCACAAAAAATAAGCCATAATACAGATTTTTAGGTGCAACATTTAAAGAGTTAAGATTTTTTAAAGGTAAGGAGGAAAAAACGAAAGAGCAAAAACGGAACAACACCCGGTCCTTAAGGGGTTAAAGACAAAGCCATTTTTTGCAAGTCTGACCACCTTCATTTTATACATTAAAAGGGTATTCCAGGCAAAACCTTTTTTTATATATATATCAACTGGCTCCGGAAAGTTAAACAGATTTGTAAATTACTTCTATTAAAAAATCTTAATCCTTCCAATAGTTATTAGCTTCTGAAATTTTCTGTCTAACTGCTCAATGATGATGTCACGTCCCGGGATGTGAGTCATCAGAGAGCAGTTAGACAGAAAACAACAACTCAACTTCAGAAGCTAATAACTATTGAAAGGATTAAGATTTTTTAATAGAAGTAATTTACAAATCTGTTTAACTTTCCAGAGCCAGTTGATATATAAAAAAAAAAGTTTTGGCCTGGAATACCCCTTTAACCTCGAACGTCCTGGAACGTCATGGCACTGGAACGTCATGGCACCCTGGGCTTTAAGGACCAATGACGTTCCGGTCTCTGCCGCTCGCCGGGCAGAGATCGGAACTGGATGCCTGCTGAAATCCTTCAGCAGGCATCCAGGGCAAACGCCGAGGGGGGCCATGTAGGCCCCCTATGTCGGCGATCGCCGCAAATCGCAAGGGAAATCGCCCTTGCGATCTGCGGCGATACCGGGCTGATCTGGTCTCTGGGACCCGACCGCCTGGTAATTTCGCATGATCCCGGCTGTCACAGACAGCCAGGACCATGCTGAAGTATCGGAGCGAGGTGGCAAGCCTGCCACCTCCTCCGATCCCCTGCGATCCGTCGGTCCCTTGAAGTCCGGAGAGGACGGGAGGAAGACCGGAGGACGCGGCGGGGGATGGGGGGAGTGCTGGGGACCGGCCCCGGTACTTACCTCGTCCCTGAAGACCCGGATCCCTGCGATGAAGACGGCGGCGGCGGCGACAGGTGAGTTCCTCTTCAGCCGCGGTCGGGCCCGTTACAGCAATGCACGTCGCCGTAAAGCGACATGCATTGCTGTAATGGGACCCTGTAAACTACAACTCCCAGCATGCCCAGACAGCCCTTGGCATCTGGGCATGCTGGGAGTTGCAGTTTTGCAACATCTGGAGGTCCACAGTTTGAAGACCACTGTGCCCTTCCAGATGTTGCAAAACTACACATCCTCAGCATGCCCTTATTGTCCAGGCATGCTGGGAGTTGTAGTGCTGTAACATCTGGCCCTTCAGATGTTGCAGAACTACAACTCCCAGCATGCCTGGACAGTTTTGGCATACTGGGAGTTGTAGTTTTGCAACATCTGGAAGGGCACAGATTGGGAACCCCTGTATTAGTGGTCTGCAAACTGTAGTCCTCCAGATGTTGCAAAACTACAACTCCAAGCATGCTGGGAGTTGTAGTTCGGCTCTGGCTCTAAAGATGTTGCCGAACTACTACTCCCAGCATGCCTGAGAATGCTGGGAGTTGTGGTTTTGCAACAACAGGAGGCACACTGGTTGGGAAACATTGTCTGTTTCCTAACTCAGTGTTTCCCAACCCGTGTGCCTCCAGCTGTTGCAAAACTATAACTACCAGCATGCACTGATAGACTGTGCATGCTGGGAGTTGTAGTTTTGCAACAGCTGGAGGTCCCCCCCCGTGAATGTACAGGGTACATTCACATGGGCAGGGGGCTTACAGTGAGTATCAGGCTGCAAGTTTGCGATGCAGCAAATTTTGCGCGGCAGCTCAAACTCGCTGTAATCCCCCGCCCATGTGACTGTACCCTAAAAACACTATACTACACTAACACAAAATAAAATAAAAAGTAAAAAAACACTACATATACACATACCCCTACACAGCCCCCCCATCCCAATAAAAATGAAAAACGTCTGGTACGCCACTGTTTCCAAAATGGAGCCTCCAGCTGTTGCAAAGCAACAACTCCCAGTATTGCCGGACAGCCGTTGACTGTCCAGGCATGCTGGGAGTTTTGCAACAGCTGGAGGCACCCTGTTTGGGAATCACTGGCGTAGAATACCCCTATGTCCACCCCTATGCAAGTCCCTAATTTAGGCCTCAAATGCACATGGCACTCTCACTTTGGAGCCCTGTCGTATTTCAAGGCAACAGTTTAGGGCCACATATGGGGTATCGCCGTACTCGGGAGAAATTGCCTAACAAATTTTGGGGGGCTTTTTCTCCTTTCACCCCTCATGAAAAGGTGAAGTTGGGGGTCTACACCAGCATGTTAGTGTAAAAAAATAAATTTTTACACTAACATGCTGGTGTTGCCCCATACTTTTCATTTTGACAAGAGGTAAAAGGGAAAAACGCCCCCCAAAATTTGTAATGCAATTTCTCCCGACTACGGAGATACCCCATATGTGGGCGCAAAGTGCCCTGGGGGCGCACAACAAGGCCCAGAAGGGAGTGTGCGCCATGTACATTTGAGGTGATTTGCACAGGGCTGGCTGATTGTTACAGCGGTTTTGACAAACGCAAAAAAAAAAAAACCTCACATGTGACCCCATTTCGGAAACTACACCCCTCACGGAATGTAATGAGGGGTGCAGTGAGAATTTACACCCCACTGGTGTCTGACAGATCTTTGGAACAGTGGGCTGTGCAAATTAAAAATTTTGTACAGCCCACTGTTCCAAAGATCTGACAGACACCAGTGGGGGGTAAATGCTCACTGTACCCCTTGTTACGTTCCTCAAGGGGTCTAGTTTCCAAAATGGTATGCCATGTGGGGGTTATTTTGCTGTCCTGGCACCATAGGGGCTTCCTAAATGCGACATGCCCCCCGAGCAAAATTTGCTCTCAAAAAGCCAACTATGACTCCCTCTCTTCTGAGCATTGTAGTTCGCCCGTAGTGCGCTTCAGGTCAATTTATGGGGTACCTCCATACTCAGAAGAGATGGAGTTACAAATTTTGGGGGGTATTTTCTGCTATTAACCCTTGCAAAAATGTGAAATTTGGGGGGGAAACACACATTTTAGTGAAAATATATTTTTTTTTTTTTACGTATGCAAAAGTCGTGAAACCCCTGTGGGGTATTAAGGCTCACTTTATTCCTTGTTACGTTCCTCAAGGGGTCTAGTTTCCAAAATGGTATGCCATGTGGGTATTGTTTGCTGTCCTAGCACCATAGGGGCTTCCTAAATGCGACATGCCCCGAGCAAAATTTGCTCTCAAAAAGCCAAATATGACTCCTTCTCTTCTGAGCATTGTAGGTCGCCCGTAGTGCACTTCAGGTCAACTTATGGGGTACCTCCATACTCAGAAGAGATGGGGTTACAAATTTTGGGGGGTATTTTCTGCTATTAACCCTTGCATACATGTGAAATTTGGGTGGAAACACACATTTTAGTGAAATTTTTTTAACATTTTTTTACATATGCAAAAGTCGTGAAACACCTGTGGGGTATTAAGGCTCACTTTATTCCTTGTTATGTTCCTCAAGGGGTCTAGTTTCCAAAATGGTATGCCATGTGGGTATTTTTTCCTGTTCTGGCACCATAGGGGCTTCCTAAATGCAACATGCCCCCCAAAAACCATTTCAGAAAAACGTACTCTCCAAAATCCCCTCGTCGCTCCTTCGCTTCTGAGCCCTCTATTGCGCCCGCCGAACACTTTACATAGACATATGAGGTATGTGCTTACTCGAGAGAAATTGGGCTACAAATATAAGTATACATTTTCTCCTTTTACCCCTTGTAAAAATTCAAAAATTGGGTCTACAAGAACATGCAAGTGTAAAAAATGAAGATTGTGAATTTTCTCCTTCACTTTGCTGCTATTCCTGTGAAACACCTAAAGGGTTAAAAGGCTGACTGAATGTCATTTTGAATACTTTGGGGGGTGCAGTTTTTATAATGGGGTCATTTGTGGGGTATTTCTAATATGAAGACCCTTCAAATCCACTTCAAACCTGAACTGGTCCCTGAAAAATTGTGATTTTGGAAATTTTGTGAAAAATTAGAAAATTGCTGCTGAACTTTGAAGCCCTCTGGTGTCTTCCAAAAGTAAAAAATCGTAAATTTTATGATGCAAACATAAAGTGGACATATTGTATATGTGAATAAAAAAAATTTTTTTGGAATATCCATTTTCCTTACAAGCAGAGAGCTTCAAAGTTAGAAAAATGCAAAATTTTCAATTTTTTCATCAAATTTTGGAATTTTTCACTAAGAAACGATGCAAGTATCGACAAAATTTTACCAATAACATAAAGTAGAATATGTCACGAAAAAACAATCTTGGAATCAGAATGATAGGTAAAAGCGTCTTGGAGTTATTAATGCTTAAAGTGACAGTGGTCAGATGTTCAAAAAACGCTCTGGTCCTAAGGTGTAAAATGGCCTGGTCCTTAAGGGGTTAATAACTCTGGGATGCTTTTACTTATGAATTTGATTGAGAGATTGTTTTTTCATGACTATTCCACTTTAAGATAGTGGTAAATTTTTGTCGATACTTGTATCATTTCTTGGTGAAAAATGCAAAAATGTCATGAAAAAATAGAAAATTTTGTATTTTTTTACTTTTAAACTCTCTGCCTGTAAGGAAAATAGACATACCAAATAAATTATATATTGATTCACATCAACAATATGTCTACTTTATGTTTGCATCATAAAGTTGAAATTTTTTTAACTTTTTGAACACATTAGAGGGCTTCAAAGTTTAGCAGCAATTTTCGCATTTTTCATGAAAAATAAAAAATCTGAATTTTTCAGGCGCCAGTTCAGTTTGAAGTGGATTTGAGGGGCCTTTCTGTAAAAAAAATTCCCATAATGGACCCCATTATAGAAACTACACCCCTCAAAGTGTTCAAAATGACATTCAGAAAGTTTGTTAACCCTTTAGGTTCTTCACAGGAATAGCAGCAAAGTGGAGGAGAAATTGTTTGCAGTAACATGTTGTTGTAGCCCCATTTTTTTCATTTTCACAAAGGTTAAAAAAAGGCAAAAAAAAAACCTGCACCCCATAAAAAGCTAGGGGCATGCAGCAGACCAGTGGTCGCCAAGGTGTGGCCCTCCAGATGTTGCAAAACTACAACTCCCAGCATGCCTGGACAGCTGTTAGCTGTCTGGGCATGCTGGGTGTTGCAGTTTTCCAACATATGGAGGGCCACAGTTTAGAGACCACTACACAGTGGTCTCCAAACTGGGGTTCTCCAGATGTTGCAAAACTACAACTCCCAGCATGCCCAGACAGGATTTGGCTGTCTGGGCATGCTGGGAGTTCTAGTTTTCCAACATATGGATTGCCCCAGTTTAGAGACCACTACACAGTGGTCTCCATATTGTGGTCCTCCAGATGTTGCAAAACTACAACACCCAGCATGCCCAGACTGTGTGGGCATGGTGGGAGTCATAGTTTTGCAAATTGTAAGGGGAGAGCTCTTACCCCCGCATCGTTGCCACCGCCAGACCTCCTGGCTCCCACCACGCACCCGCCGATCCCGCCGCACCTGCACACCCGATCGCTGATCGGGTTAATCAAATGGGGTCCCGGGGTGTCAGGCGGAAGTAGCCTCCCGCTGGACACACCGGGACTTTAGCTGATTAAGCCGATCAGCGGCGCGGGAGTGCATATTTAATGAACGTCATATATATATATGGCGGAATACGCAAAGGTATCGCGTCATCTGCTGCATATATACAGTGTTCTGCGGGAAGGGGTAAAAGGGATACTCCGCCCCTAGACATATTATCCCCTATCCAAAGGATAGGGCATAAGATGTCTGATTGCAGGGGTCCCGCCGCTGGGCACCCCCTGCGATCTTGGCTGTGGCACCCCAGATATCTGGTGCCCAGAGCGAACTTTGTTCCATGCCAGATGACTGGCGATGAGGGGCGGAGGCACGTTACATCACGGCCACGCCCCTCAATTGAGGGGGCGTAGCCGTGACATCACGAGCCTCCAGCGCTGTGCCCGACCACTCTAAACGAACGCCGGGTGCAGCAGGGAGATTCCGGGGGTCCCCTATACTTTGGATAGGGGATAAGATGTCTAGGGGCGGAGTACCCCTTTAATCTGTGCTACTGAAATGTGTAGGATGTGAGACTTCAGCCCCCAAAATATCTGAAACTGTACAAGGGAAAGGGGGCTCTATTACTCTATTGGGCCCTTCTAGTCTGGATCCAAGATGAGATACGGTTGGGATACATGGAGGTATACAGGTTCCGTATGGTATCCTGCAGCACATTTGCCCACAGATGTTGTAGCTGGTCCTGTAGATCCTGCTCACTTGTAGGTTCTTGAAGTTGGCGCCATAAATGCTGGATTGGAGACATTAGTGGGAAACCCTTGCTGTATGCGAGTGATAAATGCCAACTGAAATCTATGAGAGGCGACACCTGTGGCTGCCTACGTATCACTATTAAGGGTGACCGACTGTTGTATGTGATGGCTCCCCAGATCATCATACCAGCAGGGGGCAGTGTGTCGCTCCACAGCAGAGGAAGGATTGAATTGCTCACCACCAGGCCTCAATACTTCAACCCGACAGTCAAATCCCAAACAGAACCTGGATTCATCATGAAATTGATTATAGTTTCAGTATCAGTCCAGGATTCTTTTTCAGGACACCAATGCAAAGAAGGCTAGATGTCAATGGCAGGAAATGTAATGGGCCGACATAAAATGTCCTTCTCCTGGGCTCCTATAAATGGTCTGGACAGAGAAAGAGGTGTAATGAAGAGACAGAGGTGTAAAAAGAGACAGAGGGTGTAAAAAAAAGACAGGGAAGTGTAATGAAGAGACAGGGGTGTAATGAAGAGACAGGGGTGTAATGAAGAGACAGATGGTGTAATAAAAAGACAGATGGTGTAATGAAGAGACAGGGAAGTGTAATGAAGAGACAGAGGGTGTAATAAAGAGACAGGGAGGTGTACTGAAGAGACAGGGAGGTGTAATGAAGAGACAGAGGGTGTAATAAAGAGACAGGGAGGTGTACTGAAGAGACAGGGGTGTAATAAAGAGACAGATGGTGTAATAAAAAGACAGATGGTGTAATGAAGAGACAGGGAGGTGTAATGAAGAGACAGGGAGGTGTAGTGAAGAGACAGGGTGTAAAAAGAGACAGATGGTGTAATAAACAGACAGGGAGGTGTAATGAAGAGACAGGGAGGTGTAATGAAGAGACAGGGAGGTCTAGTGAAGAGACAGGGTGTAAAAAGAGACAGAGGGTGTAATAAACAGACAGGGAGGTGTAATGAAGAGACAGGGGTGTAAAAAGAGACAGAGGGTGTAATAAAGAGACAGAGGGTGTAATAAAGAGACAGAGGTGTAATGAAGAGACAGGGAGGTGTAATGAAGAGACAGGGAGGTGTAATGAAGAGACAGGGAGGTGTAATGAAGAGACATGGAGGTGTAATGAAGAGACAGGGAGGTGTAGTGAAGAGACAGGGTGTAAAAAGAGACAGAGGGTGTAATAAACAGACAGGGAGGTGTAATGAAGAGACAGGGGTGTAAAAAGAGACAGAGGGTGTAATAAAGAGACAGAGGTGTAATGAAGAGACAGGGAGGTGTAATGAAGAGACAGGGAGGTGTAATGAAGAGACAGGGAGGTGTAATGAAGAGACATGGAGGTGTAATGAAGAGACATGGAGGTGTAATGAAGAGACAGGAGGGTGTAATGAAGAGATAGAGGGTGTAATGAAGAGACAGGGAGGTGTAATGAAGAGACAGAGGGTGTAATGAAGAGACAGGGAGGTGTAATGAATAGAAAGGGAGGTGTAATGAAGAGACAGAGGGTGTAATAAAGAGACAGGGAGGTGTACTGAAGAGACAGAGGGTGTAATGAAGAGATAGAGGGTGTAATGAAGAGACAGGGAGGTGTAATGAAGAGACAAGGGGTGTAATGAAGAG
This sequence comes from Hyla sarda, assembly GCF_029499605.1. Taxonomy (NCBI): domain Eukaryota; kingdom Metazoa; phylum Chordata; class Amphibia; order Anura; family Hylidae; genus Hyla; species Hyla sarda. Next base: position 493,297,265 of record NC_079190.1, on the reverse strand, counting down.
ACAGTGGGTGTAATGAAGAGACAGGGAGGAGTAATGAAGAGATGGAGGATGGTTAAATAAAGAGGAAAGGAGGTGTAATGAAGAGACAGAGGGTCTGTTGAAGAGATAGGGGGTGTAATGAAGAGGCAGTGAGGTGTAATGAATAGAAAGGGAGGTGTAATGAAGAGACAGGGAGGTGTAATGAAGAGACAGGAGGGTGTAATGAAGAGACAGGGGGGTGTAATGAAGAGACAGGGAGATGTAATGAAGAGACAGGGAGGTGTAATGTAGAGACAGGGAGGTGTAATGAAGAGACAGGGAGGTGTAATGAAGAGACAAGGGGTGTAATGAAGAGACAGGGGGTGTAATGAAGAGACAGGGAGGAGTAATGAAGAGATGGAGGATGGTTAAATAAAGAGGAAAGGAGGTGTAATGAAGAGACAGAGGGTCTGTTGAAGAGATAGGGGGTGTAATGAAGAGGTAGTGAGGTGTAATGAATAGAAAGGGAGGTGTAATGAAGAGACAGGGAGGTGTAATGTAGAGACAGGGAGGTGTAATGTAGAGACAGGGAGGTGTAATGAAGAGACAGGGAGGTGTAATGAAGAGACAGGGAGGTGTAATGAAGAGACAGGGGGTGTAATGAAGAGACAGGGGGGTGTAATGAAGAGACAGGGGGTGTAATGAAGAGACAGGGGGTGTAATGAAGAGACAGGGGGTGTAATGAAAAGACGGGGGATGTAATGAAGAGACAGGGAGGTGTAATGAAGAGACAGGGGGTGTAATGAAGAGACAGTGAGGTGTAATGAAGAGACAGGGGGGTGTAATGAAGAGACAGGGAGGTGTAATGAACAGACAGTTTAGTAATACAATGGAATCCAGTAACATATGGATCAGGGATACCTCTTCTTCCAATTCCCTGTAACAGCTGTTATTCTAAAAACTGGTTCCACAGAACCTGAGAGGAACATAAGGATCTACCTTCCCAGTTTGCTGCTTGTCAGTATCACAACAGGTCTGTTGAGGCAGAGGTCCCTAACCCAGTCCTCAAGCCCCACCAACAGTCCAGGATTTGAGTTTAGCCTGTACTATTTCAATGGAGTAACTGAAAAAACCCGGAATGTTGGTGGCCTTGGGGACTGTGTTGGGGACCACTTAGCAGTGAGTGATCAGTTCTCTTGCAGCACCACCACAGGTGAAATGAAGCATTACACAGTTAAGATTAAAGGAATACTGTAATGCTTTTTAAATTTTCCTCAGTGCCTGGACTGCAAAAATGTAAAAAATTAAAAAAATAAACTTTAATTTGCCTTCCAATGTTCCCCCGATGTGCCGATATTGGTGTCCTGTTCTCCAGTCCCTGTCTTCTTCCGATTCCTGAGGGACAGTGAGTCACACTGTGCTCACCTTTAGCTGGCCGCAGTTATGGCCCACCTCGGCCAATGATGCACTGAGCGCAGTGTTGGCCGAAAGAGGACATCACTGCAGCTGGCAAAAATCTGAGCGCCGTATGACTCACTGTCCCCCAGGAAGCAGAAGAGGACGGGACACTGATATTGGTGCACCAGGGGAACATCGGAAGGTGAGTTAAAGCGGTACTCCGGTAGAATTTTTTTTTTTAATCAACTGGTGCCAGAAAGTTAAACAGATTTGTAAATTACTTTAAAAATCTTAACCCTTCCAGTACTTATCAGCTGCTGTATGCTCCACAGGAAAAAATTATTTTCTTTTTCAATTTCTTTTCTACCTGACCACAGTGCTCTCTGTCCATGTCAGGAACTGTCCAAAGCAGGAGAGGTTTGCTATGGGGATTTGCTTCTGCTCTGGACAGTTCCTGACACAGAAAGCACTGTGGTCAGACAGAAAATACATTTAAAAAGAAAAGAACTTCCTCTGAAGCATACAGCAGCTGATAAGTACTCAAAGGATTCCGATTTTTAAATAGAAGTCATTTACAAATCTGGATTTCCAATTCAGCAGACTTTATTGCACAATACTCACAGCCGTAGTACAGTTCTAGGGGAGACGACGGATGGTAACAAAGGGGGGTACCAGAGAGAGGCGACACCAGTGTTTCGCACTTAGTAGTGCTTCAACGGGCCTCTAGGCCCGTTGAAGCACTACTAAGTGCGAAACACTGGTGTCGCCTCTCTGCGGTACCCCCCTTTGTTACCATCCGTCATCTCCCCTAGAACTGTACTACGGCTGTGAGTATTGTGCAATAAAGTCTGCTGAATTGGAAATCCGGTGAGTGCCGACCTTTCATTTTTCTTCTCATGCACTGATGTCATATTCTACGTGAGTCTGAGCACCACCGAATCCTCTCCCCGCAACAGCGACTTAGTGTCCATCAGCTTCCAGGTGCAGAAGTTAGCAGTGCCGAACATCTTCTACATAATTTGCAAATCTGTTTAACTTTCTGGCACCAGTTGATTTTAGGATTATTTAAAAAATAAAAAAAAATTTAAATTAGAAAAACGCAAAAATCTTTAAAAAGTATGTTTAACATATAAATGTGATTTAAACAATAGGTCATTTTGTGATGACGCGTTCCCGTCAAAAATACTAGATTGGAGTCTGTTGTTCTTTAAGGCCCCAACTCCCTCGGGATAAAGTAATGAAAAAATAATGTACGGCAGAGGACAAAAGAGGGAAGAGGGTCTCCAAAAATTATAATATAATTAAATTCTGTGGAATTTTAACAAATTGTCATTGTGCTGAAGATACATCGCGGCATCTCCAAATGGGATTGATGTTCACATGTAATATAACTATGTTTATTTATATATATATATATATATATATATATATACGAAATATATTATAGGGTTATAATACATATTTAGTCCTTGTTGATAATTTATTTCCTCTGCTCTTCCTGATCTACTTTCTTACAAATTATTTATCAGCCTCCATGTTCATTTCCACTGGCAGCCTCCACCCCGACCTATAAAATATGGGTCACTCCGTAGACCGAGAACATCCGATCAGCGACATCTTTTGTTCTGAATCATTCTCCCCTGTTGTCTCTTGTAAGATAGAGAGTAGCAGCTGGCGGCAAAACGCAAAATCAACATTTTATTCAGCGGCCCTAGTCACAGATTGTTTAATAGGGCACCGCCGGCCAAACCACAACCACAATTAGGGGAGAACCATGGACAGTGACACAGTTATAATCCTCTGCTAGATACAGTCGGGATGACAGATCAAGCTCCATTTTTATAAGGATTTTGATTTCAATATAGAAATTTTATTTATTCAAAATGTTTTATTCATTTACTTTATTTTTAAAACCATGTTTTTTTATACCATTCAATTTATTGTTATTTTAAACATCTTTTTTAACATTGTCTTATTTTTAGGATTATAGATTTTTTTTTTTCATTTAGATTTCTAGGTGTTCATATTATTATTATTTTTTATTATTTCAAATTTTCCAAATTTATTGGCGGACTTTTGACGTTTATACATTTTTTTATTTATATGTTTAGGTATGTATACAGAGGTGTGTATATCATGTTTCAACTGTTTTTAGATTCTTATTTATATTGTATTTTTAGGTTTGTATTTATGTTGTATTTTTTTAGCAATATGAATATATTTATGAGTTCATGAGTTTATAGACTTTGGTTTACGTTGGTACGTTTTTTTTATATTTTCTATTTATATTATCTTAGTAGATGTTGACATTTTTATTTATATATTATATTTTTTACTTCTTAATTATGGTTTTGTATTGTACTATTATTTTTCTATTTACCTGACATATTTAAGTTTACGTTTCGTTTTTAAAGTCATATTAATATTATATATCGGTACAAAAAAATCTACAAAAGTTTTTTATTATAAAAGAAAAAAATCTACAATTTTTTTATTAAAAAAATGAATAAAAAAAAAAATATATATATATACCGTATATATATGTATAAAACTCAATGTATGTGTATGTATGTTCCAGCATCACGTCCAAAGGGCTAAAGATATTAACATGAAACTTGGCCACATGTTACTTATATGTCAGCAACAAACATAGGATAGGTGATTTAACCCTTACTCACCTCCATTTGTCAGGGGTGGGGTTTATGTTTAAAGCCCCATACAAGTCAATGTGAAATATATGTTACTGCATAACTTCCAAACGGCTGGAGATATTTCGATAATACTTGGTCACATGTTACTTATATGTCCACTTAAAATATAGGATAGTTAATTTAACCCTTAACTATCCCGATTTGTGAGGGTTGGGGTTTTTGTTTAAAGTCCCATGCAAATCAATGGGAAATGTAAGTTCCCACATAACTTCCGTATGGCTGGAGATATTTCAATACCTGGTACACATATTACGGGTCGGGATAGGAGGTCGAGATATGAGGACAGGATATGAGGTCGGGATATGAGGTCAAGTTAGGAGGTCAAGATAGGAGGTCGAGATAGGAGGATGGGATAGGAGGTCGGGATAGGAGGACGGGATATGAGTACGGGATATGGAATTGGGATATGACAATATATGAGGACGGGATATGAAGTCAAAAGCTTCCTCCCTTGTTTATTTTCCTCCCCAACAAGGATTAGGAAGGAAAAACCGGACAACGCCGGGTACTCAGCTAGTATATATATATATATATATATATATATATATATATATATATATATATATATATGTATATATATATATATAAACAAATATATATATATATATATATATATATATATATAAATAAAAACCCATAAACAAAACAAACAAAAAAAAAAAAATATATATATATATATATATATATATATTTAAATTAAATGTTTAATCCAATGGCTGCAGATTACAACTAAAACTTTACATATATATATATATATATATATATATATATATATATATATATATACATGGCTGTGCCTGTACAAAAGAATCTGCAACTTTTTTTTAATAAAATAGATACATATATATATATATATATATATATATATATATATATATATTTATTTAATGCATTGGCTGCAGATTACAACTAAAATTATTTTATATATATTGTATAAATGATTATTATGAAAGTTATCAGCAGAAAATGCAGTAAACATTAACAAAAATTTTAACAGTAAAAAAAATATATATATTATTATTATTATTAATAATAATAATAATCTACAAACATATATGACTATGCTGATGTATTCCAGGTTCAGGCATCCTCCTTCAGTAAAGATGAAGGTTTGGGAGTGAAGTGAAAACATCTGTTCTCTGCAAAAGCTTCAAAAATAATTTAGCATGGTAAAGTCCAAGTACTGCATGGGCAGAGGGAAGCCTTGCGTCGACGACTGGTAAATGCAAGCACAAAAAAAAAAAAAAAAATGCAGAGACACGAGCAAACATCTGCTGGGTTACAGAAAGGCTTGTCTGTGCTGTTTGTATGCCTTCCTAATGAGAAGTGCTCAGCCCTCTCCATGCCAGCCATTGGCGGAGCCATCCTGTGTGTGTGCTGCATGGGGGCTGCCTCCTGGCATTGAGCCATCGCTGCCTTAAAATGGACGTTTTGAAAATAGAATCCGTGCAGGACGATCGTCGCCAATGTCACGTAGACATAAAGAAATGCCAATGCCGGGCTGGGTCTTTATTTAAAAAAATTTAAAAAAAAAATCAGTGTTTTTCATGCATTATGTCTCCCTGCACCACAGACCTGGTTCGAATCAGCTTGCAAGGATATCATGCTTATCAATAAATATATAAATATATGGACCGCCCTCCCCGAAATCCTTACTTGACTCATTAAAATGATGTGTCCCAACCGGCGCGCCTCCAGCTGTTGCAAAACTACAACTCCCAGCATGCCCGGACAGCCAACGGCTGTCCGGGCATGCTGGGAGTTGTAGTTTTGCAATAGCTGGAGGCGCGCCGGTTGGGAAACACATCATGATATACTGAAAAAAAGAAAAAAAAAAAAAAAAAAAGAACGATCCGCCTTGGCTCTGCCTTTGTGTGTCATTCCGGGTTAATGAAGCAGCGAGGTCTCTGTCTGATTTCATTTGGTCCTGATTTTCCCAGATTTTGGTTCCTAATTAAATGTATTTATTATAAAAAAAAAAAAAGAAAAAAAAAAAAAAAAAGATTATAAATTTTTTTTTTGTTATAGTTTTTATTTTATTTTATTTATTTTTTTATTCTATTCTTCCACATACTGTACGGTGCCCAGATGGTAATATCACATTCTGTATCCCCCAGAACATAAACTAAGGGACAAGCAAAAGATTAAACAGCGAGCGGAGAGGAAGGAGAAGGGGAGGGGGCGGAGGGGGGGGGGGGGGGGGGGACGGTGGAGGCATCAATTTTCACAGACTGCCATAAAGTGTATTCAGTGATTTTGTTCCTGCTCGGAGCATTACTGTCAGCGAAAAAAAACAAAGCCATTTGGTGTAATCTTAGATATTATCTTAAAGTAAATAAATGTATATAATATAGTATACATTAGTATAGTAAACTGAGATGAAAGTGAAATAAAATAAATGTGGATATCGGTTAAATTCTGCAAAAAAAATAAAAATAAAAAAAAAGGTTGATGTGTACATTGGTATATTGCAATGTGGTGAAATATGAAATAAAACCTCCATACTGTGTCCACATCATATGTTATATAGTGCTCAAATAACAACTTCATACTGTGTCCACATCATATGTTACCGTATATTGTGCTCAAGTAATACAGTACCTCCATACTGTGTCCGCATATATTATAAAGTGCTGAAATAATACCACCATATTCTGTCCACATAATGATATATAGTGCTCAAATAATACCTCCATACTGTGTCCGCATATATTATAAAGTGCTGAAATAATACCACCATATTCTGTCCACATAATGATATATAGTGCTCAAATAATACCTCCATACTGTGTCTACCTATATTATAAAGTGCTGAAATAATACCACCATATTCTGTCCACATAATGATATATAGTGCTCAAATAACACCTCCATACTGTGTAGACATAAAATATTATGCTGTGTTCAACTAATACCTCCATACTGTGTCTACATATATTATATAGTGCTGAAATAACACCACCATATTCTGTCCACATAATGATATATAGTGCTCAAATAACACTTACCACCATACTGTGTCCACATAAAATGTTATACTGTGCATAAATAATACCTCCATACTGTGTCTACATAATGATATGTAGTGCTTAAATAACACCTCCATACTGTGTCTACATATACTATAAAGTGCTGAAATAATAACACCATATTCTGTCCACATAATGATATATAGTGCTCAAATAATACCTCCATACTGTGTCTACATATATTATATAGTGCTGAAATAATACCACCATATTCTGTCCACATAATGATATATAGTGCTCAAATAACACTTACCACCATACTGTGTCCACATAAAATGTTATACTGTGCATAAATAATACCTCCATACTGTGTCTACATAATGATATGTAGTGCTTAAATAACACCTCCATACTGTGTCTACATATATTATATAGTGCTGAAATAATACCACCATATTCTGTCCACATAATGATATATAGTGCTGAAATAATACCACCATATTCTGTCCACATAATGATATATAGTGCTCAAATAACACCTCCATACCGTGTAGACATAAAATATTATGCTGCGTTCAAATAATACCTCCATACTGTGTCCATATAATGATAGTGCTCAAATAATACATCCATGCTGTGTCCACATAATGATATATAGGGTGGGCCATTTATATGGATACACCTTAATAAAATGGGAATGGTTGGTGATATTAACTTCCTGTTTGTGGCACATTAGTATATGTGAGGGGGGAAAGTTTTCAAGATGGGTGGTGTCCATGGCGGCCATTTTGAAGTCTGCCATTTTGAATCCAACTTTTGTTTTTTTCAATAGGAAGAGGGTCATGTGACACATCAAACTTATCGGGAATTTCACAAGAAAAACAATGATGTGCTTGGTTTTAATGTAACTTTATTCTTTCATTATTTACAAGTTTTTGACCACTTATAAAATGTGTTCAATGTGCTGCCCATTGTGTTGGATTGTCAATGCAACCCTCTTCTCCCACTCTTCACACACTGATAGCAACACCGCAGGAGAAATGCTAGCACAGGCTTCCAGTATCCGTATACACCGCTATATACTACTATATACACCGCAGGAGAAATGCTAACACAGGCTTCCAGTATCCATATACACTGCTATATACTACTATATACACCGCAGGAGAAATGCTAGCACAGGCTTCCAGTATCCGTATACACTGCTATATACTACTATATACACCGCAGGAGAAATGCTAGCACAGGCTTCCAGTATCCGTATACACTGCTATATACTACTATATACACCGCAGGAGAAATGCTAGCACAGGCTTCCAGTATCCGTATACACTGCTATATACTACTATATACACCGCAGGAGAAATGCTAGCACAGGCTTCCAGTATCCGTATACACTGCTATATACTACTATATACACCGCAGGAGAAATGCTAGCACAGGCTTCCAGTATCCGTATACACTGCTATATACTACTATATACACCGCAGGAGAAATGCTAGCACAGGCTTCCAGTATCCGTATACACTGCTATATACTACTATATACACCGCAGGAGAAATGCTAGCACAGGCTTCCAGTATCCGTAGTTTCAGGTGCTGCACATCTCGTATCTTCACAGCATAGATAATTGCCATCAGATGACCCCAAAGATAAAAGTCTAAGGGGGTCAGATCGGGAGACCTTGGGGGCCATTCAACTGGCCCACGACGACCAATCCCCTTTCCAGGAAACTGTTCATCTAGGAATGCTCGGACCTGACACCCATAATGTAGTGGTCACCATCTTGCTGGAAAAACTCAGGGAACGTTGACAGGGCAGTGCATGCTATAAATTCTGCAGGGTGCCCAAACTTTTGCAGACGCCATTTTTTTGTTTTCTGTTATTTTGAAAGTGTAAATGATGGGAAAAAAATCTAACTTTTGTTGACATATTATAAGAATGTCTAATCTGTAATTTGATGCCTTTTGGAGATTTTTCCATCTTTCCTTGGCTTCTTTATGCACATAAATACAAATTTTTACCTGGGGTGCCCAAACGTTTGATCCCCACTGTATAACTACTATAATACTGCTCCTATGTACAAGAATATAACTACTATAATACTGCTCCTATATACAAGAATATAACTACTATAATACTGTTCCTATGTACAAGAAAATAACTACTATTATACTGCTCCTATATACAAGAATATAACTACTATAATACTGCTCCTATATACAAGAATATAACTGCTATAATACTCCTCCTATATACAAGAATATAACTACTATAATACTGCTCCTATATAGAAGAATAGAACTACTATAATACTACCTCCTATGTACAAGAATATAACTGCTATAATACTCCTCCTATATACAAGAATATAATTACTATAATACTGCTCCTATATACAAAAATATAACTACTATAATACTCCTCCTATGTACAACAATATAACTACTATAATACTGCTCCTATATACAACAATATAACTACTATAATACTCCTCCTATGTACAAGAATATAACTACTATAATACTGCTCCTATATACAAGAATATAACTACTATAATTCCGCTCCTATGTACAAGAATATAACTATTATAATACTGCTCCTATATACAAGAATATAACTACTATAATACTACCTACTAAATACAAGAATGTAACTACTATAATACTACCTACTATATACAAGAATATAACTACTATAATACTGCCCCTATGTACAAGAATATAATTACTATAATACTGCTCCTATATACAAGAATATAACTACTATAATACTGCTCCTATATACAAGAATATAACTACTATAATACTGTTTCTATATACAAGAATATAACTACTATAATACTGTTTCTATATACAAGAATATAACTACTATAATACTGCTCCCTATATACAAGAATATAACTACTATAATACTGCTCCTATATACAAGAATATAACTACTATAATACTACCTACTAAATACAAGAATATAACTACTATAATACTACCTACTAAATACAAGAATATAATTACTATAATACTGCTCCTATATACAAAAATATAACTACTATAATACTCCTCCTATGTACAACAATATAACTACTATAATACTGCTCCTATATACAACAATATAACTACTATAATACTCCTCCTATGTACAAGAATATAACTACTATAATACTGCTCCTATATACAAGAATATAACTACTATAATTCCGCTCCTATGTACAAGAATATAACTATTATAATACTGCTCCTATATACAAGAATATAACTACTATAATACTACCTACTAAATACAAGAATGTAACTACTATAATACTACCTACTATATACAAGAATATAACTACTATAATACTGCCCCTATGTACAAGAATATAATTACTATAATACTGCTCCTATATACAAGAATATAACTACTATAATACTGCTCCTATATACAAGAATATAACTACTATAATACTGTTCCTATGTACAAGAAAATAACTACTATTATACTGCTCCTATATACAAGAATATAACTACTATAATACGCCTCCTATATACAAGAATATAACTACTATAATACTGCTCCTATATAGAAGAATAGAACTACTATAATACTACCTCCTATGTACAAGAATATAACTGCTATAATACTCCTCCTATATACAAGAATATAATTACTATAATACTGCTCCTATATACAAAAATATAACTACTATAATACTCCTCCTATGTACAACAATATAACTACTATAATACTGCTCCTATGTACAACAATATAACTACTATAATACTCCTCCTATGTACAAGAATATAACTACTATAATACTGCTCCTATATACAAGAATATAACTACTATAATTCCGCTCCTATGTACAAGAATATAACTATTATAATACTGCTCCTATATACAAGAATATAACTACTATAATACTGCCTCCTATATACAAGAATATAACTACTATAATACTGCTCCTATATACAAGAATATAACTACTATAATACTGCTCCTATATACAAGAATATAACTACTATAATGCTGCTCCTATATACAAGAATATAACTACTATAATACTGCCCCCTATATACAAGAATATAACTACTATAATACTACCTACTAAATACAAGAATGTAACTACTATAATACTACCTACTATATACAAGAATATAACTACTATAATACTGCCCCTATGTACAAGAATATAATTACTATAATACTGCTCCTATATACAAGAATATAACCACTATAATACTGCTCCTATATACAAGAATATAACTACTATAATACTGTTTCTATATACAAGAATATAACTACTATAATACTGTTTCTATATACAAGAATATAACTACTATAATACTGCTCCCTATATACAAGAATATAACTACTATAATACTGCTCCTATATACAAAAATATAACTACTATAATACTTCTCCTATATACAAGAATATAACTACTATAATACTGCCCCTATATACAAGAATATAACTACTATAATGATCTTTTTATTTAAAACTTTCCACAAAGTATTACAATATATTTACAATAAAATGATAGAGAAAATAAAATTAAGTTTCATCACTTGATAACATTACACACAATACACGACACATGAATCTTCCTCCATTGTGCAGTTACTTTCCATATCTCATATCTCAGATGTTCAGTTTAATAATGTCCAGCAGCCCTAAGTCCCGGAGGGAAATGTCCTCTTAGTCCTTACAATATTTACTATTATGTATAGATTACTAGCTGAGTACCCGGCGTTGCTCGGTTTTTCCTTCCTAATCCTTGTTGGGGAGGTAAATAAACGAAGGAGGAAGCTTTTGACTTCATATCCCATCCTCATATATTGTTGTCATATCCCAACCCCATATCCTGTTCTCATATCCTGACCTCCTATCCTGTCATCATATCCCAACCTCATATCCCATCCTCACATCTTCTCCTCATATCCCGACCTCCTATCCCGAACTCTTATCCCAACCTCCTATCCCGACCTCCTATCCTGTCCTCCTATCCCGTCCGTCTATCTTGACCTCCTATCTCAACCTCCTATCCCATCCTCCTATCTCGACCTCCTATCTCGACCTCCTATACCGACCTCCTATCCTGACCTCCTATCTCGACCTCCTATCCCCACCTCCTATCCCGTCCTCCTATCTCAACCTCATATCCGGTCCTCATATCCCGACATCCTAACTCGACCTCCTATCCTGACCATCCCGTCCTCCTATCTCGACCTCCTATCCCGACCTGTAATATGTGTACCAGGTATTGAAATCTCTCCAGCCGTACAGAAGTTATGTGAGAACATACATTTCCCATTGATTTGCATGGGACTTTAAACAAAACCCCCAACCCTCACAAATGGGGGTAGTTAAGGGTTAAATTAACTATCCTATATTTTAAGTGGACATATAAGGAACATGTGACCAAGTATTATCGAAATATCTCCAGCCGTTTGGAAGTTATGCAGTAACATATATTTCCCATTGACTTGCATGGGACTTTAAACATAAACCCCGCCCCTGGCAAATGGGGGTAAGTAAGGGTTAAATCACCACCTATGTTTGTTGTTGACATATAAGTAACATGTGTGCCAAGTTTCATGTTAATATCTTTAGCCATTTGGAAGTTTTTGTGGAACATACACACACACACACACACACACATACATACATACACACACACACACATATATACATACATACACACACACACACACACACGTTGAGTTTTATATATATATATATAACTAGCTGAGTACTCGGCGTTGCCCGGTTTTTCCTTCCTAATCCTTGTTGGGGAGGAGAATAAACAAAGGAGGAAGCTTTTGACTTCATATCCCGTCCTCATATATTGTTGTCATATCCCGACCTCCTATCCCGTCATCATATCCCGACCTCCTATCCCGTCATCATATCCCGACCTCCTATCCCGACCTCCTTTCCCATCCTCCTATCTCGAGCTCCTTTCCCGACCTCCTTTCCCGTCCTCCTATGTTGACCTCCTTTCCCGTCCTCCTATCCCGTCCTCCTTTCCCATCCTCCTATCCCGTCCTCCTATCCCGACCTCCTATCCCATCCTCCTATCACGACCTCCTATCCCGTCCTCCTATCCCGACCCGTAATATGTGTACCAGTTATTGAAATATCTCCAGCCGTATGGAAGTTATGTGAGAACATACATTTCCCATTGATTTGCATGAGACTTTAAACAAAAAACCCCGACCCTCACAAATGGGGGTAGTTAAAGGGTTAAATTAACTATCCTATATTTTAAGTGGACGTATAAGTAACATGTGACCAAGTATTATCAAAATATCTCCAGCCGTTTGGAAGTTATGCAGTAACATATTTCCCATTGACTTGTATGGGACTTTAAACATAAACCCCGCCCCTGGCAAATGGGGGTGGGTAAGGGTTAAATTATCTATCCTATGTTTGTTGTTGACATATAAGTAACATGTGGCCAAGTTTCATGTTAATATCTTTAGCCGTTTGGACGTGATGCTGGAGCATACACACATACATACATACACACATACATACATACACACATACACACACATACACACATACATACACACACACACGTTGAGTTTTATATATATATATATAGATTGGCCTCATTCAGGTCATCTAGGCTTCTTTGAGTTTTTCTTCCTCACACTGCTGTGACTTGTAGTGCCCATCATCATCTTGACTTTCATCATCAGGGAAGGCTGAGGGAGCCTGCTCCATTGGGGTCTCCGGATCCTCTTCCCCCAGCACACTGTAACGTCCGGATGTTATCTACAGTGCACTGTAATGTCCAGATGTTATCTCCAGTGCACTGTAATGTCCGGATGTTATCTCCAGTGCACTGTAACTTCCGGATGTTATCTCCAGTGCACTGTAACGTCCGGATGTTATCTCCAATGCACTGTAACGTCCGGATGTTATCTCCAGTGCACTGTAACACCCGGATGTTATCTCCAGAGCACTGTAACACCCAGATGTTATCTCCAGAGCACTGTAACGTCCGGATGGTATCTCCAGTGCACTGTAACACCCGGATGTTATCTCCAGTGACTGTAACACCCGGATGCTATCTCCAGTGCACTGTAACACCCAGATGTTATCTCCAGAGCACTGTAACGTCCGGATGTTATCTCCAGTGCACTGTAACGTCCGGATGTTATCTCCAATGCACTGTAACGTCCGGATGTTATCTCCAATGCACTGTAACGTCCGGATGTTATCTCCAGTGCACTGTAACACCCGGATGTTATCTCCAGAGCACTGTAACACCCAGATGTTATCTCCAGAGCACTGTAACACCCGGATGCTATCTCCAGAGCACTGTAACGTCCGGATGTTATCTCCAGTGACTGTAACACCCGGATGCTATCTCCAGTGCACTGTAACACCCGGATGTTATCTCCAGAGCACTGTAACGTCCGGATGTTATCTCCAGTGCACTGTAACACCCGGATGTTATCTCCAGAGCACTGTAACGTCCGGATGTTATCTCCAGTGCACTGTAACGTCCGGATGTTATCTCCAATGCACTGTAACGTCTGGATGTCATCTCCAGTGCACTGTAACGTCCGGATGTTATCTCCAGTGCACTGTAACACCCGGATGTTATCTCCAGAGCACTGTAGTGTCCTGATGTTATCTCCAGTGCACTGTAACATCCGGATGCTATCTCCAGTGCACTGTAACGTCCGGATGTTATCTCCAGTGCACTGTAACACCCGGATGTTATCTCCAGAGCACTGTAGTGTTCTGATGTTATCTCCAGTGCACTGTAACATCCGGATGCTATCTCCAGTGCACTGTAACGTCCGGATGTTATCTACAATGCACTGTAACGTCTGGATGTTATGTCCAATGCACTGTAACGTCTGGATGTTATCTCCAATGCACTGTAAGGTCCGGATGTTATCTTCAGAGCACTGTAACGTCCGGATGTTATCTCCAGTGCACTGTAACGTCCGGATGTTATCTCCAGTGCACTGTAACACCCAGATGTAATCTCCAATGCACTGTAACATCCGGATGTTATCTCCAGAGCACTGTAACGTCCGGATGTTATCTCCAATGCACTGTAACGCCCGGATGTTATTTCCAGCGCACTGTAACGTCCGGATGTTATCTCCAGTGCACTGTAACGTCCGGATGTTATCTCCAGAGCACTGTAACGTCCGGATGTTATCTCCAGAGCACTGTAACGTCCGGATGTTATCTCCAGTGCACTGTAACGTCCGGATGTTATCTCCAATGCACTGTAACACCCGGATGTTATCTCCAGTGCACTGTAACGTCCGGATGTTATCTCCAGTGCACTGTAACGCCCGGATGTTATCTCCAGCGCACTGTAATGTCCGGGTGTTATCTACAATGCAATGTAATGTCCGGATGTTATCTCCAGTGCACTGTAACATCTGGATGTTATCTCCAATGCACTGTAACATCCGGATGTTATCTCCAATGCACTGTAACATCCGGATGTTATCTCCAATGCACTGAAACGTCTGGATATTATCTCCAATGCACTGTAACGTCTGGATATTATCTCCAATGCACTGTAACGTCCGGATGTTATATCCAGTGCACTGTAAGGTCCGGATGTTATCTCCAGTGCATTGTAACACCCGGATGTTATCTCCAGTGCACTGTAACGCCTGGATGTTATCTCCAGAGCACTGTAACGTCCGGATGTTAACTCCAGTGCACTGTAACGTCCGGATGTTATCTCCAGTGCACTGTAACGTCCGGATGTTATCTCCAGTGCACTGTAACATCTGGATGCTATCTCCAGTGCACTGTAATGTCCGGATGCTATCTCCAGTGCACTGTAACGTCCGGATGTTATCTCCAGTGCACTGTAACGTCCGGATGTTATCTCCAGTGCACTGTAACGCCCGGATGTTATCTCCAGCGCACTGTAACGTCCGGGTGTTATCTACAATGCACTGTAACGTCCGGATGTTATCTCCAGTGCACTGTAACACCCAGATGTAATCTCCAATGCACTGTAACATCCGGATGTTATCTTCAGAGCACTGTAACGTCCGGATGTTATCTCCAATGCACTGTAACGTCTGGATATTATCTCCAGTGCACTGTAACGCCCGGATGTTATTTCCAGCGCACTGTAACGTCCGGATGTTATCTCCAATGCACTGTAACGCCCGGATGTTATCTCCAATGCACTGTAACGCCCGGATGTTATCTCCAGTGCACTGTAACGTCCGGATGTTAGCTCCAGAGCACTGTAACGTCCGGATGCTATCTCCAGTGCACTGTAAAGTCCGGATGTTATCTCCAGTGCACTGTAATGTCCGGATGTTATCTCCAGTGCACTGTAACCTCTGGATGTTATCTCCAGTGCACTGTAACGCCCGGATGTTATCTCCAGCGCACTGTAATGTCCAGGTGTTATCTACAATGCACTGTAACATCCGGATGTTATCTCCAATGCACTGTAACGTCCGGATATTATCTCCAATGCACTGTAACCTCTGGATATTATCTCCAATGCACTGTAACGTCCGGATGTTATCTCCAGAGCACTATAATGTCAGGATGTTATCTCCAGTGCACTGTAACGCCCGGATGTTATTTCCAGCGCACTGTAACGTCCGGATGTTATCTCCAGTGCACTGTAACGTCCGGATGTTATCTCCAGTGCACTGTAACGTCCGGATGTTATCTCCAATGCACTGTAACACCCGGATGTTATCTCCAGTGCACTGTAACGTCCGGATGTTATCTCCAGTGCACTGTAACGCCCGGATGTTATCTCCAGCGCACTGTAATGTCCGGGTGTTATCTACAATGCAATGTAATGTCCGGATGTTATCTCCAGTGCACTGTAACATCTGGATGTTATCTCCAATGCACTGTAACATCCGGATGTTATCTCCAATGCACTGTAACATCCGGATGTTATCTCCAATGCACTGAAACGTCTGGATATTATCTCCAATGCACTGTAACGTCTGGATATTATCTCCAATGCACTGTAACGTCCGGATGTTATATCCAGTGCACTGTAAGGTCCGGATGTTATCTCCAGTGCATTGTAACACCCGGATGTTATCTCCAGTGCACTGTAACGCCTGGATGTTATCTCCAGAGCACTGTAACGTCCGGATGTTAACTCCAGTGCACTGTAACGTCCGGATGTTATCTCCAGTGCACTGTAACGTCCGGATGTTATCTCCAGTGCACTGTAATGTCCGGATGTTATCTCCAGTGCACTGTAACGTCCGGAAGTTATCTCCAGTGCACTGTAACGTCCGGATGTTATCTCCAGTGCACTGTAATGTCCGGATGTTATCTACAATGCACTGTAACGTCCGGGTGTTATCTACAATGCACTGTAACGTCCGGATGTTATCTCCATATATAGAATATAACTACTATAATACTACTCCTATATACAAGAATATGTCTACTATAATACTGACTCCTATGTACAAAAATATATCTTCTATAATAATACTCCCTACTTTATGTACAAAAAAATATGCCTTACTATAATACTGCCCCCTGTGTACAAAACAATACCTTACTATAATGCTGTGAAGGTTTTTTTCCTTGAATTTAAGCAGCTTATACTTTACCATACAGAGAACACGTAATGAACACACCTCACCAGTTATTATATTGTTTTATTTAGTATGTGATGTAATAATATGATATAATGACCAGATCACAATACAGACTTCATACACGGACGGATCGGCACAATAATACATCATATATAAAGCTGAAATGAATAAATAACATCTAGACCTCCTGTGGACTGTAAACAATGGCTGCAGGCAGATGACGGGTCCGGGGCGTCTGTGAATACTGTCTTCTCTGCAGGTCTCAGCTGATGGGGTACAGCATAATGGCCACAACTTTGTTGCACACCACAAGCCAACAGGTAATGCCTACACCACCTTGAATCAGAGATGAATGTATAGTGAATAACCTGCATATAGAACACAGTCAACATAATACTAAACATGGCTGACATTACAGCTGGGCATCTTTACCATATACACCAGAGCCGCATCCACAATCCACTATCTCTGTACACAAGGCAGCGGTAACAGGGCGACAATCACTATGGGATCTGCAATTGTTGCCCAATGCCTAAATAGTATCCTAATACACTATATAAATAATACTACCCTATAGGGATCCCCACTGTTATACACAATTTGTTGACTTTTCCTCTGCACACACTTTGATGAATCCCACCCCCATTTCCTAACATGTGACACAGTGGCGGATCCAACGGAGCAATCCCCCCCCCCCCCCCCCCGATTAATTTCCCCCGTCACATTTCTCTAGCCCCGCGTTAACTTTAAAAACGCAGGGGACGCCGGGAGGTAGTGCATGCAGGGACGTCACTGACGTCCCGTGCGTGCGCCCATAGAAACAGACCAGAGCAACTAGGAGGAGAACGCGCGCACGGTAAGTTACCAGAGGCACGTCCTCTTCGGTGCTCCGACCACCACTCCTCCGGTCCCGGGACCTACTGCTATGGCCTATAGCAGTAAATCATGACCAGCCTAATGTGGGGGGAACTATAATGCCAACCTAATGTGGGGGAACTATGCAGACAACCTAATGTGGGGGAACTATGCTGACAATCTAATGTGGGGAAACTATGCTGACAACCTAATGTGGGGGGAACTATGTTGACAACCTAATGTGGGGGGAACTATGCTGACAATCTAGTGTGGGGGAACTATACTGCCTACCTAGTGTGGGGAAACTATGCTGACAACCTAGTGTGGGGGGAACTATGCTGCCTAAATGTGCATTTTCCGTGTCCTGAATCGTCATTGTTGATGAACCTATCTAGAACGTATGGTTTACTGCGTTGTCATGTAAGAATATCCTTTGATGTCCTCTGTACGGATAGATATACATTCTTCTGCTGTATGACACCTGGGGGAGAGGGGGGTCTTACCCCCCTCTCCCCCAGGTGTCATACAGCAGGAGAATGTATATCAAGCCGTACAGAGGACATCAAAGGAAGTTCTTACAAAACAACACTGTTCTATCACAATTTTCTCAAACAACACCAGTAGAAGGCGCTGAGATTCCCTCCCGGCCACAGTCGCTCGGTTGTCATTCCTCAAGAATCTAGCGAAAGCCTAAAGAACTGGCAAAATATTTTGTGGTTCACAGGAACAAAGTTTTATTGGAGCCACAAACCAATCATCTTGGCCGCAGCGTTGGCTTTATGCATACTAGGACGCGTGTACGGCTGATGCCAAGAGTTATAATAGCAACCTAAAGTTATGACAATAACACTATAATAGCACAGCGTTACCAGGAACGAGCAGGCCGTATAATGTAATAGAAGAATATTATAGTAAGATTATGATCTCGGGGAAGGTTCCGCCATCTTTACCACTGAGGTCAGGAGATTATGAGAGCCAAACAAAACATCCATTGCCTGTATGTGTTATGATCAGAAGTAGTGTACCGTGCATTTGGAAAGTTTTCAGACTCACATTTTTGTTAATAAATAAATAAATAAATATAAACAAGTATTTTTTAACTCATCATTTTTAACAGTTTGTTCCAAACGCTGAGCAGCAGAGTACCCCTTCAAGTCAAGGAGTAGATTGTAAATTAAGGATATCGCTCTGTCTGGCAAATCAGATGCCACACAAAGTTTGCCTTCCCCTGAGAGGCTATAAAATGACGTAATTGGGTGTATTCTAGAAACATCTTGCTTGTGTGATTAACACCTAACGCCAATTCAGAAAGGGGTTTAATATAAAGACCAGACATCAGAGAATAGACTGATAAGGGTGAGTTACTAGAAATAGATAAAAGCTTAGATGAACCCAATCCGGGTATTCCCAAACAAGGGGGTGAGGGGGCCATTTTTGGAGAAAAGTTGGGCTTTGGCTAAGTAAATCTTACAAAGTGACCTAAGTGACAGAGCTATGGGAGATGGCACAGTAGGAACATTTGGTAGAACCAGTACTGGGCCCGCTGTTGTTTAATTTATTTATCAATGATATAGAGGATGGTATTAACAGCTCTGTTTCTATCTTTGCAGATGACACCAAGCTTTGTAGCACGGTACAGTCTATAGAGGATGTGTATAAGTTACAGGATGACTTGGATAGACTAAGTGTCTGGGCATCCACTTGGCAAATGAGGTTCAATGTGGATAAATGTAAAGTTATGCATCTGGGTACTAATAACCTGCATGCGTTGTATGTCTTAGGGGGGGATTAAACTGGCAGAGTCACTGGTAGAGAAGGATCTGGGTGTACTTGTAGATCACAGACTACAGAATAGCATGCAATGTCAGGCTGCTGCTTCCAAAGCCGGCAGGATATTGTCATGTATAAAAAGAGGCACGGACTCAAGGGACAGGGACATAATACTCCCCCTTTATAAAGCATTGGTACGGCCTCACCTGGAATATGCTGTTCAGTTTTGGGCACCTGTCCATAAAAGGGACACTGCGGAGTTGGAAAGGGTGCAGAGACGCGCGACTAAACTAATATGGGGCATGGAACATCTTAGCTATGAGGAGCGATTAAAGGAGTTACAATTGTTTAGTCTTGAGAAGAGACGTTTAAGGGGGGATATGATAAACGTATATAAGTATATTAATGGCCCATACAAAAAATATGGAGAAAAACTGTTCCAGGTTAAACCCCCCCAAAGGACGAGGGGGCACTCCCTCCGTCTGGAGAAGAAAAAGTTTAGTCTCAAGGGGCGACACGCCTTCTTTACCATGAGAACTGTGAATTTATGGAACGGTCTACCTCAGGAACTGGTCACAGCAGGAACAATTAACAGCTTTAAAACAGGATTAGATACATTCCTGGAACAAAATAACATTAATGCTTATGAAGAAATATAAAATCCCATCCCTTCCCCAATATCGCGCCACACCCCTACCCCTTAATTCCCTGGTTGAACTTGATGGACATATGTCTTTTTTCGACCGTACTAACTATGTAACCGAGAGAGGCAACCAAGAAAATGATGTAAAAGAATACCACAAGATAGCAGATTCTAAGATCACCCAAGGTTTAATATTATAAGCATGAAAACCATCTAAGATTCTTACCAGTGCTGACACCATATAATAACATTTGCAATCTGGCAGGCCAAGACCACCTGACGATTTATGCCGCGATAAAATCCAGCGGGCAATACGAGCAGGTTTATGGGACCAAACGAAATTTGAGATAAGAGAGTCGGCGTTCCTCTCTCCGCAGCGCCCCGGTCAGACCCGCTGACCGGGAGCGCTGCACTGACATTGCCGGTGGGGATGCGATTCGCATAGCGGGACGCGCCCGCTCGCGAATCGCATCCCAAGTCACTCACCTGTCCCGGTCCCCGGCTGTCACGTCCTGGCGCGCGCGGCTCCGCTCCTTAGGGCGCGCGCGCGCGCCAGCTCTCTAGGATTTAAAGGGCCAGTGCACCAGTGATTGGTGCCTGACCCAATCAGCCTAATTAGCTTCCATCTGCTCCCTGTCCATATTACCTCACTTCCCCTGCACTTCCTTGCCGGATCTTGTTGCCTTGTGCCAGTGAAAGCTTTAGTGTTGTCCAAAGCCTGTGTTCCAGATCTCCTGCTATCCTCATTGACTACGAACCTTGCCGCCTGCCCCGACCTTCTGCTACGTCTGACCTTGCCTCTGCCTAGTCCTTCTGTCCCACGCCTTCTCAGCAGTCAGCGAGGTTGAGCCGTTGCCGGTGGATACAACCTGGTTGCTACCGCCGTAGCAAGACCATCCCGCTTTGCGGCGGGCTCTGGTGAAAACCAGTAGCAACCCTAGAACCGGTCCACCGACACGGTCCACGCCAATCCCTCGCTGACACAGAGGATCCACATCCAGCCTGCCGAATCGTGACAAGAGAGAACGACAGGAAGAGTTTGAAAGAGATATAAAAGACGAGGAAGAACATTCATTTTAAGATTAATAATCCTTCCTATCCAGGAAAAATCTTTTTTCTTCCACTTCAAAAGATCAGAGCGTATCGAAGCTAACAGGGGTGGATAATTTAGACTATATATATCATCCAAATCCCTAATACCTAAATACTTGATAGAACGAGAGAAGCTAAAATTAGAACGGATCCTGTCCAATTCAGATGATGATAAACCAACATTAACCTCTTCAGGACGCAGGGTGTATGGATACGCCCGTGGGAATTCCGGTCCCCGCCGCTAGCCGGTTGGGGACCGGATCGGGATGCCTGCTGGAATCATTCAGGGGGGTCCTGAGTCAATTCAGACATGCGATTTTCTCCAATTCCGGGCTGATCGGGTCTCTGGTGACCAGATCACCCGGAAAATAGGGCTGATCGGAGTTGTCAGTGACAGCCCTGATCAGCCTAAGGGATAGGAGTGAGGTCGCAGAGCTGCGATCTCCTCCTATCCCCTGCCATTAGTCAGAACGGAGTTCTGACCAATGGTAGCGCAGGACAGGGGGTTGCCATGGCAAACCCCCCTTCTGCCCGCCCCTGGATGTCGAGGGGATAGTGGGAAGAAGATGGAGGCTGTACCTGCAGGAGAAGTAGCCTGGGGACCCGGGATCTTCGCTGGAGACTGCTGGATACTGGATCAGGTAGGGAAAGTGAAAGTAAAACGATCTTTACTGTGGCAACCGCTAGGAAGGCCAAACTGCAACTCCCAGCATGCCCATACTGCCAAAGGCTGTCTGGGCATGCTGGGAGTTGTAGTTTTGCAACATCTGGAGGGTCACAGTTTGGAGACCACTGTTACAGTGGTGCCCAAACCGTAGCCCTCCAGATGTTGCCAAACTACAACTCTCAGCATGCCTGGACTGCCCAGTCATGCTGGGAGTTGTAGTTCTGTAACATCTGTCCCTACAGATTTAGCAATTTTCATGACATTTTTTAAAATTGCTGCTCTACTTTGAAGCCCTCTAATTTTTTCAAAAAGCAAAAATATGTCCATTTTATGATGCCAACATAAAGTGGACATATTGTATTTGTGAACAAAACTTACATTTATTGTGATTATCCATTTTCCAAGTGGGGAGCTTCAAAGTTAGAAAAATTCTAAATTTTCCAAATTTTCATGAAATTTGGGGATTTTTCACCAAAAAAGGATGCAAGTAACGCTGAAAATTTACCACCAAAATAAAGTAGAATATGTCACGAAAAAACAATCTCAGAGTCAGAATATTCGGAAAAAGCGTTTTCGCGTTATTAATTCGTAAAGTGGCGGTGGTCAGAATTGCGAAAAAGGGCTCAGTCCTTAAGGTGAAAAAGGGCTGCGTCCTTAAGGGGTTAAGGGCCACACTCTTAGAAACATTCACCTTATAATTACTACTAGCTTTTGCCCGTGGCTTCGCTTGCGTTAAATTTGGGGTAACATAGATCTATTTTTTACGATCCTATAGTAATGAGCCGCTCTGGGTAAAGTCTACGGGCATCCAAACAACCCGAATTCTTTCAACTTTGATCGCTGTGTCTAAAGAGTTAATGCCAGACATCTGCCGGAACGGCATCTGCTGGAATGAAAGAAGCATCAAGGCCTGGTGCGAGTGTCGAGCATAAGCTATGGAAGCAAAAGCACAAAGTGTGTGATCTCTTGCTTCTCTGCGAGGGACAAAGCCTACTTGGTCAGGGTGGATTAGGGATTCCAGATGACTTGATAAACGGTTGGCAATAGGCTTTGCATACAGTATAGCATCAGTGTTTATTAGCGAGATAGGACGATAACTTGCACATAGTTGGGGATCTTTGCCTTCCTTAGGCATCACTACTATATGCGCCCCTAAAAAGGATTGTGGGAAAGGAGAGGAGGAAGATATATTGTTAAAAGTAGAGGCAGAGAAAGATCCGAGATCAATTTCTTATAAAACCTAGCTGAATATCCATTGGGTCCAGTGCTTTTGCCTGAAGGTAAAAGGGAGATACCTACTTTCAATTCCTCTTCTGTAAAAGGTTCTTCCAGTGTTGTAACCACCTCAGGAGGGAGTATCGGAAGAGCAGTAGTCTTCACATATTGAGAAAGAGAAGGGTAAGCAGAGGAGTTATGAGCAGGTGAGGAAGAGCAAGGAAGTTGATATAAAGAAGAATAATATAAATGAAAATCAGCGGATATGTCCTTTGTATAGTGGGACACCAAACCAAAAGTCATTTTGATGGAGGAAATATAGGAAGCGGCCCTCATCTCTAAAGGCTCTCTCTAAAAACTTGCCAGGTTTGTTGCCCCACTCATAAAAAGTCTTACCACATAATTGGTGATATCTCCTTCCACTTTAAGTCAATTAGTTGTTTGATCTCGGATCTGACTCGTTGTAATTCAATAAAAGTATTTTCTTGAAGTGTAGATTTATGGTTAGTCTCAAGAGTGTGCAAAGTAGACAATAAAGAGGACAGCTTAGCAGCAGCTTCCCTCTTCAGTCTGGAACCATGTTGTATAAGTATCCCTCTTAGCACACTCTTTAACCTGTTAAGGAACGCAGGGCGTACCTGTACGTCCGTGGGAATTTCGGTATCGATCAGCAGACACCCCACGCAAATGCCCAGGGGGTCATCAAACCACCCCCCATGTTGGCAATCGGCGCAAATCGCCGGTGAATTCACACCGGCAATTTGCGGCGATAACGGTGATACGGGTCACGTGTGACCCGCTGACACAGAGATACATCGTGATCGGGGGTGTAGGATACACCCCCAATCACCTCCTGTATCTATGGGGAGGTGGGGATTTCGTCACCCCACCAGGATCGCTGCTATTGGCCGGACGATAATCCGACCAATAGCAGCCAGCAGGGAAGGGGTTAATGACCTCTTCTTGCCATTCTGCCGTCTGAGTTCAATCAGCGGTTAGAGCTGCAAGAAGGAGCCAGGGACCCCCCCCCCCCCCCTCTGCATGATCAGAGCCCCTCAGGACAGAAGAAGGCCCCTTAAAGCAGGGACAGTATACAGAACAGGGAAAGGTAGGAGTAAAAAAAAAAAAGCCGAGGCCACGCACTCCCCATGAAAATGGCCCAGTAGCTGACACTAATATGAGCGTCCATGCTGCTCGTACTAGGAGTCCGACCCCCCAGACAAGTGTACCTGAGCCTCCTTCCAGTGAACCTGTCTGGAGACCCCCAGAGGCTTATCAGCCACAGATTCCTGAGTTTGTTGGCGACTCAGGAATCCGGATTGACAATTCTGGATTCACTGAAATTGACTATTTCAGTTATTTTTTCAGTGACAACTTTGTCAATCACATGGTGGAGCAGACGAATCTGTACGCTCAGCAGTTCATCGCCCACCACCCAGATTCTTTTTTGGCCAGGTCCAATGAATGGTACGCCATTGATGCAGCAGAAATGAGGACATTTTGGGGCCTCATGCTGCATATGGGCCTGGTCAAAAAGACCAGTGTCAGACAGTACTAGAGCGGGGACGTCCTATACCAGACCCCGCATTACAGTATGGTCATGACACGGAAGCGGTTTGAGGCCATTCGGAAATGCCTTCATTATGCAGATAATAAGGCATGTCCACCCCGAAGTGAAACCGCCTATGACCAGCTTTACAAAGTGAGGCCGGTCATCGATCGCTTTGTGGCCAATGTTTTGGAGGCCTACATACCGCTCAGGGAGCTCTCGGTAGATGAGTCTCTCATCGGTTTTAAGGGGAGACTCATCTTCCGCCAGTATATTCCCTCCAAGCGGGCGCGGTATGGCGTCAAGCTCTATAAACTTTGTGAGAGTACCTCCGGGTACACTTGCAGGTTTAGAGTATATGAGGGACGAGATTCCCGTATTAAACCCCCAGATTGTTCCCCCACTCTGGGTGTTAGCGGGAAAATCGTTTGGGACCTTGTGCACCCATTGCTGGATAGGGTTACCACGTGTACGTGGACAACTTTTATACCAGCATCCCTCTGTTCACATCCCTTGTCGCCAGATCCACGTCCGCTTGGGGGACCGTGCGGAAGAACCAGAGAGGCCTCCCTCTAAATTTGATCCAGACACCTATTTCCAAGGGTGAGTCCCGTGCTCTTACCCATGAAAACCTGAAACCTGTTGCTGGTCAGGTATAAGGATAAGAGGGATGTCCTTATGCTGACCACTATTCATGGTAACGGCAGCTCACCTGTCCCTGTGCATGGTACCACAACACCGGTCCTCAAGCCTGATTGTATTCTGGACTACAATCAGTATATGGGGGGAGTTAATCTCTCTGATCAAGTCCTCAAGCCATACAGGGCCATGCGGAAAACACGGGTATGGTACAAAAAAGTTGCGGTCTACATGGTACAGGTTGCCATGTACAACTCTTTTGTACTGTCCCAGTATGCTGGCAACACAGGGACATTCCTACAGTTCCAAGAAGAAGTCCTAAAGGTCCTGATCTTTGGAGACTGGGAAAGAGCAGGCCGGACTTCCCAAGGAACTGGAGTTATAGGTGCCAGGATCGTCCCAGGCCAGCACTTTCCTGGTGAGGTCCCCCACACTGGAAAGAAGGGACGATCCCAGAAAAAATGCAGAGTGTGTAACAGGAGGGAGATTCGGAAGGACACCACCACTCAATGTGACACTTTCCCTGATCATCCGTGCCTCTGCATTGAAAACTGCTTCAGGGAGTATCACACTTCCATGCAGTACTAAATTTTCCCTTTTCATTTTAATTTTCCATAATTCGACCCCAATGTACCAAGTCCACAGTACATTCCAAGTTTTAACCTCATAAACCACTAAATTGCCCCAAAAATATGTTTCATCGAAAAAAAAAATTAAATAAATAAACTGATAAGACCTCTGGGGGTATTTTTTCCAAAAATGGGTCATGGGTCACTGAGTCACTATCATTGGGGACTTTTTTATGTTGCCTCCAATGTGCAGCGCTCTCTTTCCACCTGAGCGGGGTGCGCATTTGAGGCAACAGGTTAGGGACGGCCACACACATCACATTCCCAGAATGATGATTCAGAGCATAGGGTTTGGGGTGGGCATATTTTTTAGTTTTGGCTATGCCGTGGGTCATCATTCTGGGAACATACACTTTTTTATGATTTTAAGTCCCACTGTACATTTTAGTTATTTAGTGTACCCCATGTAATGCCCCTTGAGGGGGGGTCCCGCTGTTCTGGCTCCATAGGCAGCAATGCAGAAGCTCAAGGCCCCTGACTGCGCTCCTGCTCCTCAGAGAACGGTGTGCACCCGCAGAGCTGCTAAAGTCCAGATATAAGGTATGTCCTTACACCAAAGAAATGTATTTACAAATTTATGGTGACATTTTCTCCTAATACTCCTTGTGAAAATGAAAAATTTGGGGTAACCCCAGCATTTTAGTGTAAAAAAAATTCTTATTTTTCCTTTTCACATCCCACTTAATGATTATTTATGTGTGTTAAGGCTCACTGTACCCCTTGTTACGTTCCTTGAGGGGTGTAGTTTCCAAAATAGAACGCCATGTGGTTTTTCTTTCTGCTGTTTTGGCACCATAGGGGCTTCCTAAATGTGACATGCCCCCAAAAATCATTTCAGCAAAATTTGCTTTCCAAAAGCCAAATGTCACTCCTTCTCTTCTGAGCAATGTAGTGTGCCCGCAGTGCACTTGACGTCCACACATGGGGTATTTCCATATTTAGAAGAGATGGAGTTACAAATATACGGGGCATTTTCTCCTATTACGCCTTGTAACAATTAAAAATTTGGGGGAAAACTAGCATTTTAGTGAAAAAACTAAACAAAAACATTTAGACATCCAACTTTAACGAAAAGTCGTCAAACACCTGTGGAGTGTTAAGGCTCACTGTACCCCTTGTTACGTTCCTTGAGGGGTGTAGTTTCCAAAATAGTATGCCATGTGTTTTTTTTTTTTTTTTGCTGTTCTGGAACCATAAGGGCTTCTTAAATGTGACATGCCCCCCAAAAACCATTTTAAAAAAAACTCACTCTGCAAAATCCCACTGTCGCTCCTTCCCTTCTGAGCCCTCTAGCACGCCCGAACACTTGACATACACATATGAGGTATTTCCTTACTCAAGAGAAATTGGTTTACACATTTTAGGAAGATTTCTCTCCTTTTACCCATTGTAAAAATTCAAAAAGTTGGTCTACAAGAACATGCCAGTGTAAAAAATGAAGATTTTGAATTTTCTCCTTACAATTTGCTGCTATTACCGTGAAACACCTAAAGGGTTAACAAACCTTTTGAATGTCATTTTGAATACTTTGAGGGGTGCAGTTTTTATAATGGGGTCATTTATGGGGTATTTCTAATAAGAAGGCCCTTCAAATCCACTTCAAAACTGAACTGTTCCCTGAAAAATTTCGATTTTGAAAATTTTGTGAAAACTTGCTGCTATACTTTGAAGCCCTCTGATGTCTTCCAAAAGTAAAAACATGTCAACTTTATGATGCAAACATAAAGTAGACATATTGTATATGTGAATCAATATATAATTTATTTGGAATATCCATTTTCCTTATAACCAGAGAGCTTCAAATAAAAAAAAATGCAAAATTTTAAATTTTTTCATCAAATTTTTGAATTTTTCACCAAGAAATGATGCAAGTATCGACAAAATTTTACCCCTAACATAAAGTAGAATATGTCAAGAAAAAACTATCTCGGAATCAGAATGAAAGGTAAAAGCATCCCAGAGTTATTAATGCATTACATTACAGGAATTTTTTTTATTTGACTTTGAAATCCGAATTTCAATCTTGTATTTGAAACATTGAAATCTCCACAAAATAGGATAGTACCCTTTGCAAAAGAGGTAAGAGCATCAACAGTAGAAAGAAAAAAAGAAGTTTGTTCCCGGTTAGGAGCATAAATTGAAGCAATAGTGAACAAATGGCCTGGCAGTTCGCAATTTAAAAATAAAAATCTAGCTTCCGTATCTACCAAGGTAGAGAAGACCTTGATAGGCACAGATTTGTGAAATTCTACAGACACTCTCTTAGTAAAAGACTCAGAATTAGTAGCATGATACCAAAAAGGATATTAACGACTGGGGTATGTCTCGTCTTGAAGTGGGTTTCCTGAATACATAAAATATGTATTCAGTCTTCAGCTTATGGAAAGCCTAAAGAATTTTTGCACTCTTCTCTGGGACATTAAACCCTTGAACATTAAGGGTAGAAACTGTTAGATTAGCCATTGTCCCATAAAATGGAATGAAAGCAAAAACATGTCCCAGAGAAGAGAGCAAAAAGCAAGGCAAGAGATTCCAATGCCCATCTGAAAAAATCATAGTACACTTAGCGCTTGGAATAAAAACAGTAAAAAAAACACTATTATGTTTATTAAATAAACTTGCCTAAAACATAGCATAGCCTAACTAGACTAACCCGTACTGGGGGATAGTGGAAGGCGGCACAAGTCGCACATGGAAACAATGAGAAAAGAACAATAGCATCCATATAGAAATAAAATGGGGGTAAGGCCAGAACCTGAGCGGCTATGTACAATATTTAGCTATGAGAGGGAAAACCCTACGTTAATATTAGGGGGACCCTCTCTAAGGGATAATGATAGGAGGTAGTTGAAGTAACTATAAGTATTCAAGGTAAGCCAGGCAAGGGGAGGAGATAAACATAAACGGTATCTGTAAATCTTAAGCAGTAAACATTATATCAAATATTTAAAAAAACCAAAAAAATAAACCATAAAAAGCGGAATAAAGATATACGTGTCAGACATATGTCCCGAAACCAGAAGACATCACTCGGGAACCAGTAGAAGCAGGATCAGCGACATCTAGATGACTTCCGAGGTTGGCGCTGTGAGAGAGGAGGCATCCCATCCACAGAGGGCGAATAGTGTTGAGCTGAAGATTGAGAGCGAGGCGCCTTGGAGAGCAAGTATCAGTTTAAAGGGGTACTCCCATGGAAAACTTTTTTTTAAATCACCTGGCGCCAGAAAGTTAAACAGATTTGTAAATTACTTCTATTAAAAAATCTTAATCCTTCCAGTACGTTTTAGAGGCTATATACTACAGAAGAAATGCTATTCTTTCTGGATTTCTCATCTGTCACGACCACAGTGCTCTCTGCTGACCTCTGCTGTCCATTTTAGGAACTGTCCAGAGCAGGAGAAAATCCCCATAGCAAACATATGCTGCTCCGGACAGTTTCTAAAATGGACAGCAGAGGTCAGCATAGAGCACTGTGGTCGTGACAGAAGAGAAATCGAAAAAGAAAAGCATTTCCTCTGTAGTATAAAGCCCCTAAAAAGTACAAGAAGGATTAAGATTTTTAATAGAAGTAATTTACAAATCTGTTTAACTTTCTGGCACCAGTTGATTTAAAAAAAATGAGATTTTTGTTTACCTACTGTAAAATCTCTTTCTCGGAGGATCCATTGGGGGACACAGACTGTGGGTGTATGCTGCTGTCTCTAGGAGGTGTGACACTATGGTAATAAAAAAAAGTCGGCTCCTCCCAGCAGGATATACCCGCCTTCAGGCCCTGAGCTAATCAGTTTAAGTTTCAGAGCAATAGGAGGAGACCAACAGGTCAAAGAAAAACCCAAAACTGTCCGAGAACCAGAATAAAAAAACATAACCGAACACACCCTCGGACAGAGAACCAAAGGAAACCCCAAAAAGGACAGGAGCTGTGTCCCCCAATGGATCCTCCGAGAAAGAGATTTTACGGTAGATAAACAAAAATCTCCTTTTCTCTATCGGCACCATTGGGGGACACAGACCGTGGGACGTACCAAAGCCGTCCCTTGGGTAGGCAGATAAGCAGTCAGGCAGACGGCCGAACCACTGCCGCCTGCAACACTTTACGACCCAGACTAGCATCAGCCGATGCGAAGGTATGAACTCGGTAGAACCTCGAGAAAGTGTGCAAAGACGACCAGGTAGCCGCCTTGAAAATCTGCGAGGCCGGGGCTCTATTCTGGAGAGCCCAAGATGCCCCAACAGAACGGGTAGAATGAGCCACAACCCTGAAAGGAGGAATCTTCCCCTTACAGCGATAGGCTTCCGAAATGGCGGACCGAATCCACCGAGAAATGGTGGCCTTGGAAGCAGGTTGTCCCTCACAACGACCTTCCGTAAGGATGAAAAGGAAATCACACTGACGAAACGAAGAAGTGATGGAGAGATAAGACCGAACAGCCCGAACTACATCCAGCTTGTGTAGTAAGCGCTCCTTAGGATGAGAAGGAGCAGGACAAAAAGACGGGAGGACAATGACCTCATTGAGATGAAAGGCCGAAACCACCTTAGGCAAAAAGGAAGGATCTGGCCGTAAAACAACCTTGTCCTGGTGGATCACAAGAAACAGAGAACGGCAGGAGAGAGCTGCCAATTCAGACACCCTCCGGATGGAAGTGATAGCAACAAGAAACGCCACTTTCCAAGAAAGGAGGCGGAGAGACACCTCTCTAAGGGGCTCAAAGGGTTCACCCTTGAGGGCACTCAGAACCAAATTCAAGTCCCAAAGGGGAGAGGGTGACCGATAAGGAGGAACAGCATGCGCCACTCCTTGAAGGAAGGTCCGGACATGAGAATGAGAAGCCAGGGGCCGCTGGAAAAGAATAGCAAGGGACGAAACCTGACCTTTAAGGGAACTGAGAGACAACCCCAGTTCCAACCCGACTGCAAAAAGGAGAGAAGACGGGGAACCGAGAAGGTGACAGGGGATAAGTCCTGAGCTTCACACCAACGAAAATAAGACCGACAAGTATGGTGGTAAATTCTTGCGGAGGAGGGCTTACGAGCCCTGAGCATGGTGTGAATGACTTGGGAAGAGAACCCGCGGGCCCTCAAAACCGCGGTCTCAACCGCCACGCCATCAAATGTAGCGACTGTAAATTGGGGTGGCAAAGAGGACCCTGAGAGAGCAGGTCCGGATGGAGCGGAAGGCGCAGTGGAGCGTCATCCAGGAGCCTGACTATGTCGGCGTACCACGACCTTCGGGGCCAATCTGGAGCTACCAGAATGGCGGGGACGCCCTCTGTTTTGAGCTTCCTCAGAACCCTGGGAAGGAGCGGAAGGGGAGGGAACAGATAGGGTAGGGCAAATCCAGCCCAAGGAATCACTAGGGCGTCCACGGCCAGAGCCTGAGGGTCCCGGGACTTGGACACAAAAGTAAGGATCTTCCGATTGTGTTGGGACGCGAAGAGGTCCACGTCCGGAATGCCCCAGAGGTCGCAGAGTCAGAAATGGCCGGAACCTTGCTTTCCGCCTAGATGAGAATCTTGGTCACCTCGGCCATGGCTGCCGAGCTGCGAGTGCCGCCTTGTCAATTTATGTATGCCATGGCCGTGGCATTGTCCGACTGGACGCGGACAGGACGGGACTGAAGACGGGACTCCCAATGAAGAAGACAAAGAAGAATCGCCCATAATTCCGATATTTTTATCGGAAGAAGAGTCTTTCAGGGAGACCAGAGTCCCTGAACCGTCCAATCCCTGAACACGCCGCCCCAGCCCGACAGGCTGGCATCCGTTGTAACTACCTGCCAGTGAAGGGGAAGAAATGACCGCCCTTGGAGAAAAAGGGGGGAGCGGAGCCACCAGAGCAGAGACTGACGGACCCTGCAAGGGAGAACAATCTGACGATCGAGGGACAAAGGAGACCTGTGCCATCGAGAGAGAATCGCCAGTTGAAGGGGGCGGTAATGAAACTGGGCAAAGGGTACGGCCTCCATAGTTGCCACCATCCGACCCAGGACTTCCATACAAGTGCGGATGGGGACTGAGACCTGGGTCCGAAGGGAGCGGACCCCCGACAGAAGCGCCATATGTTTGTCCGGCGGGAGCCAAATTCGGGCAGAGGCCGTGTCGAAGCGAAGTCCCAAGAAGATTAGAGACTGGGTAGGACAGAGGACTGACTTGTCCCGATTGACCATCCACCCGAAGCGATCCAGAGTGTGGAAAATGACGTCCACATTCTCCAGAATCTGGGCTCTGGTTGGAGCCTTGATGAGAAGGTCGTCCAGGTAGGGTATCACCGAGACCCCCTCGATCGTAACAGGCCCATCACTGGGGCAAGGATCTTGTTAAAGACCAGAGGAGCCATGGCCAGACCGAAGGGGATGGCTACGAATTGAAAATGCCCCTCCGGAACCACAAAGCGGAGGTACCGATGATGGCCTGGTAATATTGGCACATGGAGGAAGGCATCCTTGATGTCCACCGGTGAAAGAAACTCCCTTGTTCCAGGGACGCCACCACCGAACGGAGAGACTCCATTCGGAAGTGGCGGATGAGAAGGTGACGGTTGAGACGCTTGAGGTCTAGGATTGGCCGCACAGAACCGTCCTTCTTGGGAACCACAAAAAGATTGGAATATAAATCCCGGAACCATTCCCCTGGAGGAGCGGGAACAATAACCCCCTGGAGAAGCAGAGACTGGAGAGCCTCTCGAAATTGCTTCGCCAGAGAAGGCGACCAGTGGGCCCGGGATCGAAAAAAGTGATCCCTCGCAAGGGAGGCGAATTCGATTCGGTAACCGTTGGACACCACGTCCCTGACCCAAGAGTCCTGAATGTGTGAGGTCCAGATGTCTCGAAAAAGTAAGAGACGACCTCCCATCCGAGAAAAAAACGCGGGTGGGGGCCTCACTTCATGCAGAAGTGGGTTTGCGGTTGCGTGATTTGGGCGCAAAACGGCCGGACCGGTTGGAGTCCGACTTCCAAGACGGGCGCGCCAGGAACGATGGAGCCTTCTTGTCACGCAAAGGTGCCTGCCCGGACCCTTTGCTGGAGCCAAAGGTCCGAAAGGACCAAAAGGAAGAGTACTTCCTTTGGGAAGTAGGGCGAGCCTTATTTTGAGGCAACAAGGAACTCTTACCTCCCGTCTCCTCAGAGATAATCTCATCAATGCGCTTGCCAAAAAGATGGCCACCCGTAAAAGGAAGCTCAGTGAGAGACCTTTTGGAAGCGGCATCCGCATTCCAAGCTTTAAGCCACATAAAGCGGCGGAGAGCCGCTAGGTGACCCACAGCAAAGGCAGAACAACGGGCTGACTGCATGGAAACTGCGCACAGGAAGTCCCCAGCTTTAGAGCATGGGAGGGCCAGAGCAGATAGATCCTCTGGGGGGGATCCCGCTTAGATATCCTGATGGAGCTTTTGGCACCACTCCGACAGCACCTTGGACACCCATGTCAAGGCGAAGATGGGAAGAAGAGAAGAGCCAGCTGCTTCAGAGGCAAACTTCGCTAAGGATTCTACCTTCTTGTCCGTGGAATCCTTGAAGGCAGCGGCATCTGTCAGTGGCAGTGTAGCCGCCTTAGAGATCCGGGAGATTGGTGGATCCACTGAGGGAGGGGAAACCACCTTAGTGACAAAGTCCTTGTCAAATGGATAACGTTCTTGAATCGTCTTGATTCCCGGGAACCTCTTGTCTGGATGTTTCGCATGCAGATTCTAGAATGTCGTCAAAGTCAGCGTGAGAGCTGAACCTTTGAGGTGCTGGCTTAGGACGATGAAAGGATACTCCTGGAGTGACATCCGAAGATCCTGGGTCCTCTAAGTGAAAGGTGTCTCTTATGGCTGTCACCAATGAGTCAGATGCTTGCTCGGAAGCCTCGTCCGCCAGTTCACCAGGAGAATGTGAACGAGTAGAGGCAGTCCTGGAGGGGGGCGACCCTGACCGGGTACGCGGCTCTGGCGTGGCCTCCGGAGGAGCGATGTTTGTGCCCAGATGACAGGGGGGGCGGGACCCACGAGGGGAACGCCCATGTCTATCTGAAGGCTCAATGGAAGAGTCAGACGAGGCACCCCTAGTACGCTTGTGAGAGCGTGAAGTATGTGGAGATGAGGAGCGGGCCCTCTCAGAGGCCCTGCGCAAGGAAGACCTCTTCAAGGCGGACACCACTTCCCGGGAGGCCTCAGCCACCGAACGGGAGACTTGGGTCAAGTCAGCCATATACTGGGTCTGGGAGAAACCCAGGCTGGTGGAGCTGCTGAATCCACCGGAACCAAAAGGGCATCAGGGGGTACCAGGGGGTCTGGGGGAGCAGTGGAGCAGGCAGGGCAAGTGGGCTCAGCAGAGCCAGGCATCTTGGTATGACAGTGCTTACAGACTAAATAAGTCACTGACATTCCAGGTTTCTGTTTAGAGGGAGGAACAGCTCTGGGTACGGACATTTCACCCTAGTCTGTGTCCCCTGGCAGCTGCAGTGAGGAGAACTCGGCTCCGTGCAGCTAGAGTGTAAGAAACAGGCCAGGCAATAGGGAGAGAGGGGTGTGCCTGAAGCAGAGGCACTAACTGATCGGCCCCTTCTAACTGAAAATCGCGCCCACGGCGCTGATTGGAGGCTACTTCGCGCCTCTGAAGAGCTCCGACAGCCCTGTGGGCGGAGTTATAGACTGCCGAGAAGAAGCTGTAATGGCGCCCGCTCCTTGTCCCGAGCGCACATGTCAGCCGCATATGCGCTCAGGGAAATAGAGCGGGCGGCCTGCCAGGGAAAGTGAAAGTAAGCCGGCGCTGAGAGCGCCTGGCCCGTACCAGTGCCGCAGCTGTCAGCCGCATATAAGGCGCTGCCTGAGAAGTGAAAGTAAGCCGGCACTGAGAGCGCCCGGCCCGTACCAGCGCTGCAGCTCACAGCCGCATATAAGGCGCTGCGGACATAGTCGCAAGAAACACACACACACACACACACATACAGTGAAGTGCCCAATGTAAAACATAGATTGCATGCCCCCTGAGATGCAACTCCCCAGAATAAAAGTCCAGCCCCTGTATAAGCCAACCCCATAACCTGAAAGGTGGGCCAAAAACAGGGGGTCTCCAGAGGTTGCAAGTCCGTACCTAAGGAGAAAAGGGAGGAAAGTACTTACCTCAGTCAGAAGAACTTACCTAATGGAGTCTTCAGTGAAGTCTTCAGTCAGCTTTAGTTACCTGCATCACGCCTGGCTGCTATGCGCGAGCGAAGCGAGCAGGGAAATAGGGGGACCCGGACCCATGAGGTACCAACCCAGGTGCTGACAGTTGGCGAGGGGGGATGAACAGCGCATATACGCAATGTCTGTGCCCCCTTACTCGCAATGGGGAAACAGGGAACCGGAGTCCCTGAGACCCCACCTGAAAACAGAAAAGAAAAAGGAATAAAAAACTAACACGTCCCTATACTAGGAAAACAAAAACTCAGAAGACCTGGTCTGGAGAATTCCAGACCATGTCCACCTCCTTCAGACACTAAACTTAAACTGATTAGCTCTGGGCCTGAATTTTATACCATAGTATCACACCTCCTAGAGACAGCAACATACACCCACGGTCTGTGTCCCCCAATGGAGCCGATAGAGAAAAAAAAGTTTTCCACGGGAGTACCCCTTTAAGTATTCAGACTCTCTACTATGACACTTAACATTCAGCTCTGGCTCCTCCTATTTCTGTTGATCATCTCTGAGATGTTTCTGCACCTTGGTCGGAGTCACCTGCGGAAAATTCAGCTGATTGGACAAGACACAGCCCTGTCTATATAAGGTCTCACAGCTGAATAATGTATATCAGAGAAAACTCCAAGGCATACAAAGAAAATAACTGTTAGAGCTCAGAGATGGGATTGTGCAGAGGCTCAGATCTGGAGAAGGGGAGAAAACGTTTCTGCTGTAGGTTCCCAAGAGTTCAGTGGCCTCCATAATTCTTATCTGGAAGAAGTTTGTAATAACCAGGACACTTCCAAGAGCTGCCGCCCCACCAAACTCAGTAATGGGGGGAAAAGGGCCTTGGTAAGAGAGGAGAACAAGAACCTAATGGTCACTCTGGATGAGCTCCGAAGATCCTGTGTGGAGATGGGAGAAAATTCCAGAAGGTCCAGAACCATCACTGCAGCCTCCACAATCTGGGCTTCATGGGAGAGTGGGCAGAGTGAAGCCTTTCCTCAGTAATTACATCAAAGCCACATTGCGTTTTCAAAAAGATCAGACTGTGAAAAACAAGAATCTTTGGTCTGATAAAGAGTGAGCTGGCCTCAATTAAAAAGTCCTGTCTGGAGGAAACTAAGCACTGCCCATCACCTGCCCAATACCATCCCTACAGTAATCGTGGTGGGGGCAGCATCATGTCTGGGGGAAACCAGTCACTGTCCATAACCTGCCCAATACCATCCCTACAGTGATCATGGTGGGGGCAGCAACATGTCTGGAGGAAACCAGGCACTGCCCATCACCTGCCCAATACCATCCCTACAGTAATCGTGGTGGGGGCAGCATCATGTCTGGGGGAAACCAGGCACTGCCCATCACCTGCCCAATACCATCCCTACAGTGATCATGGTGGGGGCAGCATCATGTCTGGGGGAAACCAGTCACTGTCCATAACCTGCCCAATACCATCCCTACAGTGATTATGGTGGGGGAAGCATCATGTCTGGAGGAAACCAGGCACTGCCCATCACCTGCCCAATACCATCCCTACAGTGATCATGGTGGGGGCAGCATCATGTCTGGGGGAAACCAGTCACTGTCCATAACCTGCCCAATACCATCCGTACAGTGATCATGGTGGGGACCACATCATGTCTGGAGGAAACCAGGCACTGCCCATCACCTGCCCAATACCATCCCTACAGTGATTATGGTGGGGGCAGCATCATGTCTGGAGGAAACCAGGCACTGCCCATCACCTGCCCAATACCATCCCTACAGTGATCATGGTGGGGGCAGCATCATGTGTGGAGGAAACCAGGTACTGACCATCACCTGCCCAATACCATCCCTACGGTGATCATGGTGGGGACCACATCATGTCTGGAGGAAACCAGGCACTGCCCATCACCTGCCCAATACCATCCCTACAGTGATCATGGTGGGGGCAGCATCATGTCTGGAGGAAACCAGGCACTGCCCATCACCTGCCCAATACATCCCTACAGTGATCATGGTGGGGGCAGCATCATGTCTGGGGGAAACCAGGCACTGCCCATCACCTGCCCAATACCATCCCTACAGTGATCATGGTGGGGGCAGCATCATGTCTGGGGGAAACCAGGTACTGCTCATCACCTGCCCAATACCATCCCTACAGTGATCATGGTGGGGGCAGCATCATGTCTGGGGGAAACCAGGCACTGCCCATCACCTGCCCAATACCATCCCTACAGTGATCATGGTGGGGGCAGCATCATGTCTGGGGGAAACCAGGTACTGCCCATCACCTGCCCAATACCATCCCTACAGTAATCATGGTGGGGGCAGCATCATGTCTGGGGGATAGAGAGACTTGTTAAGCTAAAGCTGAATGGAGTAAAGTCCAGGGATATTCCTTATGTAAACCTGATCCAGAGTGCCCTGGGGTGAAGATTCGCCTTCCAACAAGACAATGCCCCTAAGCACACGGCCAAGACAACACAGGAGCGGCTTAGGGACAACTCTGTGAATGTCCTTGAGTGGCCCATGCAGAGCCTGAACCCAACGGAACATCTCTGGAGAGACCTGAAAATGGCTTCCACAGACGGTCCTCATCTAACCTGACAGAGCTGAGAGGATCTGCAGAAAAGAATGGAGGAAAATCCACAAAAACTTGTGGCCTCTTCCCCAAGAAGACTGAAGACTGGAATCACTGCCAAAGGGGGTTTAACTAAGTCCTGAGTAAGTGGTATGAATATTTATGTCTCTTTTTTCCTTTGTAATGAATTAGTAAAGATATCTAACATTATGAATTCACTTTTACCACAAGGATCAACAAAACATGAAAAACTGATAACATTCTGAATGCATTGTACATAGCGAATCCAGTAAGTGCAGCTCTGGAGTATAATACAGCAGAATAGTGAATGCAGCTCTGGAGTATAATACAGGATATAATTCAGGATCAGTACAGGATAAGTAATGTATGTACACAGTGACCTCACCAGCAGAATAGTGAGTGCAGCTCTGGAGTATAATACAGGATATATTTCAGGATCAGTACAGGATAAGTAATGTAATGTATTACACAGTGACCTCACCAGCAGAATAGTGAGCACAGCTCTGGAGTATAATACAGGATATAACTCAGGATCAGTACAGGATAAGTAATGTAATGTATGTACACAGTGACCTCACCAGCAGAATAGTGAGTACAGCTCTGGAGTATAATACAGGATATAACTCAGGATCAGTACAGGATAAGTAATGTAATGTATGTACACAGTGATCCCACCAGCAGAATAGTGAGTACAGCTCTGGAGTAAAATACAGGATCAGTACAGGATAAGTAATGTAATGTATGTACACAGTGACCTCACCAGCAGAATATTGAGTACAGCTCTGGAGTATAATACAGGATATAACTCAGGATCAGTACAGGATAAGTAATGTAATGTATGTACACAGTGACCTCACCAGCAGAATAGTGAGTGCAGCTCTGGAGTATAATACAGGATATAACTCAGGATCAGTACAGGGTAAGTAATGTAATGCATGTACACAGTGACCTCACCAGCAGAATAGTGAGTACAGCTCTGGAGTATAATACTTGATAAGTACAGGATAGGTAATGTGATGTACAGTATTTAGAATATGGCATAATTCTTGCTATACAAGCTGTTAAATCATGTTTGATGTGTAAATATAAATGCTTTTAACTTTTTTATTTATATATTTTTGTTTACCTGCAATCCCACTGGGAAAAGCTACCAGACGTTCCAAGGGTGCGATCCACTTACTGGGCAGCTTAATCACTGGCTCGGAGTAGTATTTCCATATAAGTGAGATCATCAAAGCAGCCTGGAAAAATAAGGGCAGGAACACAAGTGTCACATTTTCTGCTTCTGTAACTCGTCTTGAAAAAGTACATTAAAAAAAAGAACAAAAAAACAAAACCTTTCATAGAAGGCTAGGCTTAGGCCAGTGTTTTCCAACCAGGGTGCCTACAGCTGTTGCAAAACTACAACTCCCAGCATTCCCGGACAACCTTTGGCAGTATATAGAGGAAAGCATTCATGTATCTGGATTCTACATAGGGGCCTATGATGTTTCTTCCACATAGATCAGTGTTTTTTAAAGAGGTACTCCGGCCCCAAGACATTTTATCCCCTATACAAAGCATAGGGAATAAGATGACTGATCGCGGGGGTCCTGCTGCAATCTCTCCTGCAGCACCCACCTGTGGCGGCTGCACAGATTGATGTTTGCTCCATGTCTGAAGGGTCACGACTACGGGGCCGGAGTTTCGTGACGACATGACTCCGCCTCTTGTGATGTCACGCCCCGCCCCCTCAATGCAAGTCTATGGAAGGGGGTGTGACGGCTGTCACGCCTCCTTCCATAGACTTGCATTGAGGGGGCGGGGCGTGATGTCACAAGGGGCAGAGTCGTGATGTGGCAAAACTCCGGCCCCGTAGTCGTGACCCTTCAGACATGGAGCAAACATCAATCTGTGCAGCTGCCACAGGTGGGTGCTGCAGGAGAGATTGCAGGGGGTCCCCAGCAGCAGGACCCCCGCGATCAGTCATCTTATTCCCTATCCTTTGGGATCCTCAAGTCCCCCCAACAGGTCATGTTTTCTGGATTTCCTTAGTCTTTGACAGGTGATATTATTATGGTCAGTGAATCAGGTATCACCACAGTTATATCACCTGTGAAAGACTAAGGAAATCCTGAAAACATGACCTGTTGGGGGGACTTGAGGACCCCACTTGAAAAACACTGACATAGATCACTGTTTGCTAAGACAAGTGTTTTTTAAGACAAGAAATGAAAACTTCCTGAGGACTTGGTGGGATCCTATTCTAGAGTCCTTAGTGTCTGTGCACCATTATCCTAGAGTCCTTAGTATCTGTGCACCATTATCTTAGAGTCCCTAGTATCTGTGCACCATTATTCTAGAGTCCTTAGTGTCTGTGTACCATTAT
Source organism: Hyla sarda (assembly GCF_029499605.1). Lineage (NCBI taxonomy): Eukaryota > Metazoa > Chordata > Amphibia > Anura > Hylidae > Hyla > Hyla sarda. The sequence continues at coordinate 493,256,491 of NC_079190.1, read as the reverse complement.
CCTAGAGTCCCTAGTGTCTGTGCACCATTATCCTAGAGTCCCTAGTGTCTGTGTACCATTATCCTAGAGTCCCTAGTGTCTGTGTACCATTATCCTAGAGTCCTTAGTGTCTGTGCACCATTATCCTAGAGTCCTTAGTATCTGTGCACCATTATCCTAGAGTCCTTAGTGTCTGTGCACCATTATCCTAGAGTCCTTAGTATCTGTGTACCATTATCCTAGAGTCCTTAGTGTCTGTGTACCATTATCCTAGAGTCCTTAGTGTCTGTGTACCATTATCCTAGAGTCCTTAGTGTCTGTGTACCATTATCCTAGAGTCCTTAGTGTCTGTGTACCATTATCCTAGAGTCCTTAGTGTCTGTGTACCATTATCCTAGAGTCCTTAGTGTCTGTGTACCATTATCCTAGAGTCCTTAGTATCGGTGTACCATTATCCTAGAGTCCTTAGTATCTGTGTACCATTATCCTAGAGTCCTTAGTATCTGTGTACCATTATCCTAGAGTCCTTAGTATCGGTGTACCATTATCCTAGAGTCCCTAGTGTCTGTGCACCATTATCCTAGAGTCCTTAGCATCTGTGCACCATTATCCTAGAGTCCTTATTGTCTGTGCACCATTATCCTAGAGCCCTTAGTATCTGTGCACCATTATCCTAGAGTCCTTAGTATCTGTGCACCATTATCCTAGAGTCCTTAGTGTCTGTGCACCATTATCCTAGAGTCCTTAGTATCTGTGTACCATTATCCTAGAGTCCTTAGTATCTGTGCACCATTATCCTAGAGTCCTTAGTGTCTGTGCACCATTATCCTAGAGTCCTTAATATCTGTGCACCATTATCCTAGAGTCCTTATTGTCTGTGCACCATTATCCTAGAGTCCTTAGTATCTGTGCACCATTATCCTAGAGTCCTTAGTGTCTGTGCACCATTATCCTAGAGTCCTTAGTATCTGTGTACCATTATCCTAGAGTCCTTAGTGTCTGTGCACCATTATCCTAGAGTCCTTAGTGTCTGTGTACCATTATCCTAGAGTCCTTAGTATCGGTGTACCATTATCCTAGAGTCCTTAGTATCTGTGTAACATTATCCTAGAGTCCTTAGTATCTGTGTACCATTATCCTAGAGTCCCTAGTGTCTGTGCACCATTATCCTAGAGTCCTTAGTGTCTGTGTACCATTATCCTAGAGTCCTTAGTATCTGTGCACCATTATCCTAGAGTCATTAGTGTCTGTGCACCATTATCCTAGAGTCCTTAGTATCTGTGCACCATTATCCTAGAGTCCTTAGTGTCTGTGCACCATTATCCTAGAGTCCCTAGTGTCTGTGCACCATTATCCTAGAGTCCTTAGTATCTGTGTACCATTATCCTAGAGTCCTTAGTATCTGTGCACCATTATCCTAGAGTCCTTAGTGTCTGTGCACCATTATCCTAGAGTCCTTAGTATCTGTGTACCATTATCCTAGAGTCCTTAGTATCTGTGCACCATTATCCTAGAGTCCTTAGTGTCTGTGCACCATTATCCTAGAGTCCTTAATATCTGTGCACCATTATCCTAGAGTCCTTATTGTCTGTGCACCATTATCCTAGAGTCCTTAGTATCTGTGCACCATTATCCTAGAGTCCTTAGTGTCTGTGCACCATTATCCTAGAGTCCTTAGTATCTGTGTACCATTATCCTAGAGTCCTTAGTGTCTGTGCACCATTATCCTAGAGTCCTTAGTGTCTGTGCACCATTATCCTAGAGTCCTTAGTGTCTGTGCACCATTATCCTAGAGTCCTTAGTATCTGTGCACCATTATCCTAGAGTCCTTAGTATCTGTGCACCATTATCCTAGAGTCCTTATTGTCTGTGCACCATTATCTTAGAGTCCTTAGTATCTGTGTACCATTATCCTAGAGTCCTTAGTATCTGTGTACCATTATCCTAGAGTCCTTAGTATCTGTGCACCATTATCCTAGAGTCCTTAGTATCTGTGTACCATTATCCTAGAGTCCTTAGTATCTGTGTACCATTATCCTAGAGTCCTTAGTATCTGTGTACCATTATCCTAGAGTCCTTAGTATCTGTGCACCATTATCCTTGAGTCCTTAGTGTCTGTGCACCATTATCCTAGAGTCCTTAGTATCTGTGTACCATTATCCTAGAGTCCTTAGTGTCTGTGCACCATTATCCTAGAGTCCTTAGTATCTGTGCACCATTATCCTAGAGTCCTTAGTATCTGTGCACCATTATCCTAGAGTCCTTAGTGTCTGTGTACCATTATCCTACAGTCCTTATTGTCTGTGCACCATTATCCTAGAGTCCCTAGTGTCTGTGCACCATTATCCTAGAGTCCTTAGTATCTGTGCACCATTATCCTAGAGTCCTTAGTGTCTGTGCACCATTATCCTAGAGTCCTTAGTATCTGTGTACCATTATCCTAGAGTCCTTAGTATCTGTGCACCATTATCCTAGAGTCCTTAGTGTCTGTGCACCATTATCCTAGAGTCCTTAGTATCTGTGTACCATTATTCTAGAGCCCTTAGGGCACCATTATTCTAGAGTACCCAGGGCCTGTAGAACAAAAGGCAATGTCCATCGCAAACTCTTTTCCAAACGATGCAATTTTATTGATATTTACCTTGGTGCATGGTGACGCGTTTCGGCCCTACTAATGGGCCTTAGTCATGCTTATGACTAAGGCCCATTTGTAGGGCCGAAACGCGTCACCTATCTCTATACTGTCCTTGCACCGAGGTCAATATCATAAAAATTGCATCGTTTGGAAAGGAGTTTGCGCTGGACATTTCCTTTTGTTCTACATGTTCACATTGGTGGAGTTTACCCCAGTCCGTGCGCAACAGGACACGGGGGTGAGCTGGGAATCTGCACAAATTCTCTATACTCTGTGCCTGTGCACCATTAATCTAGAGTCCCCAATACCTATGCACCATAATTCTAAGGTTGCCAATGTCTGTGCACCGTTATTCTAGAGTCCTTAGGGCACCATTATTCTAGAGTCCATAGTGTCCGTGCACCATTATTCTAGAGTACACAGTGCCCATGCACCATTATTCTAGAGTACTCAGTGCCCGTGCACCATTATTCTAGAGTACTCAGTGCCCGTGCACCATTATTCTAGAGTACACAGTGCCCGTGCACCATTACTCTAGAGTACTCAGTGCCCGTGCACCATTATTCTAGAGTACACAGTGCCTGTGCACCATTATTCTAGAGTACACAGTGCCCGTGCACCATTACTCTAAAGTCCATAGTGTCTGTGCACCATTATTCTAGGGTCCTTAGTGTCCAGGTACCATTATTCTAGACCCTTCATGTTTTGCACTAATTCTAGAGTCCCCACTGTCTGTGCACCGTTATTCTAGAGTACTCAGTGCCCGTGCACCTTTATTCTAGAGTCCATAGTGTCTGTGCACCATTATTCTAGGGTCCTTAGCGTCCAGGTACCATTATTCTAGACCCTCCGTGTCTTTGCATTAATTCTAGAGTCCCCAGTGTCAGTGCACCATTATTCTAGAGTACTCAGTGCCAGTGCACCATTACTCTAGAGTCCATAGTGTCTGTGCACCATTATTCTAGGGTACTTAGTGTTCAGGTACCATTATTCTAGACCCTTCATGTCTTTGCATTAATTCTAGAGTCCCCAATGTCTGTGCACTGTTATTCTAGAGTCCTTAGGGCACCATCATTCTAGAATTCATAGTGCATGTTCACCATAACTCTAGAGTACTCAGTGCTCGTGCACCATTACTCTAGAGTACTCTGCGCCCGTGCACCATTATTCTAGAGTCCATAGTGTCCGTGCACCATTATTCTAGGGTCCTTAGTGTCCAGGTACCATTATTCTAGACCCTTCGTGTCTTTGCATTAATTCTAGAGTCCCCAGTGTCAGTGCACCATTATTCTAGAATCCTCCGTGTCTTTGTTTTTTTTTTTGTTAGAGTCCTCAGTGTATCATTATTTTAGAGTCCTCCGAGTCAGGGCACCATTATTCTAGGGTACACTGTTTCCAGCATAGATCTGCCATTGTTTTGCCTTAGCGCACTAATATTTTAGATGAGAAGGGTGAATATACTATAATTTTGGGACTTCGTTTGTCATTCTGCACTTGCCCTGGTTTCTCAAGAGACCTTTAATAATGGGCCCACAGGGTGAATGCAGTAATACCCAGACGGCCCCAGTCTGCCAGAGATGGTGCTTGTTAGTGTCTCTCCAGTGTGGTTAGTAGAGGAGGATTTCAAGTGCATCAGCCTTGTTGATGTCCGTATACTCTAACAAGCCTTAGGGACATACAGCAAATGCTTGAGATACATTTGGATGAAAAAGGCCCCTTTACATGAACGGTCTTAGGAATGCACATTAGGAATGCACATCACACATTACGGCCAATTAGCGTTCCTAAAACTAATTGCTACATGTGTTTTCGCTGTGTTTTATGCCAATATCTGGCATTTTCGACAAAAAAACATGCAGTAATTTGTTGCGGAACCGCCAATAACAGTGCCCCAAGGGGCTAGGGAACACGGCGAGTGCACCAAGAAGTTCATATTTTTATTTAAAGGGGTACCCGCTGTCTCAGTCTTCGGAACATTTTGTTTTGAATGCTTGGAGTGGGTGGAGGGGTCGTGACATCATGCCACACCCCCTCAATGCAAGTCTATGGGAGGGGGCGTGGCGGGCGCCACGCCCCCTCCCATAGACTTGCATTGAGGGGGCGGGGTGTGACGTCACAAGGAGGCGTGGGTCCCAGCAGCAGGACCCTCGTGATCAGACATCTTATCCCCTATCCTTTGGCTAGGGGATAAGATGTCTAGGGGCAGAGTATCCCTTTAAGTCCATCATTTATAGGGCCACTGCAGCCAGAATTAAAGGGGTACACCGGTGGAAAGCTTTTTTTTTTTTTTTTAATCAACTGGTGCCAGAAAGTTAAACAGATTTGTAAATTACTTCTATTAAAAAAAAAATCTTAATCCTTCCAGTACTTATTAGCTGCTGAATACTACAGAGGAAATTATTTTCTTTTTGGAACACAGTGCTCTCTGCTGACATCTCTGTCCATTTTAAGAACTGTCCAGAGTAGGATAAAATCCCCATAGCAAACATATGCTGCTCTGGACAGTTCCGAAAATGGACAGAGATGTCAGCAGAGAGCACTGTGCTTGTGATGTCAGCAGAGAGCACTGTGTTCCAAAAAGAAAAGAATTTCCTCTGTAGTTTTCAGCAGCTAATAAGTACTGGAAGGATTAAGATTTTCTAAAAGAAGTAATTTACAAATCTGTTGGAACTTTCTGGCACCAGTTGATTTAAAAAAAAAAAAAAAAAAAAAAAAAAAAAAAGTTTTTCACCGGACTACCCTTTTAACTTATCCACTAGCCAAAGGATAGGGGATAAGTAGCTGATCGCAGGAGGGTCCAACCGTTGGGCCCCCGCGATCTCCTGAACAGGACCCTGTCCCACTCAGTCAGCAGCGTGTGTCATCTACCTCTAGACTGCACGGACTCCACTGAAATTAATGGATCCCGTTATGGAGATCGTAGGGGGCTCCGGTGGTCCGACCCACCCGCGATCAGCTACCTTTCTCCTATTCTGTGGACAATGGATAAGTTAATTCTGGCAGCAGTACCCCTTTAAGAATGGGCCACCGATCAAATACACAAAAACAAAAAGCAAGCAGTGTTGGGATCAGCACCGCCCACACTATTACCTTTGTATAAGCAGGTTAGCGTGGATGACACTACTGACAAATTTCCTATAAGTTATCTCCCGACAGGAAGTTGAATAGTCCTTTCATTGTCAGTGTGGTGTTGTCACAGTAGTTACCTGGCCCCTCCCTCTCACCAAAACAAAGCATTATCCTTTGCTTTGGACTCATGGTTACCAGAAGAGGCCACTGGTGGGAGATCCACAGATTAATGCAGGATAAATAAGGGATGCGGTAGACCCTTCAGGCCACACACCGTGATGATGACACAGATATGCATGGCTTGTATACCTTTCCTTACAGCAATGTACCGAGACAACATGATTAATGTCCCAAGGGGCAACTGTCCGGGTTTGCAGTGCTAAACGAAAATGACCCTCTGATAATTATTATGTTTAAAGCCGTAAACACCATGTTTGCCTTTTACACCCACATCACAGGTCCTTCAACCACAATCTCTTCATCACCGCTCAGCCCTGACATTACCCGGTGAATGGACATTTCCCGGTGAATGTGATAGCATGAATAGCAAGCCACACCCTTTCCACGCAAAACCACGCCCCCTTCTATTTTCAACCTATAATCTCTTAATCACAGCTCAGCCCCAACAGAGGACGGGATATGAAGTCGGATATGAGAACGAGATATGAGGAGGGGATATGAAGACGGGATGTGAGGAGGGGATATGAGGACGGGATGTGAGGAGGGGATATGAGGAGGGGATATGAGGACGGGATGTGAGGAGGGGATATGAGGACGGGATATGAGGAGGGGATATGAGGATGGGTTAAGAGGACGGGATATGAGGACGGGATATGAGGACGGGATATGAGGACGGGATATGAGGACGGGATATGAGGAGGGGATATGAGGACGGGATATGAGGACGGGATATGAGGACGGGATATGAGGAGGGGATATGAGGACGGGATATGAGGAGGGGATATGAGGACGGGATGTGAGGAGGGGATATGAGGACGGGATATGAGGAGGGGATATGAGGATGGGTTAAGAGGACGGGATATGAGGACGGGATATGAGCACGGGATGTGAGCACGGGATGTGAGCACGGGATGTGAGGAGGGGATATGACGACAAACTATAAGGAGGGGATATGAGGACAGGATGTGAGGACGGGATGTGAGGACGGGATGTGAGGTCGGGATGTGAGGAGGGGATGTGAGGACGGGATGTGAGGACAGGATATGAGGTCGGGATGTGAGGACAGGATATGAGGATGGGATATGAGGACAAAATATAAGGAGGGGATATGAGGACAGGATGTGAGGAGGGGATGTGAGGAGGGGATGTGAGGAGGGGATGTGAGGAGGGGATGTGAGGACGGGATGTGAGGACGGGATGTGAGGACGGGATGTGAGGAGGGGATGTGAGGAGGGGATGTGAGGAGGGGATGTGAGGAGGGGATGTGAGGAGGGGATGTGAGGAGGGGATGTGAGGACGGGATGTGAGGACGGGATGTGAGGACGGGATGTGAGGAGGGGATGTGAGGAGGGGATGTGAGGAGGGGATGTGAGGAGGGGATGTGAGGACGGGATGTGAGGACGGGATGTGAGGACGGGATGTGAGGACGGGATGTGAGGACGGGATGTGAGGACGGGATGTGAGGACGGAATGTGAGGACGGAATGTGAGGACGGAATGTGAGGACGGAATGTGAGGTCGGGATATGAGGTCGGGATATGAGGTCGGGATATGAGGTCGGGATATGAGGTCGGGATATGAGGTCGGGATGTGAGGTCGGGATGTGAGGTCGGGATGTGAGGACGAGATACGACGAAGGGATATGAGGACGTGATATGAGGACGTGATATGAGGAGGGGATATGAGGAGGGGATATGAGATCGGGATATGACGGGATATGAGGACGGGATATGAGATTAGGATATGAAGTCAGGATATGAGATCAAGATATGAGGAGAGGATATAAGGTTGGGATATGAGCTTGGGATATGAGGTTGGGATATGAGATCAGTATATGAGGTCGGGATATGAGGACGGGATATGAGGTTGGGATATGAGATCAGAATATGAGGTCGGGATATGAGGACAGGATATGAGGTCGGGATATGAGGATGGGATATGGGGTTGGGATATGAGGAGAGGATATGAGGTCGGGATATGAGGACAGGATATGAGGTCGGGATAAGAGGATGGGATATGGGGTTGGGATATGAGGAGAGGATATGAGGTCGGGATATGAGGACAGGATATGAGGAAGGGATATGAGGTTGGGACGGTAGGAAGACCAGGCAACGCTAGTAAACAATAGTGTTGCTCGCGAATATTCGCAATGCGGATTTTATTTGCGAATATAGCACTATACATTCGTAATTACGAATATTCGTTTATTTTTTTCCACAGTACACATAACAGTGATCATCCCTCTCTGCTTCCAGCTTGTGTGGTGTAAAGAAGGCTCTAATACTACTGTGTGAGAGTGGCGTGCGAATTTTCGCATATGCGAATTTTCGCTTATGTTAATTTTTGTATATGCTAATTTTCGCATATGCTAATTTTCGCATACGCAAATTTCCGCATATGCGAAAATAAAACGCGAATATTACGAATATGCAAATGTAGCAAATATATGACGAATATTCGTCCATATATTTGCAAAATATCGCGAATTCGAATATGGCCTATGCCGCTCAACACTAGTAAACAATAAAAAACTATTTTTCATTATGTAACTCTATAGAATAACTCTAAGAATAATTACATACGTTTTTGCCAGAAAGCGATGACGTGTACAAGTAAGAACTTGTGTCTGTACTACCCCAAGGCAAGATATAAGAATAGCACGGCCTATATCAGTGTTTTCCCAACCAGTGTGCGGCTGTCCGAGCATGCTGGGAGTTGTAGTCTTGCAACAGCTGGAGGCACACTGACTGGAAAACCCTCATGCACAGGGTGTTACTCTGCAGGACTAGACCTTTCCGGCGGAGCGTGTCAGTATTACGCCCCTGGCCGTTTGGCTGTTCACCCTCTGTATGGCATCGGGGGGAAATTTCTCAGCATCGGCATCACCAAGCGATTAAATAACACGGAGGGGCAGCACACTGAATATCTGTCTAAGCGTATTAGGGGTGATCTTTTAGGGTTTTTCCTATGACAAATATGAACAATCCAATGCAAAATAAATAAATGAGGTTGCGATCGTCTTAAAGGAGCAGGTGTGCGCTTTCATCCCGGAATGTAAGGACATGAAGCCTCCTCGGCGTGTGATCCGCACAAACCAGAAATAATAGAGGAGGTTAAAAAAAAAAAAAAGAGGATGATCCGAAATGCTGTTTTGTAAGTCAGATCTTGCCAAGGGCAAAAATTTCTACCGTGTCAATGCTTTTTATGCTCGAATTCTTTAACATTAGGGAGGGGCAGCTGCCCGGGCATGAAATGTGTGTTACAGCTACAGGGAATCCACTATAACCATTCTACAGAAGTGTACTGGGTGTGGCGAGACGGCAATGCCAGATTGTAAAATCCCCGAGCGCCAAAGATCGTACAAAACAAGACAAATATGTCAGGAGGGAAGAACTGCATGTTTTACCTTGCAGGCAATGATTTTTTTTTTTTTTTGTTGTAAATAAATAGTGACCTGTGACTTTAAATGTACTCTCTGCAACACACGAACTGCTCCGATATTTGCTATGGCTCTGCAGTTTTGTATGTTTTCCCCATGAGTGGGTAAAGATATGGGAGGTGTTTAATAGGCGGGGCTTTGGCGCCAATTGGGGTGGGGTAGAGTACACATCCCACAAGAGGTGCTAGTACTATGTTCGGGATAGAGAATAAGCAAGTCTGAAACCCCTACGTCAGAATCCGAGCTTATCCGGGGGGGGAGAGGCAGGTGAAATGGAGGATCAATTCTCTGAGGGGAAAGCGGTTCAGCTGCTCCGACAAGCGTGGCCTGGTTGTTTCAGAGCAGATGGTGAACGTATAATGTCACCATTACTATTAAAGGGGTACTCCGGTGGAAAACTTTTTATTTTTTTATTTTTTTTTTAACCCCTTAAGGACGCAGGACGTAAATGTACGTCCTGGTGAGGTGGTACTTAACGCACCAGGACGTACATTTACGTCCTAAGCATAACCGCGGGCATCGGAGCGATGTCCGTGTCATGCGCGGCTGATCCCGGCTGCTGATCGCAGCCAGGGACCCGCCGGCAATGGCCGACGCCCACGATCTCGCGGGCGTCCGCCATTAACCCCTCAGGTGCCGGGATCAATACAGATCCCGGCATCTGTGGCAGTTCGCCATTTAAATGAACGATCGGATCGCCAGCAGCGCTGCTGCGGGGATCCGATCATTCATAACGCCGCACGGAGGTCCCCTCTCCTTCCTCCGTGCGGCTCCCGGCGTCTCCTGCTCTGGTCTGTGATCGAGCAGACCAGAGCAGAAGATCGCCGATAATACTGATCTGTTCTATGTCCTATACATAGAACAGATCAGTATTAGCAATCATGGTATTGCTATGAATAGTCCCCTATAGTGTAAAAAAAAATGTAAAAAAATGTAAAAGTAAAAGTAAAAAAAAAGTGAAAAATCCCCTCCCCCAATAAAAAAGTAAAACGTCCGTTTTTTCCTATTTTACCCCCAAAAAGCGTGAAAACATTTTTTATAGACATATTTGGTATCGCCGCGTGCGTAAATGTTCGAACTATTAAAATAAAATGTTAATGATCCCGTACGGTGAACGGCGTGAACGAAAAAAAATAAAAAAAAGTCCAAAATTCCTACTTTTTTAATACATTTTATTAAAAAAAAAATTATAAAAAATGTATTAAAAGTTTTTTATATGCAAATGTGGTATCAAAAAAAAAGTACAGATCATGGCGCAAAAAATGAGCCCCCATACCGCCACTTATACGGAAAAATAAAAAAGTTAGAGGTCATCAAAATAAAGGGATTATAAACGTACTAATTTGGTTAAAAAGTTTGTGATTTTTTTTAAGCGCAACAATAATATAAAAGTATATAATAATGGGTATCATTTTAATCGTATTGACCCTCAGAATAAAGAACACATGTCATTTTTACCATAAATTGTACGGCGTGAAAACAAAACCTTCCAAAATTAGCAAAATTGCGTTTTTTGTTTTAATTTCCCCACAAAAATAGTGTTTTTTGGTTGCGCCATACATTTTATGATATAATGAGTGATGTCATTACAAAGGACAACTGGTCGCGCAAAAAACAAGCCCTCATACTAGTCTGTGGATGAAAATATAAAAGAGTTATGATTTTTAGAAGGCGAGGAGGAAAAAATGAAAACGTAAAAATGTAATTGTCTGAGTCCTTAAGGCCAAAATGGGCTGAGTCCTTAAGGGGTTAAAGGGGTTATCCAGGAAAAAAACTTTTTTTTTTTTATATATATATATATATATATATATATATATATATATATCAACTGGCTCCAGAAAGTTAAACAGATTTGTAAATTACTTCTATTAAAAAATCTTAATCCTTTCAGTACTTATGAGCTTCTGAAGTTAAGGTTGTTCTTTTCCGTCTAAGTCCTCTCTGATGACACGTGTCTCGGGAACCGCCCAGTTTAGAAGCAAATCCCCATAGCAAACCTCTTCTAAACTAGGCGGTTCCCGAGACAGGTGTCATCAGAGAGCACTTAGACAGAAAAGAACAACTCAACTTCAGAAGCTCATAAGTACTGAAAGGATTAAGATTTTTTAATAGAAGTCATTTACAAATCTGTTTAACTTTCTGGAGCCAGTTGACATATAAAAAAAAAAGTTTTTTCCTGGATAACCCCTTTAAATCAACTGGTGCCAGAAAGTTAAACAGATTTGTAAATTATTTCTATTTAAAAATTCTTAATCCTTCTAGTACTTATTAGCTGCTGAATACTACAGAGGAAATTATTTTTCTTTTTGGAACACAGAGCTCTCTGCTGACATCATGACCACAGAGCTCTCTGCTGACATCTCTGTCCATTTTAGGAACAGTCCAGAGTAGCGTATGATTTTCTATGGGGATTTTCTCCAGCTCTGAAAAGTTCTTAAAATGAACTGAGATGTCAGCAGAGAGCACTGTGCTTGTGATGTCAGCAGAGAGCTCTGTGTTCCAAAAAGAAAATAATTTCCTCTGTAGTATTCAGCAGCTAAGTAGTACTGGAAGGATTAAGATTTTTTAGTAGAAGTAATTTACAAATCTGTTTAACTTTCTGGCAACAGTTGATTAAAAAAAAAAAAAAAAAAGTTTTCCACCGGAGTACCCCTTTAAAGGGGATATGAAGATCTAGGAGGGTGACTGTCAGCATGGAAGTGGTTAGATCTGGAGAGTCTGATGAGGCTGTAAAGATAATTGGGGAGATTTATCAAAACCAATACAAAGTTGCTTAGTTGCCATAGCAACCAATCAGATCCCTTTTTTCATTTTGCAGAGGCCTTGTTAAAAATGAAAGAAGCGATCTGATTGGTTGCTATGGGCAACTTTTCCTCTGGACAGGTTTTGATAAATCTCCCCCAATGTCAGCACAGTATAGAGAAGCTGTATGAGCAAGTGGTTAAAGAGGTTCTCCTGCCAAGGACCATGTTCACTTCACCGGAGCCCGAGGCATGTGTTACTTTACACCGGTCCACTCCAATCCCTCACTTCCTGCCGGAGACTTTCACTCTTGTGTCCTTCTTCCTAAGGGCTCTTTCCTAAATGCCACTTCCCTCAAAGGATAAAGCTAAAGATTAAAGGGGTACTCCGCTGCTCAGTGTTTGGTACAAACTGATCCGAATGCTGGAGCCGGGAGCTCGTGATGTCATAGCCCCACCCCCTCAGGACATCACGCCCCGCTCCCTCAATGCAAGTCTATGGGAGGGGGCGTACGCCCCCTCCCATAGACTTGTATTGAGGGGTGTGATGTCATGAGGGGGCGTGGCTATGACATCACGAGCTCCAGGCGCCGGCTCCAGCGTTCGCAACAGTTTGTTCCAAACACTGAGCAGCGGAGTACCCCTTTAATCTTTAGCTTCATCCTTTGAGGGAAGTGGCATTTAGGAAAGAGCCCTTAGGTGGAGTACCCCTTTAACTCTCAACATTGACAGGTAGTCATGTTATGTTCCTATAGACCCCATTCTTAGGGACACCCCTTTTTCTCTATACACCAGGACCACCTTTTGCTGTCCTACCCTTGTAATAACCCAGGCGCCACTACAAGCCTAAAGGGCAACCAAACCTCACTTTACCTATTCACCAGCCCACAAGGACTGTGTTTTTTTTCCAGCCCACACTACAGCATATCCTGAGTTCTATAACTTAAAGGGGTACTCCAGTGAAATTTTTTTTTTTTTTTAATTTTTTTTTTTAAATCAACTGGTGCCATTTGGTAAATTATTTCTATTTAAAAATCTTAATCCTTCCCAGTACTTATCAGCTGCTGTATGCTACAGAGGAAGTTCTTTTTCTTTTTTTTTTTTCAGACTGACCACAGTGCTCTCTGCTGACACCTTTGTCTATCTCTGACAACTGAAAAGAGAAGGATAGGTTTGCTACGGGGATTTGCTCCTGCTCTGGACAGTTCCTGACATGGACAGAGGGGTCAGCAGAGAGCACTGTGATCAGACTGGAAAGAAATTCAAAAAGAAAAGAACTTCCTCTGGAGCATCCATCAGCTGATAAGTACTGGAAGGATTAAGATTTTTAAATAGAAGTAATGTACAAATCTGTTTAACTTTCTGGCACAAGTTGATTTAAAAAAAACATTGTTTTCCAGTGGAGTACCCCTTTAAAGGATTACTCCGGTGTTTAACTTTTCTTTGAAAATCCTGCTGCCGGCAAAAAAAATAAAATAAAACAACAAAAAACCTTACAAACAACAACTTACCTCCGGTAGCTCCTCGTCCTGTGTTGCGGGACTCTTCTTTGCTTTCGGAGGTCGACATGTCAGAATGCAACGCAGATCATCACTTTCCACAGCGATGTCCCACTGACTGGCAATGTGATGTATTGAGCCCCAGTCTTCTTCCTGGTGATGGGGCTTATTAGGACACACTACTGCTCACCTAATAGCTGGTCAAGGCAGGACATCCCTGTGATAAGCAGAGTTGCAGTCTGAAGCGTCGACCCAATCCAACCAGGAACAGAACAGCACCAGAAAATGGGGCAGCAATACCGGGGGAATGGTGAGATGTAAGTCCAGATTTGTTTGTTTGTTTTTTTATGTCGGCAGCACGGGTAGCATTATTAAAACAAGGGAGCATTGTGAAGTCACGGCTCCGCCCCCGTGTGACGTCACGCTCTGCCCTCTCAATGCAAGCCTATGGGAGGGGGCGTGACAGCTGTCACGCCCCCTCCCATAGGCTTGCATAGAGGGGGCAGAGCGTGATGTCACACGGGGGCGGAGCTGTGACGTCACACAATGCTCCGGCCCAGTGATCGCCAGTCAACAGACCCGGAGCGAACATGCTCCGGAGACTGATGGTAACGGGGTGCTGCGTGCAAGATCAAGGGGGTCCCCAGCAGCGGGACCCCCGCGATCAGGCAAATGGATAGGGGGTAAGATGTCTTAGCACCGGAGTAACCCTTTAAGTTCTAAAACTCAGGATAAGCTGTAGTATGGGCTATAAAAGCCTTGTCCTTGTGGGCCAGTGGATAGTACAGTGAAGTTTGGTTGCCCTGTATAATTGTAGTAGAACGGCCCTGAGGGCCCTGTCAGATTCAAAAACATTTTATATGTTTTAATATGTTGTACATCTTGGAAAAACATACCATATACCATAAAATCCAGAACATAATCCTGTCAGCTACAGCATCATCTTTTTTCCCCATCTGAAGCACAGGCTGGGACAAAGACCAGGAAGTGAGGGAGGAACTAGCACTCCTCTGTGCTCACTCCTGTCCTATCAAACTGCAGCATGAAAACTGAGAGGAGGGGGTTACAGAGCAGCCTGCAGTGACTGGACACCCAGCACTGCACAGCAGACTCAGGGAGGAAGGGAATGCATGGGGAGTGAGGGCAAGACACAGACACGCCCCTCCAGAGCACAGGATAAAAAAGATAATGAGTACTAAAAATAAGGTATTTCATACACATCTTCATATAGACAGATAAAAGTGACCAGAATTAGGTATTGACTAACACAAACTTTTTTTGTGGAATATCACAGGTACTCTTAAATAATTTATTTCTACAAATGTTTACGACGCAGCACCACCAAGAGTGAATGTAATTAAAGGGGTACTCCGGTAAAGAACAATTTTTTATTTTTTTTTAAATCAACTGCTGCCAGAAAGTTAAACATATTTGTAAATTACTTCTATTTAAAAATCTTAACCCTTCCAGTACTTAGCTGCTGTATGCTTCACAGGAAGTTCTTTTCTTTTTGAATTTCTTTTCAGTCTGATCACAATGCTCTCTGCTGACACCTCTCTCTGACTCAGGAGCAGGATAGGTTTTCTGGACAGTTCCTGACATGGACAGAGGTGTCAGCAGAGAGCACTGTGCTCAGACAGAATTTTTAAAAGAAAAGAAGAACTTGCTGTGGAGCATACAGCAGCTGATAAGTACTGGAAAGATTTAGATTTTTAAATAGAAATAATTTACCCCTTCAAGTTTTTGTGCCTCATTCGAGAACTGTAATATGACTGCTGAGCCACTGTAAGTGGAAGAAAATTTTTTATAAACTTGGTTTCAATTACATTGGTTTACGATTGTCTTCTTTTGAATCGGAACCACGTGAAAAAGCAAACCCAACTTTACAAGACACCTGCAATAGTATTACTACTGGCTATAGAAGAAAACAAGATTACAATATATAAGCACATTCCTGCTGTTCACTCGGTCATTGCATTTGAGCACATGAATCAGGAGCAATAGAAATCTATTTTGGAGTTGCTTTATTAGCAACTAGCTGAGTACCTGGCATTGCCCGGTTTTTCCTTCCTAATGTTGGGGAGGAAAAGCAACAAAGGAGGAAGCTATTGACCTCATATCCCAACCTCATATTCTGTTCTCATATCCCAACCTCTTATTCCGTTCTCATATCCCAACCTCATATTCCGTTCTCATTTCCCAACCTCATATTCCGTTCTCATTTCCCAACCTCATATTCCGTTCTCATTTCCCACCCTCATATTCACTTCTCATATCCCAACCTCATATTCCGTTCTCATATCCCATTCTCATATCCCAACCTCATATTCCGTTCTCATATCCCACCCTCATATTCCGTTCTCATATCCCAACCTCATATTCCGTTCTCATATCCCAACCTCATATTCCATTCTCATATCCCAACCTCCTATTCCGTTCTCATATCCCAACCTCCTATTCCGTTCTCATATCCCAACCTCATATTCCGTTCTCATATCCCAACCTCATATTCCGTTCTCATATCCCAACCTCATATTCCGTTCTCATTTCCCAACCTCATATTCCATTCTCATATCAAACCTCATATTCAGTTCTCATATCCCAACCTCATATTCCGTTCTCATATCCCAACCTCATATTCCGTTCTCATATCCCACCCTCATATTCCATTCTCATATCAAACCTCATATTCAGTTCTCATATCCCACCCTCATATTCCGTTCTCATATCCCAACCTCATATTCCGTTCTCATATCCCACCCTCATATTCCGTTCTCATATCCCAACCTCATATTCCGTTCTCATATCCCAACCTCATATTCCGTTCTCATATCCCAACCTCATATTCCGTTCTCATATCCCAACCTCATATTCCGTTCTCATATCCCAACCTCATATTCCGTTCTCATTTCCCAACCTCATATTCCGTTCTCATATCAAACCTCATATTCCGTTCTCATATCCCAACCTCATATTCCGTTCTCATATCTCAACCTCCTATTCCGTTCTCATATCCCAACCTCATATTCCGTTCTCATATCCCAACCTCATATTCCGTTCTCATTTCCCAACCTCATATTCCGTTCTCATATCCCACCCTCATATTCCGTTCTCATATCCCAACCTCATATTCCGTTCTCATATCCCAACCTCATATTCACTTCTCATATCCCAACCTCATATTCCGTTCTCATATCCCACCCTCATATTCCGTTCTCATATCCCAACCTCATATTCCGTTCTCATATCCCAACCTCATATTCCGTTCTCATATCCCAACCTCATATTCCGTTCTCATATCCCAACCTCATATTCCGTTCTCATATCCCAACCTCATATTCCGTTCTCATATCCCAACCTCATATTCCGTTCTCATTTCCCAACCTCATATTCCGTTCTCATATCCCACCCTCATATTCCGTTCTCATATCCCAACCTCATATTCCGTTCTCATATCCCAACCTCATATTCACTTCTCATATCCCAACCTCATATTCACTTCTCATATCCCACCCTCATATTCCGTTCTCATATCCCAACCTCATATTCCGTTCTCATATCCCAACCTCATATTCCGTTCTCATATCCCAACCTCATATTCCGTTCTCATATCCCAACCTCATATTCCGTTCTCATATCCCAACCTCATATTCCGTTCTCATTTCCCAACCTCATATTCCGTTCTCATATCAAACCTCATATTCCGTTCTCATATCCCAACCTCATATTCCGTTCTCATATCCCAACCTCATATTCACTTCTCATATCCCAACCTCATATTCCGTTCTCATATCCCAACCTCATATTCCGTTCTCATATCCCACCCTCATATTCACTTCTCATATCCCACCCTCATATTCCGTTCTCATATCCCAACCTCATATTCCGTTCTCATATCCCAACCTCATATTCACTTCTCATATCCCAACCTCATATTCCGTTCTCATATCCCACCCTCATATTCTGTTCTCATATCCCAACCTCATATTCCGTTCTCATATCCCAACCTCATATTCCGTTCTCATATCCCACCCTCATATTCCGTTCTCATATCCCAACCTCATATTCTGTTCTCATATCCCAACCTCATATTCCGTTCTCATATCCCAACCTCATATTCCGTTCTCATATCCCAACCTCATATTCCGTTCTCATATGCCAACCTCATATTCTGTTCTCATATCCCAACCTCATATTCAGTTCTCATATCCCAACCTCATATTCCGTTCTCATATGCCAACCTTTTATCCCGAACTCATATCCTGTCCTGAGTTGTGATAAGAGATATTGTAAGCTGAAAATAGAAGGTGACGTGGCTTTGTGGGACTGGGTGTGATTTGCAAGCCAGACCGATGCACAAAAAGGAGTAGAAAATAAATGGGGTGTGGCTTAAAGGGTGGGCATGTCTTTGCTAGATGGGGCGTTGCATGTGGGGGAGGGTGTGGTTTTCAAGCCGGTGTGAGGTGGAAATTTGCGCCCCGTAGATCCATGCGTCCGCTCCTCCCCCAGCTCTCCGAACATTTCCGAAGCTAGAACTGGGGGAGGGCAGAGCAAGGGGAGGGAGGAGGTTCACGCCCCCTCCCTCATCTCCCCTCCCTGAGCTTGGCTGCACGCAGATCTCTACGGGGAGAAGTACACGCCCCCTCTCTTATCTCCCCGAACTGAGGACGTAGATCTCCACAGTATGTCCCCCTTTCGCCCGTACAGTATGTCCCCCTTTACACATAGAGCTCATTGGGAGCACTGCTCTACGTCCTCAGCTCGGGGAGATGAGGGAGGGGACCTGCCGTGGAGATTTACGTCCTCAGGGAGGGGAGATGAGGGAGGGGACCTGCCGTGGAGATCTATGTCCTCAGGGAGGGGAGATGGGGGAGGGGACCTGCCGTGGAGATTTACGTCGTCAGGGAGGGGAGATAAGGGAGGGGACCTGCAGTGGAGATCTATGTCCTCAGGGAGGGGAGATGAGGGAGGGGACCTGCCGTGGAGATTTACGTCGTCAGGGAAGGGAGATGAGGGAGGAGACCTGCCGTGGAGATTTACGTCCTCAGGGAGGGGAGATGAGGGAGGGGACCTGCCGTGGAGATCTATGTCCTCAGGGAGGGGACCTGTCGTGGAGATTTACGTCGTCAGGGAGGGGAGATGAGGGAGGGGACCTGCCGTGGCGATCTATGTCCTCAGGGAGGGGGCGTGCCGTAGAGATCTGCGTCCAGCCGAGCTCAGGGAGGGGAGATGAGGGAGGGGGCGTGAACCTCATCCCTTCCCTTGCTCTGCCCTCCCCCAGTTCTAGCTTCGGAAATGTTCGGAGAGCTGGGGGAGGAGCGGAAGCATGGATCTACGGGGGCGCAAAAAACCACCTCACACCGGACAGATGCATTCACCAGGACCAGAAGACCTATATATTTGTATGGGACTTGAAACAAAAAACCCATCCTTCACATAAGGGGGTAGGTTAGGGGTTCATTTAACTATCCTATATTTTTATTTGACATATAAGTAGCATGTGAAGTATTATCGATATATCTCCAGCCGTACGGAAGTTATGCTGGAACATAAATTTCCCATAGATTTGCATTGGACTTTGAAAAAAAAAACAAAAAAAAAACGACCCTCGCAAATAGGGGTAGGTTAGAGTTAAATTAATTATCCTATATTTATTAGTGGACATATAAGTAACACGTGACAAAGTGTTATCGAAATATCTTCAGCGGTTTGGAAGTTATGCAGTAGCATACACTGCTCAAAAAAATAAAGGGAACACTTAAACAACACAATGTAACTCCAAGTCAATGACACTTCTGTGAAATCCCACTGTCCACTCAGGAAGCAACACTGATTGACAATCAATTTCACATGCTGTTGTGCAAATGGAACAGACAACAGGTGGAAATTATAGGCAATTAGCAAGACACCCCCAATAAAGGAGTGGTTCTGCAGGTGGTGACCACAGACCACTTCTCAGTTCCTATGCTTCCTGGCTGATGTTTTGGTCACTTTTGAATGCTGGCGGTGCTTTCACTCTAGTGGTAGCATGAGACGGAGTCTACAACCCACACAAGTGGCTCAGGTAGTGCAGCTCATCCAGGATGGCGCATCAATGCAAGCTGTGGTAAGAAGGTTTGCTGTGTCTATCAGCATGGTGTCCAGAGCAAGGAGGCGCTACCAGGAGATAGGCAAGAGCATCAGGAGACGTGGAGGAGGCTGTAGGAGGGTAACAGCCCATCAGCAGGACCTCTACCTGCGCCTTTGTGCAAGGAGGAGCAGAAGGAGCACTGCCAGGGCCCTGCAAAATGACCACTCAGACGGTCAGAAAAAGACTCCATGAGGGTGGTATGGGGCCCCGACGTCCACAGGTGGGGGTTGTGCTTACAGCCCAACACCGTGCAGGGCGTTTGGCTTTTGCCTGAGAACAACGATTTGCAAATTCACCACTGGCGCCCTGTGCTCTTCACAGATGAAAGCAGGTTCACATGTGACAGAGTCTGGAGACGCTGTGGAGAACGTTCTGCTGCCTGCAACATCCTCCAGCATGACCGGTTTGGCGGTGGGTCAGTAATGGTGTGGGGTGGCATTTCTTTGGTGGTCCGCACAGCCCTCCATGTGCTTGCCAGAGGTAGCCTGACTGCCATTAGGTACCAAGATGAGATCCTCAGACTCCTTGTGAGACCATATGCTGGTGTGGTTGGCCTTGGGTTCCTCCTAATGCAAGACAATGCTAGACCTCATGGGGCTGGAGTGTGTCAGTAGTTCCTGCAAGAGGAAGGCATTGATGCTATGGACTGGACCGCCCGTTCCCCAGACCTGAATCCGATTGAGCACATCATGTCTCGCTCCATCCACCAACGCTACGTTGCACCACAGACTGTCCAGGAGTTGGTAGATGCTTTAGTCCAGGTCTGGGAGGACATCCCTCAGGAGACCATCAGCCACCTCATCAGGAGCATGCCCAGGTGTTGTAGGGAGGTCTTACGGGCATGTGGAGGCCACACACACTACTGAACCTCATTGTGACTTGTTTTAAGGACATAACATAAAGTTGGATCAGCCTGTAGTGGGGTTTTTCCCTTTGATTTTGAGTGTGACTCCATATCCAGACCTCCATGGGTTGATAAATTTGATTTCCATTGATAATTTTTGTGTGATTTTGTTGTCAGCACAATCAACTATGTAAAGATGAAAGTATTTCATACGATTAGTTCATTCATTCAGATCTAGGATGTGTTATCTTAGTGTTCCACTTTTTATTTTTTTGAATAGTGTATATTTCCCTTAGACTTGTGTGGGACTTTAAACAAAAACCCTGACCGTTGCAAATGGGGGTGAGTAAGGGTTAATTTACCTATCCTATGTTTGTAGTTGACATATAAGTAACATGTGTACCAAGTTTCATGCCATTTGAAATTGATGCTGGAACCTACACACATACATGGGGGCAAAAAAGTATTTAATCAGCCACCAATTGTGTAAGTTCTCCCACTTAAAAAGATGAAAGAGGCGCCTGCAATTTTTCATCATAGATATACCTAAACTATGAGAGACATAATGAGATAAAACAAAATCACATTGGCTGATTTTTAAATAATTTTTTTGCAAATTATGGTGGAAAATAAGTTTTTGGTCACCTACAGACAAGCAAGATTTCTGGCTCTCACAGACCTATAACTTCTTCTTTAAGAGTCTCCTCTGTCCTCCACTCGTTACCTGTATTAATGGCCCCTGTTTGAACTTGTTATCAGTATAAAAGACACCTGTCCGCAACCTCAAACAGTCACACTCCAAACTCCACTATGGCCAAGACCAAAGAGCTGTCGAAGGACACCAGAAACAAAATTGGAGACCTGCACCAGGCTGGGAAGACTGAATCTGCAATAGGCAAGCAGCTTGGTGTGAAGAAATCATCTGTGGGAGCAATTATTAGAAAATGGAAGACATACAATACCACTGATAATCTCCCTCGATCTGGGGCTCCACGCAAGATATCACCCCGTGGTGTTACAATGATCGTAAAAACGGTGAGCAAAAATCCCAGAACCACACAGGGGGACCTAGTGGATGACCTGCAGAGAGCTAGGACCAAAGTAACAAAGGCTACCATCAGTAACACACTACGCCACCAGGTACTCAAATCATGCAGTGCTAGACGTGTCCCCCTGCTTAAGCCAGTACATGTCCGGGCCCTTCTGAAGTTTGCTAGAGAGAATTCCAGAAGATTATTGGGAGAATGTCATACGGTCAGATGAAACCAAAGTAGAACTTTTCGGTAAAAACTCAACTCGTCATGTTTGGAGGAGAAAGAATGCTGAGTTGCATCCAAAGAACACCATACCTACTGTGAAGCATTGGGGTGGAAACCTCATGCTTTGGGGCTGTTTTTCTGCTAAGGGACCAGGACGACTGATCCGTGTAAAGGAAATAATGAATGGGGCCATGTATCATGAGATTTTGAGTGAAAATCTCCTTCCATCAGCAAGTGCATTGGAGATGAAACATGGCTGGGTCTTTCAGCATGACAATCATCCCAAACACACCGCCCAGGCAACGAAGGAGTGGCTTTGTAAAAAGCATTTCAAGGTCCTGGAGTGGCCTAGCCAGTCTCCAGATCTCCACCCCATAGAAAACCTTTGGAGGGAGTTGAAAGTCCGTGTTGCCCAGCAACAGCGCCAAAACATCACTGTTCTAGAGGAGATCTGCATGGAGGAAGGGGCCAAAATACCAGCAACAGTGTGTGAAAACCTTGTGAAGACTTACAGAAAACGTTTGACCTCTATCATTACCAACAAAGGGTATATAACAAAGTATTGAGATGAACTTTTGTTATTGACCAAATATTTATTTTCTACCATAATTTGCAAATAAATTCTTTAACCCCTTAAGGACTGAGCCCTTTTTCACCTTAAGGACTGAGCCCTTTTTCGCAATTCTGACCACCGTCACTTTGAGCATTAATAACTCTAAGATGCTTTTACCGATTATTCTGATTCTGAGATTGTTTTTTCGTTACATATTCTACTTTATTTTGGTGGTAAATTTTCGTCGTTACTTGCATCCTTTCTTGGGGAAAAATCCCAAAATGTCATGAAAATTTAGAAAATTTAGCATTTTTCTAACTTTGAAGCTCTCTGCTTGTAATGAAAATTGATATTCCAAATACATTTTATATTGATTCACAAATACAATGGGGGAGATTTATTAAAACTTGTGCAAAGGAAAAGTTGTTCAGTTGCCCATAGCAACCAATCAGATCGCTTCTTTCATTTTGCAGAGGCCTTGTTGAAAATGAAAGAAGCGAGCTGATTGGATGATATGGACAACTGGGCAACTTTTCCTCTGGACAGGTGTGCAGGTGTAAGATTTGGAAACAGGGCTCAACTTCCAGATGACTGTCAGTCAAGCAGGGCTAGGGATGGGAGCAAAGAGGTCACGACTTTTTGACACATCCCATCACGTTATGGAAGCACAGACAGATATAAGGAAGGTACCGTGTCTCCTTGTCCTAACAGCATCTAACAATGTCAGCAGTTTGGAATGTGAATTACAGCTTCCAGATTCCCTTGAAATGGGCAATGTCAGAATCCAAAAAGTTTTATATGTTGTACATCTTGGCAAAACATTAACCTTTCTATTAAACCACATAAAAACAATTTTTTATCTCCTTTTTATAGAGAAAAAAGACCACTGGGGTCCATATACCATCCAGAACATGGTTCTGTCCAGCTGCAGCATCATCTTTGTCCCAGCTGAAGCACAGGTTAGGACAAAATCCAGGAAGTAAGAGTGGGACTAGCACTCCTCTGTGCTCACTCCTGGTCCTGTCTATCATACTGCAGCATGAATACAGAGAGGAGGGGGTTACAGAGCAGTCTGCAGTGATTGGATGAAGAGACCCAGCACAGCACAGCAGACTCAGGGAGAAAGTGATTGTAGGGTGAGTGAGGGCGGACTCAGTGCTTGCCTTGACACGCCCCTTCCTGAGCAGTGGATATCAGAACGAGTAAGCAGCAGAACAGAGGGATTTGTGAGTCGAATACAGATGCTAGACACATAAAAATGACATGTAAAGCATCTGCATGACCTAGTGGGTAACATCTTCTTCACCAAGGATCAATTCAAAGGGTGCTACCGAATTGAAGTTGTCACGCAGTGGTGCAGTAATCAGGAGCTTACAAATTATGGAAAGCAAATTTCTGTTCCAGGACAGTATTTGATCAGAACAAAAGCTGAATGACTCAGCATCTGCTAAAATCATAGACTCTTGGCTTGTGGCCCCCGACACCTACTTATGGGTATAATGTGCCGTTTTAGCTTTTCAAGAATTTTCAACTAAATATTCTACGGTTTAAAGGGGTACTCCGGTGGAAAACAATTTATTTTTTAATCTGGTAATAAACTGGTGCCAGAAAGTTATACAGATATGTAAATGACTTCTATTAAAAAAATCTTAATCCTTACAGTACTTATCAGCTGCTGTATGCTCCACAAAAAATTGTGTAGTTCTTTCCAGTCTGACCACAGTGCTCTCTGCTGTCACCTCTGTCCATGTCAGGAACTGCCCAGAGCAGGAGCAAATC
This sequence comes from Hyla sarda, assembly GCF_029499605.1. Taxonomy (NCBI): domain Eukaryota; kingdom Metazoa; phylum Chordata; class Amphibia; order Anura; family Hylidae; genus Hyla; species Hyla sarda. The sequence goes on along the minus strand of NC_079190.1, from coordinate 493,232,385 downwards.
TCCATAGCAAACCTCTCCTGCTCTGGACAGAGGGGTCAGGGAGAGCACTCTGGTCAGACTGGAAAGAACTACACAACTTCCTGTGGAGCAAACAGCAGCTGATAAGTACTGGAAGGATTAAGATTTTTAAATAGAAGTAATTTTACAAATCTGTTTAACTTTCTGACACCAGTTGATTTAAAAAGAAAAAAGGTTTCCACCGGAGTACCCCTTTAAGCTCAGTAAAACAATGTCTTATATTTAATTTCAGAATCATTGGGCGGAATTATTGAAAGGCCTTACGCCAAAAGAATGTGAGGATTGATGGTGGGCAAGATTTAATCAAGAGCTTGGCCCCACGTGGCTGAACACATTTCCTATAATTTTTTCCATAAAATGGGAGGTAAATTATTGCAGAAATCTAATCCCCATCAGCTTGTAGTGTCCATAGATTTCAGTGCGTTGTACACAGGCAGACATGGCTGTGCTAATTTATGAAGTCGTTTGGGCCTCTTAATAAATTTGATGCTTCTTGTGCCAGCACATTTTACATGTAGGAATTCCTTTAAATGTGTTGAGCATTTTTTCCATATTTATAGCTTTTTATTTTTTAAAACTTCCTTGGTGGCAAACCATATTAGAAATACTTCCTGCCTATACACAGTACAATAGGGTATGTCTGCATGGTAATAGATGGTAATTAAAGGGGTACCCCGGGGGGAAAAAAAGAAATTATCACCTGGTGCCAGAAAGTTAAACAGATTTGTAAATTACTTCTATTTAAAATCTTAATCCTTCCAGTACTTATCAGCTTCTGTATACTACAGAAGACTTTGAGTAGTTATTTCCTGTCTGACCACAGTACTTTTTAAAAAGATTTGTAAATTACTTCTATTAAAAAGAAATCTTAATCCTTCCAGCACTTATCAGCTGCTGGATGCTCCACAGGAAGTTATTTTCTTTGTTTCTTTTCAGTCTGACCACAGTGCTCTCTGCTGACACCTCTGTCCATGTCAGGAACTGTCCAGAGCAGGAGAGGTTTGCTATGGAGATTTGCTCCTGCTCTGGACAGTTCCTGACATGGACAGAGGTGGCAGCAGAGAGCACTGTGGTCAGACTGAAAAGAAACAAAGAAAATAACTTCCTGTGGAGCATCCAGCAGCTGATAAGTACTGGAAGGATTAAGATTTCTTTTTAATAGAAGTAATTTACAAATCTGTTTAAAAAGTAAATGTCACCAAATTAACTGTTCTAAACTACCTCAAGCTATGTTCCCTTACTACTCCTAACACCCCTCCAGCCCTTAAAAAAAAAATTCAGAGCTTTAAAAAGCTGTGTATCTTACCTTTCTTCTTGCTCACATAGTGCAATTTCCCAGCAGGAGAAAGTGGGCATTTCCCAGCAGGTATGACATCATTGAAGCCTGCATGGGGACCACTTCCGCCCTCACATGGTTGCAGAGCTGTGATGAATAGAAGACCTCAGGCTCTGTGCATGTTTCAGTGAGAATCTGTGGAGCTTTTACTTTCTGTGCAGCTGTCAATCAAGTTCCGTGCAGAGAAGCACTTCCTGAGTTTGGACTCCTGCCACGCTGGGAGGAGACCAAATTCGCTGTATTAATTGCAGCAGGGAACAGAACAGAGCCACCTAGTGGCCATTTTTAAACATATTTATGTTGATAATTTTAAAAGCAAGTTATTGGGAAAGTGTCTGCTAATTACACAAGGAACACTATATTAAAAGTTTTATTTTTGTGACAGGTACTCTTTATTTTTCTGGCACCAGTTTCCAATTTTTTTTTTAAATATATATGTTTTCCACCGGATTAACCCTTTAATGGATAGGAATGTGTCTATAGACCACTGTGTCTATAGACCAACTAGTGTTCCTCCAGCTGCTGCAAAACTACAACTCCCAGCATGCCCGGACAGCCGTTGGCTGTCCGGGCATGCTGGGAGTTGTAGTTTTGCAGCATCTAGAGCCACACTGGTCGAGAAACACTGCCATAGACTAATACAGTCTCTTTCACCAGATACCAGCATGCATGCAGAACTTTATCTGTATGTATACTATTAAACTCGCAACACACATTAGATACGACTCCTACCGCAGAGGTGAAGGGAGAGAAAAATCAGGCATGGTGAATTTATACTGCCCGATTCTTTTGTTCTCTGGGCGATAAGACAGAGACTGAGGTGTCTGGCAGTGGCTCTCTTGCTCTCCTTTCTCCATTTAGAACACATGCACACTTAGCCGAACATTCACGTGTATGGGAAGACTGGAAGAAATGGCTGCCGGGCAAATGGCAGCTATAAAATGGGTATGGCCAGTTTTACTATGCTGCCTGATTTAGGCGTTACACAGTACAACACAGTTCTCATCTTTATAATTATAACGACCTGACTCTGTAGACTCACTTCCAGTCTAAATAGCAAAGCTGAACAGAAGGTGCACTTATTGTATTAGGACTAGTTCTAATGGGGAGCCCCCGATGGCTGAAGGCACTCTCTAGAGTATGTATTATAAACTATTATGGACATTTATCAACGGGTTTAGTCAGGTTTTCTTTACTATAATTGTGGCAAAATTGTCGCAACTGCGACTACGTGATTTTTCGTGCAACATTTTGACTGGAAAGCGAGAAAAGCAAGTTTTCCAAAAATTAACTACGTAGTATTAATTTTAAAATGGACTACGGGTAGTAGTTAGAAACAGGGTTAAAAATTGACTAAATTTACTCCAGCTCAAACATGGAGCAGAAAAAGCTACTACCAAAGTAAAAAAAGGAAAAATTGCTTACGTGAAAGAAAATTATCAACAGGCTGAAACCAGTTGATAAATAAACAAAAAAAAAAGGAAGGAAAAAATTACTAAAAAAAAGAATACATAAGCAAACATTGATAAATGTCCCTCTATAATTACTCCAGAAGCCCCCTTCCAAGTTGGTATTCTAAATATGATTCACTCTAGTCCACTCAGTGTTCCATGGTGCCCACACGATATGTACCATACCGGGAACGCACTCACTCGTTTGGTGCCAAACAGTGTTTCTTGGAGCCATGTCTAAACCCCCATTGTGCTAAGGCTCTTCATAGGCAGAGACTTATGATTCACCATGATAAGACTACAAACTCTGTTACCTACTATTGGCTACTTTTAATTGGTAGATTCGCAAGAAGTAGTTGAAGAATATGTTACACATGGTGGATCGATACATGCCATGTCATTATCTTCATTTTTAGGAGTTTCTGGCAACATTTTTTTTTTGCAAGAGGAATGAATCCATGTCCATTATATTACTTAAATACAGTGGTCCCTAAACATAAGATGGTAATTCGTTACAAATGAACCATCGTTACTTGAATTTATCATTTGTTGAGGGATCAGTGCAATAATAATATAGAATGTTATATTCAGGTGTCCCCCGCAGCTCCGGACCGTCACCGCTGCCCTGGATCGTCGCTTCCCATCGCTGTCATCACGTCCCTGGGGTGTCTCCGCCGCTCTGGACCGTCACCGCTGCCCTGGATCGTTGCTCCCCATCGCTGTCATCACGTCCCCGGGGTGTCTCCGCCACTCCGGACCGTCACCGCTGCCCTGGATCGTCGCTCCCCATCGCTGTCATCACGTCCCTGGGGTGTCTCCGCCGCTCCGGACCGTCACCGCTGCCCTGGATCGTCGCTCCCCATCGCTGTCATCACGTCCCTGGGGTGTCTCCGCCGCTCCGGACCGTCACCGCTGCCCTGGATCGTCGCTCCCCATCGCTGTCATCACGTCCCCGGGGTGTCTCCGCCGCTCCGGACCGTCACCACTGCCCTGGATCGTCGCTCACCATCGCTGTCATCACGTCCCTGGGGTGTCCCCTCCGCTCCGGACCGTCACCGCTGCCCTGGATCGTCGCTCCCCATCGCTGTCATCACGTCCCCGGGGTGTCTCCACCGCTCCGGACCGTCACCGCTGCCCTGGATCGTCGCTCCCCATCGCTGTCATCACGTCCCTGTGGTGTCCCCGCCACTACGGTCCGTCACCGCTGCCCTGGATCATCGCTTTCCATTACCGTCATCACGTCACTGCGCACGCCGCTCCTATTTGACGGGATGGCGTGCGCGTCGACATGATGACAACGAAGGAGAGCGACGGTTATGCTGTGGAGCCTGGAGAGGACGGTACGGAGCGGCGGGGACAGGCGAGTGACACTCACCGGGCACATTAAATGGCTATCGGGCAGCAGCTGAAGCATTCTGCGCAGCAGTTTTTTGCAGCCCGGGCATAGGGATAACACACAATATAGAGCAGTGGTCTTCAACCTGCCGACCTCCAGATGTTGCAAGACTACAACACCCAGCATGCCCGGACAGCCGTTGGCTGTCCGGGCATGCTGAGAGTTGTAATTTTGCAACATCTGGAGGTCGGCAGGTTGAAGACCACTGGTATAGAGTGTCAGCGCCGGCGGCCGCAACAAACATGAGGATGAGGAGGGCAGCGCAAGCGGGTGACATATCAGTATAATAGTGCTGGGCTGATAATTAATTGGGGGGCAGACTTGTGATTAGTTCCCCGATGTGGGGACAGCGCAGCGCTCGGCTCATTCATTCATTCCCGAGGAAGAGGGGCCCAACCGGTATTGCGGTATGGGTTAAAATTCATATCGTGCAGCACAAAAATGTCGGTATTCGGTATGAACCGGTATACCGCCCAGCCCTAGTACCGTTGTCATCAGTGTCCCCTGCACTACCTGTCGGTACCGACAGATTAGTGCAGGTGACACTGGTGACAGATTTCCTTTAATGACTAAAGTCACCTTATGTTGGATAACCCCTTTAAGGAACCACTTAGCTCTGTACAGGTGCTGGTGATATTGCTTTTGCTATTCACTGTGTCTGTGCTCTTTGTCTTGTTTGGTTGATGTGGGCAGCATCTAGTTTGTGGGGGTTTTCATGTATCAGTTAGATGGCATATTTTAATGTCTCCAGACCTAAGGTCTAACAGACCTGTCTTCTCACTCCCGTCTCCAAGACTTCACTCGTGCTGCACCGGTTCTCTGGAATACTATCCCTCAATCCCTCCGACTCAACAACAACATCCTTAGTTTCAAACGTGGCCTAAAAACACATCTCTTCAGACAGGCCTATAACAGTCTCTAATTGGCCTCAACATATCATCAACATATCCCCAACATATCCCCAACATATCCCCAACATATCCCCAACATATCCCCAACATATCCCCAACATATCCCCAACATATCCTCAACATATCCTCAACATATCCCCAACATATCCCCAACATATCCTCAACATATCCCCAACATATCCTCAACATATCCCCAACATATCCCCAACATATCCTCAACATATCCCCAACATATCCCCAATATATCCCCCAACATATCCTCAACATATCCTCAACATATCCTCAACATATTCCCAACATATCCCCAACATATCCCCAACATATCCCCAACATATCCTCAACATATCCTCAACATATTCCCAACATATCCTCAACATATCCCCAACATATCCCCAACATATCCTCAACATATTCCCAACATATCCCCAACATATCCCAAACATATCCCAAACATATCCTCAACATATCCCCAACATATCCTCAATATATCCCCACACCTCTTGTTTATGTCTGATACTTGTCTTTGTTTGTACCCCATAATTGTAAGCGCTGCGGAATCTGTAGGCGCTATATAAATAAAATTAAATAAATAAATCAGTTTGCGATTACTACTACTCCTATCCAATCATACTAAGCGATTAGCTGCTCCCTCATCCTACAAGTTCTCCTGCTCCTGTCTGCTGCAGCCACCCTGGGTCATCCTGCAGGTCCTACTTATCTTATGTGCTGCGATAATCCTGGTGAATAGTCACACATTTTTCTGACTTTATACGAGGTTGCACTTATTTCTAGTGCCTTAACTGGTGGATCTTTTTATCCTGCTCTATCATTAACGCCTGGGGGCATCTGAGTATGGGGAGCCATTATTAGGGGCACGGGAAGGAAGCTGCTAGAGATGACATCTGGTTCTGCGGCCTAGCGACCTGCTGATATTATTACAGTATGGAAGAGAGGATGACTACAGAATCAGGGTTTGTTTGTGGTCTGTTACCATGGAGATGCATATGAACTGTAGATACAAACTAAGTATTTTATTAAAGGGGTACTCCTGTGGAAACCTTTTTTTATTTTTAAATCAACTGGTGCCAGAAAGTGAAACAGATTTGTTAATTACTTCTATTAAAAAATCTTAATCCTTCCAGTATATTTTAGGGACAGTATACTACAGAGGAAATGCTTTTCCTTTTGGATTTCTCTTCTGTCCCGACCACAGTGCTCTCTGCTGACCTCTGCTGTCCATTTTAGGAACTGTCCAGAGCAGCATATGTTTGCTATGGGGTTTTTCTCCTGCTCTGGACAATTCGTAAAATGTACAGCAGAGGTCAGCAGAGAGCACTGTGGTCGGGACAGAAGAGAACGCCAAAAAGAAAAGCATTTCCTCTGTAGAATACAGCCCCTAAAAGTACTGGAAGGATTAAGATTTTTAAATAGAAGTAATTTACAAATCTGTTTAACTTTCTGGCACCAGAAAGTTGGGAAATTAAACAGTTGGGAAATTAGAATTTTACTTTTGTTTTATAATTTTTCTTTTTTTTTTTTTTTTTTGCAGATAATGCCTTACAAAGTTTGTTTCTAGGGTGATTTCCAGACCATTAAACTTATACTTAATTCGCTTATAATTTTTGGGAAATTTAACAATAAAAAAAAAAAATATATATATATTTTTACATTTCCCCAAAATACTTTATTTTCTATTTTTTTTTATTTCCCAAAAAACTAGTTTTCCACGGGAGTACCTCTTTAATGTATTGCAAATTGCTTCATTTTTGACAGAGTGGGACAATACAATACCCTTTACTTAGAGACAGGCATGACTGAAAAGTTGGCTTCTTCCACTCTAGAGGAAGACAAAAAAAAAAGAAGACAAAAAAAAAAAGCCTAAAGTAAAAGTGAAGTAATTCATGGCTGTCAGTTATCCGGAATATGTTATATTTAGTTGACAGTTGTTATTTCTGTGACAACCAGAATGTACGGGATGAGAAAACAACACTAAAACCATTGTTATGATGAGCAGTGAGCTCATCTTATGCCCCGCGTGTCTACTGGGTGATGTCATTGCTTAAAGCAGTGTTTCCCAACCAGGGTGCCTACTGCTGTTGCAAAGCTACAACTCCCAGCATGCCCGGACAGCCGAAGGCTGTCCGGGCATGCTGGGAGTTATAGTTTTGCAAGAGCTGAGGCACCCTGGTTGGGAAACACTGGTATAAAGAGATATTACTGAAGGACTACATTCTTTGTCTATGTTGAATTCTGTTCACCTGTCACGTCTTTTTGGAAACATTGGGTGACTAAAAGCTGCCCCTAGACCGGACAAATGATGATAAAATGACACCTTGCTGCTCTCCTGGACTGTCCAAGTGTCTCCCGAGATCTTCCACATAGGCCTTCGGCTGTCCGGGCATGCTGGGAGTTATAGTTTTGCAAGAGCTGAGGCACCCTGGTTGGGAAACACTAGTATAAAGAGATATTACTGAAGGACTACATTCTTTGTCTATGTTGAATTCTGTTCACCCGTCACGTCTTTTTGGAAAAATTGGGTTACTAAAAACTGCCCCTAGACCGGACAAATGATGATAAAATGACACCTTGCTGCTCTCCTGGACTGTCCAAGTGTCTCCCGAGATCTTCCACATAGGCCTTCGGCTGTCCGGGCATGCTGGGAGTTATAGTTTTGCAAGAGCTGAGGCACCCTGGTTGGGAAACACTGGTATAAAGAGATATTACTGAAGGACTACATTCTTTGTCTATGTTGAATTCTGTTCACCTGTCACGTCTTTTTGGAAAAATTGGGTGACTAAAAGCTGCCCCTAGACCGGACAAATGATGATAAAATGACACTTTGCTGCTCTCCTGGACTGTCCAAGTGTCTCCTGAGATCTTACACATAGGCCAACCAATGAGCCCACACTATAGCTCCGCACAGCCAGAAGATTGTCATTTTAGGGTCAAATTCTGTGCACAGGTATTGCTGCTGCTTCTTCTTCACCGTTACGTCATCTAACAACTGGTAACCAAAGCAAATAAAATATACAGTCTGCAGCTTAACCCCTTAAAGATGTACTCCACCCCTAGACATCTTATCCCCTATCCAAAGGTAGAGTATAAGATGTTTGATCGCGGGGGTCGATTATAAGGATATCAAATTTATATAGGTTTTGTTTTATTTTATTATTTCTATAAGAAAATAAGCACTATAAGCTGACCCCTATAACTTATTATGTACGTGAGCTGTAGTTTTTATATTGGTACCATTTTTTGTTTAGATGGGACTTCTTGATCTTTTATTTTTTATTTTATTTTTTTACATATGAAGCGACCAAAACCCTGCCATTATGGTGTTTGGGCTTTTTTTTATAATTTTTTTTTACATTTACGCCGCTCACCGTGCAGTTTCCTTAATGTTATATTTCCATTAATGTCATATAATGAGAGCGACAGTAATGAAAGATAAACATGGGGGGAGATGAGGGGACAGTAATGACTGACACACAGGGGGGAGACGAGGGGACAGTAATGACTGACACACAGGGGGGAGACGAGGGGGACAGTAATGACAGATAAACATGGGAGAGATGAGGGGACAGTAATGACTGACACACAGGGGAGAGATGAGGGGGACAGTAAAAACTGGCACACAGGGGGGAAATGAGGAGACAGTAATGACTGACACACAGGGGGGAGACGAGGGGACAGTAATGACTGACACACAGGGGGGAGACGAGGGGACAGTAATGACTGACACACAGGGGGGAGACGAGGGGACAGTAATGACTGACACACAGGGGGGAGACGAGGGGACAGTAATGACTGACACACAGGGGGGAGACGAGGGGACAGTAATGACAGATAAACATGGGAGAGATGAGGGGACAGCAATGACAGATAAACATGGGAGAGATGAGGGGACAGTAATGACTGACACACAGGGGGGAGTCGAGGGGACAGTATTGACTGACACACAGGGGAGAGATGAGGGGGACAGTAAAAACTGGCACACAGGGGGGAGATGAGGAGACAGTAATGACTGACACACAGGGGGGAGACGAGGGGACAGTAATGACTGACACACAGGGGGGAGATGAGGGGACAGTAATGACTGAAACACAGGGGAGAGATAAGGGGACAGCAATGACTGACACACAGGGGAGAGATGAGGGGGACAGTAAAAACTGACACACAGGGGGGAGATGAGGAGACAGTAATGACTGACACACAAGGGGGAGACGAGGGGACAGTAATGACTGACACACGGGGGAGACGAGGGGACAGAAATGACTGAAACACAGGAGAGAGATGAGGGGACAGTAATAACTGTGACACATGGGAAAGATGATTTGCCACTAATGACTGATGGCACAATGTAACATTACATGACGAGTGGCATCCTGGCTCCTAACTTTTTTTTTTGCTGTCTCCTAGAATCCTAACAAAGTTGTCAAGCCCTGACATACCGTATATAAAACCATAACAAACAAGGTCTTCCTACAATACTGAGAACGCTATGCTGCAGTTTACAGAGATAAGTTGATGGTGTGAATCGCTTTAGTTTCTTACGCTTTTAACACGTCTAGAGAAAGCTTTACATACTGCTCAATTAGTTTCCTCCGCTGCGGCATCAGAACCCTGTAAATCCTTACACAGCAACATACGTGTGAGACAGAAGACTAGAAGGCCGTATCCTGCTGGGGACTCCTGTAGACTTTATAAGCAGCCGTGTCATCACACAGCTCGCTGCCAGCAGGAGAGGAGCACGGCTTGCCTTGTAGCTGCCATCTTTTTCAGTATAATCTCAATATATATATCATATTAAGAATTTTAAAAAATTAAGACGGAGAATGTTAACACAGTACAGTGATCCCTCAACTTACAATGGCCTCAACATACAATAGTTTCAACATATAATGGTCTTTTCTGGACCATTGTAACTTGAAACCAGACTCAACATACAATGCTATGGAATCTGCGAAACGTGTCAATGACTGGAAGAACCGACCAATCAGAATGGATATTTCACTGGTAAAACCTGTGTATTCCTAAAAGTGCATGCACTGACTGGTGTCTGGTAGCGCCCCCTACAGTACAGGGAGGTATTACATGTTCTGTACTACTCTTTACATGTATTACTGAAGTGTATGCACTGACTGGTGTCTGGTAGTGCCCCCTACAGTACAGGGAGGTATTACATGTTCTGTACTACTCTTTACCTGTATTACTGAAGTGTATGCACTGACTGGTGTCTGGTAGCGCCCCCTACAGTACAGGGAGGTATTACATGTTCTGTACTCTTTACCTGTATTGCTGAAGTGTATGCACTGACTGGTGTCTGGTAGCGCCCCCTACAGTACAGGGAGGTATTACATGTTCTGTACTACTCTTTACCTGTATTACTGAAGTGTATGCACTGACTGGTGTCTGGTAGCGCCCTCTACAGTACAGGGAGGTATTACATGTTCTGTACTCTTTACCTGTATTATTGAAGTGCATGCACTGCCTGGTGTCTGGTAGCGCCCCATAGAGTACAGGGAGGTATTACATGTTCTGTACTCTTTACCTGTATTACTAAAGTGTCTGGTAGCGCCCCCTACAGTACAGGGAGGTATTACATGTTCTGTACTCTTTACCTGTATTATTGAAGTGCATGCACTGCCTGGTGTCTGGTAGCGCCCCATAGAGTACAGGGAGGTATTACATGTTCTGTACTCTTTACCTGTATTACTGAAGTGTATGCACTGCCTGGTGTCTGGTAGCGCCCCCTACAGTACAGGGAGATATTACATGTTCTGTACTCTTTACCTGTGCAGGGTAGCTGCTCCTTTGGACACCAGGTGAGGGCGGCTCCATTTTCCTTTTTTTAGGACTTCGCATGTTCTGTACAGGACCCTAAAGAAGCTTCTGTCCTCTACATAGACCAGTGTTTCCCAAAGAGGGTGCCTCCAGCTGTTGCAAAACTACAACTCCCAGCATGCCCGGACAGCCGAAGGCTGTCCGGGCATGCTGGGAGTTGTAGTTTTGCAACACCTGGAGGCACTCTGGTTGGGAAACACTGAAATAGACAGTGATTTACAGCTCCCAGCAGATCTTTGGTGGCTTCAGAACTAATTACCAGGTTTCCATAGAGTTATGGTCTCAGCATACAATGGTTTCAACATACAATGGTCGTCCTGGAACCAATTAATATTGTAACTTGAGGGACTACTGTATCTAAAACCTCACCTTAAAGGGGTACTCTGGAGTTTTTTTTTTTTTTTTTGTTATCAACTGGTTATACAGATTTGTAATTATTTAAAAGTTATACAGATTTGTAAATTACTTCTATATAATAATCTTAATCCTTCCAGTACTTATCAGCTGCTGTATGCTCCACAGGAAGTCGTGTGGTTCATCACTGTTCACTAATATTATAATAAAAAGGATTCATTATTTATATAGTACACTCAGATCCTGCAGAGCTCTTCACTCAAATTGGCTGCTGTCCCCATTGGGGCGCACAATCTAACTTCACCTATCCGTATGTTTTGGGAGAGTAAGTGGAAATCCACGCAAACACAGGGAGAACATACAAACTCCTTGCAAATGTTGCCTTTTGTGGGTGCCCCTAAAACTGTCGCTTTAAGAAACCTACGTGGCAAAATAGACGCGCCATGTTTGTGTTATATATTTTAATCCTTATCATATGTACACCGCCTCGGAACTAAGGGCACTATCAAAATAAATAATAATAATAATAATACTTAATATTAAAATAATAATAAAATAAAGACTGCATGGTCTAATAGTTATCAGTGTGATTATAAGTCTAGTAGCCTATAAAAAAAAAAAAAAATTTTTTACGGTATATTCTGTGCGGTAAAAGTGATGTTATATTTACTCTATGGGTCAGTACGATTATGGCGATACCCATTTTATATGGCTTTTTATGTTCTTTTTCCTTTTATGAGCAAAATTCTTTTTCTGCCATTCATTTTCCAACAGCCGTAACTTTTTTATTTTTTGTCCGACGCCAGAGCTTATTTTTTCCGGGATGAGTTACAGAGTTGTACTTTTTATTGGCATCATTATTGTCATACGTGCTACATTATTCCACTATTTGTACCAACATTGGCAAATTTTGCGCTTTTTTTTGTTGTTGTTGTCGTTTTTTTTACAGCGTTCACCTTGCGGGATAATTTGCACTATAGTTTTATAGTACACGTCATATTTCGGACATTTACACACGCGGCGATACCACATTTTTTTTTTTTTATGGGTAAAGGGGGTGATTCAAACTTTTATTAGGGAAGGGGTTAAATTACTTATTAATTTTATTTTTTAAACTTTATTTTACACTATTTTATAGTCCCCATAGGACACTATTACTTGCAATTATTAGATTGCATACACTGTTCTATGCTATGCTATAGCATACCAATGATCAGTGTTATCTGTGCTCGACTGCTCCAGCCTGGCAAGGCTGACTGGAGCATCGAGGGACAGATCGGACAGGGAGGAGGCAGGTAGGGGCCCTTCCCCCATCCTCTCAGCTGATCGGGACACCACGGTTTTACTGTGGTGGTCCCGATCAGCTCCACTGAGCTGCCGGAAAGCCTTTTTTTTAGCATTTTAGATGCCGCAATCAACTTTGGGTGTACAGGATTATAAAACAGTGCCCATGAATGGCCATGTACAAAAATGTACTTGAAGCAAAGAACATGCAGGGTATCAAGTATAAAGTGCTATTTCACAAAATATCCAACACAAAGGGTTGTCTCCCATATTGCAATGCCTGAATCCATACATAAATTATGTGCCAGAAAAACAATCCAAATGTATACATAAAAACTATACCAAAGTGCAAAAAAACAAAACAATCCAAATATATATATAAAAACTATACCAAATTGCCAGAAAATGTGCACAACCAATATGCCACCTGTAACCCTCTACAAGTAGCCCTGCATGTGCAGCACAAGGACAAGATGCATAGAAAATATGGAGAGGACACTATCTGTCGCCCACACGGAAGGAACCCACGGGTTCCATCGCCTAACTGGGCAGCTTCCTCAGGAGTAAATCAGGATGGCGCGTTGACCCGAGCTGTGGGGGATCAGGGGAGGCCAGTATGACTTTGTTTTTTTACATCACCCTTTGCCAGTTGTCCAATTTTTTCTGGGGCTGGACAACCCCTTCAACTTTACTGAAATAAAAATTTTTAAAAACAACTTGAGATTCTCAAATGTAGCGCACCTACCTGTAATACATAAAACACAATGCTGATGACCCACTTGATCTTCGCGAGCTGAGCCGTCCTCGCCTTTACTGTTGGCAGAAAGAAAGAGAAAAGGGAAAATCAATAAATCAGTCCCAAAATTTAAAATAAAGGCTATCCCCACCTTTACTGCTGTTTTTTTTTATGTCCCATTAAAAATGAAAATGAAGCAACTTTGTTATAGTTCTCCATAAAAAAAAAAATCTAATTGCTATGTTTCCACAGGTCTTATGCAGCCTATGCATCTCCATAGTAACAGACAACAAACAGACTGTGTAGTCTGATCTTTCAGTATCATATATATATATATATATATATATATATATATATATATATATATATTGTATTATATCTACTTCCTACCTTGTCCTAACATACATTTGGTAGATTAGCATAGAGCCAAGGACAGATGGAAGGAAATATGACTGCAGGATCAGACTACACAGAGTTTGCTGGTAGTCTGTTACCATGGAGACACATAGGTCTGCATAGAAGCTGTAGAAAAAAAATGGTAGGAAATATTTAAATTAAAATGAATGCACCATTTTTGAAATTTTAAAGGAGAGAATAAAAAATGTTTTTGCAAAGGTGGGCAAAGCCTTTACCAAGTGCTCATACATAAGGTTAAAGGAGATCTGCGGTGTGTAACACTTATCTCCTATCCGCCAGAAAATCTTTATAAGGTATAAACACATACAGATAAAACATCAGCATCCCCACACCACCCACCAACATCACAGTAACTCACAGGAGGAACAAGTGCAAAAATTAGGTAGATATAGTCAATACCTAGGAATATGAGGCATAAGCTGTACCAATTATGATAGGCACAAATACAGGTTACCACTACAATAAAAGAACAAATACAAAAGGAAGAACTGAAGTAAAGTGCAAAGATAGTCTGAAATTACAAACCCCAATGTCTGCCGTGTGAAGCAAATCCACCTGTGTACCCCAACGATCGTTTCGCTCAATAGAGCTTCGTCAGGGGTCGTCACGAGCAGGAGCTGTCCAGAGCAGGAGCAAATCCCCATATCAAACCTATCCTGCTCTGGACAGTTCCTGGGTCTCTTGATACCAGACGAGAGTGAATTGTGGGAGTTCAGACAAGTCCACACTAAATAATACAAAGTATATAAAAGAAAAAGGATGTACATTGTACATTTAGCCCTTGAGGACACGACCTAGTTTAACACTTAACCATGGATCGTGGTTTCTTTCTTTCCATCTCTGCAATTCTAAAGCTATAAATGTTATTTTTCTATGAATGTAACCATATTAGTTTTTTGTTTTTCTTGCATGATGAGTTGTATGTTTAGAGGCACCATTTCGGGATCTTTTTAATGTTTTGTATAACTTTTTCTTGCAAAGTACCTGGCATTGCCCGATCTTCCTAACTAAACCTTGTGGGAGAGGAAAAGCAAAAGTGATTATCTTGTTCTTCTAGCCCTGTCTTCATATGCCGACCTCATATCCTGGCCTCATATCTCGTCCTCATATCCCGAACTTGTATCTCAAATTTATATCCCACCCTCATATGCCAACTTTATATGCCGACCAACCTGCACTAACTATTCTCTGCACCTTCTTGCCAGACAGTCGGCACTATGTTTAAAAGTCCACGGCAATCTCTGCAGCCCGAGAGCGACGTGATCAGGAGAGGTATCGGAAGTCTCATCAGACTTGTATGGGACTTTAGACAAAAACCTCACCTTCACATAAGGTGTTAATTTATGGTTCATTAAACCCTACTATATTTTTAGCTGTCATATAAGCAACACGTAACCAAGTTTCAAGTTTCTCCAGTAATTAGCTGAAACATACATAGAGACATATATAGATTGATATATACATAGACACATAAATACATTGAGGGACACTTCTCATTGTTGCTTTGGTAAGCGAGTTCTGTAGTCATTTTATTTTATTTTTTGCTTTGGTGTTGCTTATGTGTGACATATTTATTATACTATCACGGGGGGTTGATAAATTTGGTTCACATAAGCAAAAACCAATAAATCATTTTTGAATACCATTTTTAGCACACATAAGTAAAAACCAATAAAAGCCTCCAGAACACCAATTTGTAACACCACCTCAAGTCGCATCTGTGAAAAAAAAAGTGCGATATATATATATATATATATGTGTTCAACTGGTAAGTGAAATGAAAGGACTGCACTCACCATATGCTTCAAACACTTATTCCGTGATCATCGGCAGTTACAAAAACATTCGGACATAGGGAGCAGTCACATGACAATATTGTGTTCAGCTGACATGTTATGTCATCTGGAAGCGGTGGATTTAAAGCGCAGGGTGATGACATTCTTGGTGCAAGCTGAGAAGAAGCACATGTCAGCGCGAAACAATTGTCGCTTACTGCACCCGTATTTGTACCTGCCGATGAACACGGAATAAAGCGTGTTTGGAGCATATGGTGCGTGCCGTCCTCTCATTTCCAGTTGATTGCTTCGGACTCATACTTTGGGACTGAGCACCACCATTTAAACGCCATACTGTGGAAGTGGCTGACCCCTATTCACATTGGCTCACTGGTCCACCAGTATACCCTTCCACTGAAGCCAGCAGTGCCTACTCGTACCTGTTGCTAATGCATTATCTGATTGGACTTTGACTTGTTGGAGCTGGTGCACGTTGAGCAGAGGAAAAAGTGGACAGTTTGTACTATGGAAATGGAGAGTGATACTCTGCAGCAAGAGATGGGCACGGAATTAAGTGCAGGTGGCACAGATGCAAGTGCGGTTTTTTTTCGTCCTGGGAATTGAAGGACGAGTTGCAAATTCTCAGTCTGAAATCTCTAGCGTTACGCATTGCTACCCTGGCGGAAAAAGAAGTCCGATTATTTTGAACCATTAACTCGCTATAGTCGTATAAAGAGTGCAATCGGGTCCCAAGGGGCCTGCGAGTATACAAGGATCCAGCACAGTTCCAGGATGATAAGAACTTCATTAAAGCCTGGAAGGAGGCCCATCTCGAGCACTCAATTAAATTAATGGTCATGATTCTTCACAAAAACAAGGCCTAATATGAAAAAACTACCAACGAATTGTTCAGAGCTAAGACCGTACTGCGCACGAGAGTGACAGATGGACAATATGCTGTTTATGGGAAAAAGTTGGAAAAAAAATTACTTGCAGCACAAGAGACAAGTATGTAAGAGACAAATTAGACTTTGAAAATGATCGTATTTTCGATTGGGGAAATAAGCGTCAACAAGGACGAAAGAGCCGTCCTAGGCATAGGATTCAAGATTATGGCACCACAGAGTCAGATTCCAGTTTTTACGATGGTGGGGATAGACAAAAAGTTTTCTGGATCTGGAGCCCCTTTAGAAGGAGGACCAGGTGAGGGGGACCAGGAAAGAGAGGTCCACAGCGAGGAGGCATGAGCCAAAAGCGCAAACAAGTAACCTGGCGACAGTAGTGGAGGAGGGTGAGCAACAAATTATGTACTGAAATTGACTTACCCAATGAATGTACCACTTTACTGTCAAAAGGTTTGAACTTTTGCATAACTGAACCATTTGATTACACACAGTTTCAAATTAATCTATTCAAATCAGTCTGGAAACTAAATTTGCGGCAACCACTTCGCAAGGAATAGCAATTATGTTGTTCAAAAAAAAGTAGGGGACACATCTTGCAATATAGGCCCTTTGGGCTTTAGTGCAGTCACAAATTTAGATAAATGTAATTGAGGGAGTTGAATTGTTGGTTGAACTAGTGAGGAGACTCAGGTTTTTCCCGGTGGCAATAAATCCCGCTTTTGTCGCCCCCCCCCTGTGTAACCTGGGGGTACACTGGATGTTTTCACCACTCTGGTCACGAGAGAGGTGAGGGTACTAGTGTACCCAGAAGGTAATAGTAATTTAACCTCGGAAGAGGAAAAGGCCCTAAATTGCTTGAGAAAACAAAAGGGTTTAATCTTTAGAAAGGCTGACAAGGGGGGCAATTTAGTTGTGCTTACTGAAGTGCAGTATCTCGAGGAAGCCAATAGTTGATAAATCTGTCTACACTGAGTTAAAAGAGGATCCCACCGGGAAATATTAGAGTCTTTTACAATCCCTTCTACGAAAGTATGTTGAACAGGGAATTATATCTGAGAAGAATGCTGAAAAATTGTTTACTAAATATCCACGCAAACCATATTGGTACTATGTACCCAAAGTCCATAAGTCCCTGAGCCGACCCCCGGGAAGTCCCATCGTCTCGGGATCTGCTCGGTGACGGAGGGGTTGTCAAAGTACATAGATTGGTTGATTGGGTCAATTCTGGCCAAGTTCCCAACGTATCTCAAAGACACAGGAGAATTCTTGCAGGCTATTCAGGAGCTGCGTTGGCAGGAGGATTTCCAGTTGGCCTCCATCGACGTGGAGAGCCTCCATACCCGGATCCTCCAAGGTTTGGGGGGTCTGGGTAGTGGGGTAACTGCTCGTCGATGTAGGCATTGAAGGAGGGCTGGTGGAATTCATTTATGAATCTTTAATATTCATTTTAACCCACAATGCCTTTCGTTTCAATAATACATGGTATAGACAGGACTCAGGAGTGGCCATGGGCATTCCTGTAGTCTGTTCTTTTGCAAATTTATTTTTGGCTGCCTATGAAAAATAATTAGTTTTTTCAAACAACAACCTCTTTGCTGGTCATGTGAAACCATTTCTAAGATATATGGATGACATCTGCATAGTCTGGTCTGGGTCAGAAACACAGTTTAACCAGTTTGTGACGTATCTTAACCACAACAATATGAACATGCATTTCACTGCAGTATTTGGAGGGGGGGGGGTGATGGAATCCTTGGATGTGAGGGTAGAAGTGGAAGAAGGTACATTAAAAACTGCCAGTTATAGGAAGCCTACTGCTACAAATGCACTATTACATTATGACCGCTTCCATCCTCCTCACGTGAAGGCCATTCCCTACTCCCAATTTATTAGAATTAGGCATATAAGCAGCTATAATAGCATCTTTAACAAATGGGCACCTGATCTAGTGAATCACCTAGTGGCTAGAGGATATCCAACTGAACAAGTACAAAAAGCTTTTGAAAGAGCCTGTAAAATGGATCGGATGTCCCTAATGAAAAATAAAAGACGAAATCTGGACAATGGGCGATTCACTTTTTTCATATGCACATTCCCCATTGATAATGTGGTCCAATCAGCGACCCACCACCATTGGCATATAGTGGAGGGGGATCCGGATTTAAGAGATATTGCTATTAAAAAAACTCTATTTTTCTATTGTAAAAAAATCACACCACAGCAAGTAGGTTGGAGTCTTATCAATTTAAATCTACCAACAAAAATTGGTCGGACCAACGTTTGCCTTCCGGTAATTAACAATGCAAGCAATGCTCACAATGTAGTTTTAATATGGAGGCGAAATACGTGCATCTGGGTGGCATAGAATGTTATGTCAAAGATTTCATTACTTGTAAATCTAAATTTGGAGTCTATGTAATTATATGTCCATGTGGACAGTACAACATCGGGAAAACCATTCGTCACCTATATGTACATATACGCGAGCACTTTAAATCAGCATTTTTAGGCATGGGGTGGCCCCGGCTTATAGAACATGTGAAAGAAGACCATCACAATGATCCTAGTGTTTTACGATTTGCAGGACTGGAACATCAGCCGGTGCCCCAAAATGGGGGGATCAACATAGACGATTATTACAGCAAGAAGCGAGGTGGATCCTCAAAACGGACGCTTTAGGCCCGTGTGGCCTCAATGACAAGAATGACATGAGCGTTTTGTAACTTGTCCTCTTGGTTTTATTGATATATCACATTAATGTTTTAATTATATTGTACATATTTTTTTTTATATTTATCTGTATGTGTATGTGTATACATAATTTAGTAGAAGTGTATGCCTACTTTAGTCCACTGCTTCAGTTGCGTTTCTTCTTTGTCAGCCACCATTCACATGTGTCTGTGGCACTCCCCATTCCCTTGTGTGGATCTGAGCTAACCATGGGATATCAAGGGGAGGAGGAGTTTGTTCTTTCTCCAACCCGCCCCCCCCCCCCCCCCCCCCCCTTCGACGCTCGGACATCGGGAGCAGTCACAAGAAAATATTGTGGTCATCTGGAAGCACTGGATTTAAAGCACAGGGTGCTGACATTCTTGGTGTAAGCTGAGAAGAAGCGCATGTCAGCACAAAACAATTGTCGCTTACTGCACCCATCTTTGTACCTTCCGATGAACACGGAATAAAGCGTGTTTGAAGCATATGGTGCGTGCCGTCCACTCATTTCCAGTTGATTGCTTCAGACTTCTACTTTGGGACTAAGCACCACCATTAAAACGCCATACCGTGGAAGTGGCTGAGCCCTATTCACATTGCCTAACTGGACCACCACCCTCGAGTGAAGCCAGCAGTGCCTACTCGTACTTGTTGCTAATGCATATATGTTTATTTTAAAAAATATTTACCACTTCCCCCATAAATGTACTAAGCTATTTTTTCTTCTTATTTCAGATCCGTGTATGCAGAGGACTACTTCGGATTTGGTGGACTACGATGACCAGCCTTTTTTGGTTTAATATTAATAAAATGGTTAATGAGGGCTTGTGGGGGAGTGTTTTTTTAAATAAAAGTTTTTTTTAACGTGTTGTGTTTTTTTAATTTACTTTACAGGCTAAGTAGTGGAAGCTGTCTTATAGATGGAATCCATTACTATGCCGGGCTTACCGTTAGCCCCAAAAATAGCTAGTGCTAACCCACAATTATTACCCCGGTACCCACTGTCACAGGGGTGCCAGGAAGAGCCGGTATCAATAGGCCCGGAGCATCAAACATGGCGTTCCTGGGCCTAGGCGGTAACAGGCTGGCATTATTTAGGCTGGGGAGGGCCAGTAACAATGGTCCTCGCCCACCCTGGTAACATCAGGCTGTTGCTGTTTGGTTGGTACTTGGCTGAGAATAAAAATATGGGGAACCACACACATTTTTTTCATAAATAAAAAAAAAACCACATAGGGTTCCCCCTATTTTCATTCGCAGCACAATACCAACCAAGCAGCAACAGCCTGACGTTACCAGGGTGGGTGAGGACCATTGTTTCTGGCCCTCCCCAGCCTAAATAACGCCAGCCTGTTACCGCCTAGACACAGGAGGGCCATTTTTGACCTTCTGGGCCTGTTGGCTCCGGCTCTTCCCAGCACCCCTGTGGCGGTGGGTAACGGGGTAATAATTGGGGGTTAGCGCTAGCTGTTTTTTGTGGCTATAAGACAGCTTCCACTACTAAGCGTATAAAAGTTAAAAAAAAAACACATTTAATAAAACTTTTATTCCAAAAAACACTCCCCCACAAGCCCCTGTTAACCATTTTATTAACATAAAAAAATAAAAGTCCAACAAATCCGAAGTAGTCCACAGGATATACGGATCTGAAATGTGGAGCTAAAAAACAAGGAAAATAGTATAGTACATTTATTGTCACCTGATCGCACATCTCCCGCCTGTGCCACACAACTACAACTCCCAGCATGTCCTCACTGTAAGAGCATGCTGGGAGTTGTGGTAATGAGACGACGGGCAGGTGGTAGATGTGCAGGCGGGTGACAAGCAAGCCAGAGAAGCTTGTCACCTGCTCGTACATCTCCTGCCACCTGCGCTGCTCGACTACAACACCTAGCATGCCCTTGCAGTAAGGACATGCCGGAAGTTGTAGTCATGCAGCACGGACAGGAGATGTATGGACGAGTGGCAAGCTTGTCACCTGCCCCCACTGCACGACTACAACTCCCAGCTTGTCCATACAGTGAGGAAATGCTGGGAGTTGTAGTTGCACCAGCTAGTGGGCAGGAGTTATATGCGGGCGGGTGGCAGGGGAGCGGAGCGGAGCAAAAAGTTGCACATTTTTTTGTGCAACTTTTTTAAAATGCTGTCAAAAGCAAGTTTGGTCTGACCTGGCTTACACTTGCGACTTTTTGAAGGGGGTTTGCGACTTTATTTTGCTTACGTGCGACCTTTGCACTTGATAAATTCCCGACCACTGCAAAGTGAAAACTGAAAATTGCTGATTGGTATTTTTTGCTTTCCCTCAAAAGTCGCACAAAAATGCACACACCGGCTAGAAGAAGCGCATTTTAACGCGAAACAACTTGTCCCGTTGTGCCCCTGCCTCCGCTATATGTGCCTGTGCGAATAAAGCCTGAGGATGGTGCGTGCAATCTCTTCTTGACTCTACGTTCCTTTTATTGAGTTTGCACCACCGCTGTCCACACCCACGCCTCACCTGCACGCACACTAGCCCGCACTCCTGTACCATACCCTAGTTCTGCAGTGCCGGATCCAAACTACTCTCGTTCTAAAATATAATGTTAATGATCCCGTACGGTGAATGGCGTAAACGTAAAAAATTTAAAAAGCCCACAAATGCTGCTTTTTTGTCACATTTTATTCCCCCAAAAAATTATAAAAAGTGATCTAAAAGTTTTATATATGCAAACGTGGTATCAATAAAAAGAACAGATGACGGTGCAAAAAAGGAGCCCTCATAGCGCCCTATATACGGAAAAAGGATAGGTGGTCAAAATAGAGCAATTTTCTATTACTGATTTTGTACAAAAAGTTGAGATTTTTTTAAGCGGTAAAAAAATAGAAAAGTATCTAGCCATGGGTATCATTTTGATCATATTTACCCACAGAATAAAGAACAAACGTAATTTTTACCATAAAGTGTACAGTGTGAAAACGAAACCCTCCAAAATGTGCACAATTGTGTTTTTTATTTAAAAATTTCCTCCCTAAAAAATATTTCTTTGGGTTTGCCTTACATTTTATGGTAAAATGAGAGGTTCCGTTACAAAGTACAATTGGTCACGCAAAAAACAAGCCCTTATATGGGTCTGTAGATGGAAATATAAAAGAGTTATGAATTTTAGAAGGCGAGGAGGAAAAAACGAAAACGCTAAAATAAAATTGGCCTGGTCCTTAAGGAGTTAAGCGCACGTGCGACTTTTGTAAGCAAAAAAAACAAAAAACTCTAAATCCCTTGATAAATCTCCCCATTAACTTTTATATGTATAAATTACATTTTTGAGAGAAGAGCAAGTCCACTATTATTTTTGGGGGTTTTGTCTGTACCGTGTTGACCTTGTGGCAAGAATAACATAACCTTAATATTTTTGATTCATTCCAAAACTATATGTCACGGTAATAAAGTTTTTTTTATTTATTAATTTACTTATTCTTATGGTTTAAGGGTCTATTCACACGTACAGTATTCTGCACAGATTTGATGCGCAGGATTTCAAGCTGTGTTCAGTCATTCAGTTTACATTGAAATCTGCAGCAGAAAATCCTGCGCATCAAATCTGCACAGAATACTGTACGTGTGAATAGACCCTAAAAGGTTGAAGTCAATGGGTTGCAAAAATGCAGCTGTTTTTGCTACTAATCGACTTTAATGAGTAGGAAAATATGAAGCAGCAAATACGCCGCAGAATACGGCACGTGACCCTACCCTAAAAAATTATTTGTTTCTGCGTGAGTTCGTAACTTTTATTTGTCTGGGATATTTTTCATTTTTATTTCTATTTTATTTGTATATTCTCATTGGTAACATTTTGAAGTACATGCAACATTTTGGGGGGGGATGAACACAATGGAAATTGATTTTTATTTTTGTTGTTTTTGCTCTTTGTGCATAATAAAAAACATCATGATTTTACAGTTAACAGTACGTTATTGTGGCAACACCTAATATATGTACTGGGCGCAAAGCTTTTTAAGATTTTAGCTTATATTTTTTATTTAGCTAAAAACTTAGTTGATCTAACAATAGTTTTAGTACCACTGTGTGTCCTGATTATGTAGTTGTCTAGAATACACAAGGCCAAATAGACAGATGTCCATGGCCGATCCCTGGGGCCTTTGATAGGCATCCATCGGCACCCACAAACCATGTTTCTGGAGTGCCACAGAACATTGGTATAGACCAGTGTTTCCCAACCAGTGTTGCAGAACGGCTGTCCGGGCATGCTGGGAGTTGATTAAAAAACACTACTATAGACATTACTATCGGGAATTATATCAGGAATGGCCAACCCAGTAACGTGATGTATGGGGGGGGGGGGGGGGCTCCCCATAACGTTGGTGGAGGAAAGGGTTGTTTTTCAACTGCCTGAAATGCTTGTTGTTCTCAGAGGAGTCTGGCAGCGGCTCTTCATTCAGAACACAAGCACGCCGAGCCTAACTTTCAGATTTGTTGACTGAACAAATATTTGCGTTTATATTGGCACCTTCAGTAGACGTGTACAAAACGCATCGGGGGTTGACTTTAGGTCGTTTCTTCTGGTGGGCCAAAGAAACCCCAAGTCTGATACTGTTATTGACTAAATGCACTTGAGCTTGCTGGGGTCTCGGTTGCCTGACACCACCCCAAATTAGATACTAACGACACGTCCTATGCCCATACTAATAATAATAATGAAATTAGATGTTTAGCTAAGTACAAATAAAGTACGAGTAGAAAAACTGGGCGGATACCTTCTCACTATTTGTTCTCTTCTCTTTGGCCCGAGGCTTCCAGCAGACAATTCACATGATGCTTCCTGCTGATTCTTCTCACCTTCTTCAGACACCCAGGTTTAACCCTTGTTTACACTTAAATTTCGGTGAATCAAAAGGTATTCAGATTCTAGCGCAAAAACTAGTCTGCAACACAAAGCACCTTTATGATGGAAAGACACCTCTGTCAATAGGTGTGTGTGACCAAAACAACCACCCCCCGGAGGAGCGGAGACTGAGAGGACAGATCCATTCACATGGAAACAGGGCAGGAGAATGGAACTGGCTTGTCCAGCTAGTCCGCCCATTGTGTGGGTATATGGATTCCAATAATCCAGAACCAGAGGATTCAGAAAACAGATAACAGAGACCAATCTAAATAATAAAGATGTTTTATTATATTAGTAATGCTGTCACGATGCCGGCTGGCAGGTAGTGGATCCTCTGTGCCAGAGAGGGATGGCGAGGACCGCGCTAGTGGACCGGTTCTAAGCCACTACAGGTTTTCACCAGAGCCCGCCGCAAAGCGGGATGGTCTTGCTGCGGCGGTAGTGACCAGGTCGTATCCACTAGCAACGGCTTACCTCTCTGGCTGCTGAAGATGCTGAAGATAGGCGCGGTACAATGGAGTAGGCAGAAGCAAGGTCGGACGTAGCAGAAGGTCGGGGGCAGGCGGCAAGGATCGTAGTCAGGGGCAACGGCAGGAGGTCAGGAACACGGACTAGGAACAGACTAGGGAACGCTTTCACTAGGCACTAAGGCAACAAGATCCGGCCAGGGAGTGCAGGGGAAGTGACTAGATATAGGGAAGTGCACAGGAGGGAGCCAATTAAGCTAATTGGGAAGATTGGGCCAGGCACCATCATTGGTGCACTGGCCCTTTAAATCGCAGAGACCCGGCGCGCGCGCGCCCTAGGGAGCGGGGCCGCGCGCGCCGGGACAGGACCGAGGGAGAGCGAGTCAGGTACGGGGACCGGGGTGCGCATCGCGAGCGGGCGCTACCCGCATCGCGAATCGCACCCCGGCTGAAGGCGGGACCGCAGCGCACCCGGTCAGTGGATCTGACCGGGGCGCTGCAACAACGAAGATGAGGCGAGCGCTCCGGGGAGGAACGGGGACCCGGAGCGCTCGGCGTAACAGTACCCCCCCCCTTGGGTCTCCCCCTCTTCTTGGGGCCAAAGAACCTGAGAAAGAAAAACTCAATTTTTTCGTGATGAGGTCCGATGCAAATTAGGAGGGGTTCTGTGTGGAAACGTACGAGACAGTCCAATCTTTTATTGTAAAAACAATAGATGTAGAGGGGTCTGGCGAGACTGGTCACAGGAACGTAGAACCTGTTGATGAGAGAGGCCAAAAAAAATTTTCCTGCAGATCCGGAATCCAAGAAGAGCATAGTAGAGAAGGAGAAGGTAGAGGCAGATATCCGCACAGGCACAGTAAGGCGTGGAGAAGCAGAGTTGACATCAAGAACTGTGTCACCTTTGTGCGGAGTCAGCGTACGTCTTTCCAGGCGGGGAGGACAGATAGGACAATCCTTCAGGAAGAGTTCGGTACCGGCATAGTACAGGCAAAGATTCTCCATGCGGCGTAGTGTCCTCTCTTGAGGTGTCAAGCAAGACCGGTCAACTTGCATAGCCTCCGCGGCGGGAAGCACAGGAACAGATTGCAGAGGACCAGAGGGGAGAGGAGCCGGAGAGAAAAAACGCTTCGTGCGAACAAAGTCCATATCCAGGCGGAGCTCCAGACGCCATCCGGAAGAACGCATGTCAATGCGAGTGGCAAGGTGAATGAGTTCATGTAGGTCAGCAGGAGTCTCTCGTGCGGCCAGAACATCTTTAATGTTGCTGGATAGGCCTTTTTTAAAGGTCGCGCAGAGAACCTCACTATTCCAAGACAACTCGTAAGCAAGAGTACGGAACTGAATGGCGTACTCGCCAACGGAAGAAACACCCTGGGCCAGGTTCAGCAGGGCAATCTCGGCTGAAGAAGCTCGGGCAGGTTCCTCAAAGACACTTCGAATTTCCGAGAAGAAGGAGTGTACAGAGGCAGTGACGGGGTCATTGCGGTCCCAGAGCGGTGCGGCCCATGACAGGGCTTTTTCAGACAGAAGGCTGACTACGAAAGCCACCTTAGACCTTTCAGTAGGAAACTGGTCCGACATCATCTCCCAGTGCTGGGAACATTGCGAAAGAAAGCCACGGCAATACTTAGAGTCCCCATTAAATTTGTCCGGCAAGGACAGGCAGAGGCTAGGAGTGGCCACTCGCTGCGGAGGAGGTGCAGGAGCTGGCGGAGGAGAAGATTGCTGGAGAAGTTGCGACTGAAGTTGGTGCGAAATGGTGGACATTTCCGACAGCTGACGGGTTAGAAGGGCGATCAGTCGGGCTTGCTGGGCGGCCACCGTGGTGAGGTCAGCGACAACTGACAGAGGAACTTCAGCGGGATCCATGGCCGGATCTACTGTCACGATGCCGGCTGGCAGGTAGTGGATCCTCTGTGCCAGAGAGGGATGGCGAGGACCGCGCTAGTGGACCGGTTCTAAGCCACTACAGGTTTTCACCAGAGCCCGCCGCAAAGCGGGATGGTCTTGCTGCGGCGGTAGTGACCAGGTCGTATCCACTAGCAACGGCTTACCTCTCTGGCTGCTGAAGATGCTGAAGATAGGCGCGGTACAATGGAGTAGGCAGAAGCAAGGTCGGACGTAGCAGAAGGTCGGGGGCAGGCGGCAAGGATCGTAGTCAGGGGCAACGGCAGGAGGTCAGGAACACGGACTAGGAACAGACTAGGGAACGCTTTCACTAGGCACTAAGGCAACAAGATCCGGCCAGGGAGTGCAGGGGAAGTGACTAGATATAGGGAAGTGCACAGGAGGGAGCCAATTAAGCTAATTGGGAAGATTGGGCCAGGCACCATCATTGGTGCACTGGCCCTTTAAATCGCAGAGACCCGGCGCGCGCGCGCCCTAGGGAGCGGGGCCGCGCGCGCCGGGACAGGACCGAGGGAGAGCGAGTCAGGTACGGGGACCGGGGTGCGCATCGCGAGCGGGCGCTACCCGCATCGCGAATCGCACCCCGGCTGAAGGCGGGACCGCAGCGCACCCGGTCAGTGGATCTGACCGGGGCGCTGCAACAACGAAGATGAGGCGAGCGCTCCGGGGAGGAACGGGGACCCGGAGCGCTCGGCGTAACAAATGCATTTTATATTTTATTTTGTTTCAGATTTTATTTATATTCTATTTTATATTTTGTTTTAGATTTAATTTCATTTTAATTAATATTTTGTTTTATAAATCATTTTGTATTAGTTATGCGTTTTATACTGTATTTTTTGCTTTAGGATTTTATTTATATTCTATAGAGGGAATTTAGATTTTATTTCATTGTATTTTTATATTTTTTTATATTTTTTATTTAGACTATTTTGTTTCAGGTTTTATTTGTATTCTATTTTATATTTTGTTTTAGATTTTATTTTAATTAATATTTTGTTTTATACATTACTTTATATTAGTGATGTGCTTTATACTGTATTTTTTTGTTTTAGATTTTATTTACATTCTATATTACCTTCTATATAAGGATTTCAGATTTTATTTTATTACATTTCAGTGAATTTTTTTATATTGTTAATGCATTTTATAATTTATATTGTTTAAGATTTTATTTACATTCTTTACTATATTATTAGATTATATTTTGGTTTTAGATTTTATTTTACTAGGTATATTTCTTTTTATAATTTATCTTATATATTAGTAATGCATTACTGCATTTATTTATCAATGCATTTTCATGAATTGATTTTATTTACATTCTATATGATAGTTTTTTTTTTAGATTTTATTGCTTATAGTTCATATTTTATTTTATCATTTGTTTCATAGCAGTAAGGAATTTTATAATTTATTTAGTTTTTTTATATATTTATTTTTATTTTGTATTGTTTATTTTTTAACATATTTTTATCATATATATTTCTATAAATTTATTTTACATTAGTAATTGTGCATTCACACCGTGTTATTGCTGTTCGTTTTATAGCGGGGAAAAAACGGGTGTTGAAAATGGATGCCATGCAGCATAATCTGTTCCCCCATTGACTTACATTATAAAACAAAAAAAACAAAAAACATATTGCAACGTATAGGTTTATTTTGGTATACACAATAGCATATAGCAAAATTAAACAGATTGATGGCAATGGGATTCTGCTGCTGAGTTCACAATCCAGAAGTTCTGTAGCGGAACTTCCCACGTGAAATTGGATTCCACTAAAAAACTGAACATGTTCCGGTAGGTTCTGCCGGAGAAGTCCTGGCACTGCGCTGTAGTAAATAGGATGGCGAAACAGTAAAACAGAAACAATAACGCAGTGTGAACCCACCCCTACACGTTTTATATCAGCATTATTTACAGAGCCATCCTTCTTGCAGCTCTCTACCAGCAGAGTAGTTTATGTGTATGGTGGCCTCCCAACCCTCCGCCTGATGGAAGATGCCGGGGGAGAGAAGGATCAGACATGTTGGATTTCAGATGCCTGATCGTACTGTTCTCTAGGAGATAAGCTGCAGTGGTGTTGTCTGGCAGCAGCTTCCACTCCTCCCTCCATTGAAAACACATGCATGCTCGGCCAGGCTGAGGGTGCTTGTGGAATGGGGGAAATCAGGAGACGAGTATGGTCAGCTTTATTTATTATAGGATGATATATTTTATTACTTTACTGTTGGTTCAATCTGCCTCGGCAACTGTACCGCCAGCATCAGCCACTTCTATCCACAACGATCTTTGCAAAACAGGCAGGAAGCCAATGCTGGAGGTACACTTTATATGGGGCACATGGGACCCTGTCTGGGTGTTCATGGGGGTGCCAATGGCTGGATCCCCCTCTAATCCAGTTATCACCTGTCCAGTAGATAGGTGATAAAGGGATTTGCCATTTAGAAGCAGTTAAATCACAGAAAACAGACAGCAATCTTGTCTGATGACAAGTTCTTCAAAGTCTGACGCTGGCCATACACATTAGATATGGGTCTGAAAAACCTGATGATTTAGGCAGGTCAGACCAAATATCAAATGTGCATGTGGGTTTCTGACTCTGCATCCTGATGATAGATCTTGGGGAAGAGAAGGGTCAGGCACGTTGATTTAAAGGGGTACTCCCCTCCCATAGACATGCATTGAAGGGACAGGGCGTGATGGCATGAGGGGGCGGGGCTATGGTGTCACGAGCTCCCGGCACCAGCTCCAGCATTCGGAACAGTTTGTTCCAAACGCTGAAAAGCAGAGTACCCCTTTAAGTGATCCCCAAAGAATCGGTCAGAGGCTGTCAGGGCATGCTGGGGGTTGTAGCTATGCAAGGTTGGTGATCCATAGGTTGAGGATCAATAAGTTATGGGATCAAAGGATTTGTCAGAGGATGTCAGGGCATGCTGGGGGTTGTGGTTTTGCAAGGATGGCGATCAATGATTTAAGTGAACCCCAAAGGATCAGTCAGAGGCGGTCATGCTGGTAGATGTAGTTTTGAAACTGCCTGGAGATGCTTGGTCTCTGTGTACGTGGCCGGTAAATGCCCGCGCCGGATTCCCACATTCTAGAGGTGTCACGAATGGAATATGAAATGGCTGTTCGCTGTATTTATATATGACATTCTGCTCCATGCTGCCGCAGAGAGGAATACACTGATTTAAAACAAACAAAAATATATTTATATATTTATATATATATATATATATATATATATATACACAGGGTGGGCCATTTATATGGATACACCATAATAAAATGGGAATGGTTGGTGATATTAACTTCCTGTTTGTGGCACATTAGTATATGTGAGGGGGGGAAACTTTTCAAGATGGGTGGTGACCATGGTGGCCAATTTGAAATCGGACATTTTGAATCCAACTTTTAATTTTTCAATAGGAAGAGGGTCATGTGACACATCACACTTATTGGGAATTGAGAAAAACAATGATGTGCTTGGTTTTAACGTAACTTTATTCTTTCATGAGTTATTTACAAGTTTCTGACCACTTATAAAATGTGTTCAATGTGCTGCCCATTGTGTTGGATTGTCAATGCAACCCTCTTCTCTATATACTGCTATATACTACTATATACACCGCAGGAGAAATGCTAGCACAGGCTTCCAGTATCCGTATACACTGCTATATACTACTATATACACCGCAGGAGAAATGCTAGTACAGGCTTCCAGTATCCGTATACACTGCTATATACTACTATATACACCACAGGAGAAATGCTAGCACAGGCTTCCAGTATCCGTATACACTGCTATATACTACTATATACACCGCAGGGGAAATGCTAGCACAGGCTTCCAGTATCTGTATACACTGTGCTAGCATTTCTCCTGCGGTTATATAGTAGTATATAGCAGTGTATACGGATACTGGAAGCCTGTGCTAGCATTTCTCCTGCGGTGTATATAGTAGTATATAGCAGTGTATACGGATACTGTAAGCCTGTGTCAGCATTTCTCCTGCGGTGTATATAGTAGTATATAGCAGTGTATACAGATACGGGAAGCCTGTGCTAGCATTTCTCCTGTGGTGTATATAGTAGTATATAGCAGTGTATACAGATACTGGAAGCCTGTGCTAGCATTTCTCCTGCGGTGTATATAGTAGTATATAGCAGTGTATACGGATACTGGAAGCCTGTGCCAGCATTTCTCCTGCGGTGTATATAGTAGTATATAGCAGTGTATACGGATACTGGAAGCCTGTGCTAGCATTTCTCCTGCGGTGTATATAGTAGTATATAGCAGTGTATACGGATACTGTAAGCCTGTGCCAGCATTTCTCCTGCGGTGTATATAGTAGTATATAGCAGTGTATACAGATACGGGAAGCCTGTGCTAGCATTTCTCCTGTGGTGTATATAGTAGTATATAGCAGTGTATATGGATACTGGAAGCCTGTGCTAGCATTTCTCCTGCGGTGTATATAGTAGTATATAGCAGTGTATACAGATACTGGAAGCCTGTGCTAGCATTTCTCCTGCGGTGTATATAGTAGTATCTAGCAGTGTATACGGATACTGGAAGCCTGTGCTAGCATTTCTCCTGCGGTGTATATAGTAGTATATAGCAGTGTATACGGATACTGGAAGCCTGTGCTAGCATTTCTCCTGCGGTGTATATAGTAGTATATAGCAGTGTATACGGATACTGGAAGCCTGTGCTAGCATTTCTCCTGCGGTGTGTATAGTAGTATATAGCAGTGTATATGAATACTGGAAGCCTGTGCCAGCATTTCTCCTGCGGTGTTGCTATCAGTGTGTGAAGAGTGGGAGAAGAGGGTTGCATTGACAATCCAACACAATGGGCAGCACATTGAACACATTTTATAAGTGGTCAGAAACTTGTAAATACCGTATTTATTGGCGTATAACACGCACTTTTTAGGCTAAAATTTTTAGCCTAAAGTCTGTGTGCGTGTTATACGCCGATACACCCCCAGGAAAGGCAGGGGGAGAGAGGCCGTCGCTGCCCGCTTCTCTCCCCCTGCCTTTCCTGGGGTCTAGAGCGCTGCTGCCGACCCTTCTCTCCCCCTAGCTATCGGCGCCAATGCCCGTTCTGTCCCCCTGACTATCGGTGCCGGCGCCCCATTGCCGGCGCCGCTGCCCCGTTGCCTCCCCCCATCCCCGGTGGCATAATTACCTGAGTCGGGTCCGCGCTGCTGCAGGCCTCCGGCGTGCGTCCCCGGCGTCGTTGCTATGCGCTGAACGGCGCGGCGCATGACGTCAGTGCGCCGCGCATAGCAACGACGCAGGGGACAAACGCCGGAGGCCTGCAGCAGCGCGGACCCGACTCAGGTAATTATGCCACCGGGGATGGGGGGAGGCAACGGGGCAGCGGCGCCGGCAATGGGTGCCGCTGCCCCTTCTCTCCCCCTGGCTGTCGGCGCCGCTTCTCTCCCCCTGGCTATCGGCGCCGGCACCGATAGTCAGGGGGACAGAACGGGCAGCGGCGCCGATAGCCAGGGGGTGAGAAGGGCCGACAGCAGCGCTCTAGACCCCAGGAAAGGCAGGGGGGAGAAGCGGGCAGCGACGGCCTCTCTCCCCCTGCCTTTACTGGGGGTATATCGGGGTATACACGCGCACACACGCACCCTCATTTTACCATGGATATTTGGGTAAAAAATGAGGGTGCGTGTTATAGGCCGGTGCGTGGTATACCCCGATAAATACGGTAACTCATGAAAGAATAAAGCTACGTTAAAACCAAGCACATCATTGTTTTTCTTGTGAAACTCCCAATAAGTTTGATGTGTCACATGACCCTCTTCCCATTGGAAAAAAAAAAGCTGGATTCAAAATGGCTGACTTCAAAATGGCCGCCATGGTCACCACCCATCTTGAAAAGTTTCCCCCCTCACATATACTAATGTGCCACAAACAGGAAGTTAATATCACCAACCATTCCCATTTTATTAAGGTGTATCCATATAAATGGCCCACCCTGTGTGTGTGTGTGTGTGTGTGTGTGTGTGTGTATATATATATATATATATATATATATATATATATATATACATATATATATATTTATATAGAGAGAGAGAGCAAAAGGATGTTATTGCAGCACACAGTCCATAGTAAAGTGCAAAAAAGTGAATTTATTCCATATTAAAAAACAAGTGTTCCCAAAAATAAGCAGCGACGTTTCAGACGGCTCACCTGGCCATTATCAAGCAGTGCTGCTTATTTTTGGGAACACTTGTTTTTTTAATATGGAATAAATTCACTTTTTTGCACTTTACTTTGGATTGTGTGCTGCAGTAAGATCCTTCTGCTTTATGAACGTGGGGTTGATACTCCAGAAGCTGCTTTGGACCAGACACTTTTTTTCATGTGAATCTGGTTGTGCTTCTTTTCTACATTTTATATAGCTATAGATGGATAGATAAATATAAAAATTAAATTACTTTTCTAGATTTGCGACGCCAGTCACATGACACGATCAATTACTACTCCTCCTGCCTACATTGTTTCCAGCTAAAAAAAAAAATATATATATATATATATATATATATATATATATAATTCCCAAAGTAATAGGGCGGCACTCCAGCGATCCAAAGTAGAAAAAATAACTTTATTCACCCAAAATGTGAAGCGACGTTTCAACCTACCGTACTCAAGTAAACAAAAAAAAAACTCAAACTCAAAAAACTAAAAGAAAGAGGTCTTTTTCAAGCATGACCTCATTGAGTAGGTTAAAACGTTGCTTCACATTTTGGGTGAATAAAGTTATTTTTTCTACTTTGGATCGCTGGAGTGCTGCCCTATTACTTTGGGAATTGCATTACTTGGGACATGTTGGTCGAGTCTTACATAGGAATGAGCACCCGCCTGGATCCTGGGATTTGAATCCCACACAGTGACACTCTTACACCCCGATTACCTATATATATACTGTATATATATTATATTATAATATATACATGTATAAGTGTGGGAAACTTTTTGAACACCCCTCATATATAGAATAAATAGAATGAACACACTATATATAAATGGGTTCCAATCGGTGTTGTGCTCCAGAGCCACATTCTCAGTTCTGCTGGTCATCATTCTAGCAGTGCGCGACACTCTTATTTCTGCGCAGTAGATGTGGTTATTCTTATTATGTGGCTTATTGGGTTTCAGTAACATAAATAAAAGGTTTTGTTATCAGACACCCGGTGCCGGAAGTGATTACAGGAACATTTGCTCTCGGTTTACTTCGGCCTCACTTATTGTGCTAATGGTTCTCACTTCACTTTATATGTAAATCGCCGGGATCCGCCCAGAGTCCTGGGTTTAACATAACGCAATTTGGAAGAGAGAGAAAGACCAGAGAAGATGGCAGATAAAGGCCATTTGGCAGCAGTTTGCCACCACCTAAAGGGGTTGTCTGCTCACCACTAATCCAGATAAAATACTCGGACGTAATAGATGGTTGATAAGTATTTCCCAACCAGTATAGTCAGGAGGGAACCGGCACTGTGTTCAGGACTCCAGGTCCAAATGGGTGCTCTGCTGCCTAGGATAGGACCTAGTATCCCTTGAATATCCAGTCAAAAAAGGAAGAAGCGGCACTCCAAAATAAGTAGAAAAATGGTGGTTTATTCACCCATCATGTGAATGGTGCTACGTTTCGGTCTTCTCAATGAGACCTTTTTCAGGGCTTGAAAAAGGTCTCATCGAGAAGACCGAAACGTAGCACCATTCACATGATGGGTGAATAAACCACCATTTTTCTACTTATTTTGGAGTGCCGCTTCTTCCTTTTTTGACAGGATATTTCCCAACCAGGGTGCCTCCTGACGTTGGCTGTCCTAGCTACGTCGGCATGCTGGGAGCTGCAGTTTTGAAACAGCCGGAGGCACCCTGGTTGGGAAACACTGGTCTACAACAAGAGAAACAAAGCGGCGCTCACCTGATGCATAAAACATTTTAAAACAATTCATTGCTAACAGCGGTAGATACAAGCAGGCTCGGTACATGCAACGTTTTGCGTCACTTAAAGGGCCTATTCAAATGAGTGGCAGGAATTTCGCCAACAAAAAATTTATCATTGTATACGGAAATCAAGATATTTTTAACCCCCCTTTGCCTGCGCTTATGTCATGTGTGCTTCCCACGAAATTTATAAAAATAAAAAAAAGTACACGTCATTTATAACTAGCTGTGTACGATTACGTGTGATACGATTCAATAAGATTTTGATAGACAATAATGTTAAAACAAATAAATAAATAAAAAGGATACTATTTAATCCATGGTTTTATTTATTTATTTACTTAAATCTGGATAGCACGATTTTCCATCAAAAATGAAGAAAAAAAAAGACCAAAAATGGGTGCATGAGTTAGGCTGGGTCCACACTACGTTTTGTCCCATAGGGGAGCGCATACGGCAGGAGGGAGCTAAAACCTCGCGCTCCCGTATGTGACCGTATGCGCTCCCGTATGTCATTCACTTCAATGAGCCGACCGGAGTGAAACGTTCGGTCCGGTCGGCTCATTTTTGCGCCGTATGCGCTTTTACAACCGGACCTAAAACCGTGGTCAACCACGGTTTTAGGTCCGGTTGTAAAAGCGCATACGGCGCAAAAATGAGCCGACCGGACCGAACGTTTCACTCCGGTCGGCTCATTGAAGTGAATGGCATACGGGAGCGCATACGGTCACATACGGGAGCGCGAGGTTTTAGCTCCCTCCTGCCGTATGCGCTCCCGTATGGGACAAAACGTAGTGTGGACCCAGGCTTAGATGTGATTTTTCAAGGATAAAATCGTATGGCAAGGGCAGATGCAACCATTTTGATGTGGACACGGTCAATACAATTTACATAGACAATAATGTTTAAAAAAATAATAATAATACATTGTATAGTGTTTAATCCATTTTTTTTTCCCATCGGGATGAAAAATTTCGGTCAAGCCCGAATTTCCACCCGTCAAGAAAAGAAAATGGCCAAAAATGTAAACGGACCAAAAAAGGGTGCACGAGTTGAATACGATTTGTCAATAAAAGTCAACAGATAGGTCTAGATAAGATTTTCAAGGATAAAATTGTATCAACGTGCCAGATCCAAAAATCTTGATGCAAACGCAGTCTTAGGTCCAAGTAAGTTTTGACGTGTGATCTGGGCAGAAATTGTGCAAAAAAAAATAAATAAATAAATAAATAAAAAAATAAAAAAGTTTTTCTCCCGAATTTCAAATGGTCTCGTTTAACAGGCTAGCTACCGTTGCCAAAGTCAAAGCACAGTTAACTTCATCCTAAAGAGTTTTGCTAAAATAGCTTAAAGGGGTACTCCGCCCCTAGACATCTTATCCCCTATCCAAAGGATAGGGGATAATATGTCAGATCACCGGGGTCCCGCTGCTGGGGACCCCGGGGATCGCTGCTGCAGCACCCCGCTATCATTACTGTGCAGAGCGAGATCGCTCTGCACGTAATGACGGGCAATACAGGGGTCGGAGCATCGTTACGTCACGGCTCCGCCCCTCGAGGCGTCACAGCCCGCCCCCGTCAATACAAGTCTATGGGAAGGGGCGTGGCGGTTGTCACGCTCCCTGCCATAGACTTGCATTAAGGGGAAGGGCCATGATGTCATGAGGGGCGGAGCCATGACGTCACGCTGCTCCGGCCCCTGTATCGCCCGTCATTACGCACAGAGCGAACTCGCTCTGTGCAGTAATGATGGCGGGGTGCCGCAGCGGCGATCCCCGGGTCCCCAGCAGCGGGACCGCGGTGATCTAACATCTTATCCCCTATCCTTTGATAGGGGATAAGATGCCAGGGGCGGAGTACCCCTTTAAAGGGGTACTCTGCTGCTCAATGTTTGGAACAATCTGTTCCGAACGCTGGAGCCGGGAGCTTGTGATGTCACGCCCCGCCCCCTCACATAGACTTGCATTGAGGGGGCGGGGCGTTACATCATGAGGGGACAGGGCTACAACGTCACGAGCTCCAGACGCCGGCTCCAGCGTTCGGAACAGTTTGTTCCAAACACTGAGCAGCAGAGTGCACCTTTAAGTGAGAAAAAAAGTTGTGTAAACATAAAGAGGAATTTCCCCCCAGCCCCCCTAGAATAAGGTAAGACCCGGGCTGTGTATAATAAGAAAGGGCCCTGTTCACCCCAAGTTGGGGTCCTACATCATACATTATATTCCCCTTTTTATTTCCAGACAGATCTGAATATATACCCACACCCTTTGGCCTCATCTGCCATTCATTTCTAAGATAGAACCCTAAATTTATGGTATGTTCTGAAAAGCGTAGGCTAATTCCAAAAACAAAAAGGGTATCCACAGGTGCGCTATTTATTAAATATATAGAAACAGTACATATTTTAGGCACACCTCTACACAATGCAGTCCAATGGCATTGTTGTGGTGTGGCCAAAAAAGCTCAAAACTGTTGCAAAGCTACGACTCCTAGCATACATGATGAAGAAACTTTTTGTCATGTATTTGACCACACAGCACCAACTCCAGTTGCAAGTCCACAAGGATAATTAATGTATGCAGAAGGGTCCTTGCTCAGCTGTTTCATTTTTTTCATTCTGACTAGTAGATTCTCCTTCTTGGAGTTAGAAACAGGATACTTGAAAAATAATGCCCTCACTGCGGTTTATTTACTAAGAGTGGAGTGGAGTTTTCTTTGTGGGTTTTGATTTCCGACAGGTATTTTCCCAAGGTATTTACTAAGGTTTCCCTACATTTTGCACTTTTCCCTACATTTGCTTTTTTTTACAACTGTTCTGATCTGTAGGGTTTTCCTCAGCCCAAATCCACCACATTTTCAGTGTTTTCTTGTAAAATGGAGGGTTTTGGGTTTTTTTGGTCGCAAATTGTGTCGCATGGAAAGTGTGACACAATTTGGGCGCAAAACCCGACAAAAAAAGAGCCGGGATCACGTTAGTGAATAAACCCCACTGGGTGGACTAGAGACAACCTTGTAGGTGAAACTCTACACTTAAAAATCCAGTACTATACGGAGTGAAGCATTTTGTCTTTCTGGACAGAGAGCCTATTGTTATTGATTTTTCATCCTGTGGTTAGTATAAATCCATAGGGTGTTTTTATGTGCTGGCATAGGACTGTGGTTTTGTAAAAACTGACATTCTACTGCAAGGAGTGAATACGCTCTTAGGTGGGAATTTATCAAGGGATTTACACAAGTTTTTTGTGTATATTTGTCTCAAAAATGTCGCACGTGCGACTTTTAGTGGTACGCTGGCCTGCACGATTTTTCACTGATCAGATGTTTTACACAAGATCTGCTTTTTACTTTGAAGTGATTAGTGATTTACGACTGTCTGAAAGGACTCCTCTGTACGCTCTACTGTCTGATAGTACTCCTCTGTGCTCTCTCCTGTCTGATAGGACTCCTCTGTGGTCTCTTCTGTCCTATCAGTCAGGAGCGAGCACAGAGGAGTCCTATCAGACAGGAGAAAGCACAGAGGAGTCCTATCAGACAGGAGAAAGCGCAGAGGAGTCCTATCAGACAGGAGAGAGCGCAGAGGAGTGCTATCAGACAGGAGAGAGCACAGAGGAGTCCTATCAGACAGGAGAGAGCACAGAGGAGTACTATCAGACAGGAGAGAGCACAGAGGAGTGCTATCAGACAGGAGAGAGCACAGAGGAGTGCTATCAGTCAGGAGCGAGCACAGAGGAGTCCTATCAGACAGGAGAAAGCACAAAGGAGTCCTATCAGACAGGAGAAAGCGCAGAGGAGTCCTATCAGACAGGAGGGAGCGCAGAGGAGTCCTATCAGACAGGAGGGAGCGCAGAGGAGTGCTATCAGACAGGAGAGAGCACAGAGGAGTCCTATCAGACAGGAGAGAGCACAGAGGAGTGCTATCAGACAGGAGAGAGCACAGAGGAGTGCTATCAGACAGGAGAGAGCACAGAGGAGTGCTATCAGACAGGAGAGAGCACAGAGGAGTGCTATCAGACAGGAGAGAGCGCCGAGGAGTGCTATCAGACAGGAGAGAGCACAGAGGAGTGCTATCAGACAGGAGAGAGCACAGAGGAGTGCTATCAGACAGGAGAGAGCACAGAGGAGTGCTATCAGACAGGAGAGAGCACAGAGGAGTGCTATCAGACAGTAGAGAGCACAGTGGAGTGCTATCAGACAGGAGAGAGCACAGAGGAGTGCTATCAGACAGGAGAGAGCACAGAGGAGTGCTATCAGACAGGTGAGAGCGCCGAGGAGTGCTATCAGACAGGAGAGAGCACAGAGGTGTACTTTCAAACAGGAAAGAGCACAGAGGAGTCCTATCAGACAGGAGAGATGAGTCCTATCAGACAGGAGAGAGCACAGAGGAGTCCTATCAGACAGGAGAGAGCACAGAGGAGTCCTATCAGACAGGAGAGAGCACAGAGGAGTCCTATCAGACAGGAGAGAACACAGAGGAGTCCTATCAGACAGGAGAGAGCACAGGGGAGTGCTATCAGACAGGAGAGAGCACAGGGGAGTGCTATCAGACAGGAGAGAGCACAGGGGAGTGCAATCAGACAGGAGAGAGCACAGGGGAGTCCTATCAGACAGGAGAGAGCACAGAGGAGTCCTATCAGACAGGAGAGAGCACAGAGGAGTACTATCAGACAGGAGAGTGCACAGAGGAGTCCTATCAGACAGGAGAGTGCACAGAGGAGTACTATCAGACACGAGAGAGCACAGAGGAGTGTTA
This sequence comes from Hyla sarda, assembly GCF_029499605.1. Taxonomy (NCBI): domain Eukaryota; kingdom Metazoa; phylum Chordata; class Amphibia; order Anura; family Hylidae; genus Hyla; species Hyla sarda. The sequence continues at coordinate 493,193,255 of NC_079190.1, read as the reverse complement.
GCCCACCCTCACTTACTGGGCTTTGTCAATGCATGTACTTCTGCTTGGACAAAGTCATGATTTTATAATCCATGATTTCTATAAAAAGGAAATAACATTTTCTTATGAAGTATATTAGAAAGGTTAATGATTTGTCAAGATGTACAACATATAAAAAGATTTTGAACATGACAGTGCCCATTTAAAGTACACTTGTGCACAGTTTCAATAGAAATGTTTCTTTTTTTAGGTTTTAGGCAAAACCTTGACTCAACCTTAACATGTACAAAGGAGACATTTATCTCTATGTTATCAGACCTCCTAACATTGCCTGTACCTCTAATCCAAGCCCCATTTTCAATTACTTTAGTAACAAAGTGAGAACGATTGTTGGACTGTTAACAAAATCGTAAAATCCTGTGGTTTCCTCTCTCTTTAGTGACATGAATGTTCCAAACATACATTATCACAACCTCCTATAAAGTAATGGTATATCACTACTTTTTATGACTGGTAGGGGTCTGACCTTGGGACCGCCATCCATCTTAAAGGGGTACTCCGGTGGAAAACATTTTTTTTTTTAAATCAACTGGTGCCATAAAGTTAAACAGATTTGTAAATGGCTTCTATTAAAAAAAATCTTTACCCTTCCAGTACTTATTAGCAGCTGTATGCTACAGAGGAAATTATTTTCTTTTTGAATTTCTTTTTTTTGTCTTGTCCACCGTGCTCTCTGCTGACACCTCTGTCCGTGTCAGGAACTGTCCAGAGCAGCATAGGTTTGCTATGGGGATTTTCTCCTGCTCTGGACAGTTCCTGATACGGGCATCAGGTGTCAGCAGAGAGCACTGTGGACAAGACAAAAAATAAATTTAAAAAGAAAAGAATTTCCTCTGTAACATACAGCTGCTAAAAAGTACTGAAAGGGTTTTTTAATAGAAGTAATTTAAAAATCTGTTTAACTTTCTGGCACCAGTTGATTTAAAAAAAAGTTTTCCACCGGAGTACCCCTTTAAGAATAAATTGGCTGCAGTGTTGGTTAAACAGGGTCAGGCCTGTAGACCGTTAACCATTTTCTCCTGTACAGTGGTGAATAGACTTGAGTCTTTATTCCCTGCACAGTGGATGGCCAGGGAACCACTGGAGGGACTGTAGCGCTCATTTTTATAAGCGTGGCAGTCCCTGAGGTTGGACCCCCTCCGATAATAAAGTGATGGCATACCCAATGGTCCCGTTCACACTATGGAAATTCTGTGCGGAATTGCCTCCTGTTGATTCAATGGGAGTTCTGCTCACACGTTGAAAGTTCCATAGTGGAATTTCCAATGAGGAATTGGATTTTGGCAGAATATTGAACATGTTCCATACTCCATTGCAGTGTTTTCCAACCAGGGTCCCTTAAGCTGTAGCAAAACTACAACTCCGAGCATGCCCGCACAGCCAAAGGCTGTGCGGGCATGCTCGGAGTTGTAGTTTTGCAACAGCTGGAAAGTTCCGTAGTGGAATTTCCACTGAGGAATTGGATTTTGGCAGAATATTGTACATGTTCAATCCTTCATTGCAGTCTTTTCCAACCAGGGTCCCTCCAGCTGTAGCAAAACTAAAACTCCAAGCATGCGGCTGTGCGGGCATGCTGGGAATTGTAGTTTTGCAACAGCTGGAAAGTTCCATAGTGGAATTTCCAATGAGGAATTGGATTTTAGCAGAATAATGAACATGTTCAATCCTCCATTGCAGTGTTTTCCAACCAGGGTGCCTCCAGCTGTAGCAAAACTACAACTCCGAGCATGCCCGCACAGCCAAAGGCTGTGCGGGCATGCTGGGAGTTGTAGTTTTGCAACAGCTGGAAAGTTCCGTAGTGGAATTTTCACTGAGGAATTGGATTTTGGCAGAATATTGAACATGTTCAATCCTCCATTGCAGTGTTTTCCAACCAGGGTCCCTCCAGCTGTAGCAAAACTACAACTCCAAGCATGCTCGGAGTTGTAGTTTTGCATCAGCTGGAAAGCTCCGTAAAGGAATTTCCACTGAGGAATTGGATTTTGGCAGAATATTGAACATATTCAATCCTCCATTGCCGTGTTCTCCAACCAGGGTCCCTCCAGCTGTAGCAAAACTACAACTCTGAGCATGCCCGCACAGCCTTTGGCTGTGCGGGCATGCTGGGAGTTGTAGTTTTGCAACAGCTGGAATGTTCCGTAACGGAAATTCCAACGAAGAATTGGATTTTGGCAGAATATTGAACATGTTTAATCCTCCATTGCAGTGTTTTCCAACCAGGGTCCCTCCAGCTGTAGCAAAACTACAACTCCAAGCATGCCCGCACAGCCTTTGTCTGTGCGGGCATGCTGGGAGTTGTAGTTTTTCAACAGCTGGAAAGTTCCATAGTGGAATTTCCAACAAGGAATTGGATTTTGGCTGAATAATGAACATGTTCAATCCTCCATTGCAGTGTTTTCCAACCAGGGTGCCTCCAGCTGTAGCAAAACTACAACTCCGAGCATGCCCGCACATCCTTTGGCTGTGCGGGCATGCTGGGAGTTGTAGTTTTGCAACAGCTGGAAAGTTCCTTAGTGGAATTTCCAACAAGGAATTGGATTTTGGCAGAATATTGAACATGTTCAATCCTCCATTGCAGTGTTTTCCAACCAGGGTGCCTCCAGCTGTAGCAAAACTACAACTCCAAGCATGCCCGCACAGTCTTTTGCTGTGCGGGCATGCTGGGAGTTGTAGTTTTGCAACAGCTGGCAAGTTCCGTAGTGGAATTTCCACTGAGGAATTGGATTTTGGCAGAATATTGAACATGTTCAATCCTCCATTGCAGCGTTTTCCAACCAGGGTCCCTCCAGCTGTAGCAAAACTACAACTCCGAGCATGCTCGGAGTTGTAGTTTCACAACAGCTGGAGGCGCACCCTGGTTGGAAAACACTGCTGTGGTGAAATTCTGCAGACATAAGCGCTGATTCCGTTTAATGTCTGCTCCATGCAGAAGATCACAGATCTACTGATGAAGTTCAGTGTGAACGGAAACCTAACAAGAAACCGTCACTTTACAAAGTACGAATAAAACCTTTCTAAACATCAAACGTACAGATATCCTGCTGCAATCTGATTTTACCTTGAAAATCGGGTCTGAATGTATATAATTGACTTAGTGTCTGGATGGGGGTGGGGTGCAGTTACTGCAATGACGCAGTAAGAGAGGAAGTGCTGAGGTGTGATGGTATGTAACAACCGTACACTAATGCAATCACTAACCTAATATACACATGTATAGCTCCTGTTTGTAATGCATATAGATCCTGCACAGTATGAATTCACTGCGCACAATGGACAGGGTTGGGCATTGGAGCAAATTTTGCATCCTAGATTGACTGTTCCTAATGCAATAGCAGGAACGATAAATGAGGAACGGGAAGATTTGTGTTAAAAAAAAATAATCATTTTGTTTCCACAGACTCCTGGTGGATCAGCACTAACATTAGGGTGCGTTCACGCGGCCGTCTGTCCCAGTTTTTTTTTTTAAATCCCCGTTTCGGTTCCGTTCTTACAGGCTGTAAACAGATAAAAAAAACGGTTAAAACAAATTTTTTTAATTTTTTTTTATAATCCGTTTACGTCCGTTTGTACCCGTCTGCACTCATTTCCGTTTTTTTTTTTTTTACGGCAGAAAAAACGGCACATGCAGTATTTTTTCTTCTGTTAAAAAAAACGAAAGGAAAAAAGGGATACAGTAAATTTAACATTGAAGTCTATGGAAAACGGATGAGCCTTTAAAGTCATCCGTTTGCACACGTTTTTTCAATCCGTTTTTTTTTTTCATTTGTTTTTACTTTTGAGCATGCTCAGAACAAAAAAAAATTGGGTTTATTAACTGAACGATAACGGATTAAAATGGATACAAACGGATACCATTTTTAAAAGTCCGGCTTTTTTTTTTTTTTATTTATTTTTTTTAAGTCCGTTTTTTTTTTTTTGACGGGAGAAGAACGGGACGGGTCTAGACGGCCGTGCGAATGTAGCCTTAGGCCGGGTTCACACCACGTTTTTGCAATACAGTTCCCATATACGTTTTCAATTTGAAAACCGTACAGAACCTTATTGAAAACCGTATGCGTTGACTCTCCATTGAAAACCGTATGCCAAAAGATGCATCAGGTGGTGTCCGTTTTGCCTACTGTACGGTTTTGTCAGTTTTTTTCCCGTACCCAAAACTGTAGCCTACCACGGTTTTTGGTCCGGGTGAAAAAACTTATTGAATTGTATACTTTTTTTTTTTTTTAACATGGGAGTCAATGCGAACCGTATGTGCGTACTATTCCATCCGGTTTTCACTATACAGTGGTCGCTCAACATACGATGGTAATCCGTTCCAAACGGACCATCGTTTGTTGAAACCATCGTATGTTGAGGGATCCGTGCAATGTAAAGTATAGGACAGTGGTCTACAACCTGCGGACCTCCAGATGTTGCAAAACAACAACACCCAGCATGCTCGGACAGCCAACGGCTGTCCGGGCATGCTGGGAGTTGTAGTTTTGCAACATCTGGAGGTCCACAGGTTGTAGACCACTGGTATAGGAAGTTGTACTCACCTTTCCCCGCCGCTCCGGACCGTCACTGCTCGTCACCGCTGCCCTGGATGTCGCCTTCCATCGCTGTCGCCGTGTCCCCGAGGTGTCCCCGATGCTCCGGCAAGGCCTCTGCTTCCCCGGCATCCGCGCTCTCCGTCGCCGCCATCACGTCGCTACGCACGCCGCTCCTATTGGATGACGGGACGGCGTGCGCAGCGATGTGATGACGACGATGGAGAGCACTGACGATGGAGGGGATCCCGAAGAGGACGTGCCGGAGCCCCGAGGACAGGTAAGTGATCATCAGCAGACCACACGGGGCACCGTAAACGGCTATCTGGTGGCAGCTGAAGCAGTCTGCGCTGCCGGATAGCCGTTTATGCGATGGCCCCGACATACAAAAGCATCGTATGTTGATGCTGCCTCTGAGAGGCCATCGTATGTTGAAATGATCGTATGTCGGGGCCATCGTAGGTCGAGGGGTCACTGTACGTTTTTTTCACTTTGAACAGTTGTTTTCTTGGAATTTCAAGTGAACAAGTGAAACAAGTGAAACTTTATTCATAATAGAATGAAAAGTAAAAAAACATACTTTTTTTTCAAAATAAACGGATGCAACCGGACATCATTTTCCAACTGCATACGGATAAAAATTTGTACACACGTTTTGATACAGTTTAGTCCGGTTTTGAGGAGTCCGTTTTTTTTTTTTTATCAATAACCTGATACAGGAACTGTACTGCAAAAAACGTGGTGTGAATGCAGCCTTAGAGGGGCTTTTCCACTACACACATATCCACAGGGTGCCCTGATCCCTATTTTGCAAGACAAGACCAAATGGCATATAACTCTATAGTGTCCTCAAGACCTGGGGGGTCATGTTTTCAGGATTTCCTTAGTCTTTCACAGGTGATATAATTGTGGGGATACCTGATTCACTGACCATAATAATATCATCCCCTGTGAAAGACTAAGGAAATCCTGAAAACATGACCTGTTGGGGGGACTTGAGGACCGTGCTTGAGGAACACTAAACTATGGGATTTATGGAATTAGCAGTCGCATCTCCGTTTGATTTCCTGCTATATGTGGCGGTCAACAAAAGCGTAATCTTGCAAAGCAGGGGTCAAAGAACCCTGTACTCCCATATAGGTGGTCATTTCAGACGTTAAAGGGGTACTCTCCGGTGGAAAACATTTATTTTTATTTTTTTAAATCAACTGGTGCCAGAAAGTTAAACAGATTTGTAAATGACTTCTATTAAAAAAAAAAAATCTTTACCCTTCCAGTACTTTTTAGCAGCTGTATGCTACAGAGGAAATTCTTTTCTTTTTGAATTTCTTTTTTTGTCTTGTCCCCAGTGCTCTCTGCTGACACCTCTGTCAATGTCATGAACTGTCCAGAGCAGGAGAAAATCCCCATAGCAAACCTATGCTGCTCTGGACAGTTCTTGACATGGACAGAGGTGTCAGGAGAGAGCACTGTGGACAAGACAAAAATGAAATTCAAAAAGAAAAGAATTTCCTGTGTGGCATACAGCTGCTAATAAGTATTGGAAGGGTAAAGATTTTTTAATAGAAGTAATTTACAAATCTGTTTAACTTTCTGGCACCAGTTGCTAAAAAAAAAAAAAAAATGTTTTCCACCGGAGTACCCTTTTAACCCCTTAACGACGCAGGACGTATATTTACGTCCTGCGCCGACCCCGCATCACATCGCGTCGGTCCCGGCGCTCATCAACGGCCGGGACCCGCGGCTAATACCACACATCGCCGATCGCGGCGATGTGCGGTATTAACCCTTTAGAAGCGGCGGTCAAAGCTGACCGCCGCTTCTAAAGCAAAAGTGAAAGTATCCCGGCTAGTCAGTCGGGCTGTTTGGGACCGCTGCGGTGAAATCGCGGCGTCCCGAACAGCTTGCAGGACACCGGGAGGGCCCTTACCTGCCTCCTCGCTGTCCGATCGACGAATGACTGCTCCGTGCCTGAGATCTAGGCAGGAGCAGTCAAGCGCCGATAACACTGATCACGCCAGTGATCAGCATGAGAGATCAGTGTGTGCAGTGTTATTGGTCCCTATGGGAGCTATAACACTGCAAAAAAAAGTGTTAATAAAGGTCATTTAACCCCTTCCCTAATAAAAGTTTGAATCACCCCCCTTTTCCCATAAAAAAAATAAAACAGTGTAAATAAAAATAAAAATTAACATATGTGGTATCGCCGCGTGCGTAAATGTCCGAACTATCAAAAAATATCATTAATTAAACCGCACGGTCAATGGCGTACGCGCCAAAAAATTCCAAAGTCCAAAAAAGCGTATTTTGGTCACTTTTTATACCATTAAAAAATGAATAAAAAGTGATCAAAAAGTCTGATCAAAACAAAAATCGAACCGATAAAAACTTCAGATCACGGCACATAAAATGAGTCCTCATACCGCCCCGTACGTAGAAAAATAAAAAAGTTATAGGGGTCAGAAGATGACATTTTTAAACGTATACATTTTCCTGCATGTAGTTATGATTTTTTCCAGAAGTACGACAAAATCAAACCTATATAAGTAGGGGATCATTTTAACCGTATAGACCTACAGAATAATGATAAGGTGTCATTTTTACCGAAATATGCACTGCGTAGAAACGGAAGCCCCCCAAAAGTTACAAAATGGCGTTTTTTCTTCGATTTTGTCGCACAATGATTTTTTTTTTTCGTTTCGTTGTGAATTTTTGGGTAAAATGACTAATGTCACTGCAAAGTAGAATTGGTGACGCAAAAAATAAGCCATAATATGGATTTTTAGGTGGAAAATTGAAAGGGTTATGATTTTTAAAAGGTAAGGAGGAAAAAACGAAAGTGCAAAAACGGAAAAACCCTGAGTCCTTAAGGGGTTAAGGACCAGAGCGTTTTTGCACATCTGACCACTGTCACTTTAAACATTAATAACTCTGGAATGCTTTTAGTTATCATTCTGATTCTGAGAATGTTTTTTCGTGACATATTCTACTTTAACATAGTGGTAACATTTTTTGGTAACTTGCATCCTTTCTTGGTGAAAAATCCCAAAATTTGATGAAAATTTTGAACATTTAGCGTTTTTCTAACTTTGAAGCTCTCTGCTTGTAAGGAAAATGTATATTACAAATAAAAAAAATTTTAATTCACATATACAATATGTCTACTTTATGTTTGCATCATAAAATTGACGAGTTTTTACTTTTGGAAGACACCAGAGGGCTTCAAAGTTCAGCAGCAATTTTCCAATTTTTCACAAAATTTTCAAACTCACTATTTTTCAGGGACCAGTCCAGGTTTGAAGTGGATTTGAAGGGTCTTCATCTTAGAAATACCCCACAAATGATCCCATTATAAAAACTGCACCCCCTCAAAGTATTCAAAATGACTTTCAGTAATTGTAGGTGTTTCACAGGAATAGCAGCAAAGTGAAGGAGAAAATTCACAATCTTCATTTTTTACACTCGCATGTTCTTGTAGACCCAATTTTTGAAGTTTTACAAGGGGTAAAAAGGAGAAAATTTATACTTTTATTTGTAGCCCAATTTCTCTCGAGTAAGGACATACCTCATATGTCCATGAAAAGTGTTCGGCGGGCGCAGTAGAGAGCTCAGAAGGGAAGGAGCGACAAGGGGATTTTGGAGAGTACGTTTTTCTGAAATGGTTTTTGGGGGGCATGTTGCATTTAGCAAAAAAAAACACATGCCATACCATTTTGGAAACAAGACCCCTTGAGGAACGTAACAAGGAATAAAGTGAGCCTTAATACCCCACAGGTGTTTCACGACTTTTGCATATGTAAAAAAAAAAATTTCACTAAAATGTGTGTTTCCCCCCAAATTTCACATTTTTGCAAGGGTCAATAGCAGAAAATACCCCCCAAAATTTGTAACCCAATCTCTTCTGAGTATGGAGGTACCCCATAAGTTGACCTGAAGTGCACTACGGGCGAACTACAATGCTCAGAAGAGAAGGAGTCATATTTGGCTTTTTGAGAGCAAATTTTGCTCGGGGTCATGTCGCATTTAGGAAGCCCCTATGGTGCCAGGACAGCAAAAAAATACCCACATGCCATACCATTTTGGAAACTAGACCCCTTGAGGAACGCAACAAGGAATAAAGTGAGCCTTAATACCCCACAGGGATTTCACGACTTTTGCATACGTCAAAAAAAAAAAAAAAAAAATGTCACTAAAATGTTTGTTTCCCCCCCAAATTTCACATTTATGCAAGGGTTAATAGCAGAAAATATCCCTCAAAATTTGTAACCCCATCTCTTCTGAGTATGGAGGTACCCCATAAGTTGACCTGAAGTGCACTATGGGCGAACTACAATGCTCAGAAGAGAAGGAGTCATATTTGGCTTTTTGAGAGCAAATTTTGCTCAGGGGGCATGTCACATTTAGGAAGCCTCTATGGTGCCAGGACAGCAAAATAACCCCCACATGGCATACCATTTTGGAAACTAGACCCCTTGAGGAACGTAACAAGGGGTACAGTGAGCATTTACCCTCCACTGGTGTCTGTCAGATCTTTGGAACAGTGGGCTGTACAAAATTTTTAATTTGCACAGCCCTCTGTTCCAAAGATCTGTCAGACACCTGTGGGGGGTAAATTTTCACTGCACCCCTCATTACATTCCGTGAGGGATGTAGTTTCCGAAATGGGGTCACATGTGAAGTTTTTTTTTTTTTGCGTTTGTCAAAACCGCTGTAACAATCAGCCACCCCTGTGCAAATCACCTCAAATGTACATGGTGCACTCTCCCTTCTGGGCCTTGTTGTGCGCCCCCAGAGCACTTTGCGCCCACATATGGGGTATCTCCATAGTCAAGAGAAACTGCATTACAAATTTTGTGGCGCTTTTTTCCCTTTTACCTCTTGTCAAAATGAAAAGTATAGGGCAACACCAGCATGTTAGTGTAAAAAATTTATTTTTTTACACTAACAAGCTGGTGTAGACCCCAACTTCACCTTTTCATAAGGGGTGAAAGGAGAAAAAGTCCCGCAATATTTGTAACACAATTTCTCCCGAGTACGGCGATACCCCATATGTGACCATAAACTGTTGCCTTGAAATATGACAGGGCTCCGAAGTGAGAGCGCCATGTGCATTTGAGGCCTGAATTAGGGATTTGCATAGGGGTGGACATAGGGGTATTCTACGCCAGTGATTCCCAAACAGTGTGCCTCCAGCTGTTGCAAAACTCCCAGCATGCTTGGACAGTCAACGGCTGTACGGCAATACTGGGAGTTGTTGTTTTGCAACAGCTGGAGGCTCCATTTGGGAAACAGTGGCGTACCAGACGTTTTTCATTTTTATTGAGGAGGGGAGGGGGGCTGTGTAGGGGTATGTGTATATGTAGTGTTTTTTACTTTTTTATTTTATTTTGTCTTAGTGTAGTGTAGTGTTTTTAGGGTACAGTCACACGGGCGGGGGATTACAGAGAGTTTCCCGCTGCAAGTATGAGCTGCCGCGCAAAATTTGCTGCATCGCAAACTTGCAGCCTGATACTCACTGTAAGCCCCCTGCCCATGTGATTGTACCCTGTACATTCACAGGGGGGGGGGAATCTCCATCTGTTGCAAAACTACAACTCCCAACATGCACAGTCTATCAGTGCATGCTGGTGGTTATAGTTTTGCAACAGCTGGAGGCACACGGGTTGGGAAACACTGAGTTAGGAAACAGACAATGTTTCCCAACCAGTGTGCCTCCAGTTGTTGCAAAACCACAACTCCCAAACATTCTCAGGCATGCTGGAAGTAGTAGTTCGGCAACATCTTTAGAGCCAGATGTTGCCGAACTACAACTCCCAGCATGCTTGGAGTTGTAGTTTTGCAACATCTGGAGGACTACAGTTTGCAGACCACTAATACAGTGGTTCCCAATCTGTGCCCTTCCAGATGTTGCGAAACTACAACTCCCAGTATGCCCTTACTGTCCAGGCATGCTGGAAGTTATAGTTCTGCAACATCTGAAGGGCCAGATGTTACAGAACTACAACTCCCAGCATGCCTGGACAGTAAGGGTATGCTGAGGATGTGTAGTTTTGCAACATCTGGAAGGGCACAAGGGTCCCCAAACTGTGGACCTTCAGATGTTGCAAAACTGCAACTCCCAGCATGCCCAGACACCAAGGCCTGTCTGGGCATGCTGGGAGTTGTAGTGTAAGGGAACCAGATGGAGCAGTCCAGATCGCTTTACGGCAGCGATTTGCGGCGATCGCCGACATGGGGGGCCTACATGGCCCCCCTCGGTGTTTGCCCTGGATGCCTGCTGAACGATTTCAGCAGGCATCCGGTTCCGAGCGGCGGAGACCGGAATGACTCAGGACGTATGCATACGTCTTGGGTCCTGAACAGGTTAATAACATTTATGGCAGGTCCAGACTGTAAAATTGCAATCTTGACCTAGAAAGAAAAAGTTTACAGGTGACCTTGAAATTATCATAACTTTTGTTACTATAGTAACAAGGTCAGGTGTAACCACAATAATAAATCATTAGAGCAGAGGTCCCAAACCCAGTCTTTAAAGGAGTACTCCTGGATATGAAAACTTATCCCCTATGCTAAAGATAGGGGATCTTTAGCATAGGGGATAAGTTTTCATATCCAGGAGTACTCCTTTAAAGACTGGTTTTGGGACCTCTGCTCTAATGATTTATTATTGTGGTTACACCTGACCTTGTTACTATAGTAACAAAAGTTATGATAATTTCAAGGTCACCTGTAAACTTTTTCTTTCTAGGTCAAGATTGCAATTTTACAGTCTGGACCTGCCATAAATGTTATTAACCTGTTCAGGACCCAAGACGTATGCATACGTCCTGAGTCATTCCGGTCTCCGCCGCTCGGAACCGGATGCCTGCTGAAATCGTTCAGCAGGCATCCAGGGCAAACACCGAGGGGGGCCATGTAGGCCCCCCATGTCGGCGATCGCCGCAAATCGCTGCCGTAAAGCGATCTGGACTGCTCCATCTGGTTCCCTTACACTACAACTCCCAGCATGCCCAGACAGGCCTTGGTGTCTGGGCATGCTGGGAGTTGCAGTTTTGCAACATCTGAAGGTCCACAGTTTGGGGACCCTTGTGCCCTTCCAGATGTTGCAAAACTACACATCCTCAGCATACCCTTACTGTCCAGGCATGCTGGGAGTTGTAGTTCTGTAACATCTGGCCCTTCAGATGTTGCAGAACTATAACTTCCAGCATGCCTGGACAGTAAGGGCATACTGGGAGTTGTAGTTTCGCAACATCTGGAAGGGCACAGATTGGGAACCACTGTATTAGTGGTCTGCAAACTGTAGTCCTCCAGATGTTGCAAAACTACAACTCCAAGCATGCTGGGAGTTGTAGTTCGGCAACATCTGGCTCTAAAGATGTTGCCGAACTACTACTTCCAGCATGCCTGAGAATGTTTGGGAGTTGTGGTTTTGCAACAACTGGAGGCACACTGGTTGGGAAACATTGTCTGTTTCCTAACTCAGTGTTTCCCAACCCGTGTGCCTCCAGCTGTTGCAAAACTATAACCACCAGCATGCACTGATAGACTGTGCATGTTGGGAGTTGTAGTTTTGCAACAGATGGAGATCCCCCCCCCCTGTGAATGTACAGGGTACAATCACATGGGCAGGGGGCTTACAGTGAGTATCAGGCTGCAAGTTTGCGATGCAGCAAATTTTGCGCGGCAGCTCATACTTGCAGCGGGAAACTCTCTGTAATCCCCCGCCCGTGTGACTGTACCCTAAAAACACTACACTACACTAAGACAAAATAAAATAAAAAAGTAAAAAACACTACATATACACATACCCCTACACAGCCCCCCTCCCCTCCTCAATAAAAATGAAAAACGTCTGGTACGCCACTGTTTCCCAAATGGAGCCTCCAGCTGTTGCAAAACAACAACTCCCAGTATTGCCGTACAGCCGTTGACTGTCCAAGCATGCTGGGAGTTTTGCAACAGCTGGAGGCACACTGTTTGGGAATCACTGGCGTAGAATACCCCTATGTCCACCCCTATGCAAATCCCTAATTCAGGCCTCAAATGCACATGGCGCTCTCACTTCGGAGCCCTGTCATATTTCAAGGCAACAGTTTATGGTCACATATGGGGTATCGCCGTACTCGGGAGAAATTGTGTTACAAATATTGCGGGACTTTTTCTCCTTTCACCCCTTATGAAAAGGTGAAGTTGGGGTCTACACCAGCTTGTTAGTGTAAAAAAATAAATTTTTTACACTAACATGCTGGTGTTGCCCTATACTTTTCATTTTGACAAGAGGTAAAAGGGAAAAAAGCGCCACAAAATTTGTAATGCAGTTTCTCTTGACTATGGAGATACCCCATATGTGGGCGCAAAGTGCTCTGGGGGCGCACAACAAGGCCCAGAAGGGAGAGTGCACCATGTACATTTGAGGTGATTTGCACAGGGGTGGCTGATTGTTACAGCGGTTTTGACAAACGCAAAAAAACCTAAAAACCTGACCTAGAAAGAAAAAGTTTACAGGTGACCTTGAAATTATCATAACTTTTGTTACTATAGTAACAAGGTCAGGTGTAACCACAATAATAAATCATTAGAGCAGAGGTCCCAAACCCAGTCTTTAAAGGAGTACTCCTGGATATGAAAACTTATCCCCTATGCTAAAGATAGGGGGTAAGTTTCAGATCGCGGGGTGTCCGACCGCTAGGGTCCCCTGAGATCTCCCATATGGGGCCCCGGCAGTCAGCGGCAAGGGGGCATGCCCAACCACCCCATGACGCAGCGGCCCGAAACGCCCCCTCAATACATCTCTATGGAAGAGCTGGAGCGCTGCATTTCCTGCTCTGCCATTGAGATGTATTGCGGGGGCCTGTCGGCCGCTGTGTCGTTCGGTGGTCGAAACTCACTATTTCGGCAAAGAGCCGGGTGTATCGTACGGGAAATAGGATAAGATAGGGGATAAGTTTTCATATCCTGGAGTACTCCTTTAAGACTCACCAACAGTCCAGGATCTGAATTTTTCCCTATTCTATTCCAATTAAAGGGAACCAATCATCAGATTATACCCTATATAACGCTTGGCAAAGCGTTATATAGGGTAAAATCTTTACTTTCACCATTCCCGGGGGACGCTCCTGCCCCCAGGGATGGTGAAGATATGAAGTTATAAACTAGTCACGGCCGCCGCCGTAAGTAGTCACCTGGGCGGGGAGCTCTTCTCATCTACTCTCGTTCTTCGGCCGGCAGCGACGCCCCCTCCGCTTGATTGATGGGCCGCGTCATCACTCTGCTCCGTCTGTTCAGTGAGCGGAACGATGACGCGGCCCATCAATCAAGCGGAGGGGGCGTCGCTGCCGGCCGAAGAACGGGAGTAGGTGAGAAGAGCTCTCCCCGCCCAGGGGACTACTTACGGCGGCGGCGGTGACTAGTTTATAACTTTATATCTTCACCATCCCTGGAGGCAGGAGCGTCCCCCGGGGATGGTGAGGACAACAATTTTACCCTATATAACGCTTTACCAACCATTATATAGGGTAAAATCTGATGATTGGTTCCCTTTAAGTACCGTAACTAAAAAAAAAACAGAATGTCAGTGGCTGTGAGGACAGGGTTGGGGACCGCTGCATTAGAGTACACTACTGAAGGTATTACCGTGGGTTTTCAGTTTGTCTGTCATCTTGTTGATTTGGCGCTCCAGTCTGGCGTATCTCGCAAATTCATCCATCATACTGATACTGGAGAGTTCTTGTCTCATACTAAAGATTTCGGACCTCATCTGTTGCTCCTGCTCCGCATCCTTTTGTAGCAGTCTGGACAACTAAAAGGAAAAAAATATATATATATTTTTTTATTTTTTATTTTGACCTCTCTTAATTTTTGATGTAGCAGAGTTGGGTTTGCCATTTAGAACTCATCCTGGTATTATGACAATTTGTCACAAGTCAACAGATAAACCTATTCCATTGTCTCATAGGGCAGTGGTCTCCAACCTGTGGACCTCCAGATGTTTCAAAACTACAACTCCCAGTTTTTTTTCTTGGAATTGCAATCAAACAAGTAAAACTTTATTCATAATGGAGTGAAAAGTTCAAAATGTATACAGATAAAACTTTGTACACGCGCTTTGATACAGTTTAGTCAGGTTTTGAGGAATCCGTTTTTTTTAAATCAAAAACCTGATAAAAAACTGTATTGCAAAAACGTGGTGTGAACCTAAGCTGTATCAAAACGTGTGTACAAATTTTAATCCGTATACGGTTTAAAACCGTATATGGTTTGAAAAATTATGTCCGGTTTCCTCTGGTTTTTTTTAAGAAAAAAATTTTTTTTACGTTTTTAACTTTTCACTCCATTATGAATAAAGTTTCGCTTGCTTGATTAAAATTCAAAAAAAAAAAAAACTGTGTAAAGTCAAAAACCGTTTGGTGAAAACCAGATGGAACCGTACGCACAGACGGTTCTGTACGATTCCCATTGACTCCCATGTTTTTAAAAAAATTTACACGTTTCAATTGTTTTTCACCCGGACAAAAAACTGTGAAACTGTGGAAGGCTACGGTTTTGGGTACGGGAAAAAAAAATGACAAAACCTTACAAGACGCAAAATGGATGCACCTGGATGCATCTTTTGGCATACGGTTTTTAAATGGAGAGTCAATGTATACGGTTTTCAAGACGGTTCCGTAGTTTTCAAATTGAAAACATACACGGGAACTGTATTGCAAAAATGTGGTGTGAACTCGGCCTAATCCATGGTGGTCCAAACACTGGGAACCCCACTGGTCCTAAAAAGTGGGGACAAAGCTGTACCTAAAATGAATGGGGGGCACTGATCAATTCATTCTCTATTGGGCCGCTGTACTTCCTGAGATGAGGATATCCCTTAGGGTCTATTCACACGTACAGTATTCTGCGCAGATTTGATGCGCGGGATTTGAAGCTGTGTTCAGTCATTCTGTTTACATTGAAATCTGCAGCAGAAAATCCTGCGCAGAATTACAGTACGTGTGAATAGACCATTAAAGGGGTACTCCACTCGAAAAAAAAAAAATTTTTAAATCAACTGTTGCCAGAAAGTTAAACAGATTTGTAAATTACTTCTATTAAAAAATCTTAACCCTTCCAGTACTTATCAGCTGCTGTAATGATCGACAGGAAGTTCTTTTCTTTTTGAATTTCCTTTCTGCCTGACCACAGTGCTCTCTGCTGACACCTCTGTCCATGTCAGGAACTGTCCAGAGTAGGAGAGGTTTTCTATGGGGATTTGCTCCTGCTCTGGACTAGGGATTGACTGATTGTTTGGCCGATATTATTGGCCGGTATTCACCACTTTGGACGTTATCGGTATCGGCAATCACCTTGCCGATAATCCGATAATGCCCCGCCCCCACCAGAGACTTCCGCCGCCGCTGCCCCATTGCCTCCCCCATTCCCGGTTTTATAATTATCTATTCCCAGGGCCCTGGGTCTGCGCTACTTCTGGCTCCTGCGGCGTCCTGTGTTACGCTGTGCACTATGCAATGACGAGACGTCCTAAGCGCAACGTCACCGTCAGTGCACACAGTGACAGCTCAGGAGGACGCCACCGGAGCCAGAAGTAGCGCAGACCCAGGGCCCCGGGAACAGGTAATTATAAAACCGGGAATGGGGGAGGCAATGATCTGCAGCGGTGTCACGGGGGGGTAATAGCCAATAACTTATACCGGAATATCGGTATAAGTGATCGGCTATCGGCCCTAACCTCCACAGAGTATGGGTATCGGCCTTAAAAAATCGATATCGATCGATTCCTACTCTGGAAAGTTCCTAAAATGGCCAGAGGTGTCAGCAGAGAGCACTGTGGTCAGGCAGAAAGGCAAAAATTGAAAAAGGAATCATAACAGCAGCTGATAAGTACTGGAAGGATTAAGATTTTTTAACAGAAGTAATTTACAAATCTGTTTAACTTTCTGCCACCAGTTAAAAAAAGAAATGTTTTCCAGTGGAGTATCCCTTTAAGATGCCGCTTTGTGTTAGATGCTGAAAATTGCTCTTCTGGTTGTGGGGGTCCCCGTGGACAGATCCCCGACGATCACACATCCATGTCCTATTATAAAGATAAAAATAATTTTGGTCAGGAAATTGTTGCCTTCTGTCATTTTATCCATCAAGCGGAATTTCCATGCGGAAACGAAGGAGGGGGCTATTTAATCTACTTTTCTGAATTCCGCTTGAAAACTATATCGGGCAGAAATTTATTTTTACCATTGACTTCTATTGGATTCTGCTCGCGGATTCCTCTTGAAGAATGAACATGTTCTTTCTTCGAGCGGAAAGGAATTCAGCGCCGGAAATACTCGAGTAAATTCCTCTTGAATTACTCACCCTTAGGGTACGTTCACATGTGCGGATTTTTTAGCGGGTTTTCCGCTGTGTATTTGAAAGTTTGCGGGCTCTTCTCGGCTGTCCGCAGCAGAATTTTGGCTGCGGAAAATACGCCACAGTCCCTACTGACTTCAATGGGGCTTGCGGTAGATTTTCCGCAGTGTACATTCCGCCGCGGAAAATCGGCTGCGCACAGCCGAGAAGAGCCCGCAAACTTTCAAATACGCAGCGGAAAACCCGCTAAAAATATCCTCGCCTGTGAACGTACCCTAAGGCTAGGTTCTGACTACGGAATCTTTGGCCAGAAAACTTCCGCCCGGACATTCCGAGTGCGGCCAGCGCCGACTGAATCAGTCGGCGCTGGGACCGCGCGTACGCTGCAGTCTCCAATAGACTGCGATGTGTTCCGTGAGTATTTCCGCCTGAAGAACGAGCAACGCCATTCTTCAGGCGGAAATTTCCAAGTGGATTTTCCGCTTCACAAATTCCGAAGCGTGAATTTGTGAACGGAAAACCCATTCACTACACTATACATTTTAGCAAGCGGAATTTCTGCCTGAAAATTTCAAAGCGGAAATGCAGGCAGCAATTCTGTAGCGTGAACCTAGCCTAAAACACCTTATTCCAGTGGTCTTCAACCTGCAGACCTCCAGATGTTTCAAAACTAGAATGAGCAACGCCATTCTTCAGGCGGAAATTTCCAAGCGGATTTTTCGCATCACAAATTCCACAGTGTGAATTTGTGAACGGAAAACCCATTCACTATACAGTACATTTTAGCAAGCGGAATTTCTGCCTGAAAATTTCAAAGCGGAATTGCAGGCAGCAATTCCGTAGCGTGATCCTAGCCTTAAAAAAAAACCTTATTCCAGTGTTCTTCAACCTGCGGACCTCCAGATGTTGCAAAACTACAACTCCCAGCAGGCCCGTACAACCAACGGCTGTCCGGGCATGCTGGGAATTGTAGTTTTGCGACATCTGGGAGTCCGCAGGTTGCCTTATTCACCTGTATTCATTTTGGAACGTCCCAATTTAAGGGTCTACACTGCAGTCTCCAATAGACTGCAATGTGTTCCGCCAGTATTTCCATTCTTCAGGCGGAAATTTCCAAGCGGATTTTCCGCTTCACAAATTCCAAAGTGTGAATTTGTGAACGGAAAAACCCATTCACCACACTATACATTTTAACAAGCGCAGGCAGCAATTTCGCAGCGTGATCCTAGCCAAAAAAAAAAACCTTATTCCAGTGGTCTTCAACCTGCGGACCGCAAGATGTTGCAAAACTACAACTCCCAGCATGCTGGGAGTTGTAGTTTTGCAACATCTGGCGGTCCGCAGGTTGCCTTATTCACCTGCATTCATTTTGAAACGTCCCAATTTAAAAACATTCTTATCCCATCCGCACAAAAAAAAAAATAATACATCTCCGGTGAATCAATCAACAATTTCCACTCTGCTACATCTGCATAAAAGACATAAAAAAAAAATTAAAAAAAACTGATCAGAAATTAAAACATTTTTTCCGAAAAAGGTCACAGTGTCACATTGTAACGAAAAGACAGATCCCATCCATGCATCCTACATCTATAAACTCCAAAATATGGCTGACACAATGGTGGCACTGATGTGTTCTCTTGTGTAATCCACTTGGAAAAAAGGGGGGGGGGGGAAGCACCCTCCATATTTGTTTTGTAGCAGATTACTGTATCGAAAAGATGTTGATCCTCCTTGCCTGGTAACAAGGACACTTGTTACTAGGGGGCAAGACAAGCAGCTAAATCTATAAAGGAGGCGATCAGAAAAGGTTACATAAGGTGAAAGGGGATGTCATGGAGGATCAGGGAAGATGGCAGCTCCTTTTGCAGCATGATGCATGGCGTGGAGCAGATAGTTTGCCCAATATGGATGTTGATGTATCTAATACAAGGAGAGGAAGGGGGTGGGGGGAGAGTAAAATTTGTAAAATGAGTAAAACGTGTAAAAGCTGCGCTCTCTGTATCAGTTTTTTTATTTATTTATTTTATTTTTTATATTTATTCCACAAATCTACACAAATCTACTCCTCGCCCCCTTTCTTTACACCTCGGGCTTCACTCGTTGCTTTTACTTACAATCGAGGATAAGGAAGGAAGCTGAATTTTAAAGAGATTGCACAGCAGCACAGTGCTCAGCACTAACAACCAGGCGCAGCTCTCCGCCATGTTTCGCAGGGATCACATCAGAGAGACGCGCACACACACACACAATAGCCATCACCCAAGCCCCGCCCCCTCCTCCTCATCCGCCAGCAGCAGGAGGAGGAGGGAGGAGATCAGATTCCCCCCCCCCGCATAAAAAAAAACTACAACTCCCAAAAGCTAGAAAACACTGGGGTTAAATCCTCATCACTTTTAGCCGTTTATTTGATTTGATTTTCTTTTTTCATTTCGATTTCTTCGCTTTCGTTCGAAGAAAAACGACCGTTAGGAGAGGAAACGGTTTTAGAACGTTGGAGAGAGAGAGAAAAGAGTTTTAGAACGTTGGGGCTGGCGGTGACGTTCCATCCGCTCCGCGCGGCCGGCCAATCAGCGCGCGGCGTTCTATTTACCACCAGTGATTCAAACAAACGTGAAAAAAAATAAAAATAAATATATATATATATATCTTAAGAACCTAAAGCCGATTTACTATACCCCTCCCCCCCCTACCCCAACAAATCCAGAGGGGAGGGGAGGGGGGTGGTGGAGGGAGGGAGGGGGCAATTACTAGATGACTGACAGCGCAACCTACCCAGACAGGTGCCCGTGTTATGGTTTAAAAGGCGCTCTTTAGGCGACGGTAGCCAATCACCAGGGGGGAAGTGGGCGGGGAGTTAAAAGATAAGCCCCACCCCTTTGGCCCCCCTGAAGCAGGTTGAATAGATAAAGAGGCGGAGGGATCCTATCCGGTTTGAACTAGTTCTCTTGGCTGTGGCATATTAACCGCTTGCAGACGCTGTGCATCCAGCTAGTTCTTTGTGAGGACTCCATCTGCAGGAGGAGGGAAGGGATTTCAGCGCTCTCTCCATTAACAACAAGCGGCTCTGCTTTTTTTATTTTTTTTTAAATTTTTTTTTTTGGGAAAACGCAAGGGATAAATCATTTTTAGTAGAATAGTTTTTTTTATTTTTGCAAAGAAAGCACAACCTATAAAAACAACCACTCGCCATGCCTAAGAGAAAGGTAAGAATCCGCTGCTGCATCCTCAAGGACGGGATGGACTGTCCGTCTGTCTCCGCTGCAGGGGAAAAAAAAACGGTGGGAAACGTAATTTTTTGGCGGCGGTTTACACGCTGCACCGGGACCGCCGCGCCTTCTTTAACTTGTGCGCTTGTTTTACCGCCAAAAAACAAAGTGCCCCCATTGTTCCGCCGGAGGAGCGCGCATTCCAATATGGCGCCTTTTTTTTTTTCTATTTTTTTCTCTCCTGTTTTGCATAGTTATTTTGTATCCGCCTTTTTTTTATTTACGGTTTTTATATTTTGAGCGTTATTGATTTTTTTTTTATATTTTTTTGTTTGCGGTGAGGAGACGGTCGGCTTAGTAATGGCGCAGGAGATGTGGGGGGGGGGAGGAGGGGGGTGCACAGGAGTAATGGCGCGCAGTGGAAGGAGAGAGATCACCTCCGTCTCCTTCCCTCGCCCGCCCCGCTGCCGGGTTCTCCTCCGCGCTCTCCTCAGCGGACTGGTCAGACCTAGAAGAGCGGGGCAGGTCCTGGCGTTCTAGAACGTTCACGACGCGCTTTAGCCAATGGGAGAGCAGCAGGCGACGGGCTCCGACCAATCGGGCGCACGGGGCTGCGTGACGTCACGGCCCATCAAGTTCCCCAGTGTGTGGTATATGTATGTCGCTTATGACCCTGACTGAGTGAAGGGAGGGGGGAGAAAAGCCACTGTCTCCATGGATCGGGCATGTTCCACTCGTGTACTCGTGGTGGGGGAGGGCGGCTAGCGCCATGGCTTTGGCTCATGTTTGTTTATAAGGCAGCTTACATTCTTCCAACGCGCACACCCCCCTCCACTCCTCCCATTTGTTCTTTACTATGGATTTCATGTCCTGTGCTCATGTGAAGCTTAGCGCCATCTGCTGGCTGACTGGTGTTTGGAGGACCAGGAGCATGTTGCAGCGTTAGTCAATGGCGGCTGTTGTGTCCTGTGTCTTCCCCTGTAGTGCATGTTTCTTGTGTTTTTTGCATTTTGGTATATATTTATAATTTTCCAAAATCTGTCAACGATTTTGGAAATTCCAGACTGAGATTCTTTGAACTTTGTGAATTTACACATGACGTTATTAGTATGTGTAAAACATTTTTTATATATATTTTTATATTTGGCTTTAGTTAAGTCATCGATTTATTTTTGTCTTTTTAGCTATACTTAGTTTAAAGCTGTCCAAAAATTGATTTAATCTTAAATTGGACTTAATCGTGCACGCTCAGTTTTGCTTTTACAGCTGCGTAAATGTAACTATGTTTAGATGGCCGCTGTGTATCTTTAGTTCTGTTTTGATGTAGTATAAGGTCACGTGGTTCCATACATAAGTGGTGGTGTTGCAGTGATGTCAAGAATCCTATCGCCTGGTGTCACTAGGGGGCGCTGTTGCTGGAATGTTTGGATTTTTTTTTTTTCCCTCCTATTTTTTTTCCATTGCAAATTAAGGTTGACATCAGTTCTTTCAGCATGTGCTTCTAGTATATCTTCAGAATAGGCGCACATGTGGCGGTAGTAATACATGTGCATAGGACTGATACCTCAGGCTGTGACCGAACAGTCCTAACGTTCCGACATGTTCCCAATTATCAACATGAATCCCAACCTTATGGGCAGGATCATAAGAAACACACAGTAACGGATGCAACTTTATCGCAAGAAGTTGTTCTCCTTAAGAGATGTCTTATATTTTAATAAAATCACTATTACTGATTCACATACGTCTAGTTTAAGGATCATGTTCTGTACTCTGCTTTTTTTGGTGTTACGTTGTAATACAGCAATGGTCTAGCTAGGATGCATCTTCATCTGAACTGAAGAGATAATAAATAAATATATAAATATATTTATATATATATATATATATATATATATATATAAGTGTGTATATATATATATATATATATATATATATATATATATATATATATATATTTTTTTTTTTTTTTGCACTTTTAGGTATTAGCCAGTCTGCAACACAGATGTGCTGCTCTTTAGCTTCTCTAGCTCAAATGTATTGGTCTGTAATTGTGCAGAGATCTGCAATTGTATAGAGTTGGTAGAACTTCTCGTCTGTCGTTTTTTATTTATATTTAATTTCTTTTTTTTTTTTTTTTTTTAGGTCAATGCCGCTGATGCTGGTGATGCCAAGGATGAGCCCAAGAGAAGGTCGGCACGGTTGTCAGCTGTAAGTATTAGTCTATGCAGAGAAGACAAAATCATCCTAAATGTGAAAAATGCAGTTTACGTTTTTTTTTGTCTCATGGTAATTCTGTACATAAGCAGGATGGGTGTTTTTTTTTTTTTTAAATAAATATAACTTACAACATTCTGTGGCACCACTACAACTCCCACCGTGCCCAGTGTGGGTGGTGTTACTTCCTGATATTCTCCATAGCTCTATTAGAAAAAGCTTTTTAACTAAAAATAACACAATAACACCACCCCTGTCCACAGGTTGTGTCTGGTATTGCAGCTCAGCTCCATTGAAGTAAATGGGAGTGAGCTGATGTACTGCACATAATCTGGAGGGGGTTTGCAAAAAGATATTCATGACAACCTCTTTAAAGGGATACTCCAGTGGAAGTTTTATATTTTAAATTGACTGGTGCCAGAAAGTTAGACTTGTAAATCTATAAAAAAAAAATAAAAAAAAAATTCTTCCAGTACTTATTAGCATCTGAATATTACATAAGTTTATTCTTTTAGGAACACAGAGCTCTCTGCTGACACCATGACCACAGTGCTCTCTGCTGACACCTCTGTCCATTTTAAGAACTGTCCAGAGTAGGAGAAAATGCCCATAGCAAACATATGCTGCTCTAGACAGTTCCTAAAATGGACAGAGATGTCAGCAGAGAGCACTGTGGTCATGATGTCAGCAGAGAGCTCTGTGTTGAAAAAAGTATTTCCTCTGTAGTATTCAGCAGCTAAGTACTAGAGGGATGAAGATTTTTTTTAATAGAAGTAATTTACAAATCTGTTTGACTTTATGGCACCAGTTGATAAAAAAAAAAAAAAAATTCACGGAAGTACCCCTTTAATGGTATGTAATGCTGGCCGACAGATAGAGGGGGGGGAGACAACACTTATGTAGTCTTATTCTAAGAGTCCGCTCATTGCCACGTGATATTTTAAGTTTATTGCTAGAGTAAACTAGCAAAATAAAGAGTGTTCTATGGCCACTGAAGGACAAAGTTTCCCAACAAGTGTTCCTCCAGCTGTTGCAAAACTACAACTCCCAGCATGCCTGGACAGCCTTTGTAGTTTTCCCAACAGCTGGAGGCACACATGTGGGGAAACACTGCTGTGTAGGTTACCTTGTGCCAGTAACCCAAGTCTATTTCCCTTCCAGCCCTAATTTTAAGATTTTTTTTTTTTTACAAATGTCCTTTAGACTCTTTATGTAATCATTATTCTGTCTTTCTTTTACAGAAACCAGCTCCACCAAAAGCCGAACCAAAGCCAAAAAAGGAAAAGGCACCAGTAAAGGTGAGCGTCAGTAGGATGACTGGCCAGGGCAGATGTAATGAACCCAAAAAACAAACAGCTGCTAGTTACTGTAACAGATGTCAGATACAATAAAGCAGGTGGTGCCAACAGGTGCCGGCCATGTTGGCACCACCCCCTTCCCATTTGTCCAGTTTTGCACTCCCATAATTGACTCTGATGTGGTCTGTAACCACGTGTATACTACCGGCCTAAAACAAACAGGCTGTCTAGTCTATGGTCATGTGACTCTAATACAAAGACATCTTAAATGTTCTTCTTGCAAAATACATTTTAAAAACTGTCACTATTTAGTTTATAGCAGGTGGTCTTCAACCTGCGGAACTCCAGATGTTGCAAAACTACAATTCCCAGCAAGCCCGGACAGCCGTTGGCTGTCCGGGCATGCTGGGAGTTGTAGTTTTACAACATCTGGAGGTCTGCAGGTTGAAGACCACTGGTTTATAGGATCAAAGACTGATGGCAAAATAAAGTTGGAAGGTTTTTGTTTGTTACATTTTTTTTTATGTATCAACTGGCTCCGGAAAGTTAAACAGATTAGTAAATTATTTCTATTTAAAAAATCTTAATCCTTCCAATAGTTATTAGTAGAGATGAGCAAACTTGCAGTGAATTAGATTCGTCACGAACTTCTCGGCTCGGCAGTTGATGACTTTTCCTGCATAAATTAGTTCAGCCTTCAGGTGCTCCCGTGGGCTGGAAAAGGTGGATACAGTCCTAGGAGACTCTTTCCTAGCAATGTATCCACCTTTTCCAGCCCACCGGAGCACCTGAAGGCTGAACGAATTTACGCAGGAAAAGTCATCAACTGCCGAGCCGAGAAGTTCGTGACTAATCGAATTTACTGTAAGTTCGCTCATCTCTAGTTATTAGCTTCTGAAGTTTTCTGTCTAACTGCTCAATGATGATGTCACGTCCCGGGAGCTGTGCATGATGGGAGAATATCCCCATAGGAACTGCACAGCTCCTGGGACGGGAGTCATCAGAAAACAGCAACCCAACTTCAGAAGCTAATAACTATTGGAAGGATTAAGATTTTTTTTTTAGATATATATTTAAAAAAAAAAATTTTTTGGCCTGGAATACCCCTTTAATACTTGTGGATGCAGAAAATCCTATAGTTACCTCTTTATTGTCTCCCAGGAGAAGTCTGAGGACAAAAAGGTTCCGGCAAAGGGAAAGAAGGGAGCTAAAGGCAAACAGACTGAAGAAACTAACAAAGAAGAAACTAAGGAAGATCTGCCATCCGAAAACGGCGAGACAAAAAGTGACGAGGTGAGCAAGCGGGTCTGGGGCTTACCACAATGGGGGGGAAATGGTCTTGTTGCCCATGGCAACCTCTTGGAGCTCCGATTTGCAATTTATCTGCAGTGGTGACAGTTGAAGCTCTGGTTGCTATGGGCAACAAGACAATGTTCTGATCAAGAATTGTATCAAACTGTCGATTAGTAAGATTCCCTGTTTTTGTGGGGGGAAAAGGGAACCTTTCGTTAGTTATCCCTGACATGGCACTAAAGCAATGGCCTCCAAACAGGTTACTGAACTACAGCTCCCAGCATGCCTAGTCAACAGCTGTTTGTGCATGCTGGTAGTTGTAGTCTTGCAACATCTGGGGGGGGGCACGGTTTTGAAACTACTGTACTAAAGGCAACTATTGGAGATGAGCGAACTTACAGTAAATTCAATTAGTCACAAACTTCTCGGCTCGGCAGTTGATGACTTTTCCTGCATAAATTAGTTCAGCTTTCCGGTGCTCTGGTGTGCTGGAAAAGGTGGATACAGTCCAAGGAAAGAGTCTCCTAGGACTGTATCCACCTTTTCCAGCCCACCGGAGCACCTGAAAGCTGAACCAATTTATGCAGGGTAAGTCATCAACTGCCGAGCCGAGAAGTTCGTGACGAATCAAATTTACTGTAAGTTCGCTCATCTCTAGCAACTATGGTAGAAATAAATTTAATCGAGTATATAGAATATCACACACTACCTGAGGACAGGGGTGGTGCTGTTTTTCTTTGAATCCTAATCCTGGAGAGCCTCCCTTCTATCCTGGAGAGCCTCCTTTATAAAAAGGTTATCCAGGACTATGAGAATAAAGCCGCCTTGTTTTCTTAAACAGCGCCACACCTGGCAGGTTGTATGGTGGTACAATTGGCTCCATTCACTTCAATGCAATACTACACACCACCTGAGATCAAGAGTGGTGCTGTTTCTAGAAAAAACTGCTATTTTTATTTTGGATAATCCTCTTAATCTTCCTCCTTTTGGTTTTCTTTAGTGCCATATCAAACATATAGGTTTCCCTTTTTCTGTCTGCTGTGACCTTTTTTTATTTCTAAGGGGATGTTCATATTGTGCAGTTGAAGAACTGTTCCTGCTAAAAAAATAATAAAAAAAACCTCAGGATTAGGAACACATAAGCTGCTTTCTTCTAAATAAGCACCACACCTGTTCTCGGGTGTCTGTTTGGTATTAAATCTCTTGTAATATCACACTCAACCTGAGGACAGGTGTGGCGCTCTAGTTGAAATGACAATAATTTGAAGGACTGTTTTCCTAATGCTGGATAACTCCTTTTATATTTTTAAAGGGGTACTCCACTGCTCAGTCTTTGGAACAAACTGTTCCAGAAGCTGGAGCCGATGTTGGGAGCTCGTGATGTCATAGCCCCTCCCATAGACTTGCATTGAGGGGGTGTGATGTGAAGTCATGAGGGGCGGGGCTATGACATCACTAGCTCCAGCGTCTGGAACAGTTTGTTCCAAACGCTGAGCAGCAGAGTACCCCTTTAAGCACAGTTAATCTGTACTATAAATCCACACTAAGGGTACAGTCCCACATGGCGTATTTTGCTGCATATTTTACTACCCATTGAGAGCCAATGGGCAGTAAAAAGGAAAATCCGCTACGTGAAACCATAGCCTTAAACTGCAGAACATGTGTAAAATATATAGATACATAATTTTATAGAATGTTGCATAATCAGATTATAGAGCAAACTTCAGTGTTGCTCACTACCCCGATCTAATCCACCACACGCCGGTCCCGCCCTCAGCCCAAGGTAATGCAAAAGAAAGGGATTGTCCAGCGCAAGGCTTGCGGATAAAAGCTTGTCCTTTATTGGAAAATTCACAGAGATCACTCGACAGAGGACAATGTCTGACACGTTTCACACATAAGTGCTTAATCGTAGACTGACCAGTCTACGATTAAGCACTTATGTGTGAAACGCGTTAGACATTGTCCTGCCGAGTGATATCTGTGAATTTTCCAATAAAGGACAAGCTTTTATCCGCAAGCCTTGCGCTGGACAATCCCTTTCTTCCAGATTAGAGCATTTAAAGATATAGAATATTTAAAAGATGTATAGAAAAAATAACTTATACAATTTTTTTTTATTAGATAGATTTTTCTAGTGTTTTTAGAAAAACACACTAAAGAAAAAATATACCTAAAATTTTATATCTTTTTCAATTAATTTTAGATAGATAGATATATATTTTACATAAAAAAAAATTCTAAAACACACTTTTTAGAAGAAATAAAGAATAAAAATATAAAACTAAAATTAATTAAAAAAAATGGATATATAGATATAAAATTTTTAATTTTTTTATACAGAGGTAACTTGTGGGGGCAGGATACACTTTGGGCCACTCCATATCCTGCTGCTACAAGATTTGACAGAAGTCCCATACACGTCTTTTAATATGTCTTTTAATAACATGTGCATCCTCCTGCTACTGCACTAATATTTACTCAAGTGTTTTCTTCAACCAGTGTTTCTTCAATTGAAAAACTACAACTCCCAGCATGCCGGGGCATGCTGGGAGTTGTAGTTTTTCAATTGAAGAAACCCTGGTTTGAAGAAAACACTTTGACTTGTAGCTTTGCAACAGCTGGGGGGCATCCTAGCTGGGTAACACTGCTTTCTAAGGTATTACCTGTATATAGTGCCACTTCACTCGTATTACTTCTCTATAACTTGTCCCTTATTCTAACTTTCTATTTCCCGTCTTTTTTTGTTCCCCCTCAGGCCCCAGCATCCGATGGAGGAGACAAGGATTCCAAATCTGAATAACCTACATTTGTTCAAGTCTTTTATCAGTGGTTCCTGTACCTCCCTTGTACAATTCAGAGGAATATTTTTATCAGCTATTTTGTAAATGCAAGTTTTTTAGTAGTTTAATTCTAGAAAACACATTTTTAAAACAGGAGGGAATCCCACCACGTCTTTTTTTTTTTTTGTTAATTTTTATTGTATTAATGGAATGTTAAGCCCATTGTATACAGTTGTCAATTGTCTAGGAGTTGTAAACCGAGTGTTGCGATAATCGAGCAAAGAAAAAACGGCGGGACCCGCTCCTGTCGAGAGGGTTAAAATGCGTAAAACTTTAAATTTTTCCCATTTTGTGACGTAACGCCTTCTGCTATCTTTACGTAGCAGATTCCCTGATAAGGGATGATGGCAAAGCTCAGTGTTCCTATACGGGCTGACACGGATGACATCACTATTTTTTTTATTTGTCTTAACATTTTAACTGTTCTCTGTACCCATATTTGTCTTGCGTATAATTTTTACAAACCTAATAAAAAAAGAATCCCCTGGTGTTGGATTTCCCTCTAAAAAAAATTGTGTACTTATCTGTGATGTTACCATATTTTTCCTATTTTTTGGGTAGTGGTATTTTTTTTTTTTTTTCATTTCAGTAACTGTAAAAGTGCTGTGAATCTTTTTTGAAACCTTCGAGTGTGTAGTGAGTGTGATGTGAAGTACTGGGAAGTCATGAAAAAAATACTACAATTTAAAAAAAAAAAAATGCGGTTAACTTGTCGACCACGTCACTCCCCAGGGCGGCTGCATTATCGTTGATTTTTTTTTATTTTTTTTGTTAGTATCTCTTTTTTGCCATCTCCCTTTGCAGAGAATGGGGGGTTTTAAGCTAACGTGTTGGAAGATACTGGTACGAGGGGTGCTCTGTTAAATTTTTTTACAAAGGAAAAATAAAAAAAAAAACAACTTGTATTTTGAACTTGGAGTTGAGAAAAGCCGCTAGTTTTTTGGATTCTGATTTTTTCATTTTTTTCATGTTTTTATTCCTAGATTTCCATTCTACTAGAGTTTAAGGTTAAAAAAAAAATGTACAGATTGTTCATAGTGTCTGTGTACTGATCACCAAACCAATAAAACCTGGTTGAAAAAATTATAGCTATTTGTTGGCCTGAATTATGACTTGTAGATTAGTATGTAGAAATATGGTGTTGTGTACCGTATTTTTCGCCCTATAGGACGCACCGGCATATAAGACGTACCTAATTTTAAAGGTGCAAAATCTAGGAAAAAAAGATTCTGCACCCAACAGTGATCTTCAACCTGCAGACCTCCAGATGTTGCAAAACTACAACTCCCAGCATGCCCAGACAGCCAACAGCTGTCTGGGCATGCTGAGAGTTGTAGTTTTTCAACATGTGGGGGTCCGCAGGTTGAAGACTTCTGGTATAGGAGGTAATGCTCCCTTGTCCCCGCCGCTCCGGACCCATCACCGCTGCCCTGGATGTCGTTTCATCGCTGTCGCCGCGGTGTCCCGGACGTCGTCTTCCCCGGGATCTGTGCTCTGTCGCCGTCATCACGCTGCTCCTATTGGATGACGGGATGGCGTGCGTGATGACGTCGAAGGAGAGCGTCGCAAAGCAGGGGATCCTGGCACAGAGCAGACACAAGGAGGCAGGTAAGGTCCCTCCCGGTGTCCTGTAAGCTGTTCGGGACGCCGCGATTTCACCTCGACTGTCCCGAACAGGCCGACTGAGCAGCCGGGTTACTGTCACTTTCTCTTCAGATGCGGCGGTCAGCTTTGATCGCCGTGTCTGAAGGGTTAATATAGGGCATCACCGCGATCGGTGATGTCCTGTATTAGCCGCGGGTCCCGGCTGTTGATGGCCGCAGGGACCAACCCGATAGGTGTGTATTCGCCGTATAAGACGCACCAACTTCCCCCCCCCCCCCCCCCAGTTTTGGGGAAGAAAGTGTCTTATACGGCGAAAAATACGGTAGTTAGCGATGCTAAATGCAAAGTAATGAGAATACGGGAGGGGGGGTTCTTGTATAGTTATCTATTTTTGTTTTGTAATTTTCTGTGCCAAGTTTCATATTTAAGATCTCTAAAGTTGCAGACTGTGGTTGTTTGGTTAGTTGTTTTACATTGGTTATGTATTTACTATGTGACTCTTCTAAAAGCCTCCAAATATCGGAAACTTATAGAACTTCCAACGCCACTTAGAAAACCACCTTTGCTACTTCCAGAAAGCCACGCAAGCCAAGCCATGCAACACCGTTATAATGATGGTGCACGACCTATAAAATTCCAACCAGAAAACATGCTAAACAAACCAGCAGAACAACCTGTAAAATGGAAATTCAAATTATTATTTTTACTAACAGACCAATTTGGTATTTATATTGCCCAAACTATTAATGTCCAAACTATTAAAATAAAATCTTATGCTCTTGTTCAGTGAACAGTGTAGACATAAAATGCCAAGTCTAAACTTTGTCCCCAATTGCAGTTTTTTTTATCACATTCTGGAATGTTAATAATAAACGTGGTACACTTTAAAAAAAAAAAACATGGTGCAAAGATTGATGCCTCATGCAACCCTCTTAGTTGAAAAATAGTTGAGGGCAATGGAGGACTATTTTTGTTTAATTTTGTAATGCTTTTCACATTGTTTCACCCCTGTTGAACGTCAAGTTATTTATTGAGCACAGCAGGTCCCGATGGACCCCCCCCCCCCCATTAGTCAATGGGACCTGTCAGGTGGTGCTGTTTTAGCAGGACAAAGTTTTTCTTCCTACTCTCCCTGATGTCTGTCACACTACTGTGACAACGGTAGTGTGAAAGAGGCCCAAAACAGTACATTAAAGGGGTACTCCGGCGCTAAGACATATTATCACCTATCCAAAGGATAGGGGATAAGATGCCTGATCGTGGGGGTCCTGACGCTGGGGACCCCCATGATCTTCCACGACACACCTCGTTAGAATCAGCCCCGGAGCGTGCTTGCTCTGGGTCTGATTACTGGCGATCATGGGGGCGGAGCATAGTGATCTCACAGCTCTACCCCCGTGTGATGTCACACTTCCCCTTCTCAATGCAAGCCTATGGGAGGGGGCGTGACAGCTGTTACGCCCCCTCCATAGGCTTGCATTGAGGGGGCAGAGCGTGACGTCACTATGCGCTGTCCCCATGATCATTAGTAATCAGACCCGGAGCGAGCACGCTCTGGGGGCTGATTCTAATGGGGTGCGGCGTGGAAGATCACGGGGGTTCCCCAGCTGCAGGATCCCCACGATCAGGCATCTTATCCCCTATCCTTTTTGGATAGGAGATAATGTCTTAGCACCGGAGTACCCCTTTTAAGGCCATGTTCATACATCTGGAACTTCCATGCATAGTTGTATTCACTAACATACTGCTGCACTTTGCACACAATTTCCGTGTCCACTGAAAGAATGGACCTGTCCAATCTTTCTGCAGAATACCTTGCAGTCGGAGACGGCGCGTTCCCTCGCCGGCAAACTTATGTTGGCGCCTGAGGAATGTCCGCACTGAGACTTTGTGTGGATATGTAAACATGGATCAGTTTAATGGTCCTGACTCGGTCAGTTTTTTTACCATATAGTAAACTGTTAAAATAAACACCCCTGCCCTGTTTTTTTTTTTTGTGTAATAGTTATGGTAAAACGAATCGTTATTACGGAACAATTGGTCACATAAAACAAGCCCTCATGGGTCTGAGAGTAAAAAAACTAAGTTATAGGGGGCATTCAGTATTGTAAGTGAAGCAATCTTCTACACTTTTTGTGCTGGTAACACAAAATTGGTCGCAGGGCATTTCATACATTTTGTGGAGGTACACTTTCTAAAATGTTGCTATTCGCGTACACTAAAAAGCTGTCTTGGCTGGTGTCTCACAGACTTTTCAGTGGTTTTGTGCCTTTTCACAGTCTTAGTTGATTCACTAAGGCTGGGTCCACACTACGTTTTGTCCCATACGGGAGCGCATACGGCAGGAGGGAGCTAAAAGCTCCCGTATGTTACCGTATGCGCTCCCGTATGTCATTCACTTCAATGAGCCGACCGGAGTGAAACGTTCGGTCCGGTCGGCTCATTTTTGCGCCGTATGCGCTTTTACAACCGGACCTAAAACCGTGGTTGACCACGGTTTTAGGTCCGGTTGTAAAAGCGCATACGGCGCAAAAATGAGCCGACCGAACGTTTCACTCCGGTCGGCTCATTGAAGTGAATGGCATACGGGAGCGCATACGGTCACATACGGGAGCGCGAGGTTTTAGCTCCCTCCTGCCGTATGCGCTCCCGTATGGGACAAAACGTAGTGTGGACCCAGCCTAACACTGCATGAGACTAACCTTTTCTAAGCTGGTCTGTACACACTTAAAAAAAAATTTGCTTTAAAGGGGGTACTCCGGCGCTAAGACATCTTATCCACAATCCAAAGGATAGGGGATAAGATGCCTGATCGCAGGGGGTCCCACCGCTGGGGACCCCTGTGATCTTCCACGCCGCACCCAGTTAGAATCAGTCCCCGGAGCGTGTTGGCTCCGGGTCTGATTATTGGCGATCACGGGGATGTCACAGCTCTACCCCCTCAATGCAAGCCTATGGGAGGGGGCGTGACAGCTATAATGCCCCTCCCGAAGACTTGCATTGAGGGGGCGTAGCCGTGACATCACTATGCTCCGTCCTCTTGGTCGAGATGGCCTGAGGACCTCCAGCGGTTCCGGAAGCCGCTTACGGTGGGTGGTGCATGGTAGATTCAGCAGCGGGACCCTGGCGATCTGACATCTTATCCCCTATCCTTTTGGATAGGGGATAAGATGTCTAGGGGTGAAGTACCCCTTTAAAGGTGCTGCGCTGTGTCAAATGTAAGACAAATACACACAGCTATAAAGACAAATGATAAATGCCCCCATGGTAAGGGCCAGCGTTAGGGAGGGGCAACCTGGGCAGTTGCCCAGGGCCCCCATGCAAAAGAGCCCTCTGAACTTACTTACATCCATACACTAAATACTGTGTTTTGCCACGAATTGCACAAAATTGTCACATTTTTTAACAGTGATGTTGCGAAAATTGTGGCAAAATACAGTCCGGGCCGCATTTGTCACTTCAGGGCCGATTACAACCCGACTGGCAGCAGCTATGGGACCCATGGCTGCATTTACATCCCTATGCTACACGGCCACAGGCTGCGCGTTGATGACATCTTGGAGGTCACCAGCGTGTTCCCCCCCGTCTCAGACTGCAGGTCTAAACCAACCTGTGCAGTCTGTGGGGAGATTTATCAAAATCTGTGCAGAGGAAAAGTTGCCCATAGCAACCAATCAACTTGCTTCTTTCATTTTTAACAAGGCCTCTGCAAAATGAAAGTGATCTGATTGGTTGCTATGGGCAACTTTCCTTTGCACAGGTTTTGATAAATCTCCCCCATGGAGAGGAGTGCTGAGGAGAGCCTGCAGAGCAAGAGGGAGATTACAACTCTTCTCCCGCTGCTCTTTACAAGTTAGCCAGTGCGATCATCGTGTCAGCTATGGCTGGGTTCACATCACGTTTTTCCCGTCCTGTTTTCAATCAGTTTTTCTAAAGAAAACCGTATGGCAAAAAAATGGAACAGTATGGGAAAAAGTAAACCGTATGCGTTTTTAAACCTTATACTGTTTTTAAAAGTGCATACAGTTCTGTCATTTAAAAAAGCATACCTTTTTTGAAAATTGTATCCATTTTTAATGGGAGGGGTCTTGGGTGGTGACTTTAGGATGCAAAATGCGCATGTGCAAAGTAAAAACCGTATATGGTTTCCCGTATGGAACCGTATACATGTGCGTTTCCCATTGACGTCCATGTTAAAAATATATATATATATATATATATATATATATATATATATATACACACTTTTTAAACCGGAGACAAAACCGTGGTCCACTACGGTTTTGAGTACGGGAGAAAACCGTATTGCAAGCAAACCAGATGCATGCGGTTTTCAATTATTTGTCTATGTATACGGTTTTCAATACGGTTCCATACGTTTTCAATAATGGAAACATACTTGAAAAACATGGTGTGAACCCACCCTTACACAGGGACCGCTGAGGAGGAAGGAAATGTGAGGACTGAGCCGGACT
Organism: Hyla sarda; assembly: GCF_029499605.1. Classification (NCBI taxonomy): domain Eukaryota; kingdom Metazoa; phylum Chordata; class Amphibia; order Anura; family Hylidae; genus Hyla; species Hyla sarda. Next base: position 493,159,408 of record NC_079190.1, on the reverse strand, counting down.
GCAGGCAGTGACCGTGATGGATGGAAGTACCTGTCACTGTCTGCCTGTGATTAAATGTAAGAAAATTGTCCTTATGGGGAGGACACACTGACAGCCATTCTAGTACTACTACTCCCAGCAGCCTGCTGCATCAGGCGGAGTCTATTAGTCCAACATGAGCTACAGTACATCAGAGCCTTATGTTAATGTTGCCTGCCAGACTGTAAATGTACAATATAAACTACAACTCCCAGTATGGTCTTTCTCTGTGGACTATGGGGGAGATTTATCAAAACCTGTGCAAAGGAAAAGTTGCCCATAGCAACCAATCAGCTTGCTTCTTTCATTTTTTCCAAGGCCTCTGCAAAATGAAAGAAGCGATCTGATTGGTTGCTATGGGCAACTGGGCAACTTTTCCTTTACACAGATTTTGATAACTCTCCCCCTATGTAATTACTCACCACATCCCTTTAAAGGGGTACTCCGCTGCTCAGCGTTTGGAACAAACTGTTCCGACCGCTGGAGTCAGCGCCGGGAGCTCATGATGTCATAGACCCCCCCCCTCAATGCAAGTCTATGGGAGGGGGCGTGATGACTGTCACGCCCCCTCCCATAGACTTGCATTGAGGTGGCGGGGTGTGGTGTCACAAGCTGCCGTCTGCCAACATTCGGAACAGTTTGTTCCAAAAGCTGAGCAGCGGAGTACTGCTTTCAGGCTGGGGGAGGCGGCACAGACAGGGAGACCCCACTGAGAGTTGTCCTATGTTGTATAAGAAATTGTACCTCTAGAGTCCTTTTTACCATTTGACTATGACGCAGCACTGTGCAAGACATTCATTTGTTTAATATGGTTTCTTTTAAAATTGGCGCCTAAAAAGCCAAACATTAAGCTTTAATCCTAGATGCTTTCAACTGTATATGGCTGTGCCGTGTAAGAAGTTACCACTGCGTCTCCATAGGACCCATCTCCAGTGATGAGACCCAGTGCTGTAGAATTGCATTATACTGGTTCTCATCACTGGAGATGGGTCCTACAGAGACGCAGTGGTAACTTCTTCTTACACGGCACAGCCATATACAGCTGAAGGCATCCAGGAGAAATCATACTGTTTGGGTTTTTAGGCGCTGATTTTAAAATAAATCATATTTAGACAAATGACAGCTGTCACGCCCCCTCCCATAGGCTTGCATTGAGGGGGCGGGGTGTGATGTCACACGGGGCGGAGCCATGACATCACAATGTTCCGGCCCTGTGATCGCCAGTAATCAGACCCGAAGCGAACATGCTCCGGGGACTGATTATAACAGGGTACTGCGTGCAAGATCACGGGGGTCCCCCTTTGGATAGGGGATAAGATGTCTTAGCGCCGGTGTACCCCTTTAATTTTGCCCAGGGCCACACTCAGTCTAAAACCAGCCCTGCCCATGGTTCCTATGAGAAGAGGAGGAAAAAAACGAAACATTGATTGTGTCAAGGCCAAAATGGGCTGTGCCCTTAAAGGGTTAAAAAAAAAAGTTGCAAGTTAGTTGCAAAGCCCTCAGCTTCTCACACTGTGATCTGAAGTTTTTATTGATACCATTTTTGTTTTGATGTGGCTTTTTGATTGCTTTTTATTCATTTTGTTTGGTCAAAAATCAGCAATTCTAAACTTTGGTGTTTTTTGACGGTTAAGCCATTGACCGTGCGGTTTCATTAATGTTATATTTGAATAGTTTGGACATATTTGGATTCGCATGTGGCGATACCAAATATGTTTATGTTTGTTTTATAAAATTATAAAAGGGTAGGGTATATGATTAAAACATTTTATTAGGGCTTATTCTCATTTATTAAGTTTTGTACATTCTATTCTATTTTGCATTTGCCGTAGAACAGCATTGATCAGTGTTATCGGGATTCCATTAGTGCAGGCTGCGGGACCATTGCAGCGTGATTGTGGTGTCCCAATCGGCAGGCACTACAGCCAGAGGGTCCGTATCTGCCTCCGTAATGTCAGACCTTTTGGAGGCTAGAGAAGCATAGCACCAATAACACTGATTAATGCTGTGCTATGCTGTGCTATGACACAGAATAAAACAGTGTTTGCAATTGAAAGATTGCATGTAATAGCCCCCTATGTGGATTCAAAAAAATAGTGAAAAAGCAGTGTTAATGTGAATAAGTCCCACCCCTAATAAAAGTTTAAATCAACCCAAAATGTCCCAACTATTAAAATACAACATTACTAAAAAACCATACAGCGAATGGCATAAACGTAAAAAAAAAAAAAAAAAATTGTCCAGATTTGTTGATATGCCAGAAACAAAATGAATAAAAAGCCCAAATGAGAATGGTACTAATAAAAACTGCAGATCACGGCACAAAAAATGAGCCCTCATATGTATATGGCCCTGTATATGGAAAAAAAAATGTTATAAGTTTTAACTATACTCATTTGCGAAGAAAGTTATACATTTTTGTACTGTATTAAAATAAAAAAAAAAGTATAAGGGGAAAATCGAAAGACTTATGGCTATTAAAAGGTGAAAAGGAAAAAAAGGAAAACACATAAATGGCTGTTGACTTTCCTACAGGTAATTTTAAATATTTTACAAAAACTTTTTTTTAAAGTAACAGATGTAATTTGTACAAAGTTTTAGATTATACTACATCTGGGCAATAACTAGAAAGCGGAAACTGTGCCATGTCTTATCATCGACCAGATTAGCGCTGCTGATTTTACAGGGGTACTCTGCCCCTAAACATCTTATTCCTTATCCAAAGCATAGTACAGTCATGGCCGTAAATGTTGGCACCCCTGAAATTATTTCTCACAGAAAAGGATTGCAGTAACACATGTTGTGCTATACACATGTTTATTCCCTTTGTGTGTGAAAAAAGGGGGGGAAAAAGCTAATTGGACATAATGTCACCAAACTCCAAAAATGGGCTGGACAAAATTATTGGCACCCTTAACTTAATATTTGGTTGCACACCCTTTGGAAAAAATAACTGAAATCAGTGGCTTCCTATAACAATCAATAAGCTTCTTACACCTCTCAGCTGGAATGTTGGACCACTCTTCCTTTGCAAACTGCTCCAGGTCTCTCTTATTGGAAGGCGCCTTTTTCCAACAGCAATTTTAAGATCTCTCCACAGGTGTTCAATGGGATTTAGATCTGGACTCATTGCTGCCACTTCAGAACTCTCCAGCGCTTTGTTGTCATCCATTTCTTGGGCTTTTTGATATGTGTTTGGGGTCATTGTCCTGCTGGAAGACCCAAGATCTCAGACGCAAACCCAGCTTTCTGACACTGGGCTGTGCAGTGCGACCCGAAATCCGTTGGTAATCCTCAGATTTTATGATACCTTGTACACATTCAAGGCCCCCAGTGCCAGAGGCAGCAAAACAACCCCAAAACATCATTGAACCTCCACCATATTTCACTGCAGGTACTGTGTTCTTTTCTTTCTAGGCCTCATTACGTTTTCGGTAAACAGTAGAATGATGGGATTTACCAAAAAGCTCTATCTTGGTCTCATCTGTCCACAAGATATTTTCCAAGAAGGATTTTTGGCTTACTCCAGTTCATTTTGGCAATAATCTTGCTTTTTTATGTCTCTGTGTCAGCAGTGGGGTCCTCCTGGGTCTCCTGCCATAGTGTTTCATTTCATATAAATGTTGACGGATAGTTCGCGCTGACACTGATGCTCCCTGAGCCTGCAGGACAGCTTGAATATCTTTGGAACTTGTTTGGGGCTGCTTATCCACCATCCGGACTATCCTGTGTTGACACCTTTCATCAATTGTTCTCTTCCGTCCACGCCCAGGGAGATTAGCTACAGTGCCATGGGTTGCAAACTTCTTAATAATGTGCACTGTGGACAAAGGCGAATCTAGATCTCTGGAAATGGACTTGTAAACTTGAGATTGTGATATAAAACCATAGGGATCAGAACGTTTATAAATGGTAACAAAACAATTTGGTATCACAGTAATCTTAGACCTGTTGTGTGTGAATATATATATATATATATATATATATATATATATATACACTGTATGTACACACTGTATATACACACAGTATACACATATGTATATACACCGTGGCTGGACCCCGGAGGCAATCTACACTTATATTTTCACAGTAAGATGTACACTATTAGCTATATTACTAGCGATGGACTATAATATATAGCGAGTCTGGGTCTGGATTTGATACGATGATCTATATTTAATGCACGATTATGTCTTCTGATGTTTATTTATGTATGCTAATACACTTATGATGTCACTAATTGATGATGGGCGGTGTGTATATATGCCCGATTGTATCACTCATTATCACTTGAGAATGCTGGCGTGAGGCCGGCGAAACGTCGCTTTTTGTACCACATGGAATAAAGCACTTTGCATGACATTTCGGTGTGCTGCATATTAGTACTGTATATATATATATATATATATATATATATATATATATATATATACATATATATATAATGTATTATTATTATATATTTTTTTAGAAATACATCATATAGTAAAATAAATGGTGCCAATAATAGCTTTGCAAAAAAAATAAAAAAATTTAGCCCTTAGAAATAAAGGTTTACTGTGTCCTCCCTTTCCCTACTCCCCTCCTGTAACATATGTAAATGTTTTCCTTTATGTCCTCCTTTCCCTTATGTACAGTCAAAGCTAAAAGTTTTGAAACCGACAAAATTGCGTTTTTTCACACAGTTTGCTGCTTCCGTGATTTTAGTTATTTTAGATGTTTCTATGGTTACTGAAGTACAATTATAAACATTTCATACGTTTTTAAACTGTTATTGACAAATATATCACATTTATGCAAACACTAAATATTTCCATTGCTGTTCCTTCTTCTTTTTCAAGACCTCTGCAGTTCGCCCTGGTATAGGTTAGATGTCAGCTTCTGGGCCAGATCATGACTGGTGACACAACCCATTCTTACCGCCTTATAGTACGGAGTTGATCACAATTTCTGTGTTTTTGTTTGTTCACTATTTGTTGATGATTGACCACAAAGGGTTGACACCTCCTGCTTACTGGATACCTGTTTGTATATTGATCTTTGGCTTTTCCCTTGACTCTTCTCTTGCTCTGTGTTCCTGTACTCCGCTATATCCTGGTGCCAACCTTGGCTAGACTGACATTGATTTGACCATGTGTGTGTCTTAGTGTATCTCTTTTAGTTTGCGTGCCTCCAGCTGTTTCCTGACTCCTACTGGTTTTGTATTTTATTATTTTGACAATGTTGCCCTAGCACTTAGCAGGGAGGGTTTGTCATCGTGTTTGTCGATCCATCACTTAGGGCGGATAGGCAGTAGGTAGGGACAGTGGCTGTGGGTGAGTTAGGACTTCACTGTTCCCTGTCCATACGTGACAGACGTGGTCTCCATTATCCTGGAGAGAGCATTGTTCATCACCATGTTGCTCCTGAATGATGGGGAGATGTTGCTCTTGGACGATGTTTAGATACCAGCAAGTGCTTGGACTGTCTCCTAAAGAGGATTTATCTACAGCAGTGTAAAGTCCTCAAGTACCCCCAACAGGTCATGATTTGAGGATATCCCATACAGAGAACACTTGTCGTGATGGCTGATGCACTGATCATAACTATACAGTGATCCCTCAACATACAATGGCCTCAACATACAATAGTTTCAACATACAATGGTCTTTTCTGGACCATTGTAAGTTAAAACCAGACTCAACATACAATGACAATCTGGACAAAGACAGTCCAGATCGGTGAAACTTGCCAATGGCCGAGAGAACTGACCAATCAGAATGGGCAATTTACTGGTAAAACCCCCGTATTACTGAAGTGTATGCACTGACTGATGTCTGGTAGTGCCCCCTACAGTACAGGGAGGTATTACATGTTCTGTGCTCTTTACCTGTATTACTGAAGTGTATGCACTGACTGGTGTCTGGTAGCGCCCCCTACAGTACAGGGAGGTATGACATGTTCTGTACACTTTACCTGTACTAGGGTTACCTGCTCCTTTGGACACCAGGTGAGGGAGACTCCATGTTACTTTTTTGGGGGACATTGTGTACTGTACAGGACTCTGAAGAAGCTCCTGTTCTCTACATAGACCAGTGTTTCCCAAGCAGGGTGCCTCCAGCTGCTGCAAAACTACAACTCCCAGCATGCCCGGACATCCTTTGGCTGTCCGAGCATGCTGGGAGTTGTAGTTTTGCAACAGCTGGAGGCTCCCTGCTTGGAAACCACTGACATAGACAGTGATTCCAGCTCCCAGCAGATCTTTCTTACTTTTATATGTAAGGATTTGCTTTATCTGTATTAGTTATCTACTTATTTTTCTTTAATCCTCACTTTTTCCTATTTTTGGATGACATTTTGGGGCTTTGGAACCAATTACCAGGTTTCCATAGAGTTCTGGTCTCAACATACAATGGTTTCAACATACAATGGTCGTCTTAGAACCAATTAATATTGTAACTTGAGGGAACACTGTATCCCCTGTAAAAGACTAAGGAAATCCTGTTAACATGACCTGTTGAGGGGGACTTGAGGACCGAGCTTGAGAAACACTGATCTACAGGACTGGTTTAGCAGCGGTGCAGAGATTAGTCAGGAATGGCAGCAGACAGGTGTCCTCTGTACGCACAGTGAGGAGAAGACTTTTGGAGGCACCTGGTGTCAAGGAGGGAAGCACAGAAGCTTCTCTCCAGGAAAACCATCATTCTTCAGGAAGTACAGGGATTGGACTGTATAGGACTGGGAAACCACAGCCGCATGTATATGTATCCTTAAAGTGAGGAAAAAAAGGGATAAAATGCAATCACAAAAATGTACATATAATATATATTTATATATACTTATATATTTATAAAATTATATATATATATATATATATATATATATATATATGGTTTGGCATCAATCCCGATTAGCTTTTTATATTCCATAACTGGAGCTAAGCTGATAACAGGGAACATCGCCTGAAAAGGTGATGTAATGAGCTGATTTGCATATTCCCCTACCGAGAATGCCTGCGGAGTGCTTAGTGGCCCTTGAAAGCTCCGTCACACCAGGAGTGGTGAACTCGCCCTGAGTTAAATACTCATCCCGTTTATATATATATATATATATATATATATATATATATATATATATATATATATTTATATGTACATGTGTCTATATGTTATTCACCTATAAGTACAGTGATCCCTCAACTTACAATGGCCTCAACATACAATAGTTTCAACATACAATGGTCTTTTCTGGACCATTGTAACTTGAAACCAGACTCCTCACTGGTGAGGATCGGGGTCTGGCGCTGCAGGGTGGCAGTCTGATATAGATTCACAGCAGATAGCCAAGGTAAAAACCAAACTGGTTTATTGTTTGAAATGGCACGGAGACAACGCGTTTCGCAAGACCTGAGGAAGCAAGGGGTGCCTTGCGAAACGCGTTGTCTCTGTGCCATTTCAAACAATAAACCAGTTTGGTTTTACCTTGGCTATCTGCTGTGAATCTGTATCAGACTGCCACCCTGCACCACTGGACCCCGATCCTCACCAGTGAGGGGCTTACACCTATCCCACCTTCCTATTGCCAGACCGCCATCTTTGATGACCGGGACCGGGACGCCAGGCTGCCGCAGGGTTTCTCTTTGAGGAACTCTCACCCTTACATACGCATCGCAGTGTTGTGCCTGCAGCACAACACAGCAAGGTGAGTGTATCACCTCACCATCTGCCAGATATCACTCTGTGTATATATTACACACTCTATATATACACCATATTTGTAATATTTGGGATTATCTACACTTAGAGAGCGCCTTTCTCCCCCTTTTGTTCTCTTCTCCATATGTACCTTTGAAACCAGACTCAACATACAATGTACAGATAGACCAGATCTGCGAAATGTGTTAATGACTGGAAGAACCAACCAATAAGAATGGGCATTCACTGGTAAAACCCCTGTATTACTGAAGTGCATGCACTGCCTGTGTCTGGTAGTGCCCCCTACAGTACAGGGAGGTATTACATGTTCTGTATTACTCTTTACCTGTATTACTGAAGTGCATGCACTGACTGGTGTCTGGTAGCGCCCCCTACAGTACAGGGAGGTATTACATGTTCTGTACTACTCTTTACCTGTATTACTGAAGTGCATGCACTGACTGGTGTCTGGTAGCGCCTCCTACAGTACAGGGAGGTATTACATGTTCTGTACTACTCTTTACCTGTACCAGGGTTAGCTGCTTTTCTGGACACCAGGTGAGGGAGGCTCCATGTTACTTTTTTAGGACACTGTGTGTGCTGTTCAGGACCCTGAAGAAGCTCCTGTCCTCTACATAGACAGTGATTTACAGCTCCCAGCAGATCTTTCTTACTTTTATATGTAAGGATTTGCTTTATCTATATTAGTTATCTACTTATTTTTCTTTAATTCTCACTTTTTCCTAGATTTGGATGACATTTTGTGGCTTCAGAACCAATTACCAGGTTTCCATAGAGTTATGATCCAAAAGAGAAAAAAGCTCACATTGAAAATAGAATGCACACCATAATATCTAATGCAATCGCTTTATTACAACTTACAAAACAGTCGAGTTACAAGTTTAAAACCATGAAAAAGGCTCTCTGAAGAGCCACAACACAGCCTCAGAGCAGGGCCATGACCTCCTGCTCTGAGTAAATGACCCCGTCCTACTGGTAATCAAATGACAATCAGTGTCGCCTCCATGTGGCTATGAACATGCAGGTGCATACATAGACAGAGCAAGCACTCCTATGATAACAATGTAGTCCTATATCACAACAGTAATACAAACAGTACTATACTGGAGTAATGCTGTCTTATACAATACCACAATAGCACAGCTACAATCCACAGAGACCAGCGACACAGGTGCTACAACAGAGGACGGGGTCAAAGAACTCCACGCGTTCCATCGCAAGCGACTTCCTCAGGGGTGTTGACAGGGGTGCTCCGCCCCTCAATGCAAGCCTAGGCTTGCATTGAGGGGCGGAGCGTGACATCACACGTCACACGCCGCCCGCCCTGTAGTCGCCGGTAATCAGTCCCGGAGTGAACACGCTCCGGGGACTGATTACAAACGGGGTGCCGCATACATGATCCCGGGGGTCCCCAGCGGCGGGACTCCCGCGATCAGGCATCTTATCCCCTATCCTTTAGATAGGGCATAAGATATCTAAGCACCAGAGTACCCCTTTAATGCTCAGAATAAATACCCACAATTCCAATCACATGACAGGAAATGACATCAACAATACACACATTTTACAAAATATATTATATATATATGTATATATATATATATATATATATATTATAGCAAATATGATGCAGAACTCCATGTGGAGTGCTGCATCATATTTGCTATTGTCTGGATTAAGGAACCGTCGGACCCAGGTTCCAGCTATGCGGGCACCCCGAATCTCATCTATACTCTGGATTTTGATTGTGCTGTTTCTATTTGCTATACATATATATATATATATATATATATATATATATATATATATATATACAGCACAGACCAAAATGTGGAATTATAGACATAACAAAAAAGTGGGAAAATAAGTAATATTCTAGGTTCTAGACACCTTTTGCATTGATTACTGCTTTGCACGCTCTTGGCATTTTCTTAATGAGCTTCAAGAGGTAGTCACCTGAAATGGTCTTCCAACAGTCTTGAAGGAGTTCCCAGAGATGCTTAGCACTTGTTGGCCCTTTTTCACTCTGCGGTCCAGCTCACCCCAAACCATCTGGATTGGGTTCAGGTCCGGTGACTGTGGAGGCCAGGTCATCTGGGGCAGCACCCATCACTCTCCTTCTTGATCAGATAGCCCTTACACAGCCTGGAGGTGTTTGGGGTCATCGTCCTGTTGAAAAATAAATGATGGTCCAACTAAACGCAAACCGGATGGAATAGCAGCCGCTGCAAGATGCTGTGGTAGACATGCTGGTTCAGTATGCCTTCAATTTTGAATAAATCCCCAACAGTGTCACCAACAAAGCCCCCCCCCCCCCACACCATCACACCTCCTCCTCCACACCATCACACCTCCTCCTCCACACCACACCAGCACACCTGTGAAGTGAAAACCATTTCAGGTGACTACCTCTTGAAGCTCAACAAGAGAATGCCAAGAGTGTGCAAAGCAGGAATCAAAGCAAAAGGTGGCTAGAACCTAGAATATGACATATTTTCAGTTGTTTCACACTTTTTTGTTATGTCTATAATTCCACTGTGTCAAACATAAAGATCCAATAAGATTCACTGTTGATCAGGGCTCAAAAATGGTTGTTAATATCAAGAGGTATAGTTTCAGTGATGGCCAATTGGAACACGCTAACGTCTCCTCCATGCTTTAGACAAACATGGCGAGAGACGCTGTGTTTCATAAAGGAATTCAGTATAATGGAACGATGTTTATTCATTTTTTGACGAAAATAAAGAATGGTATCTAAAAATCCTCCTGCTGGAAAGAGCCTTGTTCTTCACCAAATTGCTCCTGGATGGTTGGGTGAAGCCCAAGCATCCAGGAGCAATTTGGTGAAGAACAAGGCTCTTTCCAGCACAAAGGGCACCATGTTACAAGACAAAAGTGATAAATAAGGGACTCGGTGAACGAAACATAAAAATTTTGGTCCATGGCCGGGCAACTTCTTAGATCTTAAAGGAGTACTCCGCCCCTAGACCACTTATCCCCTATCCAAAGGATAGGAGATAAGATGTCTGATCGCGGGGGTCCTGCCCCTGGAAACCCCCGCGATTTTGGCTGCGGCACCCCAGATATCCGGCGCACAGAGCGAACTTCGATCCGCGCCAGATGACTTGCGATGTGGGGCGGAGGCTCGTGACATTATGGTCACACCCCGCTCGTGATGTCACGGCTATGCCCCCTCAATGCAAGTTTATGGGAGGGGGCATGACGGCCTCCCATAGACTTGCATTAAGGGGGCATGGCGTCACCAGCCTCCGACACCACACCCGACACTCTATACGAACGCCGGGTGCAGCAGGGAGATCGCTGGGGGTCTCCAGCAGAGGGACCCCCGCGATCAGACATCTTATCCCCTATCCTTTGGATAGGGAATAAGATGTCTTGGGGCAGAGTACCCCTTTAATCCCTAATCCTCAAAAAGTGGATGGACAAACAAAAAACACAGAAATTGTAATAAACTCCTTGCAGTGATGAGGTAAGAATGAGTTGTCACCAGTCAAGATTTGGCCAAAAAAAAGGGTTAACACTGGAAATCTTTTGCACAACCTTGATGTATTTGTCAATAAAAGTTAAATGGGCACTGTCAGAAGGCGGGCTCAGTGCTTGCCTCGAACATGCCCCTTCCTGAGCAGTGGATGTCAGAAGGAGTGAGCAGCAGAACACAGGGATTTGTGAGCCAAATACAGAAGCCAGACACATAAAAAAGACATATAAAGAATCTGCATGACCTGTGAGTAACATAAAGACGCATTATTTCCTTTCTGATATATGATAGGGATGCTTTAAAAAAAATAATTATGAAATGCTTATAATCGTACTTCAGTAACCATAGAAACATCTAAACGATCTAAAATCAGTGAAGCAGTAAACTGTGTGAAATCCAAAATGTGTGCCAGTCTCTAAACTGTAAAGGTTTCCATGATGCCCCCCTTTCCCTACTTCTTGCTTGTAAAATATGTAAACATTTCCATCATGTTCTTCCTTCCCTTCTTCCATCCTATAACATAGGGCAGTGTTTCCCAACAGGGTGCCTCCAGCTGTTACAAAGCTACAACTCCCAACATGCCCTGACACCCAAAGGCTGTCACGGCATGCTGGGAGTTGCAGTTTTGCAACTGCTAGAGGCGCCCTGGTAGGGAAGCACTGACATAGCCAATCCTCATATCCCGTTCTCATATCCCGTCCTCATATCTCATCCTCATATCCCATCCACATATCCCATCCACATATCCCATCCTCATATCCCGTCCTCATATCCCCTCCTCATATCCCGTTCTCATATCCCGTCCTCATATCCCGTTCTCATATCCCGTCCTCATATCCCGTCCTCATATCCCATCCTCATATCCCGTCCTCATATCCAGTCCTCATATCTCGTCCTTATACCCCTCCTCATATCTCATCCTCATATCCCGTCCTCATATCCCGTCCTCATATCTCACCCTCATATCCCGACCTCATATCCCATCATTATATCCCGTCCTCATATCCCGTCCTCATATCCCGTCCTCATATCTCGTCCTCATATCCCGTCCTCATATCTCACCCTCATATCCCGACCTCATATCACATCATTATATCCCGTCCTCATATCCCGTCCTCATATCTCGTCCTCATATCCCGACCTCATATCCCGACCTCATATCCCCTCCTCATATCCCGACCTCATATCCCGACCTCATATCCCGTCCTCATATCCAGTCCTCATATCCCCCTCCTCATATCTCGTCCTCATAGGGACCTTTTTGTGCACTGTTACATCCAAGGCAAATTTGCTAAAAAAAAAAAAACACCCAAACTGGATAATGCATATATGTAGTGCGAGGCTAGCCTTAGCTGGACAATCCCTTCTAACAATAATCAAGCTGCGGAACTATAAGTTCCATGTGTAAGTCGGGGTTCACATATGTCAGGCTCCATGAACCCAGCCTAAAACTGGCTGCAACTGATGCCACAACTGATGACAAATGTGCACCAGTTGTTTAGGATCCAGCGTTCATTAACCGTCTCCTGCCCGGCACCCATGCGGCACGTTTCCCCATCCACCTTGTATTATGGTGTTTGGGTTAATGTCCCTGGTCATGGGGCGTTCACTTGTCTTATATTTCAGGCCTGTTTCCTGACCTTTCACCTCACCATGTATGTGAACACTAGGGCTCCATTGTTCAGCCATGGACGCGCTGTCAAGCTTTGTTTTTCATGAAGCGGCTCTGCAGGAAATCCTTCATAAACATCACACTTCATGAGATCAGCTGATCCGAGGAACAATGAGAGGGAACATTTACAAATAAAAGTAAATTACTACTCAGAGAGGTTTATGTCACAAGATCGGCCTTTATTATGTGTCATTTTGATAAACTGAATTTCTCTTCATTGCCATAAATATACACTCACTGGCCACATTATTAGGCACACCTGTCCAATGGCTTGTTAACACAAATAGCTAATCAGCCAATCACATGGCAGCACCTCAATGCATTTAGGCATGTAGATGTGGTCAAGACAACTTGCTGAATTTCAAACCAAGCATCAGAATGGGGAAGAAAGGGGATATAGGTGACTTTGAACAGACTGTCTGGAGATGTCAGAAAGGCAACAGTAACTCAAATAACCACTGGTCTGCAGAATACCATCTCTGACCGCACAACACGGTCAAATGTGTAGCAGATGGGCTACAGCAGTAGAAGACCACACTGGGGGCCACTCCTGTCAGGTAACAACAGGAAACTGAGGCTTCAATTCATCAAGTCATAGAACTGGACAATGGAAGATGGAAGAACGTTGTCCGGTCTGATGAGTCTGGATTCCAGCTTTGACATTCAGATGACAGGGCCAGAATTTGGGGGTAACCAACATGAAAGCCTGGATCCCTCCTGCCTTGTATCAGCAGTTTTCAATGTTTTCTGGGCACTTTGGGCCCCTTATTACCAATTGATCCTGGTATAAACCCCACAGTCTACCTGAGTATTGTTACTGACCATGTCCATCCCTTTATGACCACAGTGGACCCATCTTCTGATGACACTTCCAGCAGGATAATGCTCCATGTCACATGACATCATCTCATACAGGACAATGAGGTCACATGACATCATCTCATACAGGACAATGGGGTCACATGACATCATCTCATACAGGACAATGAGGTCACATGACATCATCTCATACAGGACAATGAGGTCACATGACATCATCTCATACAGGACAATGAGGTCACATGACTTCATCTCATACAGGACAATGAGGTCACATGACTTCATCTCATACAAGACAATGAGGTCACATGACTCCAATGGCCTCCACAGTCATTAGATCTCATCCAATTGATCACCGCTGGGATGCGGTGGAACCGGAGATGCTCATCATGGATCCGACAAATCTACAGCAACTGTGTGATGTCATCATGTCCATATTAGTGTTGAGCGGCATAGGCCATATTCGAATTCGCGAATATTCGCGAATATATGGACGAATATTCGTCATATATTCGCGAATATTCGCATATTCGTTATAGTCTCGTTTTATTTTCGCATATGCGAATATTCACATATGCGAAAATTAGCATATGTGAAATACCAGCAAATACAAAACTAATGCACGCGAAACTTCGCATATGCGAAAATTAGCATATGCGAATTTTCGTATATGCGAATTTTCGTACGCCAGTCTCACACAGTAGTATTACAGCCTTCTTTACACCACACAAGCTGGAAGCAGAGAGGGATGATCACTGTGATGTGTACTGTGAAGAAAAAAACAAAAAGAAAAAAAAACGAATAATCGTAATTACGAATATATAGCGCTATATTCGCGAAATTCGCGAATTCGCGAATATGCGATATTCGCGAATAATATTCGAATTGCGAATATTCGCGAGCAACACTAGTCCATATGGAGGAAATGTGTGATGTCATCATGTCTATATAGAGGAACTGTGTGATGTCATCATGTCCATATGGAGGAACTGTGTGATGTCATCATGTCCATATGGAAGAACTGTGTGATGTCATCATGTCCATATGGAGGAACTCTGTGATGTCATCATGTCCATATGGATGAACTGTGTGATGTCACCATGTCCATATGGATGAATTGTGTGATGTCATCATGTCCATATGGAGGAACTCTGTGATGTCATCATGTCCATATGGAGGAACTGTGTGATGTAATCATGTCCATATAGAGGAACTGTGTGATGTCATGACGTCCTTATGGAGAGAACTCTCTGAGAAATGTTTCCAGCACCTTGTAGAAAGTATAAAGAGGGTCGGACCCGGGACTAGTAAGGTGTACCTATTAAAGTGGCTATGCACATAACTACCTCTATCTCCTAATAGACTTTGGACTATTCAATTAACCGCTAATCACTAACCTTTTCTACAAGTGTGTCGTCCAGTGTCATTATTCCTTGTCTTACATAGCCTCCAGCTTAAAAATAAGTATGTACAGGTTCTTCTAAAAAAAATTAGCATATTGTGCTAAAGTTCATTATTTTCCATAATGTAATGATAAAAATTAAACTTTCATATATTTTAGATTCATTGCACACCAACTGAAATATTTCAGGTCTTTTATTGTTTTAATACTGATGATTTTGGCATACAGCTCATGAAAACCCCAAATTCCTATCTCAAAAAATTAGCATATCATGAAAAGGTTCTCTAGATGAGCTATTAACCTAATCATCTGAATCAACTAATTAACTCTAAACACCTGCAAAAGATTCCTGAGGCTTTTAAAAACTCCCAGCCTGGTTCATTACTCAAAACCGCAATGATGGGTAAGACTGCCAACCTGACTGCTGTCCAGAAGGCCATCATTGACCCCTCAAGCAAGAGGGTAGCAAATAGTCTGTTCCCAGAGTGCTGTATCAAGGCACCTCAATGGGAAGTCTGTGGGAAGGAAAAAATGTGGCAGAAAACGCTCCAAAACGAGAAGAGGTGACCGGACCCTGAGGAAGATTGTGGAGAAGGACCGATTCCAGACCTTGGGGGACCTGCGGAAGCAGTGGACTGAGTCTGGAGCAGAAACATCCAGAGCCAACGTGCACAGGCAATGGGCTACAGGTGCCGCATTCCCCTGGTCAAGCCACTTTTGAACCAGAAACAGCGGCAGAAGCGCCTGACCTGGGCTACAGAGAAGCAGCACTGGACTGTTGCTCAGTGGTCCCAAGTACTTTTTTCGGTTGAAAGCAAATTTGGCATGTCATTGGGAAATCAAGGTGCCAGTCTAGAGGAAGACTGGGGAGAAGGAAATGCCAAAATGCCTGAAGTCCAGTGTCAAGTACCCACAGTCAGTGATGGTCTGGGGTGCCATGTCAGCTGCTGGTGGTTGTCCACTGTGTTTTATCAAGGGTAGGGTCAATGCAGCTGCTATCAGGAGATTTTGGAGCACGTCATGCTTCCATCTGCTGAAAAGCTTTATGGAGATGAAGATTTCATTTTTCAGCACGACCTGGCACCTGCTCACAGTGCCAAAACCACTGGTAAATGGTTTACTGACCAGGGTATTACTGGGCTCAATTGGCCTGCCAACTCTCCTGACCTGAACCCCATAGAGATTCTGTGGGATATTGTGAAGAGAAAGTTGAGAGACGCAAGACCCAACACTCTGGATGAGCTTTATGCCGCTATCGAAGCCTCCTGGGCCTCCATAACACCTCAGCAGTGCCACAGGGTGATCGCCTCCATGCCACGCCGCATTGAAGCAGTCATTTCTGCAAAAGGATTCCCCACCAAGTATTGAGTGCATAACTGAACATTATTATTTGAAGGATTACTTTTTTTTGTATTAAAAACACTTTTCTTTTATTGGTCGGCTGAAATATGCTAATTTTTTGAGATAGGAATTTTGGGTTTTCATGAGCTGTATGCCAAAATCATCAGTATTAAAACAATAAAAGACCTGAAATATTTCAGTTGGTTTGCAATCAATCTAAAATATATGAAAGTTTAATTTAATCATTACATTATGGAAAATAATGAACTTTAGCACAATATACTAATTTTTTTAGAAGAACCTGTAAATGTCACTATTCTATTTTGACAGGTTGCCAACTGATATATGTGGTGTGGTGGCTCAGTACAGGAGTTGCACCCCTGTACCCTTGCTGTTCTGTCAGGCAGCCTCCATACAGTGACCCCTGGGCCCCCCCTGCATCTGTACCCTATGTAGGAAGCTACCAGTGACATGTGACCTATAGGGGGACCTATGGGACCCCTCAGAGTCTCCCCCATATAAACCCTGGCTCTCTCTTCCTGCTTAGCTGAGTTGCAGTGAGGTCAAGTCCTGTGAGTGTGCCTGGAGTCCAGAAGTGGCCTAAAGTCTACCACGCAGCTACTGATCCACAAGTCCACTACCCCCCAGGTTCAAGTCAAATCCTGGTAAGCTACAAACAGGGTATAGTCAGTCTCAGTCAAGTCAGTCCAAGTCAATCTGTCTCAAGTCAGCGTGGCCGTGCATCAAATTGTCCAAGTCCACCATAAGTCCCAGCAAGCCCTGTGGTCTCTGAAGTCACTGGTCACCTCTGTGGACCCAGCCAAGCTGTATAGACTGTTACACCTGCCTGACTCAGTAAAGCTGCTGTTATTCCGTAACTTGGCGTCGGAGTCATTATTTGCCCCCCGTGCCTAGCCCAGGATCCAGTGGCCTACGTTCGGGTGGTGAAGAGGTTAAACCATGCCCTGGCGTCACGAACACAAGGGGTTAATGCCATCTGCCTCTGGGGTAATTCCATCTGCCCTGCATCACACCCCCACCACAGTGGCATAGGGCACAATCACGATGATGTGAATAAGCCCTTATGTGCCTATAGTTGCAGATATGTTGGTTGAAGGTAACTCACAAGCTTAGGGGCATTAGTTGCTACTTGCTTGTGTTTGCCCCTGCAGGGTATTTACTAGAGATGAACAAATCTGTGGTCTCATATGCTGTATATACAGCTTTGCCTGTTGGCAATGTTCATAGGTAGACATGTGGCTCAATGACATAGGAGAAAAACAAGCTCTGCTCTTGCCTAATGTCTGAAATACAGGTTCTGGCCATCCAGACAACATGATGGGTCTGACAGGACTTGTATCTGTAAAGAAGACGTCTCCAAGAAGAGGAAACAAAGCGGTAGGTGCTGTATAATGTAGAAAGTGACTCAACCTTTTGTGCAGATCAATTATATATATATATATATATATATATATATATATATATATATATATCTATTGAGAGATAAATAGGGGCGACTGCAGCACACCGAAGTAACAAAAATGAAGCTTTTAATCCAGCTGAAACAAGGACTTGAAAAAGGTGGTGTGAGACCACAAAAACGTTGTCCAATTTTTAGCTGGATTAAAAGCTTCATTTTGGGAGTGCTGCTCTGTTTTTCTATTATATATATATATATATATATATATATATATATATATATATACACACACACAAATATATATATATATATATATATATATATATATATATATACATATACATATTTCAGATAATAGGTGTGCATACATGTTAAAAGGGTACTCCTTAACACAGTGCTCTCTGCTGACACCTCTGCCCATTTTAAGAACTGTCCAGAGTAGGAGAAAATCCCCATAGCAAACATATGCTGCTCTGGACAGTTCCTAAAATGGACAGAGATGTCAGCAGAGAGCACTGTGGTCGTTATGGCAGCAAAGAGCTCTGTGTTCCAAAAAGAAAATCATTTCCTCTGTAGTATTCAGCAGCTAATAAGTACTGGAAGGATAAGGATTATTTCAATAGAAGTAAATTACAAAAAGGCGGGGCAGTCGTTATATTAAACACAAGCGACTACAATAATGAATGTCTTAGACAGTTACAAGATCAGGCAACTTAAAAAAAGTTGGAGTCAGATCCAACTGCAGAATACAGTAAACAACTGTATGAATTGTGTAAAAACGCATTAGAAGATGAAGTCATCACCGAGAGTGAGTCTAAGTTCATATTGGGTACCCCTGAAAGATTGCCCATTTTTTATTGCTTGCCGAAAACTCACAAGGACTACTTTCACCCGCCTGGTAGACCAATTGTCTCCGGCATTGGCTCATTAACTTCAAATTTATCTAAATTCGTTGACCGTTTTTTGCAACCATTTGTACAACAAACTACTCACTATTTGAAAGATACTACACAGATTATTTATCTTTTAGAACAATTTTCTTGGACATCAGAACACATCATGGCAACACTTGATGTTAGTTCTTTATACACTGTTATTGATCATAAATTGGGAATATCAGCAGTTACTACATTTTTAAAGAAGGGGAACATCAAAACACAACAAATACAGTATATCACATCCACAATTGAGTTCATACTTACACACAATTATTTTTACTTTGACCGGAATTTTTATTTACAACAAACAGGAACAGCGATGGGCACGAAGTTCGCGCCGAGCTACGCCAATTTATTCATGGCGGCGTGGGAGGATGAAATCATCACTCCCCTATTCGGCACGAACCTGGTGCTCTATAAATGTTATATTGATGATATTATTTTGATTTGGAGGGGCACCCAATGTGGACTAGATGACTTAATTCTTGGTATTAATAATAATCAACACAATCTTAAATTCACTTCCACTACTAGCGTTCCAAAAATAGAATTCTTGGATATCGAAATATCCGCTTTAAATACACAATTGTTCTGTAAGACATATAAAAAACCTACAGCCAAAAATAGTTTCATTCAATTCGATAGATGCCACCTGCCAAGATGGCTGACTAATGTTCCCAAAAGTCAATATAGAAGACTTAAACGTAATTGTTCATTGAACTCAGAGTCCAAACAATTAATGTCACAGTTTCTGGATAAACAATACCCAGCACACATTTTACAAAAGTCTTTGGAAGAGGTAAACAAGATGGATAGGGCGGCCTTCTTTGATAGTACAAGACGTAGCTCGGAAATGGAAGAATTACAACCCAAAATAGTTTTACCCTTAAATAGGGACTACAAAAGAGTGGAACGTATAATTGCGAAATATTGGCATCTAGCACAGGGAGATAAGGTGGTGGGCAGGTTACTTCCGCCCAAGCCCCAGATTGTGTTTACTAAGGCCCCAAATTTGGGGATAACTGTAGCTCCATCAGTCAGGAAACAGAGTAACCATATCAAATCATCCACGTGGTTGACCACAAAAGGCTTCTTTCGGTGTGGATCTTGCCCCATGTGTCATCTTTTAGGGGGTCCAAAAAAAGTACAGGAAATTTGTTCTACAGTTAATGAGTTTGTATGGAAGATTTCCAATCTGATAACATGTAGTACAAAGGGAGTAATCTATGTACTACAGTGTGGTTGCAAAAAACAATATATTGGCAGGACTAAAAGACCCCTTAAAGTCAGAATTTCTGAGCACGTCTCAAATATCAAAAAGGGTTGCCAAAAACATCCTTTGTCACAACACTTCGCCCAGTTCCATAACAGAGATCCTTCTAGTTTGTCTTATGTAGGTATCCAAACAGTTAGTCAGGATTGGCGAGGTGGACGTTTTCTAGTGAGGATGTCTAAGGCTGAGAGCCAAAAGATTTTTGAATTCGATAGTTTAGAGCCGAAAGGCTTGAATTCCAATTTGGAACTTTTTGGGTTCCTGTAGATCATGTCTTTATCCCTCCCTTCAATTACACACATCCCATACACTATTCTTTTTACTTTATGTATAGTGTGTTAGGACTGGTTTCGGGTGTTACTATTGACCTCCATTATCCATTGTCTCTCTATTAAATTATTTTATTTTCATTTTTTATTTTTATTTTCATTTTTAATTTTAATTTTATCTTTATTATTTTCATTTTTGTCAATTAATATTTATCATTTATTAATATTTTTTACAATATTTTTTTTACTTTACTATTATTTTTTATTTTTATTTATTTTTTATATTTTTTATATTCTATATTATACGTCATATTATAAATTTTTTCACTTTTACCTCCTAATATAAGTATTTCTTAAATTATAGTACATTATGCAATATAGAGATCAATTTGGAGTCTTGCTTTATACTATGTATAATCTGGATATACTATATGTATGGAACCATGTGTGAACTTTGACTGACAATCTAATTAATCCATTTCGGACTTTGAGATGAGACTAAAATCCACTCCTGGATTTCGGAGTTTCTGTACGATCCAATTAAGTTACCAACTGAAGTGACTATATATAAGTCTAGTGAGCTCATTACTGCCATATACACCACTGAAGAAGGGGTGTTAATCTGCCATACCCCGAAACGCGTCTGGTGCTATACTTGGATGTCGGATCCCACTAAACTCAATTCTCATTAAGCACCTTATCCCGGTGCATTTTTCCTTTTTCTACATACAGCGCTTCAAGAAGACAACCATTGCCAAATATCCACTTAGAACATTGACCGGCTGGTGACTAACTCTATTTAAATAAAAGGACTTTAACTATTTTAAAGAATGAGCATTCACAACTAAACAGCACTTACAACTAAACAGTCAGCTGACCTGCAATCAGCTGACTGCTGACCATTAACGTCAGACGCCACTGGGAACCACGCTGACCGGCCGAGAACTGCCATCTCCGAAGCTCGCTGGAAGAGACACGGCCGCACACCGCCGCCCCAGCTGGAGCGTGACACAGCTAGCCAGGTCCCAGGAGCGGTGTGTGGCACGAAAGTGTCGACAACTTTATTACAGTCATTGTGCTGCAACAATACAGCAATTGCAGAGTGTGCAGCATACGGGACAGATACAAAGGATAGGGGATAAGATGTTAGATCGCCGGGGTCCCGCTGCTGGGGACCCCGGGGATCGCCGCTGCAGCACCCCGCTATCATTACAGCACAGAGCGAGATCGCTCTGTGCGTAATGACGGGCGATACAGGGGCCCGAGCAGCGTGACGTCATGGCTCCGCCCCTCGTGACATCACGGCCCGTCCCCTTAATGCAAGTCCATGGCAGGGGGCGTGACGACCGCCACGCCCCCTCCCATAGACTTGTATTGACGGGGGCGGGCCGTGACGTCACGAGGGGCGGAGCCGTGACGTAACGATGCTCCGGCCCCTGTATTGCCAGTCATTACGCGCAGAGCGATCTCGCTCTGTGCAGTAATGATAGCGCAGTGCCGCAGCAGCGATCCCAGGGGTCCCCAGCAGCGGGACCCCGGCGATCTGACATCTTATCCCCTATCCTTTGGATAGGGGATAAGATGTCTAGGGGCGGAGTACCCCTTTAAGTGTATTTTATTGCCAATTCTCATATATTGAGTTTTTTATATAATAAATCTATTCATTGGATTACTATATCTATTTCCTTTCTTGGTGATACCAGACAGATACCATATAACTTTTTGATGAGTAAATGTACTGAGGACTGGAACATTTTATCCTTTTTTGATTTATTACCTTTTTCCTCTTTTGGGTGAGAGGTATCCAGTTAACCTCGTACATTTTTATGTTGTAGAGCTACGTATCTCTATTCTAATTTTTTTTAATTACAAATCTGTAATCGGAACACAAGGATGCCTCTGTGAAGTCCCTGCGCCGGGAGCAGGCGCACGCAGCGACGTCACTGACGTCCCATGCGTGCGCCCATGGCAACCGAGCGCGGAGCAGCGGAGAAGAAGAGAAGAAGCAAGGAAGCGCGCGCTGGTAGTAGGTAAGTGTTTACCAGTGGCACGTCCCTTCAGTGTTCTGACCACCGATCCTCCGGTCCTGCTATGGCCGGAGCGGTGGTCGGAACACTGAAATGGGGCAGTACACAGGCATACAGCCTCCAGCCATACTTTATGGCTAGAGGCTGTATGGCTGTGGGGGAACATACTGCCAGCCTAATGTGGGGGACTATACTGCCAACGTAATTTGGGGGACTATACTACCAGCCTAATGTGGGGGAACATACTGCACCTAATGTGGGGGAACATACTGCCAGCCTAATGTAGGGAACTATACTGCCAGCCTAATGTGGGGGACTATACTGCACCTAATGTGGGGGAACTATACTGCCAATGTAATTTGGGGGACTATACTGCCAGCCTAATGTGGGGGACTATACTGCATCTAATGTGGGGGAACTATACTGCCAATGTAATTTGGGGGACTATACTGCAGCTAATGTGGGGGAACATACTGCCAACGTAATGTGGGGGACTATATTGCACCTAATGTGGGGAAACTATACTGCCAGTCTAATGTGGGGGACTATATTGAACCTAATGTGGTGTGACTATACTGCACCTAATGTGAGGGACTATATTGCACCTAATGTGGGGAAACATACTGCCAACGTAATGTGGGGGACTATATTGCACCAAATGTGGGGGAACTATACTGCCAGCCTAATGTGGGGGACTATATTGCACCTAATGTGGGGGAACTATACTGCCAACCTAATGTGGGGGACTATATTGCACCTAATGTGGGGGGACTATACTGCCAACGTAATGTGGGGGACTATATTGCACCTAATGTGGGAGAACTATACTGCACCTAATGTGGGGGAACATACTACAAGCCTAATGTGGGGGACTATATTGCACCTAATGTGGGTGAACTATACTGCACCTAATGTGGGGGGGAACTACAACCTAATGTAGGAGAACTACTACCTAATGTGGGGGAATTGTACTGCACCTAATGTGGGGGAATTGTACTGCACCTAATGTGGGGGAACTGTACTGCCAACCCTAATGTGGGGGAACTGTACTGCCAACCCTAATGTGGGGGAACTGTACTGCCAACCCTAATGTGGGGGAACTGTATTGCCAACCCTAATGTGGGGGAACTACAACCTAATGTGGGGGGATCTATACTGCCAACCTAATGTGGGGAGAACTGTGCTGTGTACTTAAAGTGGTAGTCCACTAATAAAATATAAGTGTGCATAGGAATTTATTCATGTTTTGTTATCTATGGTCCGGCCCTCCAACGGTCTGAGGGACCGTGAACTGGCCCCCCGTTTAAAAAGTTTGAGGACCCCTGCCTTTAAATATTGGATAACACCTACGTTTTTGCAGGTTCTCCAGTCCCAGCATTCAGAGCTCTTTACACAAAGTGGTTGAAGTCACCATCTAGTGAAAACAACTGGCATGGTACTTTAGGGTCTGTGACAAACCTAAATAGACTATATTGTGACATGTAAGAGCAGGTGGTCATGCTGGGACCCCAGGGGACCCTGGGCAGGTTTACACTTGATTTAAAAGGATTTCAGGATACAAGTCCCAGTAAAAGGGCACAGGGTCATTAGAAGTGTGGGATCAGATGTGTTGGAAAGAAAACTGAAATACACTTTAGTACTACTTAAGGGTATGTTCACACTACGGAATTCCCTGGGCAGAATTACGCGGTGTGAATTTAACGTTAGTGTGAATGGGGAACACATACAGAGGATCCACCTCCTGCCTGTGGAATCCTGACATTCACATTGCCATTTGCATCCGACCTTTTAAGGATCCGATTGGCTTTTATCTTGAGCTGATTAGACCCTGAAACGAGTCGGATGCAAATGGCTATTGCCGGGTCCTGACAGACCCCATTTACTTGCATGGGGTCCGCCTGTATTCGGTAATTTTACAGGAATTTAGCAGAAAAAATAAATTGTCCTTGCACTATTTTTTCTTTGCTAAACTTAATGGAACTGCCGACGTCGCTCCACCTAAAGGAGCCCGACGGCAGTGTGAACGAGGCCTTAAAGGAGTAGTCCGCTGCTCAGCGTTTGGAACAAACTGTCGGGAGCTCGTGACGTCATGACCCCGCCCTTTCATTACATCACGCCCCACCCCTTGAATGCAAGTCTATGGGAGGGGTGTGACAGCTGGCACGCCCCCTCCCATAGACTTGCATTGAAGGGGTGGGGCGTGATGTCATGAGGGGCGGGGCTATGATGTCACGAGCTCCCGACTCTGGCGTTTGGAACAGTTTGTTCCAAACGCTGAGCAGCAGAGTACCCCTTTAAGGCCTCGTTCACACTGCCGGCGGGCTCCTTTAGGTGGAGCAACATCGGCAGTTCAATCAAGTTTAGCGGAGAACCCCTTTAATTACAAAAAAAACGTAAAAATGTTGATTCTTCAATAAGGCTCTGCCCGCCTTTACAACCATTTATCATTACTCTGATGCTTCAACAACAAAGGAAGGAAGGAAGTTCGCAAATGGGCTTGAATAAAAAAAAATTCTACTGTGTGTGAATATAGGTCTTATGCAGATCTATGTGTCTCTATGGCAACAGACTACAAGCAAACCCTGTGTAGTCTGATTCCATAGTCATACCTCTTTCAACCTGCCGCTACGCCACACTAACATTCATTTGGAGAGTTGGGAAATAGTCATTGCAGGATCATGCATAGGAGTTGTAGTATTGAACAGTAATACATTTTCAATTAGAACTACCGTATTTTTCGCCGTATAAGACGCACTTTTTCTTACCCGGGGGGGAGGGGGGGGGGGGTTTGGATGGAGTTGGTGCATCTTATACGGCGAATACACACCTATCGCGGCGGTCCTTGCGGTCATCAACGGCCGGGACCCGCAGCTAATACAGGACATCACCGATCGCGGTGATGCCCTGTATTAACCCTTCAGACCCGGCGATCAAAGCTGACCGCCGCGTCTGAAGCGAAAATAACACTAACCCGGCTGTTCAGTTGGGCTGTTCGGGACCGCCGCGGTGAAATCGCGGCGTCCCGAACAGCTTACAGTACACCAGGAGGGACCTTACCTGCCTCCTCGGTGTCTGCTCCGTGCCGGGATCCCCTGCATGGCCGGCGCTCTCCTGCGTCGCCATCCCGTCATCCAATAGGAGCGGCGTGCGTAGCGACGTCATGGCGGCGACGGAGACCGAGGATACCGGGCAGCAGAGACGTTCCGGAGCGACGGGGACACCCCGGGGACGCGGCAACAGCGAATGGAGGGCGACATCCAGGGCAGCGGTGACGGGTCTGGAGCGGCGGGGACACGTGAGTACTACCTCCTATACCAGTGGTCTTCAACCTGCGGACCTCCAGATGTTGCAAAACTACAACTCCCAGCATGCCCGGAC
The DNA here is from genome assembly GCF_029499605.1 of Hyla sarda. NCBI lineage: Eukaryota > Metazoa > Chordata > Amphibia > Anura > Hylidae > Hyla > Hyla sarda. The sequence goes on along the minus strand of NC_079190.1, from coordinate 493,133,655 downwards.
AGCCAACGGCTGTCCGGGCATGCTGGGAGTTGTAGTTTTGCAACATCTGGAGGTCCGCAGGTTGAAGATGACTGTCCTATACTTTACATTGTATTTGGTTCAGAATCTTTATTTTCTAGATTTTTTTTCCTATAAAATTAGGTGCGTCTTATATGACGAAAAATACTACACACACAAGGACCAATGATAAATTCCCCCACCGGGAGCACAGATCCAATACTGGAGAGGAAAGGGTTACGTATAAGCTGCATAGCATTAGTTCATCTTACAACCTGTTGAGAAGGATTATATGTTATTTTTGGATAAGTAAATGTTCGCGGGTTATTCTGAAGCCGGGAAAAAAAAAGAAAAAAAAATTCTCTAATTCTTTTATCTGTAGAAAATAAAGTTTGACTGTTCAGGAATCACTTACATTTTTAGTTCCCATCATGGCCACAATAAAAGACGGAATTCACACATAGGACTTGGATCAGATTTTTGTGAATATTCATGGCCTAAAATGCATTTAAAAATCCTAGTGTATTTTTTGTAATGTGACAGTGTTTTTATTTATTTATTTATTTTTTACCACCAGTAAAAAATTTTGTCTGTGACCTTTTTTACCCCCTCTCCCCATAGCAAGTCATGTGATTTATAGATCATGTGATTCGATTATATTTTTATTGGAATCACATGATTTGTAATGATAACAACGTTTAACTTCGATGCCGAGAAAAAAAAAAAAAAAAACTCCCACAGATTTAGGCCATGTTCACACTATGGGGGAGATTTATCCAAATCTGTGCAGAGGCAAAGATGCTGAGTTGCCCATAGCAACCAATCAGATCGCTTCTATTTCAAAGGCCTTTTCAAAAATGAAAGAAGCGATCTGATTGGTTGCTAAGGGCAACTTTTCCTTTGCATGTATTTTTTTTATAAATCTCCCCTAATGTATTTTCAGTCATATTTGCGACTAGAGATGGGCGAATTTAGAGTAAATTCGATTCGTCACGAACTTCTCGGCTCGGCAGTTGATGACTTTTCCTGCATAAATTTGTTCAGCTTTCCGGTGCTCCGGTGGGCTGGAAAAGGTGGATACAGTCCTAGGAGACTCTTTTCTAGGACTGTATCCACCTTTTCCAGCCCACCGGAGCGAAAACTCATCAACTGCCGAGCCGAGAAGTTCGTGACGAATCGAATTTACTGTAAGTTCGCTCATCTCTATTTGCGACCATAAAAAATACGTCAAAATTGCTGCCGGTAATTTAAGATTTTTAAAGGGGTACTCCGCTGCCCTGCTTTGGAAGCTCCGCTCCCCAGCGTCCGGAAGTTTATTGTTCCGAACGCTGCGTGCGGGCTTCCGTGTTCAGGGCCGCCCCTCGTGATGTTACGCAAACCCCCTCGTGATGTCACGCCCGTCCCCTCAACGAAAGTCTATGGGAAGGGGGCGCGACTGCCGTCACGCCCCCTTCCCATAGACTTTCGTTGAGGGGGCGTGACGTCACGAGGGGGTGCCCTGAACACGGAAACCCGCACGCAGTGTTCGGAACAATAAACTTCCGAAGCAGGGCAGCGGAGTACCCCTTTAACTGCAATTTTTAACATACTTAGGCCTCATTTATACAGCGGAATTTCCGAGTGGAATCTGGCTGATAAATTACGCTCGAAAGTTCTGTTCCGTTTAATGGGGTTCTGCTGCACCGTGCACACGACAGAATTTGCACAGCAGAAACATCTGCCGAAGAAATTCCAATTCCGATTTGTCAATTCTTTCTGCGGCATCCACTTGGAAATGCACTGCCGCATTCCTGATCGGTCCTAGCGTCCGCATTTTCTGCCAGCGCCCCGTGACTGCGGAATATCCGCCTGAAAATTTTTCGGACGGACATTCTGCCGTGTTGATTATTTTAAGGGATGTTTTTTCATACAATGTGTACATTGACGGATGCTCTTTTTACAGCCTTTTATACAACCTGTAATTTAGCGAAAATATGTCTGTCAGGCTATGTTCACACTGCCGGCTGTCTCCAGCAGTGTGAAATCCGTTATTTTAGGATCGAGAAAAGCCGGAGAAAAAATAGTGCTTGCACCGTCTTCTTCTCCGTTTTTCTCTCCAAAAATAACGGTTGCTATTGAATACAATGGGGTCCATCGAGACCCGTTATTTGCCGGTATGCTCTGGCAAAATTACGGCCGGCAAAATTAAAAATATATATATATATATATATATAAAGAGGGAGTTTGGCGGCTGAATTTGCCGGAGCACACCGGCAGTGTGAAAGGGGCCTAATACATCTATTTTTTGTTGTTGTTTTTTTTTGTACAAAATTAAAAAATATGGCTCATTTTAAACTGTGTGAATATAGCCTTAGGGTAGGTCAATACGGCCGGGATCTACTGCGAGTTTCCCGCTGAGGGTTTAAGCCCCATGGCGTCTGCTGGGGATTTTCCACTGTGGAAAATCTGCCGTAGAAAACCCTTAAAACAGCTTAAACCCACTGCAGGAAACTCGCAGTACATCCCGGCCATGTGAACTTACATTTAGACCTGTTATTTTAAGCAGAAAAAAAAAAATGGCACTCTTAAAAAAACTAAGAAAAAAAAGAATAAGGGTAGGGTCACACAGAATGGATCCACATCGCATTTTACGCTGCAGATCCACCGATGATGGACCCCACAGTGTGCCTCCAGCTGTGCCTGCCTGCTCGTAGCATCGGATATTGCTGCCGCTCCCTCTGCTCATAAAATCTGCGATAGATTTGCAGATTACCGGTGGACCCATCTAAGGCTGGGTTCACACTACGATTTTACTGTACGGGAACCGGCTTCCGTATCCCAGCCTGACCCGGCCGTATCTAATTCATTTCAATGAGCTGACCGGAGTCATTTTTGCCCCATATCCGGTTTCGTGAGCGGACTGGACCACAGTTTTAGGTCCGGTCAGAAAACCGGATATGGGGCAAAAATTAGCCGACCGTAGTCACCGTTTGACTCCGGTCGGCTCATTGAAATGAATTAGATACGGGCCGGGTCCGGCTGGGATACAGGAGCGCCTGGTTTTCGCTCCCCCCAACCGTATCCGGTTACTGTATAGAAAAATCGTAGTGTGAATCCAGCCTAAGCCAATGAACTGGCAGCGGGGAGGGGAGATGATTTATCATTGTGTTTACATGTTTTTTTTGTTTGTTTCAGTTTTGTTTTTTTTGCTTGTGAAATGTTGTAAATGTTGTTTTGCACAAACGGCACTTTTGGTAAATTTTAAACATTTTTTTAAATCTATTTTACCTTGGCTTTAGTGAAAAATTATTTACTCTGCAAAAAAACAAAACAAAACCTTAACACATACTCGGTATCGCCGTGTGCATAAATGGCGTAAACGCAAAACAATACCGAAGTCCAAAATTGCTAATTTTTGGTCACATTCCATCCCAGAATTTTTATTTTTTATAAAAGGCGATTAAAAAGCCACCTTAAAAAATGCTGGAGATACACGAATGCAGCCCTTCAAAGAGTTTGCACCAACCTCACCGCTCCATTCTGGGGTCTGACCACTGCGGATAGACGGGGATACATTTTTTAGTACTGGCGTACCCCTTTTTAATTTAAATCAGACTTAAGCTGTCTTTGTTTTAATGGGGTACTCCGGTGGGGAAAAAAAAATTCTAATCAACTGGCTCTAGAAAGTTATACAGATTTGTAAATTACTTCTGTTAAAAAAAATCTTAATACTTCCAGTACTTATCAGCTGCTGTATACTACAGAGGAAGTGGTGTAGTTATTTTCAATCTGACCACAGTGCTCTCTGCTGACACCTCTGTCCGTGTCAGGAACTGTCCAAAGCAGGAGCAAATCCCCATAGTAAACCTCTCCTGCTCTGGACAGTTCCCGACATGGACAGAGGTGTCAGCAGAGAGCACTGTGGTCAGACTGAAAAGAACTACACCACTTCCTGTGGAGCATACAGCAGCTGATAAGTACTGGAAGGATAAAGATTTTTTTTTTAATAGAAGTAATTTACAAATCTGTTTAACTTTCTAGCACCAGTTGATTTGAAAAAACGAAAATTGTTTTCCACTGTAGTACTCCTTCAACCCCTTAAAGATCAAGGATGTATATTTACGTCCTTGGCCGACTCCCACGATGTAACGCGGGGTCACGCGGTGACCCTGTGTCATATCGGGTCAGTCCCGGCATGTAACTGAAGCCAGGACCCGGAACTAATAGCGCGCGGCAGCGATCGCGGTGCCGCACGCTATTAACCCTTTAGACGCGGCGTTCAAAGTTGAACGCCGCGTCTAAAATGAAAGTAAAAGCTTCCCGGCTGCTCAGTGAGGCTGATCGGGACCACCGTAGTGAAAATGCGGTGTCCTGATCAGCTAGGACGCGAGCGGAGGTCCTCTTACCTTCCTTCGGCGATTGATTGCTCCAAGCCTGAGATGCAGGCTTGAGCAATCGATCGCCGATAACACTGATCAATGCTCCCTATGGGACCTATAACACTGCAAAAAAAAGTGTCAAAAAAAAAGTTAATAAATGTCATTTAACCCCTTCCCTAATAAAAGTCCAAACCACCCCCTTTTCCCATAAAAAAAATGTAAATAAATATAAACATATGTGGTATCGCCGCGTTCGTAAATGTCCAAACTATAAAAATATATAATTAATTAAACCGCAGTCAAAGGCGTACGCGCAAAAAAAATTCCAAAGTACAAAATAAAGTATTTATGGCCCTTTTTATATCATGAAAAAATGAATAAAAAGCGATAAAAAAATCCGATCAATACAAAAATGGTACCGCTAAAAACGTCAGATCACGGCGCCAAAAAATGAGCCCTCAAACCGCCCCATACGCGGTAAAATAAAAAAGTTATAGGGGGTCAGAAAATGACAATTTTAAACGTATACATTTTCCTGCATGTAGTTATGGTTTTTTTTCCAGATGTACGACAAAATCAAACCTATATAAGTAGGGGATCATTTTAATCGTAAAATATACTGAAATTTACCGAAAAATGTACTGCGTAGAAACGGAAGCCCCCAAAAGTTACAAAATGGTGTTTTTTCTTCAATTCCGTCGCACAATGATTTTTTTTTTTCCGTTTCGACGTAGATTTTTGGGTAAAATGACTGATGTCACTGCAAAGTAGAATTGGTGGCGCAAAAAATAAGCCATCGTATGGATTTTTAGGTGCAAAATCGAAAGGGTTATGATTTTTAAAAGGTGAGGAGGAAAAATGCAAAAACGAAAATGCAAAAACGGAAAAACCCTGCGTCCTTAAGGGGTTAAATAGCTTGGATATAGTCGGATACAGTCCTACAAGACCAAATCCTACCCAACAGCCAGTTGGACTGAATCAGTCCCCAACCTGGAGCTATTGCAAAACTACAACTCTCAGCATGCCCGGACAGCCAACGGCTGTCCGGGCATGCTGGGAGTTGTAGTTTTGCAACAGCTAGAGGCTAACTGTTCGGAAATATAAGTGTATGGAACAGCGTTCCACGCTTAGCGGCTTTCCAGCTGTTTCAAAACTACAACCACCATCATGCCCTGACAGACATAATGGGGGTTATAGTTTCGCAACAGCCTGACAGCCACAGAATCTGCTTTTATTAACATTTCCAGCTTGTGTTACACTCCAGCCCCTATTAAGAAACAACCTGCTGCATTTCAATGTTTTTCTTTCTTTTCAAACTACAACTCCCATGATGCCACGGCATAGTAACACCCGCAACGGACTCATGGGAAATGTAGTTCGAGAGCGTCGCCGCCAGGGGGTCTGAGTCAACAAAGTGGTTTATTGTGTAGTTCTCGTGAAAGCAGTCGCCTCACCGCCGCGGAGGGATATCTGACGCTGTATTTTATTCTCTCCTCCCCCCCCCCCACACCGAACTATTTTCTTAGCTAAAAAATAGTGAGTTTAATACTATTACTCAGCGCTAGGATAGACGTTATGCGGTATGAGGGATTTGGGAGCTTTTTGTGTGATTTAGGAACAGGGATAAGCGTCGTGAGGGACTACTTTGTCTCGGAGCGGCCTTGACGCGGAGGGAGCGGAAGGTTTTTTGTGAGGTGACGGAAGGGGCGGAGCTTAGTTGCAGAGTGTGCAGATGAGCGGAGGCCGCACGGAGGACGCTCCTGAGCCGGCATGGCGCTCCAGCCTGTACCCAGCTGCTCCATGCAGCCGGCGGAGTCAGGTAACCGCCTCACCCCCTTCCGGAGCTGGGCAGTGCCCGGGGCCAGCACTCACTCCTTACAGCTATGCCATCTGCTGTCACTTAGTGAGCTGTCACCCAGCTGCCACATAGGCGCCCATGTATAGTTGTTGTCCATTAGACAGTGGTGCAAAAAAAAACAACTGTCACGAAAAAATTGGCGCAGGTTGGCATTATAAAAAAAAAAAAACGCCATGTGAGACGATGCCCCGAGTGCCCGCCGACTCTACGACAAACTTTATTCATAGTCCACAAGCTCAGACGGTCCGCTAATTCTGTCATCGACCGATGGCGAACTACAAGTCCCAGCATCCGGTTCTGTAATGGTTAATCTAGGCATCGTCGACCAGAGGCGTACTACAAGTCCCAGCATCCAGACACAGTCTAGCGATGCCTCGCGTTCTATAATAGTTGACCTAGGCGTCATCGACCAGAGGTGTACTACAAGTTTCAGCGTCCCATCAACTTCTAGTTGACCTAGGCTTCATCGACCAGAAGCGTACTACAAGTCCCAGCGTCCAGACACTGTCTAGCGATGCCTCCGGTTCTTTAATAGTTGACCTAGGCTTCATCGACCAGAGGCGTACTACAAGTCCCAGCGTCCAGACACTGTCTAGCGATGCCTACGGTTCTAGTTGACCTAGGCTTCATCGACCAGAGGTGTACTACAAGTCCCAGCGTCCAGATACTGTCTAGCGATGCCTCCGGTTCTTTAATAGTTGACCTAGGCTTCATTGACCAGAGGCGTACTACAAGTCCCAGCATCCAGACACTCTCTAGCGATGTCTCCGGTTCTATAATAGTTGCCCTATGCTTCAACGACAGGAGGCGTACTACAAGTCCCAGCATCCAGACACTGTCCAGCAATGCCGCCGATTCTTTAATAGTTGACCTAGGCTTCATCGACCAGAGGCGTACTACAAGTCCCAGCGTTCAAACACTGTCTAGCTATACCTCCTATAATGCAGGGTTTCCCAACCAGGGTGACTCCAGCTGTTGCAAAACTACAACTCTCTGTCCGGGCATGCTGGGAGTTGTAGTTTTGCTACAGCTGTAGGCACCCTGGTTGGGAAACACTGCTTTAATGGTTAACCTATGCAGCACTGACCGGAAGCAAACTACAAGTCCCAGCATCCCATCACTGTCTAGTGATGCCTCCAGTTCTATAGTAGTTAAACTGGGCTTCATCGAACAGAGGTGTACCGTACTACAAGTCCCAGCATGCCGTCATGGTCTAGTTTTAGTTCTAGTTTTAGTTGTAGTTTTGCAACATCTGGAGGTCTACATATTGGAGACCATTGGTCCCGAACCCCTGACAGTGCTGCATCTGTCATCGACCAGTTGAGAACTACAAGTCCCAGCATCCAGTTCTATAATAGTTAACCTAGGCTTCTTCGACTAGAGGCGTACTACAAGTCCCAGTGTCTCGTCATTGTCTAGCGATTCCACCGGTTCTCCAATGGTTAACCTATGCGTCTTCAACTGAAGGTGTACTACAAGTCACAGCACCTCATCACTCTCTCCCCTTGCTCTTTATTGGTTAACCTAGACTTCATTTGCCAGAGGCGTACTACAAGTCCCAGCATTCACATCATTGTCTAGTTCTATAATAGTTGGCCTAAGCTTTAAAGGGGTACTCCGATGGAAAACTTTCTTTTGTTTTTTTTTTTTAAATCAACTGGTGGCAGAAAGTTAAACAGATTTGTAAATTAATTCTAGTACTTATTAGCGGCTGTATGCTCCAGAAGAAGTTCTTATCTTTTTGAATTTGTCTGACCACAGTGCTCTCTGCTGACACCTCTGTCCATGTCAGGAACTGTCCAGAGCAGGAGAAAATCCCTATAGCAAACCTATCCTGCTCCGGACAGTTCCTAAAATTGGACAGATGTGTCAGCAGAGAGCACTGTGGTCGTGACAGAAAAGAAATCCAAAAAGAAAATAATTTCCTCTGAAGTATTCAGCAGCTAATAAGTACCGGAAGGATACGAATTTTTTAATAGAAGTAATTTACAAATGTGTTTAACTTTCTGGCACCAGTTGATTTAAAAAAAAAAAAAAAGTTTTCCACCAGAGTACCCCTTTAAATTTTCAGTGAAAGCTTGCACTTGTAGTGCCCCTACCACCATCTGACTTTTGGGGCAAGGGTTCACTGTCCGGGCATGCTGAGATATGTAGTTTTGCATCGACTGAAGACAGAACCTATGACAGACCACTAATTCCATAATCGATTGGTGGAGAACTACAAGTCCCAGTGTCCTGTTACGGTCTAGCTATACATCCTATTCTATAATGTAGTGTAGCCTTTGGCTGTCTGGGCATGCTGGGAGTTGTAGTTTTGCAACAGCTGGAGGCACCCTGGTTGGGAATCGCTGCTATAATGGTTAAAGGGGTACTCTGGTGGAAAACTTTATTTTATTTTTTTAAATCAACTGGTGCCAGAAAGTTAAACAGATTTGTAAATTACTTCTATTAAAAAAAAAATCTTAATCCTTCCAGTACTTATTACAGAGGAAATTATTTTATTTTAATTTCTTTTTTGCCTTTTTTTTGCTCTCTACTGACACCACTGTCCATGTCAGGAACTGTCCAGAGCAGCATAGGTTTGCTATGGGGACTTTCTCCTGCTCTGGACAGTTCCTGATACGAACATCAGGTGTCAGCAGAGAGCACTGTGGACAAGACAAAAAAGAAATTCAAAAAGAAAATAATTTCTTCTGTAGCATACAGCTGCTAATAAGTACTGGAAAGGTAAAGATTTTTTAATAGAAGTAATTTACTAATCTGTTAACTTTCTGGCACCAGTTGATTAAAAAAAAAAAATGTTTCCACTGGAGTACCCCTTTAACTTATGCATCACTGACCAGAAGCAAACTACAAGTCCCAGCATCCAATCACTGTCCAGTGATGCCTCCAGTTCTATAATAGTTAACCTAGTCTTTATCGACCAGAGGCGTACTATAAATCCCAGCAATCTGACACTGTCTAGTGATGTGTCCAGTTCTAAAATAGTTAACCCAGGCTTCATTGACCAAAGGTGTACTAGAAGGCCCAGCATTCGGCCTGGCGTCACCACTGACTTACCAGGACATGCTGGGAGTTGTAGTGTTGCAGTTGTAATTGGGAGCACTCAGCATTGTTAAAGGGGTACTCCACTGGAAATCTTAACCCTTCCAGTACTTATCAGCTGCTATATGCTCCACAGGAAGTTCTTTTCTTTTTGAATTTCCTTTCTGTCTCACCTCAGTGCTCTCTGCTGACACCTCTGTCCATTTTAGGAACTGTCCAGAGCAGGAGCAAATCTTCATAGCAAACCTCTCCTGCTCTGGATAGTTCCCGGCATGGACAGAGGTGTCAGCAGAGAGCACTGTGGTCAGACAGAAAAGAAATCCAAAAAGAAAAGAACTTCCTGTGGAGCATATAGCAGCTGAAAAGTACTGGAAGGGTTAAGATTTTTTAATAGAAGTAATTAACAAATCTGTTTAACTTTCTGGCACCAGTTGATTTAAAATATATATACTTTCCAGTAGAGTACCCCTTTAATACTATAGTTACATTCCAGCCGGCACTTTGGTAGGATTTGGGGCTGAGTTTTTAGGAACTAAGCTGCATCTCCAAACTTGTTCTGTAACTTTCTAATATACTTTGTCTCAGTTCCTTATCTGTTGCAACATCTCCGCATTGCTGTAAGTCGCTGTTTCCCAACCTTGGCAGAACTACCACTCCTATCATGCCGTGACAGCCTGCCACAGATGCTCTAAGGCAATGGTCTCAAACTGTGGCCCTCCAGATGTTGCAAAACTTCAACTCCCAGCATGCCCGGACAGCCGTTGGCTGTCCGGGCATGCTGGGAGTTGAAGCTTTGCAACATCTGGAGGGCCACAGTTTGAGACCGCTGTTCTAAAGTTGGTAGGTCCGTGTTTTTCAATCTTTGACTATCCAGTGGTTGCAGAATTACAACTCCCAACAAGCCCTGATAGACTATCCTCAGGCACAGGCAACCTTCAAGCGGTACTCCGGTGGAAAACTTTCTTTTTTTTTTTTTAATGAACTGGTGCCAGAAAGTTAAAAAGATTTGTAAATTACTTCTATTAAAAAATCTTTATCCTTTCAGTACTTATTAGCAGCTGTATGCTACAGAGGAAATTCTTTTCTTTTTGAATTTCTTTTTTTTGTCTTTTCCACAGTGCTCTCTGCTGACACCTCTGTCCTTGTTAGGAACTGTCCGGAGCAGCATAGGTTTGCTACAGGGATTTTTCCCTGCTCTGGACAGTTCCTGATACGGGCATCAGGTGTCAGCAGAGAGCACTGTGGACTAGAGCTGGGCGGTATGACCAAAAATGTGTGTCACGGTATTTTTTGTAAATTATGGCGGTTCCACAGTATTTAACAGTATTTACCCCCCCCAATCATCATGTGATGGGAGCTAAATCCCCCCCCTGGTTTATCGGCACAGCGCCCCCCCCCCCCAAATAATAATCACCCGCGAAACTTTAACTCACCTTCTTCCTACCTTCCTTCGTTGCTCCGTAACCGGCCTCACGGTCCTCTTGCTGCTTCCTGGGGATGGGAACGTCACAGAGCCGCGAGCCTATCACCGGCCGCAGCGGTGTCCCGCTCCTTACATGACAGTGCGCTCAGCCTATCACCGTCCGCAGCGATGTCCCACTCCTTACATGACAGTGCGCTCAGCCTATCACCGGCCGCAGCGGTGTCTCACTCCTTACATTACAGTGCGCTCAGCCTATCACCGGCCGCAGCGATGTCCCGCTCCTTACATGACAGTGCGCTCAGCCTATCACCGTCTGCAGCGGTCTCACTCCTTACATGACAGTGCGCTCAGCCTATCACCGTCCGCAGCGGTCTCACTCCTTACATGACAGTGCGCTCGGCCTATCACCGGCCGAGGCGAAACATCACTGCAGCCGGTGATAGGCTGACGGCTCTGTGACGTTCCGGTCCCCAGGAAGCAGCAAGAGGACCATGAGGCCGGTTCCGGAGCAATGGGGGAACGTAGGAAGGTGAGTTGAGTAGGACAGTGCACTGCGGCTATTAATTTGAGGGGGGGGGGGGGGGGGGGAGTGCCAGAAAATTAAACAGATTTGTAAATTACTTCTACTTAAAAATCTTAATCCTTCCAGTACTTATTAGCTGCTGAATACTACAGAGGAAATTATTTTATTTTTGGAGCACAGTGCTCTCTGCTGACATCTTTGTCCATTTTAGGAACTGTCCAGAGCATCATATGTTTGCTATGGGGATTTTCTCCTACTCTGGACAGTTCTTAAAATGGACAGAGATGTCAGCAGAGAGCTCTGTGTTCCAAAAAGAATAATAAGTACTGGAAGGATTAAGATTTTTTAATAGAAGTAATTTTCAAATCTGTTTAACGTTGTGGTACCAGTTAATTAAAAAAACAAACAAAAAAGTTTTCCACTGGAGTACCCCTTTAAGGCCGTGTTTACCAACCAGGGTGCCTCGAGCTGTTGCAAAACTACAACTCCTGACATGCCAAAGGCTGTCCGGGCATGGTGGGATTTGTAGTTTTGACAGCTGGCGGCACCCTGGTTGGTAAACACTGTTTTAGGGGTTTCTCGGCTGCAGCAGGTGTCACCATATGTTCTTTCATTTCCTCATAGATCAGTGCAGGGTGATAGACTTGTAAATTAATGTTGTCACAATATGCGTTTTAGAAGTTTTGTTCTCAAAAATAGACATATTTTTTTTGACCAGTGCTATGTTTTTGGTTTTGGTACCTTAAAGGGGTACTCCGCTGCTCAGCGTTTGGAACAATCTGTTCCGAATGCTGGAGCTGGCGCCGGGAGCTCGTGACGTCTTAGCCACGGTTTGTTCCAAATGGTTTCATAGAAAAGTTTTTTTTCCAAGCGCTGAGCAGCGGAGTACCCCTTTAACCCCTTAAGGACCCAGCCAATTTTCACTGTAGGACACGGCCATTTTTTTGAACATCTGACCACTGTCACTTTAAGCATTAATAACTCTGGGATGCTTTTACCTTTCATTCTGATTCCGTGTTTGTTTTTTCGTGACATATTCTACTTTATGTTAGCGGTAAATTTTTGTCGATACTTGCATCATTTCTTGGTGAAAAATTCCAAAATTTGATGAAAAAATTGAAAATGTTGCATTTTTTTTTTTACTTTGAAGCTCTCTGCTTATAAGGAAAATGAATATCCCAAATAAATGATATATTGATTCACATATACAATATGTTTACTTTACGTTTGCATCATAAAGTTGACGTGTTTTTACTTTTGGAAGACCCCAGAGGGCTTCAAAGTTCAGCAGCAATTTTCCAATTTTTCACAAAATTTTCAAAATCGAAATTTTTCAGGGACCAGTTTTGTTTTGAAGTGGATTTGAAGGGCCTTCATATTAGAAATACCCCATAAATGTCCCCATTACAAAAACTGCACCCCTCAAAGTATTCAAAATCACATTCAAAAGGTTTGTTAACCCTTTAGGTGTTTCACAGGAATAGCAGCAAATTGAAGGAGAAAATTAAAAATCTTCATTTTTACACTCGCATGTTCTTGTAGACCTAGTTATTGAATTTTTACAAGGGGTAAAAGGAGAAATCTTCCTAAAATGTGTAACCCAATTTCTCTCGAGTAAGGACATACCTCATATGTGTATGTGAAGTGTTCGGCAGGCGCAGTAGAGGGCTCAGAAGAGAAGGAGCAACAATGGGATTTTGGAGAGTGAATTTTTCTGAAATTGTTTTTGGGGGGGCATGTCACATTTCGGAACCCCATATGGTGCCAGAACAGCAAAAAAAAAAAACACATGGCATACTATTTTGGAAACTACACCCCTCAAGGCACGTAACAAGGGGTCCAGTGAGCCTTAACACCCCACAGGTGTTTGATGACTTTTCGTTAAAGTTGGATGTGAAAATTATTTTTTTTTTTCACTAAAATGCTAGTTTTTAATTTTCACGGACCACTGATCCAAAAATCTGTCAGACACCTGTGGGGCGTAAATACTCACTGTACCCCTTATTACATTACGTGAGGGGTGTAGTTTCCAAAATGGGGTCACATGTGGGTATTTATTTTTTTGCATTTATGTCAGAACCGCTGTAAAATCAGCCACCACTGTGCAAATCACCAATGTAGGCCTCAAATGTACATAGTGCGCTCTCACTCCTGAGCCTTGTTGTGCACCCGCAGAGCATTTTACGCCCACATATGGGGTAGTTCCGTACTCGGGAGAAATTGCGTTACAAATTTTGGGGGTCCTTTTTTCCTTTTAACACTTGTGAAAATAAAAAGTAAAGGGCAACACCAGCATGTTAGTGTAAATTTTTTTATTTTTTTACACTAACAAGCTGGTGTAGCCCCCAACTTCTCCTTTTCAAAAGGGGTAAAAGGAGAAAAAGCCCCCCAAAATTTGTAGTGCAATTTCTCCCGAGTACGGAAATACCCCATATGTGGCCCTAATTTTCCTTGAAATACGACAGGGCTCCGAAGTGAGAGAGAGCCATGCGCATTTGAGGACTAAATTAGGGATTGCATAGGGGTGGACATAGGGGTATTCTACGCCAGTGATTCCCAAACAGGGTGCCTCCAGCTGTTGCTAAATTCCCAGCATGCCTGGACAGTCAGTGGCTGCCCGGAAATGCTGGGAGTTGTTGTTTTGCAACAGCTGGAGGCTCCGTTTTGGAAACACTGCCATACAATACGTTTTTCATTTTTTACTGGGGGGACAGTGTAAGGGGGTGTATATGTAGTGTTTTACCCTTTATTATGTGTTAATGTAGTGTAGTGTTTTTAGGGTACATTCACACTGGCGTGTTACGGTGAGTTTCCCGCTAGGAGTTTGCACTGCAGTGAAAAATTTGCCGCAGCCCAAACTTGAAGCAGGAAACTTACTGTAAACCTGTCCGTGTGAATGTACCCTGTACATTCACATCGGGGGGCAAACCTCCAGCTGTTTCAAAACGACAACTCCCAGCATGTACTGGCAGACCGTGCATGCTGGGAGTTGTACTTTTGCAACAGCTGGAGCTACACTGGTTGGAAAACCTTCAGTTAGGTTCTGTTACCTAACTCAGTATTTTCCAACCAGTCTGCCTCCAGCTGTTGCAAAACTACAACTCCCAGCATGCACTGATCGCCGAAGGGCATGCTTGGAGATGTAGTTATGCAACAGCTGGAGGTACGCAACTACAACTCCTAGCATGCCGAGACAGCTGTTTGCTGTTTGGGTGTGCTGGGATTTGCAGTTTTGCAACATCTGTAGAGCTACAGTTTTAGAGAACACTGGAAAGTGATCTCCAAACTGTGGTCCTCCAGCTGTTGCAAAACTACAAATTCCACCATGCCCAGACAGCAAACAGTTGTTTGGGCATGCTAGGAGTTGTAGTTTTGCAAGATCTGGAGGGCTACAGTTTAGGGACCACTATATAGTGGTCTCAAACTGTAGCCCTCCAGCTGTAGCAAAACTACATATTCCAGCATGCCCAAACAGCTGTTTGGGCATGCTGGGAGTTGTAGTTTTGCAACATCTGGAGGGCTACAGTTAGAGACCACTGTATAATGGTCTCAAACTGTACCCTCCGGATGTTGCTAGGCAACTCACCGGATTCCGTCGGGTCCAGCCGCACGTCATCGCCGATCTCCGTCACTCGAAGCCTCCGTCGCCCGCCGGGATCGGTAAGTGGATCTTCGGCGCCGGTCTCCTTTCGTTCCACGTTCTGCCCCGCCTATTGCGGGTGGGCAGGACGGGGAAAACGAAAGTTAACCCCCCTGCCCCCGATCTGCTATTGGTGATCGCGTCTAGACCACCAATAGCAGGGATAGGAGGGGTGGCACACCCCTGCCACCTCACTCCTATGCCTTCAGGGGGATCTTAGACACCCAGGATCCCCCTTATATTCTGGGTCACCGGGTCACTATAGACCCGTAATGACCCGGAATCGCGCAAATCGCAAGTGTGAATTCACTTGCGATTTGCCGCGATCGCCGGACCGGGGGGGGTGGTGGTTTGGTCTGATGGCATCCTGGTCCGATCCCCACGCGGCAGGGTCCGGAATTCTCCATGACGTACGCGTATGTCATGGGTCCTTAAGTACCAGGTTGTCATGACGTACGCGTACGTCAATTGTCCTTAAGGGGTTAAGGATGCAGGGATTTTTCATGTGTTTTCCTCCTCCTCTTCTAATAGCCATAACAATTTCAATTTTCCACTTATAGACCTATGAGGGCTTGTATTTTGTGCCAACAATTGTACTTTGTAATAGGGATGTGCCGATACCAATTTTTTTTCTAAGACAGAGTACAAGTACCGATACTTTTATTTTTAAGTGCTCGCCCGTACCAATTACTGATACTTTTTTTTCAATGTCATGTAAAAGTTTTTTTTTAAAAGGAAATCTGTCACCAGTGTCACCTGCACTAACCTGTCGGTACCAACAGGTGGCAATGATAACGGTACTTACCTTGTCCCGTTCCGTGGCGGGGATCTCCGGTAATCTTGTCTGTTACCTCCAGCTCCGGGCACCAACTTCGAGCATGGGCGGAGCTTAGTGACATCACCGCTGCTGTTCTCTGCTGGGCCCCGCTGCTAGAAAACAGCAGCGGTGACGTCACTAATCTCCGCCTGTGCCCCAAGCCGGGCGGGAGCTGAAGCTTAATGGCCAAGATTACCGGAGATCCCCGCCACGGAACGGGACTAATTTTTTTTAACGAAAATTAGTATGCATAAAATTCTCCTCTTCTGACCCCTTTGACTTTATTTTTGCATATACCAGGATGTATAAGGGCTTATTTTTTGTGCCGTGATATGTACGGTAGTTTTTATTGGTACCATTTTTGTAAGGCTCAGGCGACTTGATTATATTATATTAATGTTTTTTTCTGATATATGAAATAACCAAAATAGGCAAATCTGGACTTTAGTATTTTTTTCTATGTATAATGTTATGTTTTAATAGTTTGGACATTATTGTGCGTTGATACCACGTGTATGTTTTTTTTAATTATAATATTTTATTTAAAAAATGGGAAAAAGGCTGGAGATTCAAACTTTTAAGGGGTTAATTCACGTTTATAAAGTGTTTTGTTTTAGGCCTCATAGGAGACTATTACATGTAATCTTTAGATTGCAAACGCTGAACAATGCTGCTCCATAGAACATCATTGATCAGTGTTATCAGCGCTCCATTGCTGCAGCATTGGAGCGCCGATTGGACGGTGGAGAGGCAGGTAAGGCACTACCGCCCCTCCTGCCCCCCAACCCCCCCGATTATGACTAGCAAACACAGCCAGCAAAACTTCACGTCTTGGCAACTTGTCAAATAATTTTTAAAAAAATTTTTTTTATAGTAAATTATAGCTATGCTTTAGCCTCTTAAAAGGAACACGTCATCAGATTTTACCCTATATAACCGTTGGCAACAGGTTATACAGGGTAAAAATCAGCTTACTCGCCACGTCCCATTGTCTTCAGGGGGGGGCAGTCATAGTGAAGAATATATGTTGGTAGAAATTATATACAGAAGAGGTGTTCAATAACATTTTTAATGATATTTTGTAAAATCCATCAGAAAAAAAAAAGTGCATTCCCTAAATATGAATATATATATATATATATATATATATATATATATATATATAAAAGGAAAACTGTCAGCTTGCTCCCCCCCCTCCCTGCACTAACCAGCGGTACTGGCTGACAGTGCGGGGGACGCTGATCAGTTTGATGCCTACCGTGCCCGGATCCGTCCGGCAGTTCAGAACGGCGAGGCGGATCCGGGCACGGTAAGGAACAAACTGATCAGCGCCCCCCCAGTACTGCTGGTTATTGCGGGGGGGAGCAAGCTGACAGTTTTCCTTTAAAAAACAATTTGCAGACCATTGTTTATCAAGTACATTGCCGAATGCTCAACAAACAAATCATGATCAATGATAAAGAAGGTTGTACTTCTTGCTAAAACAAGTATACAAGGGAAAGTAAAAGTGCACTTGTCTCACTAAAATAACATAGACCAAATATACGGTAAGTTGAAAAGGTATATATTCGCTTATCACACAATCCCTACGCGTTTCTGTCCTCATATGGTTGGCTATATATACGGATGTCCTCAGGGGAGTTGGCTTAGGTGCAGCAAGGGACTGTAATGGAGAATATCTCAGAGAGGGGATCTGATACCCTGGTAAAACAGTATAGTGATGGATAAAATGGTATCCCCCATGAAACAAGGCTGACCAATTAGGTTGGGGGGACCCACAGATACATCCATTAATACCAAAGAACAACTAGTCACACTGAATACCCCTAGGCTTTTTATAGACTCTTATGGCAAGAGCCTTAGGCCCCTTTCACACTACATAATGATTGCTATGGAGGGGACATGTCAGCCGCGGCATCATGGCGCTGCCAATACGCCTCCTGCATTGGGAGAGCTGGGGCTCCGCAGAGGTCCCAGCGTTCTGACTCCCGCCATAAGTTGTATAAGGTTGAAGTACTCCTTTATCAGGAGACTAGTGTAACAATACCGGAATGCAGCAACTCAAGGACTCATATTGCCAGAAAAATCAGGTGGCATATATCCAAAAATAGTGAGTCCTTGTACTGACATATAGGCATTCCTGGTGCTGACATTGGGTGACAGAGTGGTCAGGAACCCTGCAGTGAGAGGGTCCAGGTGATTACTGCCCGCTTCTCATTTTTCGATAAAAATGATGTAAACAAAAATAAAACAAGGGTTATCGCAGCATGCGTAAATGTCCGAACTATTAAAATATAACATTTATTAAACCGCGCTGTCAATGGCGTGAACATAAAAATAGCAAAGTCCAGAATTGCTGATTTTTGGTCACTTTATATACCAGAAAAAATGAACAAAAAACAATCAAAAAGTCCCATTAAAATAAAATACAGTTAAAAACTACAGATCATGGCGCTAAAAAATGAGCTCTCATACATCCCCCACATAAGGGAAAATAAAAACGTTATGGGGTTCAGAACAGAGTTTTAAAGGGGTACTCCTGTAAAAAACAATTTTTTAGTAAATCAACTGGTGCCAGAAAGTTAAACAGATTTGTAAATGACTTATATTTAAAAATCCTAACCCTTCCAGTACTTATCAGCTGCTGTATGCTCCACAGGAAGTTGTTGTCTTTTTAACTTTTCTTTCCTGTCTGACCACAGTGCTCTCTGCTGACACCTCTGTCTGTCTCATGAACTTTCAAGAGCAGGAGAGGTTTTCTATGGGGGTTCGTTCCTGCTCTTGACAGTTCCTGAGACAGACTGGTGTCAGCAGAGAGCACTGTGGTCAGACAGAAAGAAATTCAAAAAGAAAATAACTTCCTGTGGAGCTTACAGCAGCTAAGTACTGGAAGGATTACGATTTTTAAATAAATAAATACGTTTTACAAATCTGTTTAACTTTCTGGCATCAGTTGATTTAAAAAAAAAATTTTTTTTTTTTTTGCTGGAGTACCCCTTTAAGAATACTAATTTTTTTGCAGTAGTAAAATAAAACAAAACCTATATAAATATCTATATAAAGGTATCATTGTAATCGTATGGACCTACAAAATAGGTATAAGGTGTCATTTATACCAAAAACTGCCGTGCGTAAAAATAAACCCCTCCCCAAAAAAGTTGCAGAGTTGTTTTTTATTTTTATTTTTTCAATTTCACCCCACAATTTTTAATATATATATTTATTTTGCCTTTGCTGTAGATTTTGTGGTAAAATAAGAGATGTCATTACAAAGTACAAGCCCTGAAATGTTTTTGTAGGTGAAAAATTTAAGAAGTTACAGCTATTACAAGGTGAGGTGGTAAAAAATCTAGAGGGTTAAAGGGGTACTCTGGTGGAAAACATTTTTTTTTTTTTATTTAAATCAACTGGTGCCAGAAAGTTAAACAGATTTGTAAATTACTTCTATAAAAAAAAATCTTTACCCTTCCAGTGCTTATTAGCAGCTGTATGCTAGAGAAGTTCTTTTCTTTTTGAATTTATTTTTTTGTCTAGTCCACAGTGCTCTCTGCTGACACCTGATGCCCATATCAGGAACTGTCCAGAGCAGGAGAAAATCCCCATAGCAAACCTATGCTGCTCTGGACAGTTCCTGACACGGGCAGAGGTGTTAGCAGAGAGCAATGTGGACAAGACAAAAAGGAAATTCAAAAAGAAAAGAATTTCCTCTGTAGCATACAGCTGCTAATAAGTACTGGAAGGATTAAGATTTTTTATAGAAGTCATTTACAAATCTGTTTAACTTTCTGGAACCAGTTCATATTAAAAAAAAGTTTTCCACCGGAGTACCCCTTTAACCCCTTAAGGACTCAGCCCATTTTGGCCTTAAGGACTCAGACAATTTAATTTTTACGTTTTCATTTTTTCCTCCTCGCCTTCTAAAAATCATAACTCTTTTATATTTTCATCCACAGACTAGTATGAGGGCTTGTTTTTTGCGCGACCAGTTGTCCTTTGTAATGACATCACTCATTATATCATAAAATGTATGGCTCAACCAAAAAACACTATTTTTGTGGGGAAATTAAAATGAAAAACGCAATTTTGCAAATTTTGGAAGGTTTTGTTTTCACGCCGTACAATTTATGGTAAAAATGACATGTGTTCTTTATTCTGAGGGTCAATACGATTAAAATGATACCCATTATTATATACTTTTATATTATTGTTGCGCTTAAAAAAATCACAAACTTTTTAACCAAATTAGTACGTTTATAATCCCTTTATTTTGATGACCTATAACTTTTTTATTTTTCCGTATAAGCGGCGGTATGGGGGCTCATTTTTTGCGCCATGATCTGTACTTTTTTTTGATACCACATTTGCATATAAAAAACTTTAAATACATTTTTTATAATTTTTTTTTAATAAAATGTATTAAAAAAGTAGGAATTTTGGACTTTTTTAATTTTTTTTCGTTCACGCCGTTCACCGTACGGGATCATTAACATTTTATTTTAATAGTTCGGACATTTACGCACGCGGCGATACCAAAAATGTCTATAAAAAATGTTTTTTACGCTTTTTGGGGGTAAAATAGGAAAAAACGGACGTTTTACTCTTTTATTGGGGGAGGGGATTTTTCACTTTTTTTTTTTACTTTTACTTTTACTTTTACATTTTTAAAAAATTTTTTTTTTACACTTGAATAGTCCCCATAGGGGACTATTCATAGCAATACCATGATTGCTAATACTGATCTGTTCTATGTATAGGACATAGAACAGATCAGTATTATCGGTCATCTCCTGCTCTGGTCTGCTCGATCACAGACCAGAGCAGGAGACGCCGGGAGCCGCACGGAGGAAGGTGAGGGGACC
Source organism: Hyla sarda (assembly GCF_029499605.1). Classification (NCBI taxonomy): domain Eukaryota; kingdom Metazoa; phylum Chordata; class Amphibia; order Anura; family Hylidae; genus Hyla; species Hyla sarda. The sequence goes on along the minus strand of NC_079190.1, from coordinate 493,113,135 downwards.
TCCGTGCGGCGTTCTGAATGATCGGATCCCCGCAGCAGCGCTGCGGGCGATCCGATCGTTCATTTTAATCGCGAACTGCCGCAGATGCCGGGATCTGTATTGATCCCGGCACCTGAGGGGTTAATGGCGGACGCCCGCGAGATCGCGGGCGTCGGCCATTGCCGGCGGGTCCCTGGCTGCGATCAGCAGCCGGGATCAGCCGCGCATGACACGGGCATCGCTCCGATGCCAGCGGTTATGCTTAGGACGTAAATGTACGTCCTGGTGCGTTAAGTACCACCTCACCAGGACGTACATTTACGTCCTGCGTCCTTAACCTCTTAAGGACCCATGACGTATGCATACGTCATGAGTCCCGGTCCTGCGATATAACGCGGGGTCACACGGTGACCCCGCATCATATCGCGGCGGGCCCGGCATCATAGTGAAGCCGGGACCCGCCTCTAATAGCGCGCGGCACTGATTGCTGTGCCGCGCGCTATTAACCCTTTAGCCGCGCGCTCAAAGCTGAGCCGCGCGGCTAAAAACGAAAGTAAAAGTGCCCGGCTAGCTCAGGGAGCTGTTCGGGATCGCCGCGGTATAATCGCGGCATCCCGAACAGCTGTAGCACAGGAGGAGGTCTTCTTGCCTTCTCCTGCGCTTTCCGATCGCCGAATGAATGCTTCAAGCCTGAGATCCAGGCTTGAGCATTCAATCGCCGAAAACACTGATCCATTCCTATGGGGATGGATCAATCAGTGTAAAAGATCAGTAAATGCAATGTTATAGCCCCTTATGCCCCTTATGGGAGCTATAATGTTGCATAAGAAAAGTGTAAAAAAATCATTAACCCTTTCAATTATCCCTTCCCCTAATAAAAGTTTGAATCACCCAGCATTTCCAAAAATAAAAAAAACATTATGTAAATAATAATAAAAATAAACATATGTGGTATCGCCGCGTGCGGAAATGTCCGATTTATAAAAATATACCGCTTTTTAAACCGCTCGTTCAATGGCGTACGCGCAAAAAAATTCCAAAGTCCAAAATAGCGCATTTTTGATCACTTTTTATACCACAAACAAGTGAATAAAAAGTGATCAAAAAGTCTGATCAGAACTAAAATGGTACTGCTAAAAACTTCAGATGACGGCGCAAAAAATGAGTCCTCAAACCGCCCTGAACACAGAAAAATATCAAAAGATGACCATTTTAAACGTATAAATTTTCCTGCATGTATTCATGATTTTATTCGGAAGTGATACAAATTCAAACCTATACAAATAGGGTATCATTTTAACCGTATGGACCTACAGAATAAAGATAAGGTATCATTTTTGATAAAAAATGTACTGCGTAAAAATAGAAGCCCCCAAAACTTACAAAATAGTGTTTTTTCATCAATTTTGTCGCACATTGATTTTTTTTCCCGTTTCACCGTAGATTTTTGGGTAAAATGACTAATGTCATTACAAAGTAGAATTAGTGACGCAAAAATTAAGCCATTATATATAATTTTAGGTGAAAATTTTTAAGAGTTATGATTTTTTAAAGTTAAGGAGGAAAAATTGAAAATGAAAAAACGGAAAAAGCCCGGGTCGTTAAGGGGTTAAAGGGGTACTCCGGTGAAAACCATTTTTTCTTTTAAATCAACTGGTGGCAGAAAGTTAAACATATTTGTAAATTACTTCTATTAAAAAATCTTAATCCTTCCAGTACTTATTAGCTGATGAATGCTACAGAGGTTATCCCTTTCTTTTTGGAACACTGATAACATCACGAACACAGTGCTCTTTGTTGACATCTCTGTCCATTTTAGCAACCATGCATAGCAGATGTATGCTAAGGGCAGCATGGTGGCTCAGGGGTTAGCACTGCTGCTTTGCAGTGCTGGGGGCTTGGGTTCAAATCCCACTAAGGACAACAATAAATAAAGTGTTAATATTATTATAATAACGTCAGCAGAGAGAACTGTGGTCGTGATGTCATCAGAGAGCATTCCAAAAAGAAAATAATTTCCTCTGTAGTATTCAGCAGCTAATAAGTACAGGAAGGATTAAGATTTTTTTAATAGAAGTAATTTACAAATATGTTTAACTTTCTGCCACCAGTTGATTTAAAAGAAAAAAGGTTTTCACCGGAGTACCCCTTTAAAGTATGAGAGCTTGTGGCCTGGGACCCTCTGTTTGGTATGATACCCTACTGTAAGGCTGGGTTCACACTACGTTTTCTCCCATACGGGAGCGCATACGGCAGGGGGGAGCTAAAACCTCGCGCTCCCGTATGCCACCGTATGCGCTCCCGTATGTCATTCATTTCAATGAGCCAGCCGGAGTGAAACGTTCGGTCCGGTCGGCTCATTTTTGTGCCGTATGCGCTTTTACAACCGGACCTAAAACCGTGGTTGACCACAGTTTTAGGTCCGGTTGTAAAAGCGCATCCGGCGCAAAAATGAGCCGACCGGACCGAACGTTTCACTCCGGCCGGCTCATTGAAATGAATGACATACGGGAGCGCATACGGTGGCATACGGGAGCGCGAGGTTTTAGCTCCCCCCTGCCGTATGCGCTCCCGTATGGGGGAAAACGTAGTGTGAACCCACCCTTACTCTTGGATACTGGTTGTCCCACTTGGTCTGTATTGGCCCCGGAGTCTTAGACTCAAGTGATAATGGTTCCGGTTGAGTTATATTTCACAGTTTGTCGTCCGCCATTCATGTGATTCGTTCGTTCTCCGAATTTCACTCCTCCTTTTCTTTCTCTTTGCAGAGCTGTATTTCCTAATAGCGCGATTTCTCTCCAAGGGGCCATGTGCGAAATCCGCACAGGTAAGTGCTACACACCGGGTCATTGTGCCCACTTTAGACACTTGTCATATCATGAATGTTGAGTAGGTGGTGATCCCATATCCCTCCTAACCCCTCTTTTGTGAGCGAAGGGAGACTCATTTTGGATACTCCATAAATATCTAAAATGTAAGAACTTTAGTCATCCTGCACTGCACTGTTTACTAACCGGGGTGCCTCCAGCTGTTGAATAACTACAACTCCCAGCATGCCCGGACAGCGAAGGCTGTCCGGGCATGCTGGGAGTTGTAGTTTTGCAACAGCTGGAGGCACTCTGTTTGGGAAACACTGTTGTTTAAAAAAAAAAAAAATGGCACTTGTTGTTTTGGGGGGAATTTTTTGGGAGTCCTTTAACCCCTTAACGACCGAGGACGTATATTTATGTCCTTGGCCGGCTCCCGCGATATAACGCGGGGTCGCGCGGTGACCCCGTATCATATTGGGTCAGTCCCGGCATGTATCTGAAGCTGGGACCCGGGCTAATAGCGCGCGGCAGCGATCTACGCTATTAACCCTTTAGACGCGGCGGTCAAAGTTGAACGCCGTGTCTAAAACGAAAGTAAAAGCTTCCCTGCTGCTCAGTGGGGCTGATCGGGACCACCACAGTGAAAATGCGGTGTCCCAATCAGCTAGGACTCGAGCGGAGGTCCTCTTACCTTCCTCCGGCGTGTCCCCTCGGCGATTGATTGCTCCAAGCCTGAGATATGCAAGCTTGAGCAATTGACCACCGATTACACTGATCAATGCAAAGCTATGGCTTTGCAGTGAACAGTGTGTAAGATCAGTGTGTGCAGTGTTATAGGTCCCTATGGGAGCTATAATACTGCAAAACAAAAAGTCCTAATAAAAGTCCAAACCACCCTCTTTTCCCATTAAAAAAATGTAAATAAAAATAAATGTAAACATATGTGTTATTGCCGCGTTCGTAAATGTCCGAACTATAAAAATATATCATTAATTAAACTGCACGGTCAATGGCGTACGCGCAAAAAAATTCCAAAGTCCAAAATAAAGTATTTTTGGTCACTTTTCTATCATGAAAAATCATAAAGATCATGAGGTCCGATCAATACAAAAATACCCCCCAAAATTTGTAACCCCATCTCTTCTGAGTATGGAGATACCCCATAAGTTGACCTGAAGTGCACTACGGGCGAACTACAATGCTCAGAAGAGAAGGAGTCCTATTTTGGCTTTTTGAGAGCAAATTTTGGTTGGGGGGCATGTCGCATTTAGGAAGCCCCTATGGTGCCAGAACAGCAACCCCCCCCCACATGGCATACCATTTTGGAAACTAGACCCCTAGAGGAACGTAACAAGGAATAAAGTGAGCCTTAATACCCCACATGGGTTTCACAACTTTTGCATATGTAAAAAAAAATTTTTTTTCACTAAAATGTGTTTCCCCCCAAATTTCACATTTTTGCAAGAGTTAATAGCAGAAAATACCCCCCAAAATTTGTAACCCCATCTCTTCTGAGTATGGAGGTACCCCATAAGTTGACCTGAAGTGCACTATGGGCGAACTACAATGCTCAGAAGAGGAGTCATATTTCGCTTTTTGAGAGCAAATTTTGGTCGGGGGGCATGTCGCATTTAGGAAGCCCTTTTGGTGCCAAAACAGCAAAAAAAACTTTTTTTTTTCACTAAAATGTGTTTCCCCCCAAATTTCAAATTTTTGCAAGGGTTAATAGCAGAAAATTCCCCCCAAAATTTGTAACCCCATTTCTGGAAATATCCCATGTTAGGACGTCAAGTGCCCTGCGGTCGAACTACAATGCTCAGAAAAGGAGGAGCGCCATTGAGCTTTTGAAGAGTTAATTTGTTTAGAATGGTAGTCAGGGGCCATGTGCGTTTACAAAGCCCCCCGTGGTGCCAGAACAGTGGACCCCCTACAGTGGACCCCATTTTGGAAACGACACCCCTCACAGAATTTAATAAGGGGTGCAGTGAGTATTTACACCCCACTGGCATTTGACAGATCTTTGGAACAGTGGGCTGAGCAAATGAAAAATTAAATTTTTCATTCTCACGGCCCACTGTTCCAAAAATCTGTCAGACACCAGTGGGGCGTAAATGCTCACTGCACCCCTTATTAAATTCTTTGAGGGGTGTTGTTTCCAAAATGGGGTCCACTGTAGGGGGTCCACTGTTTACATGTTGGGGGGGGTCCATTGTTCTGGCACTATGGGGGCTTTGTAAACACACGTGGCCTTCAATTCCGGACACATTTTCTCTTCAAAATCCCAATGGCGCTCCTTGTCTTCTGAGCATTGTAGTTCGCCCGCCGAGCACTTTACATCCACATTTGGGGTATTTTCTTACGCAGAAGAAATGGGGTTACAAATTTTGGGGGGCTTTTTTTCCTATTTTCACTTGTGAAAATGAAAAATTTAGGGTAACACCAGCATTTTAGTGAAAAAAATATTTTTTTTCATTTTCCCATCCAACTTTAACGAAAATTTGTCAAACACCTGTGGGGTGTTAAGGCTCACTCTACCCCTTGTTACATTCTGTGAGGGTTGTAGTTTCCAAAATGGGGTCACATGTCGGTATTTATTTTTTTTGCGTTGATGTCAGAACCGCTGTAAAATTAGCCACCCCTGTGCAAATCACCAATTTAGGCTTCAAATGTACATAGTGCGCTCTCACTCCTGAGCCTTGTTGTGCTCCCGCAGATCATTTTACGCCCACATCTGGGGTATTTCCGTACTCAGGAGAAATTGCGTTACAAATTTTGGGGGTCTTTTTTTTTCCTTTTACCTCTTGTGAAAATGAAAAGTAAAGGGCAACACCAGCATGTTAGTGTAAAAAATTTTAAAATCAGGCTGGTGTAGACCCCAAGTTTTCCTTTTCATAAAGGGTAAAAGGAGAAATAGCCTCCCCCAAAATTTGTAACGCAGTTTCTCCCGAGTACGAAAATACCCCATATGTGGCCCTAAACTGTTTCCTTGAAATACGACACGGCTCTGAAGTGAGAGAGCGCCATGCAAATTTGAAGGCTAAATTAGGGATTGCATAGGGGTGGACATAGGGGTATTCTACGCCAGTGATTCCCAAAAAGAGGGCCTCCAGCTGTTGCTAAACTCCCAGCATACCTGGACAGTCAGTGGCTGTCCAGAAATGCTGGGAGTTGTTGTTTTGCAATTTTTATTGGGGGGACAGTGTAAGGGGTGTATATGTAGTGTTTTACCCTTTATTATGTGTTAGTGTAGTGTTTTTAGGGTACATTCACACTGGCGGAGGTTTACACTGAGTTCCCTGCTAGGAGTTTGTGCTGCGGCGAAAAATTTGCCGCAGCTCATACTTGAAGCAGAAAACTTACTGTAAGCCTGCCCGTGTGAATGTACCCTGTACGTTCACATGGGGGGGGGGGGGGCAAACCTCCAGCTGTTTCAAAACTACAACTCCCAGCATGTACTGACAGATCAAGCAGGCTGGGAGTTGTAGTTTTTGCAACAGCTGGAGGCACACTGGTTGGAAAACCTTCAGTTAGGTTCTGTTACATAGTACGGTTGAAAAAGACATACGTCCATCAAGTTCAACCAGGGAATTGAAGGGTAGGGGTGTGGCGCGATATTGGGGAAGGGATGGGATTTTAGATTTCTTCATAAGCATTAATGGTATTTTGTTCCAGGAATGTATCTAATCCCGTTTTAAAGCTGTTAATTGTTCCTGCTGTGACCAGTTCCTGAGGTAGACTGTTCCATAAGTTCACAGTTCTCATGGTAAAGAAGGCGTGTCGCCCCTTGAGACTAAACCTTTTCTTCTCCAGACGGAGGGAGGGCCCCCTCGTCCTTTGGGGGGGTTTAACCTGGAACAGTTTTTCTCCATATTTTTTGTATGGGCCATTAATATACTTATATACGTTTATCATATCCCCCCTTAAACGTCTCTTCTCAAGACTAAACAATTGTAACTCCTTTAATCGCTCCTCATAGCTAAAATGTTCCATCCCCCATATTAGTTTAGTCGCACGTCTCTGCACCCTTTCCAGCTCCGCAGTGTCCCTTTTATGTACAGGCGACCAAAACTGAACAGAATATTCCAGGTGAGGCCGTACCAATGCTTTATAAAGGGGGAGTATTATGTCCCTGTCCCTTGAGTCCATGCCTCTTTTTATACATGACAATATCCTGCCGGCTTTGGAAGCAGCAGCCTGAAATTGTTGCTATTCTGTAGTCTGTGATCTACAAGTCACCCAGATCCTTCTCTACCAGTGACTCTTCCAGTTTAATCCCCCTAAGACATACGACGCATGCAGGTTATTAGTACCCAGATGTATAACTTTACATTTATCCACATTGAACCTCATTTGCCAAGTGGATGCCCAGACACTTAGTCTATCCAAGTCATCTTGTAACTTATGCACATCCTCTGTAGACTGTACCGTGTTATCTAACCCAATATTTTCCAACCAGTGTGCCTCCAGCTGTTGCAAAACTACAACTCCCACCATGATCACTGTAGGGATGGTATTGGGCAGGTGATGGACAGTGCCTGGTTTCCTCCAGACATGATGTGGTCCCCACCATGATCACTGTAGGGATGGTATTGGGCAGGTGATGGGCAGTGCCTGGTTTCCTCCACACATGATTCTTCCCCCACCATGATCACTGTAGGGATGGTATTGGGCAGGTGATGGACAGTGCCTGGTTTCCTCTATACATGATGTGGTCCCCACCATGATCACTGTAGGGATGGTATTGGGCAGGTGATGGGCAGTGCCTGGTTTCCTCCAGACATGATGCTGCCCCCACCATGATCACTGTAGGGATGGTATTGGGCAGGTGATGGGCAGTGCCTGGTTTCCTCCAGACATGATGCTGCCCCCACCATGATCACTGTAGAGATGGTATTGGGCAGGTGATGGGCAGTATCTGGTTTCCCCCAGACATGATGCTGCCCCCACCATGATCACTGTAGGGATGGTATTGGGCAGGTGATGGACAGTGCCTGGTTTCCTCCAGACATGATGCTGCCCCCACCATGATCACTGTAGGGATGGTATTGGGCAGGTGATGGACAGTGCCTGGTTTCCTCCAGACATGATGCTTAGCATTGAGGCCAGAAAGTTCAATCCTGTTTTCATCAGACCAAAGACTCTTGTTTCTCTTAAGTCTGAGAGTTCTTTGTGTTTTTTATTTTTTTTGTAAACTCCAGGAGTCTCTGTTTTTACTGAGGAGATGATTCTTTTTGACCACACTGCCCATGAAGCCCAGATTGGTGGAGGCTGCAGTTTCTCCCATCAGCACACAGGATCTTTGGAGCTCAGTCCATTGGGTTTTTGGTCATCTCTTCTCCCCCAGTTACTTAGTTTTGTGTGGTGACAGCTCTAGGAAGAGTCCTGGTTGTCCCTTCTTCTCCCATGTATTATGGAGGCCACTGTGCTATTGGGAATTTTTGGTGCTGCAGAAATTTTGTCCCCCTCTCTAGATTTGTGCCTCCACACAATCCTGTCTCTAAACTCTACAGGCATTTTTTTCCGCCCCTCGTGGCTTGGTTTTTACTCTGATGTACATTGTCAGCTGTGAGACCTTATAGAGACAGGACTGTCTTTCCAAATCCTGTCTAATCAGCCTAGAATGGGAGGATTCAGAGCTATATATCTTGACATAGCAAAAGTGTATGAAAAATCTAAATTTGTGCTTCCTTTACAAAAAAAAAAAAATTAGCAAAACAATTCATAAAATTCTGGTATATTCTCATTATGGGCTATTGAGTTCAGAATAATGTGGGGGAAACACAATTTTTAAAAAAAAAATTTTTTTTTTTTTTAACAAGGAGCAACTTAAAATGTGAAAAAGGTCTGAAATTATTTTCACAACATATGATTAAGCCAAATCAAAATTCGGGGTTTATTCTGCTCGTAAATAAATCATTTTTTTTTTTTTTTTTGTGTGTGAGATCTTCCCAACCATATAAGAAAAAAATAAATTGCCTTGACAAGTGGCATGTGAGGCCAGGAGCAGCCGTTCCTCCCCCAATGTGTTAAAAATACTGAGCGTGCAGGTTGTTGTTGTTGCTCCTGTGTGACCCTTATAATTATAGCCCTGGCCTCGTCTCTGTGAAGCTTTCTCACCAGGATTCACTATTTAGCCTTTTTTTTTACATCCAGGTCTGTATGATCGGGCAACTTTATAGCAAAATAATCTAAAATGGGCCCCAGATGGCGACTATAATGGTCACACGTGCACCCGGAAAATATAATTACTTCCAGTCTTTAACCCCTTAAAGGGATATTCCAGGAATATTTGTTTATTTGACTATATACTGTGTGTGACAGGTACCTGTGTGTGACGGTTTGCTTACAAAAATGACTGTGGTCTCAGATCTTTCCCAGGTTGAAATGCGGCCGAGACCTGATATCGCTATGTCAGCTGATGACCGGGAGCCTGTCTGCTTCAATGGGTGGAGGGATCGCTTGGTGGGAGAGAGATAAATCTGCAACTAATGTAACAGCTGTAGGCACCCTGATTGGAAAACACAGGTCTATTGAATTGATGCATCTCATTTGTTTCAATGAGTGGGGTGGCTGATGGGTGGGAGGGAGGAAAATGGAATTATGGGATTTGTAGGCAAAAGAAGAAAACTCAAACAGGAAATACAAGTTCACAAAAAGCTAGCCACAGTGTTATGGTAATCTCACAACATAGCCATTTAGCCCCAAGACAAGCGCAGATCCTTCCTAAGCATGTCCATTACTGTCTGCCAGGTACGTACTAAAATCACCTTATGGTGGATAACCCTTTTAACCCCTTAACGACCACAGACGTAAATGTGGGATTTTTCTAACAGCCATTTTAACCCGTTATCGCCCATTATTAATAACGGCCGTTATTTTTTGACGGGTGATAGTGACGGGAGAATTAGTGCATGCACTATTTCTCCCGTTCATTCGCCCGTCACAAAATAACGGCCGTTATTAATAACGGGCGATAACGGGTTAAAACGGCTGTTAGAAAAATCCCATAGACTATAATGGGATTTTCTAACGGTCGTTAGTGATTTTGTAGCGGCTGTATAATTGCGTTCATAACCGAAGTGTTTTTATAGTGTGAAAGCAGCCTAAGTCCACCATAATGCTGATTACATTTTATTAAATGGTTAATTCCTGTTGGAGTTCCTTTCCTTCAACTACAAGTCCCAGGATACCTTGTTGGTAAGTGTGAGGTCAGTTTTCTCCCTCCCACACAACAACCACCCCACCCATTGCAGAAAAGATAGGCTCCCCCCATTGAAGCACGGACATGCTCCCTTTCAACACCTGCAACCTGGGAAAAACTGAGACAACACTTAATTTTGTATGCTGCTAAAAATGAACATTGGGAAAAGATCACATAAAAATGACGAGACCAGCCATCAAACACTGATACATACACTTTATTATGAACCACACTAACTTTACAGCCCTTACACAATGCCAAGGAAGAAAAATAGCAGCGATGATCTTAGAGGAGCAATTCTTGCAGCCGCTCAATCTGGGAAGGGTTATAAGGCAATTTCCAAGCAATTTAAAGTCAATCCTGTTTCTGTGAGATAGTATTCACTAGTGGAAAACATTTCAGGTCAAGCGATATTGACGGCAATGCATTTCTGAACAGAAAAAAAATTAACATGTCCGGAATTCGAAATTCTGCGGTGGAATTTTCTTCTGTGTAAATTCTGCAGTTTGCACAGTGCAGCAGAATCCCATTGAAAACAATAGGAGGCTGCTGCATTGTAATTTTTGAGCGGAATTTCTCCACTTAGAAGTTCTCTAGTGTACACGTGCCCTAAGAGCTGGGCATAAACCAGTGCTCACATATCCCAATAAACAGAAGCAACTTTGTAAAGGAGACTGGGTCAAAGTTAGTCCCGTGAGAGACAAAGTAATACAGAAAACATTTATTGCAAGTTATTGCTGCTAAAGGTGATTCTACAAGATGATTCTTGTCGTGGACGCAGGTTTTCACATCTGACTTTATCGTGTTTCCTTTATTTGTGATGGCTAATGGTGCAGTGGAATCTGCTGGGTGGTGTTGTTCATCTGAGAACATATTAAAATTAAGTTAATACAACCTAAGGACCAGAATTTAAAAATGTTTGTTTATTGTGTCCTGATATGTAAAACCATAGAATTTAGAGAGGGTGTACTTAAAGGGGTTATCCAGGAAAAAACTTTATATATATATATATATATATATATATATATATATATATATATATATAATCAACTGGCTCCAGAAAGTTAAACAGATTTGTAAATTACTTCTATTAAAAAATCTTAATCCTTTCAGTACTTATGAGCTTCTGAAGTTGAGTTGTTCTTTTTTGTCTAAGTGCTCTCTGATGACACGTTTCTCGGGAACCGCCCAGTTTAGAACAAATCCCCATAGCAAACCTCTTCTAAACTGGGCGGTTCCCAAGACACATGTCATCAGAGAGCACTTAGACAGAAAAGAACAACTCAGCTTCAGAAGCTCATAAGTACTGAAAGGATTAAGATTTTTTTTAATAGAAGTACAAATCTGTTTAACTTTCTGGAGCCAGTTGATATATAAAAAAATAGATTTTTTCCCCTGGATAACCCCTTTAATTTCTCATCACTGTATGTGAGACGTTTTCTGCTGTGGGCCTCAATGACCATAGACTATAGAATATCCATTCTATTAAGACATTGTAGCAGTTGTCTTAAAGGGGTACTCCGGTGGAAACCATCTTTTTCTGTTCAACTGGTGCCAGAAAGTTAAACAGATTTGTAAATTACTTCTATTTAAAAATCTTAACCCTTCCAGTACTTATCAGCTGCTGTATGCTCTACAGGAAGTTTTTTTGTTTTTTTTCTTTCCAGTCTGACCACAGTGCTCTCTGCTGACACCTCTGTCCATGTCAGGAACTGTCCAGAGCAGGAGAGGTTTGCTATGGGGATTTGCTCCTGCTCTGGACAGTTCCTGACATGGACAGAGGTGTCAGCAGAGAGCACTGTGGTCAGACAGAAAAGAACTCCACAACTTCCTCTGTAGTATACAATAGCTGATAAGTACTGGAAGGATTAAGATTTTTAAATTGAAGTAATTTGCAGATCTGTTTAACTTTCTGGCACCAGTTAATTAAAAAAAAAAAATTTGTTTTCCTCTGGTGTACCCCTTTAAATCCCTTTCCTGTTTTGGTTATGACTAGTCGCTGTTTTACCGCTAATAACGTCTCTGTGTTTTCTGTCCAGATGCTGATCCAGGAGTTAAATGAAAACAACGTAAGTTGCGCTCGTCACAATGCAACATTGGGCACAACATGTCTTCAAGGGGTTGTTACCTAATTAAAGGGGTTATCTGGCCTTATTGAAATGATGGCCTATCCTAGGCTGGGTTCACACCACATTTTTGCAATACAGTTCCCTTATCAGGTTTTTGATTAAAAAAACGGATTCCTCAAAAGCGGACTAAACTGTATCGAAATGTGTGTAAAAATTTTAATCCGTATACGGTTTGAAAAATTATGTCCGGTTGCATCCGTTATTTAAGAACAAAACGTATAAGTTTTTAACTTTTCACAATACGTTTTTACGTTTTCACTCCATTATAAATAAAGTTTCACTTGTTTGATTGAAATTCCAAGAAAAAAAACTGTGCAAAGTCAAAAACCTTATGTTGAAAACCGGATGGAACCTTACGCACATACAGTTCTGTACGGTTCCCATTGACTCCCATGATAAAAAAAATTTAATTAAAAAGAAAGCGTATACGTTCCAATATGGTTTTTTCACCCGGACCAAAAACCGTGGTAGGCTATGGTTTTGGGTATGGGTAGAAAAAAAACCTGACAAAACCGTACAAGCAGTGTTTCCCAACCAAGGTGCTTCCAGATGTTGCAAAACTACAACTCCCAGCATGCCTGGACAGCCTTTGGCTGTCCAGGCATGCTGGGAGTTGTAGTTTTGCAACACCTGGAGGAACCCTAGTTGGGGAACACTGGTTTAGGTACCGCAACTCCTTCCATTTAGGTCAATGTGGCAATTAGAGATGAGCAAACTTACAGTAAATTCGATTCGTCACGAACTTCTCGGCTCGGCGGTTGATGACTTATCCTGCATAAATTAGATCAGCCTTCAGGTGCTCCGGTGGGCTGGAAAAGGTGGATACATTCCTGGGAAAGAGTCTCCTAGGACTGTATCCACCTTTTCCAGCCCAGCGGAGCACCTGAAAGCTGAACTAATTTATGCAGGAAAAGGCAGCAACCGCCGAGCCGAGAAGTTCGTGACGAATCGTATTTACTGTAAGTTCGCTCATCTCTAATATCAACCATTGTGTAAATTGTGTAAGATGCTTCTTTTTTTAAATTTTTTTATATATATTTTTTTTCTGGCCTCCATTTAATAGCTTCTTCCGAATAGATTGGATTGGCATGGAAATGAACACTCAAGGACGTATGAGGAAATGGTAAGTGTGTTGAAGGGAATGGATTGTGTATAAACTGACACTTTAATAAACCTTGTTTGAAAATAAATAAAAAATCAAGTTTTTAAAGGCACAAAAAGTAGCAAGCAAAGAAAATCGATGCAAAACTGTTAGATACAAATATAGAAAGGTACAATACAATCATGAGAGGTTCATCCCCTGGTGGTCTGACGCCCACCCCGGTGGTCTGACGCCAACGCAAGTTATGCAACAGCTGGAGGCACACTGGTTGGGAAACACTGTTAGGTAACAGACTACCGCAGTGTTTCCGCACCAGTGTACTTCAACCTGTTGCAAAACTACAACTCTCAGCATGCACGGTCTGTCAGTGCCTGCTGGGAGTTGTAGTTTTGCAACAGCTGGAGGCACACGGGTTGGGAAACACTGAGTTAGGAAACAGACAGTGTTTCCCAACCAGTGTGCCTCCAGTTATTGCAAAACTACAACTCCCAGCATGCCCGGGCAGCCGAAGAGCATGCTGGAAGTTGTAGTTTTGCAACATCTGGCCCTTCAGATGTTGCCGAACGACAACGCTCAGCATGCCTGGACAGTCTTGGCATGCTGGGAGCAGCATCTGGAAGTGCACAGTTTGGAGACCACTTTTGGAGACCAGTTTGGAGACCTCCAAACTGTGGTCCTCCAGATGTTTCAAAACTACAACTCCCAGCATGCCCAGACAGCCTTTGGCTGTCTGGGCATGCTGGGAGTTGTAGTTTTGAAACTACAAGGCAGCAGTAAAGATCACTTACCAGATATATTTACTGCTGCCGCCAATCCCCCTTCTTCAACGGCCCGCAGCCGTCTCCGCCATCTTCCCCCGCTCTTCCCTGACTTCCAGGGGTCGGCAGAGTGGAGGATCTCACCTTTTACCCTCCCTCCCTGCCCTGCGATTGGCCAGTCAGTCATCACCGGCAAATCACAGGGTATAGGAGGAGGTGGCACCCCTTCACCTCGCTCTTATCCTTTAGGATGATCGGAGCGGACTCAGACAGCCCCGATTATCCCTATTTTGGGGCGATTGGGTCACCAGAGACCAGATCAGCCCGGAAAAGCCTTCGCCGATCCATCGAATCACGGTGATCACCAACAAGGAGGGTTCTCACCCACTCCGATCAAGGAACACCGCGCCATAAATGTATTGCGCTCGTTGTTAAGGGGTTAAAGGGGTACTCCAGTGGATAACATATATATATATATATATATATATATATATATATATATATATGTGTGTGTATATATAATGATTTATTTTTTATTTTTTTATGAACTGGTGCCAGAAAGTTAAACAGATTTGTAAATTACTTTTATTTAATAATCTTAATCCTTTCAGTACTTACAGTATCAGCTGCTGTATGTTCCAGAGGAAGTTCTTTTCTTTTTGACCACAGTGCTCTCTGCTGACACCTCTGTCCATGTCAGGAACTGTCCAGAGCAGGAGAGGTTTGCTATGGGGATTTGCTCCTTCTCTGGACAGTTCCTGACATGGACAGAGGTGGCAGCAGAGAGCACTGTGGTCAGACTGAGAAGAAATTCAAAAAGAAAAGATCTTACTCTGTATTCTACAGCAGCTGCTAAGTACTGGAAGGATTAAGATTTTTAAATAGTAGCTATTTACATATCTGTTTAGCTTTCTGGCACAAGTTGATAAAAAATAAAATAAAAAAATAGTTTTCCACCGGAGTACCCCTTTTAAGTATAGCTAAAAAATACTCATAGCCCATTGACTCCTCTTTCCGAATTGCGTTAAAGGACTTTGTGAGGTGAGGGGTAAGTAAAGGCACTTCTTTTTTTTTTTTTTTTTATAGTAGAGCACTCCAAACCTTCCAGACTAGGGGTGCTAGCTGACTTTGAGGACTAAATGGCCAAGGAAACCTCTGATTGGGAAATAATCTTCTCCATCAGGTCTTTATGAGCCATAGAAAGGGAATGTAAATTTGCTCTTGTAAAGAAGACAGATGTCTAAACACGATTTAAAGGAGTGTTCCGGGATCTAACATTTTATCCCCTGTTCAAAGGATAAGGGGATAAGATGTCTGATCTTGGGGGGCCCGCCGCGATTTAGCTAAAGCACCCACATCGGTCTCCGGTTTCAGAAACCTCCGGTTTTCGGGACTGGAGACGTGTTGTGAGGCTACGCCCCCTCCATTCAGGTTTATGGGAGGGGGCGTGACGGCTTTTTGTCCTCAATTCTAAGCGTCATGTCTGGAGGGAACCAGGCACTGCCCATCACCTGCCCAATACCATCCCTACATTGTGGGCAGCACCATGCCATGGGGACAGGGAGACTGGTCTAGCTACAAAATTGCAAAAATTGGTGTACATATATGATTATATCAAAGTAAAGCCTGTTCCTTCTGCCCCCTGGATTATATGTATTTGTGCCTGTATGGACAATGTTATGCCCATTCCTGTACACATAGCCGCCTCACCCCGTCAGCTGTGGCCCTATTTTTCCCTTTCAGCCCTGGATGGTGGTATGTAGTGTAGTGTAGTGTAGTGTAGTGTAGTGTAGGGTATGGTATGTAGTGTCTCAGGTTTCAAACAGACGTAAATAAGAAGGATGTAAATCACAGAGCGAATAAATGCTGACCGGACCTTGGTCCTGATTTACTAAGAGTGTTGTGTAGGTTTCTTTGTGGGGTTTTTTCCCACGTTATTAACGAAGGTTTCCCTACATTTTGCACTTTTCCCTTTTCTTTTTCTTTATTTATTTACACGTGCTCTGATCTGTAGAGTTTTCATCAGCTCAAATCCACCACATTTTCTATGGAAACCTTAATAAATATGTAGGGTTTTTGTGCGGCCACACCCCTTTTTTTGGATTTCTCTGTTAAATGGAGTTATTTAGGCATGCTGGGAGTTGTAGTTTTGTAACAACTGGAGGCACCCTGGTTGGGAAACATGGATATATTAACCCATTTAAGAAAAACCTTTTTAGACAAATAATTAGTGAAATCTATGTCTAGGAAGCTGCTGTCTTCACTATCTCTCATGTATCAGCACATGATAGCTTCATTCCTGGACTGATTTCTCTTTGTACAAGAGACACTGATTCTCAAGAGTGGGTCGTCACCCCCCCCCCCCCCCCCCCCCCCTTGACCAGTGATCTGCCCTCCTTGACCAGTTTTTCTTTAAAAAACAGCCCCACACCTGTCATCAGGTGGTCCGTGGTATTACAACTTAAAGGGGTACTCCGCTGTTGGACATCTTATCCCCTATCCAATATATATATATATATATATATATATACACCGTATGTGTGTATATACAATGCTCAAAAAGTTGAATGTGCTGACAACAAAATCACACACAAATTATCAATGGAAATCAAATTTATCAGCCCATGGAGGTCTGGATATGGAGTCACACTCAAAATCAAAGTGGAAAACCACACTACAGGCTGATCCAACTTTATGTAATGTCCTTAAAACAAGTCACAATGAGGCTCAGTAGTGTCTGTGGCCTCCACGTGCCCGAATGACCTCCCTACAATGCCTGGGCATGCTCCTGATGAGGTGGCGGATGGTCTCCTGAGGGATGTCCTCCCAGACCTGGACTAAAGCTTCCGCCAACTCCTGGACAGTCTGTGGTGGATGGAGCGAGACATGATGTCCCAGATGTGCTCAATCGGATTCAGGTCTGGGGAACTGGCGGCCAGTCCATAGCATCAATGCCTTCCTCTTGCAGGAACTGCTGACACAATCGAGCCACATGAGGTCTAGCATTGTCTTGCATTAGGAGGAACCCAGGGCCAAACACACCAGCATATAATCTCGCAAGGGATCTGAGGATCTCATTTGGGTACCTAATGGCAGTCAGGTTACCTCTGGCAAGCACATGGAGGGCTGTGTGCCCCCCCCCCCCAAAGAAATGCCACCCCACACCATTACTGACCCACCGCCAAACCGGTCATGCTGGAGGATGAACATTCTCCACGGAGTCTCTAGACTCTCACATCTATCACGTGCTCAATGTAAACCTGCTTTAATCCGTGAAGCACAGGGCGCCAGTGGCAAATATGCCAATCTTGGTGTTCTCTGGCAAATGCCAAACATCCTGCACGGTGTTGGGCTGTAAGCACAACCCCCACCTGTGGACGTAGGGCACTCGTGGAGTCTGTTTCTGACCGTTTGAGTGGACACATGCACATTTGTGGCCTGCTGTAGGTCATTTTGCAGGGCCCTGGCAGTGCTCCTCCTGCTCCTCCGTGCACAAAGGCAGAAGTAACGGTCCTGCTTATTGGTTGTTTCCCTCCTACAGCCTCCTTTCCTGATGTTCTGGCCTGTCTCCTGGTAGCACCTCCATGCTCTGGACACTGCGCTGACAGACACCCCAAACCTTCTTGCCACCGCTCGCATCCTGGATGAGCTGCACTACCTGAGCCACTTGTGTGGGTTGTAGACTCCGTCTCATGCTACCACTAGAGTGAAAGCACCGCCAGCATTCAAAAGTGACCAAAACCTCAGCCAGGAAGCATAGGAACGGAGAAGTGGTCTGTGGTCACCACCTGCATAACCACTCCTTTATTGGAGGGTTTCTTGCTAATTGCCTATAATTTCCACCTCTTGTCTGTTCCATTTGCACAACAGCATGTGAAATTGATTGTCAATCAGTGTTGCTTCCTGAGTGGACAGTGTGATTTCACAGAAGTGTCATTGACTTGGAGTTACATTGTGTTGTTTAAGTGTTCCCTTTATTTTTTTGAGCAGTATGTGTGTGTGTGTGTGTGTGTGTGTGTGTGTATATATATATATATATATATATATATATATATATATATATATATATATAATGAAAAATGAATAAATGAGCGGAATCCACAGGTCCAATGTTTTGTTTAAATTGCGTATAGATTTGAGGTGACCATTGTGTCTCATGCAGTTTATTTCTTCTAGGTTTCCTCCAACAAGACAGTGACCGGTGACCATTTGCTAAGGATTTGTCAGGGTTTAACGCGCTTCGTCGACAAGAACGCGCCAGTGACCGTATCGAGAGCGAGCTCTTTACTTGGAATCGTCAACAAGCCATTATGTTCAGAAAAAGGTACCGACATGTCGGCTGCATGTCCGTTCTAGACGCCTGTCCGTTCTAGACGCCTGTCTTGTATATCTGCTGTTTATTTTGCATTGAACGATTGCAGAATCTTGAGCATTGTTTAGCTAGCTGCTGTTGTAATATGTGGTCAGGGTCCCTAAAATCAAACCTTTGGGACTTGCACAGCATTGATAACCCTATTTCTCTGTACAGTGGTCCCTCAAGTTACAATATTAATCGGTTCCAGGATGACCATTGTATGTTAAAACCATTGTATGTTGAGACCAGAACTCTATGGAAACCTGGTAATTGGTTCTAAAGGCACCAAAATGTCATCCAAAAATAGGAAAAAGGGAAAATGAAAGAAAAATAAGTAGATAATTAATACAGAATAAGTAAGCTCTTACATATAAAAGAAAGATCTGCTGGGAGCTGTAAATCACTGTCTATGTCAGTGTTTCCCAAGCAGGGAGCCTCCAGCTATTGCAAAACTACAACTCCTAGCATGCCCGGACAGCCAAAGGCTGTCCGGGCATGATGGGAGTTGTAGTTTTGCAACAGCTGGGGGCACCCTGCTTGGGAAACACTGGTCTATGTAGAGGACAGGAGCTTCTTCGGGGTCCTGTACAGTACACAACGTCCTAAAAAAGTAACATTGAGACGCCCTTACCTGGTGTCCAAAGGAGCAGGTAACCCCTGGTACAGGTAAAGTCTACAGAACATGTAATACCAATCGGAACTGTAGGGGGCGCTACCAAACACCAGTCATTGCATGCACTTCAGTAATACAGGTA
Organism: Hyla sarda; assembly: GCF_029499605.1. Taxonomy (NCBI): domain Eukaryota; kingdom Metazoa; phylum Chordata; class Amphibia; order Anura; family Hylidae; genus Hyla; species Hyla sarda. Next base: position 493,094,047 of record NC_079190.1, on the reverse strand, counting down.
AAGGGTACAGAACATGTAATACCTCTCTGAACTGTAGGGGGCGCTACCAGACATCAGTCAGTTTATACACTTCAGTAATACAGGGGTTTTACCAGTGAATGCCCATTCTGATTGGTCGGTTCTTCCGGCCATTGACACGTTTGACAGATCTGGACTGTCCGTAGCATTGTATGTTGAGTCTGGTTTCAACTTACAATGGTCCAGAAAAGACCATTGTAAGTTGAGGGATCACAGTATATGTCACCGTATAGCAGAATTTGGTTGGTTGAATTTGGTTATTCTTTCCAGGTTACAGAAATACTCAGTGGAGCCACAAAACATTTGCCACTCTTCAACGCGGGAGACCCCCAGAAGTGCCTATTACTGCAAGGAGACCACCAAATATTGGTATGATGTGTAGCTGTGCACTCTTTATTTTATTGTCTATCGGTACATTTGATATATTTGGATGTTTTTGTCCATTTCAGTGAACGTGCACCATGGCAAACACTTAACCGGTGCTGTGAGTTTCAACTCTGCGTTTCCTGTCACCATGTACCAGCAGATCAAGATGCACAAGAGGATTCTTGGCCATCTCTCTTCTGTCTACTGCGTTGCTTTTGATCGCACTGGTCAAAGGATTTTCACTGTAAGTAAGCCTGAGGGCGAGAAATATAGGGCACGTACAGAGATCTCCAAACTGCAACTCCCAACATGCTAGAAGTATTAGTTTTGGCTTATCTAGTTTTGGCTTATCTTAGTTCTGGCTTATCATAGTTTGGAGACCACTGGTCTAGCACATACATACTCTCGGATCCCTACTGAAACAGAATCTGTTAAAGTAGTAGTCTAATGCAAAAAAAAAAACGTATTCCCTATCCGCAGGATAGGGGATAAGTTTTAGATTGCGGGGGGTCCAAGCGCTGGAGCCCCTGCTCTCCCCCTGGAGCAGTGTGTCACGACCCTCACCCCCTCCATATATCTCTATGGGAGAGCCGTTCGGCTATCTTCGGCTTTCCCATAGAGATGGGCTAGGGCAGTGGCCTTCAACCTGTGGACCTCCAGATGTTGCAAAACTACAACTCCCAGCATGCCCGGACAGCCAACGGCTGTCCGGGCATGCTGGGAGTTGTAGTTTTGCAACATCTGGAGGTCCACAGGATGGAGACCACTGGGCTTAGGGGATCAGTTTTTTTTTTTGCATGAGACTACTCCTTTATGAAATACTACACACAGAAACAGAATGTTGAGAAACATTAATAAAAAAAATAAGAATAAATTAAGTTTGTAAATCTATGTTTCTTTTATCCATCTAGATTTGTATCTGTATCTAGAGATAGATATAGAGATAAATATATATGCAGTAGAATCTTCCAATATCGGACACTCACAGGGAATAAAAAAAGTGAATGATGTCCCTTATTGGGAAAAAAGGCTCGAAAATCTTCCTAAATGATGGAATACTGTACTCACTATAGAGTGTAATTACCTATAATACACAATAAAAAGCAATATTACAATAAAATCTCCTAGTGTCATTTAATCTCACCTTACCCCCCCCCGTATCATATTATCCCCCCTTTTAGACCCTGTGCCATCTTATTCCCCCGTGCATTGTGCCAAGGTATCCCCCCTTTACCCACTATGCCATATCATTTCCCCTTGATACCCCTCACCATGCCATTTCATTCCCCCCATAAATTGGGGGTATGATTTGGAACAGGGGAATGAAGTGGAACGGAGGGACCAGGAAAGGAGGGGGGTGAATGATGTGGCCAGCTGACGTACAGAAGCAGGAGACCACTGTTTAAACATTGGTCTTCTGTGCTTGGGCTTCTGCAGGGGGGTGAATTGAGAGCCTGGGCCCCTTACTGGGGTATTGGCTGTATACTCTGATGGTAGCCCTGTGTACAAGGTAGGGCTGGCACATAAGCCTGGTGGTCCCCTATTGGGAGTGTTTTGTCACCTAATGGGTGTCTTTCTCGGTTGGCTCCATTGGGGGACACAGAGACCTTGGGTATATCTTGCTGAAAACAGGCATACAAAAAGAAGTCTGCCCCTCCTGGCAGGATATACCCCGCCTACTGACTCAGTTTTAGCTTAGTGTCAGTAGGAGGCAGATGCAGGTCTAGAGCTCTCCAGATCTGGTCTTCTTTTTTATTTTCTTGTTCGGGCCTGTATTAGGTTCTTTCTCCTTTTTCTTTTCAGGTTTTTAGTTGGGGGTTCAGGAGCATGGCGCTACCTGCCCCCCCCCAAATATGCTGCTACGGGGCACCGTTAACCCCTTCCAGCCAGTGCCTGTGGTTGCACCTTGGGTCCGGGTCCCACTATCTTCCCTGCTCGTCCCGCTGTCTCAGCCTGAGATGACGCAGGTGACCATAGCTGGCTGAAGATGCCTTAGGTGAGTATGTGCAGGATACAGGATGAGTATTCCCCCCCCCCCTTTCCCTTCTCATCTTTCTCTGCCTTTAGGGAGGCCCCCTTATAACTGGGACCTCGGGGATTTTTCACTTCTCTTCATTCAGGGGCCTCGGGGATTTCTCCTTCATCTTCTTTCAGTTATAGGTGGCAGGGATGAGGGCTCTGGTTTTTATTGCAGCATTGTTGGGGCTCCGGGGATCGCGGGACAGCTCCCTTCCCCCTCGCCGACATTGCATACCTCATGTCTTTCTCCGGTCTGCCGACCTCAGCGCCTGTCAGCTGGGCTGCGGTTGTGTAGCCGGCTCTTCAGTTTTACTTTCACTTTCGCCAGATTCTCCTAGGAAGCATCTAGACTAAATTATTTCCGAAGCTTCTGGAGGTAAATGTTCTCTGCTGCCGCAGAACAAACCTCGCCACTCCCATCCCTGTCGGAAGACTGCTTCCTTTCGGTCCTTTGCATCGGATCGCCCTCCAAAGCAGGCGCACTCCCAATCATGGAAATACCCTTCTTTCAAGGATTTTGTGGCAAAGTCCGGTAACCATAAGCCTACCTCCTCCTGAAGGGACGCCCCTACCCGTGTTTTCTTCTCGGGTGGGAGGGAGTCTGTCTCTTTTCCGGGACGTTTGGCTAGCGCAGGTTCAGGACGTCATATCCGATGGTTATCGGATAGAGTTCGCTTCTTTTCCCCAGGATAGTTTCCTCCGATCCCGCCCTCCTCGTTCCACTTCTTTGGCGGCGGCCTTTCAGATTGCTTTAAGTACCCTCCTTGCTCAGGGAGGGATTGTTCCAGTTCATCCAGGGGAGCATTTTTTGGGGTTCTACTCAATTCTTTGTCATCCCCTAGAACGGGCGCTCTGCCTGCCCCATTCTGGACCTCAAGCTTCTGAACCTTCATTTGCGGCTGCGTCATTTTCGCATGGAGTCCCTCCGCTTTGTGGTGGCCTCCATGGATCGGGGGAGTTTCTTTCCTCAGCGGATGTCCGGGATGCCACATCCCCATTTTCCCCGCCAATCAGCGTTTCCTCCGCTTCGATGTCCCTGCAGGTCACTTCCAGTTTGTGGCTCTTCCTTTTGGCCTAGCTACGGTTCCCAGGGTTTTCACCAAAGTCATGGCAGCGGTGATTGCCATCCTTCGGGCCCGGGAGATCTTGGTCCTCCCTTACCTGGATAATCTTTTGATCAAAGCTCCGTCCTGGTCCCAAAACTTAGAGAGCCTTCATCTCACGGTACAGACACTGTCTGCCTTCGGGTGGGTGATCAACCAGGAAAAGTCCAACCTTTCTCCCTCCCAGTCTCTTGTCTTTCTGGGTCTCCTTTTCAACACGGCGGCTGCGCGTGTTAGTCTTCTGTTGGACAAGCGGCGCTCCTTGCAGGAGGGTGTCTGTCGTCTATGGCCCCCCCTCTCTTGTTCTGATTCGCTTCTGCATGGAGGTGCTGGGCCGGATGGAGGCAGCCATGGAGGCGGTCCCTTTCACCCAGTTTCGCTATTGCCCTCTCCAGCTGACCATCTTGGCCCAGTGGGACAAGTCGCCGTCCACTCTGGATCACCGCATTCTTTTGCCCCCCTTCGTTCGTCGGTCTCTTCTGTGGTGGCTCCACTCTCCCCTCCTTCTCCAGGGGTGGTCGTTTCTTCCTCTCCACTGGCAGGTCGTCATGACCGATGCGAGTCTCCTGAGTTGGGAAGATGTGTTTCAGAACCTGACTGTCCAGGGTCGCTGGTCCCCCTCAGGAGGCTCACCTTCCCATCAATCTTCTGGAGCTCCGTGCCATCTTTCTTTCCCTCCTCCACTGGGAGATCCTCCTACAGGGTCGTCCGGTTCTTGTCCAAACTGGCAACGCCACGCGCAGTCGCTCCGCAATGGAGGAGGTCTCCAAGATTCTGCTCTGGGCCAAGACTCGAGTTCCCGCCCTCTCCGCGGTCCACATTCCGGGTGTGGAGAATTGGGAAGCGGACTTTCTCAGCTGCTCCTCCGCGGATCCGGGGGAGGAGTGGTCTCTATCCACAGGTGTTTGCGCATCTCTGCGATCTTTGAGGGACCTTGGACGTGGATCTCTTTTGCGTCTCGTCACAACAGACAGGTTCCTTACTTTGTTGCGAAGTCTTGACCCTCTGGCGGTGGACGCACTTGTCATCCCGTGGTCGTCCTTCCGTATTCCTTACCTCTTTCTGCCTCTCCCTCTCCTGCCCAGGGTTCTGAGGAAACAAGGCGGGGGGCGTTCCCGCTATTCTGGTGGCTCCAGACTGGCCCAGGCGCACGTGGTACGCTGACGTACCCCTGCATCTTCCTGTTTGCCCCGATCTGCTCTCCCAGGTTCCTCTCTACCACCCCAATTTACTGTCGCTGCATTTGACGGCGTGGCGATTGAATCTGCAGTTTTGAGAGCTCTGGGATTTTCTTCCGTGGTGATGCACACCTTGCTTTGGGCTCGGAAGCCTTCCTCCGCTAGGATTTACCACCGCACTTGGCAGGCTTATTTCCGGTGGTGTGAGGCTCAGTCCGTCTCCCCGGTCGTTTTTTCCTTTCCGCGCCTTCTTGCTTTTATGCAATCCGGTCTGGATCAGCGCTTGGTGCTCAACTCCCTTTAGGGTCAAGTGTTGGCTCTTTCTATTCTCTTTCAGCGGCAGTTAGCTTCCAACCCTCTCGTCCTCACCTTCCTTCAGGGCGTGGCCCATGCGGCTCTGCCATACCGGTCTCTCATCCCTCATTGGGATCTCAACCTGGTGCTTGGCACCTTGAGGGAGGCTCCGTTCGAACCCCTCCGCGTTCTTCTCGGCATTGCCATTACCTCCATTAGGAGGGTCTCCGAGCTGGCTGCTCTCTTTTGTCGCTCTCCCTTCTTGGTCCTTCATCAGGACAAGGTTGTCTTTCGGCCACCTCCCTCCTTCTTGCCCAAGGTGCTTTCCTCCTTTCACATGAACAAGGAGATTGTGCTTCCTTAGTTTTGTCCGGCTCCATCCAACTCTAAGGAGCGTTCATTCCACTGTTTGGATGTGGGTCGAGCTGTCCGGATATATCTTTCAGTCACCTCCTCTTTCCAGCAGGGTGACACCTTCTTTGTGATTCCGGAAGGTCTTCGCAAGGGTCTTCCGGCTTCCAAGGCCAACATTTTGCGGGTGATCCGTTCCGCCATCTCGGAATCGTACCGGTTTAAAGGGAAAGTCCCACCTTTTCGGGTCACTGTGCATTCCACGTGTACAGTTGGTGCCTCTTGGGCACTACGCAATAGGGCTTCGGCTTTACAAGTCTGTGGCTCAGTCCTCTGCTTGATTCTGTGTTAGGTATTTTTTTTCCCCACCCCGGGGAATGATTTGGTACGTCCCACGGTCTCTGTGTCCCCCAATGGAGCCGACCAAGAAAAGTAGATTTTTATGCTTACCGTAAAATCTTTCTCAAAGGATCCATGAAGGGACACAGCACCAACCCATTTGTTGGGGCTATGATTTGGTTTTCTGTCCCCCTCGGTCAGAAAACCAAATCATAGCCCCAACAAATGGGTGGGTGTTGTGTTCGTTTCTTTTTGTCTGGCTCCCTCGGACACCTGCTGGTTTCTTTTTCTGTTGGTCCTCTCCTACTGCTTTAGGACAAAACTGATTAGCTCAGTCAGTAGGCGGGGTAAATTCTGCCAGGAGGGGACGACTTCTTTTTGTATGCCTAGTGTCAGCCTCCTAGTGGCAGCAAGATATACTCACGGTCTCTGTGTCCCCCAATGGATCCTCCGAGAAAGAGATTTTACAGTAAGCATAAAAAATCTTTTTGTCCCCTACCGTCCCCTATTGGATGTGTCCGCGTCCGCTATTGGGAATGTCCCCTATTCGGAGGGTGCAAATACATTAAGTCTTATGGGACTCTGTCGGGAAATTAAAAACTGTCCACTAAGGGAGATTTTACTGTGTGTGTGTGTGTGTGTGTGTGTGTGTGTGTATGTATATGTATATATATATATATATATATTATATTGGATAAAGAGGACTCTCTCCTTTCCTTCTCTATATCTTTATCTATATATCTATATATATCTCTAGACATAGAGATGTGTGTGTGTGTATATATATATCTATCTGTATATCTCATTAACAAGAAACCTGGACATTATCCACAATTAAAATGTTTGTCCTTTTCCCGAATTTTAGAGGTTCTGTTCATTCTGTCCTATAGAATGAAATGATTTCTGCTGCTTGCATGTAGTGTGACTGTTGTGAAGCGGAAGGTTGGTTGAGCACAGTCGATCACAGCTGTGCTACCCACCTGTTCTCTTCACCGCTTCCTCCTGATAGCACAGTGCAATATGTAAAACTTGTTTAGGCAAAGCTGTTCCTGTCTACGAAATAACTTGGCCTGCTCCTAATTATTATTTTTTTTTTCCTTCTTCTGTCATCAGGGCTCTGATGACTGCTTGGTGAAGATCTGGTCTGTACTTGATGGACGGCTGCTAGCCACACTAAGAGGTCACTCAGCAGAGATCTCTGAACTTACTGTGAACTATGAAAATACCTTGATCGCTGCTTCAAGCTGTGAGAAGATCATAAGAGTGTGGTCTCTCCGGACCTGTGCCCCCATGGCTGTGCTTCAGGGTCACTTAGGGGCTGTTACCTCATTACTTGTAAGCATCTGGTTTACTTTTATCTGGAGTTAAATGGGCGCTCTCATTAAAAAGGCCAATTGATAAGTTGTAGAGAGTTATCAGATTTTTTTACGAGTCGGGAGAAGTGCACGCTTAGTGCGTTCTCCCAGCTATGTGTCATCTGACCAGCACAGACTCTATCGTCAAGGTCTCAGAGTGGGGAGAGAAGCGTGTGCTTCTATCCCAGCTCACTCACGTGATTGTTCAGGGACTGAAAATTGTTCAGGGACTGAATATTTAAAAAATAAAATAATAAAAAAAACACTTATAATTATAATGAAATGGCTCTGCTCAGACTGTTCCAGTCTGTACAGTAAAGCTGCAGAGTAATCTACAGAGACGAGAAGCCTATAAGTTCTATATACATGTTGTTTTAATCTTCTATTTTAGTTGTATTTAATATCTCCTCCTCTCCTAGTTCAGCCCACTGGTCAAAGGATCTACCAGATACTTGGTGTCTACAGGAGGAGATGCAACTGTCTGCTTATGGCAATGGGACGTCGATACCTTGGAGTTCAAGTGAGTCCAACCGCTTTAATACATACACCTTTTTATTTTTATGCTTTTTCGTTTTAACATTCAATGATCTTTTCTTTAAATTCAGTGATCGTCCCCAGAAATTCATAGAAAGATCTGGCCCCGGAGCTCAGATGCTCTGTTCTTCATGTAGTGATGGTAAGCAGAGATGTTTATCTGTATTACAATGAATGTATTAACACTGTCAGTATTTAACTGGTAGTTATTCCCATCTAAGGTTGCGTTCACTTCATGATTTTCTGACATCCATTTATATGTTGGCAACCTTTCCACATAGTCCGCTAGTAACTACTTTTGAGTCATTTTTGCAAGTACCGTATATACTCGAGTATAAGCCGAGTTTTTCAGCACGATTTTTCGTGCTGAAAACACCCCCCTCGGCTTATACTCGAGTGAACTCCCCCACCCGCAGTGGTCTTCAACCTGCGGACTTCCAGAGGTTTCAAAACTACAACTCCCAGCAAGCCAGGGCAGCCATCGGCTGTCCGGGCTTGCTGGGAGTTGTAGTTTTGAAACCTCCGGAGGTCCGCAGGTTGAAGACCACTGCGGCCTTCAACATCATCCAGCCCCCTTTCACCCCCTTTAGTTCTGAGTACTCACCTCCGCTCGGCGCTGGTCCGGTCCTGCAGGGCTGTCCGGTAAGGAGGTGGTCCGGTGAGGAGGTGGTCCGGGCTGCTATCTTCACCGGGGAGGCCTCTTCTAAGCGCTTCGGGCCCGGCCTCAGAATAGTCACGTTGCCTTGACAACGACGCAGATGCGTCGTTGTCTAGGCAACGGCTCTATTCCGGGCCGGAAGCGCGGAGAAGAGGCGCCCCCGGTGAAGATAGCAGCCCGGACCACCTCCTCACCGGACCACCTCCTTACCGGACAGCCCTGCAGGACCGGACCAGCGCCGAGCGGAGGTGAGTACTCAGAACTAAAGGGGGTGAGAGGGGGCTGGATGATGTTGAAGGCCGCAGTGGTCTTCAACCTGCGGACCTCCGGAGGTTTCAAAACTACAACTCCCAGCAAGCCCGGACAGCCGATGGCTGCCCGGGCTTGCTGGGAGTTGTAGTTTTGAAACCTCTGGAGGTCCGCATGTTGAAGGCCGCAGTGGTCTTCAACCTGCGGACCTCCGGAGGTTTCAAAACTACAACTCCCAGCAAGCCCGGACAGCCGATGGCTGCCCGGGCTTGCTGGGAGTTGTAGTTTTGAAACCTCTGGAGGTCCGCAGGTTGAAGACCACTGAGGGCGAATGATGAGAAGAGGATGATGAAGGGGGTGGGGATGATGAAGGGGGGGGGTGTGGGATGATTACAAGGGGATGATGAAGGGGGGATGTGTGGGATGATAAGGGGATGTGTGGGATGATGACAAGGGGATGATGAAGGGGGGATGTGTGGGATGATAAGGGGATGTGTGGGATGATGACAAGGGGATGATGAAGGGGGGATGTGTGGGATGATGACAAGGGGATGATGAAGGGGGGATGTGTGGGATAAGGGGATGTGTGGGATGATGACAAGGGGATGATGAAGGGGGGATGTGTGGGATGATGACAAGGGGATGATGAAGGGGGGATGTGTGGGATGATAAGGGGATGTGTGGGATGATGACAAGGGGATGATGAAGGGGGGATGTGTGGGATGATAAGGGGATGTGTGGGATGATGACAAGGGGATGATGAAGGGGGGATGTGTGGGATGATGACAAGGGGATGATGAGGATGTTAATGACGGGTCTGGATGATGACAGGGGGGGATGAGGTATTTCCCACCCTAGGCTTATACTCGAGTCAATAACTTTTCCTGGGATTTTGGGTTGAAATAAGGGGTCTCGGCTTATACTTGGGTCGGCTTATACTCGAGTATATACGGTATTTGTCTTTGGGCTAGGATCCTAAAGCTCAACAAACCATGTTTTAGAGTCCAAGTCTAAATTCGTATGGCTTCCTTAAAGAAATCACCTCTGATAAAGGGATAGGGAATAAGATGTATGATCGCAGGGGTCCCGCCATTGGGGCCCCTCCGCCATCTTGGTGCAGCCCCTCCGCGATCTCTGTGCAGCCCCCGTCATTCTGTTTCAAGCGCTGCCTCCGAAACGGGGACGTGATGTCACAGCCATGCCCCCTAGTGATGTCATGCTACGCCCCCTCAATTCATGTCTATGGGAGGGGGCGTGACGGCAGTCACGCCCCCTCCCATAGACATGAATGGATGGGGGGGGGGGTGGGCTGTGACGTCAGATCCCCGTCTCTGAGGCAGCGCCCAGCGCAGAATGCCGGGGGCTGCACTGAGATCGCCGGGGGGCCCCAGTGGCGGGACCCCTGCGATCATAATTCTTACCCCCTATCCTTTGCATAGGGGATGAGCTGTATAAACCCGAAATACCCCTTTAAAGCAGTTACAGAATAAATGCGCATTGCTTCAACTTTATGCTGTTAGCTGCAATCTTGTGTTTAAAGGTTAATTTCCACAGTATATGTCATAAATGTCTCTGGGACCTGCACCTAACTTTAGAAAGGGCATCCCGCTATCTCTGGTCTTAACATCCAGGTGGTCTGGAGAGGTGACTAAGAATATCGTCAGACTGTATTGGGGTAGTTGTTGATTCAGACAAGTATACAAACCTGCTGTGTGAATACTGCCCAATTCTACTACCTTTCTGTTGTTCTGTATTGCAGGTGGAATGTTTTTAGCGGTCGGTGGTAGTGACCACGCCATCCGGCTCTACTACTTTGGTAATGATGTACCTGAGAAAGTATCTGAACTTGAAGGCCATAATGTGAGTACCTAGGTGTTCTTTACCTTTGTGTTGCAGTTTTTTTCATCTGGACTTGAAAAGTCTGCAGTGTTTACTTGTATATGATTTGGTGGGGATATGCTACTGTGGATTTTGCTGCAGAGTCTGGAAAGGAAAATAGCCTATCAGTTAAGAGATCTGCAGGTTATTTAAACATATGCTATATATATATAGATATATATATATAGATATATATATATATATTATAGATATATATAGATATATATTATATATATTATAGATATATATAGATATATATTATAGATATATATAGATATATATTATAGATATATATAGATATATATTATAGATATATATAGATATATATTATAGATATATATTATAATTGATCAATTTTTGTGATGGGATCTGTTACCCTTTGTTTAGGTACTGTAATACACTGAAGATTGTATTCCCTAACTACTCCTAACATCCCTCCTGTCCTTAAAAAATAAAAAAAATAAAAAATTATTTATCTGAACTTTAAACAGTTGTGTATCATACCTTTTCCCTTGCTCACATAATGTGAGTTCCCGGCAGGAGAAAGTGGGCGTTCCCCAGCAGGCACCTGAAGCCTGTGAGAGCTGTGCCTCGCCATGCCCCGCACGAACTTCCTGAGTTTGGTCTCCTGCCAGGCCAGGAGGAGACCAGTCTTACTTGCGGCAGGGAACAGAACAGAGCCACCTAGTGGCCATTTTTCAATCACATTAAAAACATAGAAAGGTTAAGAATTTTAACAGTAAGTAAATAGCAAAGTGTCTTATAATTACATATGTATGTATGGTAGCCTGATCGCTGATGTCCGCCATTACTGGTGGGTTCATCCGTGGTCTATTTAGTGCAGCTCCTGCGCTTAATAGATCGTACACACTGCAGGACATATATGTATCTCAAGCTGCGTCAAGTACCAGGGAGCCAGGGGTTAAGACAGTTAGAACACTTTTACTTTTATCTTGTTGCCCAAATATGCCTCTGCCGTGGGGTATATACAGCAGCGTACCCTCAACAGGCACTATGGGCTTGAGGCATTGAGTGACTGCCCTGTCCTGTGGTATCTCTGACCTTTGCTTCTTGTCTTCTAACAAACCTATGTTTTATTGTAGGATATCGTTGACAGCATTTTATTTTCCTACAATAGTGAAAGGTAAGTGAAACCATTGAGGGTACCTATTAACCCCTTGTCGCGCATCATACCCGGTGGGTCCCGGGTGCTATAGGCAACCAGGACCCACGGCTAATGCCGGACATCGCCGATTGGGCTGATGTCCGGCATCAACCCTTTAGACGTGGTGATCAAACTTGATTGCTGCGTCTAAAATAAAAGTAAACATTGCCGGTTAGCTCAGTGGTGCTGTTCAAGACCGCCGCGGTGAACACGTCCCGAACAGCTTGCAGGACGCGAGGCGGATCCCTACCTGCCTCCTCGCTGTCCGATCGCCGAATAACTGCTACGTGCCTGAGATCCAGGCAGGAGCAGTCGCGCGGCGATAACACTGATCAATGCCATGCTATTGCATGGCAGTGATCAGTGTAGGAAATCAGTGTGTGCAGTGTTATAGTCCCCTATGAAAATAAAGTGTTAATAAATGTGATTTAACCCCTTCCCTAATAAGTTTCTTCCCCCTTTTCCCATAAAAAACCCAAAAAAACTGTAAATAAAAATAAACATGGTATCGCCGCGTGCGTAAATGTCGGACCTATAAAAATATATTGTTAATTAAACCGCACGGTTAATGGCGTACACGTAAAAAAAATTCCAAAGTCCAAAATGGCTTATTTTTGGTAACTTTTTTTTGATAAATGAGTCCTCATACCGCCCCTTATAAGGAAAAATAAAAAAGTTATAGGGGTCAGAAGAGGACATTTTTCAACGTATTTAATCTTGGTGCATGTAGTTATAAAATTTTTTTTTGTAGTAAAATAAAATCAAACCTATATAAATTGGGTATCCTTGCAACCGTATGGACCTGTAGAATAAACGTTGAAAGTTGAATCGAACTATAGAAATATATTGTTAATTAAACCGCACGGTCAATGGCGTAAGCGCAAAAAAATCCCAAAGTCCAAAAAAGCGTATTTTTGGTCACTTTTTATATCATGAAAAAATGAAGAAAAAGCAATCAAAAAGTCTGATCAATGCAAAAATGGTACCGATAAAAACTTCAGATCACAGCGCAAAAAATGAGCCCTCATACCGCCCCATACGCGGAAAAAAAAAAGTTATAGGGGTCAGAAGGTGACAATTTTAAACTTATACATTTTCCTGCATGTAGTTATGATTTTTTTCAGAAGTACGACAAAATCAAACCTATATAAGTAGGGGATCATTTTAACCGTATGAACCTACAGAATAAAGAGAAGGTGTCATTTTTATTGGAAAATGTACTACGTAGAAACGGAAGCCCCCAAAAGTTACAAAATGGCGTTTTTTTTTTTTTAAATTTTGTCTCACAATGATTTTTTTTTGGTTACGCTGTAGATTTTTGGGTAAAATGACTGATGTCTTTACAAAGTAGAATTGTTGGCGCAAAAAATAAGCCATCAATTGGATTTTTAGGTGCAAAATTGAAAGATTTATGATTTTTTAAAGGTAAGGAGGAAAAAATGAAAGTGCAAAAACTGAAAAACCCTGAGTCCTTCAGGGGTCAAGTAACATGCAGCATACAAATACAAAAACAGTACAAACCCTGCACCTTTCACAGTCTTCAGGATATCTGTGTGTGTCCTCCTCCAGTTTGCAGTACGGCCCCATAAGGCACTTTGTGTGGTGCCGCCTTCACAGTGCCATGCATTTTTTTTTTTCCCCCAGACCTTTCCAAAAAAATCGATTTTAACCAAAATTTCTTTACAGGTTTGTAAGTGGAAGCAAAGATGGAATAGCACGAATATGGAGATTAGAGGAGCAGGAGTGGCAGAGTATTGTACTTGACATGGACACCAATCTAGATGACAGGTACCGTGCTGCGTTTCTTTATACAGTATTAGTCTACAGGAAGCTCATGAATAAGATCTGTTATTGCCGTAAAAAATAAATGGCTTGTATTGTCCTCGACTTTTAAGTTGACAAAATGCTGTAAATGTTTTACTGTGAAATAAAGGTGACAACCAAATCACGAATACACGCCCCCTCCCATAAACTTGCATTGAGGGGGCGGGGCTATGACGTCCCAAGCTCCCGACGCCAACTCCAGAGTTCGGAACAGTTTGTTCCAAACACCGAGCAGCGGAGTACGCCTAATATACTAGTCTGACCATAGTGCTCCATGCTGCCACCTCTGTCCATGTCAGGAACTGTCAAGAGCCGGATAGGTTTGCTATGGGGATTTGCTCCTGCTCTGGACAGTTCCTGACATGGACAGAGGTGGCAGCAGAGAGCACTGTGGGCAGACAGAAAAGAACTCCAGAAAGGAATAAAACTTACTCTGGAGCATACAGCAGCTGATAAGTACTGGAAGGATTACATTTTTTTTTAAATAGAAGTAATTTACAAATCTGTTTAACTTTCTGGCACCAGTTATAAACCTCATGAGGGAATCTCAAAGTTGATTATTAAGAAATTTGACTCGCTACCCATAAGGAAAACATCTTTGTCGCAAGGATGGTGAATATGTCCTCAGTGGTGTATCTTCACGATGGTTCAGGTTTACGGATATTATATAGATGCATTAAACTTTGGATCCACGGTAAGGCAACTTTTGATCCTCTGGAGCAGTGGTCTCCAAACTGGCCCTCCAGATGTTGCAAAAGTGCAACTACAAGTATGCCCAGACAACAAACCCCTGTCTGTGCATGCTGGGAGTTGTAGTTTTGCAATATCATTCGGAAACTACTGCTCTGGAGGAGTAATTAAGAATAGGTTATTTTATATACTGTCCCTCTGTGCCCCTACACTGCTCCCTTTATGGAGCATTCACCCTAAACCTGTACATATTAAGACTCTAAGACAGTGTTTCCCAACAGTGTGCCTCCGACTGTTGCAGAACTACAACTCCCAGCATGCCGTTGGCTGTCCAAACATGCTGGGAGTTGTAGTTCTGCAACAGCTGGTAGCTGCACTACCCTAAAAAACCCTCAAGAAAGACCTCAGTAAAAATGATACTGGCGTCCAGCTACTTTTAAAAGGTTTCTGCTCCACTATTTACACAAAAGAATTTCTGAAGTGGAATTTCCGGACTGAACGTGTTCTAGGATATGCATTGCTGTCTATGGAGACTGTGCAGGTCCAACAGGTCCTAGTGCCTGCTACCGATTCCCAAGAAGCCACACGTTTCTCCAGTCAAATTGTAGTTGAATTGTAGACAATAGAATTGATTGTTTGAATGTGTAATGTGGTAGTTTCTTTCTTTCCTTTTAGACAACGTAGTAATGATCATACGTCTTATCCAAAGCCCAAGGTTCTCATGATCGCGTGGAACACCACGGATAGCTATGTTGTGACTGCGAGCAGTGCCCACCTGCTGAAGGTGTGGGATTCACATACTGGGAAACTGCTGCATGTTCTGATGGTGAGGAAACAGGACTGAATCTGAAAGTGTAGCTAAAGTAATCTGTCCCTTAGACCCCACAGCAAAATAGTGACCACAGGGAGTTTTAGTATTTTTAGAAGTTTCATGGATTTCATGGACTACCTGTCTCTAAATAAACATTTCTAAACTAACTCAGGCTATGTTCCCGAACTACTGCCAACACTCCTCCCCCCCAAAAAAAATTTCGGAGCTTTAAAGGGTACTCCGCCTCTAGACATCTTATCCCCTATCCAAAAAACAGGGGATAAGATGTCTGATTGCGGGGGTCCCGCTGCTGGGACCCCCGTGATCTCTGTGCAGCACCCGGAGTACGTTTAGAACGCTGGGTGCGGCCGGCACTGGGTCGTGATGTCACAGGCACACCCTTCGTGATGTCACGCCACACCCCCTCAATGCCAGTCTATGGGAGGGGGTGTGGCTGTAGCCACGCCCCCTTCCCATAGACTTGCATTGAGGGTGTGTGGCCTGACATCAAGAGGGCAATGCCTGTGACGTCACGACCCCCACCGCTTGCTCCGTGCATTCTGAACAAGATGTTCAGAACACTGGGGCAGTGGAGTACCCCTTTAAAAAGCTGTGTCTTACCTTTATTCTTGCTCACACAGTGAACTCTTCCAGCAGAAGAAAGTGGGCGTTTCCCAGCAGGCATGACATCACTGAAGCCTGCTGGGGGACCACTTCCGCCTCACATTGTTGCAGAGCTGTGATGAATAGAAGAGCTAAGGCTCTGTGCTGAAGCTTTCAGTCCGTGCTTCTTTCAGTGAGGCTCTCCTTCAGCTTTCAGTCTGTGCAGCTGCTTTCAGCGAGGCTCTTTGCATCTTTCAGTCTGTGTATCTTTCAGTGAGGCTCTTTGCAGCTGTCAATCAAACTCAGTGCAGAGACACACTTCCTGAGTTTGGTCTCCTGCCATTACAAGCAGTAGACCAAAATCTAGATTTTGATCAGACGGAATGTGTTCTGGCCAAGAATGGAGACCCCTGGTGGCCAGAAGTATACAGCAGAAAAACTAACCTAAAACGTTTTTATTTTTTTTATGTAAACCAATTACTAAAGTTATCTGGCATAGGGAATCAAATATTAAAAATCATGTTTACTGACCAGTGCCCATTTAAAGGGAACCTGTCATTGGGCAGTGTGTACACAGTGACCCCACCAGCAGAGTAGTGAGTACAGCTCTGGAGTATAATACATGATATAACCCAGGATCAGTACAGGATAAGTAATGTAATGTATGTACACAGTGACCTCACCAGCAGAATAGTGAGTACAGCTCTGGAGTATAATGCAGGATATAACTCAGGATCAGTACAGGATAAGTAATGTAATGTATGTACACAGTGACCTCACCAGCAGAATAGTGAGTACAGCTCTGGAGTATAATACAGGATATAACTCAGGATCAGTACAGGATAAGTAATGTAATGTATGTACACAGTGACCTCACCAGCAGTATAGTGAGTACAGCTCTGGAGTATAATACAGGATATAACTCTGGATCAGTACAGGATAAGTAATGTAATGTATGTACACAGTGACCTCACCAGCAGAATAGTGAGTACAGCTCTGGAGTATAATACAGGATATAACTCAGGATCAGTACAGGATAAGTAATGTAATTTATGTACACAGTGACCCCACCAGCAGAGTAGTGAGTACAGCTCTGGAGTATAATACATGATATAACCCAGGATCAGTACAGGATAAGTAATGTAATGTATGTACACAGTGACCTCACCAGCAGAATAGTGAGTGCAGCTCTGGAGTATAATACAGGATATAACTCGGGATCAGTACAGGATAAGTAATGTATGTACACAGTTACTTAACATTTTACAAAAGTTATGTTTAAAAAAACAGTATGTTCATCTAAAATCATAACTTTATTCATAGTGGGTTGATGCGTACGCATATTCCTAAAATGCACCTCCTATATTTTGCTTCTCTGTGCACAAGAATAATCTCGCTTACTATATATTTCTTTAAACAGGGTCATGAAAATGACATTTACGTCTTAGAACCGCACCCATTTGACTCCAGAATGATGTTATCTGCTGGACATGATGGAAATATATTCATATGGGATATTAAAAATGGCAGTAAAGTCACGCACTACTTCAATTTGGTAAGCTGATCTTTTAACTTTATACACATATATATATATATTTTGTGTATCTTATTGGGTACACAGAACCTATAGTGTATAGGCCGCTAACACAAAGTAAGAAAAAAAAGTTGGCAACCACCCAGCTTTTCCGTGACCTACAGTTTCCTAGCCTGGGGTTTATGTAGACTGACACACTGACTGAAGCTTGAGGCAAGCTGCGTTTCTCAGTCCGAGACTAAACTTGTATACGGTCAGGAAATTACCCCAATTTAGTCACGAGCTGACTACGCTCGGGTCGTTGAAATAAATGGGGGCTGGGCCTGTCTGAACATCGACAGGTCAAATACAAGCAGTGAAGAAGAGGAGTCGGCACATACGGGACTATGCGTGGAGACATGCGAGAGGCACTACGGGACCTACTGACAGCAAAGCCTGCAACGGTGGTGCTCAGCAAAATAGAAAACAAACATTCAGCAAGTCAAAGAAGCAAGAGAGGCGACACTCACCAAGCAGGTAATGTTTATTCACGTAGCGGTGACAGGATACAGACTACAGGATGGTGTCTGCTGGCTTCTTCAGTACCTGGCGTTCTTTGGCATCCCCACTTCCAAAGTCTGCGACTGAGCTTAATCTCTCTTCTCCCCCCCCCTACATAGGTGGGGTACCTGGCTGGGTCCTTGTTTTCCTGGGAGCAATTAGAGGGCATTCCGCCTATGCCTGTAGCTTTGCTCACTTTTGCAGCCTGGCTTTCTCCATTCTCGTTTTCTACAGCTGCTCTCACAGCCAGACTTTCTCCTCTGCTGGGGGAGTTTGTGCGCTTCCGTGTAGCTCAGCGACAGCCAGTCTGGCCACCATTTGTTTGGGTTCTGCAGTTGCTCTCCTCTTCCCTTTGTGTGGTCTCCCTGGTGGGGTGTGTTCCTCCTTCCCTTTGTCATGGTCAGTTTCGCTACCCTGCTACAACAGTCTTCTGGGTATTCTTTTTGTGCCCAGAACCTGGGGTCCTAGCTGGGTGGCCTTTGTCTCCCTCTCCACTCACGTCCTAGTGGGATGTTGCTTTGGAGTACTCTGGTCTGTTCGAACCGCTGGGTTCAAGGCTGGTTTTCCTGGTCATTCCCCTCTTAACTTATTTCTGGGTGTGCTGTAGGGGTTTACTTGTATTGTGCAACATTCTAATGGTTGTGGCAGGCCTCCTTCTTTAGTTTGGCCACCTGGTCATTGGGCCTTAGTGATGGTTGCGGCCTTGACAGGTGTCCTGCTCCTGCCCAGTCTTCTGTGACCCCTCCCTTTGTGGGGCGGTCTTTCTGAACCACGCTTATTCTTGTCTCAACATGGACGTGGGTCTCCCGGAGCGTTTTGCGGATGTTGGGTTTGGTCCCCCTAGAGGTGTGGGACTTCCAGGAGAGTCTGGATCCTGCAGTTCCTGTGTCTGCTGCTCCAGTGTTCCGGGATGCTCCTTTCCCAGGCGTTCCATTCCTTGTGTGGCTGTCTTTACTTCCTGTACTCCTGGGATCGCGGGCGTTCTGGTCAGCCGCTCTTCTGGCCTACTTCACCTTAACCGTGGACGGGTTTCCTCTTCAAATTTATTACCGCTGTTCAGGCTCTGTCTTCCCCTCGGCATCTGCTCTTCCTTCAGGGTGTTCGCGGAGTACCCCTTGGACAGTGGTTTTTGGAGCCTGTAGTTTGGTTTCGATCATCGCTCTTGTACAGCAGGCCGCTCTGGAGCTGGTTTTCAATCTATTACGTTTCTTCAGTGGTTTCCAGTCTCCACCTTGTCTGTGTTCGCCTTCTGTAGGCGTGCGCAGTTTTCCTGGGCATTTTCTTGCCATCTTCTCTTTACTCTGTTGATTCTCTTGACTGGGGTTCTCTTGTCGTTCCCCTTACATTCTTGTTTCCCAACAGGGATAATACTCTGTCTGGTTTTGTGCTTCCCTTGCAGTTGGTTTCCTACCTCCCTCCAGGTTGGTTGCGGCCCAGCAGGCCCTCGAGTCGACTTTCTTGTCTCTCTATGTGGACTCTAGGTTTTGAGTCTCTACTAAAGACTCAGACTACCTACTAAAGACTACCTTCCTTTGGCGTCCTGGTCCATCTCCTTGGATGGTGGGAACTTCCGGACGCTCAGTTCCAGGCCTCTGTTGCCTTTTGGCCCAGGGTCTCATCCGTGAGCTTTCCAGTTGACTGGAGTTCAATCTCCAGACTGACTCCCTTCATCTGGTGGTTGTTTTTTCCCACCCCAGGGACTGCTTTGGTACGTCCCATTAGTAAGGTGTCCCCCAATGAAGAGCGACCGAGAAAAAGAGATTTTTTTGTGCTCACTGTAAAATCTTTCTCGTAGCCTTCATTGGGGGACACTGCACCCACACATTTATTCTTTTCTTGTCCGGATAATCTTTTCCGGTTATTGGGTTTTATATTGAATCTTTTCTAGGGTCTTTCGGGCAAATTTTATTTGTTGGCTTCTCCTACTGCTTTGTGACAAAACTGATTATCTTGCTTCCAGTGGGCGGGTATATCCTGCCAGGGAGGAGCCAACTTTTTTTTCCTAGTGTCAACGCCTCCTAGTGGCCAGAGCATATACCCATCAGAATAGGTGTCCCCCAATGAAGACTTCGAGAGTGATTTTACGGTGAATACAAATCATCTCCTTTTTCCAACCAGGGTGCCTCCAGCTGTTGCAAAACTACAACTCTCAGCATGCCAAAGGCTGTCCGGGCATGCTGAGAGTTGTAGTTTTACAACAGCTGGAGGCACCCTAGTTGGAAAACACTGCCCTACACAGCTTTAGGAAGGCATCCTCGCTGGCGCTCATCTTGAACAACCACAGATCAGCATATTCACAATAGTAAAAAATACCTGCGTTTGACTTCCTTAGATTCTAGATGTAGATTCTTTAGTGTGAATGAGCCCTAAAAGAGAGATTTTTTTTTTTTAATTTTTTTTTTTTTACAGTAAGTAATTAAAATCCTCTTCACAATTTTTTTTTTTACATTTTAAAAAGATTGTTTCTCATTGGTAATCAAAAATTGTTGTTTAATTTTTAAAGCGGACCTCTCACGGTATTGCCAATTTTATGCAATAAAATGCAGCACTCTGTTGAGAAACTTAAAGGGATATTCCAGGAAAAAACTTTTATTTTATTTTATATCAACTGGCTCCAGAAAGTTAAAAACAGATTTGTAGATTACTTCTATAAAAAAAAAATAAAAAATCTTAATCCTTCCAATAATTATCAGCTGCTGAAGTTGAGTTGTTTTCTGGCTGGCAACAGTGCTCTCTGCTGACATCTCTGCTTGTCTCAGGAACTGCACAGAGTAGAAGAGGTTTGCTATGGGGATTTGCTTCTACTCTGGACAGTTTCTGAGACAGGTATCATCAGAGAGCACTTAGACAGAAAATACTCAACTTCAGCAGCTCATAAGTACTGGAAGGATTAAGATTTTTTAATAGAAGTACTTTACAAATCTGTTAATTCTGGAGCCAGTTGATATATAAAAAAAAAAGTTTTTTTTTCCGGGACAACCCCTTTTATCTTCTATTGCATAGTTATATATGGCTGCACTATAGTCATTTTTCATAAAATTAACATTACAATGAGATGTACATTTTCAATTAACTAGGTGCATGCTGGGTGTTTTAGTGTTGCACCAGCTGTGGGGCCACAGGAAGTAGTTTAGGGTGTTAGATATAACTAATACCTGAAATTATAAAATTACGTAGACTTACCCAGTCTAATACATATCTATGATACTTGAGTAGATCACTGTTCCCTTGCACGGGTCTCCTGGATTCTAACAACTGTATGTGGATCTTAGTCTAATTTATTATCGGGCAGCAGTCTGGGTTGTTTAATTTTGTTTGCTTTTGGAAAGTCACCGAAATCTGTATTTATTCTTGTAATCAGATCGAAGGACAAGGCCACGGAGCCATACTTGACTGCAAGCTTTCAGCCGATGGCCAGCGCATAGCAGGGACAGATTCACATGGATATCTGCTCATTTTCGGCTTTGGCAATGGCAAATCCTATGAGAAGGTAGGTGTGTAAGTAATCGGGAGACTGAGTCTACGAAGAGTGTTTTTTGGGCGGTGGGGGGGAAGTATTGTTTAAAACGTATGTAAAGGGAAAAGTTGCCCAATCAGGTTGCTATAGGAATCTGCTCCTCTTTTGCTCTTCAGTTTTTGATAAAAATTCCTCTGTCACTGTGGGGGACTGGGTATATCTGCATAACACCGACAGACCAATCATTTCAGTGTGTGCGGTGTTACGGTACGTTCAGACGAGCGGATCCACAGCATATTCTACACTACGGATCTGCCGCCGAAGGACCCCTACAGGGTGCCTTTTAGATGTGCCTGCTCAAGCGGCACCACACCACTACGAGCAGACACACTGTTGCGATGCACGCGCGTTGTACTCGCACACATCGGGGATGCTCCCCCTGAGCTAGGCCGAGAACAGACGCAATGTGCGAGTAATACTGCAAATGCACACGGCGACTCGCACATCGCAGTGTGTCCGCTCCGAGCACTGCTAAAGGCACCATGTAGTGGTCCTTCGCGGCGGTTCCGCAACATGGATCTGCTTGTCGGAACGTACCCTTAGACTAGGTTCTCCTTGCTGCCATGCTCTGCTAAAGAAAAAAACCTCCTATGAAATATCTAATACCCGACGGACCGCATTCAAGGTAATGGGATCTGTCAGGATCCGACTGAGTTTATTGGGAAAAGGGTGCGTTCGGCATCCTTGTGTGGAGTCGAACGGACCTTAAATGGGAGGAACGTAGCGGCTGTGTGAACGAGCCCTAAAACTGCTTTCCTTTTGTGCTGCTGCTGGGAAGTCTATCACTTACTGAATGCTCTGATTGCAGAAGACCCTTTAGCAGGAGGCTTTTTGATCAACTCTTTTAACTAAAAGACATTGTCCAAAAATGGACAACCCCTTTAACAAATTCCGATGCTGGTGGAGCTTACAGTCTGTTATCTTTATTGTAGTCCATGACTTTGAGCAGAGTATTGATGGGAAAACTTTTATTTTTTTAGATTCCGGAGCAGATGTTTTTTCACACAGATTATAGACCTCTCATTGTAGATGGAAACCAGTTTGTCCTCGATGAGCAAACCCAGCAGGCTCCACACTTGATGCCACCACCATTTTTGGTAGATGTTGACGGAAACCCTCACCCACCTACTTATCAGCGACTGGTGCCTGGGAGAGAGAACTGTGCAGATGAGCATTTGGTTCCCCAGCTGGGATATATGGAAACTGGTAAGAACAGTTTTTATGACCTAACTCTTCTGTGCTAGATTCAAGATAATTGTATTTCCAGTAAATGTGGGTGGGCTTACACTATCAGACAGGAGAGAGCACAGAGGAGTGCTATCAGACAGGAGAGAGCACAGAGGAGTGCTATCAGACAGGAGAGAGCACAGAGGAGTGCTATCAGACAGGAGAGAGCACAGAGGAGTGCTATCAGACAGGAGAGAGCACAGAGGAGTGCTGTCGGACAGGAGAGAGCACAGAGGAGTGCTGTCAGACAGGAGAGAGCACAGAGGAGTCCTATCAGACAGGAGAGAGCACAGAGGAGTCCTATCAGACAGGAGAGAGCACAGAGGAGTGCTATCAGACAGGAGAGAGAACAGAGGAGTGCTATCAGACAGGAGAGAGCACAGAGGAGTGCTATCAGACAGGAGAGAGCACAGAGGAGTGTTAGCCCACCCTCACTTACTGTACTTTGCCCATGTCTGTACTTCAGATTGGACAAAGCTGTGATTTTATATACTAATTGTATATTAGAAAGGTTAGTGGGGGAGATTTATCAAAACCTGTGCAGAGGTAAAGTTGTCCATAGCAACCAATCAGATCACTTCTTTAATTTTTAACAAGGCCTCTGCAAAATGAAAGAAGCGATCTGATTGGTTGCTATGGGCAACTTTTCCTTTGCACAGGTTTTGATAAATCTCCCCCAATGTCTTTGTATCTGATAGTGTTCATTTAAGTTGGCCATGTCAACCCTTTACTGGACCGTACTCTAATAGTGAGTAATGCACAGTACTACAGCCTGGATTTGAGAGAATACCACCAATCTCAACCGCTCAACCCCCATAAATGCTGAAGGCTATATTGACTGCAACATCTATTTTGACTTTAAAAGATGGGAACAATCCCCGCTGGTACCCACATGATTGCATGGGTTGTAGTAGCGTAGGCTCAGTCTGTATGTCCAATGGTTTACCCCATGATTTTATAGGTTGGCAGTGGTCCCAATTGGTAAGCCTAGTGAAGCCCCTCAATGGCATAGGCTGCCATTGCATGGAGCGGGCACAGTCTGTTACCCACCAGTATCCCTATGCAATTGGTACCTGTTAGTTAAAGGGGTACTCCAGTGGAATTTTTTTTTTTTTTTTAAATCAACTGGTCCTGGAAAATAGTCTTGTAAATTACTTCTATTAAAAAATCTTAATCCTTTCAGTACTTTTTAGGGGCTGTATACTACAGAGGAAATTCTTTTCTTTTTAGATTTCTCTTCTATCACGAGCACAGTGCTCTCTGCTGACCTCTCTGTCCATTTTAGGAACTGTCCAGAGCAGCATATGTTTGCTATGGCGATTTTCTCCTGCACTGGACCGTTCCTAAAATGGTCAGCAGAGGTCAGCAGAGAGCACTGTGGTCGTGACAGAAAATAAATCCAAAAAGAAAAGCATATCCTCTGTAGTATACAGCTGCTAAGAATTACTGGATGGATTACGATTTTTTTTAATAGAAGTAATTTACATATCTGTTTAAAGGGGTACTCCGGTGAAAACCTTTTTTCTTTTAAATCAACTGGTAGCAGAAAGTTAAACATATTTGTAAATTATTTCTATTAAAAAATCTTAATCCTTCCAGTACTTATTAGCTGCTGAATGCTACAGAGGAAATTCCTTTCTTTTTGGAACACTGATGACATCACGAGCACAGTGCTCTCTGCTGACATCTCTGTCCATTTTAGCAACCGTGCATAGCAGATGAATGCTTAAGGGCAGCATGGTGGCTCAGTGGTTAGCACTGCTGCCTTTCAGTGCTGGGGACTTGGGTTCAAATCCCACTAATGACGACAATAAATAAAGCGTTGTTATTATTATAATAACTTCAGCAGAGAGAACTGTGCTCGTGATGTCATCAGAGAGCATTCCAAAAAGAGAAGAATTTCCTCTGTAGTATTCAGCAGCTAATAAGTACAGGAAGGATTAAGATTTTTTTAATAGAAGTAATTTACAAATATGTTTAACTTTCTGCCACCAGTTGATTTAAAAGTAAAAAGGTTTTCACCGGAGTACCCCTTTAACCTTCTGCCACCAGTTTATTTAAAAAATAAAATAAATAAATAAATGATTCCCACCGGAGTACCCCTTTGAACACTGACAGACAGGTATATTGCGGACAGACTGCTGTACATATATATTTAATTACATTGTAGAACTGACCAGAGTATTGTCAATTCAGATCAGGTTAATAAAAAAAAAAAAAAAAAAAAAATTCTGCAGAAAAAAAAACCAAACTTAAAAAGTATGTTTCATTGAAGTTAGGAATAGTAGAAGCTTTGGCGCAAGGCGCATGGTTTTCACTGTAACGTTGTCTTTTAAAGTTGATGGTGAAATCGTGGAACAAGTGGTCAGTCAGCAGACAAACTCTGATCAGCAGAACCAAGATCCCAACCTGCGCCCGGATCAGAGGCCCAATCTAGAGCAAGAACCTGGCTCCAGCGCTCAGCCCACTAATGCAGCCCGAAGAGGTACTGTATGTGTGGTACCTGTGCTGGCGAGGGAGTGTGTGGGGGGGGGGGGGGGGGTGTATGCATTCTAGTGATTTTTGGTCCTATTCACTAAATTTTTCTTACTCCTTTTTAGATCTTGCTTCTCCTCCAAATATTGGCCTGAGGCGTAGCGGTCAAGTAGAGGGGGTTCGCCAGATGCATAATAATGCACCTCGCAGTCAGATCGCTACCGAGAGGGATCTGCTTGCCTGGAGGAAAAGAGTTGTTGTCCCAGAGATAACAAGCGTCATTTACAGGTCTCTGGCTTATGTTTGTGTATATACAGTGCTCCCTCAAGTTACAATATTAATCGGTTCCAGGATGACCATTGTATGTTGAAACCATTGTATGTTGAGACCAGAACTCTATGGAAACCTGGTAATTGGTTCTGAAGCCACCAAAAATGTCATCCAAAAATAGGAAAAAAGTGAGAAAGAAAAATACGTAGATAACTAATATAGATAAAGCAAATCCTTACATATAAAAGTAATAAAGATCTGCTGGGAGCTGTAATCATTGTCTATGTCAGTGTTTCCCAAGCAGGGAGCCTCCAGCTGTTGCAAAACTACAACTCCCAGCATGCCCGGACAGCCAAAGGCTGTCCGGGCACGCTGGGAGTTGTAGTTTTGCAACAGCTGGGGCCACCCTGCTTGGGAAACACTGGTCTATGTAGAGGACAGGAGCTTCTTCAGGGTCCTGTACAATACACGCAATGTCCTAAAAAAAAAAGTAATGGAGTCGCCCCCACCTGGTGTCTATAGGAGCAGGTAACCCTGGCACAGGTAAAGTGTACAGAACATGTAATACCTCCCTGTACTGTAGGAGGCGCTACCAGACAGCCAGTCAGTGCATACACTTCAGTAATACAGGTAAAGAGTACAGAACATGTAATTCCTCTCTGTACTGTAGGGGGCGCTACCAGACATCAGTCAGTGCATACACTTCAGTATTACAGGGGTTTTACCAGTGAATGCCCATTCTGATTGATCGGTTCTTCCAGCCATTGACAGGTATCACAGATCTGGACTGTCTGTAGCATTGTATGTTGAGTCTGGTTTCAACTTACAATGGTCTAGAAAAGACCATTGTATGTTGAAACTATTTTATGTTGAGCCCATTGTAAGTTGAGGGATCACTGTGTGTATATATATATATATATATATATATATATATATATATATATAAATGACTCAAGTCAAGTCAAAAGTTTTCACCTGCTTGGGGGTCTGAGTGTTCAGACCCTGACCGATCACTATGGGGCACATTCATGAAACATGGCTTTTGTAGTCTATTTTTTTGTAATTTTTTTTTTTCAACTACTGTTTTGCTTACGTGCGACAAATTTATTATTCTGTCTCACGGCCTTAATAAATTTGTCGCACGGGAAACTCCCTCTGCGTAAGCAAAAAACTGTGAGGTAAGCGCCGTAGATTGCTCTGCTGTTCCCGCGTTAGCTAAAGAGGTGGTTCCTTGCTGTCCTCACGTGTTTCTCGCGTTCAAAATCATCCAGCGTTGCCTAACCCGTTGTGATGGCACAAAGTAGGTGGTAAGAGGAGGTCCAAATCAAAAACACGTTTCCCAGCCTAGTGCCACGGAAGAAATATTACAAAGTATGTCGTCCACCATTGCCACAACACAACCTGTAGGAGACTCTCTAGTCCGCCAAACTCACCAGACAGTTCTGACTTTGAGGATTCCGGGGGTCCAGGAAAGTGGCGAAAAAAAATAAATAAAAAAAATCAGACAGTGCACAAAAGTAAGTATTATAAATTAATAATGTAGATAGAACACACTTTCATAAAAAAAATTAAAAAAATAACTTTAATAAAAGTGGACAATTCACTTTAGAGGATGTAAGGCATTTTAGTAAGCCAGGAATGTGCTGGAGGAAATTTAAAGGGGTATTCCAGGAAAAAACTTTTTTTTTTTATATATCAACTGGCTCCAGAAAGTTAAACAGATTTGTAAATTACATCTTTTAAAAAAATCTTAATCCTTTCAGTACTTATGAGCTTCTGAAGTTAAGGTTGTTCTTTTCTGTCTAAGTGCTCTCTGATGACACATGTCTTGGGAACCCACCCAGTTTAGAAGAGGTTTGCTATGGGGATTTGCTTCGAAACTGGGCAGTTCCCGAGACAGGTGTCATCAGAGAGCACTTAGACAGAAAAGAACAACCTTCACTTCAGAAGCTCATAAGTACTGAAAGGATTAAGATTTTTTTAAATAGAAGTAATTTACAAATCTGTTTAACTTTCTGGAGCCAGTTTATATATATATATATATATATATATATATATATATATATATATATAAATTTCCCTGGATAACCCCTTTATGCAACGTTTTCCTCTATAGCGACTTTTTAGCGACTGTCGCATTTGATAAATCTTCTTACTACTGCAAGTCAATTTCTAAAACTTGCTTACATAAGCAAAAAAAAAAAAAATAATAATTTCTTGCTTTTCTCGCTCGTAGGGATGAATGTTGCACAGAAAATAGCATAGTCGCAGTTGCGAATTTTTGTAACAATTATATGAAAGAAAAAACGGGTAAATGCTTTAATAAATGTCCCCCTAAATGAGTTGTAAAAGAGCATGCTAGGCGCGTTCTCTCCTGGATCTGTGCCATGTGACTGCTTATGTAAGTCTATGGCAGTGTTTCCCAACCAGGGTGCCTCCAGCTGTTGCAAAACTACAACTCCCAGCATGCCCGGACAGCCTTTGGCTGTCCGTGCATGCTGGGAGTTGTAGTTTTGCAACAGCTGGGGGCACCCTGGTTGGGAAACACTGGTCTATGGGAACGACTCGTTGCGGGGAAAGAAGCGCCTAGTAACACTCTTCGCTTCCTGCTCGTTGTGCTGACTGGTCGTGGTCAGAAAACCCAGCAAGATGGCCGCCCCCATAATAATGTGCAGAAAATTAAATAAGAATTACAATCATGAAATAGCTGACTTTAATCAGGAAAGCAAAATCTAGGCAACCCATTCCCTTTAAAGGGGTACTCCACTGGAAAACCTTTTTTTTTTTTCATTTTATTTATTTATTTTTAAATCAACTGGTGCCACAAAGTTAAACAGATTTGTAAATGACTTCTCTTAAAAAAAATCGTAATCCTTCCAGTACTTATCAGCTGCTGTTTTGATCTACAGGAAGTTCTTCTCTTTTTGATTTTCCTTTCTGCCTGACCACAGTGCTCTCCGCTGACACCTCTGTTCATTTTAGGGACTGTCCGGAGCAGTAGAGGTTTTCTATGGGGATTTGCTCCTATTCCGGACAGTTCCTGACATGGACAGAGGTGTCAGCAGAGAGCACTGTGGGCAGACAGAAAGGAAATTCAAAAAGAAAAGAACTTCCTGTGGATCATACAGCAGCTGAGAAGTACTGGAAGGATTAAAAATTTTTTAATAGAAGTAATTTACAAATATGTACAACTTTCTGGCACCAGTTGATTTAAAAAAAAAAAAAAAAAAAAAAAAAAAAGATTTTCCAGTGGAGTGCCCCTTTAAATCGCTAAGTCTTGGAAAACCATTTTTTAATATACACCCTTTTCTTTTACAGGAAGGAGGAAGATATTAGAATTGCTAGAGGAGAACAGGAAAAGTTGTTTTTTGCGAACCAGAAACAGCGCGGTCTGTGTGATTATTCACAAGAGGTAAGAGTTTTTCGGTTTCCCTTTCCTGAGCGGACACAGGTTAATGCTCAGCCATACACAGTAGTCATGCGCTGGCACAATCCGCAGATTTCCGCTACAGTAGCCTCCCCATCCAATGTGTGGGGTGGCCTCCGGACTGCCGATAGCAGTTGTCAGGAAAAAAAAATCAGACATGTTGGACTAAACCAGTCTTCCCCCAAGCAGGGTCCCTCCAGTCCCGTATCAGGAACTTACCAGAGCAGGAGAAAATCCCCATGGCAAACCTATGCTGCTCTGGACAGTTCCTGACACGAACAGAGGTGTCGGCAGAGAGCACTGTGGACAAGACAAAAAATAAATTCAAAAAGAAAAGAATTTCCTCTTTAGCATACAGCTGCTAATAAGTACCGGAAGGATTAAGATTTTTAAATAGAAGTCAATTACAAATCTGTTTAACTTACTGGCGCCAGTTCATTTAAAGGGGTAGTCCAGTGGTGAAAAACTTATCCCCTATCCTAAGGATAGAGGATAAGTTTGAGATCGCGGGGGGTCCGACCGCTGGGGCCCCCTGCGATCTCTCTGTACGGGGCCCCGGCTCTCCGCCGAGATAGCGGGTGTCGACCCCCGCACGAGGCGGCGGCCGACACGCCCCCTCAATACATCTCTATGGCAGAGCCGGAGATTGCCGAAGGCAGCGCTCTGCCATAGAGTTGTATTGAGGGGGCGTGTCGGCCGCCGCCTCGTGCGGAGGTCGACACGCCCCCTTCCCGCGGGCTGTCGGGGCTCCGTACAGGAGATCGCAGGGGGCCCCAGCGGTCGGACCCCCCGCGATCTGCATCTTATCCCCTATCCTTAGGATAGGGGATAAGTTGCTCACCACTGAATCACCACTGGACTACTCCTTTAAGAAAAACATTTTTTTTCCAATGGAGTACCCCTTTAACACCCCTATTTATTGCTTCCTTTAGGGCCAATGCATACAACAGATATTTTTGTCGTAATTAATTCCATGCTAAATCTGTGTGCAGCAGAATCCCATTTATCTCAACGGGATTCTGCTGCTCAGTGCACAATAGGGATGTTCCGTAGCAGAACTTCCGACACCAATTTGGATTCTGGAGAGAGAATGAACATTCTTTTGTCGAAATCCTTTCAGAATAGCCCATTAGTCATTGGGGCTGAGTTTCCTCTCTGTGCATGGACCCTTAACATGGAACAACATTGGGACTGGTTGTTACTGTAGTCCAGTGTTTCCCAACCAGGGTGCCTCCAGCTGTTGCAATACTACAACTTCCAGCATGCCCGGACAGCCTTCGGCTGTCCGGGCATGCTTGGAGTTGTAGTTTTGCAACAGCTGGAGGCACCCTGGTTGGGAAACACTGCTGTAGTCCAACAGTTAAGTATAAATTGTATTGGTCCGCCATTTTTAAAGCCATGTTTTCTAGGAAGCCTTTGGTGTATGCATTTATTTGGTTCAATGTATAGACATTATAAAGTCTTTTGGGTAGCCTCTTTGCCGACCCCAGATTTCTCTAAGCCAGACTTTCTTTTCACTGAGTGGATTTCCTACGTCTAGGATAACCTTCGGGCTCGTAACCTGAGACTGCGTAAGAAGATGGCATCTCGCATGCGACCACCACGACGGGATGTAGAAGAATTTCTTGATCTTTCTTGTGAAGAAGATAATGGTACAAGGTCATCTGCAGATGAGGAGGAGGAGGAGGAGGAGGAAGCGGAGGAGGCAAGTGGCCTTTGTTTTAAAAGTATGTAATGTATCTTTCTCGGTCGCTCTTCATTGGGGGGGACACTATTTGGTATATACTCAGGCCACTAGGCAAAAAGAAAGTTGACTCCTCCCTGGCAGGATATACCCGCCCACCTGCCGTGAGGAAACCAGTTTTAGTGTCAGTAGGAGGCAGACACAGGTCTGGAGCTCTCCAGACCTGGTTCTTAATTTTATTTTTTTCCAGAAAAGGCTGTTTATTTAGGATTTTTTCCTCCCTTTTTATTTCTTTTTTTTTTTTAGGTGGGGATTAAGGACCATGGCACTAAGGTTCCTCCTTATGCGCTGAAGGGGCACAGTACATAGAGTATGTGCTGCTAACTCCTTCCTGCCAGGGTTGTACCTTGGGTCCGGGTCCTCCTATGGTCCCTGCTCGTCTTGCTGATTCAGCCTGGCATGATGCAGTTGACACCTAGCTGGCTGAAGACATCTGCAGGTAAGTATAGGTAGACCAGGTGAGTATTCCCCCCTCCCCCCCCCCCCCCCCTCTCTCTCTCTCTCTCTCTCTCTCTCTCTCTCTCTCTCTCTCTCTCTCTCTCTCTCTCTCTCTCTCTCTCTCTCTCTCTCTCTCTCTCTCTCTCTCTCTCTCTCTCTCTCAGCTTCCCCCCCCTCTTTCTCTGGTAACAGTGAGGCAGCTCTGGGCTTCTTCTGCAATTCTCTTCTGCGCTGAGTGGGCTGTGTGGATCCGGACCCAAGGTACAACCCTTGGAGCGACCCTTCTTCCTTTGCCCACTTAGTTCGGGGGAGCAAGTACTTCACTCCCTTACACTGCTGCACAGCTCGGGCAGCGTGGGGAGCCACCGGTTCACTCATCAGCCGGCGGCTCCTTGATTCTGGGGGGCACAGTGTTTAGCCCGGGTTTCCTCAGGGCACATGGCGGGCGCCATTATCTCTACAAGCGGGCGCTCTGCCCCCTCCTTCTCCGCAGCAGCTTCTTCTCTCCGCTCTGTCAACTAAGCGCACTATCGATCGCTGACAGGCGGGGGGTATTTTCAGTGGCGCGCACTCGGTGCCTGCTGGTTGCGGGCAGTTTAGCGGTCAGTTACTTCTGCGTCATTATGCGCAGGCCATATCTTACCTTCTGCTATGCCCCCTTATTCTCCCCACAGTGCGCGTAACGGAGACCAACACGGGAGTGCTGTGAGGAATTCTCCTCTTCTCCCAGGCTTCTTTAGCCTAGCTTGCGCACGCTGAGGGGCTCAGGGGGCGTCCCACCCGGCGCCCTCTGCAGCCTGATCTTGTAGAGGCCTGAGGGCTGGGCTTAGAGCGTTGTAGTCCTTCTTTGGAAGTTGACTGCCTTTTTCTTCTAAGTCAGTCTGTGGTTTGCCTGCCAGAGCAGTTGCCATCTGCTGCTGCCTGCTGAGTCTGCTGCTGCCTGCTGGACAAAGGATTCTGGGTGAGAACTGTCCGTTGTTATACTAACCCTCCCCCATCCCCCACTGGTGACCCCAGGTCAGGCGCTTCGGCTGATCCATCTTACCCCACCCTCAGCAAAGCTGCCCAGCTCTTTTCAGCTTCCCTCCCAGAACGCTCCTGCGGACCGTTCTGTTGCTGGCCCAGTTCCTACCTTTGTTTTCTTCCCTGTCCCATATGACTTGGGCCAAATTCCCAGGTTATGTTTTCCACCTGGGAGCATGCTGGAGTTCGTGCTCCGGTTCCGGCCAGGCGCGGTTTATCCTGTGAGTGCCCCAGAATGTTCATTGGAATCCTCTGCAGGATCTCCCCTGCGGACCTCCCCTTGCCTGGGCGAGTTGGGTTCACAGGGTGTGCTCCCGCTCCCCCTCCCCCACCCCTTTCTCTGTTACCCCAAGTCCCGTGTCATGCCTTCCTAGGGCTCCCGGGACCCGATTCCATTCTCTGGCCACCAGCTTTCAGAGTATAATTTGGACCAAGGGTCAGATACGGAGGAGTCTTCTCACGCAGCAGACAGGGTGGATGGCCTGTTGGGCAATCAAGGATACCTTTCTAAATTCAGGCCCCCGACACTATGGACTCCGTTCCAGAAGTCTCCTCCTGCTGCTCTCTTCAGTCTCCTGAGACATTCGGTCCTCCTGCTGAATCAGACGAGTTCCTGGACACTGCCTGGAAGCTTCCGGAACGATGTTCTCAGAAGAGTACAGGACTAAGTGGGTAAGTAACTGGCTCAGTGATAGGAAACAGAGGGGGGTTATTAATGGTACTCTGATTGGGTGACTGTTACTAGTGGGGACCACAGGGGTCAGTTTTGGGTCCTGTTCTATTTAATAGATTTATTAATGACCTTGTAGAGGGGTTGAATAGTAAAGTAACAATCTTTGCAGATGATACTAAACTCTGTAAAGCGGTAAACACAATAGAGGACAGTGCACTGTTACAAACGGATCTGGATAGGTTGGAGGTTTGGGCTGAGAAGTGGCAGATGAGGTTGAACACTAATAAATGTAAGGTAATGCACATGGGGAGGAAAACTCTGGGCTGGGATTATGTATTAAATGGGAGAACACTTGGGACGACTGATGTGGAAAAGGACTTGGGAGTCTTAGTTAACAGTAAAAATTTAGCTGTAGTGACCAGTGTCGGGCAGCTGCTGCCAAGGCAAATAAAATCATGGGGTGCATCAATAGGGGCATAGATGCCACGACAAGGAAATAATTCTACCAATGTACAAATCATTAGTCAGACCACACATAGAATACTGTGTACAGTACTGGGCACCAGTGTACAAGAAAGATATAGTGGAGCTGGAGAGGGTTCAAAGACGGGCAACCAGGGTAATACGGGGAATGGGAGGACTACAGTACCCAGAAAGATTATCAGAATTAAGGTTATTTAGTTTAGAAAAAATAAGGCTTAGGGGCGACCTAATAACTATGTATAAATATATCAGGGGGCAGTACAGAGATCTCTCCCATGATCTATTTATACCCAGGACTGTATCTATAACAAGGGGGCATCCTCTACATTTAAAGGAAAGAAGGTTTCTACACCAGCACAGACGGGGATTCTTTACTGTAAGAGCAGTGAGACTGTGGAATTCTCTCCCGGAGGAGGTGGTCATGGGGAACTCTGTAAAAGAGTTCAAAAGGAGTCTGGATGCATTTCTGGAGAATAACATATCTGGTTATGTATATTAGATTTATAGGGACAGAACTTTGATCTAGGGATTTATTCTGATGCCATATTTGGAGACGGGAAGGAATTTTTACCTCTAGTATGAGGTTTTTTTTGTCTTCCTCTGGATCAACTCAGTAGGGACTCATTAGGGTTATAGGTTGAACTTGATGGACTCTGGTGTTTTTTCAACCTTATGAACTACGTTATCTTCTATGTTACTACAGACCCCTATACCCATTTCCTCCGGATCGGTTCTCCAAGTGGACATCCCCCTCCCTGGGGGGGTTCTCCGGTGTCCTGTCTGTCGAGTCCGCCACTTTACCTCTGGCGAATATGGCTATCCTAACAGATCCTACAGCAAGCGTATTGTGAACCCTCTGAAGTTTGCCAGGGGATTCTCTCAGGTACCTTCCTGAGGACATGGCCACCTTGCTTTGTAAGTGCGGCAGTTTTTGTTTGTACCACATCCTTGGTGGTTGCCAAGTGTTTTGCCTCGGCAGCCGACACGCCATTACGTGCGCAGTGCTGTCCTTTTTGCGCCATCGGTCAGCATCTGACTTGGCACCCTAGCGTCAAGTTAGATTGTGATCTGTATGATTTCCGCCTCCACCGGTTCCCCATCTGGGGCTACTGCATACAAGTCTGGAGTTTTCTGTCCCTCGCTACTAGTGTGTGACGTACGGAAGAGTGTCCCTTCTGGTACTAGGGACCTAGACCAGTCAGCCGGCTGTTAGTCTGCTTGGCCTCTTACACCGCCAGGTCGCCTGTGGCATATCTGATGCACCTGTGGCAGAGTCCGGGTCCAAAGGAGCTAACCTGCGGGTTCAATAGTCCATATCTCAAGCAGCCAGACTGGGGTCTGCGCTCCTATTATGCATTCCCATGCCCCCTGTGCCACGGCGGGGGGGGGGGGGGGGGGGGGGGGGGGGGGGGGAGGTAGGTATCCCTTTGGGGGAGTTGGGTTTCGCTGGGCCTACATATGTCTTGGGCTCTATACGTTTCGCTTGACAGCGTCTGCGTGGTCTCCTTCTCTAATGTTCGCCCATCTTCTGCCTGCCGTGCCCACCTTGGAGGTCCGGTAACCCGACTTCAGTGTGAGGTTTTGAAGGATTGACCCTGTGCGCTCAGTGATCCCTCTACCAATTAGCCAGACTATGTCTGCTTGGTGTGTTCAGTGATACCTCTGCCAATTAGCTGGGCTAGGTCTGCTTGTTTTCTTGATTCGCCAGGTCACATACCTGCTGATCAAGCGGCTGACATCCGGTATCCCGCCTTCGGTGTCAGGTTCCCGTTCATTGACTGTGTGTTTTCATTGAACCTCATGGGTAAGCCAGACTGTGTCTGCATGGTCCTTCGTCTGCCCTGGCAGTTTTGGTGCGTTGTAGGGATCGACAGATTATCAGTTGGGCAGATATTATAGGTCGATATTCACGATTTTGGAAGTTATTGGCCATTACCTTGCCGATAATCCGATAATGCCCCCCCGCACCGCACCCCCACCGCCCCGGCCAGAGACCGCCGCCGCTGCTGCCCCATTGCCTCCCCCATCCCCGGTTTTATAATTACCTGTTCCCGGGAACATGTAATTATAAAACCGCGGATGGGGGAGACAATGGAGCAGTGGCGGTGGTTGGACTATGGACCGGCAGGGGGAGAGAGAAGAGGGCGGTCTCTGGCCAGAGGATAGGCAGGCGGGGGCAGCGGCGGTGGTTGGACGCGGCAGTGTTTGGACTCGGCGGGGCGGGGGTGCTGAAATAGCCGATAACTTATACCGATATTCCGGTATAAGTTATCGGCTATCGGCCTTAACATCCACATATTATCGGTATTGGCCCTAAAAAAATCTATATCGGTCGATCCCTAGTGCCTTGAGGCACTTGCACCCCTAGGAGGTAGGATGTGGGCTTTGTCTACAGATCCTTGTAGACTCAGCAGCTATCCCATTTTTTACAGGGTGCGTGCCGTTGGCTGGTAGCGTCTCCTGGCACCCCGGGGGTGTACACCTATTACTTTGCAGCTGGACACTTGTTATGGCCGCTGTTTGTGTGTGTTTGCAGTCTCGGTACCTCACTACCTCGTGAGGTCAACGACACCGTGTCTCTATTTTTTCTACGGGGACACTGCTGCGGCTGCACACCTCTTTCTTTTTTCCTTATGGAGTTCCTACCTTTCTACGCTGGGCGGCTCAGTCGTCTGAGCCTTTGGACAAGGGCCAGCATAGCTCAGTTTCTTCCAAACGCCATTGTTTCTTTCCTTTTACGGACTTCCCTCTTTAACTGTATGGTGATGCGCATGCACCTTATGGGCATTCATAGTCCTTTTGCTTTACCTAGTATGAGTATCCCGGATTTCTCCAGGGACGTGCACCGCTTCTCCGTGCCTTTGGTATATTTTTTGCAGGGGTTGCTATTGTCACCCACTGGGGCTTGTTATGACCAGTGCCTGCATTCTCCACGACTGCCTCTTGTTCCCTCTCCACTGGGAACCTGCTTGCGGTGCATTGCCTCTGCCAAAATGGTGCCTTCTCTCTCCCCTTACTTGTGGGGGGTATCTAGCTGGATTCATGGTTTGCTTGAGCAATGAGGAGGAGTCCCTCTGGTTATGCTGGTGTACTCTCGGCTTACTATTGCAGCCTGGCTCTTTCCTCTTTTTCTTGGTTGCCTGCTGTTCTGACATCCTGGACTCTCTCCTCTGCAGGAGGAATTTTTAGTCTTGTATGGCTCAGCTGTGGCAGTCGGGCTCATCTGTGGTATGGTTCCTGCCATCGTTCTCCTTCCTTGGTGGGGACCTCCTGGCTGGTGAGTCCATCTTTTACTCTGACCCGGTCGGTTGCGCCCGTTTGACGCAACAGTCTGCCAGAGTAGCCTTTCTGTGCCCGGAACTTGGGAGTTTCGGCTAGGCTCCCTTGTCACTCTTCCTCCGGTCCCATCTTGAAGGGCTTCTGCCTCAAAGTTTTCGGGTCCATTCGGACCACTGGAGTCTGAGGTTGTTCTCCCCTCTTTGTGCTTAGCCTGAGTGCTGGGGAGTCTTCTTGCATTGAGCAACCTCCCTCATGCCTGGGTTGTCCCTCTCACTTGGACGGCCTTCCTGTTCTGGGGGGCGTGGTGAGGGTGGGGATCTCGGGCATGCGTGGCATTTCTGCCCAGCTCCTCTCCTCTTCCCCTGGTGGGCGGTCTCGCTGTTCCGTGCTACTTTGTGGCTGAGGTTGGTCCTTCACTTTGGGTGTGGGACCTTCAGGAGTTCCTGGAACCTCCAGTTCTCATGTCACCC
Source organism: Hyla sarda (assembly GCF_029499605.1). NCBI lineage: Eukaryota > Metazoa > Chordata > Amphibia > Anura > Hylidae > Hyla > Hyla sarda. Next base: position 493,057,512 of record NC_079190.1, on the reverse strand, counting down.
CCTCCGGTGCTCAGGGAGGCTCCTCCTCAGGGCTTTCCGGTCCTTGTTTGGCCAAATTTCAAGCGCAACTGTCATGGAAATGATACCCCCCAGACTAATAACATGATAGTATAGATGATGATACGTGTAATGCAGCTGTACTTTTGGCTGCTGTTTATCACTCTTTATCAGCAGGAAAATAGTTTTATCGTGCGGTCAGCAACAGTCGGATTGGCGTGGCTGTGGATCGTAATGCCCCACCTCCGCCACGCCTATCCCCTGTAAGTGAGTGCTGGACCACTGTGTCATTGACACACATGTCCCCCACCCCCCGATGTCCATGATGTGCGGCCCGGCGTGACTCCACTGAGCCTATACAGATTATGTGCACTTTTATGTTATATGAAATACAGTGCCCGTACTCCTCTTCTTTCTTCTCCTGGTGCCAGAGACGCACTGCTTCTGCTCCCGTCGTCTGCCGCCAGCTCAGTGCGCCTGCGCAGTGCTAGAGGCAGGGAGCGAGCTCACTGCCTATAGTGAAAGCAGAAGCAGCGCGTCTCCGGCACCATGAGAAGAAAGAAAGGAGTACGGGCACTGTATTTCATATAACATTAAGGTGCACATAATCTGTATAGGCTCAGTGGAGTCACGCCGGGCCGCACATCATGGACATCGGGGGGTGGGGACCTATGTGTTAATCACACAGTGGTCCAGCACTCACTTACAGGGGATAGGCATGGTGGAGGTGGGGCATTACGATCCCCAGCCACGCCTATCCGTATGTTGCTGACCACACAATAAAACTATTCTGCTGCTGATAAAGAGTGATAAAGAGCAGCCAAAAGTACAGCTGCATTACACGTATCATCATCTATACTATCATGTTATTAGTCTGGGGGGTATAATTTCCATGACAGTTGCGCTTTCAGCTTGTGTGGACGTATTTCCCTCGCCCTGCTTTTTACTGCGGTTCACACTGGGTGTCAACCTCAGAGTCCCTTTCCTCCCGATTTTCCTTGTGGTGTGATCCTGGAACCAGAAGCCTACGGTTCAGGTTCTATGAGTATGCACCATGCCTCTCAACAGACTGTTTTCGTGTCTCTTCCTGTTTGCTGAAGGTTTTAGCCTTCACTTTCTGTGTGCTCGCCTTTTTCCGGGCATACGCAGATCTCCGTTTTCTTGCCATGTTCTCTTGAATTGGTTGATTTACTGGCTGAGGTTCTCTTGCAGTTCCCTTTTCCACAGTGTTTACCAGCCAGGATGGTACTCTGGCTGGTTCTGTGGTCTCCTTAGACCTGTGTTCTTCCTTCCCTGGGACGGCCATTCTTGTTCCTCTATGCGGCCAATAGGTTCCAGGTCTCTGACACAGGACGGTTTCTTCCTTGGTGGCCTCACCCCCTCTGGGGGTTGCGGGGGTTTCTAGACTCTCTACTTGCCCCCCGGTTGCCTCTCGGCCTAAGGTCTTGCTCACAAGCATTGCGGTTGTGGTTCAGTCTCTGGACTTGTCCCCTTTCTCTGGTGGTTGCTATTCCCACCCCAGGGGACTACTTTTGTACATCCCAGTTGTGTCCCCCAATGAAGAGCGACCAAGAAAAGTAGATTTTTTATTTTTTTTATCACTGTAAAATCTCTTTCTCGCAGCCTTCATTGGGGGACAAAGCACCCACTCATTTCTTCATGTCTTGTCTGGATAATCTTTTCGGGTTCTGGGTTTTTTGTCCGGATTTCCTTTCTAGGGTCCTTCAGACGCTGCTTGTTGACTTCTCCTACTGCTTTGTGACAAAACTGGTTTCCTCACGGCAGGTGGGCGGGTATATCCTGCCAGGGAGGAGTCTACTACTTTTTTTTTTTTTGCCTAGTGTCAATGCCTCCTAGTGGCCAGAGCATATACCCAATAGGGTGTCCCCTAAGGAAGGCTACGAAAGAGAGATTTTATGGTGAGTAAAAAAAAATCTACTCATCAAAGTCACGGTAGGTAGGGGGGATCCTTGGTAAAATCTTTGTGGATTTTCAATACTCTTAAAATTAGATGCCCTGCAGCAATGTTCTGAAGGTGGTGATGACATGTTTAATTGTATTTATGTATTTATTTTAAATAGATAGAAAATCAAACTGATAATACAATGCAGTCTCCTTCTGAGGATGAAGATGACTGGAGAAACACAAGGTAAAAGAACTAGTAATATTTGCACAATTACAAGTCTGAACAATATAATAAAATCTATACTGTCCACCAGAGCCTTCATATCAGTGTTTCCCATCCAGGATGCCTCCAGCTGTTGCAAAACTACAACGCCAGAGCAAGTTATGTTGTATGTTCCAGTCTGACCACAGTGCTCTCTGCTGCCACCTCTGTCCATCTCAAGAACTGCCCAGAGCAGGAGAGGTTTTCTATGGGGATTTATTCATGCTCTGGACAGTTCCTGACACGGACAGAGGTGGCAGCAGAGAGCACTGTGGTCAGACCGTAAAATACAAAACTTCCTCTGGAGCATACAGCAGCTGGTAGGTACTGGAAGGATTAAGATTTTTATAAAGTACTAGCTGATTTGAAGAAGAAAACATTTCTGGGCCATTGTATGCAAAGGATCTGTTTATTTTTTATTATTTAAAGGGGTAATCCCAAAATTATCACTAGCCGATTAGTGGAGTCATTGATCATGAGAGCAGAGATAAATTGTCTTGTCACCTAAGTAAATGTAGCTGCACTATGCATGCGAAATGCTGTTCCATTTATTTTTCTTGAGGTTTCCAAACCTTGCCAAATGCTGAACTCTATGCTTAGAAATTAACTGAGCACTAACTAAGCATGCGCAGTGCATTCTTGTTATTGGTGGGAACCCCCGCTAGTCATTTTGTATACTATTCATCTGTGATGTGTTTATCCTATGGGCTTCTTAAAGGGGTACTCCGGCCCTAAGACTTCTTATCCCCTATCCAAAGGCATGACCCCCGCTATCTCACATGCAGCACCCACCTCTGGGAGCTGCACGCAGCACTGCAGCCTCAGTCTGCCGGGTCACGACTACGGGGCCAGAGTATCGTGACTTCATGACTCTGCCCACATGTGACGCCACACCCCCTCCGACTTGCATTGCGGGGGCGGGGCGTGATGTCACATGGGGGGTGGAGTTGTGACATCACGATACTCTGGCCCCGTATTCATGACCCGGCAGACTCTGAGACTGCAGCGCTGCGTGCAGCTCCCAGAGGTGGGTGCTGCATGTGAGATAGTGGGGGTCCCCAGCGGTGGAACCCCTGCAATCAGACATCTTATCCCCTATCCTTTGGATGGAGTACCCCTTTAAGGCCTCCGTGCCTGCCACTCTTTAATCTGCTCAGAGAGTTTGCTTTAGGGGGACTTAAAGTGTAGAAAAAAAAATATTTTAAAAGATGCCACCTTTAATAACAATTTTAATTTCCCCATTTTTGTATTAAAAAAATGAATAAAAATAAACATTTTTGTATAGCCGTGTGTGTAATAATATGACCTATTAAAATATAACATTGATCCCATAATGTAAGCCGGGGGTGATTAAAGAGTACCTGTCACCAAATAAAACATTTAATATAGTGTTCCTTGTGTAATTAGCAGACACTTTGCCATTCACTTGCTTAATCATAAATATGTTTAAAATGTAATAGAAACAACTGCTCTGGTGGCTCTTCTCTGTTCCCTGCCACAATTAATACAGTGAGTTCGGTCTCCTCCCGGCACTGAGCTTGATTGACAGCTGCACAGAAAGTGAACGCTCCACAGATTCTAACAGAAAGCTGCACAGACAGCTGCAGTAGAGCCTCATTGTAGCAACACAGACTGAAACATGCACAGAGCCTGAGGTCTTCTATTCATCACAGCACTGCAACCATGTGAGGGCTGAAGTTGTCCCCCAGCAGCTTCAGTGACGTCATGCCTGCTGGGAAACGCCCACTTTCTCGTTCAGCTCTATTGGGGGACACAGGAACCGTGGGTATATCTTGCTGCCACTAGGTGGCTGACATTATGCATAACAAAAAAGTTGGCTCCTCCCAGCAGGATATACCCCACCTAATGACTCAGAGACACTCAGTTTTAGCTTAGTGTCCTAGGAGGCAGGCACAGGTCTGGTTTTCTCCAGACCTGGTCTATTTTATAATTTTTTTAGTGTTAGAGTTTAGATTTTCTCTCCTTTTTTATTTTTCTAGGTAGGGGCGACAGGAGCATGGCGCTGCCTGATTTCCCCACATGCAACTGAAGAGTTGGTCCGTTAACCCTTCCTCACCACCGACCAGCACCAAGGTTGTACCTTGGGTCCGGATCACCTATCACCTATTGCCTCTGCTCGCCCCACCCCTGCTCGGTGTTCGCAGGTGTCCTAGCCCGGGCCCGCCCGGAAATTTAGGCCGCGGCTTTGGCATGGTCTCGGCCGCGCATAGCTCCGCCCCTTCTTTTTCGCGCTAATCGCGCATCCTATCCCAGCACAGCGCGCACACAGGAGGGCATGTCTCAGCCTCTACTGTGCTAGTGCGTGCTCGGGGATGCATTCTTAGCCTCTCCTGGGCTAGTGCGCGCTGCGGGGCTCATTAGTCTCCCTGTCGGAGATCACGCGCCACGCCCCAGCTCCGAGCTCCAGCACGGCTCTCTCACACACTGCTGCTGCACTCTGCTCCTGTGGCCATTTCTGCTGCAGCAACCTGTGGGCTTCCTGATCCTGCAAGCTTTTCCTGCAAGCTGTTTCTGCGGCAAGACTACAGGGATCAAGGCACAGGAACCTGGGTGAGCTTGTTCCTTTCTTCTGTCTCTGGGTAGCTGACTTCTCTGTATTTTTGCAATGTCCGCCCCCAGTTTTGAACCTTCTCTCAGGCAGGCGGTCCCCGCTTCGGTCACCTACTATGCTTGCACGGGGTGTAAAGTTAAAATGCCGGGGGGTTTGGCTGGACCCACTTGTTCTGCCTGCTCTTCTTCCCGTCCTAATTCCCCCACCCAGGATAGCCCCCCTGAGCATGTGGCCTCTGACCCTGCTCCGGTTTGGGTGTCCTCTCTCCCCCAAACGATCTTTGATCTGGCGCAGGTCTCCAGAGAGGTGGCTACGGCCTTAAAGCAGTCCTCCTTGCGTTCCCCTCGGAAGACGAGCTCGGCGTCTTCGGACCGTCGGCACTCTCACAGACGTCCCAGGGTCATTTATTCTGATTCTTCTCCTGAGCACAGGTCTTCCCGCCGCGCGCGCTCCAGGTCGCCCCCTCCTAGGCAGCACCCTCGGTCGCTCTCCTAGGAGCCTTTCCAGATCCGTGTCTCCTAGATTCGGAGCTTCCATTTCTCGTTCCCACTCTCCAGGGGAAGGAGCGGACTCAAACTCTGCTCCGCCATCAGATTCTGAAGAACTGTCATCCATGTCGGACTTGGTGGACAGTTTGGTGTCAGCTGTCAGGGACACCTTCCATCTGCAGGACCCTGGAACTTCAGACCCTGTTCCTGAAGTTTTCTTTACACATACTCATCGCTCTCCCAAGGTCTTCAATTCTCAGAGAGTTTGATGATCTTCTGGAGACAGCCTGGAAGTTTCCTGAGAAGCGCTTCAAAGGCTCAAAACGGTTGAAGACTGTGTCCGTTCTCTCAGGATCTTATCTCTAAATGGACCGTTCCACCGTTGGTGGACCCCCCGGTCTCCCGTTTGTCAAAATCCACCACCCTACCGTTGGCTGATGCCGCTTCCTTCAAAGACCCCGCGGACAAGCGGGTTGAAAACCTGGCGAAGTACGCCATCGAGGCGGTTGGATCCTCCTTGCTTCCGGCATTTGCATCGACTTGGGTCTCAAAGGCCTTATCGGTTTGGGCTTCTCAGCTCTGCCAGGGGGTGTTGTCCGGGGTGCCTCCTGATGACCTGGCTGATATTGCTCTCCAGGTCTCCAAGGCGGGTGACTATCTATGCCAAGTTTCCTTAGTCAGCACGCTGTGCGGCAGTTGCGTCCGGCAATCTAGTAGCCATTCGCCGCTCTATGTGGCTAAAAGCTTGGAACGCCGACTCGTCTTCCAAGAAATCTCTGACTGAAATGGCTTTTACTGGTGGCCGTCTTTTTGGGAAAAAGCTGGATGATATCATTTCTGAAGCTATGGGCGGTAAGAGTTCCTTGCTTCCCCAGAATAAGGGGGATTCCGTAAGATGGCTTCCTTTCGGTCCTTTCACTCCTTGGGCCCCGGGCGACAAGACAAGCCCAGTTCTTTGCAGGCTAGGCAGGCTCTGTCCTTCAAGCCTCGCCCCTCCTGGAAGCAATATGGCCGTTCCAGCCATTTTTCCACAAAGTCGGGAACTCGCAAGCCTACTTCAGCCTGAAGGGGCGCCCACACCCGAGGCTCTCCCTCGGGTGGGCGGTCGTTTGCCCCTCTTTCGGGATGTCTGGTTTCCCACAGATCCAGGACTCCCGGGTTCGGGACAATGTCTCCGACGGTTACCGAATAGTGTTTGGTTCTTTTCCCCCAGATCGGTTCTTTTGGTTCCTCCTCGTTCGCCCACCCTGGCTGCAGGGTTTCGCTCTGCCATTCACACTCTGCTGGAACAAGGCGTCATTGTGCCGGTTCCTCCTCCGGGAACGTTTCTGAGGTGTCTATTAAAACCTATTCGTTGTTCCAAGGGGGATCGGTCCGTCTGATTTTGGACCTGAAGCTTCTCAATCGGCACCTTTTGGCTTCGCCACTTTTGGATGGAATTCTTGTGCTCAATTGTTGCATCCATGGATCAGGGCGAATTCCTGTCTTCCGTGGACATTCGGGATGCGTATCTCCACACCCCGATTTTTCTACCTTTATCAGCGTTTTCTTCGCTTTGCAGTTCCGGAAGGTCACTTCCAGTTTGTGGCTCTGCCCTTCGGCTTGGCCACAGCCCCCAGGGTCTTTGCCAAGGTCCTGGTGGCTGTCATTGCCATACTCCGCTCCCGAGGGGTGTCGGTCCTCCCTTATCTGGACGACCTGCTAATCAAGGCTCCATCCCTGGTCCAGAACATGGAGAGTCTGTCCAGTTTCGGGTGGCTGATCAATGTGGAGAAATACAATTTTTCTCCCTCCCAGTCCCTGGTTTTTCTGGGCCTTCGGTTCGACACCGAGAGGGCCCGGGCTTTCCTTCCTCCGGACAAGCGGAGTGCTCTCCTGACGGGTATCTGTCTCTTGAGGTGCCCACACCCAGTGCCCATTCGCTTCTGCATGACAGTGCTGGGCAGAATGGTGACAACCATAGCGGCTGTTCCGTTCGCACAATTACGTTGCCGCCCGCTCCAGTGGGCCATTCTCTCTCTCTGAAACTGATCTCCCCTGTCCTTGGATCGTCGAGTCAGTCTACCCGACTCGGCCCGCCAGTCACTTCTCCGCTCTCCTCTCTTCCTGAGCAGTCGCTCGTTACTTCCGTTGAACTGGCTGGTCCTGACGACTGATGCGAGTCTCCTCGGTTGTGGGGGGGGGGGGGGGGGGGTTTGTTTTTCTGGACCAGGGCCCAGTTCGGTCCAGGGCCATTGGTCCCCTCGGGAAGCCCGTCTGCCTATCAATGTCTTAGAGATCCGGGCCATCTTCCGTTGTCTCCAGCATTGGGAGTCACTTCTCCGGGGCTGCCCGGTCCGCATACAGATGGACAACGCCACAGCCGTGGCGTATGTCAACTGTCAAGGGGGCACTCACAGCCGCGCTGCCATGGCCGGTGTGTCCAAGATCTTGATATGGGCGGAGCGCCTGGTTCCCTCCATATCAGCCATCCACATCCCGGGGGTGGAGAACTGGGAAGCGGACTTTGTAAGTCGCTCCTCTCCCGACCCCGGGGAATGGTCTCTTCACCCAGAGGTGTTAGTCCATTTGCCATCACTGGGGGATTCCAGTCGTGGACTTCTTTGCGTCCCGCCTAAACCGAAAGGTTCCGGCCTTCGTGGCAAAGTCTCGGGATCCTCTGGCACTGACCGTGGACGCTCTCATCATTCCATGGTCTGGGTTCACTCTCCCTTATCTGTTTCCGCCTCTTCCTCTTCTGCCCCGAGTGCTGAGGAAACTCAAGGCGGAAGGCGTCTCAGCCATTCTGGTGGCTCCGGATTGGCCTCCCCACTCTTGGTACGCCGACGGGGTTCGGCTCGTGGCGGACGTTCCTTTTCGGCTACCGGATCGTCTCGATCTTCTTTCCTAGGGCCCACTTTGCAACCCCAATTCTCTGCCGCTACGTTTGACGGCAAGGCTGTTGAAACCGCGATATTGAGGGCCCTTGGTTTTTCCTCCGGGGTTATTCGCACCATGCTCAGGGCGCGTAAGCAATCCTCGGCTAGGATTTATCACAGGATTAGCGACCCTATTTTCGGTGCTGTGAGGCCCGCTCTCTTTCTCCAGTTCGTTTTTCCCTACCGATCTCCTGGCGTTTTTACAGTCGAGCCTTGAAACGTGTTTGGCACTTAGTTCCCTCAAGGGTCAAGTGTCAGCGCTGTCTATCCTTTTTCAGTGGCCTCTAGCTTCTAACTCTTCTGTTCGCACCTTTCTGCAAGGGGTAGCTCATGAGATTCCTCCTTACAGGTCTCCGACTTGAACTTAGTCCTGAGCGCTTTGCAGTCCGCTCCGTTCGAGCCTATCCGGGACATTTCCCTTCGTTTTCCTTTCTTGGAAGGTGGCCTTCCTGGTTGCAGTGACCTCCATTCGTTGGGTGTTGGAATTGGCGGCTCTCTCTTGTCAGCCTCCCTTCCTGGTGCTTCATCAGGACATGGCTTTGCTCCTGCCAGTACCTTCTTTTCAGCCAAAGGTGGTTTCTTCCTTTCATCTGAACGAGGATATCGTTCTTCCCTCTTTCTGTCTGGCTCAGTCTCATCCTAAGGAGCGCTCTCTCCACAACTTGGATGTGGTCAGGGCTTTGCGGTTTCACCTTTCGGCCACCTCTTCCTTCCGACGATCTGATTCGCTGTTCGTTCTGCTGAGGGCCGACGCAAAGTTTTGCCGGCTTCTAAGGCCACCATCTCCAGGTGGATCCGGTCTGCCATTTCTGAGGCGTATCGTTCTTATGGGAAGGTTCCCCCCTTCCGGGTTACGGCTCACTCCACTCGCTCTGTGGGGGCCTCTTGGGCGGTCTTCAACAGGGCTTCTGCTCTCCAGGTGTGTAAGGCGGCCACTTGGTCTTCGGTGCACACGTTCACCAAATTCTACCAAGTGCACACTTCTGCATCTGCCGACGCCCGCTTGGGGCGTAAGGTTTTGCAGGCAGCGGTGGCTTTGCTGTCTGGTTGATTCCGGGTTGATTGTTTTCCCGCCCCGGGGACTGCTTTGGTATGTCCCACGGTTCCTGTGTCCCCCAATGGAGCTGAACGAGAAAAGGAGATTTTTTACACTTACCGTAAAATCTTTTTCTCGGAAGATCCATTGGGGGACACAGCTCCCACCCCTTTGGTTTTAGTTTGTGATCGGAGGGTCGGTTGCCTGTCAGTCTGTTTGGTTCTCTTGTGTGATTGGGCTTCCTCCGGACTCTGTATTTTTCTGTTCCTCCTATTGCTTTGGGACTAAAACGGAGTGTCTTTGAGTCAGTAGGTGGGGTATATCCTGCTGGGAGGAGCCGGCTTCTTTTTTTTGTTATGCCTAGTGTCAGCCTCCTAGTGTCAGCAAGATATACCCACGGTTCCTGTGTCCCCCAATAGATCTTCTGAGAAAAATATCTTATGGTAAGTGTAAAAAATCTCCTTTTCTCCTGCTGTGAAACTTTCTCCTGGCTGTGAGCAAGAATAAAGGTATGATTCACAGCTTTTTAAAGATATTAAATTCTTTTTTAAGGGCTGGAGGGGTGTTAGGACTTGTAAGGGAACATAGCCTGAGTTAGTTTAGAACAGTTTGTTGGTGACAGGTACTCTTTTTAACAGAATTTCAGATTTTTGATCAGAAAAAAGTCCCATCTAAACCGGAATGGTACCAATAAGAACGGATCACTGCACAAAAATGAGCCCTCAAAAAATTATAGGGGTCAGAACAGGGAGATTTTGAGCATATTTATTTTGTTAAAGAGGGACTTTTTATTTTAATTTTTTGAGATGTACAGTAATACATAAACTGTACATATGGGTATTGTAACCATATTCACACAAAGAATAAAGATAACAGGTCAGCTGTACTGTAAATATATATAGAAATATATAATTATTTTTTTAAATAATTTGTGTCCTGTAAACCGGTTCTGATTGTGTAAATAGCTTTTAACATGAGTGGGGTTTGCTTCCTGTTGTAGTGACATATCCAGTGAATACTCTGACTGGACCGCAGACGCAGGAATTAATCTTCAACCACCGAGCCGCAATTCCACGCGCCGTAGAGTTCAGAGGGTGATGAGCAGCTCTGAGGATGAGAGTTCAGCGGGAGAGAGATCCACAGAAGAGAAGTCCACGCCCAAAAGAGTGAGGCCTAAAAAATCTACTGTGGACAGTGAGGTATGCTGCCCGATCGGATGACATAAGAGATGAGATTTATGTACAATATGTCTAACATTACATTCTATTCTTTATGTAGACACCAAGGTCGGCTGAGAGAGTTCCTCTGAACCGAGAAATCTCCAGTGACTGGCGTCCGTCTAACTGGATCACGGACACGACCCCTCGGCGGTCCCCTTTTGTTCCACAGATGGGGGATGAAGTGAGTTTTATTAATGGTATACGTGTAATGTGCGTTAAAAGGGATAGCCGGCCAGAGACAACTTATCCGCTATCCAAAGGATGGGGATAAGATGTCTGATCACCCCTCGTGATGTCACATCACTCCCCCTCCTTTCATGTCTATGGGAGGGGGCGTGACATCAGCCACGCCCCCTCCTATAGACCTGAATAGAGGGGGCGTGGCACGATGTCTCCAGTCCCGGAAAGAAAAAGCTTTCCCAGACTGGAGATGCAGCCTCGCATGGACATCGCGATCAGACATCTTATCCCCTATCCTTTGGATAGGATAGAAGATGTATTTGGCCGGATAACCCCTTTAAAGGGGTACTCCGCTGGAAAACATTTTTTAAAATAAACTGGTGCCAGAAAGTTAAACAGATTTGTAAATTACTTCTATTTAAAAATCTTAATCCTTCCAGTATTTGTCAGCTGCTGTATACTCCACAGGAAGATCTTTTTTTTTTTTTTTTTTCCTTTCTGTCTGACCACAGTGCTCTCTGCTGACACCTCTGTCCATTTTAGGAACTGTCCAAAGTAGGAGCAAATCCCCATAGAAAACCTCTCCTGCTCTGGACAGTTCCTGACATGGACAGAGGTGTTAGCAGAGAGTACAAATTCAAAAAGAAAAGAACTTCCTGTGGATCATACAGCAGCTGATAAGTACTGGAAGGGTTAAGATTTTTAAATAGAAGTAATTTACAAATCTGTAACTTTCTGATACGAGTTGATTTAGCAAAAAATGTTTTCCAGTGGAGTACCCCTTTAAATGGGTCCTGTCTGTGTTAGAATACTTAGCCCTTACACTGTCTCTGGTTCTAGGTCATCTACTTTCGACAAGGTTATGAAGCATACCTCAACGCTGTCCAAAGAAGCAACCTCAGTATTGGCAGTTCACTAAAGGAGCCTTGGAAGAAATGTGTGCTGAGGGTAATGTTCTCCAGTTTACTCATACTCACTATAAAGATATCTGTATTTAGTAATTTCCCTCCACAGCGTGTTGGAGAGATTAATGAATTATTTTTTTGACTAGGACCAGGAATTGGTGAAAATTGTTGGCATCCGATATGAAATTGGACCTCCCACTTTGTGCTGTCTCAAACTTGCCCTGATAGACCATGTTAGTGGAAAGATCACTGAGCAATCCTTCTCTCTCAAGTACGTTCTTCTTTGTTTCATTGTGTTTATAATATAATTTAGAGGTTGTAGAACTACTCAAACAATGCCTACACAAAGAATGTCTGCATGTGTATAAAGGGGGCTATACACATTAGAGATTAGCAGATGCACACAGTTTTGATGGCTTGTGCTCATACCCAAATTTTTATGGCCAAAGTCATACCTAGCTGTACCTAAGTACCCTCTTGTGACAGATGGGGCATTTACAGCTCCATGATGCTCTGACTGTTGTTGCCCTACTTGAGTTCTCCCTTAGTGGCTGAGGAAGCACATACAGCATTATGGACTCCTATGACCATCGGATCTGTATTGGGCACCACCTTATGCCAGCAACATTGCAGCCCCAAGCTTGGAGCTAAACATGGTGCTCACATATATTTAGCTCCATGGCCTCCCTCCCTGGAGCCGTGAGGAGTTCCAGATGACCTCCGTGCCCTTCTGTGGGCAGCTGTCATGCAGATCTTCCTCAGGTTCCTCCGGGATCCTGCCGCCAGTATTTAATAATAATAAAAATAATGAGCAAGATGCGTAACAGCTCACCCCGATGCAGGCGCACGGACCTGACGTGCAGAAACTTGGAGAAAGGCAATGTCCAGTGCTTGACTCAGGAACAATTCTTTACTAATACGCCAGGATAGACATACAGGAGCACGATAAAAAGTGACGCCTTTTGGCTTGCACTAGAAAACCTTAGGCTTGTTGCTTTCTAGTGCAAGCCAAAACACGTCACTTTTTATAGTGTTCCTGTATGTCTATCCTGGCGTATTAATAAAGATTTGTTCCTGAGTCAAGTGCTGGACATTGCCTTTCTCTAAAAATAATAATAATATTATTATTAACAATAATATTTATTGTATTTGTATTGTTTTTATTATTGTTGTTTTATTATTATTATTTTTTTTTTTCTCTCGTTCGGCTCCATTGGGGGACACAGAGACCGTGGGTATTTGCTGCTGCCACCAGGAGGCTGAAAGTAGGCAACAAAAAGAAAGTTGGCCCCTCCTAGCAGTTAATACCCCACCTACAGACTCTGAGCTATCACTTTTAGTTTAGTGTCCTTAGGACGCAGACACAGGTCTGGAGTTCTCCAGACCTGGTCTTTTACTTTTTACATTTTTTAGTTCAGGGAAGTGTTTTTAGCTTTTCACCTCCTTTAAGGATCGGCGGACAAGAAGCTTGGGCTTTCGCTTCAGCTTGGGTGTCAAAAGCCCTATCTGTTTGGGCTTCCCAGCTCCACAAGGGCATTTTATCTGGGGCCCCTTCGGAGTAATTGGCAGATCTTGCTCTTCAACTCTCCAATGCTGGAGACTACTTGTGCTCTGCTTCCCTGCAGTCTGCCCGTTGTACGGCTTTTGCTACAGGTAACCTGGTTGCGATTCGTCTGGGCTCAAGGCCTGGGACACCGAAGCTGCTTTCAAGAAATCTCTCACTGAGCTTCCTTTCTCTGGGACCCGGCTCTTCGGAAAACGCCTGCATGAGATTATCTCTGATGTACCGTAGGTAAGAGCTCCTTATTATGGCAGAACAAGTCTCGCTTTGCCGATTCCCTCAGGAGTCATCCTCCTTTCGGCCCTTTCGGTCTTTTGGCTCAGGTCGGGCAGCTAGATCGGTGCCCTCACAGAATAGGAAGGCTCCTTCCTTAAAGGCTCGCCCCTCCTGGAAGTCGGATACCCGTTCCAGCCATTTTGCGGCCAAGTCGGGCACTCGTAAGCCTTACTCCGCCTGAAGGGACGCCAACCCACCCGGAAATTATTTTCTGGTGGGAGGTCATTTGTCCCTGTTCTGTGACGTGTGGATTGCCCATGTTCAGGACTCTTGGGTCCCAGCTGTCATTTCCGACGGCTATCTGATCAAGTTTGCTACCTTTCCCAGGGACTGTTTTTTTTTCCGTTCCTGCCCTCCTCGCTCTCCTTCCTTGGCGGCTTTTTGGGTTGCTCTTTGGACCCTTCTTGCTCAGGGAGTGATCATCCCAGTTCCTCCCAAGGAGCGCTTTTTCGGGGTTCTATTCAAGTCTGTTCGTTGTCCCCAAGAAAGGGGGTTCCGTCTGCCTGATCCTAGATCTGAAGCTCCTCAACCGCCACCTACTCCTGTGTCATTTCCATATTGAGTCACTCCGTTCTGTGGTGGCATCCATGGATCAAGGGGAGTTTTTCCTCGGTGGATATCAGAGATGCTTACCTTCACATCCCAATTTTTCTGGCGCATCAGTGTTATCTCTGTTTCGCCCTTCCGAAGGGCCATTGTTAGTTTGTGGCCCTTCCTTTTGGCCTGCCCACGGCCCCATGGGTCTTCACCATGGTCCTGGTGGCGTTGATTGCCATACTGTGAGCCCGAGGTGTGTTCGTGATGGACTGGATGACCTCCTGATCAAGGCTCCAACCAGGGACCAGAATCAGGAGAGTCTCCATCTCACTCTTCAGACCTTGTCCCATTCCAACCTGATTCCCACCCAGTCTCTGATCCAGTCTCTCTCCAGTTTGAGACGGCGGCCACCCGGGTTCAGCTCCCGCCGGACAAGCGCCACTCTCTGTCAACAGGAGTTCGTCTTCTCAGTCGTCCTGTTCCAGTTTCCATTCGTTTCTGCATGGAAATCCTGGGTTGGATGGTAATGCGGCCATGGAGGCGGTTTCCTTTGCCCAGTTTCATTGTCGACCTCTTCAACTTACTCTTCTGTCCCGGTGGGACAAGTCTCCACTGTCCCTCGATCGCAGGATTATTATCTCCCCCCCCCCCCCCCCCCCTCAGGACTCGTCAGTCCCTCCTGTGGTGGCTTCGGTCTCCTCTTCTTTGACAGGGGCGATCTTTCCTGCCCCTCCCCTGGCAGGTCATCACAACGGATGCCTATCTCAGCAGTTGAGGGGTTTTCAGGGGCCGGACGGTCCAGGGCAGTTGGTCCTCCCAGGAAGCCCTTCTCCCCATCAGCATTCTGGAACTTCGGCCAATTTACCTTTTGCCTTCTCCATTGGGAGCGCTTTCTCCAGGGCCGTCCTGTTTGTGTCCAGTCGTACAACTCTACGGCTGTGGCATATGTCAATCACCAGGCCTTCCAGCGATGACAGAGTTCTCCAGGATCCTGCTCTGGGTTGAACTTCCCTCCATCTTGGCGATTCACATCCCAGGGGTGGACAGTTGGGAGGCGGACTTCCTCAGTCAATCCTCTGCCGACCCCGGCGAGTGGTCTCTTCATCCAGAGGTGTTTGCGGAGATCTGCAACCTCTGGGGCACTCCGGAAATGGACCTCTTCGAGTCTTGCCACACCCAGAAAGTTCCTTGCTTCTTTGCGAAGTCCCGAGATCCTCTGGCCCTAGCCATAGATGCCTTAGTGATCCTCTGGTCGCACTTCGTCCTCCCCTATCTCTTCCCTCCTCTTCCTCTCCTTCCCAGGGTCCTGAGGAAACTCAACACGGAGGGCGTCCCTGCCATTCTCGTGGCTCAAGACTGGCCCAGGTGCGCGGTATGCCGACGTTGTTCGCTTAGTGGTCGGCGTACCACTGTGCCTCCCAGTTCGTCCCGACCTGCTCTCTTGGTCCCCTTTGCCACCCCAATTTATTGTCACTGCATTTTACTGCGTGGTGGTGGATACCACGGTTCTAAGGGCCAGTGGGTTCTCTCCCCAGTTGATCCGCACAATGATCATGGCACGCAAGCCTTTCTCTGCGAAGATTTATCACCGTACTTGGCAGTCCTACTTTCGATGGTGTGAGTCTCAATCCTTCTCCCCAGTTGCGATATCATGGGGAGTATTTTATTGCACATAGGTACCCTCCTTTACGGTGTTACCTGATGTGCCACTCTTTAGGCAGCACTCCCCCTTTCCATATGAAAATTAAATTTATCTAAAGTGCAGCTTCATTCCCCTTCCTTGGTGGAATAATTGTGTTATACAGATGTCTTCTCCCTTGTTATAAGGAATACATGACAGGATATTCCAGCAGCCACATTACCCCTCTTTCTTAGTAGAGTTTACGTGATCTCAGTAACCATACCTGCCTCCCTACTGCAGTGATTATAACAGAATTACTGGACACTTAAAAAATATGCACTGCCAAGGCTGCACGTTCTAGGCAGATTATACACCTGCCCCCAGATATCCTATGGACACCCCCATAGAGCCTCATCGCTCCTGTCTTTCTATAAGTTTCTGAGTCAGGGAGGTATTTGCATTAGGGTTTAAAGGGGTATTCCAGGGGAAAAAAAATGTTTTTTTTTTTGTTTTGTTTTTTTAATCAACTGGCTCCAGAAAGTTAAACAGATTTGTAAATTACTTATATTAAAAAAATCTTAATCCTTACAGTACTTATAAGCTTCTGTATGCACAACAGGAAGTTCTTTTCTTTTTGAATTTTCTTTTTCTCACCACAGTGCTCTCTGCTGACACCTCTGTCCATGTCAGGAACTGTCCAGAGCAGGAGCCAAATCCCCATAGCAAACCTCTCCTGCTCCGGGCAGTTCCTGAGACAGAAAGGGGTGTCAGCAGAGAGCACTGTGGACAGAAAAAAAGAAATCATAAAAGAAAGGAACTTTCTCTGTAATATACAGCCGCTAATAAGTACTGGAAGGATAAAGATTTTTTTATATAAGTAATTTACAAATCTGTTTAACTCTTTCACCAGTTTATAAAAAATAAAAATGTTTTCCACCCATTTAACACCATCAGTGTCCTGCATACCTCAGTTGTGGACAACTAATGTGAGATTACAGTCTTAAAGGGGTACTCTGTCTCCCATTACACCCCTCCCTCTCCCCATACACTGAGCCCTCGTGTATCTCCGGTGTCTGGCTACATTACACACCGGCTCTCCCAGAGAGATGCATGGAGGGGGCATGTTGGCCATCACTTCGTATGCTGGTCAACGCAGCTCTGTAAACGGATCGGTGCCCGCTCAGTGTATGGGGAGAGCCGTGCAACGTGCAGAAGATAATGGGGGTCCCCCCTCGCGTTCAGACACTTATCCCCTATCCTGGGGATGGAGTACCCTCTGTTCATACTAGTGTTTAGACCAGTGTTTCCCTTCTAGGGTGCCTCCAGCTGTTGCAAAACTACAACTCCCAGCATGCTCAGACAGCCGTTGGCTGTCTGAGCATGCTGGAGTTGTAGTTTGCAACAGCTGGAGGCACCCTGGATGGGAAACACTTGTTTAGACTGTACTCTCTTTGCTATAATATCTTAATGGTTACATGCTTGTCTATTATTGTACAGCTTTTTAATAAAATAACTTTTTAATAAAATAAGTATGCTTAAAATTGCCACATTCTGACCCCCTATGACTTATACATTTTTTCATGAACAGGGATGCTTGATGTATATATACTTTTGCGTATGTGACTTTATTTATTTTTATCACTTTTTTATTCTTTTTTTTTTTCTTGGATGTGACCAAAAATTTACAATTTTGAACTTTTACTCCGCTCACCGTACATAATCATTAACATAATAATTTAATTTTTTGGACATTTCCGCAAGTGGCCTTACCAAAAAGGTTGATTTGTGTTTATTTTTTAATTATAATTTCTATTTTTTATAATGGGAAAAAAAAATGGAATTTATTTTTTTAATAGGGAAGGGGTTTATTTGCATTTATTTAAAAATGGTAAAAAAAAAAGTTAAAAAGTCCTCATAGAGGATTTTTTTTATAGCAATCTTTTGATTGCTAATACTGTTCAGTGCTTTGCATAGGTATGGCACTAATCAATGTAATCGGCTATCTACTGCTATGGTCTGCCAGAAGGCTGGAGCAGCTATGGAGCTTCCAGCCCCATCTTGATTCATTGTATCCCTGCGCTCATGCATCTGATGGTCTGATGAACCAGGCAGCCAGGTTGTAAAGGTACATCCTGTGTCCACTAGGGGTTAAAAAAAAAAAAAAAAAAAACTTGCAATGTAAATCTAAATCTTTCTTAAAAAAAAAAAAAAATAATAATAAAATAATAATTCTGCTGCATATTTTCAGTCATTTTGTGTTTTTTCTTTTTCTTTTTTTTTTTTTGTCTCTTTTAGATATCATGACATGCCGGATGTGATAGACTTCCTTGTGTTGAGGCAGTTCTATGATCATGCACGTCGTACCGATTGGCAGGCAGGTAAGTTGAGTAGGAGAGCACCTACAGTCATGTCACCATTAAATGGTCTTGTAGGCATGCACCAATTGGACGATTATAGAGTGTACACGTGAGATATTTGTCAAGTAACAGATGGACGACAGGGGTAGGGATTTTTCTGGACGTTAAGGGGTGGGGCTTATCCAAGGGGGAACGGTTTAACATTTGTTGTCCTATAGCAGACAGGGCATAGGGGGGAGGCTCCTGCTGCAGCCAGTTGTCTTACAGCCAGACACAGGACAGTGAGGAGGAGGAGGCGGCAGGAATATGGATGATCTTTGGGATAGAAAGATATACAGGGTGGGCCATTTATATGGATACACCTTAATCAAATGGGAATGGTTGGTGATATTAACTTCCTGTTTGTGGCACATTAGTATATGTGAGAGGGGAAACTTTTCAAGATCGGTGGTGACCATGGCGGCCATTTTGAAGTCAGCCATTTTGAATCCAACTTTAGTTTTTTTCAATAGGAAGAGGGTCATGTGACACATCAAACTTATTGGGAATTTCACAAGAAAAACAATGATGTGTTTGGTTTTAACGTAACTTTATTCTTTCATGAGTTATTTACAAGTTTCTGACCACTTATAAAATGTGTTCAATGTGCTGCCCATTGTGTTGGATTGTCAATGCAACCCTCTTCTCCTACTCTTCACACACTGATAGCAACACCACAGGAGAAATGCTAGCACAGGCTTCCAGTATCCGTATACACCGCTATATACTACTATATACACCGCAGGAGAAATGCTAGCACAGGCTTCCAGTATCCGTATACACTGCTATATACTACTATATACACCGCAGGAGAAATGCTAGCGCAGGCTTCCAGTATCCGTATACACTGCTATATACACCGCAGGAGAAATGCTACACAGGCTTCCAGTAGCCGTAGTTTCAGGTGCTGCAGAATGGGCAAAACAAAAATTGGAACAGGACCCTCAGTTTACGCAGAAGATTTTGTTCAGTGATGAGGAAACTTTTATGTGAATGGTGAAGTTAACAAACAAAACCACCGCTATTGGTCTGACACTAACCCACATTGGATAGATCCCTCCAAGACTATTGGAACACAAAAATTGATGGTATGGTGTGGAATATGGGGTACAAAGATAGTGGGGCCATTCTTCATCAATGGAAACCTCAAGGCCACTGGATCCTGGAAAGTGGATTGGTCATCATGGGCCAGTTGAATGGCCCCCAAGGTCTCCCGATCTGACCCCCTTAGACTTTTATCTTTGGGGTCATCTGAAGGCAATTGTCTATGCTGTGAAGATACGAGATGTGCAGCACCTGAAACTACGGATACTGGAAGCCTGTGCTAGCATTTCTCCTGCGGTGTATATAGTAGTATATAGCAGTGTATACGGATACTGGAAGCCTGTGCTAGCATTTCTCCTGCGGTGTATATAGTAGTATATAGCAGTGTATACAGATACTGGAAGCCTGTGCTAGCATTTCTCCTGCGGTGTATATAGTAGTATATAGCAGTGTATACGGATACTGGAAGCCTGTGCTAGCATTTCTCCTGCGGTGTATATAGGAGTATATAGCAGTGTATACGGATACTGGAAGCCAGTGCTAGCATTTCTCCTGCGGTGTATATAGTAGTATATAGCAGTGTATACGGATACTGGAAGCCTGTGCTAGAATTTCTCCTGCGGTGTATTTAGTAGTATATAGCAGTGTATACGAATACTGGAAGCCTGTGCTAGCATTTCTCCTGCGGTGTATATAGTAGTATATAGCAGTGTATACGGATACTGGAAGCCTGTGCTAGCATTTCTCCTGCGGTGTATATAGTAGTATATAGCAGTGTATACGGATACTGGAAGCCTGTGCTAGCATTTCTCCTGCGGTGTATAAAGTAGTATATAGCAGTATATAGAGAAGAGGGTTGCATTGACAATCCAACACAATGGGCAGCACATTGAACACATTTTATAAGTGGTCAGAAACTTGTAAATAACACATGAAAGAATAAAGTTACATTAAAACCAAGCACATCATTGTTTTTCTTGTGAAATTCCCAATAAGCTTGATGTGTCACATGACCCTCTTCCTATTGAAAAAAACAAAAGTTGGATTCAAAATGGCTGACTTCAAAATGGCCGCCATGGTCACCACCCATCTTGAAAAGTTTCCCCCCCTCACCTATACTAATGCGCCACAAACAGGAAGTTAATATCACCAACCGTTCCCATTTTATTAAGGTGTATCCATAGAAATGGCCCGCCCTGTATATCTTTAGTTTTAACTGCAATATAAGACCTAATAGAATTGAAGGAAGTTGGTTAATTCCTATCTTTAGTGTTTTCTTACGCAGATAAGTCACTCACATGTAACCTGACAGCGTGGCTTGCTGACATTGTTCTGCCCCCCCAAAATAAAATAAATAAAAATAAATTAAAGTTATACCAATAAGTGCTCTTATAAATCATATGGGTGAGAAAGAAGGTTTAATAGCATCGCATGACTGTACAATTTTTGCCTTTTTAATTCCGGGTTTAGGTAACCGGTTCCGCTCTATAATAGATGACGCGTGGTGGTTCGGGATGATTGTCGGCCAAGAGCCATATCAAGCCGATTATCCGGACAGCCTGTTCCAGTGCTACACCGTGAAGTAAGATCATGAAATCTATCGTCATCTACTACAACCGATCAGTGCGTATTCCTAATGATTTGCTTTACACTTCTCTTTACAGGTGGGATAATGGAGAGATTGAAAAGCTAAGTCCGTGGGACATGGATGTCATTCCCGATGATGGTATAACATTTTTTTTTTAAATACATAACTTGACATGTGTTCACATGATGCAGATAAATCTGTTGCACAAAATCCTCAGCATATCCACATTGTTTGGCCCATGCCTTATCGGCTAGCATCTCCAGACTCCTGATGGTAAATCTGTCCAGTTAAAGTGGTTGTTAAAGGAGTGGAAAAAAAATGTTTTCAAATCAACTGGTGCCAGAAAGTTAAAGGGGACCTCTCATCAAATAAACTTTTGATATATTTTAGATTAATGAATGTTGAATAACTTTCCAATAGCATCTTAATGAAAAATATGCTTCTTTCTATTGTATTTTTCCCGATCAGTCCCGTCAGCAAGCATTTCTGACTCATGCTGGAGTCCTAAACACTCAGAGCTGCCAGCCTGCTTTGTTCACAGCCAAACAGGCTGTGAACAAAGCAGGCTGGCAGCTCTGAGTGTTCTCCTTTGTGAACAAAGCAGACTGGCAGCTCGTAGTGTTTAGGACTCCAGCATGAGTCTGAAATGCTTGCTGCCAGGACTGGTAGGGAGACCCCTAGTGGTCATTTCTTCAAAGTGGAAAAATTAAATAGAAAGAAGCATATTTTTTAATAACATGCAATGGTGAAGTTATTCTTCATACATTAATCTATAATATATCCAAAGTTTTTTTGATGAGAGGTACCCTTTAAGCAGATTTGTAATTTACTTCTGTTAAAAAATCTTAATCCTTCCACTACTTATCAGCTGCTGTATGCTGCAGAGGAAGTTGTATAGTTATTTCCAGTCTGACCACAGTGCTCTATGCTGCCACCTCTGTCCTTGTCAGGAACTGTCCAGAGCAGGAGAGGTTCGCTATGGGGATTTGCTCCTACTCTGGACAGTTCCTAAAATGGGCAGAGGTGTCAGCAGAGAGCACTGTGGTCAGACTGGAAGGAAAAACACAACTTCCTCTGGAGCATGCAGCAGCTGATCAGTACTGGAAGGGTTAAGATTTTTATATAGAAGTAAATTACAAATCTGTATAACTTTCTGGCACCATCTGATTTGAAAGATTTGAAGAAAAAAAATTCTTCTAAAAACAGCACCACACCAGTCCTCAGCTTGTGTGTGGTATTACAACTCTGCTCCATTTACTTCAATGAAATTGAGCTGCAATACCACACACAACCTGAGGACAAGAATGGCACTGTTTCTAATGTTTTTTTTTAAACCTGGATAACCCCTTTAAGGTGCGTTTGCCAAATCAACTGGTGCCAAAAAGTTAAACAGATTTGTAAATCACTTACATTTAAAAATCTTAATTCTTCCAGTACTTGTCAGCTACTGTATGCTCCAGAGTAAGTAGTGTAGTTCTTTCCAGTCTGACCACAGTGCTCTCTGCTGACACCTCTGTCCATGTCAGGAACTTTCCAGAGCAGGAACAAATCCTCATAGCAAACATATGCTGCTCTGTACAGTTCCTGACATGGACAGAGGTGTCAACAGAGAGCACTGTGGTCAGACTGGAAAGAACTACACAACTTCCTCTGGAGCATACAGCAGCTAAGTACTGCTGTATATTTATATAGAAGTAATTTACAAATCTGTTTTATCTTTTTGGCACTAGTTGAGTTAAAAAAAAAATTTTCCCACCGGAGTACCCCTTTAAATGTTCTGGCATAATCCTTCCTTATGCCTTTTTGTGTTCTTGCTTGTTAGATCAGTTACACCTAAAATTCAGATTTTAGTGGGTTTTCTGTATTAGTGATGTTACCTTATTTTATTCTAAATTATCACAGGTCTGAGTTAGTTGTCGAATGCTTTGCAGGTCCACCAGTCAGAACCCCTTTCCCATTTCATCTCTAATTTATTCTATCCAACTCTTCTCAGTACTTCCGCCCGAAGAGCCAGGAGCCAGCATCTCCATTACCGATGAAGAGCGCGATACTTTATTGTATTCCCCCCAGGAAGGAGAATGGGGGGAAGGGGACCAGGACAGTGAATGTGAGCGAATCATTTGTGGCATTGACCAGATCCTTAATCTAGGTAAGATACTGTCATGTTAGTTCACTCTTTACCAAAGAGGGTGCCTCCAGCTGTTGCAAAACTTCAACTTCCAGCAGTTTTGCAACAGCTGAAGACACACTCTTTGGTGGACGGTCACCCTTAACCCCTTAAGGACCAGGCCATTTTATACCTTAAGGACCGGAGCGTTTTTTGCAATTCTGACCACTGTCACTTTAAACATTAATAACTCTGGAATGCTTTTAGTTATCATTCTGAGTCCGAGATTGTTTTTTCGTGACATATTCTACTTTAACTTAGTGGTAAAATTTTATGGTAACTTGCATCCTTTCTTGGTGAAAAATCCCAAAATTTGATGAAAAAAATGAAAATTTTGCATTTTTCTAACTTTGAAGCTCTCTGCTTGTAAGGAAAATGGATATTCAAAATATATTTTTTTTGGGTTCACATATACAATATGTCTACTTTATGTTTGCATCATAAAATTTATGAGTTTTTACTTTTGGAAGACACCATAGGGCTTCAAAGTTCAGTAGCAATTTTGAAATTTTTCACAAAATTTTCAAACTCACTATTTTTCAGGGACCAGTTCAGTTTTGAAGTGGATTTGAAGGGTCTTCATATTAGAAATACCCCATAAAAGACCCCATTATAAAAACTACACCCCCTAAAGTATTCAAAAAAACATTCAGTTAGTGTATTAACCCTTTAGGTGTTTCACAGGAATAGCAGCAAAGTGAAGGAGAAAATTCAAAATCTTCATTTTTTACACTCGCATGTTCTAGTAGACCCAATTTTTGAATTTTTGCAAGGGATAAAAAGGAGAAAATTTTTACTTGTATTTGAAACCCAATTTCTCTCGAGTAAGCACATACCTCATATGTCTATGTTAATTGTTCGGCGGGCGCAGTAGAGGGCTCAGAAGGGAAGGAGCGACAAATGGTTTTTGGGGGGCATGCCGCATTTAGGAAGCCCCTATGGTGCCAGGACAGCAAAAAAAAAACACATGGCATACCATTTTGGAAACTAGACCCCTCAGGGAACGTAACAAGGGGTAAAGTGAACCTTAATACCCCACAGGTGATTCACGACTTTTGCATATGTAAAAAAAATATATATTTTTTTTACCTAAAATGCTTGGTTTCCCAAAAATTTTACATTTTTAAAAAGGGTAATAGCAGAAAATACCCCCCAAAATTTGAAGCCCAATTTCTCTCGATACAGAAAACACCTCGCATGGGGGTGAAAAGTGCTCTGCTGGTGCACTACAGGTCTCAGAAGAGGAGGAGTCACATTTGGCTTTTTGAAAGCAAATTTTGCTCTGGGGGCATGCCGCATTTAGGAAGCCCCTATGGTGCCAGAACAGCAAAAAAAAACCACATGGCATACCATTTTGGAAACTAGACCCCTCGGGGAACGTAACAAGGTGTAACGTGAACCTTAATGCCCTACAGGTGTTTCACGACTTTTGCATATGTAAAGAAAAAATTTTTTTTTTTACCTAAAATGCTTGTTTTCCCAAAATGTTTACATTTTTAAAAAGGGTAATAGCGGAAAATACCCCCCAAAATTTGAAGCCCAATTTCTCCCGATTCAGAAAACACCCCATATGGGGGTGAAAAGTGCTCTGCTGGCGCACTACAGGTCTCAGAAGAGAAGGAGTAACATTTGGCTTTTTGAAAGCAAATTTTGCTCTGGGGGCATGCCGCATTTAGGAAGCCCCTATGGTGCCAGAACAGCAAAAAAAAAAACACATGGCATACCATTTTGGAAACTAGACCCCTCGGGGAACGTAACAAGGGGTAATGTGAACCTTAATACCCTACAGGTGTTTCACGACTTTTGCATATGTAAAAAAATATATATTTTTTTTACCTAAAATGCTTGGTTTCCCAAAATTTTTACATTTTTTAAAAGGGTAATAGCAGAAAATACCCCCCAAAATTTGAAGCCCAATTTCTCCCGAGTACGGCGATACCCCATATGTGGCCCTAAACTGTTGCCTTGAAATACGACAGGGCTCCAAAGTGAGAGCGCCATGCGCATTTGAGGCCTAAATTAGGGACTTGCATAGGGGTGGACATAGGGGTATTCTACGCCAGTGATTCCCAAACAGGGTGCCTCCAGCTGTTGTAAAACTCCCAGCATGCCTGGACAGTCAACGGCTATCTGGCAATACTGGGAGTAGTTGTTTTGCAACAGCTGGAGGCTCCGTTTTGGAAACAGTGGCGTACCAGACGTTTTTCATTTTTATTGGGGAGGGGGGTTGTATAGGGGTATGTGTATATGTAGTGTTTTTTACTTTTTATTTTATTTTGTGTTAGTGTAGTGTAGTGTTTTTAGGGTACAGTCGCACGGGCGGGGGTCCACAGTAGTTTCTCGCTGGCAGTTTGAGCTACGGCAGAAAATTTGACGCAGCTCAAACTTGCAGCCGGATACTTACTGTAATCCTCCGCCCATGTGAGTGTACCCTGTACGTTCACATTGGGGGGGACATCCAGCTGTTGCAAAACTACAACTCCCAGCATGTACGGTCTATCAGTGGATGCTGGGAGTTGTAGTTTTGCAACCGCTGGAGGCTCCGTTTTGGAAACAGTGGCGTACCAGACATTTTCATTTTTATTGGGGAGGGGAGGGGGGCTGTGTAGGGGTATGTGTATATGTAGTGTTTTTTACTTTTTATTTTATTGTGTGTTAGTGTAGTGTAGTGTTTTTAGGGTACAGTCACACAGGCGGGGGTTCACAGTAGTTTCTCGCTGGCAGTTTGAGCTGCTGCAGAAATTTTGCCGCACCTCAAACTTGCAGCCGGATACTAACCGTAATCCTCCGCCCATGTGAGTGTACCCTGTACGTTCACATTGGGGGGGGAACATCCAGCTGTTGCAAAACTACAACTCCCAGCATGTACGGTCTATCAGTGCATGCTGGGAGTTGTAGTTTTGCAACAGCTGGAGGCACACTGGTTGTGAAACACCGAGTTTGGTAACAAACTCAGTGTTTTGCAACCAGTGTGCCTTCAGCTGTTGCAAAAGCTACAACCCCCAGCATGTACGGACAGCGGAAGGGCATGCTGGGTGTTGTAGTTATGCAACAGCTGGAGGCATACTACTTTGGCTGGGGATGCTGGGGATTGTAGTTATGCAATAGCTGGAGACACACTGGTTTACTACTTAACTCAGTGTGCCTTCAGCTGTTGCAAAACTACAACTCTCAGCAGTCACCGACAGCCAACGGGCATGCTGGGAGTTGTAGTTATGCAACCACCAGATGCACTACTACAACTCCCAGCATGCACTTTAGCTGATTGTGCAAGCTGGGAGTTGTAGTTACACAACAGCTGAAGGTACACTTTTCCATAGAAAGAATGTGCCTCCAGCTGTTGCAAAACTACAAGTCCCAGCATGCCCATAAGGGCATGCTGGGAGTTGTGGTGGTCTGCCTCCTGCTGTTGCATAACTACAGCTCCCAGCATGCCCTTTTTGCATGCTGGGAGCTGTTGCTAAGCAACACCAGGAGGCTGTCACTCACCTCCAACGATCCTCGCCGCATCAGGTCAGTCCCTCGTCGTCTCCGCCGCCGCCGCTGCTCCTGGGGCCCCGATCCCAACAGGGGCGCCGGGGATCGGGGTCCCCAGCACCCGGGGTGCACGTCCCGCACCCGCTCACGTCCTCCGGAAGAGGGGCGGAGCGGGTTGCGGGAGTGACACCCGCAGCAGGCGCCCTGATTGGTCGGCCGGTAATCCGGCCGACGAATCAGGGCGATCGTGAGGTGGCACCAGTGCCACCTCACCCCTGCTGGCTATGGCTGTTCGGGGCCGTCTCTGACGGCCCCGATCAGCCAATAATTCCGGGTCACCGGGTCACTGGAGACCCGATTGACCCGGAATCCGCCGCAGATCGCTGGACTGAATTGTCCATCGATCTGCGGCCATCGCCGACATGGGGGGTCATAATGACCCCCCTGGGCGATATGCCCCGATGCCTGCTGAACGATTTCAGCAGGCATCGGGGACCGGCTCCGCTCCAGATGGTTGCGGGGGGCCGGTAAAACACATGACGTTCTCATACGTCATGTGTCCTTAAGGACTCGGAAATGGAGACGTATGAGAACGTCATGTGTCCTTAACCCCTTAAGGACCGGAGGTTTTTCCGTTTTTGCATTTTCGTTTTTTGCTCCTTGCCTTTAAAAAATCATAACTCTTTCAAATTTACACCTAAAAATCCATATGATGGCTTATTTTTTGCGCCACCAATTCTACTTTGTAATGACGTCAGTCATTTTGCCCAAAAATCTATGGTGAAGCGGGAAAAAAAATCATTGTGCGACAAAATTGAAAAAAAAAACGCTGTTTTGTAACTTTTGGGGGCTTCCGTTTCTACGTAGTACATTTTTCGGTAAAAATGACACCTGATATGTATTCTGTAGGTCCATACGATTAAAATGATACCCTACTTATATAGGTTTGATTTTGTCGGACTTCTGGAAAAAATCATAACTACATGCAGGAAAATTAATACGTTTAAAATTGTCATCTTCTGACCCCTATAACTTTTTTATTTTTCCGTATATGGGGCGGTATGAGGGCTCATTTTTTGCGCCGTGATCTGAAGTTTGTAACGGTACCATTTTTGCATTGATAGGACTTATTGATCACTTTTTATTCATTTTTAAATGATATAAAAAGTGACCAAAAATGCACTATTTTGGACTTTGGAATTTTTTTGCGCGCACGCCATTGACCGAGCGGTTTAATTAATGATATATTTTTATAATTCGGACATTTCCGCACGCGGTGATACCACATATGTTTATTTTTATTTTTATTTACACTGTGTTTTTTTTTTTATTGGAAAAGGGGGGTGATTCAAACTTTTAATAGGGGAGGAGTTAAATGATCTTTATTCACTTTTTTTTTTCACTTTTTTTTTGCAGTGTTATAGGTCCCATAGGGACCTATAACACTGCACACACTGATCTTCTATGTTGATCACTGGTTTCTCATAAGAAACCAGTGATCAACGATTCTGCCGCATGACTGCTCATGCCTGGATCTCAGGCACTGAGCAGTCATTCGGCGATCGGACAGCGAGGAGGCAGGTAGGGGCCCTCCCGCTGTCCTGTCAGCTGTTCGGGATGCCGCGATTTCACCGCGGCTATCCCGAACAGCCCACTGAGCTAGCCGGGATGCTTTCGGTTTCACTTTAGACGCGGCGTTCAACTTTGAACGCCGCGTCTAAAGGGTTAATAGCGCGCGGCACAGCGATCAATGCCGCGCGCTATTAGCCACGGGTCCCGGCCGTTGTTAGAGGCCGGGCCCGACCCGCTATGACGCGGGGCCACGCCGTGGCCCCGCGTTATAGATCGGGAGTGGACACATGACGTTCCAGTACGTCATGTGTCCTTAAGGGGTTAAGGGGTTAAAGGGGTACTCCGGTGGAAAGCATTTGTTTTTGTTTTTAAATCAACTGGTGCCATAAAGTTAAACAGATTTGTATATTACTTCTATTAAAAAATCTTTACCCTTCCAGTACTTTTTTGCAGCTGTATGCTACAGAGGAAATTATTTTCTTTTTGAATTTCTTTTTGGTCTTGTCCACAGTGCTCTCTGCTGACACCTGTCCGTGTCAGGAACTGTCTAGAGCAGTATAGGTTTGCAATGGGGATTTTCTCATGCTCTGGACAGTTCCTGATACAGACATCAGGTGTCAGCAGAGAGCACTGTGGACAAGAAAAAAAAAAAAGAAATGAAAAAAGCTAAGAATTTCCTCTGAAGTACTCAGCTACTAATAAGTACTGGAAGGGTAAAGATTTTTTTATAGAAGTAATTTACAAATCTGGTGAACTTTCCGGCACCAGTTGATTTAAAAAAAAAATAATAATTATAAAATGTTTTCCACCGGAGTACCTCTTTAACTCTTGGCTAATAGTAAAATATAATTTGGCTGTCCGGGCAAGCTGGGAGATGTAGTTTTGCTACAGCTGGAGACACACTGTTTGGAAAACAGTGCCGTATTGGACTTGTCCTGGGCCAAGGTAGGTCAGATGGAGGATAGATAACTTTAAAGGAGCACTGTAGTGGAATATAACTTATCCTCTATCTGAAGGATAGGGGATAAGTTATAGACCGCTGGGGGGGGGGGGGTCCGACCGCTTGGACCCCCCCGCGATCTCCTGTACGGGGCCGAAGTAGTATGCTGAAATAGAAAGGATGGAAAAGCGCTCCACTGTGAAGGACAATATATGAAGGAGGTGAGCCCCTATCAATAGAATAACTCACCAGATAGTGTTGTGCTAAGGGAGAGGCACAACACTCTTGTAAGCATGTAATTCTTTCGGAGGGTTGTAGTGGAGATCCCGCCCGGACATCCACCTAGGACTGCAGCTTATCCCGCCCTCGGCAAGGCATAGGGAACGTAAACTGAAGATTGTGCACTTTTCCAGTGCACAGATGATAGGGATAGTTCAGCGCTGTCCTCAACCAAGGTAAGTAGTTTAGAGGTATTTTATTTTACATGTAACGCGTTTCAAGGACGCTCTGTCCTCTTCCTCAGACATGACATGTCTGAGGAAGAGGACGGAGCGTCCTTGAAACGCGTTACATGTAAAATAAAAAACCTCTAAACTACTTACCCTGGTTGTGGACAGCGCTGAAATATCCCTATCATCTGTGCACTGGAAAAGTGCACAATCTTCAGCAGTAGTATGCCGGAAGTGGGCGTTCCGTCCCCCCACATGACACGGTGGTCGACATGCCCCCTCCATGTATCCCATAGAGAAGCATGGAGGGGGCATGTCTGGCGTGGCTTCCTGCGGGGGTCAGCACGGTGCTTCCTGTGGACTGCTGCAGCCCCGTTCAGGAGATCGCGGGGGTCCCAGCGATCGGACACTCCCCCCAACCATCCCCCCGCGGTCTATAAGGCTGCATTCACTCCATGTTTTTGCAATACAGTTCCCGTATAAGGATTTTGATGAAAAAACAGATTCCTCAAAACCCGACTAAACTGTACCAAAACGTGTGTGCAAATTTTAACTCGTATACGGTTTTTAACTTGAAAAATGATGTCCGGTTGCATCCGTTTAAGAAAAAAAAGTATACATTTTTAACTTTTCACTCCATTATGAATAAAGTTTCACTTGTTTGATTGAAATTCCAAGAAAAAAAACTGCAAAGTCAAAAACCGTATGGTAAAAACCGGATGGAGCCGTACGCACATACGGTTCTGTACGGTTCCCATTGAGTCCCATTTTTAAAAAAACAAAACGTATACGGTTTAATATGGTTTTTCACCCGGACTAAAAACCGTGGAAGGCTGCCGTTTTGGTACAGGAAAAAAAAAACGACAAAACCGTACAAGACACGAAACGGATGCATCGTTTGGCACACGGTTTTCAATGGAGAGTCAATGCATACGGTTTTCAATACGGTTTTCACATTGAAAATGTATACGAGAACTGTATTGCAAAAAGGTGGTGTGAATGCAGCCTAACTTATCTTATTCCCTTTCCTTGGGATAGAGGAGAAGTTATATTCCACTACAGTTCTCCTTAACTTCTGGGGGTCCTATACATTCCTGGTATACATAATTCGCCTGCTTTGGTTGATTTTGGCTTACCGGCCTGAGGGGGTCGGGAAGCCATTAAAGCAAATGGGAATACCCCTTTAAGAAGCGATGTATAGATCCCCAGTACCAATTTTGTTTTTTTCTTGCATTTTGACATGTTCCTTTTGTGTTTTGTGACAGACTGGACGGGTCCTTTTTCTGCACCTGTAGATCTGAGTGTCTATCCGGCGTACTGCATGATGATCGCTTACCCTACGGATCTCAGCACCATACGGATGAGGCTTGTGAATCGTTTTTACCGGTGAAGAAGCTGCATCTTTAACTGGAGTTGAATCTTTTGCTTAGCAATTACGTTTTCGTGAATGTTCATTTTTTTTTTTTTCTTATTACAGGAGGGTTTCTGCACTGATGTGGGAAGTAAGATACATTGAACATAATGCCAGGACGTTCAACGAGCCGGGAAGCAACATCACAAAATCTGCAAAGAGAATTGCTGACCTGCTCTTAAAATTTATTAAGTAAGAACTACACACAGGATACTAAGTAAATCTACAACTCTCTTGTAACCAGGCTGCCTCCAGCTGTTGTAAAATAATTCCCAGTATATGGCTGTACAGGTCCTGCTAGGATTTGGTGGCACCTTTGTTGGGACACACTGGCTCAGGCACTGTGTAATACAAACCGTGCACGGAGGTCCCCTCACCTGCCTCCGCCGCCTTCCACGGGCCTTCTGCTCTGGTCTGAGATCGAGCAGACCAGAGCAGAAGATGACCGATAACACTGATTAGTGCTATGTCCTATGCATAGCACTGAACAGTATTAGCAATCAAAAGATAGCTATAAATAGTTCCCTATGGGGACTATTAAAGTGTAAAAAAAAAAATGTTGAAATATCTCCTCCCCCAATAAAATGTAGTGTTTCATTTTACCCCCATAAATTGTAAAGTAAATAATACACATATTTGGTATCACGTGCATAAATGTCCGAACTATTAAAATATAATGTTATTGATCCCGTACGGTGAACCGCGTGATCGGGGGGAAAAAAGCGCAAAATTTCTGCTTTTTTTTGTCACATTTTATGAAAAACAAATTATAAAAATTGTATAAAAGTTTTATATACACACGTGGTATCAATAAAAAGTACAGATCATGGCACAAAAAATAAGCCCTCATACCGCTGCTTATGCAGAAATTTGAAAAAGTTATAGGTCGTCAAAATAGGATTTTAAATATACTATTTTGGTTAAAAAGTTTGCGATTTTTTTTTTTTAAGCGCAACAATAATAGAAAAGTATTTAATCATGGGTATCATTTTAATCGTATTGACCAACAGAATAAAGAACACATGTCATTTTTACTGTAAATTTTACCATGTGAAAATGAAACCTTCCAAAATATGCAAAATTGCGGTTTTCTTTTTAAGTTCCCCACACATAGTATTTTCTCAATCGGCTCCATTGGGGGACACAGAACTTGGGGTATATGCTGCTGTCACTAGGAGGCTTGACACTATGGCAACAAGAAAGTAGTCCCCTCCCAGCAGGGTATACCCGCCTTCCAGCACCTGAGCTAATCAGCTAGGAGGCACATGCTGGTCTGGGTTCTCCAGACCTGGTCACTTATTTTTTTAATATATTTTTTAGATTTTTTTAGTTAGGGACGTTTAGTCAGTATTTCTCTTCCTTTATTTTTTATTTTTTAGGTGGGCTCTCAGGAACCCGGTGTTCACTGTTTCCCCATTTGCGAAGAAGGGGCACAGACATCGAGTAATGTACTGTCAACCCCTTCTCGCCAGTGGTCAGCGACTGGGATTGTACCTCATGGGTCCGGGTCCCCCTATTTCCCTGCTCATCTCGTTGTCTGAGCCCGGCATGATGCAGGTGACTAAATGCTGACTGAAGACTTCATAGGTAAGTTTTCTACGGATAAGGTAAGTATTCCCCCTTTTTTCCACAGGGTCCACTTTCTGCACCTCTGGAGTCCCTCTATTCAGAGCTCACTCCTTTATTCCCTGTTATTCTGTATTCTGGGGTATGAAGCTTCTCTCCTAGGGGGGTGTATTTTTATGTGGTGTAGGAATTATGTGAGTCACACTGACAGGAGCATTTTTATTGAGCCAGCTTTCCCTCAGACGCCGGCACTTTTACTTCTCGGCTGCCTTTTCATTTGCCCTCAGATGCTGGCACTTCGCTTCACTCGCATCTCATATCATGTGAGCAGAGCACCGCTTTCATTCTCTCCCCTCCCCCCCTTTCCTCCCGTCTTTATTAAAAGTATTTGCTGGCTGTCTGGGGGATAATTTCATTTTAGGGCCGCGGGTTTCTGCTGGAGTTTAGCCCCGCCTCC
Source organism: Hyla sarda (assembly GCF_029499605.1). Lineage (NCBI taxonomy): Eukaryota > Metazoa > Chordata > Amphibia > Anura > Hylidae > Hyla > Hyla sarda. Next base: position 493,024,967 of record NC_079190.1, on the reverse strand, counting down.
TCCCGGCCAACGGGACTTGCTGCCAATGTGCGCGAGTTCAGGGTTTTGCTTCCTCCAGTTTCTGTTCAGCCAATTAGAGACAACCTGCCTCTGGACGGCCCCTGTTGCCTCATTGACCAGTTCTCCTCCCCTCATGGCTCTCGTCTCTCCTTCAGACTGGAGTTCTCCTCACAGCTACTGCTTTCTGCAGGGGGACACAGATGCCGGGTGAGATCTTTTCAACTTATTTATTCAAAGTTGGTTATGTCCGAACCCAGAACTGTTCCCTCCTCTATTCAGGGGCCTTAGTCACCTATTATACCTGTACGTATTGCAAATCTAAAATGCCTGGTTCGGCTGAACCTACCTGTCCTACCTGCACCACTGCACCCCCCCGCCCCTCCTGGTATTGCTACCCAGGATACTCCACCAGACCCCGTGGGCTCTGCTCCCCCTCCAGAGTGTGTGTCTTCCCTCTCCCAGTCTCCTCTTTTCAGACGCTCTCACAAGCGTCATAGGGGTCCATCCTCTGACTCCTCTCCTGAGTCCTGTAGCAGGAACCGGCACTTTCCGAATAGGTATCGCCCCTCTACTTCTGCACCCCGCCTTCGCCCCTCTACTTCTGCACCCCGCCTTCGCCCCTCTTCCAGGGGCCACTCTCCTGTTCGCAGCTCTCAGTCTCCAGATCTGCATACCAGGTTGGCTTTGCCTTCCTCCAAGGCGGCCTCCACATGCTCCCTCTCTCCTAGGGACCCAGAGGATGAGGCCTCAGCTTCTGACTCAGAGGACCGAACTGATACGGCCGGCACTGTGGACGCCTTGGTCTCGGCCATAAGGGACACCTTTCACCTAGAGGACCCAGGAACTTCGGACGCAGTTCCAGAAGTTTCCTTTCATCGCTCCTGTCCTGCACCTAAGGCTTTCAGCTCTCATGCTGAATTTGACGCATTGCTGGAGAATGCCTGGAAACATCCTTACAAGCGCTTTCAGGGCACTAAGAAGATTCAGGCTCAGTTTCCCTTTGCCAAAGACCTCATTGCAAAATTGACATCTCCACCAACGGTAGATCCACCTGTCTCCCGCCTGTCAAAAGCAACTACTCTGCCCCTAGCAGATGCGGCTTCCTTCAAAGACCCGGCAGACAAACTAATTGAAAATCTGGCGAAATTCGCCTTCGAAGCAGCTGGATCCTCCTTGCTTCTGGCGTTTGCTTCTGCCTAGGTGTCAAAAGCCCTTTCTGTCTGGGCTTTTCAGCTCCGCCGAGGCATTCTATCTGGATCTCCTGCAGAGGACCTAGCGGATTTGGCTCTCCAGCTCTCTAATGCTGGAGACTTTTTGTGTTCTGCTTCCATGCAGTCCGCCCGTCGTTCTCTTTGTCGTTCCATGTGGCTCAAAGCGTGGGACGATGATGCAGCCTCTAAAAAGTCGTTTACAGAACTTCCTTTTACGGGTTCTAGACTATTTGGGAGCGCCTAGATGAGATGATCTCAGAGGCGACGGGAGGCAAGAGTTCTTTATTGCCTCAAAATATATCTCGCACCACTAGCCTTCGTCAACCTCCTTTCGGTCCTTTCTTACGTATGCCCCCAATAAGGGCGCAAATTCTCACAGGACAAGAGGACTCCTTCCTTCAAGGCTCGCCCCTCCTGGAAACCGGATAACCGTTCCGACAGTTTTTCGGCAAAAGCTGGCACCCGTAAGCCCACCTCCGCCTGAAGGGATGCCCCCACCCGCAGATTTTTCTCGGGTGGGAGGACGCTTGTTACTCTTCCGGGACGTCTGGACCGCCCAGATTCAGAACTCCTGGGTCCGAGATGTCGTTTCCAATGGCTACCGGATCGAGTTCGCTTCCTTTCCAAGCGATCGCTTTTTTCGTTCCATTTTTTTCATTTGTTCGGTCTGGCCACGGCTCCGAGGTTCTTCACCAAGGTTCTGGAAGCTGCAATCATGAGGGGTCTCTGGGATCCCCCTACCTGGACCATCTCTTGGTCAAGGCTCCCACCAGGGCCCAGAATCAGGAGAGTCTACGTCTCACCCTTCAGACTTTGTCGGTTTGGTTGGTTGATCAATTAGAACAAGTCCAACCTGACTCCCACCCAGTCTCTAGTCTTCCTGCGTCTCCAATTCGACACGGCGTCCGCCCGGATTCGGTTTCTGCCGGAAAAATGGCTAGCTCTTCTGACAGGAGTTCGGACTCTCAGGAACCCGTTTCCAGTCTCCATTTGATTCTGCAAAGAGATCGTAGGCAGCTATGGAAGCCGTTCCCTTTTCCCAGTTCCATTATCGTCCTCTTAAGCGGTCTCTCCTATCCCGGTGGGACAAATCTCCACTGTCCCTCCATCGCAGTATCTTTCTTCCTCCCAGGTGTCGCCAGTCTCTCCTCTGGTGGCTTCAAACCCCTCTTCTTTGTTTGGGGAGGTTCTTTCTTCCTCTTCACTGGCAGGATGTGACGAAGGATGCCAGTCTAAGCGGTTGGGGAGGAGTTTTCAGAGACAGTCCAGGGCCTCTGGTCCTCTCGAGAAGCCCTTCTCCTCATCAACATCTTGGAATTGAGGGCAATCTATTTTTGTCTGTGCCATTGGGAGCACCTTCTTCTGGACCTCCCTGTTCGTGTCCAGTCGGACAACTCCACAGCTGTGGCATATATCAATCGCCAGGGAGGCACACGCAGCTCTGCGGCGATGGTCGAGGTCTCCAAGATTCTTCTTTGGGCAGAACGCATAGTTCCATCCATCTCGACCATTCACATACCCGGGAGTGGACAATTGGGAGGCGGACTTTCTCAGCCGATCCTCCGCCAACCCCTGGCGAGTGGTCCCTTCATCCAGAGGTATTCACGATTCGCCTCCCTCTCCGCCTGGACCTTCTTTCTCAGGGTCCTCTTTGCCACCCCAATTTACAGTCGCTTCATTTGATGGCGTGGCGGTTGAGACTGTGGTTCTGAGAGCCAGAGGATTCTCTGACCAAGTTGTTCACACTATGATCAGGGCACGCAAGCGAAGACTTACTACCGTACTTGCCGGTCTTATTTTGGTTGGTGTGAAACTCACTCCTTTTCTCCAGTTATATTTTCTCTCCCACGACTTCTTTCATTTTTACTGTCGGGGTTGGAACAGCATTTGGCCCTTAGTTCCTTTAAAGGACAAGTTCCATCTCTTTCCGTTCTTTTTCAGTGTCCTTTGGCCTCTGCTCCTCATGTTCGGACTTTTCTCCAAGAGGTGGCTCACGTGGCTCCTCCTTACAGATCACCCACTCCCCCTTGGGATCTGGAAAGTGGCCTTCTCCTGGAAAGTGGCCTTCCTTATTGCAGTCACTTCCATTAGGAGAGTTTCAGAGCTGGCAGCTCTCCTGCCGCTCTCCTTACCTGGTCATCCACCAGGATAAGGTTATTTTCCGTCCATGCCTTACTTTTTACCGAGGACATTTTTATGAGGACATTGTTCTCCCGTCCTTTTGTCTGACTCTATCTCATCCCAGGGAACGCTTGCTCCACAAGCTCGATGTGGTTAGGGCTGTTCGGACCTACCGCTCAGTCACTTCCTCCTTTCGGCAGAGTGATTCCTTCTTCATTCTCACTGAGGGTTGTCGTAAGGGTCTGTCTGCTTCAAAGGACACTATCTCCCGGTGGATCCGGTCTGCTATTTCAGAGGCTTATCGCTGCAAGGGAAAGACCCCATCCTTTAGGGTCTCGGCTCATTCCACTCATTCTGTTGGGGCTTCCTGGGCTCTCTGTAACAAGGCTTCGGCCTCACAAGTTTGTAAGGCGGCCACCTGGTCGTCCTTGCATACTTTTATTCATACCTTTTGCATCTGCTGATGCTATTCTGGGTCGCAAGGTGTTGCAGGCGGCGGTGGTCCAGCCTTCCACCTGACTGGGTTTCTTTGCCCACCCTAGGGACTGCTTTGATACGTCCCAAGGTCTGTGTCCCCCAATGGAGCCGATTTGAGAAAAGGAGATTTTTATGCTTACCATAAAATCTCTTTCTCGGAGGATCCATTGGGGGACACAGCACCCGCCCGATTTTTTTCTGGTGTTCCTGGTTCATTGGTTACCTGTCCGAGGGTGGTTTCAGTAACTTTTTATTCTGTGGTTCCTCGGACAAGTTTTTTTTTTTTCTTTCTTCTCTTCTCTGACCTGTCGGTCCTCTCCTACTGCTCTGGGACTAAAACTGATTAGCTCAGGTGCCTGTAGGTGGGTATACCCTTCTGGGAGGGGCCGGCTTTCTTGTTTCCATAGTGTCAGCCTCCTAGTGACTGCAGCATATACCCAAGTACTGTGTCCCCCAATGGATCCTCAGAGAAAGAGATTTTATGGTAAGCATAAAAATCTCCTTTTTTTGGTTGCGCCATACATTTTATGGTAAAATGAGTGATGTTGTTACGCAGAACTGGTCGCACACAAAACAAGCCCTCATACTGGTCTGTGGATGAAAATATAGAAGAGTTACGGTTTTTAGAAGACTAGGAGGAAAAAACGAAAATGCAAAAATAAAATTGGGCTGGTCCGCGGAGCCATGACGTCACGCTGATCTGGCCCCTATATCACCTGTCATTACGCACAGAGCGAGTTCGCTCTGTGCAGTAATGAAAGAGGGTGCTACAGCCGAGATCCTGGGGGTCCTCAGCGGCGGGACCCCCGCGATCTGAAATCTTATCCCTATACTTTGGATAGGGGATAAGATGTCTAGGGGCGGAGTACCCCTTTAAGGTCAAAATGGGCTTGGTCCTTAAGGGGTAATTATTTATTTCCCCATGTGTTTATATAGGGGAAATGGGGGGTTGGTGAATTGAACTTTTTAATATGAAAGTGGTCAATGTGTGTATTTTAGACCTTTTTATTAAACTTGTTTTTTTTTTGTTTTGTTACACTTATTAGTCCTTTATTAGCTGCTGTATTGAACTGCATTGCTCTGTGTAAGCTTCGCTCCAATGGTAGAGCCTACTTCAGACAGGCTCTAATATATATATATATATATATATATATATATATATATATATATATATATATATATAATGTGGAGCAAATGGAAACAATGACGACTCAGGAAACAGCTGTCGTGCTGACTCCCAGCTACTGCTAACACCACTACAGCTCCCCGCCTCAGTGTTAATATACTGGCACATGAAATTTGGATAAATAAAGATTGAATTCGCTGGTATTGGTGAGTCGCCATTGTTTCTATTTGCTCTACATTATATGCCTTGTTGAAATCTACATTGTCACAATAGAGCACCACCAAAATACCAACTATATGTGCACCAGTAGTAGGGGGCCCTCAGCTACTGAAATTAGCTAGGGGGTCGCCAGGTTTGGACTGGGCCCGCCCCATACACCTTGAGCGCCATTATGGACTAGATCCGTCATGTGTCGCCAAGGGCTGAAAATAAAAAAACAAGGTAGACTCTTTTTGAGGCTTTAATCATTGTATTGTTAGTTCTAGGGTCCAGTTGTAGTGCACTATTGCCGCTATTTTCTAGAAATTGCAAGAAAATTCTGTAACAAAGCCCCATTTTGGTCTTTGCTTGGGTATAGCATTCTCCATTTTTCCCCCCCAGGGACAGCAACTGTTGCAGTATTACGGACTTGAGCACTTCTCCTGAGGGGTCTTCTGAAGAAGAGACGTGCAATGGACAGGTACAGCCTTGCAAATCTTTCTGATGTCTTTTTTTTTTTGAGGAAATGGGTCATCAGAATATGACCTATTGTTTAAAGGGGTACTCCACCCCTAGACATCTTATCCCCTATCCAAAGGACAGGGAATAAGATGTCTGATCGTGGGGGTCCCGCTGCTGGAGCCCCCCGCGATTTCCCTGCTTGACCCGTCATTCGTTTTGAGCATCGGGTGCAGCACCGGAGGCTCGTGACATCACGGCCCCTCCTCATAGACTTGCATTGAGGGGGCGTGATCGTGATCTCACGAGCCTCTGCCCCGCATCGCCAGTCATCCGGCATGGAGCGAAGTTCGCTCCGCCCACCGGTTGTCTGAGGTGTCGCAACAGAGATCATGTGGGACCCCCACGATCAGACATCTTATCCCCTATCCTTTGAATAGGGAATAAGATGTCTAGGGGCAGAGTACCCCTTTTAAATAAAGGTTTTATTTTTTTTATTACAGACGTACCGTATTTATCGGCGTATAACACGCACTTTTTAGGCTAAAATTTTTAGCCTAAAGTGTCTGTGCGTGTTATACGCCGATACCGCCCCAGGAAAGGCAGGGGGAGAGAGGCCGTCGCTGCCCGCTTCTCTCCCCCTGCCTTCCCTGGGGTCTAGAGCCCTACTGCCGGCCCTTCTCACCCCCTGGCTATCGGTGCCGCTGCCCGTTCTGTCCCCCTGACTATCGGTACCGGCGCCGATAGCCAGGGGGAGAGAAGGGGCAGCGGCACCCATTGCCGGCGCCGCTGACCCGTTGCCTCCCCCCATCCCCGGTGGCATAATTACCTGGGTCGGGTCCGCGCTGCTGTAGGCCTCCGGCGTGCGTCCCCTTCGTCGTTGCTATGCGCTGCACGGCGTGGTGCATGACGTCAGTGCGCCGCGCCGTGCATAGCAACGACGCAGGGGACGCACGCCGGAGGCCTGGAGCAGCGCGGACCCGACCCAGGTAATTATGCCACCGGGGATGGGGGGAGGCAACGGGGCAGCGGCGCCGGCAATGGGTGCCGCTACCCCTTCTCTCCCCCTGGCTGTCGTCGCCGCTTCTCTCCCCCTGGCGCCGGTACCGATAGTCAGGGGGACAGAACGGGCAGCGGCGCCGATAGCCAGGGGGAGAGAAGGGCCGGCAGCAGGGCTCTAGACCCCAGGAAAGGCAGGGGGAGAGAAGCGGGCAGCGACGGCCCCTCTCCCCCTGCCTTTCCTGGGGGTATATCGGGGTATACACGCGCACCCACGCACCCTCATTTTACCATGGATATTTGGGTAAAAAACTTTTTTTACCCAAATATCCTTGGTAAAATGAGGGTGCGTGTTATAGGCCGGTGCGTGGTATACCCCGATAAATACGGTATTTGTAAAGAGATTTTTTCAAATTTCTAATGTAATTAAAAATTCTTAAAAATGTTGTTTACTATAAAAACTTGAATTTAACAAATATATATATTTTTTACAGTGCTATTTGGTTGGGAATTTCTTTCATCTGTTGGAAAAATCACATTTAATAAACTCATAAAATATTTATAAAATAGACTACAATTCTTGATGCACATTTAAAATTTCCTATTAAAATCAGTGTGATGCAGAATCTATGTAGAAATCCATATGGAAACAGTGTTATAAAATAAAATACACAAACCATAAAAAAAACTTGTGTATTAATCTGTTTTACTATAGAGTGAGAACACCACCAATTCCTGGAAGAGCCGCTGCATGGACCTTGTTGACTTTCTAATAGACTGTGAAGACTCCGAGCCTTTCAGGGAGATGGTGGACTCTGAGCAGTTTCCTGTAAGGGAATGTTTATTACTTAATTTTGCTTTTTTTTTTTTATACCAGACTTTGGAATATTTCTCGCTGTGTTGTTACAATCTGTCATAAGGTGAACAATTTCTCCTGGCTACAAAAAAAGTCTGCATTGCCCAAGAAATGGCTATTCCAACCATTGTTTGTTACCTATTCAGAAGAAAGTCAGACCAGTGGGACCCACTTTGAGGACTGCTTCTTAGTTGTCTCCCCTACTGCCTGTGGCTTATGTGCCATTTTTGGCTACCTGATGCTGAATGCAGCACTTCTTAAAGGGGTACTCCAGTGGAAAACACTTTTTTTTTCAGATAAGTTTAACAGATTTGTAAATGACTTAATTAATGGTGCACTGGCCCTTTAAATTTCAGAGAGCCGGCTCTATTAAAAAATCTTATTCCTTCCATTACTTATCAGCTGCTGTATGCTCCATAGGACATCGAGTTGTTCTTTTCAGACTGACCAGAGTGCTCTCTGCTGCCACCTCTGTCCATGTCAGGAACTGTCCAAAATAAGAGCAAATCCTCATAGCAAACCTCTCCTGCTCTGGACAGTTCCTGACATGGACAGATGTGTCAGCAGAGAGCACTGTGGTCAGACAGAAAAGAACTACACAACTTCAGCAGCTAATAAGTACTGGATGGAATAAAAAATGTTAATATGTTATTTACAAATCTGTTTAACTTTCTGGCACAAGTTGATTCGGAAAAAAATTCCACTGTTTAAAGGTTCTTTGCAATAAAATAGTTGGTGTCCGTATACTTAGACTTATACTTAGAAAATATGCTATACCAAGGTTTATATTTTCTCCTATAGTAACACTTTATTTTTTTTTTGTAGGATTACAAGGACATTATTAAAACACCAATGGATTTTGGGACCATCAAAGAAACGTTGTCAGCCGAAGGTTACAGCAGCCCCTACGATCTGTGTAATGACATGAGATTAGTCTTCTCAAATGCAAAGCTGTATACACCGAATAAGAAATCAAGGGTAGGGAACCATGTCCGGTCATATTTTTTATAATTCTCATTTTGGTTACTTAAGTTTTGCGCATTTTTAGGTTTCGAAATTTGACTGCATTGCATTTTGTTTTTTCCTTTTCTAGATATACGGGATGGTGTTGAGACTGTCGGCGCTTATGGAAGAGAGGATGAAAGGGATTCTCTTTGAGTACAAAGCTGCCCAGAAATTTCGGATGAGTCCTGCAGATTGGAGCGGTACGAAGAAAGTCCCTGGAAAGGATGTGCAGCGTGGGAGAAGATCGCAGAGGTGAGAGCTTCATTGCCAGTAGAGATGAGCGAACTTACAGTAAATTCGATTCGTCGCGAACTTCTCGGCTCGGCAGTTGATGACTTTTCCTGCATAAATGAGTTCAGCTTTCAGGTGCTCCGGTGGGCTGGAAAAGGTGGATAAAGTCCTAGGAAAGAGTCTCCTAGGACTGTATCCACCTTTTCCAGCCCACCGGAGCACCTGAAAGCTGAACTCATTTATGCAGGATAAGTCATCAACTGCCGAGCCGAGAAGTTCGTGACGAATCCAATTTACTGTAAGTTCGCTCATCTCTAATTTCCAGTCATTACTATAGTACTTGGCCCATATTGATAATTGAAACATGTAGTAATAGCTAGAGATGAGCGAACTTACAGTAAATTCGATTCGTCACGAACTTCTCGGCTCGGCAGTTGATGACTTTTCCTGCATAAATTAGTTCGGCTTTCAGGTGCTCCGGTGGGCTGGAAAAGGTGGATACAGTCCAAGGAAAGAGTCTCCTAGGACTGTATCCACCTTTTCCAGCCCACCGGAGCACCGGAAAGCTGAACTAATTTATGCAGGATAAGTCATCAACTGCCGAGCCGAGAAGTTCGCGACGAATCGAATTTACTGTAAGTTCGCTCATCTCTAGTAATAGCAGTGGAGGTGGTGTGTGTATATATCAGTGTTTCCCAACCAGGGTGCCTCCAGCTGTTGCAAAACTACAACTCCCAGCATGCCCGGACAGCCTTTGGCTGTCCGGGCATGCTGGGAGCTGTAGTTTTGCAACAGCTTGGAGGCACCCTGGTTGGGAGACTGGTATATAGTTTTTGGGTGCCACCCTAAAAACTTGTCATCACTTTGCAGCGTCTCAGACAGAAAATTCAGGCCAGAAAGACCATCCACATCCGATGAAACGAACCAATGTTTCCTAGAAATGTCTTCACCACAGCCTACCTCAAGTGGAGCAGCCTGTGCTCCTAGTCCCCTCAGTGAAGCCAGTTCTTCTTCAAGAGACCACGATGGACAATCACTTTGCTTTTCACCTGCGTCGGTCACTAAATCCCATGCATCAAGCAGAGAGCGAGACTCCTCTCCAAGCTGTTCCAGGTCATCAGGTAATGTGACTGGCTCTTTAACCCCTTAAGGACTCAGGGTTTATCCGTTTTTTGCACTTTCATTTTTTCCTACTTACCTTTCAAAAATCATAACCCTTTCAATTTTGCACGTAAAATTCCATATTAGGGCTTATTCTTTGCACCGCCAATTCTACTTTGCAGTGACATCAGTCATTTTACCAAAAAGTTCACAGCAAAACGGTAAAAAATTCATTGTTCGACAAAATTGAAGAAAAAAAAAATGCCATTTTGTAAATTTTGAGGGCTTCTGTTTCTACGCAGTGCATTTTTTGGTATAAATAACACCTTATCATTATTCTGTAGGTCCATATGGTTAAAATGATTCCCTACTTATATAGGTTTGATTTTGTCTGTCTTCTGGAAAAAAATCATAACTACATGCACGAAAATGAATACGTTTAAAATTGTCATATTTTGACCCCTATAACTTTTTTTATTTTTCCGCATACTGGCCAGTATGAGGGCTTATTTTTTTGTGCCGTGATCTGAAGTTTTTAGCGGTACAATTTTTATATTGATCAGACTTTTTGATCGCTTTTTATTAATTTTTTCACTATATAAAAATGACCAAAAATACACTATTTTGGACTTTGAATTTTTTTGGCGCATAAGCCATTGACCGTGCGGTTTATTTAACATTATATTTTTATAGTTCGGACATTTCCGCACTCGGCGATACCTTATATGTTTGTTTTTATTTACACAGTTTGTTTTTTAAAAGGGAAAAGGGGGGTGATTCTTTTAATAGGGAAGGGGTTAAATGATCTTAACTTTTTTTCAAATTTTTGTTTTTGAAGTGTTATAGCTCCCTCTAGTGGCTATAATACTGCACACACTGATCTTCTGCACAGATCACTGCCATGCATTAACACGGCAATGATCAGTGTTATCGGCAGTCGATTGCTCAAGCCTGGATTTCAGGCTTGGAGCAATCAATCGCCGATCGGACGCGCCGAAGGCAGGTAACGGACCCTCAGCTCGCGTTATAGCTGATCGGGACAAGATTTCACTGCGATGGTCCCGATTTGCCCACCTGAGATGCCGTGTATTTTTGTTACTGTAGACGCGGCAATCAAATTTGAACGCCGCATCTAAAGGGTTAATAGCACGCAGCACAACGATTGGTGCCGCACGCTATTAGCCCAGGGTCCCGGCTTTCATTAGCCGCCGGGACCGACCTGCTATGACCACGCCGTGACCTCACGTTATTGACCAGGACCGGGTGTAGGGCACACAGGTACGCCCTGCGTCCTTAAGAGGTTAAGGGTGTACCTTAGTACCCAAATTTGATGCGTAGAATTTGAAGATGTTTTAACGCATTTAGTTCACATTGAAATCCACAGCTTCAAATCCTGCACATAAAATACGTGCAGGATACTGTACGTGTGAATAGACCCTAAAGGGGTATTCCAGTATCCCATGGCTTTTTATTAAGGGGGGGGGGGTTAATCTGCTAGGCCTGTGCACCACTGTTCCAGTCATTCAAAGTTGTGGGCCTGGAGAGCCTTGTGTTTGATCGTAGGAATAACCCCAGGGTGGGAAACCTACTAACGGGGGTCCATTCATTGAAAATCTGTCTTACAAAGACATGGTCCTGTTCACATCTGCGTTGGAGCTCTGTTCGCAGATTACGTTCAATTGATTTGAGCTGAGAAAAAAATTAGCTTTTTATTTTTTTTTTGTTTGTCCACTCAACTCCTGCAAAACAAGGGACACCAGATAAAAACCCGACAGACTTGTAAAGTCAATGGGACCCAAGAGCTATGATTGGCTAAGGTTGCACGCAAACCCCCCAGCACTCCAGACTACATTTTCCGAAGTCCAGGCGAGCAGGAGTCTGAAGTCTGTGCAAGAGATGGGGGAAATGTGCTCTGGACAAGTAGGAAGACATCCCTAGTTCCAGCTTTTTTAAACACAAATAAAACATAGAAAACGTCATTTTTTATTATTTTTTTTAAACAAAGTACATTTTTTTTCCTTGTTCGGCTCGATTGGGGGACACACAGAGACTGTGGGTATATGCTGCTTCCACCAGGAGGCTGACACTAGGCAACAAAAAGAAAGTCAGCCCCTCCCGGCTGGATATACCTCACCTACAGACTGAGATATCAGTTTTAGCTTAGTGTCTGTAGGAGGCAGACACAGGTCTGGAGTTCTCCTCCAGACCTGGTCTTTTACTTTCTTATTTTTTAGTTTAAGGACATGTATGTAGATTTTTTCCTACCTTTTATTTCTCTTTTTAGGTGGACGTTCAGGAGCATGACGCTACCTGTTCCCCGATATGCAAAGAAGGGGCACAGACATAGTTATGTACGGTCAACCTCTTCTCGCCACCGGCCAGTGCCTGGGGTTGCACCTTGGGTCCAGGTCCCCCTACCTACCCTGCTCATCTCGCTGTCTCAGCCCGGCATGATGCAGGTGTTTAATAGCTGGCTGAAAACAAAGAACCTGGTGGTGATTTGTCGCTCCATGTGGCTCAGGGCCTGGGACACCGATTCATCTTCCAAGAAATCTCACTGAGCTTCCTTTCTCTGGGACCCGACTCTTCAAGAAATGCCTGGATGAGATTATCTCCGTGGATACTGGAGGTAAGAGCTCCTTATTACCACAGAACAAGTGTCGCTGCACCGATTCCCGCAGGAAGTCAACCTCCTTTAGGCCCTTTCGGTCTTTTGGCTCGGGTCGGGCAGCCAGACCGGCGCCCTCACAGGATAGGAAGGCTCCTTCCTTCAAGGCTTGCCCCTCCTGGAAGTCGGATACCCATTCAGGCCGTTTTGCGGCCAAGCAGGGCAACCGTAAGCCTCCATCCGCCTAAAGGGATTCCCCCACCCATAAATTCTTTTCGGGTGGGAGATCATTTGTCCCTGTTCCGGGACTGTTGGATTGCCCAAGTGCAGGAGATGTAGTTTCCGACAGCTATCGGATCGAGTTTGCTTCCTTTCCAAGGGACTGCTGTTTTCGATCCCGCCCTCCTCGCACTCCTTCCTTGGCAGCGGATTTTCAGGTCACGCTTCGGACCCTTCTCGCCCAGGGAGTGATCGTCCTAGTTCCTTCTACGGAGCTTTTTTTGGGGGTTTTATTCAAACCTGTTCGTTCTCCCCAAGAAAGGGGGTTCCATCCACCCGACCCTGGATCTGAAGCTCCTCAACCGCCACCATCTCCTGCGCCATTTCTGTATGGAGTCACTCTGTTCTGTGGTGGCATCCATGGATCAAGGGGAGTTTCTTTCCACGGTGGATATCCGAGAGGCTTAACTTCACATCCCAATTTTTCGGGCACATCAGCGTTATGTCCGCTTCGCCATTCAAGAGGGCCATTTTGAGTTAGTGGCCTTTCCTTTTGGCGTGGCCACGGCCCCAAGGGTCTTCACCAAGTTCCTTGCGGTGGTGATCGTCTTCCTGCAACCCTGGGGTGGATTCTTCCCCTACCTGGACGACCTCCTGATCAAGGCTCCAACCAGGGACCAGAATCAGGAGAGTCCCCTTCTCACTCTTCAGACCTGGTTCCATTTCGGCTGGGTGGTCAATCAGGACAAGTCCAACCTGACTCCCACCCAGTCTCTGATCTTCTTGGGAATCCAGTCCAGGTTTGGCTCCCGCCGGGCAAGCGCTGCGCTCTGTCAACAGGAGTTAATCTTCTCCGTCGTCCTGTTCAAGTTTCCATTCGTTTCTGCATGGAAGTCCTGGATCGGATGGTGGCGGCCATGGAGGCTGTTACCTTCGCCCAGTTTCATTTTCGCCCTCTTCAACTTTCTCTTCTGTCCGGTGGGACAAGTCTCTGCTGTCCCTCGATTGCAGTATTATTCTCCCCCCCCCCCCCCCCATCCACAGGTTATCACGACGGATGCCAGTCTCAGCGTTTGGGGGTGGGGGGGGGGGGGGTGTTTCAGGGATCGGACGGTCCAGTGCCATTGGTCCTCCCAGGAAGCTCTTCTCCCCATCAACATCCTGGAACTTTAGGCAATTTATCTCTGCCTCCTCCATTGGGAGCGCCTTCTCTGTTCATGTCCAGTAAGACATCTCCACAGCTGTGGCATATGTCAATCGTCAGAACGGCACTTGCAGCGATGACCGAGGTCTCCAGGATCCTGCTCGGCGATTCACATCCCGGGGGTGGACAATTGGGAGGCAGACTCTACCGACCCTGGCGAGTGGTCTTTCATTCAGAGGTGTTTGCGGAGATCTGCAACCTCTGGGGCACTCTGGACGTGGACCTCTTCGCGTCTCGCCACACCCAGAAAGTTCCTCACTTCGTCACGAAGACCCAAGATCCTCTGGCCCTAGCTGTAGACTCCTTAGTGATCCTCTGTTCGCAATTCATCCTCCCCTATCTCTTCCTTCCTCTCCTTCCCAGTGTCCTGAGGAAACTCAAAACGGAGGGCGTCCCTGCCATTCTCGTGGCTCCGGACTGGCCCAGGTGTCAGTGGTACGCCGACATTGTTCGCATAGTTGCCAACGTACCACTGCGCCTCCCAGTTCATCCCGACCTGCTCTCAAGGTCCCCTTTGCCACCCCATTTTACTGTCGCTGCATTTGACGGCATGATGGTTGAAACCGCGGTTCTAAGGGCCAGGGGGTTCTCTTCCCCAGGTGATCCGCACAATGATCAGGGCACGCAAGCCTTCCTCTGTGAAGAGTTATCACCGTAATTGGCAGTCTTACTTTCCATTGTCTGAGTCTCAATCCTTCTTCTCCCCAGTTGTTTTCTCCCTTCCACGCCTTCTTTGCTTTTTGCAGTCTGGGCTGGAACAACGCTTGGCTCTCACTTCCCTTAAGGGTCAGTTGTCTGCTTTCTCCATTCTCTTTCAGCTCTGCCGTACAGATCACCTACTCCCCCGTGGGATCTGAATCTTTGAACCTCTCTGGGACATTTCTCTTCGTGTCCTTTCATTTGGAGACTTTCGGCGCTTGCGGCTCTCTCCTGCCGTTCCCCCTACCTGGTCTTGCACCAGGACAAAGTTGTTTTCCGTCCGGTCGCCTCATTTTTGCCTAAGGTGGTCTCCGCCTGTCACCTAAATGAGGATATTGTCCTCCTGTCATTCTGCCCAGCTCCGTCCCATCCCAGCAAATGGTTGCTTCACGGTCTTGACTTGGTAAGGGCCGTTCGGATTTACCTTTCGGTCACTTCATCCTTTCCCCAGTGTGACTCTTTCTTTGGGCTTACTGAGGGTTGTCGTAAGGGATTTTCTGCTTTGAAGGCGACCCTTTTGCGGTGGATCCGTTCTGCCATCTCTGAAGCTTAACGCTGCAAATGGAAGACTCCGCCTTTCCAGGTCTCAGCTCATTCCACTTGTTCCCTTGGGCCTCCTGGGCTCTCCACAAATAGGCTTTGGCCTTGCAAGTCTGTAAGACAGCCACCTGCTCGTCCTTGCACACTTTTACAAAATGTTACCAGGTGCACACCTTTGCGTCCACTGACCCTGGTTTGGGTCGCAAGGTGTTGCAGGCGGCTGTGGCCCAGACTTCCACCTGAGTTGCTTGGGTTCTCTCCCACCCCGGGGACTGCTTTAGTACGGTCTCTGTGTCCCCCAATGGAGCCGAACGAGAAAAGTTGATTTTTATGCTTACCGTAAAATCTCTTTCTCGGAGGATCCATTGGGAGACACAGCACCCACCCATTTGTTTGTTTTTTCTTTCCCTTTCGGTCCTCTCCTGCTTTGGGAATAACTGATAGCTCAGAGCCTGTAGGTGGGTATATCCAGCTAGGAGGGGCCGACTTTCTTACGTTGCCTATTGTAAGGCCTCGTTCACACTATGGAATCTCCGCTCGCTGAATTGTCCGCCACAAAAATTCTGCAGTGTGAATGGGTCTCATTGAATGGAGACCCATTCACACTATTGTTATGTTCACACCGCGGAATTCCGCAAGAATTCCGTAGTGTGAACATACCCTTAGCCTCCTGGTGGCAGCAGCATATACCCACTGTCTTTGTCCCCCAATGGATCCTCGTAGAAAGAGATTTTACAGTAAGCATGAAAATCTACTTTTTATTTACGGTAAAGAGTACAATAGTAAAAATTGGTTTTGATGACAGTGCCTGTTTAAATAAAAAAACACACAAATAAATACACCTAACATTATCTGGTCCCATTATCAATGGTGTCCTGTAGAGGAAGTATCATCACTATAATGGTAAATGCACATGTAGTGTAAATTACTGTGCATATTTTGTGCAGATTTCACTTCTTTGTTTCCACATGCAGATATACTGCAGAAAAATCCACCTTGTGTGCAGCTCTCCTATAGTGATGTGATGCTGTTATATTTTCGGATACTGCACTGTTATGGTTGCATAGGCTTCCCATATGGCCTAGTAAAGGACAACCAGGGATGTCAGAAACTTTCGGGTCCTCTATGAACCCATTGACACTTTTTCCATCACTCTTTTAAGCCATTGTTTCCCAACAAGAGTGCCTCCAGCTGTTGTCTGTTGCCTCCATGCTGGGAATTGTAGTTCTGCAGAAGCTGGAGGCATCCTGGTTTGGAAATACTGCAGTTAAGCCTTGAGTATTGCAATTGTAACATTGTATTCTTGACTCTGTCCCATCTTTGTAGGAAGCGAAACAGACTCTTCCTCTTCTACCTCGGCTTCTGAACATTCCTCCAGCTCTTCATCCTCCTCCAGCTCGGAAATAAATGACAAGACGGACTCAAGTTCAGCATCAAACATGGTTAATGGCGTGAAGACTAAGATGACTAATGGCAGGCAACAGAGAGCAACTGCTTTGAAGCAAGGTAAATTATTAAGTAATGCCCCCTTTTTTAGTTGCATTGGCTTCAAGTAACTAAATGGGGTCACACTGCAACCCACAAGTGGTTATGATTTACTTGCAAAATCCTTTTCTCATAAAGTTCTTTTTTTCTAGGACTTGGGATCTCTACTAGCCCTTTTAAATTAATTTCTCCTGTCCTGGACAGGCCAGATTTATTCCAGGTTCCTATTTATTTTCAGAGTTGGGTTCTCCTGTTACTTCTACTGCTTGTGTATAAACTGTGGGTATATCTTGCTGCCACTAGGAGGCTGACACTAGGCATTAACAAAAAAGTCGGCCCCTCCTGGCAGGATATACCATGCCCACTGACTCTGAGCTACCGTATATACTCGAGTATAAGCAGAGTTTTTCAGCACGATTTTTCGTGCTGAAAACACCCCCCCCTCGGCTTATACTCGAGTGAACTCTCCACCCGCAGTGGTCTTCAACCTGCAGACCTCCAGAGGTTTCAAAACTACAACTCCCAGCAAGCCCGGGCAGCCATCGGCTGTCCGGGCTTGCTGGGAGTTGTAGTTTTGAAACCTCCGTAGGTCCGCAGGTTGAAGACCACTGCGGCCTTCGACATCATCCAGCCCCCTCTCACCCCCCCCTTTAGTTCTGTACAGTACTCACCTCCGCTCGGCGCTGGTCCGGTGCTGCAGCGCTGTCCGGAGAGGAGGTGGTCCGGTGGGATAGTGGTTCCGGGCTGCTATCTTCACCGGGGAGGCCTCTTCTAAGCGCTTCGGGCCCGGCCCCAGAATAGTCACGTTGCCTTGACAACGACGCAGAGGTACATTCATTGCCAACGTACTTCTGCGTCATTGTCAAGGCAACGCCTCTATTCCGGGCCGAAAGCGCGGCGAAGAGGCGCCCCCGGTGAAGGTAGCAGCCCGGAACCACTATCCCACCGGACCACCTCCTCTCCGGACAGCCCTGCAGCACCGGACCAGCGCCGAGCGGAGGTGAGTACTGTACAGAACTAAAGGGGGTGAGAGGGGGCTGGATGATGTCGAAGGCCGCAGTGGTCTTCAACCTGCGGACCTCCGGAGGTTTCAAAACTACAACTCCCAGCAAGCCCGGACAGCCGATGGCTGCCCGGGCTTGTTGGGAGTTGTAGTTTTGAAACCTCTGGAGGTCCGCAGGTTGAAGACCACTGAGGGCGGATGATGACAAGAGGATGATGAAGGGGGGGTGTGGGATGATGACAAGAGGATGATGAAGGGGGGGTGTGGGATGATGAAGGGGGGTGGGGATGATGACAAGGGGATGATGAAGGGGGTGTGTGTGGGATGATTAAAAGGGGATGATGAAGGGGGTGTGTGTGGGATGATTACAAGGGGATGATGAAGGGGGGTGGGGATGATGACAAGGGGATGATGAAGGGGGGTGGGGATGATAAAGGGGGGTGGGGATGATGAAGGGGGGTGGGGATGATGACAAGGGGATGATGAAGGGGGGGATGTGTGGGATGATGAAAGGTGATGATGATGAGGGTCTGGATGATGACAGGCGGTGATGATGATGAGGATGTTAATGACGGGTCTGGATGATGACAGGGGGGGGATGATGTATTTCCCACCCTAGGCTTATACTCGAGTCGATAACTTTTCCTGGAATTTTGGGTTGAAATTAGAGGTCTCGGCTTATACTCGGGTCGGCTTATACTCGAGTATATACGGTAATCAGTTTTAGCTTAGTGTCAGTAGGAGGTAGAAACAGGTCTGGAGCTCTCCAGATCTGGTCGTCTTTTCATTATTTTATAGTTTTGTAAAAGTAAATTTCTCTCCGTTATTTTATCTAGGTTGGGGCGACCAGCACGAAGGGTGTGCCCTGGTTCTGGGTCTCCTCTTGCCCCTGCTGGCCCCGCTATTATAGCCCGGTGTTATGTAGGTGGCACTAGACTGGTTGAAGACTTCAGAGGTGAGTATATGGGACATTTTTCTAGGTAAGTAGCCACCCCTCCTCCATTCCTGTCCCCCCTTTGGGCTGTTAGGGTTTCCTTTTATTTTTATCTTTCTCTTTATTTTTTTTACTTTTGGAGGGAGCCTGCTTGGGGGTCCAGTTCCCCTCTAATACTTTATTTTAAGACAATGGACAAAAGATCATCCTCGCCGGGGGTACTGTGTTTCACTGACCGGCTGGAGCGTGTGGTCACATGCGGCTCTCCTTCTTCTGCGGTGCGACAGTCTTCTGGCTGTCGCATGGGCCAGCTCTCTGTTACTGCTGTGGCGTTCTATGCGGCCCTTTCCGTCTCCTTCTGCTGCATACTTATTACTTATTACTCCTGGCAGCGTGCAGTGTCGGGATCGGGGGCCGCAGCCGGCGGGTGTCTGTAAATTTAGCCCGGGGCTTTGGCCCTGCTTCTCAGGGGATAGCTCCGCCCACTGTTTTCACGCATCAGGCGCTCTTCCAATCCCCTGCTAGAGCGTGCTCGAGAGGTCAGTGCCAGCCTCTCCTGGTCTAGCACGCACTGCAAGGGTCTCCTCCCTCTTGGTCTTCCTATGGGAGGCTATGAACTCCCGGGGGGGCTGATCTCTTGCTGTCACTTGCTTCTTCAGTCCAGACCACTGCACATGCTGTTCCTCCAGCTGCTCTCTACAGGGATCTCACGCAGCTCAGGATCGGACGGTTCAGGACTGCTGTTCCACCACGCTGCTGCTGTTCCTGCACGCTGCTGCTGTTCCGCAGCTTCTGGACAAGGGCTCGCCTTCTCTCAAGGGACCTCCCACTCTGCACGGGATCCTCACCTCTGCAAGGGACCCCCATCTGCACTGCTGTTCTAGCTGCTGCAGGACACAGGAACCTGAGTGAGCTTGTACCTTTTTTTCTCTGGGTTGGCTGACTTATCTGTTGGGTTCTTTTCCATGTCCGACCCCAGATCTGAACCCCACCCCCAGACAGGCGGTTGCCGCCTTAGTCGCCTACTATGCTTGCACCCGCTGTAAATCTAAAATGCCAGGTGGTTTGGCTGAGTCCACCGGTTCTGCCTGCTCCGCTTCACGTCCCAGCCCTCCTGTACCTTCTGCCCAGGTGTGTTCTCTGGAGCGCGTGGTCACTGACCCTTCCCTGGTTTGGGTGTCCTCGCTCTCCCAGACGATCTCTGATCTTGTGCAAGTTTCCAGTGAGGTGGCTACTGGCTTGAAGCACTCCTCCTTGCGTCCCCCCTCCCAGGAGGCTCGTTCAGCCTCCTCTGGTCACCGACGTCCCCAGGGT
This sequence comes from Hyla sarda, assembly GCF_029499605.1. Taxonomy (NCBI): domain Eukaryota; kingdom Metazoa; phylum Chordata; class Amphibia; order Anura; family Hylidae; genus Hyla; species Hyla sarda. The sequence goes on along the minus strand of NC_079190.1, from coordinate 493,005,177 downwards.
CATTTACTCTGACTCCTCACCCGAAGGGATGTCTCCACGCCGCTCTTGCTCCCTATCCCCATCTACTAGGCAGCATCCTCGCTCCCGCAGTTGCTCCCCGGGGGGGGGGGGGGGGCGCGTTACAGATCCCCGGTCAACCATTCCAGATCTAGGTCAACTAGATCTAGAGCCTCCACTGCTCGTTCCCGGTCTCCTGTGGAACTGGTGGAGACAGACTCAGATCCGCGCTCATGGAGTCCAATGAGCTGTCATCAATGTCGGACATGGTGGACAGTTTGGTTTCGGCTGTCAGGACCCTGATACTTCGGACCCAGCTCCAGAAGTTTCCTTCTGCCACACTCGCCGCTCTCCCAAGGTCTTTAATACTCATGCAGAGTTTGATGACCTGCTGGAGACTGTCTGGAAGCACCCTGAAAAACGCTTCAAAGGGTCAAAATGACTGAAGGCTATGTTTCCATTTGCCAAGGACCTGGTCTCCAAATGGACCGCCCCGCCTACAGTGGACCCCTCCAGTCTCTCGCTTATCCAAATCCACCACTCTTCCTCTGGCTGATACGGCTTCCATTAAGGACCCCGTGGAAAAGCGAATTGCACATTTAGCAAAGTTCGCCTTTGAAGCAGCCAGCTCGGCCTTGCTTCTGGCATTTGCCGCAACTTGGGTATCCGAGGCTTTGTCAGCCTGGGCCCTATCAACTTTGTCAAGGCGTTTTACCTGGGACTCCTCCAGATGATCTGACTGACTTAGCCCTCCAGATCTCCAACACTGGTGATTATCTATGCTCAGCGTCTTTGGAATCCGCACGCTGTGCGGACTTTGCTTCTGGCAGCTTGGTGGCTATCTGCTGCTCTATGTCTTTGCAGGCCTGGAATGCCGACACAGCCTCCAAGAAATCACTCACTGAGATCCCCTTTGCTGGCGGACGCCTTTTTGGCAAACGCTTAGATGAAATCATCTCCGAAGCTACAGGCAGTAAGAGCTCCCTGCTCCCTCAGAATAAGGTGTGTCGCACTGATTCTTGCTGCAAGTCCTCTTCGGCCCTTTTGGTCCTTTGCCTCTGGCCACCAGGACAAACCAGTGTCTTCGCAGTCTTGGAAGGCTCCTACCTTTTTAAAGCGCGCCCCTCCTGGAAGCAGAACGGCAGTTCTGGACGTTTCTCTGACAAGCCCCGTACTCTCAAGCCTACCTCCGCCTGAAGGGTTGCTACCACCCGAACCTTCCTGTCGGGTGGTTGGTCGCCTGTCCCTCTTTCGGAACATTTGGTTGGCGCAGGTCCAGGATTCCTGGGTTTGGGATGTCGTTTCAGACTGCTACCGAATCAAATTTGGTTCCTTTCCCTGGATCGTTTTTTCCAGTCCTGGCCTCCCTGCTCTCCGGCCCTGGCTACGGCCTTTCAGTCTGCACTCCACACCCTCCTTGTGCAGGGGTTCATTGTGCCGGTTCTGCCCCAGGAGTATTTTTTTGGGGTTTCTATTCGAACCTGTTCGTCGTTCCCAAAAAAAGGGGCATTGGTCCATCCGATTCTCGATCTAAAGCTTTTCAATTGGCACTTGCGCCTGCGGCACTTCAGAATGGAATCTCTCCGTTCTATTGTTGCGTCTATGAACCAGGGTGAATTCCTGTCTTCAGTGGACATCCGGGATGCCTACCTCCACATCCCTATTTTTCTGGCTCACCAACAGTTTCTGTGGTTTGCCGTTCCAGCAGGTCATTTTCAGTTCTTGGCCCTGCCCTTCGGGCTGGCCACGGCCCCCAGGGTCTTCACCAAAGTCCTGGCTCTGGTGATCGCCATCCTCCTCTCTTGGGGGGGTGTCTGTGCTTTCTTATCTGGACGACCTGTTGATCAAAGCTCTCTTTTGTTCAAAATCAGGAGAGTCTTCACATCACTCTTCAGACCCTGACCAGTTTCGGGTGGTTGATCAACCGAGAGAAATCCAACCTCTCTCCCCCCCAGTCTCTGGTCTTCCTAGGCCTTCGCTTCGACACTGAAAAGGCTCGGGTTCTGCCTCCACCAGACAAGCGGACTGCTCTTCTGTCCGAGATCCTCCTATTGCGCTGCCCGGAACCGGTGTCCATCCATTTGTGCGTGAAAGTGCTGGGCAGGATGGAAGCCATTCCTTTTGCTCAGTTCCAGTGCTGCCCTCTTCAGTGGACCATTCTGTCTCTGTGGGACCAGTCTCCTCGATCCCTCCACTCCCTGATCCATCTGCTCCCCACGGCTTTCCAGTCGCTCCTTTGGTGGCTCCTCTCTCCACTTCTCCGGGAGGAACGGTTGTTTCTTGTGTGGGCGGAACTCAGAGTTCCCTCCATCTCAGAGACCCACATTCAGAGGGTGGACAATTGGGAGGGGGACTTTCTGAGTCTCTTCTCGCCTGACCCGTGGGGAGTAGTCTCTCCACCCGGAGGTGTTTTCAGCAATTTGCGAACATTGGGGGGACCCCGGAAGTGGACCTCTTTGCGTCCCGCCTAAACCGTCAGGTTCCCGCCTTCGTGGCAAAATCCTGCGATCCTCTGGCTATGGCTGTGGACGCGTTGGTTGTTCCTTGGTCACAGTTCGCCCCTCCCTTACCTCTTCCCTCCACTTCCCCTAGTGAGGAAGCTCAAGGCGGAAGGCGTTTCAGCAATCCTGGTGGCACCACTGGTTCGTTTTGTGGCGGACATTCCCATGCGGCTTCCAGATGAGCCCGACCTTCTTTTTTAATGTCCTCTCTGCTATCCCAGTTCTCTGCTGCTGCGTTTGATGGCGTGAAGGTTGAAACCGCGGTGCTGAGAGCTTGCAGTTTCTCTCTCTGGGTCATTCGCACAATGCTGCAGGCACATAAACCGTCCTCTGCCAGGATTTACCACAGGACCTGGCGTGCCTACTTTTGGTAGTGCGAAGCCCAATCCCTGTCTCCGGTTGTCTTTTTTTTTTTGCCAAACCTGCTTTCCTTTCTGCAGTTGGGGCTGGAAACACGTTTGGCACTTAGTTCCCTCAAAGAGCAGTTGTCGGCGCTTTCCATTCTTTTTCAGCACCCCCTGGCTTCTGACCCTCATGTTTGCACCTGCCTTCAGGGTGTGGCTTACAAGGCTCCTCCTTACAGGGCTCCTCCTTACAGGGCTCCTCCTTACAGGGCTCCTCCTTACAGGTCTCCTCCTTACAGGTCTCCTCCTTACAGGTCTTCCACTTGCCTTGGGACCTGAATTTGGTTCTCAGCGCTATACAAGGCACCCCATTTTTACCCCATTAGGAGATCTCTCTCTCCGCTTGCTTTCTTGGAAGGTGTTGTTTCTTATTGCTGTGACCTCCATTCGGGGAGTGTCGGAATTGGAGGCTCTTTTCTGCCGACCCCCCCTTTCTTGTCCTTTACCAGGACAAGGCTGTGCTTCGGCCTGTACCATCTTTTCTGCCTAAGGTGGTCTCCTCTTTTCATCTGAACGAGGATATCGTTCTTCCATCCTTATTCCCAGCTCTGTCTCACCCTAAGAATCGTTCTCTCCACAACTTGGACGTGGTAAGAGCTCTGTGTGTCTATCTCTCGGCCGCCTCTTCCTTTTGACGCTCTGATTCGCTGTTCGTCATTCCGGAAGGCCGGCTCAAGGGGCTTCCAGCTTCTAAGGCGACCATATCCCAGAGGCTCTGGTCTGCCATATCGGAGGCCTATCTTTCTAAGGGGAAGGCTCCTCCTTTCCAGGTTACGGCACACTCCACACGCTCTGTTGGAGCCTCCTGAGCGATCTTCAACAGGGCTTTGTCCCTGCAGGTGTGTAAGGCAGCCACTTGGTCGTCCGTGCACATGTTCACCAAGTTCTACCAGGTGCACACTTCCGCGTCTGCTGACACTGGTTTCGGGCGTAGAGTGTTGCAGGCGGTGGTGGCGTTGCCATCCGCCTGAGCCTCTCTAGCAGAGTTCTGATTTCCCACCCCGGGGACTGCTTTGGTACGTCCCACGGTTCCTGTGTCCCCCCAATGGAGCCGAACGAGAAAAGTATATTTTTTATACTTACTGTAAAATCTCTTTCTCGGAGGATCCATTGGGGGACACAGCACCCACCCGTTGGTTATTAGTTTGTTGACCTGAGAGTCGATCTCCTGTCTGTGGGTTTGTTCAGTTGCTTTTTTTTCTGGGTCGTCTTTGGACTCTCTGTAGTGATTTGTTGGTTTCTTCCTACTGCTTTGGGACTAAACAGATTAGCTCAGAGTCAGTGGGCGAGGTATATCCTGCCAGGAGGGGCCGACTTCTTTTTTGTTAATGCCTAGTGTCAGCCTCCTAGTGGCAGAAAGATGTACCCACGGTTCCTGTGTCCCCCAATGGATCCTCCGAGAAAGAGATTTTATAGTCAGTCAGTATAAAAAAAACTACTTTTCCTGAAGTGTGTAGGCAGCACAAGCTTTTTTTATTGTGCTACTGTAGGACGATCAGAAAAACAAAACATTTGTGCTGTCTACGGACTTCAGAAGATAAATATTTTGGCAAAACATTTTTGTTTTCCTGATCTTACAACAGCACTTTGATTTTGTGCTGCCTATGGATTCCAGGAAATAAAAATTTCAATAAGTAACATAAGTTCTAATCTGTCATATCTTATACAATTGGTAAAACGAGCAGGGGATGAAGCCCGCGTCCCAGTGCTTCTCTCCCCGCTCTCTGTGCCAGCAACTGAGACAACCCCATAGGAACTATACATTTGGCTCGGTCACATGGCACAGAGCCTGACGAGAACATGCTTAGCTAACTCTTCTCCCGACTTGTTCTAGGGAATAGTTGGGATCTGAATGCTCAGACCCTGATCGACATGTCTCTACAATATGTCAAAAGTTTGTTTACAGTGCCCATTTAAAGCATACCTCCTGTTGTTAAAAAAATTAAAAAAATTAAGTGGTTTACAAATATGTTAGAAATCATGAAGTTATCAAATAGAGGAAAGTTATGAACAGTGCCATTTAATACTGATTCCATTTTTAATTTTTTTTTCATTTTTTTTGTTTCCAAATGCAGCATCTCAGGGCAATAACCAAAGGAGAACTGCGTCCAGCAAACGGAGAATATCAAGTTCCTCCGAATCAGACTCTGAATCTACTGGAAAAACTCATCAGGGAATGCGGAAGAAAATGCTCCGCAAATGTGCTGCCCTGGCAGCCAACAAGATCAAAAACATGTCTGACGTAGAGAACAGCGCCTCCACCTCGGACAGTGATTGCAGCGCAAGCAGAAACAGCAGAATCCTGCCCCAGCGGACAGCGGCGGAAAAAGCTAAGAGACGACTGCTTGACAACAGCGATGAGGAGACAGGCTTAAGAAGTGACAGCGAGAGGGAATGTCCCGCAGTGAAGGCGCCTAAGTCTCAGTCTCCAGAATGCCGAGTCGTCCTGACCAACGTATGTCCCGCTGGCACTTTTGGAGGTAGAATATTACCTCAGACCAGAAATGGGGAAGTGTCCGATACGGAGTCAGAACCTGAATCGCCTTGTAGAAAAAGACAGAAAAAACTTGCATCTCCACCGCGAGTCAGGAAGCAAAGACTAATAAGCGACTCTGACTCCTTATTCTCCAGCTCCAGTGATAGTTCTCCGCCCAGACAAGCGAATGGTGTTCCCCCCGATACAGAGTCCTCCCTCTCTGATGACAGCGAGGACGTCCGTACCAATGATAGCGTGGCAGGCAGATCCAGAGGTCATGACTCCAAGAGGAAACGTATCCTTAGCAGCTGCGATGAGGATTGGCAGGAAAAGGACAGCAAACGTCCCCGCAAGCTTACCCGTCGCTCCAAAATCCGCACAAGAAACCAAGGGAAAAGGACAGTGAGGTACGACGAGAATCCGGCTCACAGCGACGAAAACTTGAACGGTGCTCAGTCTCGAGCCTCCGGTCTTCAGAGGGTGTCCCACCGAGAGCGGGCAAGACAGTTCTTCCGCTAAATTCACAAAGTTTAAGAAAGTTAACTTTTTAATGTTTATTCCAATTCAGGGATTAGACTTTCTTTATTTTTTTTTCCTCTAAAGAAATTGGATAAGTGAATGTGTCCACAGGAGACTCTTTACTTGTTTACTTGCACTTGTTATTGAAGCATTTACAGCACAGATGCCAACTTGTGCCTCACGACGGGCAGAAGGCAAAAAGGTGTTTGTATTTACAAATGTTCGGTAATTTCAAGGCTTTTTGCCGTGTGACGCCACATCCCGGTAGCCTCCCTTTTACCGTCGTTGACTTATCGGCCATTGAACACTAATTTGCACAGGTTACGTTACGTTTACAAATGTTTATAGTTTTGTAAAAAAAAAAGAATAATAATTAATATTTTTTTTTCTTGTTAGATTTTTACAAATGCAGAAAGTTGTTAAAAAGAAAGTTTATCCTTTTTTTTTTTTTTCTATTTTCTCCTAGACACTTGAACACAATTTAAGTTTCAGAATCCGGTATAGGTTAATGCCATTAATTTATTATCATTATTATTATTTTTTGTATCATTATTATTATTGTTGTTATTGTTCTTGACTGTCGAAATCTTCCCTTTATACTGAAGGGTTGTTTCTACAGAATTTATTTTTATTTTTTCGCCCTTCTCTCGATTTTCCTAAGTGAAAACCTTCCAAAGTATTAACTTATGAGACGTTGGCACGGGGTTGATTCGGGCTGTAGCTTATACTACCATGGGAAGACTGCCATTGTAAAGGTACAATAGACACCAAGCGTCGCTAACCAAAATGTTCACTAATTTCCTGCTTTATTTGCCGATTCTTGTCAGTCTTCCAAAGCTTATTTGTCTTCAAGAAGTTCTCTACCTAAATTTTTTTTTTTGTGTAAAATCTGCTTATAACTACTATTTGAGGAGACCGCTACCAAGCTGCTTTTCCCTGTGTCAACAGTGCCAATCCAACTGAATGTCTACCATTGAGCATCGTGTCTATGCCAAGGTATTTGGGGGTATGTTCCACCATTATAGCTGCTTCCTTGGATGTCAAAATTACATGCTCATTGTCAACCCCCTGCAGAAGTGGTTTTGTCCACATTGAAGAAGCTACAACATTAGAACATACTCCTAGAGCTCTGTCTCTCTTTAAAAGGGGGGTATCCAGGAAGAGAAAAACAGGATTTAAAAGGATAGCACCACACTTGTCCTCAGGGTGTGTGTGGTATTACAGCTCAGTTCCATTGAAGTAAATAGAGCCAAGTTGTAAAACCGCACACAACCTGAGGGACGGCTGATGCTTTTTTTGTTTTGGTTTTTTAAGAAATCGGCCCCTGTTTTACTAATTCCTGATAATGACATAATAACTCCTTTAATGATATATTAAGCAATAGTAGTGAATGTGAATGAATACAACATAAATATTTAGTGTTCATTGGTGGACAATTCACGTTTAAGCCTGGATACTATGGACACGCTACCTAATAACCACAGTGTTCAATTTAAACAAGAAGCCCTGGCAGGATCAAACCACTCCTTTTTCAGTGACTGTTCACGTTTATGGCTTCATCCATTACGTGTATTATTTGCACCAAAACTACATTGGGAAGAATAAGGGGCAGGTGGGTAATATTTCTAGATTATAATACTTTTTTTGGTCTATTCAGGTGTGAACCAGTCCTAGCTTGCCTCGCTTATAACCATTTTCTGACAATTAGGTGGAAAAGTAGGGTAGCTCCACTGCAATTTGCACATTTCACTTTAAGAAATTTTAGAGCCACTTCCTGATACCGTGAGCAGAAATAGATCTGCAAGGAGTGACCATGTGGCGGCTGCTGACCCCCTCCCCCCCTTCCCACAGAACACTGATATTGCAGCAGTCTGTGGTCAGATTAGGGGGACAGGCTTTCATAAATTGGAGACTAGGTTGCTGACCCCTTCCCACACAACCCTGATGTTGCAGCAGTCTGTGGTCAGATGAGGGGAACAGGCTTTCATAATTTGGAAACTAGGTTGCTGATCCCCTTCCCACAAAACACTGATTTTGCAGCAGTCTGTGGTCCGATGAGGAGGACAGGCTTTCATAAATGGGAAATTAGGTTGCTGATCCCCTTCCAACAGAACCCTGATGTTGCAGCAGTCTGTGGTCAGATGAGGGGGACAGGCTTTCATAAACGGGAAACTAGGTTGCTGATCCCCTTCCTACAGAACACTGATGTTGCAGCAGTCTGTGGTCCGATGAGGAGGACAGGCTTTCATAAATGGGAAATTAGGTTGCTGATCCCCTTCCAACAGAACCCTGATGTTGCAGCAGTCTGTGGTCAGATGAGGGGGACAGGCTTTCATAAACGGGAAACTAGGTTGCTGATCCCCTTCCTACAGAACACTGATGTTGCAGTGGTCTGTGGTTAGATGAGGGGGGACAGGCTTTCATTAATGGGAGACTTGCAGCTATCTGGTCACTACATGCAGTGCTTATTGTATTCCTTACCTGGGATAGCCTTCTTCTTAGATGACTCTTCTCCCACATGGCAGCTGGCTGTTATACACATAAACCTTAGCGGATAGTGTTTTCCAAACGGTGGGCCTCCAGCTGTTGCAAAACCACTACCAGCATGCTTTCTGGGATTTGTGGTTTTGCAACAGCTAGAGAGACATTGCTTGGAAAACAAATATATAATGTGTATAGGGGTTTCAGACTTTTCTGGCAAATGTCGCTGGAATGGTCCGGTATGTAGGTTAATATTTTTTGTTCACGGGAGAAAAGCCGCCATTAGAAGAATTTGGTTACAGTTTCCTCCCTACTCAAAATACATACGTGAAAGCACGGCCTAACCGAGCGTGCATTTGTATAGGTGAATTAGGAGCCATCGATAGGAGACTGCTTCACCCAAGGTAGGAGATTTTAGTGTTTTGGTTCAGAATTCACCATTTACCACAAGCTGCCAATGAATTGTCCCCCCCTCGATGTTGTCATTTCGGCCCTATTTGCCTCCGACGGAGGAAGTTTGGTTGCAAACAGCCTCTTCATGCAGGGAGATCAACCTCGACTGTTGCCGATAGAGCGTCTATATCCAATACTGAATACCATTTTTACCCTTGTTTTAAAGGGCCCCGACGCGTGCGGTGCTGACATTTTTTTTTTTGTTGCTATGACGGCGCTATCTATCTCGTGTCAAGATCAGAATGGCTCTTTCTTTTTTTTTTTTTTGCACTGTTTGCCGTTTGGATCGTATCTGTGTAAGCGTGGGGTGCTATGGAAAAAAAAAGAGGTATTCGCATTAAAACGTTTTGACTGATTCTAATTCTATATTAAAAGTATTTTCTGCTAGAGATTAAAATGTTTATGTGCAATTTGGAGACCATTGCTTTATTTTGAATAAAAAAAAATTGTACGGGTTTCAGTTGTGTAATCCGCAATCATTTATTTTACATGGTAGCCGTTGACACAGATGCCATAAGGTACAACCCCGATTTATGAAAAAAAATTCAAGAGGACCTCTGAACTCTGCAATACTCTGACACACACCAAAATAGAGAAAATGCACCACAATAGGTTTTATGCCAAAATATAAAAGATAAATCTTTTATTTCATTACACATTAAAATGCAATACACATAAAAATAATATATATAAAGTGAGACCAATGAGATGTTATCTATCAATGATTGTCATACTGTCATCTGAAATACTCTGCTCAATAAATACCTGTATTCCTCTTGATATAACAATTAAAACTGTGTTTTGCTGTCCCTCTCTTGTTCCTCTTGGAAATCTGAGACTAAAATGCATCTTCCTATTTACCTTGCCTGTGTGAGGCATCTACTATACTAATGGTCTTCAAACTGTGGACCTCCAGATGTTGGCTGTCTGGGAATGCTGGGAGTTGTTTGTTTTTCAACATCTGGAGGCCCACAGTTCTGGGACCACTGTACTATTCAGTCTGGTGCTGGCTACCCTCTTGACAAGAATGGTGACATCCAGTATTCATAGGTTTTCAGTTGGAGGGACAGTAGAAATGCTTCAGCGTTATTGTTTCAAGGGTAATGCAAGTAATTACTTTAAAAAAAAAAGACACTGCAAGACAACTTCTCGCCTCTATATAGATTTCTATGGGTAGCATACAACTTGATCCCTCATAAGCCGATAATTCTGCACACAACCAGATTAACCTGATAATGTTTCTGTTCCATGTGGCTGTAAATCAGAAATCAATTAAACAAGTGGTTTTCTAGTTTACAGCCATTTGCAAGAGTAAAATGATTAGTTTCCTGAGGGATCTAGTTATATGTTGCCCAAATAAGTTTATGCAGAGAAACCAAAGTCAGGCATTGCAGCCTGCACTAAAATCAAGGTGTATTCGTTTTTACTGGATTGTTCCTTTTATGTTCCCAGCTGCTTTCCTGTTTTTAGTATTTTGTATGTATCCTGTAGGGTTGTGTTCGCTGGAGATCCTGAGGATGGAGCTAGGACCGCAAGAACCACATTTCTGAGCAGATCCACCAAAACACTTGTGTGTAAATGAACATTCTTCTGCACATCCGCTCCAAAGTGCATTGCTATATATGGGGAAGGAAATGCAGGCCTCGTGGTCCTAGTGCAACCCTCTGGATCTCGTGGAAATTCCAGCCAGAAATTCCATGGTGTGTACCTGGCCTACAAGTGTGGTTTACATTTCATTGACTAAATAAATACTGCCGTAAAGTCGAAATGGTTCTCCGCTGTCCTGTGGTCAAGCTCAGGTTTACATTGATGCTCTAATCCCAAAGAGCAACTAATAAATAAATAAAAAATTCCAGTGTTTTTTGATCCAGTGCAGCTATGCCGGATCATCCATAATTCCAGTGCTGTGCTCAATTTGATTTCCTACAAGGCTTAGCAATAATATGTTTGCCTGTATACTTACTTATCCCTATTCTGCTGCAGAGGTCACTGTGTACATACATTATATTACTTATCCTGTACTGATCCTGAGTTATATCCTGTATTATACTCCAGAGCTGTACTCACTATTCTGCTGGTGAGGTCACTGTGTATATACATTACATTACTTATCCTGTACTGACTTAAACAACAACAAAAAACGTGGTCTCAAATGGCTGGAGGTGCTCAACCCCAAATGCAGTTGTGCATATATACTGGGGGAGCAGATCCTGCCCTTGTAGTCCGTTGCTAGGGGCGATCCCCAGCATAAAAATGCATACAATGGAGGATGCCTGCAGTGGACTAAAAGTACCACAATAGAATCCTACACCAGATAAACCGTGTGGATGTGTAACAATTAGAATAATGCAATACAGAAATTTAGGTGCACTACTGTGGTAGATGTACACAATGACATTGGCTAATCCCTCAACACTGATGTTAAAATTGAGACATTCGCCAGTATATCCTTATATGAAGGACATACCAGAGCCCGCACACCAACGCCAAGGTTTCTCAAATGGCGCGGGACCTAACGCTAATCCTACCTGTGCGTAATAAGCAAAAACCAGGGGCCAGTGGGCAATTACAGCAGCATTAGGCCAACATGCAGCCTGCTCAGCCTAATGCTGCTGTAATTGCCCACTGGCCCCTGGTTTTTGCTTATTACGCACAGGTAGGTTAGCGTTAGGTTCCGTGCCATTTGAGAAACCTTGGCGTTGGTGTGCGGGCTCTGGTGTGTCCTTCATATAAGGATACACTGGCGACATGCAGCCTGCTCGGCCTAATGCTGCTGTAATTGCCCACTGGCCCCTGGTTTTTGCTTATTACGCACAGGTAGGTTAGCGTTAGGTCCTGTGCCATTTGAGAAACCTTGGCGTTGGTGTGCGGGTTCTGGTGTGTCCTTCATATAAGGATACACTGGCGAATGTCTCAAATTTAACATCAGTGTTGAGGGATTAGCCAATGTCATTGTATACATCTACCACAGTAGTGCACCTACATTTCTGTATTGTATTATTCTAATTGTTACACATCCACACCGTTTATCTGGTGTAGGATTCTATTGTGGCACTTGTAGTCCACTGCAGGCATCCTCCATTGTATGCATTTTTATGCTGGGGATCACCCCTAGCAACGGACTACAAGGGCAGAATCTGCTCCCCCAGTATAAATGCACAACTGCATTTGGGGTTGAGCACCTCCAGCCATTTGAGACCACGTTTTTTTGTTGTTTAAAAATTTATACTTGGAGGTATGTAAACTCCATATGTTAATGCGCCTTGAACATTTTCCAGGCCGCATTAAGGTTGCACCTGTGAGGCCATGCACCTATATCAGCCAACTTGGGTGGGGCTTGTAGCCTCTCTCCCTCCTCCCATTGTATGTGTGCTCAGTCACACTGGAGGGAACTGGGAGCAGGCTGCATGTCGGCCTAATGCTGCTGTAATTGCCCACTGGCCCCTGGTTTTTGCTTATTACCCACAGGTAGGTTAGCGTTAGGTCCCGTGCCATATGAGAAACCTTGGCGTTGGTGTGCGGGCTCTGGTGTGTCCTTCATATAAGGATACACTGGCGAATGTCTCAATTTTAACATCAGTGTTGAGGGATAGCCAATGTCATTGTATACATCTACCACAGTAGTGCACCTACATTTCTGTATTGCATTATCCTGTACTGATCCTGAGTTATATCCTGTATTATACTCCAGAGCTGTATTCACTATTCTGCTGGTGTGGTCACTGTGTACATACATTACATTACTTATCCTGTACTGATCCTGAGTTATATCCTGTATTATACTCCAGAGCTGTACTCACTATTCTGCTGGTGAGGTCACTGTGTACATACATGACATTACTTATCCTGTACTGATCCTGAGTTATATCCTGTATTATACTCCAGAGCTGTACTCACTATTCTGCTGGTGGGGGTTACTGTGTACATACATTACTTATCCTGTACTGATCCTGAGTTATATCCTGTATTATACTCCAGAGCTGTACTCGCTATTCTGCTGGTGGGGGTTACTGTGTACATACATTACTTATCCTGTACTGATCCTGAGTTATATCCTGTATTATACTCCAGAGCTGTACTCACTATTCTGCTGGTGGGGGTTACTGTGTACATACATTACTTATCCTGTACTGATCCTGAGTTATATCCTGTATTATACTCCAGAGCTGTACTCACTATTCTGCTGGTGGGGGTTACTGTGTACATACATACCTGTACTGATCCGGAGTTATATGCGTTGCCTGGTTTTTCCTTCCTAATCCTTGTTGGGGAGGATAATCAACAAAGAAGAAAGCTTTTGACTTCATATCTCATCCTCATATATTGTTGTCATATCCCAACCCCATATCCCATCCTCATAGTCTGACCTCATATCCCGTCATCATATCTCAACCTCATATCTTGACCTCCTATCCTGTCCTCATATCCTCCTTTCCCATCCTCATATCCTGTCCTCCTATCCCAACCCCATATCCCATCCTCCTATCCCGTTGTCCGATCCCGACCTAATTTCCTGTCCTCACATACCATCCTTATATCCCATCCTCTTATCCCGACCTCGGTGGGACTGATTTGTAATAAAGATATTGTAAGCTGAAAATAGAAGGTGACGTGGCTTTGTGATACTGGGCGTGATTTGCAAGCCAGACCGATGCACAGAGTAGATGATAAAAGGGGTGGGGCTTAAAATGTGGTCTAGTCTTTGTGACATGGGGTGTGGCTTGCAAGCCAGACTGACACATTCACCAGGAGATGAAGAGCTTAGCTTGTGGAGTAAGGTGCTGGAAGTCCCATATACTTGCATGGGACTTGAAACAAAAACCCATCTTTTATATAAGGGTGTAGGTAAGGGTTAATTTAACAATCATATATAAGTAATATGTGTACCAGGTATTGAAATATCTTCAGCCGTACAGAAGTTATATGGGAACATAATTTCCCATTGATTTGCATGGGACTTTAAACAACTTCCCCCATTTGTGAGGGTCGGGGTTTTTAAGGGTTAAATTAACTCTACTATATTTTAAGTGGACATATAAGTAACATGTGACCAAGTATTATCGAAATATCTCCAGCCGTTTGGAAGTTATGCAGTAACATATATTTCCCATAGACTTGTATAGGACTTTAAACAAAAACCCCAACCCTGGCAAATGGGGATGTGTTAGGCTCCTTTCACACGGAGTACTCATCTGTTATTAAACATCCGTTTTCTGTGTAAAAACGGACGTATAATAACTGGTGCGTGCGGCTGAATAACGTCCGTCAAAATAACGGGCATATTAATCCGTTAACCCGATAACGACCATGGACGAGTATAGACATCCAGGTTGGCGGCCGTTCCGGCACACGTCTATACTCGTCCATGGTTCTCATGGGTGCTGCCCAGTGCACCCACGAGATCGCGGCAGGGACTCGGCTGTAACACACAGCTGGGACCCTGCCGCACTGCCAAACTTCGGTCCCGGCAGTTTAACCCTTACAGCCGTGGTCGGAAGCGACCACGAGCTGTAAGGAGTTTTGACAGAGGGAGGGGGGCTCCCTCTGTCTCTCTCCTGTAGCACCCCGCAACGATCGCGGGGTGCTGCTGGTTACCTGGGCAGCCGGGGGTCTTTACTAGGACCCCCAGGTCTGCCCTGGTTATCGCCTGTCAGGACGTGCCAGAGTCATTCCAAAGCATTAAAAAAAAAAAGTGGAAAATAAATAAAAGTATAAAGTATAAAAAAAAAAAAGGTAAAAAAATAAAATAAAAAGAAATTTATTAAATAAATATAACGAAAAATAAAAATGTATAATGTGTAGGATCACACGACGCACATCCGTAGCATATTACATGCTGCGGATGCCTGCCAACAGTCACAATAATGAGCTCCCTGCTGTGGCTCGGTAGCTTTGTGTGTTCACTAATAGCGGTGGATTTCCCGCCGGCAGGCATGAGCAGACACACTGAGCTATCCAGCCACAGCAGTGATCTTGCCCTTGTGACTGCTGGGGGGCATCCGCGGTGTGAAATATGCTATGGATGCGCTCTGTGACTCTACACTGCGTCCCGTTCATACTGCGTTTCCGCAGTGTTAGAGGTATCTGTCAGCATCATGTCAAAAAGAGTTATGCTGACGTATACTGTAGCAGCTCCATTCATTTCTGACTGCTACAGTATACATTGGCATCCCTTTTTTGACATGACAACGGACACCGATACTGCAGAAATGCAGTATGAATGGGGACTATTCATATAATTATGCCCTGAAAGCCAATTGGGGGGGGGGCCTCATCTCCTTCTTGGTCCTACCAGGCGGTCAGGCAACCAGATATGGCCTAGGTAGGGGTACTGCCCAGCCCGGGACGAACAGCGTGATAAAATATGGGCGCATTTCCTCCATTTCCAAAGCAACTTAACAAAATGAAATTGCTATTTTTTTCCACTGACTTTGAAATAATTCTAGCCACACAATAAGGGCTCAACGTACTCACTTTTGCCCTAGGTGAAGACTCTAGAGGGTGTAGTTTCCAAAATGGGGTCACATCTGGGGGTGCAGTATATATAATGGGGTCACTTCTGGGGGTGCGGTATATATAATGGGGTCACTTCTGGGGGTGCAGTATTATTCTGACAGCTAGAATGCTTTGCAAGATGAAGTGCGGCCTATAATTTGTATAACAATATCCTGAAAGCCAAATGGTGCTCCTCTCCTTTTGGTAGAAGATGGCCAAAAAGCACATGGCAGGTATAGGGCTACCAACAACAATTTAACCCAAAGAGTTAACGAAAACCTGGTATTCAAATGTGCTAGAATAAAACGTAACTTTTATTATAGAAAAAAATGAAATAATGAAACTTGAGACACACAATTAAAATCACAACTCCATGTACATATCCGATCAATTGTGATATGTTAGTCAGATACACTATATAGTGATTTCTTAACTCCAACCTATAGAAAAAGTATATATGTCTCTATCTGGGATGAACCATCCCCAATAAGCCTATAAGAATCATTCAGTGATGGTATTAATTTGAATCCCTCCCAATGTATAACCCTTTCTCATGGGAGTATGGATAATAAATGACCGTCATATATGAATCCTGAACAGGGAAATGACGGTCATTTAAAAATAATATCTATTGGAGCTCTCCCAGGGTATAACCCTCTCTCATGGGAGTTTGGTCTTATCCAATAGATATTCCTTAATACTAATCCATCAACAGAATGTTTATATATAGACCACGTCACACCACTGTGCACCGTGGGTGCGGGTCCAGAACAGATCTGGAGTCACTGAGTGAGGCTATATTATGATATTTCATAGAGATGTTGATTAAAACCATAAACTGTCACACCCCAACATGTTTCGCCACTCTTGTGGCTTTGTCAAGGAGAATGACTGACAGCATTGCATGTGTGCCAGATAGATTAGGATGGATAGATAGATTATACTCCAGAGCTGTACTCGCTATTCTGCTTGTGAATGCTTTCCATCCAGTCTTAAAGGGGTACTCCGCCCCAGACATCTTATCACTTATCCAACGGATAGTGGAATAAATGTCTGATCACGGGGGTCCCGCCACTGGGGACCCCCACAATCTCTGCAGCGACATTCCGCCGTCTTCACTACAGAGCAAACTGGCTCTGTGCATGATGACGGGGCGATGCAGGAGATGGAGCATCGTGATGTCACAGCTCCGCCCTGTGATGTCACGTCCTGCCCACTCGATACAAGTCTATGGGAGGGGGCTTGGTGATCATAGACTTGTATTAAGGGAGCCAGGCGTGATGTCACAGGGGTGGAGCCATGACATCACAATGCTCCATCCCCTGCATCTCCCTGTCATCACAGGTGTTCGGTCCCCGGGCTGTATTCATCTTCCTTCCTGTTAGCCCGGCACGTCACACGGAGCTTCAGCCTATCACCGGCCGCAGCGATGTCCCGCCTCGGCCAGTGATAGGCTGAAGCTCCGTGTGACGTGTCATGCTAACAAGAAGTAAGAAGAATACAGCCCGGGGACCGAACACCTGTACCGGAGCACCGGGGGCTCGTTGGCAGGTAAGAGAAAGTTTGTTTTCTTTTATTTTGCAGCCCGGACGAGATAAAATGAAAAAAAAGTGCGTGCCGGAGTACTCCTTTAAGGTGAAAAAGGGCTCAGTCCTTAAGGGGTTAAGCCTTCCTTTTACCTGAGTGTTTCCTTTCTCCCACTCCTCTGGCTTGTGTCTACCTACGTTGGCCTAGTTGGGTGGGAGACTTTTCTGCTTCCTCTCTGTTGAGGGGAGGTGGTTTCTGGTATAGTCCTATCTTCAGATCAATCTTTTATGAATGTTTTGGGGCCCTTGTTCCACTGGACTTCCTTTCAGGGTCATCTTGTCAGAGCCTAGACTAATAATTAATCTGGTATGACTTGTCTGACTACCATTGAGGCACTAGGGATCATGGGGTGGTGATGGAGGCTTTTTCGTAGCCTCCATTGGGCAGAGCTCCTTGTTCGATCCTTTTTGGTTGTCCTGGTGGGTGGATTGCAGACTTTCTCAGCTGGAAGAAACTGGACTATGGGGAGTGGTCCCTTCACACACAGGTCTTCCTCCACCTCTGCCGAAGATGAGTCCTCCCAACATGGAACTCTTCTCCTTCCATCTCAACTGCAAGATTACCACTTACATAGCCAGGGCTTGTGATCCTCAAACCGTGGTTGCCCTGGTGATTCCATGGACCAGTTCTCTCTCTTGTACATATTCACCCCCTCTTTCTCTCCTTCCCAGAACTCTTGGGCATCGAGTTTGCTGGGGATCCAGCTACTATCTTGTTCTGGGTTGGCCTCACTGAGCCTCGTTACTCAACCTCATCACCTGCTCACGGACATTCTGTGGCCTTCTTGTACCTAAAATCCTTCTCCACGATCTGCCGTTCTTTCAGCGGCCCCTCCCTTGGTGCTCAGATGAAAACCTTCAGGGCTTAACTTATTGTGCACCCCCATATTGCCTGCCTTGGAACCTTTAATCTTTTCACTTGTGCTGTTCAGTCTCCTTCCTTGGAACCACTGCGTGACATTTCCCTGATGCTCCTTTTCTGGAAGGACGCTTTCCTGGTGGCTGTTACTTCTATCTATAAGGTTTCTGACCTGGGGACTTGTTTCTGTAATTCACTCTACTCTTTTCTCCCACAGGTGTTTTTTTTTTTCTCTTTAACACCCAGGAGGACTTTTCCCCATCCTCGTGAATGGGCACTTCAATGCCTGGATGTCGTCTGATCAGGCGGCGTCTTCTGGCTGCATTGGCATCCTTAAAATGCTTGATTCCTTGTTTGTTTCTAAGGATTCTCACAGGGGTCCTCCAGAGGGTACCATTACTACCGCTTATTCCACCCGTGGGTCACATGGTATCTTCTATCTTGTCCTTTTTCCTGCCCTTCTAGACTGCTTTTTAGATGTTTCAAGGTGCTGTGTCCCCTATTGCAATCTAGTCGGACCACCTGTGATCAGACACTTATTCCCTATCCTGGGTGGTAGATTTGAGTATCTTTTGTAGAGAATAGACCTTTATCCCTATGGTACCTCTTTGTTGGTTTATCATTTTTTATGTCATGTGTTGTTAGCTATACCCCTTTTCAAGACACATTAGGCATATGCCAAATTTAAGATGCCCACTGAGACACTGAGCGTGGCTTATTTTTGAACATTTTTTGCCACATGACCACTACCGTGCACCAGTCCTAGCAAATCTTCCCACTTGTATACAATGCATTATTTTAACAGCCAGAAACTGGCACAGTTCACTAGGTATCTTTGTTACTGTTATTTTTACCCATCTCATGGCTGGAGTGTGATTAGTCGTCGATGTTGGTTGTTTTTGTTGGTTGTTTTTGTTTGTTTTGTGCTTTACTTTTCTTTAGGTACCAATATAGTACCTGGCCCCAGGGTCACTAATGCATTGAGCAGTTCAGGAGTAGAGTATGTTATCTCCTATCCATCCCAATCGGACCCCTGATCATGATAACAGAGGAGAGTTATGAAATTAGGGACAGGAACCAATAAAAACAAAAGCTCATTCTGCCTCCAATTGATTTTATGTAATGGACAAACACATTATAGTCCATCATTTGGAATGGGTGGGGTGTAAGAGAGAGATAACATGGCTTTCAAAATTGAAACCCCAAACATAGATCTGGGGGGAGAAATTTCCTTCACAAGTCACTAAAGTAATAAATAGGGTCCATCTGCCTCCAATTTAATCTCAGGACAAATACACATGTTCTGTTAAGGCCTCAGAGTTTGTCAGAGAGCATTACTGAACAAACAGCAGCATGAAGACCAAGGAGCTCACTGAACGCGTCAGGGATAAAGTTGTGGAGAAGTAAAAAGCAGGGTTAGGTTATAGAAAAAAAATATCCCAAGCTTTGACAATCTCATGGAACAACTTAAAGGGGTAGTCCAGTGGTGAAAAACGCATCCCCTATCCTAAGGAGAGGGGATAAGTTTGAGATTGCGGGGGGTCCGACCGCTGGGGCCCCCTACGGTCTCTCTGTACGGGGGCCAGGCTCTCCGACCAGATAGCGGGTGTCGACCTCCGCACGAAGTGGCGGTCGACACGCCCCCTCAATATATCTCTATGGCAGAGCCGGAGATTGCCGAAGGCAGCGCTTCAACTCTGCCATAGAGTTGTATTGAGGGGGCGTGTCGGCCGTCGCTTCATGCGGAGGTCGACACGCCCCCTTCCCGCGGGCTGTCGGGGCTCCGTACAGGAGATCACAGGGGGCCTCAGCGGTCGGACCCCCCGTGATCTCAAACTTATCCCCTATCCTTAGGATAGGGGATAAGTTGTTCACCACTGGACTACTCCTTTAAAATCCATCATCAAATAATGGAAAGCCTAGGACACAACTGCAAACTGACCAAGATGGTAACTGTGGAGGAACGGCGAACATCAAGAGCTGAGGTGGGAGAATCTGTCGGGGATAACTATTAGGGGTGTACTCCACAAATCTGGCCTTTATGGAAGACTGGAAAGAAGAAAGCCTGTTTGGACTTTGTCACAAGCAATGTGGGAGAAATTTAACTTTTTTTGCCTTAATGCCAAATGCTATGGGGGGAGTTATCAAATCCTGTGCTGAGAAAAATTGACCAGTTACCCATAGCAACCAATCAGGTTAAACAAGCCATCTGGTTGCTATGGGCAACTGCATCACTCTTCATCTACACAGGTTTGTTCTTATTAATCTCCCACAATGACCCTATCTATACAGCTACAATGGGATGGTTTAGATGCATGTACGGGGGAGAGTTATTAAAACTTGTGCAGAGGAAATGTTGCCCAGTTGCCCATAGCAACCAATCAGATCGCTTCTTTCATTTTTAACAAGGCCTCTGAAAAATGAAAGAAGCAATCTGATTGGTTGCTATGGGCAACTGCACCACTTTTCCTTTGCACAGGTTTTGATAAATTTCCCCCTAGATGTGTAAAGCTGACATAGACATCCCCAGAAGGACTAGTAGCTGTAATTGCACGAAAGGTGGTTTTACCAGGTATTAGAGATGAGTGAAGTTACAGTAATTCGATTCGTCACGAACTTCTCGGCTCGGCGGTTGATGACTTTATCCTGCATAAATTAGCTCAGCTTTCAGGTGCTCCGGTTTTTAACAGTAGCAAAATGGGCAAAAAGTCAAAAGGGGTGAATACTTATGCAAGGCACTATAGCTAAGCAGCCATCACTGAACAATGCTTTTAGGCATGTAGACGTGGTCATGACAATATGCTGAAATTCAAACTGAGCGAAAGGGGGATTTAAGTGACTTTGTATGTGTCATGGTTGTTGGTGTCAGACGGGCGTTGTATTTCACAATCTGCTGATTTAGGGTACGTTCACATATACAGGATCCTGCGCAGATTTGATGCGCAGGATTTGTAACTGCAGATTAGAAGCGGCGCTCAGTCATTTAGTTTACATTGGAATCTGCAGCAGAAAATCCTGTGCATCAAATCCTGTGCAGGATCCTGTACATGTGAACATATCCTTACTGGGATTTTCACACACAACTATCTCAAGGGTTTACAGAGAACGGTCCGAAAAAGAGAAGATATCCAGAAAGCGGAAGTTGTGGAAGTTGTCAGAGGAGAATGGGCTGCCTGGTTCAAAATGACAGAAAGCCAACAAAAATAACCACTGGTTACACCCAAGGTATAGGGAACACCATCTCTGACTGCACAACATGTCCAATCTTGGAGCAGATGGGCTACAGCAGCAGAAGACCACATCGGGGCCACTCCTGTCAGGTAAGAACAGGAAACAGGCTACAATTCATACAAACACCAAAACTGGACAATGGAAGGTGGAAGAATGTTGTCTGGTCTGATGAGTCTGGATTCCTGACTTTCTGGACACTTTGGGCCCCTTAGTAGTAATTGATCATGATATAAACACCACAGTCTACCTGAGTATTGTTACTGACGATGTCCATCCCTTTATGACCACAGTGGATCCATTTTCTGATGACACTTCCAGCAGGATAATGCTCCATGTCACATGACATCATCTTATACCGTACAATGAGGTCACATGACATCATCTCATACAGGACAATGAGGTCACATGACTTCATCTCATACAGGACAATGAGGTCACATGACATCATCTCATACAGGACAATGAGGTCACATGACATCATCTCATACAGGACAATGAGGTCACATGACCCCAATGGCCTCCACAGTCACCAGATCTCATCCAATAGATCATCGCTGGGATGTGGTGGAACCGGAGATTCTCATCATGGATCCGACAAATCTACAGCAACTGTGTGATGTCATCATGTCCATATGGAAGAACTGTGTGATGTCATCATGACTATATGGAGGAACTGTGTGATGTCATCATGTCTATATGGAAGAACTGTGTGATGTCATCATGTCTATATAGATAAACTGTGTGATGTCATCATGTCCATAAGGAGGAACTGTGTGATGTCATCATGTCCATAAGGAGGAACTGTGTGATGTCATCATGTCCATATGGAAGAACTGTGTGATGTCATCATGTCCATAAGGAGGAACTGTGTGATGTCATCATGTCCATATGGAGGAACTGTGTGATGTCATCATGTCCATATGGAGGAACTGTGTGATGTCATCATGTCCATATGAAGGAACTGTGTGATGTCATCATGTCCATATGGAGGAACTGTGTGATGTCATCATGTCCATATAGAAGAACTGTGTGATGTCATCATGTATATATGAAGGAGCTGTGTGATGTCATCATGTCCATATGGAGGAACTGTGTGATGTCATCATGTCCATATGGTGGGACTGTGTGATGTCATCATGTCCATATGGAGGAACTGTGTGATGTCATCATGTCCATATGGAGGAACTGTGTGATGTCATGTCCATATGGAGGAACTGTGTGATGTCATCATGTCCATATGGAGGAGCTGTGTGATGTCATCATGTCCATATGGAGGGACTGTGTGATGTCATCATGTCCATATGGAGGAACTGTGTGATGTCATCATGTCCATATGGAGGAACTGTGTGATGTCATCATGTCCATATGGGGGAACTGTGTGATGTCATCATGTCTATATGGAGGAGCAGTGTGATGTCATCATGTTCATATAGAGGAACTGTGTGATGTCATCATGTCCATATGGGGGAACTGTGTGATGTCATCATGTCCATATGGGGGAACTGTGTGATGTCATCATGTCTATATGGAGGAGCAGTGTGATGTCATCATGTCCATATGGAGGAACTGTGTGATGTCATCATGTCCATATGGAGGAACTGTGTGATGTCATCATGTCCATATAGAGGAACTGTGTGATGTCATCATGTCCATATGGAGGAACTGTGTGATGTAATCATGTCTATATGGAGGAACTGTGTGATGTCATCATGTCCATATGGAGGAACTGTGTGATGTCATTATATCCGTATGGAGGAACTGTGTGATGTCATCATGTCCATATAGAGGAACTGTGTGATGTCATCATGTCCATATGTAGGAACTGTGTGATGTCATTATATCCGTATGGAGTGAAATCTCTAAGGAATGCTTCCAGCACCTTGTAGAAAGTATAAAGGGGGTGCGACCTGGGACTAGCATGGTAAACCTTATAAAGTGGCCAGTGAGACTGTTCACACAGCAACATTTCTGTGCGGAATTCCACTGAATAGTTATGTTGGAATTTCCGCCACCAAAAAATTCTTCATTCCGATAAATATAAGACCTGTCTTTAATTTTGCGGAATCCATGGTGGAAATCCATTGAAGTCAATGGGGATAAAAATTTTGGCGGATGGTGTTTTTTTTTTTTTTTTTTTCCAGTAAATTTTTTTTTTATTATAATTTTTTTAACCTGTTAAGGACCAAGGGTGTACCTGTACGTCCTGGGTCCTTTCCCTTTCTATCATAGCGGGTCGGGCTAATAGCGACCCGTGGCTAATAGAGCGTGGCACTGATCCCAGTGCCGCACGCTAATAACCCTTTAGACGTGGCGTTCAAAGCTGATCGCCGTGTCTAAAGTGAAACTAAACTACCCCTGGTTAGCTCAGGGGTCTGTTCGGGACCGCCACAGCGGAATTGTGGCATCCCAAACAGCTGTAGGACAGCAGGAGGGTCCCTTACTTGCCTCCTGTTGTCCGATCGCCGAATGACTGCTCAGTGCTTGAGATCCAGGCATGAGCAGTCAAGCGGCAGAATCATTGATCAATGGTTTCCTATGAGAAACCATTGATCAATGTAAAAGATCAGTGTGTGCAGTGTTATAGCTCCATATGGGAGCTATAACACTGCGAAATAAAAGTGAATAAAGATCATTTAACCCCTTCCCTAATAAAAGTTTTAATTACCCCCCTTTCCCCATTTAACCCTTTAAGGACTCAGCATTTTTCAGTTTTTGCATATTCATTTTTTCCTCATCACCTTCTAAAAATCATAACGCTTTCAATTTTGCACATAAAATTCCATATGATGGCTTATTTTTTGCACCACCAATTCTACTTTGCAGTGACATTAGTCATTTTACCAAAAAATCTACGGCAAAGCAAATCATTGTGAGACAAAATTGAAGAAAAATTTCATTTTGTAACTTTTGGGGGCTTCCGTTTCTACGCAGTGCATTTTTTTAGTAAAAATGACACCTGATCTTTATTCTGTAGGTCCATACGGTTAAAATGATCCCCTATTTATATAGGTTGGATTTTGTCGTACTTCTGAAAAAAATCATAACTACATGCAGGAAAATGTATACGTTTAAAATTCTCATCTTCCAACCCCTATAACTTTTTTTTTTTTTCTGTGTACGGGCCGGTATGAGGGCTAATTTTTTGCGCTGTGTTCTTAAGTTTTTATCGGTACCATTTTTGTATTGATCGGACTTTTTGATCACTTTTTATTCATTTTTTTATGATATAAAAAGTGACCAAAAATACGCTATGTTGGATTTTTTAATTTTTTTGCGCGTACGCCATTGACCGTGCGGTTTAATTAATGATATATTTTTATAGTTCGGACATTTACGCACGTGGCGATACCACATATGTTTATTTTTATTTTAGGGGAAAAGGGGGGTGATTAAAACTTTTATTAGGGAAGGGGTTAAATGACCTTTTTTTTTTTTTGCAGTTATTGCTCCCATAGGGACCTATAACATTACATACACTGATCTCTTATGCTGATCCCTGCAAAGCCATAGCTTTGCATAGATCAGCGAGATAGGGGCTCGAATGCTCAAGCCTGTAGCTCAGGCTTGGAGCAATCAAACGCCGATCGGACGCGACGAAGCAAGGTACGGGGGTCTCCGCTCGCGTCCTAGCTGATAAGGACATCGCGATTTTATCGCAATGTCCCGATCAGCCCGACTGAGCTGCCGGGAAGTGTTTACTTTCACTTTCAGACGCGGCGGTCACTTTTGATCGCCGCGTCTGAAGGGTTAATAGCGCGCGGCACAACTATCAGTGCCGCAAGCTATTAGCCCAGGGTCTCGGCTATGACTAGCAGCCGGGACCGACCCGATGTGATGCAGGGTCACGGCGTGACCCCGTTTTAAACACTGGGACTAGGCTCTGGGCGTACAGGTACGCCCTGCGTCCTTAAGAGGTTAAAAAAAACATATGTGGTATCGCCGCGTGCGTAAATGTCCGAATTATAAAAATATATCGTTAATTAGACCGCACGGTCAATGGTGTACACGCAAAAAAAATCTAAAATTCCAAAATAGCGTATTTTTGGTCACTGTTTATATTATGAAAAAGTCCAATCAATACAAAAATGGTACCGCTAAAAACTTCAGATCACAGCGCAAAAAAGGAGCCCTCATACCGCCCCATACACAGGAAAATAAAGTTATAGGGGGTCAGAAGATGACAATTTTAAATGTATACATTTTCCTGCATGTGGTTATGATTTTTTTTTCAAAAGTGCGACAAAATCAAACCTATATAAGTAGGGGATCATTTTAATCATATGGACCTACAGAATAAAGATAAGGTGTAATTTTTACCGAAATATGGACTGCGTAGAAACGGAAGCCCTCAAAAATTTCCAAATGGTGTTTTTTCTTCAATTTTGTCTCACAATGATTTTTTCCCGTGCTTTGCCGCAGATTTTTGGGTAAAATGACTGATGTCATTACAAAGTAGAATTGGTGGCGCAAAAAATAAGCCATCATATGGATTTTTAGGTGCAAAATTGAAAGAGTTATGATTTTATAAAAGTAAGGAGGAAAAAATGAAAGCGCAGAAACGGAAAACCCCCCGGTCCTTAACCCCTTAACGACGCAGGACGTCCTTAACCCCTTAGCGCCGCGATCCCGCATCATATCGCGTCGGTCCCGGCGCTAATCAACGGCCGGAACCCGCGGCTAATACCACACATCGCCGATCACGGCGATGTGCGGTATTAACCCTTTAGAAGCGGCGGTCAAAGCTGACCGCCGCTTCTAAAGTGAAACTGAAAGTGACCCGGCTGCTCAGTCGGGCTGTTCGGGACCGCCACGGTGAAATCGCGGCATCCCGAACAGCTGACCGGACATCGGGAGGGCCCTTACCTGCCTCCTCGGTGTCCGATCGACGAATGACTGCTCCGTGCCTGAGATCCAGGCAGGAGCAGTCAAGCGCCGATAACACTGATCACAGGCGTGTTAATACACGCCAGTGATCAGCATAGGAGATCAGTGTGTGCAGTGTTATAGGTCCCTATGGGACCTATAACACTGCAAAAAAAATGTAAAAAATAAGTGTTAATAAAGGTCATTTAACCCCTTCCCTAATAAAAGTTTGAATCACCCCCCTTTTCCCATAAAAAAAATAAAACAGTGTAAAAAAAATAAAAAATAAACATATGTGGTATCGCCGCGTGCGTAAATGTCCGAACTATAAAAATATATAATTAATTAAACCGTACAGTCAATGGCGTACGCGCAAAAAAATTCCAAAGTCCAAAAAAGCGTATTTTGGTCACTTTTTTTATACCATTAAAAAATGAATAAAAAGTGATCAAAAAGTCCGATCAAAACAAAAATCATACCGATAAAAACTTCAGATCACGGCGCAAAAAATGAGTCCTCATACCGCCCTGTACATGGAAAAATAAAAAAGTTATAGGGGTCAGAAGATGACATTTTTAAACGTATAAATTTTCCTACATGTAGTTATGATTTTTTCCAGAAGTGCGACAAAATCAAACCTATAGAAGTAGGGGATCATTTTAACCATATGGACCTACAGAATAATGATAAGGTGTAATTTTTTACCGAAATATGCACTGCGTAGAAACGGAAGCCCCCAAAAGTTACAAAATGGCGTTTTTTTTCCATTTTGTCGCACAATGATTTTTTTTTCCGTTTCGCCGTGCATTTTTGGGTAAAATGACTAATGTCACTGCAAAGTAGAATTGGCGACGCAAAAAATAAGCCATAATATGGATTTTTAGGTGGAAAATTGAAAGGGTTATGATTTTTAAAAGGTAAGGAGGAAAAAACGAAAGTGCAAAAACGGAAAAACCCTGAGTCCTTAAGGGGTTAAGGGATTAAACGTATAAAAACATAAAAAATATTAAAATGGGATATTCTTGTAATACTGCTTAGTGAATGGTGTAAAAGTAAAACCCTAAAAAATTTAAGACAAATTCTCTACTTTTGCCACTAAAGAACTAAAACTCGATCCACAGGATATTGAAGAAAAAAAAAGAAAAAGAAATAAATAAATAAAGTTGCTGCTAAAACTGTCTATCGGGGGTTAAACCCCTGAGGATCTTGTGGATCGATTTTCAGTTCTTTTATGGCAAAATTTTATATTATACTATACAGACTATTAGTATTAGGAGAAATGGAAAAAAATAAATAAATAAATAAAAAAGAAAATTCAGGTTCAGGTAGTCAATATCCAATTTTAATATTTTTTTTTTAATGCTTTTCGACCTTAAAAAAAAAAATTTTAAAAACTTTTTTTATTACAAAAAAACTAATACATTTATTCTATCAAATAATTATTTTTATTAAAATAATGCTGCAATCCAGCATTTCTCCCAGTGCAAGGTGTTCTGGCTCCCTCTAGTGTCGTCTACTGTGTACTGCGGTTGCTGAATTCCCAGAAATGACTGCCCTCTAGTGGCCCGAGCAGAGAACTGATCCCTCCCACATTGATCCTGTGTCATGCTGCACAACTACTTCCTGCTGCACACACACAATAGACATGGCCACCTTCTTCGGTGAGGTTGTATCTGTGTTTTCCAGGGCTGTGGAGGAGGATGAGGATGATGATGATGAGGAGGAAGAAGAAGAAGAGAGAGCGGAGGAGCTGGATGAGGAGGATCAGGAGATCAGGAGGGAATTAGCCAAGAAAAGGTAACAGGATTGTTACATTGTGATCTGGGGATACATAGTGGTGACTCATGATCATCAGATGCAATATAATCAATGGTCTTCAAACGGGGGACCTCCAGATGTTGCAAAACTACAACTCCCAGCATGCCCGGACAGCCGTTGGCTGTCCGGGCATGCTGGGAGTTGTAGTTTTGCAACAGGGAGACCGCTAGTATCTTGGTCGCGGTAACGTTCTTCAGAAGTTTCATTTTAGTCAACTTTACTCGCCTATCCCTGTGCCCTGGGCATGCTGGGACTTGTAGTTGTGCGTCAGTTACAGGGATCTAGTTGATTTGACGATTCCCACGTGACCGATATAGAAGAGATATAGGTTTGGCGCACTGGTATAGGCGATGTTGATGACGACGGCGTTCCGTGTTCTCCCCGTAGGGAAGTGATGCTCACGTGGAGCTGCGAATCCAGTGCGGCCATGGAGAAGTCTGCGGAGCGCCCTGCCCTGCCCTGCTCCAGCCTGATCCTCGCCGTGGGGGACAACGCTTCAGGTATGGCCGGAGGACTTCCATTCATTTACTGTATTGAGGTGTATTGCGGGTCACCTAACAAAAAATAAAAAAAACGCACATAACGCTCTCCTTTCCTGAAATACTCTGTGCTGCTGTGGACCCTATAACTCTCTCTGTGTGATCTCTTCCTCGCCCCATGACTCTGCCCGTCTCTCAACACCATGATGGGAATGGACAGGTCACAAAACTAGAACACGTCTCCCTTTTTTTTCTGAAATACTCTGTGCTGCTGTGGACCCGGCTCCTTTATCTATATACCGTATTTTTCGGCCTATAGGACGCACCCAATTTATAGGTGCCAAATCTAAAAAAAAAATAAAGATTCTGAACCCAACAGTGGTCTTCAACCTGCGGACCTCCAGATGTTGCAAAACTACAACTCCCAGTATGCCCGGACAGCCGTTGGCTGTCCGGGCATGCTGGGAGTTGTAGTTTTGCAACATCTGGAGGTCCGCAGGTTGAAGACCACTGGTATAGGAGGTAATACTCACGTGTCCCCGCCGCTACGGACCCGTCACCGCTGCCCTGGATGTCGCTCCATCGCTGTCGCCGCATCTCCGACGCTCCGGACTTCTTCTTCCCCGGGATCCACGCTCTCCGTCGCCGTCATCACGCCGCTCCTATTGGATGACGGCGTGCGCGACGACGTGATGACGTCGAAGGAGATCGCAGGGGACCCCGGCACGGAGAAGACACCAAGGAGGCAGGTAAGGTCCCTCCCGGTGTCCTGTAAGCTGTCCGGGACGTCGTGATTTCACAGCGGCGTTCCCGAACAGCCCGACTGAGCAGCCGGGTTAGTGTTATTTTCGCTTCAGACGCGGCGGTCAGCTTTGATCGCCGCGTCTGAAGGGTTAATACAGGGCATCACCGCGATCGGTGATGTCCTGTATTAGCCGCGGGTCCCGGCCATTGATGGCCGCAGGGATTGACCCGATAGGGGTGCATTCGCCGTATAAGACGCACCAACTTCCCCCCCAGTTTTGGGGAAGAAAAAGTGCGTCTTATACGGCGAAAAATACGGTAACTCTTTCTGTGTGATCTCTTCCTCGCCTCACAACTCTGCCCCCGCTCCCCCACTTAAAGGACAAGTATCATGTGTAAAAAAAAAAATATATATATATCCCCTATCCAAAGGGTATACGTTTTGGATCGCAGCGCTGGGGCCCCCCGAAGTCTCCTGCATAGTGCCCTGACTCACAGGGGCGCGTCACGATAGGGCTGGGCGATATACCGGTTCATACCGAATACCAGTGTGTTTTTCTTCTGTACGATATGAATTTTTCCCTATACCGCAATACCGGTCGGGCCACTCCCCCCCCCCCCCCCTCCTCAAATGAATGAATGATCATCCGCAGTGCGCTGGGGAACTAATGATATATGACCTGCGGGCGCTGTCCTGCTTTTCCTCCCTTCCCCCCCCCCCCCACCGAATGAACTATCAGCCGCAGCGCTGTCCCCACATCGGGGGAATAATTATGTTACCCGCAGGCGCTGATCTCCTCCTCCTGTGAGCCGCGGGCGCAGGACGGAGAACGGAAGCTGTCACCTCCCCCTGCAAGCGCTGAAAGCCAGAGGGCCGCGGGCGCTGCAGAATTTCTGATCAGAAGTTCATTCGGTTGGGGGGGAAGAAAAGCAGATCAGCGCCCGCGGGTCATATATGATTAGTTCCCCAGCGCACTGCGGCTGATAATTCATTCGGTGGGGGGGGGGGGGGGGGCGAGGGGAGGAAAAGCAGGACAGCGCCCGCGGGTCATATATGATTAGTTCCCCAGCGCACTGCGGCTGATAATTCATTCGAGGGGGGGGGAATGAGTGGGAAGAAAAAATACTGTGGAACCGCCATAAATACCATGAAACGGCTCTCCAATAGAGCTATATGAAGGAGGTGCGGCGGCCCCTGCTTCAGGTGGGCGTAGTGACGCACTGCTGTATAGGAGAGCCGGGGCTCTAAACTGGAGAACGCGCGCCCCCCCTCCCCCCCCCCCCCCCCCCCCCCCCCCCCCGCAATCTGAAACTCCTCCAGATAGGGGATACATTTTTTTTTAACCTGATTCTTGTCCTTAGAAGACATGTCTTCTTTTCCTGAAATACTCTGTGCTGCTGTGGACCCTGCTCTCTCTCTACTATCTATCTCTATTGCCTTTTTTTTTTTTTTTATATGAGATTTAGAGATGAGCGAACTTACAGTAAATTCGATTCGTCACGAACTTCTTCCTAGGAATGTATCCACCTTTTCCAGCCCACCGGAGCACCGGAAAGCTGAACCAATTTATGCAGGAAAAGTCAGCAACCGCCGTGACGAATCAAATTTACTGTAAGTTCGCTCATCTCTAATGAGATTACTCATTTACATTATCACAGGAGCGGACATGTCCCCCCCCCATATATTTCCATAATCAGCACATTCCTTTTCTTAAAGGGGTCTGATTGGTTGCTATGGGCAACTGCACTACTTTCCTCGGGACAGGTTTTATCAAAACCTGTCCAGAGGAAAAGTAGTGCAGTTACCCATAGCAACCAATCAGATCGCTTCTTTCATTTTTAAAAAGGCCTCTGCCAAATGAAAGAAGCGATCTGATTGGTTGCTATGGGCAACTCAGCAACTTTTCCTTTTGCACAGATTTTGATAAATCTCCTCCATTAAATCCAACCAAAGCCTCTAGATCAGTGATCTCGAAACTGTGGACCTCCAGCTGTTGCAAAACTACAACTCCCAGCATTCCCGGACATCTAGAGGTCCACAGTGTCGAGTCCTTGGCTCTAGATGTCTCCAGTGACCCCTTATATCCTAAGGTCTTTGACGACTTATTATGGTCCTACCTATCTTAATCCAGGGTCCCACCCCAGAGATGGTAATGCAAAGGGGTTATCTGTGGGGGGCGTTGTTCTCTGCTCTCTATGGCCGCCCCATAGCGATGAGAATGAAGTGGCAATGTGCGTACTTGGCCCCTGCTTTATTCACTTGAGGGGCAAGGAACCCTTGGAGGTCCAAGCGGTCAGACCCACAGTGGTCACTTATTAAAGGGGTACTCCCGTGGAAAACTTTCTTTTTTTTTTTTTTTTTTTTTTTATCAACTGGTGCCAGGAAGTTAAACAGATTTGTAAATTACTTCTTTTTTGGATAGGGGATAAGATGTCTAGGTGCGGAGTACCCCTTTAAGCTAACAATCGAGTTTACACATTTTTATAGCCTTAGCTGAATGGCAGCAGTTTTTCCAATGGTTTACAGCTTCAGTCTTGAACTATTGACCCTCCATTCCCTTCACTTATACAAGTGTCTCTAGTCCTGCAAAAAACATATTTCTTTAACCCCTTATCAGTGAGAGGCTAGGTTACCCATGGGTTCCCTGTAACAGCAGAACACAACACTATGGAAAGTATAAGTATTGCCGCTCCTAATTGTGCGTTGCGTGCCATATAGTAAAGCACATGAAAAGCTTCTTCACAGTCACTTAACGTGTTCGTTTTGCGTGAGGCACTGCATGCATTGGTCTTTATTCTTAAAGTAGAGAAGTCATTAATTGTAACTTTTTGTGAATTGGGACATTTAAACTTGCTTTTAAAAAAAAAAAAAATTTTATTCCAATCTAAATTTAGTAGGAGTCGGTGCATTGTTTGCCGACTCCGACTCCAGGTACCCAAAATTTCGTCCAACTCCGACTCCTCGACTCTGACTCCGACTCCACAGCCCTGGTAAAATCATCCTCCTCACCCTCCCCGGGGGACGATCCTGCCCGCATGCATGGTGTGGATAGGAAGTTTGAAAGTCTCCCCCTGCCGGTGCCATAAGTAATCCCCTGGGCGGAGCTATACTCACCTATTCCCGTTGGCTGCACTGAATTCACGCCCCCTCCGTGTGATTGACAGCCCTTCCCACCACTCTGCTCCCTAAGCAGATGGAGGAGAGCAATAGTGTGGGCCGTGCCGGACTGTCATTCACGCCGAGGGGACATGATTATAGCCGGGAATAGGTAAGTATAGCTCCTCGCCCAGAGGACTACTTACAGGCTGGCAGGGGAAACTTTCTAATTTCATATCCTCACCATCCCCATGGGCAGATAAAGCTGGAAGGGAGGTGTATAACTACTATATATCCTGATCCCATAGAGATAGCAGCATTATACAGAGAGAGCTGGAGGGTAGGTGTATAACTAATAGACATCCTGATCCCATTGAGATAGCAGCAGTATACAGAGCTGGGAGGGAAGGTGTATAGCTACTATTTATCCTGAGCACATTGAGATAGTGGCAACAGCAGTATACAGATAGAGCTGGGGGGGGGGGGTGTTAACTACTATATATACTGATTCGTAGAGATAGCAGCAGTATACAGATAAAGCTCGAGGGGAGGTTTATAACTACAATATATCCTGACCCATACTGATATATAAGTAGCAATATACAGATAGAGCTGGAGAGGGTATAACTACTATATATTCTTATCTGATAGAGATAGCAGCAGCGGTAAACAGAAAGAGCTGGGAGAAGTGGTGTATAACTACTATATATACTGATCCCATAGAGATAGCAGCAGTATACAGCTAGAGCTGGAGGGGAGGTGTATAACTACAATATATCCTGATCCATGGAGACAGCAGCAGCAGTATACAGATAGAGCTGGAGGGGAGGTATTTAACTACTGTATATACTGATCCTGTAAAGAAAGCAGCAGCAGTATACAGATAGAACTGGAGTGTAGATGTATAAATACTATACATCCTGATGCTACAGAGAGAGCAGCAGCAGCAGTATACAAATAGAGTTAGGGGAGGGGCTTCTTTAAGGACAGTCTCTTGTCCTCAATGATGGACCATGGGGGCAGTAGATGTCATCTATCTGTATTTCCAGGTTTCCTGTCGGCTTATATCCTGAGCTCCGGCAGCTGGGAGGTGGCCGGCTACATCAGACTATGGAATGAGAGATGTCGAGACCCCGTGCCCAAAAGTGACGCAGCAGTTTCTCCATCATCCTGTATCTTCTACCGATCAGTCACAGATCCTTCAGTAAGTGTTGACATTGATGCTTTTTGAACTAGACCTCCAAAGTGTGGACCTCTAGCTGTTGCAAAACTACAACTCCCAGCATGCCCGGACAGCCAACGGCTGTCCGGGCATGCTGGGAGTTGTAGTTTTGCAACAGCTAGAGGTCCACACTTTGGAGACCACTGCTTTAGGAGGAAAGATCTACTCTACGTTCATGGACTAATCAGGCTCTGATCATACTGCTTGCCTCTATATGGAGTGGCTCCTTGGGGGAGGGCTTCTGCTCATACAAAGCAGCCAATCTGAACAAGCAGAGCTGCAGTGTCAACTATGGCGAGGGTCAGCATCTACGTATTCCCAAAATTGCCACCAATAAATGTGGTTCCTCTTGTTCCAGGTGATGCTCTGTCTGTGTAAGTCTTACGTGGCTGAAGATCAGCAGTTCCAGTGGTGTGAAAAGGTGAGAGACCATGTGTGGTATTCAGCCTATGAATAGGCCTAGAAATAGGGAATAGCGCCACATCTGTCCATGGGTGGTGCAATGTATTACAGCTCAGCACTATTCGCTTTAATGGAGCTAAGCTGCAATACCCAACACAACCCACAGATGGGTGTGGCGCTGTTTCTGAACCAACCTTGGCAGCCCTTTCGTCAAGAAAAACATCTATATTCTCCATGAAGATTTTTACATAGTTATAATGTATGACCCTTTCCTGAACTCTGTGAAGAACATGCTTGGCCTTATGCGACTCTGCAGGGGCTGGTCAGAGGTAGTGACATCACTTAGGGGGTGGGGCTACAGATTAGTGACAAGATTAAGCCACACCTCCTGAGACAGCAAACAACGATGTGTTGTCTTGGTATAGAGAGAGAGGAGCTGGAGAGCTGCTAAGAAATAAAACACTGCACTGACATAGAGAAGGCTACACAACTTCCTGTCAGGAGAGCGGGAGGAGCCAGGGGGGACTGAGATAACACAACACTGGCTATGAAATGACTACACAATTTTGAGAGGGCGGTGTCGAGGGAGCTGCTGAGACAACACCACACGAACAAAGAAGACTACACAACTTCTAGTCAAGAGAAAGGGAGGAGCTGGGCAGCTGCTCAGGCAACACCACATGGACAATGAGAGGACTATACAATTTGTTAGGAGAGAGGGAGGAGCCGGGGAGCTGCTGAGACAACACCACACTGATAAAGAAAGGTCTAAACAACTTCCTGTTAGGAGAAATGGAGGACACAGGGAGCTGCTGAGACAACACCACACTGACAATGGGAGGATTATGCATCTGCCTGTTAGGAAAGAGGGAGGAGTCGGGGATCTGCTGAGACAACACCACACTGATAATGAAAGGTCTAAACAACTTCCTCTTAGGAGAAATGGAGGACACCGGGAGCTGCTGAGACAACTCCACAGAGTCAATGAGAGGACTACAGAATTTCCTGTCAGACAAGAGGGAGGAGCCCTGTAGTTACTGAGACCACACTAACAATGAGAGGTCTACACAACTTCCCGTCATGAGAAAGTGGGGAGCTGCTATGACAACAGCACACTGACAATAAGAGGACTATTAATATAAAATATTCTGATACTGAAATACCCCTTCAAAACAGTGGTCACACACCTGTCCTAGTTGGCAGATCTGCCCAGACATGCAGTGATACTGAAGAGTGAGATTATCTGGGTGACAACACCATAAAGACAGTCGTACAGGATTACACATTGACTCCGGTTTATTGTCTCCTCTTCCAGGTTTTCAGCTGTCTACAGAAGTCTGGTCTTAAGGTGACCGTCCTCTCCACCTGTCCGGTCACTGACTACAAAACGACAGAATCCACACACAATCTGCCCGTCCCATTTCTCAGAGTGACCACCACAAAGCAATACTCAGACAGCGCCCCCTGCAGTTACCTGGAACAGCCGAATATTGTGGATGGGCTGCCTGCTGCAGGTGAGGTGGATCTGTATTAATAGTGACCGAGGACTGTCCGGTCCTAGTAGTTCTGGCAGCGGCCGTCAGGTGACGTCTCTTTTATATTCCTGATCATAAGCTTTATTTACTCAATGAGGCTGCAGAGCGCTCTACGCTGCCGGTTATTAGCCCCTTAGATGCTGCTGTCAATACTGAGGCTACTTTCACACTGCTGTTGCGCCCTGTCGAGAACATCTGTTAAAAGGGAATCTCCACTGGAAAACATTTTCCTTTTTAAGTTATTAAACAGATTTGTAAATTACTTATCAGCTGCTGTATACTACAGAGGAAGTTCTTTTCATTTTGAATTTCCTTTCTGTCTGACCACATTGCTCTCTGCTGACACCTCTGTCCATGTCAGGAACTGTCCAGAGCAGGAGAGGTTTGTTCCTGCTCTGGACAGTTCCTGACATGGACAGAGGTGTCAGCAGAGAGCACTGTGGTCAGGCAGAAGGGAAATTCAAAAAGAAAAGAACTTCATCTGTAGTATACAGCAGCTGATAAGTACTGGAAGGATTAAGATTTTTAACCCCTTAAGGACCAGGCGTTTTTTCGTTTTTTGCACTTTCGTTTTTTTCCTCCTTACCTTTAAAAAAATCATAACTCTTTCAATTTTGCACCTAAAAATCCATATTACGGCTTATTTTTTGCGCCACCAATTCTACTTTGTAATGACATCAGTCATTGTACCCAAAAATCTACGGCGAAACGGAAAAAAAAATCATTGTGTGACAAAATTGAAAAAAAATGCCATTTTGTAACTTTTGGGGGCTTCCGTTTCTACGTAGTACATTTTTCGTTACAAATGACACCTAAAATGACCCCCTACTTATATAGGTTTGATTTTTTCGTACTTCTGAAAAAAAATCATAACTACATGCAGGAAAATGTATATGTTTAAAATTGTCATTTTCTGACCCTTATAACTTTTTTTTATTTTTCCATGTTCAGGGGGCTATGAGGTCTCATTTTTTGCGCCGTGATCTGAAGTTTTTGTCGGTACCATTTTTGCATTGATCGGACTTTTTGATCGCTTTTTATTCATCTTTTCATGATATAAAAAGTGACCAAAAATACGCTATTTTGGACTCTGGAATTTTTTTGCGTGTACGCCATTGAACGTGCGGTTTAAAAAGCAGTACATTTTTATAATTCGGACATTTCCGCACGCGGCAATACCACATATGTTTATTTTTATTTACACAGTTTTTTTTTTATTCTTGGAAATGCCGGGTGATTCAAACTTAAGGGAAGGGATAATTGAAAGGGTTAATGATTTTTTTACACTTTTCTTATGCCATATTATAGCTCCTATAGGGGGGGCTATAACATTGCATTAACTGATCTTTTACACTGATTGATCCATCTCCATAGGAATGGATCAATCAGTGTTTCGGCGATTGATTGCTCTTGCCTGGATCTCAGGCTTGAAGCATTCATTCGGCGATCGGACAGCACAGGAGAAGGTAAGAAGACCTCCTCCTGTGCTACAGCTGTTCGGGATGCCGCGATTATACTGCGGCGATCCCGAACAGCTCCCTGAGCTAGCCGGGCACTTTTACTTTAGTTTTTAGCCGCGCGGCTCAGCTAAAGGGTTAATGATGCACGGCACCGCGACCAGTGCCGTGCGCTATTAGAGGCGGGTCCCGGCTTCACTATGACGCCGGGCCCGCCGCGATATGATGCGGGGTTACCGTATAACCCCGCGTTATATCACGGGAGCGGGACTAGGGGCCTAAGTTTACGCCCTTGGTCCTTAACAGGTTAAATAGAAGTAATTTACAAATCTGTTTAACTTTCTGGCACCAGTTGATTTAAAAAAAAAAAAAAAATGAAATATATATATATTCCAGTGGCGTACCCCTTTTAAGCTCTTTTTTTTAATTAATAATTATAATTTTTTTTTGCTTTTAAAGGCTGTTTTCCGGATAGGACATAATGGACAACAACGGGTACCTGCTAGATCCCATTATAGTCAATGGGGTCCATTGGGTGGTCGTTGTTTTGTAGCGGGAGAAAAAGACGGCGCTTGCAATATTTTTTCTCCCGCTATTCTCCCCGGGTTCCCTGATGGCTGTCACACTACCCTATCATAATGACAGTCTGACAGTGGCATCTAAACTGCCTGAGCGATATTCATCAAATCCTGTCCAGAGGAAAAGTTTCTGAGTTGCCCATAGCAACCAATCAGATCACTTCTTTAATTTTTGACAAGGCCTCTGCAAAATGAAAGCAGTGATCTGATTGGTTGCTATGGGCAACCCAGCAACTTTTCCTCTGGACAGGTTTTGATAAATCTCACCCCGTATGTTTAATGTAATGTAATTGGTGGTAGATTGGTTTGGATCAGCAGGGAGCTGACTCAGTGTCACAGCAGACTGGGGTCTTTAAAGAATTAACCCTTTAAGGGACGAAAATTATTATTATTATTTTTTTAAATCAGCTGGTGCCAGAAAGTTAAAGGACAACTGTAGTGTAACACTTTTATATCTGCCCGTGCCCGGGCCTCAAAAATAAACGAAATAAACTCATACATACCTTCCTACGAGCCCCCGTTGGTCCGGCACAGGCCTCACGGTCCGGCAGTGCTGACGTCATTCCACTTCCTGGGGACAGGGACGCCGCAGAGCCGTCGGCGTATCACCGGCCGCAGCGATGTCCCGCCCCGATCGGTGATAGGCTGAGCCCACTGTCATGTAAGGAGCTCTGGCCGGCTTCTTACATGACAGTGGGCTCAGCCTATCACAGGCCGGGGCGGGACATCGCTGCGGCTGGTAATACGCCGACGGCTCTGCGGCGTCCCCGTCCCCAGGAAGTGGAATGACGTCAGCACTGCCGGACCATGAGGCCTGTGCCGGACCAACGGGGGCTCGTAGGAAGGTATGTATGAGTTTATTTAGTTTATTTTTGAGGCACGGGCAGATATAAAAGTGTTACACTACAGTTGTCCTTTAAACAGATTTGTAAATTACTTCTATTTAAAATTGTTAACCCTTCCAGTACTTATCAGCTGCTGCATGCTCCAGAGGAAGTTGTGTAGTTCTTTCTAGTCTGACCACAGTGCTCTCTGATGACACCTCTGTCCGTGTCAGGAACTGTCCAGAGCAGGAACAAATCCCCATAGCAAACCTCTCCTGCTCTGGACAGTTCCTGACACGGACAGAGGTGTCAGCAGAGAGCACTGTGGTCAGACTGGAAAGAACTACACAACTTCCTCTGGAGCATACAGCAGCTCATCAATCTGTTTAACTTTCTGACATCAGTGGATAAAAAAATAAAAAATAATAATAATAATTCCACTGGAGTACCCCTTTAACAGGGCCCCGTAGACTGAAAACTAGCTGAAAAAGCTATAGGTAAGAATATGAAAGGAGATTTATCAAAACCTGTCCAGAGGAAAAGTTGCCCAGTTGCCCATAGCAACCAATCAGATCACTTCTTTCATTTTCTAGAGGCCTTTTCAGAAATGAAAGAAGCGATCTGATTGGTTGCTTTGGGCAACTGGGCAACTTTTCCTCTGTACAGGTTTTGATAAATCTCCCCCAGTGATTTAAAGCAATTTAGTTAATCCCAAAGATTTGCAAAGTATCTTCATGCCACGCCCCCTCTTGACGCCACGTCTAGACATGCAGGGAGGGGGCATAGCTTGAAGTCATGACCATTACCCCCGGAACCCAGCAGTCGTTCAGAACGCCTGGTGCTGCGCGGATATCACAAGGGGGGGGGGAGGGTTGTTGATAAGGGATAAGATGTCTAGCGGCGGAGTACCCCTTTAACCCTTCAGATGCCATGATCAAAACAGATTATGGCATTTATAATATGTGCGTGGGCTTAAGGAGGTAGCCGTAGGTCTCCTTACCTCCTCCATGCCGCTCTTCTGGGATCCATTTCTACGGTCTGCCTTCTGGCAGACTTTACAAATAGCTCACAGATAACACTGATCAATGCTGTTCCTATGCATAGCACTGAAGGGTTATAGCGATCAGTAGATAAATAGTAAATGATAAAAAGTAAATGTTTTAAAAAAGAAGCCCCTCCCTCCAATAAAAAAAATAATAATAATTAAAAGGAGGACTCCAGCTAAAATGTTCCTTTTATCCTATATGCCCGGGCTGCTGGAGTAAAAATAATACACTTTACTTACCTTTCACTGCTCCCCCGGTGCTACTGGTATTGCTCTCCCGGCCTCAGGCTTCTTTGGGCTTTTGGTGTCTGACACTCCGCCTCGGCGGATGATAGGCTGAGCAGCCAACTTTGCTCCTGTCTTACGTTTTTACGCACCTTTTTTCCCCTCAAAGGATAGTACTGGACTATTAACCCTTACAGACAACCCTTCCCTTTTGCAGTGATGGCGCACTGTCAGGTGTGGGGGATCCCGGCGGTATTCTACCAGTGCTACACCGATATTACCAAACTGGACTCTGTCACTATCGAAGCTTTCCGCCCCCTGCTGTCCTGTCAGAACATGAGCCGTCTGGCTGCGGTAAGGTTTTCAACATTTAAGAGGTGATGTGACACGCGACATTACATCCAGTAAAGAGATGTGACACGCAACATTACATCCAGTAAAGAGATGTGACACGCGACGTTACATCCAGTAAGGAGATGTGACTCGCGACATTACATCCAGTAAAGAGATGTGACTCGCGACATTACATCCAGTAAAGAGATGTGACACGCGACATT
Organism: Hyla sarda; assembly: GCF_029499605.1. Lineage (NCBI taxonomy): Eukaryota > Metazoa > Chordata > Amphibia > Anura > Hylidae > Hyla > Hyla sarda. Next base: position 492,965,329 of record NC_079190.1, on the reverse strand, counting down.
ACATCCAGTAAAGAGATGTGACACGCGACATTACATCCAGTAAAGAGATGTGACACGCGACATTACATCCAGTAAAGAGATGTGACACGCGACATTACATCCAGTAAAGAGATGTGACACGCGACATTACATCCAGTAAAGAGATGTGACACGCGACATTACATCCAGTAAAGAGATGTGACTCGCGACATTACATCCAGTAAAGAGATGTGACACGCGACATTACATCCAGTAAAGAGATGTGACTCGCGACATTACATCCAGTAAAGAGATGTGACACGCGACGTTACATCCAGTAAAGAGATGTGACTCGCGACGTTACATCCAGTAAAGAGATGTGACTCGCGACGTTACATCCAGTAAAGAGATGTGACTCGCGACGTTACATCCAGTAAAGAGATGTGACTCGCGACATTACATCCAGTAAAGAGATGTGACTCGCGACATTACATCCAGTAAAGAGATGTGACACGAGACATTACATCCAGTAAAGAGATGTGACACGCGACATTACATCCAGTAAAGAGATGTGACACGCGACATTACATCCAGTAAAGAGATGTGACACGCGACATTACATCCAGTGAGTGCATGGAGAAGTTATAGGACTGGACAGAAGCCTGGGCAGGTCCGATGGCAATATAGAAATGACCCCCGATCAGCTACTTGTCATGGAAACTAGTCACTATTGAAGTAGAAAGCTACGTAGGCGACTGCTACTCTGGCAATCCTGCGGTTATCCCCGTGGTAGTGTAATCTTAGGAATTGCTCTAGACCAGTGGTCTTCAACCTGCGGGGCTCCAGATATTCCAAAACTACAACTCCCAGCATGCCCAGACAGCCATCGGCTGTCCGGGCATGCTGGGAGTTGTAGTTTTTAAACATCTGGAGGTCCGCAGATTGAAGACCACTGCTCTAGACTATGGAACTGGCCTGTAACCTGATGCTATGAAGTGCAGTCCCGCAGGTAGATGGCCATACATGCGCTTAGATTCAATGGGGATAGTGAGTAGGAATCACGAGAGCCACATTTACATGGCATTTGTGGCATATACTATGAATATACAATACCCTTACCAGTAGATAGAGAAGGCAATAGCTGTCGCTCACAGATCAGCCTCCCCCTCCCTGTAGAGTGACCTCTTCAGAGCACGCCCAGTAACGTTTCCCATACGTGTCAATGAGACAGTTCCTAATAAAGGGAATTTATCACCTACATTTGTTTTTGCTGATGAGCGTCAGATACTAAAACATGATCTTTTTTCTTTCTAGTCTTTTTCTCTTTTATAATTGTCATTTTATTGTAGCTTTTAACAGCATTTTAAGATTTGCTTTACAGCAGGACCAATAGACATAGGCAACAATAGACTGAAGCTGTCCCATTGACATAAATGGGCAACAATACTGAGTGTGCTCTGTGACCTTTTTGAAGATTTCATTCCACAGGGAGGGGCAGGCTGATCTGTGAGCTTTATCTATTGACTTTTCTATCTACTGGTGCTACCGTTCGCTGTAGTTATGTAAAGATCACTTTCCAGCAGCCTCCTCCTTATCATCACAGATACAACGGGAAGTCTCAGCTTAGTTTTAGACCTAGAGACCAAAATGGAAACTACAGGATTTTTTTATTTTTTTTAAATATAGATTATAAAATATAAAATCAGAAAAAAAAAAATCACCAAAAATTCTTTAAATTTTTTTAGGAATGAATACTTGATTTACGTAATAGGTAATTTATTGATGACACATTCTCTCTAAAATAATAATAATAATTATTTAAAAAAAAATATTTTCTGTAATTTTTCAGAAATCGGAAAAAATTGAAGAAACTCTGAAGAAAACGGTGACAACTGTCGAAATCCAAAGCAACTTGTACATATAGATCTATAGAAGAGACTCCAAATCCCTGCGGGGAATAGAATTGGAGCCAGAATAGAAGAGTTTTTTTTTTTTTTTTTATACATTATATTATTTAGTTAAATAATAAATTGTTTATTTTCAATTGTGCACATGCTTTAATTATCTGAGGGGCTACTTTCTTATAACGGAATGTGCACGGTCATATTAGGGGGCAGGGGCCCAACTGAAAAAAAAAATGGGCAGTTCATTTACCTCGATATTACTGCTATCAGGTATCCCCTAAGCAGGAGGCATCAAAAGGGCAAATTGTGCGTCATTACCCTACAATTAGAAAAACATACCGTATATTCTCGAGTATAAGCCGAGTTTTTCAGCACGATTTTTCATGCTGAAAACGCCCCCCTCGGCTTATACTCGAGTGAACTCTCCGCCTGTCAATCCCTTCTCAGTGGTCTTCAACCTGCGGACCTCCAGATGTTGCAAAACTACAACTCCCAGCATGCCCGGACAGCCATCGGCTGTCCGGGCATGCTGGGAGTTGTAGTTTTGAAACCTCTGGAGGTCTGCAGGTTGAAGACCACTGCGGCCTTCGAAATCATCCAGACCCCCCCCCTTTAGTTTTCTACTCCCCTCGGTGGGAAGGAAGGGTGAGCTGGTCCGGGCCATCTATGCTGCAGGGACCGTCCAGTGGGGAGGGTTAGTCGTTACGGGCTGTCCATTTTACCGGGGGGGGGGGGGGGGGGCGATTTGGGCCTGCCCTGGACTAGTGACGTTGCCTTGACGACGACGCACAGGGACGTTCATTCGCAGCCTGCGCATGAACGTCCCTGTGCGGCGGCGTCAAGGCAAGACAGCCCGGAACGACTAACCCTCCCCATCGCACGGTCCCTGCAGCATCGATGGCCTGGACCAGCTCACCCTAACTTCCAACCGAGGGGAGTAGAAAACTAAAGGGGGGGGGGGGGGGGTCTGGATGATGACGAAGGCCGCAGTGGTCTTCAACCTGCCGACCTCCAGAGGCTTCAAAACTACAACTCCCAGCATGCTGGGAGTTGTAGTTTTGCAACATCTGGAGGTCCGCAGGTTGAAGACCACTGATGAAGGGATTGACAGGCGAGGATAATGACAGGGGGATGATGACGAGGGGGATGATGACGGGGGGATGATGACGGGGGTCTGGATGATGACATGGGGGGGAAGATGTATTTCCCACCCTAGGCTTATATTCGAGTCAATAACTTTTCCTGGGTTTTTGGGGGGAAATTAGGGGCCTCGGCTTATATTCGGGTCGGCTTATACTCAAGTATATACGGTAGCTGATTTCTTGAAGAAACAGCGCCTCACTTGTCCTCAGGTTGTGTGTGGTATTGCAGCTCCATTCCGTTAAAGTGAATGGGGCTGAGTTGCAATACCACATACAACCTGAAAACAGGTGTGGCGCTGTTTTTTCTGTTAACCCCTTTTAAGGCCTAGATGCCCTTGTCTTCTTGCAATCAGCAATCAATTTCATGAGATTCAACTAAGAAAGATTGGCACTATTTCAGTGTTTCCCAACCAGTGTGCCTCCAGCTGTTGCAAAACTACAACTCCCAGCATGCCCGGACAGCCTTGGATTGTACGGGCATTCTGGGAGTTGTAGTTTTGCAACAGCTGGAGGCACACTGATTGGGAAACACTGCTCTATTATATAATCAAAATTTAACAGTTTCCTATTTCAACATTAGATGGCGGTATTGAGCTTTACATCCTTTACTGTGGCGCTCTATGACTGCATTGGAATTAATTGAAAAGGTCCAAAAGACAAATCGGAATGTTTGACCCTTTTAAGGCCAGGACGCTTTTTTACACCCAAAACCCAATTATAAAATAAAAAAAATATATATATATTTTCAGGAATACTATGTGTGTATATACATTTTATAATAAACGTGTAAGAGCTTTAAACACACCTAAAAAATACATTTAAAAAATTGCATGTAGAATTTTTGTGTAGTAAACATGTGGGACTAAACATGTGCTAGAGTATAGTAGCTATATTATACTGCAAAGGGAGCAGTTTTATAGTAGTTATATTCTTGTATATAGGATACAGTATTATAGTAGTTATATTCTTGTATATAGGAGCAGTATTATAGTAGTTATATTCTTGTATATAGGAGACAGTATTATAGTAGTTATATTCTTGTACATAGAGCAGTATTATAGTAGTTATATTCTTGTATATAGGAGGCAGTATTATAGTAGTTATATTCTTGTATATAGGGGGCAGTATTATAGTAGTTATATTCTTGTATATAGGAGCAGTATTATAGTAGTTATATTCTTGTACATAGAGCAGTATTATAGTAGTTATATTCTTGTATATAGGAGGCAGTATTATAGTAGTTATATTCTTGTATATAGGGGGCAGTATTATAGTAGTTATATTCTTGTATATAGGAGCAGTATTATATTAGTTGTATTCTTGTATATAGGAGCAGTATTATAGTAGTTATATTTTTATATATAGGAGCAGTATTATAGTAGTTATATTCTTGTATATAGGAGCAGTATTATAGTAGTTATATTCTTGTATATAGGAGGTAGCATTATAGTAGTTATATTCTTGTATATAGGAGCAGTATTATAGTAGTTATATTCTTGTATATAGGAGCAGTATTATAGTAGGTATATTCTTGTATATAGGAGGCAGTATTATAGTAATTATATTCTTGTATATAGGAGGCAGTATTATAGTAGTTATATTCTTGTATATAGGGGGCAGTATTATAGTAGTTATATTCTTGTATATAGGAGCAGTATTATAGTAGTTATATTCTTGTACATAGAGCAGTATTATAGTAGTTATATTCTTGTATATAGGGGGCAGTATTATAGTAGTTATATTCTTGTATATAGGAGCAGTATTATATTAGTTGTATTCTTGTATATAGGAGCAGTATTATAGTAGTTATATTTTTGTATATAGGAGCAGTATTATAGTAGTTATATTCTTGTATATAGGAGCAGTATTATAGTAGTTATATTCTTGTATATAGGAGGTAGCATTATAGTAGTTATATTCTTGTATATAGGAGCAGTATTATAGTAGTTATATTCTTGTATATAGGAGCAGTATTATAGCAGTTATATTCTTGTATATTGGAGCAGTATTATAGTAGTTATATTCTTGTACATAGGAGGCAGCATTATAGTAGTTATATTCTTGTATATAGGGGGCAGTATTATAGTAGTTATATTCTTGTATATAGGAGCAGTATTATAGTAGTTATATTCTTGTATATAGGAGGTAGTATTATAGTAGTTATATTCTTGTATATTGGAGCAGTATTATAGTAGTTATATTCTTGTACATAGGAGGCAGCATTATAGAAGTTATATTCCTGTATATAGGAGCAGTATTATAGTAGTTATATTCTTGTACATAGAAGGCAGCATTATAGTAGTTACTAATCACAATAATGAAATCCCAACAATCTGACACAGAAGAGCCTTGGTAACGTCCCGTTTCTGCGCCGCTGGCCTCTCGGTGGAGGTGATGACATATGGCTGCCAGACTCCGAATCTTTCTACATAAAATCTTTTAAAGCTGCTACATTTTATGAAAATCTGGGGGCCCCCGAATGCAAACCATATTTCAATAATTGGGCCACCTGCAGAATGTCCCACTCGTCCAAAAATAGCAAGCAGGGGTTTCTTGATGTTGTGCAGATGTTCTGCGTCTGCTCCGCTGTACACGTCGACGCGCTGAGGAATATTAAGCGCAGCCAGGTCCGGAGATTCGCAGATTGGGTAGTACTGCTTGAGCCATGCACTAGGCTAGTGGTCTCCAAACTGTGGACCTCCAGAGGTTGCAAAACTACAACTTCTACCATGTCATGGTGGGAGTTGTAGTTTTGCAACATCTGGAGGTCCACAGTTTGGAGACACTAGCCTAGTGCATGGCTCATGCAGTACTACCAGCATACAGGGAGTTGCAGTTTTGCAACATCTGGAGGGCTACAGTTTGGAGACCGCTGCTCTAGGCAATCATATTTATTTATTTATATTATTTATTTATCATTTATTTATTTATTTTATTATTATTTTTTTTTTTTTTTACAAAATGTTCTTTTTATGTTTTTTTTATAGGTTGTGTTTGGTATTGCACCTCGCCTTTATTTACTTCAATGGTGCTGATTTTTTCCAAAAACAGTCCCCCAACCCGCCCCCCCCCACTTTCCCATCCAGTCCCGTCGCGTCCACACTTTGGGCATGGTACTGCACCTTGGCCGTACTCATGTCATTGGAGCTGATTTTTTTTTCTCCAAAACTGCGCCACCCCTGTTGACAGGTTGTATGCTGTATTGCAGCTTGGCCTCATTCAATGAAGCTTATTTCTAGCAAAAACAGTGCCACCTCTGTTCACAGGTTGGATGTGGTATTGCAGCTCGGCCTCATGCACACCAATTTAACAGATTTCTAACAAAAATAGCACCACCGCTGTTCATAGGTTGTATGTGATATTGCAGCTCAGCCTCAATTACACCAAGGGAGCTGATTTCTTCCCAAAACAGCTCCACCCCCTGTCCACAGGTTGGATGTGGTAGTGCAGCTTGACCTCATTCACTTCAATGGAGCTGATTTGTTCCAAAAACAGTGCCACCCCTGTCTAGAGGTTGTATGTGGGATTCCAGTTCAGTCTGGTTTATGTAATGGAACCGATTTCAACCAAAACAGCGCCATCCCTGTCCACAGGTTGTATGTGGTATTGCAGCTTGGTGTATTTCACTTTAATGGAGCTGAATTGTTCCAAAAACAGTGCCACCCCTGTCCACAGGTTGTATGTGGTATGGCAGCTCTGCCTCATTCATTCATTCATTCATTCATTCAATAGAGCTGATTTCTATCAAAAACAGCACCACCCCTGTCCACAGGTTGTATGTGGTATTGCAGCTTGGCCTCATTCACTTCAATGGAGCTGATTTGTTCCAAAAACAGTGCCACCCCTGTCCACAGGTTGTATGTGGTATGGCAGCTCTGCCTCATTCATTCATTCATTCAATAGAGCTGATTTCTATCAAAAACAGCGCCACCCCTGTCCACAGGTTGTATGTGGTATTGCAGATTAGCTTCATTCACATCATTGGATTGATACAATATATAACCTGTGGACAATGGTGGTTCTGTTTTTAGAAGAAAACAGCCCATTTCACACACAAACTGGAGGCTTTCCCGTTCTTGCATTGGTTTAGTTCTTCATCTATTACAAGGTCCAGGCCCTCAGTGCAGTCCATATGTGGGATAAGTAGTCCAGATTTAACACGATAAAGTTTATTTCAGCTAGGAGACACCTAAGACTATACTCGGTCTGCAGTCCAGTCCTCCCACTTCTTGGTTTAGTCGTGGCCAAGTGTTCTGGCTATTTTGTATCCTGACTGTAAAGTTTCACACTTAATGGTCTCTTACCGTGTAGATCTCATTGTCATCGCCAAAATACAGCGTACGCAGCAGTTGCAGAGGTTCAGGCTTTAGCACAGATGAAACATTGGAATACGACTCATTGATTGCTATGGGAGAGTGTAGTGGGCATGCTCTGTGACCAGTGTAGAGGAGGTAGGGGGATGGATCTCCATCATCTTTTGTCAATAGTGCAATAGAGCTTGTGTATATTACCTTAATCTTTTAAAGGGCTACTCCGGTGGAAAACAGATTTGTAAATTACTTCTATCTTAATCTTTCCAGTACTTATTAGCGGCTGTATACTACAGAGGAAATTCTTTTCTTTTTTTTATATATTTTCTGTCACGACAGTGCTCTCTCTGTCCATTTTAGGAACTGTCCAGAGCAGCATGTTTGCTGTGGGGATTTTCTCCTGCTCTGGACAGTTCCTAAAATGGACAGAGGTGTCAGTAGAGAGCACTGTGGTCGTGACAGAAAAGAAATTCAAAAAGAAAAGAACTTCCTCTGTAGTATACAGCCACTAATAAGTACTGTAAGGATTAAAGATTTTTTAATAGAACTAATATACAAATCTGTTTAACTTTCTGGCATCAGTTGATAAAAAAAAAAAAAAGTTTTCCACTGGAGTACTCCTTTAATTCCTTAAAGGGAATGTATCACCGAGGCAGACATAGAAACATGTTCTGTTTTTTCCTTATGTTTCCATTTTTTTTTTATATATATATATATATATTTTTTTTACATTATTATGGGGGCAGCCATCTTGCCTGAGCTGTTGTAATAGCATTTAGTCCATGGGAATGGACTAAGGCTGTCCCATTGACATGAATGGGAAAGGTTTCTGAACGGGCTCTGTGACTTTAGCAGAGGTTATTCTAGAGGGGAGGGGGGGCTGATCTATAACCAACAGCTATTGTATGTGCCTCTGTTATCTATATACTGGTGTCACCTTTCACTGTATTCCTGTCTGTGATGATAAGGAGGAGGCTTATGGGAGGTGACCTGTACAGAACAGAAAATCTCAGCTTAAGCCTGGTGGTTAAAAGGGAAACTGCAGGATTTGGGATTCTTTTCAAATAGAAATAGTTAAATGGAATAGAAATATGTCCAACCCCTTGAGAACACATTATTAGGGCATGTTTTTTGCGGGACCAATTGTATTTCCAAAAATCGATGACAAAGCAAAAGAAAAATTGTCAGGGGGGGAATAAAAAAAATGTTGGGGGGCACTTTAACGTAAAACTGATGTGGTTTCTTTATTCTGTAGCTTAATACGATTAAAACGATACCTATGTTTTTATTATTGTACTACTTGTGAAAAAATTTAATTGTCCTCTTCTGACCACCTATATATTATATATAACTACATAGCGCTGTGCTCGTGTATCTCTGGATCTTCCATAGAGATGCACGAATGGGGCGTGTCAACCATCACGCATGGGGAGAGCAGAGGTGGGGTGCAGGAGCAGTTTTTGTGCTAATGTTTTGCCCCATTTAGTTTAGAAGACTTTCAGTTTCGGCATCTTTTATACTTTTTGTTGGCACAAAACCACAGCCAAAAAAGCCATCACTCAGGGAAGTTAAATTCACTGACAGTGATGGCATATTTTGCGTCACAGTTATCAAAGGCTGGGGGCGCCATTTTGATAACTCTGGTGCAGCGGCACCAAACCACAACCCAAAAAATGGAGGGAAAAAGAACAACTTTACAAGACGATTTTTTGTAAATTCCCCAATTACCCTAAGCACACAGCCAGGACAACACAGGGGGGGATTAGAGACAACTCTGTGAATGTCCTTGAGTGGCCCAGCCAAAGCCCGAACCCAACGGAACATCTCTGGAGAGACCTGAAAATGGCTTCCACCAAATCCAGGTGTGTAAACCTTGTGGCCTCATCCCCAAGAAGACTGGAGGCCGGAATCACTGCCAAAGGGGCTACAACTAAGTCCTGAGGAATGGGTATGAATACTTATGCATGAATCCTGAGTAAACTTTCCCTCATGGTTTGGTTTTTGCTCTTATATATATTGTCAGCTGTGAGACCTTGCTGGGTCTTGTCCAATCAGCCGAATTTACTACAAGTGACTCCAACCAAGGTGAAGAAACATCTCGGAGAGGATCAAGAGAAATGGGAGGAGTGAAAATAAAATGTCAAGGGTCATAACAAAGGGTCTGAATACTTAGTTCTTTCTTTTTCATACATTAGCAAAGATTTCTAACATTCTGTTATCACCCTCTCATTATGGGGGATTGAGGGCAGAATGATGGTGGAAAACTTTATTTTTGTTTTTATTTCAGCACAAGGAGCAACAAAATGTGAGAAAGGTGCAAGGGTCTCAAAAACTGCACGGGTTTGGTCGCCTAGGCTCAATGCATTACACGGCTGCTCAGCCTATGGCCAGCGGGACATTGCTGTGGCGGGTAATGATTAGGGATCGACCGATTATCGGTTTGGCCGATATCGTCCGATAATCACGATTTTGGACATTATCGGTATCGGCAATTACCTTGCCGATATGCCGATAATGCCCCGCCCCCGGCAAGAGACGACCGTCGCTGCCGCTGCCCCATTGCCTCCCCCCATCCTCTGCCCACATAACGCCGCCGCTGCCCCATAGCCTCCCCTCATCCTCTGGCCACATGCCACTACCCCATCGCCTCCCCCCCATCCTCTCCCCACATACCGCCGCCACCCCATAACCTCCCCCCATTCCCATTGTTATAATTACCTGTTCCCGGGGTCCGCGATCCTTCTGGCTCCTGTGCTGTTGCTGTGCGCTGCGCAATGACGAGTGACCTCCCCAACGCAACGTCACCGTCAGTGCGCAGAGTGACAGCGCAGGACGCCGACGGAGCCAGAAGTATCACGGACCTCCGGGAACAGGTAATTATAACACCGAGGATGGGGGGGGGGCGATGGGGCAGTGGCGGTATGTGGGCAGAGGATGGGGGGGGGCGGCGGCAGTATGTGGGTAGAGGATGGGGGGGGGGGAGGCGATGGGGCAACTGTGGTGGTTAGACTCAGGACCCTAGGACAGGCAGGGGGAGAGAAGCGGGCGGCGGCGGTCTCTGGTACCGCAAAAGCCGCTGCAGTTCATTGATTTAAAGCGCCCGCTTTAAATCACTGATCTGCAACGACTTCTGCCCCGACAGAGGGGGGGGGGGGTTTGAAATAGCCGATAACTTATACTGGAATATCGGTATAAGTTATCGGCTATCGGCCTGAAAGGTGACAGATTATCGTGTATCGGTATCGGCCCTAAAAAATTTATATTGGTCGATCCCTAGTAACGATATACTAAGCCCCACTGTGACGCGTTGGCCATGGCCAGACCAGGAAGAAGACTGCGGCAGAGGAGCAGAGCGAGATACCGGGACACCGACAGGTGAGTCATGTTAATTGTTTTATATGCAGGTGTGGTGTCCCAGTACCGGAGTGTGTCCTATCAGGTAAACATTGCTTCAGGTGCCTGCGCTAGGTCCTGTAGCTCAGGTGATGCTTTAATATTTATTATGGTATTTGCCTTTTAATTTATATTGTGTTGCACTGTACCTTCAAGAAATGTACAGGATATCTGTAAGGATGTATGATGAAGAGTACCCATGTGACCCTGGTTGCCCAATGGGAGGCCCCCTTAGCTAGGCCATATATAGTGTGGGGGGGGGAGGAGCTATTTAGTTTTAATTTCAGTTTAGGCTAGCTCCAGGCTAGCGTGTGAGCTGCAGTATGGAGAAGAGACAGCAGGAGTGTGAGGTGATTTAAGAGAAGCCTAAAATAAATCTCCAAGCAAGCGACCACGCCATTCTGCAAGTGTTGCCCAACCAGGAAGATTCGGAAATTCCTAATTGTGAGCATAATACCCGGGGAGTCGATGAGCCATACAGAGATAGTTCATACCCTGGCGGTGTAGTGTTAATTGGACACTATCAGAACCCTAGTCAGCGTGGGAGGCCTCAGCTTTAAGTTGAAGGTCCCAATAAAAAATATTTCAAGTCACAGCAAGTCTACAGGGCTCCCAAATGTTACTCTGAATCCCCTCTTCTCTATTCTGTGCTGTGAGGATTGTAACATCTCCTCCTGCCTCAGTAAAGACAGTTATCCCTAACCTGGCGTCAGTGTATTTCTTACCCCATGCCTGGCCCAGGAGAAGCTGTCTTATGCTCGGACCGTGTAGGTTAACGGTGCCCTGGTGTCACGAAGTGATACATCTAACCACCTGAGCCACAATCTTGCACCACACACAGGAGCACTAGTGCGCGATCATAACAGGATTCAGGTGTGTGCCTTACTCACAGTGAAACCCCCTAGTCTGAACTGTGTCTATACTGTAAAGAGTGCACTTTATGCACCATTTCTGCTGTATGGGAAAAGAACAGTGTGTTGTCAGCCATATTGTCTGCGAAAGCCGTGACCAGAGACTGTGTTATCTGTTGTTATCAGCATGTGTAAGCAGCGCGATGAGAATTCATGTCAGTTTTAAAGAATATACAAAAAAAAGAATAGCTGTGATGGTGTCTTTGAAGTAAAGGCAAAAGAAATGAAAGATCGGTTGAAAGAACGGGGACACACGGAAAGAATATTAGATGCAGCACTGTCAAGGGTTAGAAAAAGCTAAAAGAAAAAAACATCTTGAATAAGAAATATAAAAAAACAAACCACAACACCAAAAAAAAATAAAAAATACGAGAGATTTGTGTTTTCATTCGATTATAATAACTACTCTCACATAATAAAATCCACCATGAAAAAGTACTGGCATATACTGGAGAAGAACCCTGCTATTAAAGTAATTGCAGAAAGAAACCCGCTGATCACTTTTAGAAAAAAGTAAAAGTCTGCAAAGTGTCTTAGTGAGAAATGCATTACCCAAAACTGGAAAACAAAAAAAAAAACTGGCTGCAAAGTTCGGCACCAAGAGGAAATATAATAAATAATAATTATAAATGCGGATCTTGCAACCATTGCACATTTATCTAACAGCAGAAAAAAGTTAAAGGGGTATTCCAGGAATGAAAAAAACAGACCTTTTTTCTTTCAAAGACAGCGCCCTCCTTGTCTCCAGTTTGGGTGTTGTTCTGCAGCTCAGCTCCATTGAAGTGAATGGAGCCAAGTTGTAATACCACACCCAAAGTGGAGACAAGGAGGGCGCTGTCTTTGAAAGAAAAAAGGCCTGTTTTTTGATTCCTGGAATAAACATTTCCCCTTTAAACATCGGAGGAGAAACAATTCCCATTAGAGAATTCATCAAGTGTAAAACAAAATACGTAGTGTATTGTATCATGTGCACATGCAAAAGATTTTATATTGGGTCTACAGTCCGATCCGTGCATATTCGTCTGAGGGAACACATATATTCCATAAAAACTGGACAGGGTGCTCCTTGTCTAATAGAGCACATAAGTCGGCTAAACTGAACCTATTTTAAATATGAAACAATAAAGTATTCAAGATTTTACCCACTAAAACCAGTTAGTGCCGCTGTCTTACTAGTTATAATAATAATAACCGGTGAGTCGACGGGCCACACAGTGATAGTTCATACCCTGGTGGTGTAGTGTTAATTGGACACTATCAACAAAACCCTGGTAGGCCTCAGCATTAAGTCGAAAGTCTCTAGTAAAATACTACAAGTCACAGCAAGTTTACAGGGCTCCAAAGGATTACGCTGCATCCCCTCTACTCTAATCTTCGTTGTGAGGATTGTAACATCTACTCCTGCCTCAGTAAAGACAATTATCCATAACCTGGCATCAGTGTATTTCTTATCCTGCGCCTGGCCCAGGAGAAGCTGTCTTATGCTCGGACCGTGTAGGTTAACGGTGCCCTGGTGTCACGAAGCGACACACCTAATCACCCCGAGCCACAATCTTACACAAAACACAGAAGCACTAGTGCGCTATCACACAGGCAGCCCTGGAATTATAGAAAAATGTTTTGCTATGAGACTTTTGCTTTAAATGTTAACATGTTCTATTATTTACATCCAGGAGCTGCAGGTAAGGTCGCAGTGTAATGGAGCACTCCACATAGTGATTTCAGCGCTTGTATTTATGAAGGCCAGGGTATTGTCAGCTGCCACAATGAATTCTATCAAAGACTAAGAATCAATCCACTTCCAGTGTAAAATTCTCAAGGACTGTTTTTCATTTCTGCTGTCTCATACTCTGTACAGTCTCATGTGGCGATTCTGCATGCCCTAATGTATAAGAATATAACTACTATATTACTGCCCCCTATATACAAGAATATATCTACTATAATACTGCTCCTATATACAAGAATATAACTACTATAATACTGCCCCCTATATACAAGAATATAACTACTATAATACTGCCCCCTATATACAAGAATATAACTACTATAATACTGCCTCATATATACAAGAATATAACTACTATAATACTGCTCCTATGTACAAGAATATAACTACTATAATACTGTATCCTATATACAAGAATATAACTACTATAATACTGCTCCTATATACAAGAATATAACTACTAAAATACTGCTCCTATATACAAGAATATAACTACTATAATACTGCTCCTATATACAAGAATATAACTACTATAATACTGCTCCTATATACAAGAATATAACTACTATAATACTGCTCCTATATACAAGAATATAACTACTATAATACTGCTCCTATATACAAGAATATAACTACTATAATACTGCCTCCTATATACAAGAATATAACTACTATAATACTGCTCCTATATACAAGAATATAACTACTATAATACTGCTCCTATATGCAAGAAAATAACTACTATAATACTGCTCCTATATACAAGAATATAACTACTATAATACTGCTCCTATATACAAGAATATAACTACTATAATACTGCCTCCTATATACAAGAATATAACTACTATAATACTGCTCCTATATACAAGAATATAACTACTATAATACTGCTCCTATATACAAGAATATAACTACTATAATACTGCTCCTATATACAAGAATATAACTACTATAATACTGCTCCTATATACAAGAATATAACTACTATAATACTGCTCCTATATACAAGAATATAACTACTATAATACTGCCTCCTATATACAAGAATATAACTACTATAATTCTGCCTTCAGGTACAAGAATATAACTACTATAATACTGCTCCTATATACAAGAATATAACTACTATAATACTGCTCCTATATACAAGAATATAACTACTATAATACTGTCTCCTATATACAAGAATATAACTACTATAATACTGCCCCTATATACATGAATATAACTACTATAATACTGCTTCTACGTACAAGAATATAACTACTATAATACTGCCCCTATATACAAGAATATAACTACAATAATACTGCTCCTATATACAAGAATATAACTACTATAATTCTGCCTTCAGGTAAAAGAATATAACTACTATAATACTGCTCCTATATACAAGAATATAACTACTATAATACTGCTCCTATATACAAGAATATAACTACTATAATACTGTCTCCTATATACAAGAATATAACTTCAGCAACGGGCCCCCCATGATCAGACATCTTATCCCCTATCCTTTGGATAGGGGATAAGATGTTTGTGCCCGGAATACCCCTTTAAGACTCTACTCTACAATGAGGAAGCCTGAAACATTTAATAGGTAACAATGAAATATGCAGCAAACCACAGCCTTTCACTCATACATACTCTCAGGTTACCGCCATATCACTGCATGCCAGGAATAATACACAATGAATGTCAATTCTGAAGTTATATGTAATCAGGTGGGAATTGTTATTGACCTTGTTGTGTTATTATGGAGTACAACCATATTACAGTATAGAGAGTGAACCTTCATATAAAATTGTCAGTTTGTAAATACATTACTTATTCTGAGTTATATCCTGTATTATACTCCAGAGCTGTACTCACTATTCTGCTGGTGAGGTCACTGTGTACATACATTACATTACTTATCCTGTACTGATCCTGAATTATATCCTGTATTATACTCCAGAGCTGTACTCACTATTCTGCTGGTGAGGTCACTGTGTACATACATTACATTACTTATCCTGTACTGATCCTGAATTATATCCTGTATTATACTCCAGAGCTGTACTCACTATTCTGCTGGTGAGGTCACTGTGTACATACATTACATTACTTATCCTGTACTTATCCTGAGTTATATCCTGTATTATACTCCAGAGCTGTACTCACTATTCTGCTGGTGAGGTCACTGTGTACATAAATTACATTACTTATCCTGTACTGATCCTGAGTTATATCCTGTATTATACTCCAGAACTGTACTCACTATTCTACTGGTGGGGGTCACTGTGTACATACATTACATTACTTATCCTGTACTGATCCTGAGTTATATCCTGTATTATACTCCAGAGCTGTACTCACTATTCTGCTGGTGAGGTCACTGTGTACATACTTTACATTACTTATCCTGTACTGATCCTGAATTATATCCTGTATTATACTCCAGAGCTGTACTCACTATTCTGCTGGTGGGGTCACTGTGTACATACATTACATTACTTATCCTGTACTGATCCTGAGTTATATCCTGTATTATACTCCAGAGCTGTACTCACTATTCTGCTGGTGAGGTCACTGTGTACATACATTACATTACTTATCCTGTACTTATCCTGAGTTATATCCTGTATTATACTCCAGAGCTGTACTCACTATTCTGCAGGTGGGGTCACTGTGTACATACATTACATTACTTATCCTGTATTATACTCCAGAGCTGTACTCACTATTCTGCTGGTGAGGTCACTGTGTACATACTTTACATTACTTATCCTGTACTGATCCTGAATTATATCCTGTATTATACTCCAGAGCTGTACTCACTATTCTGCTGGTGGGGGTCACTGTGTACATACATTACATTACTTATCCTGTACTGATCCTGAGTTATATCCTGTATTATACTCCAGAGCTGTACTCACTATTCTGCTAGTGAGGTCACTGTGTACATACATTACATTACTTATCCTGTACTTATCCTGAGTTATATCCTGTATTATACTCCAGAGCTGTACTCACTATTCTGCAGGTGGGGTCACTGTGTACATACATTACATTACTTATCCTGTATTATACTCCAGAGCTGTGCTCACTATTCTGCTGGTGAGGTCATTGTGTACATAAATTACATTATATATACTGTACTATGCTGTATTATACTCCAGAGCTGTACTCACTATTCTGCTGGTGAGGTCACTGTGTACATACATTACATTACTTATCCTGTACTGATCCTGAGTTATATCCTGTATTATACTCCAGAGCTGTACTCACTATTCTGCTGGTGAGGTCACTGTGTACATACATTACATTTCTTATCCTGTACTGATCCTGAGTTATATTCTGTTTTATACTCCAGAACTGCACTTACAATTCTGCTGTTTTTAATCATGTGCTGCAGCCTGTATATTGTTCACAGAATTATATTTTCCTTGATTGATTTTCCAAGGCTAAGGGCCCTTTTTAGATCATTGCTCTTGCATTCAGGAGCGCACTTCACACTTCATAATGATTGGCCATACATTCCCTTTTTACCCAGGGTGATGAGCGGCCAACAATCGATCATTTTTTGTCCTGCTACAACAATATGATTGTGTGATGGATGAGCATGGGCTTGCTCATTGGTTAGTTATTGGGCCTATTCAGCCAATAATTGTCCCATGCCCCATTTCCACACAATACAACCACATTTCTATATGTCTTACATCCGTGCCAATGTTGGAAATAAAAAGTGAATGATGGGAGAGGATGCAGCTGTCTCCATCTACTAATGGGAAGATGAGAACATCTGCCAACAAAATAAAATAAAAAAAGCCATCCATAACAGCGCCCCCCCTCTGTGTAAATACTGGAGAATCCGGTAGAATTGTGGCTCACTTCTCTTCCCAGGTTGTAGTGAGCTTTAAAATTCATTGGTGGCGTATAAAAGAAGGAAGAAATAAATTGAATGTGATTTCCCAAGTCCAATAATAGTAAAGCTCCAGCGCCGGTTCCAATGCAAACACTTTGCGGTGTCGAGTATAGCCCCACACTATTAGACAGTCCACACAGAGCTCAGCGCAACATCTTTAAAAAGGCCCCTCGGAAATACTTATTTTAGAGCCCTAGTTTGCCGGCCAAATGCCTCTCCACATGGTAGACTGCTTAATGGTTGTGGTCAGGGTGTCTGGTATTTTTAGAAAGTCTTGGGTGCTATAATAATCCCATCATTCACATAGAAACCGATGACTGCGGACTTGGCACCCAGCAATGAACCCGCAGGGACCTGCGCAGTCTCGACAGTTTATGTTCCTGAATCCCTCGTAAGACCCGCGTGTGAGTCCGTGAATGAGTCCAGACTACTGTTCTGAGTTATGCTAAACCTCTTATTTACTGAGCCCTTCATGCAACCTGATCTAACCGTGTAATATAGGAAACGGAACGGAGGAGGAAATTGGTAAAATTGCTTGTTCTGCACTTTCCAGGACTATTAGCTGGATATTTTATGTGTCACCAGTGATGGGGAAGGTAAATATGGAGCGGACTGGATCCTATTACCGTTGGTGATCAATCAGTCAGCCAATTCATTTTATTACAGGCCATATAAGTGTCTAATGCTGAAGTGCGGATATAGTGGAGGCGAGTTTGTCGGTCGGCGTAATGTTCCAGAATGTGCTTTTACATAGGACTACGGGCAAATCTGAGACCGGACAAAGGAGAAATAGTTCAAGGCGAGATGTAAGAATTAATGCTACAACTCAGTGGGTCCGCCAGCCTGCATTCTTAACCCCTTAAGGACGGAGGGATTTTCCGCTTTTGCACTTTCGTTTTTTCCTCCTTACCTTTTAAAAATCATAACCCTTTCAATTTTCCACCTAAAAATCCTTATTATGGCTTATTTTTTGCGTCACCAATTCAACTTTGCAGTGACATTAGTCATTTTACCCAAAAATCCACGCCGAAACTGAAAGAAAAATCATTGTGCGACTAAATCGAAGAAAAAACACCATTTTGTAATATACACCTTATCATTATTCTGTAGGTCCATACGGTTAAAATGATCTCCTACTTATATTGGTTTGATTTTGTCGCACTTCTGGAAAAAATAATAACTACATGCAGGAAAATTTATACTTTTAAAAATGTCATCTTCTGACCCCTATAACTTTTTTTTATTTTTCTACGTACAGGGCGGTATGAGGACTCATTTTTTTGCGCCGTGATCTGAAGTTTTTATCGTTACCATTTTTGTTTTGATCTGACTTTTTGATCACTTTTTATTCATTTTTTAATGGTATAAAAAGTGACCAAAAATAAGCTTTTTTGGACTTTGGAATTTTTTGGCGCGTACGCCATTGACCGTGCGATTTAATTAATGATATATTTTTATAGTTCGGACATTTACGCACGCGGCGATAGCACATATGTTTATTTTTATTTACACTGTTTTATTTTTTTCATGGGAAAAGGGGGGTGATTCAAACTTTTGTTAGGGAAGGGGTTAAATGATCTTTATTAACACTTTTTTTTACTTTTTTTTTGCAGTGTTATAGGTCCCATAGGGACCTATAACACTGCACACACTGATCTCCTATGCTGATCACTGGCGTGTATTAACACGCCTGTGATCAGTGTTATCGGCGCTTGAATGCTCCTGCCTGGATCTCAGGCACGGAGCAGTCATTCGGCGATCGGACACCGAGGAGGCAGGTAAGGTCCCTCCCAGTGTCCGGTCAGCTGTTCGGGACGCCACGATTTCGCAGCGGCGATCCCGAACAGCCCGACTGAGCAGCCGGGTTACTTTCACTTTCGCTTCAGACGCGGTCAGCTTTGATCGCCAAGTCTGAAGGGTTAATACAGGGCATCACCGCGATCGGTGATGTCCTGTATTAGCCGCTGGTCCCGGCCGTTGATGGCCGCCGGGACCGACCCGATATGACGCGGGGAGATCGCGTAACCCCGCGGCATATCGCGGGAGCCGGCGGAGGACGTAAATATAGGTCCTTCGTCATTAAGGGGTTAAAGGAGTAGTCCAGGATTTTTTATTTTATTTGACTATGCTACAGTAGCTGTAAAGTTAGTGTAGTTTTTAATATAGTGTCTGTACCTGTGTGTGGGTTTCTCACAATTCTTAGGTGATTTTCACCCCAATATTTCTTTTTACCAGCATACAAAATGACTGCTGTCTCAGATTTTTCCCAGGTTGCAATGCGGCCGAGACCTGACATCACTAGTCAGCTGATGACAGGGAGCCTCAATGGGTGGAGGGATCGCTTGGTGGGAGAGAGATCAATCTGCAACTAATGCTACAGCTGTAGGCACCCTGATTGAAAACCACAGGTCTTTTGAATGGATGCAGCTGATTTATGTTTCAATGAGTGGGGTGGCTGATGTGTGGGATGGAGGAAAACTGAATTATGGGATTTGTAGGCAAAAGAAGAAAACTCAAACAGGAAATACCAGTTCACAGAAAGCTAGCCACAGTGTTATGGTAATCTCACAACATAGTCAGTTAGCCCCATGACAAGCGCAGATCCTTCCTAAGCATGTCCATTACCGTCTGCAAGGTACGTACTAAAATCACCTTATGGTGAATAACCCCTTTAAAGGCATCATCTAGTCTAGGAAACCCATATTAGTAAATTCCGCGCAATTGGGCGGTGGGGGAGGGGGGTTGGGTTGGGGGGGTACTATTCAGGGTCCTTATATTTTAAAGAGTGTCTTTGGATCTGGAGGAACTGTCCTGTCCTACATTACGCAAATAACCCACTGTTTTGAATGGACACCGGGGGAGATTTGTCAAGCTGTTCCCGTCATTTTTTGGGCCGGTGTTTCCCAACCAGTGTGCCTCCAGCTGTTGCAAAACACTAACTTCCAGCATGCTTTGGCTGTACGGGCATGCTGGGAGATGTAGTTTTGCAGCAGCTGGAGGCACACTGGTTAAGAAACACTGGCCTAGGTGTTGAAAACGCTGCAGGGGAGACAGCTTGGTAACAGGTATGCTGCGTATAGTCTGAAGGTTGGTGCATGTGCCTTTAAAGGGGTACTCCGCCGCTCAGTGTTAGGAACAAAATGTTCCGAAGTCTTAGAGCCGGCACCAGAGCTTGTGACGTCATAGCCCCGCCCCCTCATGACATCACGCTCCGCCACCTCAATGCAAATCTATGGGAGGGGGCGTGACAGCCGTCACGCCCCCTCCCTTAGACTTACATTGAGGCGGCGAGGCATGATGCCATGAGGGGGCGGGGCTATGATGTCACGAGCTCCGGTGACGGCTCTAAGCGTTCAAAACATTTCGTTCTGAATGCTGAATGGCGGAGTACCCCTTTAACAGTCAGACGCAACAGCTGTTATTCCAACTTGGGGCACGCCAGGTTGTTACGTTATTGAACGATTGGCGATTACGCAGGGACATCTCTGTCTGAGGGTAAATAGGCAGAAAGGACCTGCAACATACAAAAAGTAAAAAAAAATAAGACGGGCAGAAACACTTTTTAACATTAACCACTTACAAGTAGGGCGACCTGCTATGACAGCACCTTCTGTACCGAGCACACAGGTCTCCGGTGGAGCAGAGGCAACTCAGTCTGAGGGAAAGCGAAAGGAAACTCACAATTTGGCAGGTCACAGCCGTTTGTGAGGTGAAAAAAAATTTGTGCCGTATTTATTAAAGTCCTCGCGCCTTTTTGATAAATTCGGTGCACAACAGCAAAAAACTGTGCAAAATAAAACCATACAAAAAAGGACTTTGCACAGCAAAACATTGATAAATCTCCCCCACCGTGTAATACTTCCTCTCTCCTGTGGTGGTGCTGCAGAGAAATTAAGACAAGTTTCTCCACAAATCACAACTACCAAATTACTGATGGTAGCCGAAACGGGTGAAGAAGTGTGGGTATCTCTTTCCTCAGAAATTCCATGACTAGGGGATATTATAGCTGCTATGACCCCCACCAATTCATCTATTATTTAACACCTTTACCTTAAACTTAACTTATTCCCTCCGATAAATGACATAAGACATGTGTTGGTTAAACAAAGGCCACAGCAGCCCATTTATTAAATAACATAAATAATCAATTACAACATTGTAAACCGATGTATGAACGTCATACATAACAATATAACCTGTCCTAACATTAGGATGTCTATTAGCACAGGAGAAGAACCTGAGGGGCACCGTTACCAGACCACAGGTGATGGGATCTTCACTTGCTCCTAGCCGTAGCTCACCTGCACAGGAGCACCATTTTGTGAAGCCCACCAACCTGAATTCCACCTTCGGGCTGGGAACCGCTCCCAGCCCACCTCCACACCATCCAACATACCATGCCCATCCACTGGTGCCTCCCCAGATTCCTCTCCTGACCCCGCCACAACGAGGACAAGTGACCCCTTACTTGCCCCCGTTCCTCCACAGCCTCAATGCCCTCTCCACCGTCTCCTTCAACTCAAGAAGCCAAAGATCCATGCCCATCACATTAAGATGGACACCATCGGAGGCAACAAAATCCGCTCCCCCCTCCTCCAAATCCCGGTGCCGCGCCACCAGACCCCCATTTCTGGCCACAAACTTACTCACCGCCTTATTAATCTTAATCCTCGCCTTGTTGATCGCCACCACTGACCGAGCCTGCCTCCATTTCTGCCTGGCAACCATCTCGGACCACACCAGGACCAAATCCGGGAAAGAGGACCACAAGCGCAACAGGTATAGTTTAATGTCCCTGATTAAATCCCGTGACCTGCGCACCCCCAAGTCATTCCCACCCAAATGGACAACCAGGACATCTGGGGACCGGTCTAACTAAACAAAGAACTGGACCCTGGACAACAGTTCTGACCACCTCATGCCCCCCTTTCCCAACCAGCGAACCTGGGCCACTGAACCGTCCAATCCCAACTGTCTTCCCGCCGGCCGAACCTCCGCCCGTACTGCCCCACGCGTCACATAGGAATGGCCGACAATCCAGACAAGCCCAGCCGCACCACCTGAAACAACAAAAGAAAATAAATACAGTACAACCCACAAGCGCAAACACACGCATATCACAACAAATGAGGACAAACGTACAGCCTATACCTCTCAGATTCCCACCTCCCAATCCACTCAACCATCTCCGGTCCCAGGCCCCACCTCGGTCGCCGCACCTATCCGGAAGGAATGAGAACTGTATTCCTCCGCCACGTATCCTGCCGCACGCAAACACTTACGGAAAACCCCCACAAACTGAAAACAAGACAAATAACCCCCGTCAGCATGGACCAGCAACGGACCCGCAACCCCCACCCGCAAAGCCAAAAACGCAGAGTAACAAGCCACTGGGCACATCTCCGAACCCCCCAGTCGCGCCAAACGCACCACCGCCCCCTGACCCAGCTGATCCGACTTTGACTGCCGAACGCGGCACTGCAAAACCCCCTCCACCAAAACCACATCTGAAAAAAGAAGCCCCCCGGCCCGACAACGACTAGGAGACACCAACTCAGATATATGAAAAGCCCTGAAAAACGCCAACGCAAAAGCCAAACGGAACAAACATTGCTCATATACCGAAAAACACACCCCTTCCAATAAAAAACCCAAGCGCAACAACAAAGAAAACATCACCGGTTTGCGCAAATCCCTAGAACTAGCCCCCTTACGAAACCCCCGCACCGCCTGCCGCACCAGAAAAGACTTCGTCCCATCCGGCACTCCCCTGACCTTGAACCAAAAGGCCAGAGCCGCCATCCGGCTACCCAGACCCGACGGGGACACCCGCTCACAAAAAGCCCTGCCCACATAAAATAAAAGGGCCGCCTCCCATTCCGAAGGGGCGCCCGCAATGGAAAGCTGCCGAAGCAATAGCTCCCAATCTGCCCACCACCGACTATAGGACTCCCACGTTGACCGGGTCACAGACCACCCAACAAGGCCCATCGCCACAGCTAAACCAGCCTCCACAGCCACTCCGGACAAGGGATCCCCCGCTCCTCGGCCTCCGGTGTCAACTCCCGAAACCGGTCCCACTGCAAACGAGAGAGAGCATCAGCGACTGAGTTAATCACCCCCGGCACATGCAAAGCGACAACATGCGAATTAAGCTCCAAACCCCGTAGTACCAGGTGATGCAGTAGCGTAACCACCGGCGGAGAATTCGCCGTCTGGTTATTGATGGCCTGTACCACCCCCATGTTATCGCAATGGAAACAAACCTTCCTATTGCGAAACAAGTCACCCCACACCTCCAGCGCCACCACAATCGGAAACAATTCTAGCAAAGCTAAGTTCCGTGTCAAACCCGCCACCCGCCAGACCTCCGGCCATTGCCCCACACACCATTGACCCTGCAAATAGGCCCCAATACCGCAACCGCCCGCCGCATCGGTAAACAACTCCAAATCCCAATTAGAAACCGGGTACCCCATCACCACCGACTGACCGTTGTACCTGCCCAAAAACTCCTGCCAAACCCGCAAATCCGCCCTCAAGTCTGACGACAACCGTACATAGTGAGTAGGCCGTGAAACCCCCGCAGTAGCCGCCGCCAGCCGCCGGCAAAAAACCCTCCCCATAGGCATCCTGCAGGCAAAATTGAGACGACCCAGTAGTGACTGGACCTCCCGCAACTGCAATTTCTTAACCCTGCATGCCCTATCCACTTCCCCCTTCAGCTCACTCAGCTTCTCATCAGGCAGCCGACACTCCATCGCCACGGTATCAATAATGATACCCAGAAACTTAACAGCCGTAGACGGGCCCTCCGTCTTGTCTGGCGCCAACGGGACACCAAACCACGTTGCGACCCGCTCCATCTCCTGCAACAGCACTGCACAGACCCTAGACCCAGCTGTGCCAAAAAAAAGAAAATCGTCCAAGTAGTGCAACACCGAGTCCAACTGGGACTCCCGCCGCACCACCCACTCTAAAAACGAACTAAACTTTTCAAAAAATGCACACGTGATAGAACATCCCATGGGCAAACAAAGGTCAACAAAAAAACGATCGCCTAAACAACAACCCAACAAGTAAAAACTGTCAGGATGAACAGGCAGCAGGCGAAAAGCTGCCTCTATGTCAGTTTTCGCCAATAAAGCCCCCTGCCCGAATCGCCGCACCCACACCAACGCAGCGTCGAAGGAAGTGTACGACACCGCACACAAGGCCCGTTCAATGCCGTCATTCACCGACCCCCCTTCAGGGTGAGAGAGATGGTGAATGAGGCGAAATTTGCCAGGCTCCTTTTTGGGCACCAGGCCCAAAGGCGACACACGCAGTCCCTCAATAGGAGGGCCACTAAAGGGGCCAGCCATCCTCCCCAGCTCCACCTCGCGCAAAAGCTTTTCTTCCACAAGCTCAGGGCGGGTCCGTGTTGAAACCAAATTCCGCACCAGACCCCCCGAACCTGCCGACCCGGAAAAAGGGATCCGAAAACCCTCCGCAAAACCCAGGCGCAACAGCTCCGCCGCCTCCCTATTTGGGTAAAGCGCGAGGAAAGGCAACATCCTTTCCACCCGCACCGGCGTCGCCCCTCCTCTGGTCAGCCTCTCCCTGCTTACCCTTTCCCCGCCGAAAACAGCGCGACAAACCGTGTCCCCCACCCCCGCAGCATTTGTGCTTGAACCTGCAATCCGCCCCGAACTTGCAGCTCCCTTTGTTAAACTGCCAACAAACCCCACGCCCGGCCCCCCCGGACCGCCCTGACCCCAAACCCGAACCCCAGACACCGTCTCAAAAGGACTGCTGCCCGGTCCCGCTAAGGCTGGGTTCACACCACGTTTTTCAAATATGGTAACCGTATACGGTTTTCCGCAAAAAAACTTATACGACCGTATCCGAAACCGTATGCATAGAGAATGCATTGTAAACCGTATTCCAAATGTTGTGTACGGTTGCATCAGTTTTGCCTCGGATACGGTTTTGCCGATTTTTTAACCATAGGCAAAAACGCTGTCGACCACGTTTTTGCCTCCGGTTGGAAAACCGTATGCGAACCGTATGCGGTTCTTTTAACATTGTTGTCTATGGGAACCGTACACAGAATTTCAGAATACGGTTGCACACGTTTTTTCTAATCCGTTTTTGGAGTTGACACATGCGCAGATTGGAATTTCAATTGAACAATAGTAACTTTATTAAATTGCTGGAAAACTAATTCCAACAAAATAGCAAAACCGTTAGCAAAAACTGATTCAAACGGATAGAACCGTATGGGGAAAAACCGTATACGTTTTAATTTGTAGTCATACGGTTGTATAAGGTTGCATACGGTTTTTGCCATACGTTTTTTAGCGGAAAACCGTATACGGTAACCGTATTTGAAAACGTGGTGTGAACCCAGCCTAAGAGGAGCCGCCATCAGCTGCATCCACAAACCTATATCCTTATGCTCCCAACGCAGATCCGGACGCACCGCCATGCATTGCCGGAACTGCTCATCGCCGTGCCCCCGTAAACCCGATGCGCCTCCCCCACTGCATCCATGTAGCAGAAGAGACCGGAACAGGACTCCGGCGCCTTCTCACCCACTACACTAGCCAGAATGGCGAAGGCCTGAAGCCAATTGAAGAACGTCCGCGGTATCAGCCGATACCGCCGACGCTCTTCCTCTTATCTAAAGAGGCCTGTGGAAAATGAAAGAAGCGATCTGATTGGTTGCTATGGGCAACTGCACCACTCTTCCTCTGCACAGGTTTTGATAAATCTCCCCCCATGTTCTTCCTTTATCATGTCCCTTCCTATATTGTGTCCACTGTGTTGACTAAAGCCAATGAACTGCTACATGGGGTGGCCCCTTCTGGAGCTGCTGACCACCTAAAGACATAGGCCCAGATTTATCAAACTGTGTGAGAGAAAAAGTGGAGGGATTTACCCACAGCAACCAATCACAGCTCAGCTAATGAGATGTGGTAAAGTGAAAGCTGAGCTGTGATTGGCTGCTGTGGAGAAATCCCTCCACTTTTTCTCTCACACAGTTTGATAAATCTCCCCCATAGGTTCCTGGCAGTGAGGCCTAACTATTACTAACACTGATGTAGGGGCAGTGTCCTGGTGGTAAGTTTTGTGCCATGACATTGCTGCGTTACGAGGGAACATCTAAGGTGAAAATTTGGTAGTGAAGTTGGACGTGGTGGTGGCCACGTGTAGTGCAAGAGAGACTGTAATCGGACTGACCGGAAGACTACTACAAGGCCTATCCTCCAAGCTTTATGAACTGAATGGGCTGGTTGGGCAAAGGAGACGCTTACAAAAGTCCTATACCTCTACGCCCTCTCCTGTGTACCATTGTGTAACCATGCATTGGCCCTTATTTATCATTGGAAACCCAACAGTTTTTGTCGGGTTTATTTCTTTATTTTTTTGGCGCATGATGTCTGCGACAAGGCGCAGACATCGTGCGACAAACTGCGACAAGCCTTTCCTACGAACCCGACTCGGGGATTTTGAAAGCCTAAAAAGGGGCGTTTCCCGACCAAAACCTTGGTTTCCCACTGATTTATTTAGAAACCCAACCCGAATTTTAGGGTTTCAGTGTCCTTTTTATCCCACTGCTTCAAGCAGGGGGGAAAAGTATTTTGCCATTTCCCTAATTTTGGAATCTTCATCATTTTTGTAGTTTTTTGCAAATTTGCGAAATAATTGAAAAAAATCTGACATTTTAAAAATCGGACAGCTGCGACAAAAAATCCGACTGCGGCCAAAAAAAATCCGACAGCGACAACACTTGCGACAAATTAATAAATTGATAGGGAAAAAGATGGTCGGGTTAAAAGCCCCCCAAAAAAACCAACCCGACTTTTTTGATAAATGAAGACCATCTTGTCCTACAGGTATTCAAGTGCCACAGTATATATTGAGTGGTCCTTTTTAACCTCTTAAGGACACAGGACGTACTAGAACGTCCTGGCACCCTGGGCTTTAAGGACCCAGGACATACTAGTACGTCCTGGTGTTTCTCCGATCTCTGCCACGCTCCGGGCAGAGATCGGAAGCGGATCCCTACTGAAATGCTTCAGCAGGCATCCAGGGCAAACGCTGAGGGGGGCCATGTAGGCCCCCCATGTCGGCGATCGCCGCAAATCGCAAGGGAAATCGCCCCTGCGATCTGCAGCGATACCGGGCTGATCGGGTCTCTGGGACCCGACCGCCCGGTAATTTTGCATGATCCCGGCTGTCACAGACAGCCAGGACCATGCTAAAGAATAGGAGCGAGGTGGCAAGCCTGCCACCTCCTCCTATTCCCTGCGATCTGTCAGTTAGTTAACCGACCAATCGCAGGGGGGGGGGGGGGGGGGGGGCGGTTACTTCCTCCCGTCCTGCCCGGCCCCTGGAAGTCCGGAGAGGACGGGAGGAAGACCAGAGGATGCGGCGAGGGACGGGGGAGTGCTGGGGCCCGGTCCCTGAAGACCCGGATCCCGGCGATGAAGATGGCAGCGGGGGCGACAGGTGAGTGGATCTTCAGCCACGGTCGGGCCCTTTACAGCAATGCACAGTTTGGAGACCACTGTGCCCCTCCAGATGTTGCAAAACTACACATCCTCAGCATGCCCTTACTGCCCAGGCATGCTGGGAGTTGTGGTTTTGCAACAACTGGAGGCACACTGGTTGGGAAACATTGTCTGTTTCCTAACTCAGTGTTTCCCAACCCGTGTGCCTCCAGCTGTTGCAAAACTATAACTACCAGCATGCACTGATAGACCGTGCATGCTGGGAGTTGTAGTTTTGCAACAGCTGGAGGTTCCCCCCCCCCCGTGAATGTACAGGGTACATTCACATGGGCAGGGGGCTTACAGTGAGTATCAGGCTGCAAGTTTGCGATGCAGCAAATTTTGCGCGGCAGCTCAAACTCGCAGCGGGAAACTCGCTGTAATCCCCCGCCCGTGTGACTGTACCCTAAAAACACTACACTACACTAACACAAAATAAAAAGTAAAAAACACTACATATACACATACCCTACACAGCCCCCCTCCCCAATAAAAATGAAAAACGTCTGGTACGCCACTGTTTCCAAAATGGAGCCTCCAGCTGTTGCAAAACAACAACTCCCAGTATTGCCGGATAGCCGTTGACTGTCCAAGCATGCTGGGAGGTTTGAAACAGCTGGAGGCACCCTGTTTGGGAATCGCTGGCGTAGAATACCCCTATGTCCACCCCTATGCAAATTCCTAATTCAGGCCTCAAATGCACATGGTGCTCTCACTTCGGAGCCCTGTCGTATTTCAAGGCAACAGTTTAGGGTCACATATGGGGTATCGCCATACTCGGGAGAAATTGCCTAACAAATTTTGGGGGGCTTTTTCTCCTTTCACCCCTTATGAAAAGGGGAAGTTGGGGTCTACACCAGCATGTTAGTGTAAAAAAAAATTTTTTTACACTAACATGCTGGTGTTGCCCTATACTTTTCATTTTGACAAGAGGTAAAAGGGAAAAAAGCCCCCCAAAATTTGTATTGCAGTTTCTCCCGACTAGGGAGATACCCCATATGTGGGCGTAAAGTGCTCTGGGGGCGCACAAGGCCCAGAAGGGAGAGTGCGCCATGTACATGTCACGATGCCGGCTGGCAGGTAGTGGATCCTCTGTGCCAGAGAGGGATTGGCGTGGACCGTGCTAGAGGATCGGTTCTAAGTCACTACTGGTTTTCACCAGAGCCCGCCGCAAAGCGGGATGGTCTTGCTGCGGCGGTAGTGACCAGGTCGTATCCCCTAGCAACGGCTCAACCTCTCTGGCTGCTGAAGATAGGCGCGGTACAAGGGAGTAGACAGAAGCAAGGTCGGACGTAGCAGAAGGTCGGGGCAGGCAGCAAGGATCGTAGTCAGGGGCAACGGCAGGAGGTCTGGAACACAGGCTAGGAACACACAAGGAAACGCTTTCACTGGCACTAAGGCAACAAGATCCGGCGAGGGAGTGAAGGGGAAGTGAGGTGATATAGGGAAGTGCACAGGTGTAAACACTAATTGGAACCACTGCGCCAATCAGCGGCGCAGTGGCCCTTTAAATCGCAAAGACCCGGCGCGCGCGCGCCCTAGGGAGCGGGGCCGCGCGCGCCGGGACAGAACTGACGGAGAGCGAGTCAGGTACGGGAGCCGGGGTGCGCATCGCGAGCGGGCGCTACCCGCATCGCGAATCGCATCCCGGCCAGAGGCGGTATCGCAGCGCCCCGGGTCCGTGGAACCGACCGGAGCGCTGCAGTGAGAGGAGTGTAGCGAGCGCTCCGGGGAGGAGCGGGGACCCGGAGCGCTCGGCGTAACAGTACCCCCCCCCTTGGGTCTCCCCCTCTTCTTGGAGCCTGAGAACCTGAGGACCAGACTTTTGTCCAGGATATTGTCCTCAGGTTCCCAGGACCTCTCTTCTGGACCACAACCCTCCCAATCCACTAAAAAGAAGGTTTTCCCTCTGACCTTTTTAGATGCTAAAATTTCTTTGACGGAGAAGATGTCCGAGGAGCCGGAGACAGGAGTGGGGGGAACAGATTTGGGAGAGAAACGGTTAATGATAAGTGGTTTAAGAAGAGAAACATGAAAGGCATTAGGAATACGAAGAGAAGGAGGAAGAAGAAGTTTGTAAGAGACAGGATTAATCTGGCGCAAAACCTTGAAAGGACCAAGATAGCGTGGTCCCAACTTATAGCTAGGGACACGGAAGCGGACATATTTGGCGGAGAGCCATACCTTGTCTCCAGGGGAAAAAATGGGAGGAGCTCTTCTTTTCTTATCCGCGAATCTCTTCATGCGTGAAGAAGCCTGTAAGAGAGAATTTTGGGTCTCTCTCCATATGATGGAAAGATCACGAGAAATTTCATCCACAGCGGGCAGACCAGAGGGCAAGGGGGTAGGGAGGGGGGGAAGAGGGTGACGGCCGTACACCACGAAAAACGGGGATTTGGAGGAAGATTCAGAGATTCTGAAATTATACGAGAATTCGGCCCAAGGTAGAAGATCTGCCCAGTCATCCTGGCGGGAGGAAACAAAATGTCGTAAATAGTCACCCAAGATCTGGTTAATTCTTTCTACTTGTCCATTGGATTGAGGATGGTATGCAGAAGAAAAATTTAATTTAATCTTGAGTTGTTTACAGAGAGCCCTCCAGAATTTAGACACAAATTGGACGCCTCTATCCGAGACGATCTGCGTAGGCAACCCGTGAAGACGAAAAATGTGTACAAAAAATTGTTTAGCCAACTGAGGCGCTGAAGGAAGACCAGGAAGAGGGATGAAATGTGCCATTTTGGAGAATCGATCAACGACCACCCAAATAACAGTGTTGCCATGGGATGGGGGTAAGTCAGTAATAAAATCCATACCAATCAGAGACCAAGGTTGTTCGGGGACAGGCAGAGGAAGAAGAAAACCAGCGGGCTTCTGGCGAGGAGTCTTATCCCGGGCACAGATAGTGCAGGCTCGCACAAAGTCCACCACATCAGTCTCTAGAGTCGGCCACCAATAGAAGCGAGAGATGAGTTGCACAGATTTCTTGATGCCCGCATGACCTGCGAGATGGGAGGAGTGACCCCATTTGAGGATTCCGAGACGTTGGCGTGGAGAAACAAAGGTCTTTCCTGGAGGAGTTTGCCTGATGGAGGCTAGAGAAGTGGAAATCAGGCAGTCAGGAGGAATGATGTGTTGCGGAGAGAGTTCAATTTCAGAAGCATCCGAGGAACGAGAGAGAGCATCGGCCCTAATGTTCTTATCAGCAGGCCGAAAGTGAATTTCAAAATTAAATCGGGCAAAGAACAGAGACCACCTGGCCTGACGAGGATTCAGCCGTTGGGCAGACTGGAGGTAG
Source organism: Hyla sarda (assembly GCF_029499605.1). Lineage (NCBI taxonomy): Eukaryota > Metazoa > Chordata > Amphibia > Anura > Hylidae > Hyla > Hyla sarda. Next base: position 492,934,233 of record NC_079190.1, on the reverse strand, counting down.
GAGAGGTTCTTGTGATCGGTGTAAATAATAACTGGGAATCTTGATCCCTCCAGCAGATGTCTCCATTCCTCAAGTGCTAATTTAATGGCTAGAAGCTCTCGATCCCCGATGGAGTAGTTCCTCTCCGCCGGAGAGAAGGTCCTAGAAAAAAAAACCACAAGTAACAGCATGCCCGGAAGAGTTTTTTTGTAGAAGGACAGCTCCAGCTCCCACTGAGGAGGCATCAACCTCCAATAGGAAGGGTTTAGATGGGTCAGGTCTGGAGAGCACGGGAGCCGAAGAGAAGGCAGACTTGAGTCGTTTAAAGGCGTCTTCCGCTTGAGGAGGCCAAGACTTGGGATCGGCATTTTTTTTGGTTAAAGCCACAATAGGAGCCACAATGGTAGAAAAATGTGGAATAAATTGCCTGTAATAATTGGCGAACCCCAAAAAACGTTGGATGGCACGGAGTCCGGAGGGGCGTGGCCAATCTAAGACGGCAGAAAGTTTATCTGGGTCCATTTGTAGTCCCTGGCCAGAGACCAAGTATCCTAGAAAAGGAAGAGATTGGCATTCAAACAGACATTTCTCAATTTTAGCATAGAGTTGATTGTCACGAAGTCTCTGAAGAACCATACGGACATGCTGGCGGTGTTCTTCTAGATTGGCCGAAAAAATTAGGATATCATCAAGATATACAACAACACAGGAGTATAACAGATCACGAAAAATTTCATTAACAAAGTCTTGGAAGACAGCAGGGGCGTTGCACAGGCCAAAGGGCATGACCAGATACTCAAAGTGTCCATCTCTGGTGTTAAACGCTGTTTTCCACTCATCCCCCTCTCTGATGCGGATGAGGTTATAGGCGCCTCTTAAGTCCAATTTAGTAAAGATGTGGGCACCTTGGAGGCGATCAAAGAGTTCAGAGATGAGGGGTAAGGGGTAGCGGTTCTTAACCGTGATTTTATTAAGTCCGCGGTAGTCAATGCAAGGACGTAGAGAGCCATCTTTTTTGGACACAAAGAAAAATCCGGCTCCGGCAGGAGAGGAGGATTTACGGATAAAGCCCTTTTTTAGATTCTCCTGGACGTATTCAGACATGGCAAGAGTCTCTGGGGCAGAGAGAGGATAAATTCTGCCCCGGGGTGGAGTAGTGCCCGGGAGGAGGTCGATAGGACAATCATAAGGCCTGTGAGGAGGTAGAGTCTCCGCTTGTTTTTTGCAGAAAACATCCGCGAAGTCCATATAGGCCTTAGGGAGACCGGTTACTGGAGGAAGCACAGAGTCACGGCAAGGGTTACTGGGAACCGGTTTTAGACAGTCCTTGGAACAAGAGGGCCCCCAACTCTTGATCTCCCCAGTGGACCAATCCAGGGTTGGGGAATGAAGTTGAAGCCAGGGAAGTCCAAGGAGAATTTCCGAGGAGCAATTGGGGAGGACCAAAAGTTCAATCCTCTCTTGATGAGATCCGATGCTCATTAGAAGGGGCTCCGTGCGGAAACGTATGGAACAGTCCAATCTTTCATTGTTTATACAATTGATGTAAAGGGGTCTGGTGAGACTGGTCACTGGGATGTTGAACCTGTTGACGAGAGAGGCCAAAATAAAATTTCCTGCAGATCCAGAGTCCAATAAGGCCACAGAAGAGAAGGAGAAGGCAGAGGCAGACATCCGCACAGGCACAGTAAGACGTGGAGAAGCAGAGTAGACATCAAGGATTGTCTCACCTTTGTGCGGAGTCAGCGTACGTTTTTCCAGGCGGGGAGGGCGGATAGGACAATCCCTCAGGAAGTGTTCGGTACTAGCACAGTACAGGCAGAGGTTCTCCATGCGGCGTCGTGTCCTCTCTTGAGATGTCAGGCGAGACCGGTCGACCTGCATAGCCTCCACGGCGGGAGGCACAGGAACAGATTGCAGGGAACCAGAGGAGAGAGGAGCCGAGGAGAAGAAACGCCTCGTGCGAACAGAGTCCATATCTTGGCGGAGCTCCTGACGCCTTTCGGAAAAACGCATGTCAATGCGAGTGGCTAGGTGAATAAGTTCATGAAGATTAGCAGGCATTTCTCGTGCGGCCAGAACATCTTTAATGTTGCTGGATAGGCCTTTTTTAAAGGTCGCGCAGAGGGCCTCATTGTTCCAGGATAATTCAGAAGCAAGTGTACGGAATTGTACGGCATACTCGCCAACGGAAGAATTACCCTGGACCAGGTTCAACAGGGCAGTCTCAGCAGAAGAGGCTCGGGCAGGTTCCTCAAAGACACTTCGAATTTCCGAGAAGAAGGAGTGTACAGAGGCAGTGACGGGGTCATTGCGGTCCCAGAGCGGCGTGGCCCAAGCCAGGGCTTTTCCAGACAGCAGGCTGACTACGAAAGCCACCTTAGACCTTTCAGTGGGGAACTGGTCCGACATCATCTCCAAGTGTAATGAACATTGGGAAAGGAAGCCACGGCAAAACTTAGAGTCCCCATCAAATTTATCCGGCAAGGATAGTCGTAGTCCAGAAGCGGCCACTCGCTGCGGAGGAGGTACAGGAGCTGGCGGAGGAGATGATTGCTGGAGCTGTGGTAGTAACTGTTGTAGCATAACAGTCAGTTGAGACAGCTGTTGGCCTTGTTGCGCTATCTGTTGTGACTGCTGGGCGACCACCGTGGTGAGGTCAGCGACAACTGGCAGAGGAACTTCAGCGGGATCCATGGCCGGATCTACTGTCACGATGCCGGCTGGCAGGTAGTGGATCCTCTGTGCCAGAGAGGGATTGGCGTGGACCGTGCTAGAGGATCGGTTCTAAGTCACTACTGGTTTTCACCAGAGCCCGCCGCAAAGCGGGATGGTCTTGCTGCGGCGGTAGTGACCAGGTCGTATCCCCTAGCAACGGCTCAACCTCTCTGGCTGCTGAAGATAGGCGCGGTACAAGGGAGTAGACAGAAGCAAGGTCGGACGTAGCAGAAGGTCGGGGCAGGCAGCAAGGATCGTAGTCAGGGGCAACGGCAGGAGGTCTGGAACACAGGCTAGGAACACACAAGGAAACGCTTTCACTGGCACTAAGGCAACAAGATCCGGCGAGGGAGTGAAGGGGAAGTGAGGTGATATAGGGAAGTGCACAGGTGTAAACACTAATTGGAACCACTGCGCCAATCAGCGGCGCAGTGGCCCTTTAAATCGCAAAGACCCGGCGCGCGCGCGCCCTAGGGAGCGGGGCCGCGCGCGCCGGGACAGAACTGACGGAGAGCGAGTCAGGTACGGGAGCCGGGGTGCGCATCGCGAGCGGGCGCTACCCGCATCGCGAATCGCATCCCGGCCAGAGGCGGTATCGCAGCGCCCCGGGTCCGTGGAACCGACCGGAGCGCTGCAGTGAGAGGAGTGTAGCGAGCGCTCCGGGGAGGAGCGGGGACCCGGAGCGCTCGGCGTAACAGTACATTTGAGGTGATTTGCACAGGGGTGGCTGATGTTACAGCGGTTTTGACAAACGCAAAAAAAACAAAACCCCACATGTGACCTCACATGTGACCCCACATGTGACCCCATTTTGGAAACTACACCCCTCACTGAATGTAATGAGGGGTGCAGTGAGAATTTACACCCCACTGGTGTCTGACAGATCTTTGGAACAGTGGGCTGTGCAAATAAAAAAATTTGTACAGCCCACTGTTCCAAAGATCTGACAGACACCAGTGGGGGTAAATGCTCACTGTACCCCTTGTTACGTTCCTCAAGGGGTCTAGTTTCCAAAATGGTATGCCATGTGGAGGTTATTTTGCTGTCCTGGCACCATAGGGGCTTCCTAAATGCGACAAGCCCCCCGAGCAAAATTTGCTCTCAAAAAGCCAAATATGACTCCTTCTCTTCTGAGCATTGTAGTTCGCCCGTAGTGCACTTCAGGTCAACTTATGGGGTACCTCCATACTCAGAAGAGATGGGGTTACAAATTTTGGGGGGTATTTTCTGCTATTAACCCTTGCAAAAATGTGAAATTTGGGGGGAAACACACATTTTAGTGAAATTTTTTTTTTTTTTTTTACATCAGTCGTGAAACACCTGTGGGGTATTAAGGCTCACTTAATTCCTTGTTACGTTCCTCAAGGGGTCTAGTCTTCAAAATGGTATGACATGTGTTTTTTTTGCTGTTCTGGCACCATAGGGGCTTCCTAAATGCAACATGCCCCCCAAAAACCATTTCTAAAAAACGTACTCTCCAAAATCCCCTTGTCGCTCCTTCGCTTCTGAGCCCTCTACTGCACCCGCCGAACACTTTACATAGACATATGAGGTATCTGCTTACTCGAGAGAAATTGGGCTACAAATACAAGTATAAATTTTCTCCTTTTACCCATTGTAAAAATTAAAAAATTGGGTCTACAGGAAAATGCGAGTGTAAAAAATGAAGATTGTGAATTTTCTCCTTCACTTTGCTGCTATTCCTGTGAAACACCTAAAGGGTTAAAATGCTGACTGAATGTAATTTTGAATACTTTGGGAGGGTTCAGTTTTTATAATGGGGTCATTTGTGGGGTATTTCTAATATGAAGACCCTTCAAATCCACTTCAAACCTGAACTGGTCCCTGAAAAATAGTGAGTTTGAAAATTTTGTGAAAAATTGGAAAATTGCTGCTGAACTTTGAAGCCCTCTGGTGTCTTCCAAAAATAAAAACACGTCAATTTTATGATGCAAACATAAAGTAGACATATTGGAAATGTGAATAAAATAAAAACATATTTGGAATATCCATTTTCCTTACAAGCAGAGAGCTTCAAAGTTAGAAAAATGCAAAATTTTCCAATTTTTCATCAAATTTGGGGATTTTTCACCAAGAAAGGATGCAAGTTACCACAAAATTTTACCACTATGTTAAAGTAGAATATGTCACGAAAAAACAAACTCGGAATCAGAATGATAACTAAAAGCATTCCAGAGTTATTAATGTTTAAAATGACAGTGGTCAGATGTTCAAAAAATGGCCGGGTCCTAAGGTGTAAAATGGCTGGGTCCTTAACGGGTTAAGTGGCGGTGCCCCATCAGTAAGGAATCACTAGGAATGTGTTTGTCAAAAATTAGCCTGTAAGAGACCCGTAGACAGGGCTGGCACTGCCTATAGGCAAAATAGGCAGCTGCCTAGAGCGCCCTCCTGATGGGGGCGCCGCACTGCCCGCTGCAATAAAGTTAGCAAGCATCTAAAGCACCAACCGATCCGAACGACCTGGCCATCAAGCAAAACCCCCACCCTAACCGTACTATAATAATTAGCATTTTTCAGCCTGCTGAAGCAGCGCAGCGCCACCTTCTAGGCAGACAGGGGCGATCACTAAGATCAGGTCCGTCCAAAATTCTGACATCGCGCGTGCCTCCATACATTGGGAGGAGATAATGGGCGGGGTCAAGGGGAGGCAAAATTAGCTTTTGCCTAGGGTGCAAAAATGCTTGCACCAAGCCTGCCCGTAGAGGCACAGACAGCTACCTGGTAGAGGTCTTCAAACCCAGTGTATGGACTGTTCAGAACCGTCAGGCCTCCTGTCAATAAAGTTATCTTTTCATCTATGCCCATGCCATAGATCATTGGTCTTCAAACTGTGGAGCCTTTGGATGTCCGGGCATGCTGGGAGATATAGCTTTGCAAAAGCTGGAGGCCTTAGATCAGTGGTCTCCAACTGTGGCCCTCCAGATGTAGCAAAACTTCAACTCCCAGCATGCCCGGACAGCCAACGGCTGTCCGGGCATGCTGGGAGTTGAAGTTTTGCAACATTTAGAGGGCCATAGTTTGAGACCAATGCTTTAGAAGGACAGCCAATTGCTTTCCTCTTTAAACTTAAAGGGGTACTCCGGTGGAAAACTTTTTTTTTTAAATGAACTCGTGCCAGAAGGTTAAACAGATTAGTAAATTACTTCTATTAAAAAAATCTTTATCCTTTCAGTACTTATTAGCAGCTGTCTGCTACAGAGGAAATTCTTTGATTTTTGAATATCTTTTTTGTCTTGTCCACAGTGCTCTCTGCTGACACCTCTGTCCATGTCAGGAACTGTCCAGAGCAGCATAGGTTTGCTATGGGGATTTTCTCCTGCTCTGGACAGTTCCTGATACAGGCATCAGGTGTCAGCACAGAGCACTGTGGAAAAGACAAAAAAGAAATTCAAAAAGCAAACAATTTCCTCTGTAGCATACAGCTGCTTAAAAGTACTGGAAGGATAAAGATTTTTTTAATAGAAGTCATTTACAAATCTGTTTAACTTTCTGGCACCAGTTGATTTAAAGAAAAACTGTTTTTGCAGTACCCTTTTAAGAATTGTGTAATTCTGCTTTTCACCTGTGGAGGCACTGCAGGGAAAGTGTTCCAAACAGGAAGACTTCCTGGGCGATCATTTCTTATGGTTCACATTATTTTACTGTTTAGTGACCATGAAAAAAACAAAAACCTGAATGAATAAAAATCACAATATTTTTGAGATATTTTACAATGGCGATGACGTCTGCCAGAAAAGCACTTTATGTCGGTATTATTCTGTAGACCGCATTGTTGAGCGTAAAAACCTCAAGGTGAGACCCGCATCCTACACAATGTGTCACCGAGACGCGGCGTTCAGCTGTGAAGGCCGCTCCGCATTGTGGTCTCTCCACTTATTGTCATGAGTCAGTGAAATAGAAAATATCTATGTAGGACTATGTATCAATGTAGATCTCAGATATTCCAGGCTAACGTGAGCCCCACGCCATACGGGTACCTCTTCTAGATTGTCCGGTAGGTCTCCCGAAAAAGAGGACACTTTTGGACATGGGAAGTGTCCGGTTGGAACAGTTTTCCTACAGCAGCCTGAAGTGGGCGCGCACGTGTCACTTCCCGGCAGTAGAGATACTGGAGCCAGGAATTGTGATTTACATAGTTAACTGGGGTACCCAATGGATGTGGTATGAGAGGTCAATTGTCATGTTTGATGAGGGCACACAGTGGTATTGGGGGCACTGTTACTAAAGTAACACCCCTATAATAATCCCTTGTGCTCCACTAGTTAGTGTACGACTTGTCTGATGGGTGGTTTGGGTGGCCATTGGCCCCCGGGAAGGCACTGTGGCACAGCTGACAGGGATTTCTATGGCTGGCATTGTTAACAGGGCAGTGGGTAACCCTCTGATTATCATTGGTATCGGGTACATGCTGGTGACACTGTCGATGGAGACACTAACTGACATTGTTATTGGAGGCATATTGGCGTTATTAATAGTGACACACAGGGCTGGTGCCAGGATCTGTGCCACCCTAGGCAAAAGCTAATTTTGCCACCCCTTGACTCCACCCATTGGTCTCCCCCCTTACTACTGGGGTGACACACTGTTACAAACCTCCTTCTCGTGTAATCTCCTTACTACTGGGGTGACACACTGTAACAAACCTTCTCCTCATGTAATCTCCTTACTACTGGGGTGACGCACTGTAACAAACCTCCTCCTCATGTAATCTCCTTACTACTGGGGTGACACACTGTAACAAACCTCCTTCCCTTGTAATCTCCTTACTACTGGGGTGACACACTAACAAACCTCCTCCTCATGTAATCTCCTTACTACTGGGGTGACACACTGTAACAAACCTCCTTCCCTTGTAATCTCCTTACTACTGGGCTGACGCACTGTAACAAACCTCCTCCTCATGTAATCTCCTTACTACTGGGGTGACACACTGTAACAAACCTCCTTCCCTTATATTCTCCTTACTACCGGGGTGACACACTGTAACAAACCTCCTCCTCATGTAATCTCCTTACTACTGGGGTGACACACTGTAACAAACCCCCTCCTTATATAATTACTGTACTACTAAGAGGTGGCACATATCAAGGGTGTGTGTGTGTATGGGGGGGGGGGGGGGGGATATGGCCATGCTGCTGGATGAGCTGGTTGAGCGAGTGGTTCAGATGCTGTCTAGCGTTCTTGTGGCGAGCAGAGCGGCGCCCCCATCAAGTGGGCGCTCTAGGCGACTGCCTATTTTGTCTATAGGCAGTGCCGGCCCTGATGGCATATAGTCCTGTTGGAGAACTCTCTGGTTGTCAATGTTAATGGAGTCACACAGGCACTGTTCGTAAAGGAGCTCCCCAGTTGGCATTGTTGATGGGGGCCCTCTATGGATGGAATTGTTGATGGATAAACACTCTGGTTGGTATTTTTAATAGGAGTACACATGCAGATAAAGAAGCTCCCACGTTGGCGTTTTTATTGGGCCAACCCTGGAAACCCTGAGTTTCCACTCAGTGGTAATGGGGACACACTGGCTCTGTTAATGTTGGCACTGTCTGGCACTGTTGATGGGGCATTCTATGCCTGGAAGAGATGATGTAGACACTCTCTGCACTGTTGATGGGGAACTCTCTGGCATTATTAATGGGGACCATAGGCACTGTTAATGGGGCTGCTCTGCAGTTACTATTGTCAATGGCCTAGCCTTGGTGCAGGGACACACTAGCACTGTTGATGAGGGTACTTTCCGGCTGAAATGGTTAATGAGTGCACTCTTTGGCTGGGACTGTTGATGGGTGGTCTCTTGTTGGATTGTTAGTAGGACAACCCTGGCATGGTAAATGGGGGGACTTCTTGGCTGGTATTGTTGATTGGGCACTCCTTTTCTGGAATTGTGGATAGACCATTTTTGGCTACAATTGTTGGTGGGGCACTTTTTGGCTGGAATTGTTGATAAGGGTATTCTATATTTTGAATTGTTGATAGGAGAACTCTGTGTGGAATTACTGAAACTCTCTAATGTTGTTGATCTCCACCATTGTTATTGAAGGCACGCTGGTCATGGTGTTGGGGCACTCTTTTACTATCATTGTTATTGAAGGCACGCTGGTCATGGTGTTGGGGCACTCTTTTACTGTCATTGTTATTGAAGTCACACTGGTCATGTTGTTGGGGCACTCTTTTACTATCATTGTTATTGAAGGCACGCTGGTCATGGTGTTGGGGCACTCTTTTACTGTCATTGTTATTGAAGTCACACTGGTCATGTTGTTGGGGCACTCTTTTACTGTCATTGTTATTGAAGTCACACTGGTCATGGTGTTGGGACACTCTTTTACTATCAATGTTATTGAAGTCACACTGGTCATGTTGTTGGGCACTCTTTTGCTATCATTGTTATTGAAGTCACACTGGTCATGTTGTTGGGGCACTCTTTTACTATCATTGTTATTGAAGTCACACTGGTCATGTTGTTGGGGCACTCTTTTACTGTCATTGTTATTGAAGTCACACTGGTCATGTTGTTGGGGCACTTTTACTGTCATTGTTATTGAAGTCACACTGATCATGTTGTTGGGGCACTCTTTTACTATCATTGTTATTGAAGTCAGACTGGTCATGTTGTTGGGGCACTCTTTTACTATCATTGTTATTGAAGTCACACTGGTCATGTTGTTGGGGCACTCTTTTACTGTCATTGTTATTGAAGTCACACTGGTCATGTTGTTGGGGCACTCTTTTACTGTCATTGTTATTGAAGTCACACTGGTCATGTTGTTGGGGCACTCTTTTACTATCATTGTTATTGAAGTCACACTGGTCATGTTGTTGGGACACTCTTTTACTATCATTGTTATTGAAGTCACACTGGTCATGTTGTTGGGGCACTCTTTTACTATCATTGTTATTGAAGTCACACTGGTCATATTGTTGGGACACTCTTTTACTATCATTGTTATTGAAGTCACACTGGTCATGTTGTTGGGACACTCTTTTACTATCATTGTTATTGAAGTCACACTGGTCATGGTGTTGGGGCACTCTTTTAATGTTATTGTTATTGAAGTCACACTGGTCATGTTGTTGGGGCACTCTTTTACTATCATTGTTATTGAAGTCACACTGGTCATGTTGTTGGGGCACTCTTTTACTATCATTGTTATTGAAGTCACACTGGTCATATTGTTGGGGCACTCTTTTACTATCATTGTTATTGAAGTCACACTGGTCATGTTGTTGGGGCACTCTTTTACTATCATTGTTATTGAAGTCACACTGGTCATGGTGTTGGGGCACTCTTTTACTATCATTGTTATTGAAGTCACACTGGTCATGTTGTTGGGGCACTCTTTTACTGTCATCGTTATTGAAGTCACACTGGTCATGTTGTTGGGGCACTCTTTTACTATCATTGATATTGAAGTCACACTGGTCATGTTGTTGGGGCACTCTTTTACTATGATTGTTATTGAAGTCACACTGGTCATGTTGTTGGGGCACTCTTTTACTATGATTGTTATTGAAGTCACACTGGTCATGTTGTTGGGGCACTCTTTTACTATCATTGTTATTGAAGTCACACTGGTCATGTTGTTGGGGCACTTTTACTATGATTGTTATTGAAGTCACACTGGTCATGTTGTTGGGGCACTCTTTTACTATCATTGTTATTGAAGTCACACTGGTCATGTTGTTGGGGCACTCTTTTACTATCATTGTTATTGAAGTCACACTGGTCATGTTGTTGGGGCACTCTTTTACTATCATTGATATTGAAGTCACACTGGTCATGTTGTTGGGGCACTCTTTTACTATCATTGATATTGAAGTCACACTGGTCATGTTGTTGGGGCACTCTTTTACTATGATTGTTATTGAAGTCACACTGGTCATATTGTTGGGACACTCTTTTACTATCATTGTTATTGAAGTCACACTGGTCATGGTGTTGGGGCACTCTTTTAATGTTATTGAAGTCACACTGGTCATGTTGTTGGGGCACTCTTTTACTATCATTGTTATTGAAGTCACACTGGTCATGTTGTTGGGACACTCTTTTACTATCATTGTTATTGAAGTCACACTGGTCATGGTGTTGGGGCACTCTTTTAATGTTATTGTTATTGAAGTCACACTGGTCATGTTGTTGGGGCACCCTTTTACTATCATTGTTATTGAAGTCACACTGGTCATATTGTTGGGGCACTCTTTTACTATCATTGTTATTGAAGTCACACTGGCCATGTTGTTGGGGCACTCTTTTACTGTCATTGTTATTGAAGTCACACTGGTCATGTTGTTGGGGCACTCTTTTACTATCATTGTTATTGAAGTCACACTGGTCATATTGTTGGGACACTCTTTTACTGTCATTGTTATTGAAGTAACACTGGTCATGTTGTTGGGACACTCTTTTACTGTCATTGTCATTGAAGTCACACTGGTCATGTTGTTGGGGCACTCTTTTATTATCATTGTTATTGAAATCACACTGGTCATGTTGTTGGGGCACTCTTTTATTATCATTGTTATTGAAGTCACACTGGTCATATTGTTGGGGCACTCTTTTATTATCATTGTTATTGAAGTCACACTGGTCATGTTGTGGGGGCACTCTTTTATTATCATTGTTATTGAAGTCACACTGGTCATATTGTTGGGACACTCTTTTATTATCATTGTTATTGAAGTCACACTGGTCATATTGTTGGGACACTCTTTTACTATCATTGTTATTGAAGTCACACTGGTCATGGTGTTGGGGCACTCTTTTAATGTTATTGTTATTGAAGTCACACTGGTCATGTTGTTGGGGCACTCTTTTACTATCATTGTTATTGAAGTCACACTGGTCATGTTGTTGGGGCACTCTTTTAATATCATTGTTATTGAAGTCACACTGGTCATGTTGTTGGGGCACTCTTTTACTATCATTGTTATTGTGGAAATCGGAAGGGTATGAAAACTTGCTTCCCTAGATGAAGGTGCTTGCTCCAGGAGAGGTACTGAACAATTTTTAATTTATGTTGGAAACGCATTTCGATCCTGAACTAGGATCTTCGTCAGGAACTAGATCTTAATTCAGGATCGAAACGCGTTGCCAACATAAAATAAAAATTGTTGAGTACCTCTCCTGGGGCAAGCTCCTTCATCTAGGGAAGCAAGTTTTCATACCCTTCCGCTTTTCATCAATATACATGATCTTTGGACACACGATCTTTGGGTGGAGGCCACTAATCTTGATATAGGTGTAACTAAGTTTTTTATGTATTTCTTAAATAATACATACAACTTTATTACCGGCTAATGTACTGACAGGAAATGAACTGTTTGTACTAAAAAAATAGTGGAAAATATTAGTAGGAAAACCTGATATACTAATGAAAGTTTCGGATGATTGGGATTTACATTACCGGTTGGAGAATCTTTTATATTTCTTTTTGATGTGGGGTAAATTAATTATTGGAAATATATATAAAGCTCTATTGAACCCGCGACACAGGACTCACAGAAATATAGAAGCCAGCTGTAAAGGAGAACAAATAAGAACCAGACGAGCTGCTGCCTGTAGGACTTGGTGCCCCTAATCCCCCAATAAATGTCCTAATAAAAGGAAATTACTACAAATACTGCGTAAGAAAAAATGTAGCAGCAGATGATGGAGTCAGGGGATGTGACCTGCAGCGGCCAGGAGCCATAATGGATCGGAATCATATACAGGCCCCAACTATATGTAACTATTTATGCAATAATACAATATAAGACCCCCCCAACCTGAACTGGTGCTCTGTGCCCATTACTGATTGTGCTATGCGCCTGATCGACCCCTGGCAATCTTGTTCATACTCTCCAATTTGCTGTAATTTGCCCCATCCTCCCAGACTCGTGAATTTTATAGCTACCTATCTCACCAGGACTGGCATTTGGGGGGAATGGGTTAGGTAAAATAAGCAACCATGCTTTTGGCCAGTGCTGCAGATCAAATTGGGATGTCAGGTAGACAAAAGCAGGCACCATTCTAGGGCACCACCTGCTATCAGGTCAGAAAAGGGGAGAGGCACAATTGCTAGTAGGCTCTAACATTCCGAGAACTTTCCCCAAATAAATGGGCGAGTGAGCCCTGCTTTCAGCTGTATGTGTGTCCTTAGGAAATGCATGCAGTTGACAAATGTGATGGAACAGAAAGCCATTGGCCTCCTGCCCAAACACTTTTGTAGGCCACAGGGGCATTATTGATGAGAAGGAGGGATCAACCTACAAATTGGCGTGGTCTAACCAACCTACTTACTGTTAGGATTCGGCTAGCTGAATGTGGATCCTCTGTGTCAGCGAGGGATTGGCGTGGACCGTGTCGGTGGACCGGTTCTAGGTTGCTACTGGTTTTCACCAGAGCCCGCCGCAAAGCGGGATGGTCTTGCTGCGGCGGTAGCAACCAGGTCGTATCCACCGGCAATGGCTCAACCTCGCTGACTGCTGAGAAGGCGTGGGACAGAAGGACTAGACAGAGGCAAGGTCAGACGTAGCAGAAGGTCGGGGCAGGTGGCAAGGTTCGTAGTCAATAACAATAGAAGAAGATCTGGAACACAGGCTTTGGACAACACTAAACGCTTTCTCTGGCACAAGGCAACAAGATCCGGCAAGGAAGTGAAGGGGAAGTGAGGTTATATGGACAGGGAGCAGGTGGAAGCTAATTAGACTGATTGGGCCAGGCACCAATCACTGGTGCACTGGCCCTTTAAATCTTAGAGAGCTGGCGCGCGCACGCGCGCCCTACGGAGCGGAGCTGCGCGCACCAGGACGAGACAGCCGGGGACCGGGACAGGTGAGTGACTTGGGATGCGATTCGTGAGCGGGCGCGTCCCGCTATGCGAATCGCATCCCCATCGTGAATGTCAGTGCAGCGCTCCCGATCAGCGGGTCTGACCGGGGCGCTGCAGAGAGGAGAACGCCGCAAGCGCTCCAGGGAGGAGCAGGGACCCGGAGCGCTCGGCGTAACACTTACATAATGATACCTACTTACATAATGGGTTTGCACGATTAACCGTAATCAAACCACGATATTAGCCATGTGCATTTTGTGTGAATCACTTTGAAATAGAATTTCGGCAGCCTGGCCCCAGACCTGATTACCATGTCTCCTGCTGTCCGCTACCTCCCACCTGACCCCCATGTGTATATGGCCAGTGATTGGCTGAGCAGAAAAGTCCTGCAGAAGAAAGCACAGAGAAGACAGCAGGACCGCTTAAGGAGAACGGAATCTGCCACAGACCAACGGGTGGCCGGGGCTGGTAAAGCATCAGGTTTTTTATGTTGCCTCCGCACCCCGGCACCATATTAAACTGGATGGGGGATGGGGCATGGAATGACGGGATGTGAAATGGGGGGCATAGTACTTAAAGGGGGGGGATTGGAATGAAATGGGGGATAAGACTAGAGACTAGAGCTGGAAGGGATTTCATTATATGTTCATTATATCACAATCGCATATCAAAATTGCAATATTTACCTCCATAATCACATGAAGTTATTTTTCCCAAATTATCCATCTCACATCTATCATTCTATCTCCTATCTATCTATCTCCTATCTATCTATCTATCTATCTATCTATCTATCTATCTATCTATCTATCATCTCATATCTATCTATCTATATATCTATCTATCTAATATCTATCTCACATCTATCTATGTCATATCTATCTATCTATCTATCTATCTCATATCTATATATCTATCTGTGGTGGCCCAGTACGGGAGGTGTTACCCCTTGGTCCCTGCTGTCCTGTCAGGCAGCCTCCTTCAGTCTCCCCAAGGCCCCCTGCACTTGTTTCCCCATTGTAAATATGTTTTACCATGTAAAGTGTTAGAAAATGTAATGTTGCTTTAAGAGTTATACCATGTGGAGACCTCAAAGTCCAGTCCTGCAGCCGCCATCAAGTAAAGTAAGATAATGTCACAGCTTTATGAGTCAAGTCAAGTCAGTCCCTGTCATCTGTCAAGTCAGCGTGGTCTGCATTCAATTGTCCAGTTCTACTACAAGTCCCAACAAGCCCTTAAGGTCTCTGCGTCACTGGTCACCTCCTTGGGCCCGGGCTGAACTGTATAGACTTTACCAACTGTCTACCCTCTGTAAAGCTACCGTTGTCCGTAACATGGCGTCAGAGTCTTTATTGCCCCCGTGCCTAGCCCATGATCCAGCGGTATACCTTCGGGTGCTTATAGGCTAAACCACGCCCTGGCGTCACGAATACAAGGGGTTAATGCCATCTGCCCCTAGGGGAGGCCCTGTACATTAGGAAGTTAGAATGTCCCAGAGAGAGAGAGAGACACCCCTGGAACACTGCCGAGCCACGGTCATAAAATTTGACAAAGTGCGGGGGTGTGGCACTCTCATGGACTGTCGTCATGGAGGTCAATCTTGGTCAATCTTCGGGCAGTGCAGAGAGACTATCTTCCCCCATCATTGCATTCTCTAGAGAGTGGAGAGATCGTGGAGTATACTCCTGTACAGAGCATGTGAGGAGAGTGGGCGGCAGCAGTTACCCGTCCGAAGAATCCAACCCCAATTCCTATTGAATATTTTCCCTTTGATGATTGAGACACAGATCCCTTCAAATTACTACCTCCTCAACTCAGGAAGTCGCATCCAGAGGTAGAAATCTACATGCCCGATAGTGTTGAGCGGCATAGGCCATATTCAAATTCGCGATATTTCACGAATATATGGACGGATATTCGTCATATATTCGCTAAATTTGCATATTTGTAATATTCACGTTTTATTTTCGCATGTGCGAAAATTCGCATATGCGAAAATTTGCGTATGCAAAATTAGCATATGCGAAAATTCGCACGCCAGTCTCACACAGTGGTATTAGAGCCTTCTTTACCCACACAAGCTGGAAGCAGAGAGGGATGATCACTGTGATGTATACTGTGGAAAAAAATAATAATAATTCGTAATTGCGAATATATAGTGCTATATTTGCGAATATTCGCAAATTCGCGAATATGCGATATTCGCGAATAAAATTTGCATTGCGAATATTCACGAGCAACACTAGGCGCCTGTTGTGGCAGCAAA
The DNA here is from genome assembly GCF_029499605.1 of Hyla sarda. NCBI lineage: Eukaryota > Metazoa > Chordata > Amphibia > Anura > Hylidae > Hyla > Hyla sarda. Next base: position 492,918,444 of record NC_079190.1, on the reverse strand, counting down.
ATACCTCCCTAAGTAATCTGTGAATGTGCCCAGGCCTACTTCTGTGGTCGAGGAGGTTTGGCCTAACCAGCGGGCACTAACTGAAGTACCTCGGCCTACTCCCGCAGAGGTTTGGTCGGCCCAACAGGCACCAACTGCTGTTCCCTCAGTGGCACAAGCCACTGCAGTACAAATTATAGTCACCATCAGCCCCACCATTACAGAGTCCACTTTGTCCTGGGTGAACTGAAACACCTGAGTGAGTCCAATGGAGGGGGCACAGTCCCGTGAACCCGCTACATGTACATACAAATAAACTTCTTGACAAGTTTGCCAGGCGCTTCTTCTTAAATGTTGTATAACCTGTAGACAACAAAAGTACTTCACAAAGCAAAGTTAGTGCCACATAGCAAAGCAGATTCTTCAACCTGGAAACTTGCCGTCCGAGCCTTGCCGGTCGGACTGCTTCCCGAGGCTGGGACGGCAAGTTTCCAGGTTGAAGAATCTGCTTTGCTATGTGGCACTAACTTTGCTTTGTGAAGTACTTTTGTTGTCTACAGGTTATACAACATTTAAGAAGAAGCGCCTGGCAAACTTGTCAAGAAGTTTATTTGTAACCATTTGCGTAAAGTGTATGTGCCCGGCTTTTAGCCGTAATTCCTTACTAAGAACTCTAAAGTGTACCAGAACTGTGGAGCGGTACTAAAAAAAAAAATATGTGTATACTGTCCAATTAATTTATTTTTGCTCATATCTTCGTACAAGTGAGTATTCATGTTACTGTACTATAATGTTTATGGTGTGCTGTAACAAAATGTATATAATATGTTTGTACAAAAATGTTCAAGTGTACAGTGTCTTTTATATATGGCGATTTATATAGGAGGTATCCAAACCCGGTCGGGAGAAGCGTAGCCATTGCCTCACCGCCATGACAATTGCCAGCCAGTTATAGGAAATAATAATAATACCTGTACAAAATTGCCCTGGCTGAACTGTATAGACTTTACCAACTGTCTACCCTCAGTAAAGCTACCATTGTCCGTAACTTGGCATCAGAGTTTTTATTGCCCCCGTGCCTAGCCTAGGATTCAGCGGCATACCTTCGGTGGGTCTAGGCTAAACCACGCCCTAGCGTCACGAATACAAGGGGTTAATGCCATCTGCCCCTAGGGTAACAACAACTGCCCTGCACCACACACCACCATAGCACAACTTTTGGCCTCCTAAGAACAGGACACGGGTGTGCACCTTATGCGACAAGTCCTCCCCCCCAGTCTGAACTGTGTTTAGTATTGTCAGAAAACCGCATGCCGATGCGAATAAAATTTGTGCCAGAAAGTGTACGGTACTTTACCAGTGAAAAGTGTTTTACCCGAGGTGCTGGTGAAATAGAGGGGGAGGTTAAGAAAAGACTGTTGACTGCCATTGTGAAATGTTTAAGTACTGTGTCGACCATGTGCAAGATCAGATCAGAAGCTATAATACGTTGTCAAGTATTGCCTGTACCTGCAAGGGTTAAAGATGTGCCGGAGAAGTGTGAGAAGCATTTTTTTCCTGTCCCCGTGTACAGGGTACTCTATTGGCCTGATATCTAGATGATGCACATAGAGCAACAGAGTTGATAAATGTAAAGGTAACACTATTGTATAGTGTAACAACATATTGTCACGATTCGGCTGGCAGGAGGACCGTGCTAGTGGACCGGTTCTAAGTTACTACTGGTATTCACCAGAGCCCGCCGCAAAGCGGGATGGTCTTGCAGCGGCGGTAGTAACCAGGTCGTAACCAGGTCGTATCCACTAGCAACGGCTCAACCTCTCTGACTGCTGAAGATAGGCGCGGTACAAGGGAGTAGACAAGAGCAAGGTCGGACGTAGCAGAAGGTCGGGGCAGGCAGCAAGGATCGTAGTCAGGGGCAACGGCAGGAGGTCTGGAACACAGGCTAGGAACACACAAGGAAACGCTTTCACTGGCACAATGGCAACAAGATCCGGCGAGGGAGTGCAGGGGAAGTGAGGTATACATAGGGAGTGCACAGGTGAACACACTAATTAGACCAACTGCGCCAATCAGTGACGCAGTGGCCCTTTAAACCGCAGAGACCCGGCGCGCGCGCGCCCTAGGGAGCGGGGCCGCGCGCGCCGGGACAGGACCGACGGAGAGCGAGTCAGGTACGGGAGCCGGGGTGCGCATCGCGAGCGGGCGCCACCCGCATCGCGAATCGCATCCCGGCTGGGGGCGGTATCGCAGCGCACCCGGTCAGTAGATCTGACCGGGGCGCTGCAGTAGCGAGGATGTTGCGAGCGCTCCGGGGAGGAGCGGGGACCCGGAGCGCTCGGCGTAACAGTACCCCCCCCCCTTGGGTCTCCCCCTCTTCTTGGAGCCTGAGAACCTGAGGACCAGACTTTTGTCTAGGATGTTGTCCTCAGGTTCCCAGGATCTCTCTTCAGGACCACAGCCCTCCCAATCAACCCAAAAATGTTTTTTCCCTCTGACCGTCTTGGAGGCCAGTATCTCCTTCACGGAGAAGATGTCAGAAGAACCGGAAACAGGAGTGGGAGAAACAAGTTTGGGAGAGAAACGGTTGATGATGAGTGGTTTAAGGAGAGAGACATGAAAGGCATTGGGAATACGAAGAGAAGGAGGAAGAAGAAGTTTGTAAGAGACAGGATTAATTTGGCACAAGATTTTGAAAGGACCCAGATAGCGTGGTCCCAGTTTGTAACTGGGGACACGGAAGCGGACATATTTAGCGGAGAGCCATACCTTGTCTCCGGGAGCAAAAATGGGGGAAGCTCTTCTTTTCTTATCGGCAAACTTTTTCATGCGAGATGAAGCCTGTAAAAGAGAATTATGGGTCTCTTTCCATATGGTGGAAAGATCACGAGTCACTTCATCCACAGCGGGCAAACCAGAGGGCAAGGGAGTAGGGAGGGGGGGAAGAGGGTGACGGCCGTACACCACGAAAAATGGGGATTTAGCAGAAGATTCAGAGACTCTGAAGTTGTACGAGAATTCGGCCCATGGTAGAAGATCTGCCCAGTCATCCTGGCGGGAGGAAACAAAATGCCGTAAATAGTCACCCAGGACCTGGTTAATTCTTTCTACTTGCCCATTGGATTGAGGATGATAAGCAGAAGAGAAGTTTAATTTAATCTTGAGTTGTTTACAGAGAGCCCTCCAGAATTTTGACACGAATTGGACGCCTCTATCCGAGACGATCTGCGTGGGCAAACCGTGAAGACGAAAAATGTGTACAAAAAATAGTTTTGCCAACTGAGGCGCTGAAGGAAGACCAGGAAGAGGAATAAAATGTGCCATCTTGGAAAATCGATCAACGACCACCCAAACAACAGTGTTGCCACGGGATGGGGGTAAGTCTGTAATAAAGTCCATACCAATCAGAGACCAAGGCTGTTCGGGGACAGGCAGAGGATGAAGGAGACCAGCAGGCTTCTGGCGAGGAGTCTTATCCCGGGCACAGACAGTACAGGCCCGCACAAAATCAACAACATCAGTCTCCAGAGTCGGCCACCAATAGAAACGAGAGATGAGTTGCAAGGACTTTTTGATGCCCGCATGGCCTGCGAGGTGGGAGGAGTGACCCCATTTGAGAATCCCGAGACGTTGGCGTGGAGAAACGAAGGTCTTCCCTGGAGGAGTTTGCCTGATGGAGACTGGAGAAGTGGAGATCAGACAGTCAGGAGGAATGATGTGTTGCGGAGAGACCTCTACTTCCGAGGCATCCGAGGAACGAGAGAGAGCATCGGCCCTAATGTTCTTGTCGGCAGGGCGAAAATGAATTTCAAAGTTAAAACTGGCAAAGAACAACGACCACCTGGCCTGGCGAGGGTTCAGTCATTGGGCAGACTGGAGATAGGAGAGATTCTTGTGATCGGTGTAAATGATAAATGGAAATTTTGATCCCTCCAGCAGATGCCTCCATTCCTCAAGTGCCAATTTAATGGCCAGTAGTTCTCGATCCCCGATGGAGTAGTTCCTCTCCGCCGGAGAGAAGGTCCTAGAAAAAAAACCACAAGTAACAGCATGCCCGGAAGAATTTTTTTGTAGAAGGACCGCTCCAGCTCCCACTGAGGAGGCATCAACCTCCAATAGGAAGGGTTTAGATGGGTCAGGTCTGGAGAGCACGGGAGCAGAAGAAAAGGCAGACTTGAGCCGTTTAAATGCGTCTTCCGCTTGGGGAGACCAGGACTTAGGATTGGCATTCTTCTTGGTTAAAGCCACGATAGGAGCCACAATAGTGGAAAAATGTGGAATAAATTGTCTGTAATAATTGGCGAACCCCAAAAAACGTTGGATAGCACGGAGTCCGGAGGGGCGTGGCCAATCTAAGACAGCAGAGAGTTTATCTGGGTCCATTTGTAGTCCCTGGCCAGAGACCAAGTATCCTAGGAAAGGAAGAGATTGACATTCAAACAGACATTTCTCCATTTTGGCATAAAGTTGATTGTCTCGAAGTCTCTGAAGAACCATGCGGACATGCTGGCGATGTTCTTCTAAGTTGGCAGAAAAAATCAGAATATCGTCCAGATACACAACAACACAGGAATATAAGAGATCACGAAAAATTTCATTAACAAAGTCTTGGAAGACGGCAGGGGCGTTGCACAGGCCAAAGGGCATGACTAGATACTCAAAGTGTCCATCTCTGGTGTTAAATGCAGTTTTCCATTCGTCCCCCTCCCTGATGCGGATGAGATTATAAGCACCTCTTAAGTCCAGTTTGGTAAAGATGTGAGCACCTTGAAGGCGATCAAAGAGTTCTGAGATAAGAGGTAGGGGGTAGCGGTTCTTTACCGTGATTTTATTAAGTCCGCGGTAATCAATGCAAGGACGTAGGGAGCCATCTTTTTTGGACACAAAGAAAAATCCAGCTCCGGCAGGAGAGGAGGATTTGCGGATAAACCCCTTTTTTAAATTTTCCTGGATGTATTCAGACATAGCAAGAGTCTCTGGGGCGGACAGAGGATAAATTCTGCCCCGGGGTGGAGTAGTGCCCGGGAGGAGGTCAATAGGACAGTCATAAGGCCTGTGAGGAGGTAAAGTCTCAGCTTGTTTTTTGCAAAATACGTCAGCATAGTCCATATAAGCCTTAGGGAGACCGGTTACAGGGGGACCCACAGGGTCACGGCAGGGAGTACTGGGAACCGGTTTAAGACAGTCCTTGAAACAAGAAGTACCCCAGCTCTTGATCTCTCCTGTGGACCAATCAAGGGTTGGGGAATGGCGTTGAAGCCACGGTAGTCCAAGGAGAATTTCGGAAGTGCAATTGGAGAGGACCAAAAACTCAATTTTTTCGTGATGAGGTCCGATGCACATTAGGAGGGGCTCCGTGTGGTAACGCACGGTACAGTCCAATCTTTCATTGTTAACACAATTGATGTAGAGGGGTCTGGCGAGACTGGTCACCGGGATGTTGAACCTGTTGATGAGAGAGGCCAAAATAAAATTTCCTGCAGATCCGGAATCCAAGAAGGCCATAGTAGAGAAGGAGAAGGTAGAGGCAGATATCCGCACAGGCACAGTAAGGCGTGGAGAAGCAGAGTTGACATCAAGAACTGTCTCACCTTTGTGCGGAGTCAGCGTACGTCTTTCCAGGCGGGGAGGACGGATAGGACAATCCTTCAGGAAGTGTTCGGTACCGGCACAGTACAGGCAAAGATTCTCCATGCGGCGTCGTGTCCTCTCTTGAGGTGTCAAGCGAGACTGGTCAACTTGCATAGCCTCCACGGCGGGAGGCACAGGAACGGATTGCAGAGGACCAGAGGAGAGAGGAGCCGGGGAGAAAAAACGCCTCGTGCGAACAAAGTCCATATCCTGGCGGAGCTCCTGACGCCTTTCGGAAAAACGCATGTCAATGCGAGTGGCTAGATGAATGAGTTCATGCAGGTTAGCAGGAATTTCTCGTGCGGCCAGAACATCTTTAATGTTGCTGGATAGGCCTTTTTTAAAGGTCGCGCAGAGGGCCTCATTATTCCAGGACAATTCGGAAGCAAGAGTACGGAATTGGATGGCGTACTCGCCAACGGAAGAATTACCCTGGACCAGGTTCAGCAGGGCAGTCTCAGCAGAAGAGGCTCGGGCAGGTTCCTCAAAGACACTTCGAATTTCCGAGAAGAAGGAGTGTACAGAGGCAGTGACGGGGTCATTGCGGTCCCAGAGCGGTGTGGCCCATGACAGAGCTTTCCCAGACAGAAGGCTGACTACGAAAGCCACCTTAGACCTTTCAGTAGGAAACTGGTCCGACATCATCTCCAAGTGCAGGGAACATTGCGAAAGAAAGCCACGGCAAAACTTAGAGTCCCCATCAAATTTATCCGGCAAGGATAGTCGTAGGCCGGAAGCGGCCACTCGCTGCGGAGGAGGTGCAGGAGCTGGCGGAGGAGATGATTGCTGAAGCTGTGGTAGTAGCTGCTGTAGCATCACGGTCAGTTGAGACAGCTGGTGGCCTTGTTGCGCTATCTGTTGCGACTGCTGGGCGACCACCGTGGTGAGGTCGGCGACAACTGGCAGTGGAACTTCAGCGGGATCCATGGCCGGATCTACTGTCACGATTCGGCTGGCAGGAGGTGGATCCTCTGTGCCAGAGAGGGATTGGCGTGGACCGTGCTAGTGGACCGGTTCTAAGTTACTACTGGTATTCACCAGAGCCCGCCGCAAAGCGGGATGGTCTTGCAGCGGCGGTAGTAACCAGGTCGTATCCACTAGCAACGGCTCAACCTCTCTGACTGCTGAAGATAGGCGCGGTACAAGGGAGTAGACAAGAGCAAGGTCGGACGTAGCAGAAGGTCGGGGCAGGCAGCAAGGATCGTAGTCAGGGGCAACGGCAGGAGGTCTGGAACACAGGCTAGGAACACACAAGGAAACGCTTTCACTGGCACAATGGCAACAAGATCCGGCGAGGGAGTGCAGGGGAAGTGAGGTATACATAGGGAGTGCACAGGTGAACACACTAATTAGACCAACTGCGCCAATCAGTGGCGCAGTGGCCCTTTAAATCGCAGAGACCCGGCGCGCGCGCCCTAGGGAGCGGGGCCGCACGCGCCGGGACAGGACCGACGGAGAGCGAGTCAGGTACGGGAGCCGGGGTGCGCATCGCGAGCGGGCGCCACCCGCATCGCGAATCGCATCCCGGCTGGGGGCGGTATCGCAGCGCACCCGGTCAGTAGATCTCACCGGGGTGCTGCAGTAGCGAGGATGTTGCGAGCGCTCCGGGGAGGAGCGGGGACCCGGAGCGCTCGGCGTAACACATATATTGAGTTCTGGGGAGAAGAGTTGAGAACCAAGGGGCCCCAGCAGCCAAGGCATTGGGTAGATAGCCTCCGGCAGCCCAATCCGTGAATCTATGTATATTCATATGTGTATTGTTGTTTTGAGTGTCTTCAGAAAGCAGTTACAAAGTCAAATTAACCCCATATGTTTAAAGAGCATGTATGGACATTCACCATGCCACATGGCTCATCCTTATCTCGTTTCGTAATCCAGACCTGAGAAGGACATTGTGCATAAATGCCCCAGGAACTGTCACTAGGCCTCAGTGGCCACTTCAGTCCTCTGCCCTCCAGGACTGGGCGTCGAGGACGACTTTAATTAATTAAGAGGGGTAGTTTGTGGTGGCCCAGTACGGGAGGTGTAACCCCGTGCTCCTGCTGTCCTGTCGGCAGCCTCCTTCATTATCCCCAAGGCCCCTGCACTTGTTTCCCCATTGCAAATATGCTTTACCATGAAAAATGTAAAAAAAAAAAAAAAAAAGTAATGCTGCTTTAAGAGTTATACCATGTGATATGTCATGTGATTGTTACCCAGGAGGTACCAGTGACCAGGTGATCCAGAGTGACCTATGGGCTCCCTGCTAGTCTCCCCTATATAAGCCCTGGGTGGAGCTTCTCTCTCTCTTTCTGCTGAGGTCCAGTGCAGTCTTGTCTAGTGTGTGTGTCCAGAGTGTTGGAGACCTCAGAGTCCAGTCCTGCAGCCGCCATCAAGTCAAGTAAGATAAAGTCACAGCTTTATGAGTCAAGTCAGTCACTGTCATCTGTCAAGTCAGCGTGGTCTGCATTCAATTGTCCAGTCCTACTACAAGTCCCAGCAAGCCCTTAAGGTCTCTGCGTCACTGGTCACCTCCATGGGCCTGGGCTGAACTGTATAGACTTTACCATCTGTCTACCCTCAGTAAAGCTACCGTTGTCCGTAACTTGGCGTCAGAGTCTTTATTGCCCTCGTGCCTAGCCCAGGATCCAGCGGTATACCTTCGGGTGGTATTATGCTAAACCACATCCTGGCGTCACAAATACAAGGAGTTAATGCCATCTGCCCCTAGGGTAACAACATCTGCCCTGCATCACACACCCCTCAACCACATATCTATCTATCTATCCAGCAAAAGGAATATTCCCACAGCACACAAAAAAATGATAAAAAAACGTCCAAGTTTATTTCATGGCAACCCCCCCCCCCCCCCAAAAAAAAAAAACAGTGTCTCATAGCAAGCTGCGTTTCGACCGGCTCACCCAGTCTTTTTCAATGAGTGAGTAGGTCGAAACGTAGCTTGTTGTAAGACACAGTTTTCTTTGCCACGACATGACTGCCAAGACATGACTGTCTACTGGTCTACTGGGGGGGGGGGGGGGGGTGCTGTCTACAAGGGTGGGGGTGGGGGGATGGGGGAGCGGCTACTGTCTACAAGGGGGGGGGGGCTGCTGATTACAAGGGGGGGGCTGCTGTCTACTGGGGGGGGGCTTCTGTCTACAAGGGGGGGGCTTCTGTCTACAAGGGTGGGGGGGCTGCTGTCTACAAGGGTGGGGGTGCTGCTGTCTACAAGGGAGGGGGGGCTGCTGCTGTCTACAAGGGTGGGGAGGCTGCTGTCTACAAGGGGGGGGGGGGGCTCTGCTGTCTATAGGGGGCTGCTGCTAATGTCTGCAACTATCCATCCTACCTACAAGGGGATACTACCTACTATTATAGATAATCTTACAGCAGAGTCACCAAGTTTCTACCGCTGCTCCCCATGTGAACATCAGCGCAATCGCTCCGGAGACATCGGTTTCGCCGCCAAAGCAAATTCCCTGTTCTGTCCAATGGAGAAGAGAGAAATCTTGGCTCATACTACAGCAGCCGCCTCCATTGTACACAACAAGAACCCACATATCAGCACGAATAAGCAGCGCCAGAAACCGGGTCACCCTGGGGTCAGATTCCCTTTAAAATAAAAGTACTCGTAATTGGTATCGGCAAGTACTAGAATTCAAGTATCGGGTTCTCGTTCTTAAAAAAATTGGTATTGGGACATCCCTACTATCTATCTCATATCTATTTATCTAGATACATATTTTCTCACACGGAAGGTTTCCCCGCAGTTTATGAAGTGTTAATGTTCTCTCGCCATCCACAGGCCCATATAATTATTTTTCTTGTGTTTAATATCAGGGCCCCCTGTAGATTGTCAGCCCCCTGGTTCTCATATGCCCGGCCGGTTCATTCTCCGATCACACACCAGCAGCCGCAGGTTTTTTTTTTTTTTTTTACATTTTTTTAGGGGTTCCCATAAATCCTGTGTCCGACCACACACGTCGCGGAGGTGACTACTCACTCATGTTACTCGCCAATCTCTTTTGTTCTTCTTGGTTTCATAAAACGTTTTAGAACAATTCTTGCGGAGCCCCAGAGTGCTGCAAATTCCCGCTCAAGCATTGGGGGGGGGGGGGGGGGGTTCATTTTACGGCCTTACTTTATGCACACATTTTAGCCCCCCCCCCCCCCAAATACATATAATACACTTTGATTTATTAATCTTAATGAAATTATACGAAGCTCACTACATTTCGTATACTGCGAAAACATGGCCAGAGGGGTCGGGGTAGGATTTGCGTCCTCATGAATTTTGGCATTAAAAAGAGGGACAAATCACTTTTATATGGAAAGTAAATATATTTCCTGGGTTGTTACAGCTGGACGTGTTTTTTATTCCTATTGCCTGGAGATCACATATTAACGAAAAGAAAAGAAAAGAAAAAGAAAAAGTTTATTTTTTTGGCTGAGGTTATAGGCTGCAATACCAGGGGTGGCCTGTTGGTGGCCATCAAGCCCCATCTACAGAGCACGGTGACATACACATTGCTGGAATGAATGACCCAACTAGAATTCCATTCATAAAATAGATTCTTTCGACCTAATGCAGTTTTCCTTAACCCTTGGCATTCCAGCTGTTGCAAAAAGCCTTCGACAGTCAGGGCAAGGTAGTAGTTATAGTTTTGCACCAAGTTGGGGAACACTGGCCAGTTTTTTCCCCATATCATGTGCACTCATCATCAGTATTCTAACTGCATCATCTGTTTCATTACTGTAGCTGGGTCCTGTGATCACCAACCTGACTTACAAAAAAAGTTGGCATAATCAGCTATTAAATCTCTTCCAGCTGCTCACAGACCCCTCCTAGCTCTATCTGTATATTGCTGCTAACTCTATGGGATCATTACATAAAGTAGTTATACACCTCCCCTCCAGCTCTATCTGTATGCTGCTGCTATCTTTATGGGATCAGGATATATATTAGTTATACACCTCCCCTCCAGCTCTATCTGTATACTGCTGCTATCTCTATGGGATCAGGATATATAGTAGTTATACACCTCCCCTCCAGCTCTATCTTTATACTGCTGCTATCTCTATGGGATCGGGATATATAGTAGTTATACACCTACTCTCCAGCTCTATCTGTATACTGCTGCTGCTATCTTTATGGGATCGGGCTGTATAATAGTTATACACCTACTCTCCAGCTCTATCTGTATACTGCTGCTGCTGTCTCTCTGGGATCAGGATATATAGTAGTTATACACCTTTCCTCCAGCTCTATCTGTATACTGCTGCTATCTCTATGGGATCAGGATATATAGTAGTTATACACCTCCCCTCCAGCTCTATCTGTATACTGCTGCTGCTATCTCTATGGGATCAGGATATATAGTAGTTATACACCTCCCCTCCAGCTCTATCTGTATACTACTTCTGCCATATCTAAGGGATCAAGATATTTAGTAGTTATACACCTCCCCTGCCACTGTGTTTCAAACATTGAGTTACTTGTTGCGTTTTGTCAGTTTTTGCAGTGATTTTTCCAAAATTGTGGCAAAAATTAGCTATTTTATCCCAATTGTGCAAATCACAGTAAAAGTGTGATTATAGGTCACATCACTTTCACCTCATGATAATATTTCTCAAAAAAAATGCACATAGTGTGAACTGACCCCAACCCACCTATGAGTCTAATCAGTTCACCTGGGTGAACTCTAGCTCCAGCAGCCTAAGCTGCTGACCAGGTGCAGTGAGGAGATTCCACCCCCTCTCTCTGCAAAGCCAGAGAATTTATGGGAAATGTAGGCAACATTAGGAAATAATTTTAGTTATAGAATTGCAAACCAGTATGGCTGACAACTTATGCCTGCCACATCAGCTAAAACAGGTAAGCACAAGGCATACACAGCTTCTCCCATCACCCAGCTTTCACCAAAACAGATAAACGCTATCGCTAACTGAATAAAGTTTTCAAAAACGTGATTGAAGACAATGTGATAGCAAACAAGGACAAGCCCCGCCCCCTGCGCACAGAATATTTAATGGCTTTATATAGTAATCCAGAGTAATTGGATTATTTACTTAGCTAAAAATAAACCTCCATTTTTATACGGGGCCTCCAGCTTTTACGGGATTTGTGAACCCTCTGAATGAAGCCGCAGGACGTGGGTTTATATTTAGAAATGACCTATTTTGTTTTTTATTAGGAAGACTGGAGATTAAAGAGACAGGAAGCCGTAATGACTCATTGTAATCCCGTCCGCGCCATTCACTGACGCTCCTGGGCAGCTATAAAGGGATTTGCCACCAGGGTATAATTACATTACTCAGCCCCCTGTGTGGCATCTGTTGGCACTTTGGAGGAAATGATGAGTAGGGATTGTACAGTGTTGGGCCCCTTACACCACGGGGCCCATAGCAGTCACGTGATCTGCACTTATGGAAGATACTGTAGGTATTACAGGGACATAACTGGGGTCCCATAACCACTATACTGTTACTGAATAAAATCCACCATACAAAGACCAATATAGAGTGACAATATGGAGGTAGATGCCATCTGTACACTAACACTGCGTAGACCATACTAATGATTACAGGTACATCCACTGACTCACAGGGGACGTCTTCTCTGATCGCAGTCGTTTCATTTTGCTTCTCTTCTCTATCTGGCCTAGAACTCCATGAAGATTTCTCCAGGCCAAGACTTGTCTCATTAGAACCTGCCAAACAAACATTTTAGGCTCCTCACTTCAGCACCATCCTTACCTCTATACAGATTCCCATATGTACTACCCTACACAGTAATAGTGCCCTCTTTGTGCTGCCATACAGTATAAGGCCACCATACTGTCCCCATATAGTATTAGGCCCCTATACTGTCCCCATGCAGTATAAGGCCACCATTCTGTCCCCATATAGTATTAGGCCCCTATACTGTCCCCATGCAGTATAAGGCCACCATACTGTCCCCACATAGTATTAGGCCCCTATACTGTCCCCATACAGTATAAGGCCACCATACTGTCCCCACATAGTATTAGGCCCCTATACTGCCCCCCATACAGTATAAGGCCACCTTACTGTCCCCACATAGTATTAGGCCCCTATACTGCCCCCATACAGTATGAGGCCACCATACTGTCCCCACATAGTATTAGGCCTCTATACTGCCCCCATACAGTATAAGGCCACCATACTGTCCGCCACATAGTATTAGGCCCCTATACTGTCCCCATACAGTATAAGGCCACCATACTGTCCCCACATAGTATTAGGCCCCTATACTGTCCCCATGCAGTATAAGGCCACCATACTGTCCCCACATAGTATTAGGCCCCTATGCTGTCCCCATACAGTATAAGGCCACCATACTATTCCAATATAGAATTAGGCCCCCAAATAGTATTAGGCCCCCAAATTTCCTCCATATAGTATTAGGCCACTATACTGGCCCCATATAGCATTAGGCCCTCATATAGTATGATGCCACCATACTTTCCCTATATAGTATTAGGCCATTATACTGCCCCATATAATATAAGGTCACCATACTTTCCCCATATAGTATAAGGCCCTCATACAGTATGAGGGCCCCCCATACTGCCCCAATATAGTATTAGGCCACTATACTGTCCCCATATAGTATAAGGCTCCCATACTGCTCCATTTAGTATAAGGCCAACATACTGTCCCCATAAAGTATTAGGCCCCATACTGTCCCCATATAGTATTAGGCCACCATATAGTATAAGGCCACCATACTTTTCTTCTATAGTATAAGAACACCATACTGTCCCGATACTGCATCAGGGCTCCACATAGTAGTAGCCCCTTGCTACCTGCGGCTTCTCCTCCCTGAGCTCCCTATGCAGGCAGAGTCATACAGTGCACCAAAAGTCCCAGCTGAAGCGACACAACACTGGCTTTCATCCTGTTGCGGTCATGGCATACTTTAAACTAAATGTGTGTCTTAAAGATGCATACACAGCTGAAAGCCTCTGTGGGTCTGCAGTTGTGGTTGCCATTGTTACCCACTTGGTGGGTATATTTCCTCTAGCCTGTTGAACAATAATAAGTTTGGCACAACTTTTGATTGCACCCATTAAAGGGATTCTCCACCATAAGGTGATTTTAGTACGTACCTTGCAGTAATGGACATGGCTTAGGAAGGATCTGCGCTTGTCCTGGGGCTAAATGGCTATGTTGTGAGATTAGAAATTAAATTGAGTTAAATGTGCCGCTAAAACATAACTTTTAATTAGTTACTGGATAAAATTCACCAAAAATCAATACGTGGAGAAACTACCACCAAAAGAAGAAAATCACACGCATGCTATTCACAGCCCGTTCTGCACATTCACAGTGTGTGAACATTCAACATGTGAACACAGATACACACTGTGATATCATACAGCAGTAGTATAAATATATATATCACATCCCCTGTAGACCATTAGCCCGACGCGTTTCTGCTTGTGTTATTAGTTATTATAAACCAAGCGTCATCAGGGGCAACAAATAAAGGGGGGGAAGAGGGTATCAATACAGAGACTACACGCCATCATTAAACCAAAACAGCCATTTCCAACATAGGTATAGAAAATCAAAGTAATAATAATACTCGTCCTATGTGGCAATTTTGTGTCTCCCCTGCAATTAAGCATCCACCGGTTTAAACAGACCGGAGGGGGAGCACTACACACATACGGCCGCGCAGACACTCAGTTAAGAAGAATTAAATCATCCTGCAGTAGTAGGAGATTCCGTACGATAACGGGACTGCACGCGCATTCTGTGTATCCAGAATGGCTCATTCTTCAGGCGGAAATACTCACGGAACACATTGCAGTCTATTGGAGACTTCAGTGTCCTAGCGCCGACTTGTTCAGTTGGTGCTGGCCGCACTCGGAATCTCCGGGCGGAATTCTTCTGCCTGGAGATTCCGCAGCCTAAGGGGGAGATTTATTAAAGGCCATCTGCATCCGAAAACAACTTATCTCCTTATCCCCTATCCCAGCGTTTGGACCTCCTGCGATCTCCTACACGGGGCCGTGGCTCTCTTGTACGGGAGGCGTGCTGGCCGCAGCCTGATGCCTCGGCTGACACGCCTCCTCCATGTAGTTCTATGGGAAAGGCAGTGTTCGTGCCTCCCCGCCTCTCACATAGAACTGTATGGGGAGGGGGGCATAACCGTTGACCGCTGGTCTTGCTGAGTTGCCCATAGCAACCATTCAGATCGCTTCTTTCATTTTACAGAGGCCTTTTCAAAAATGAAAGAAGAGATCTGATTGGTTGCTATGGGCAACTCACCAACTTTTCCTCTGGACAGATTTTGATAAATCTCCCCCTTAGGGTTAATGGCAGGAATACCCCTTTACAGAGTGCAGAGGCCACTATCATACTGGTGCCTTAGGGTGCCACACGAAGTTTGGGGGTCAAGTTCATGCATCAGGGCCCAAGAGCCTCAAAGTATGTCCCTACAGAGTGATATGGTTGTTACCACAGATCCTATATAGATACAATCTATAAATGCAGATGGATGTTATTCTGCTACAAAGCCAAAACACCACCATAAACTGGACGCACGTGAATGTCTTAGGAGGGGTCAGAGTTCAGGCAGGATGGTGACCCTGTAAATAGGACATGTGACCCATATTAATAGGAGCCTGTTTCCTGTTCTTGGAGATAGAGCTTTACACATTTCCCTTGTGATCTCTGACCCCTCCTTACGTCTGGCGTATAACCTGCGCAACAGCCATTGTCTAAGTTTTTTTTTACCTCTTAACATATTCAAAGTTCAAAGAACAGTAAAAACATAATAATAACTCAATGACAATAGGCTGGTCGGGAGCCTAGAATATGTATAATATATAAATTGTGTTATATTAAAGGGGATATACATAGATGCTTGAAATGCTGAGACCCCCCCTATAATTTTGAATTCTGATAATGAAAAGGATCACAATAAATGTCCCAAAAAATCCCCACGGTGACTGCTGAATGAATGGTCTTCTCTCCTTGTTGGCCCCAGCTCCATTATAAGCTCAGTAGTAATAGAGCATACAGTGCCTTATGGGTGAGCTCCCGTTAAAGGGATTATCCAGGAATAGAAAAACAGAGCTAATTTCTTTCAAAACAGATCCACGTCTATCCCTAGGTTGTGTGTGGCATTACAACTTGGCTACATTCACTTCAATGGAACTGAGCTGCAGAACCACATCCAACCTGGAGACAGAGGGGGAGCGGGTTTTAAAAGAAATTAGCTCTTTTTTCTATTCCTGTATAACCCCTTTAAAGCATACCTTTCATAATCCACAAACAAAAAAAAAATGTTACCCAGTACCTAATCCTGAGAATGTAGATATATTTTTTTTATATGTCTAGCACCTATAGTTCTCTCACTAATACCTGCTTTCCTTTGCTCACTTGCTTTGTCATTCTGTACTATGGAAGGGGCGTGTCCTCACTTGCATGATGCATCTTCCTCCCTGAGTCTGCCATGCTGTGCCTCTTTATCCAATCACTGCAGGCTGCTCTCTAACCCCCTCCTCTCTCCTCCTCTTTTCATGCTGCAGTCTGATAGGACAGGAGTGAGCACAGAGGAGCGCTTGTCCTGCCTTCCTGGACTTTGCTCATGCCTGTGCTTCAGCTGGGACAAACATGATGCTGCTGCTGGACAGCATTATGCTTTGGATGGTATTATTTTTATAATCCATGATTTCTATATAAAACAAATACATTTTTCTTATGAAGTATATTAGAAAGGTTAATGTTTTGTGAAGATGTACAACATATAAAAAGTTTTGAATCGGACAGTGCCCCTTTAAAGGAGTACTTCGGCCCTAAGACATCTTATCCCCTATCCAAAGGATAGGGGATAAGATGTCTGACCGTGGGGGTTCCGCCGCTGAGGACCCCCGCAATCTTGCATTCGGCACCCACCTCTTTGAGCTGCACACTGCGCTGCCAGCTCACAAACTGCCGGGTGCCGACCACGGGGCCGGAGTATCGTGACGTCACGACTCTGCCCCTGTGTGATGTCACCCCCAGCCCCCGCTGTGCAAGTCTATAGATTTGCACAGCGGGGGTGTGTTAGCTCTGCTTCACCTTCTTATATAGTGCAGAGTAGGCTATTGTTAGAGAATAGTGTAGAGGTTCTTGCGTATGCTTTGTGCTTACCTGTTTTAGCTTAAGTGGTAGGCATGAGTTTTTAGCCATCATTGAAATTACTTGACAATGCTGCCTACATTTGAACCCATGAATCCTCTAGCTGAGTGTGTGGCATTTGATCATTACACCTGGTCATCTAATCAAGCTGCTAGTGCTGAGGTGAACTCATTAGACTGATAAGTGGGCTGGTGTCAATACACACTTCATGCAATTTTGATGCATTATTTTATTCAAAGTGCGTTTTTAGAGAAAAAACCTTGCCATCAGGCGAAAGTGATTTGATCTATAATGACAATTCAGGTGTTTTATGTAGATTGATGGCTTTTCAGCTGTGTTCACACATAAAATTTTTACAGAATTTTTCCAATTTTTTACAGCATTTTGGCTTTAACTGTGATTTACAAAAATCACAGTAAAATAATTGTTATCGTGATTTGCACAATTGCCATGATTTTGGTAAAATAAAAATAAAAAACTGAAAAATCGCAGCAAGAAATGCAATGTGTAAACACAGCCTCAGGGGAAGGGTATAACTATTATATATTCTGATCCCATAGAGATACAAGAAGCAGTATACAGATAGAGCTGGAGGAGAGGTGTATAACTACTATATATAAACTGATTCCATAGAGTTAGCAGCAGCAGTATACAGATAGAGCTAGGCAAGGAGGGGTAGAACTACTATATATCCTGATCCCATAGAGATAGCAACAGCAATATACAGATAGAGCTGGGAGGCAAGGTGTATAACTACTATATATATCCTGATCCCATAGAGATAGCAGCAGCAGTATACAGATAGAGCTGGGTGGGGAGAGGCAGAACTACTATATATCTTGATCTCATGGACGAAACCAGGCTTTGTCCATTGGTGGCTATCGATCTCCAACCCTTGCAGTCATCTTCTGCCTTGGAAGGTTGGGGAAGGTTTGTGGGGTTCCATTTCCTTTTCAAAAGGGTTTTCAATGGACCACATCTAATTTTTTGCTTGGCACTTTGTACTTTTTCACTCACTTGAGTAATAGAAAGCTCATGCTCAGGCTTTTTTACCCAAGAAATTTGTCCCCTAAAATTAAAGAGGTCTTCATTCATGACAAATCGAAAATCCATAGACTAAAAAGCTACACTGGTGGGCCTCAAGCCATATAATAGAACAATAGAAGGTGCTACCTAATGTAACAGAAACTAAAACAAACTACCAAAAAAAAGTCGAACACCAATTATATATTTTTTTTGTGAACTGACTATTTCCTGTTGGAGTTCCCTCCCTCCAACCCCAAGTCCTATGATTCCTTGTTTGTAAGTGTGAGGTCACTTTTCTCCCTCCCACACATCAGCCGCCCCACCCACTGAAACATAACACACCTGTGATCCCTTCAATGCAATAGTCTAGTGTTTTCTAACTAGGTTGCTTCCAGCTGTTGCAAAACTACAATTCTTGGCAGAATGATCTAAGACTTATTAATAAGTCGAAACGCGTTGGTGAGTTTCGTTAGTGTTCTTTTATTTTAATTTCCCTTTTTGTATGCTGTACTTGGATTTGACCTATTTGAAATAAACTTGAAATTTTTTACTCTGAGTTGGGAGCCGGAAACCCATTTTCTCTGTCTGCAAATAGAATGATCTCCCACCCAGTCGTCGCTCCACCCATTGAAGCACAGACAGGCTCCCTCTGAACACCTGACTAGTGATGTAATGTCTCGGGCCACACTGCAACTTCTGAAAACCTGAGAAGACACTCATTTTGTATGCTGTTAAAAATAAACATCGGGGCAAGGATCACATAAGAATTGCGAGACCCCCATTAAAAACACAGGTACAGACACTATATTATGAACTACATTAACTTTACAGCCCCTGTAGCATAGTCAAAAAATAAATAAATCCTGGAATACCCCTTTAATGCTGTTCTCTGTCCTGGTATAGGAGGGCGTCCCCGTGTGACATGATTTATTAGAGGTGATGGGCGATGTTTCGTAGCCTGGTATATATTGCTCCCTTTTATACATGCGGTGAAGACAAAGTGTTTCTTCATTGCTGGAGGCATTAATGGTCGTCTTGTAAGAAGCGTGAAGGCGGTTTAGTTGAGTTTGTCAGCTGGTCTACACGGCCGCTATAGACTTTTTTTTCCCCTCGCTCTACAATAGGGTTATTGAAAACGTTACTCGGCGTCTAATTGATTGCAGACCCTCTGGACGGCCTCCACTCTGAGGGTCTGGAACGGCTCCAGTCTGGTTTCTCCTTTAGCCTGTGGCTCAATGTTACATAAAAGTTAAAGCTCACTGGCAAATGACCTGTGAGAGTTTACCAGCTTTCTGAAAAATTTTTAAAAAAATTTGCAAGGCTGTTTTGGTAATGGTTATTGAAGCGGTAAGACTCTCTGCTAATGACTGAGTGTTTGAGGCTATTATATGGTGAAGGACGTCCAGTTTTAATAGCTGTGGACATATGCGGGATATCATTGCGGCTATACGTGCCTGCCAATAAATTATATCTACCATGTAGGTTCAATGCCCCGGACTGGGTCTTCTCCCGCCATCTTGGATCGAGGCCAGAAATGTGGGAATTGACTTGTGCCTCTGAAATATCTGTAATACACTCATGTGAAAAAGGCTTATGAGGTGATAGGGTCAGTGTAAAAGGCAATGGGGACAAGGGGTTAAAGGAGTATTCTGGGATATAAAAACTTATCCCCTTTCGTAAGGATAAACAACTTGTTCACTATGCCACGAGGTTTATTTTTTCATCTGTGACACAGAGTCCCGGGTCCAAATGATAAAAAATTGTTTCATTAACCTTCTCCTTAAATGAGTACTCCGGGATATAAAGACGGTTAGGGGATAAGTGTTAGGTGACAAGGGATCCGACCACTGTGACCCCCCGCGTGATCTCCTGTCCCGCACCCTGGCTCTCCTCCGGAATGCGGCGTGTCGACCACTGTGCTAAGCTGTGGCTGACATGTCCCCTTCATGCAACTCTATGGGAGAGCGATGCACTCGGGAATCTCTGGCTCTCCCATAGAGCTGCATGAAGAGGGCATGTCAGCCACAGCTTAGCACAGTGGTCAACACGCCGCATTCTGGAGCAAAGGCTGTGTGCCGGGTGGGAGATCACGGGGGTCCCAGCAGTCGGACCCCCCCCAATCTTACACTTGGCACACTTACACTTACTACCAGTTGAGCCTGATATAAACTCAACTGCCAACCTGAGTATTGTTACTGACCATGTCCATCCCTTTATGACCACAGTGTCCCCATCTTCTGATGATACTTCCAGCAGGATAATGCTCCATGTCACATGACATCATCTCATACAGGACAATGAGGTCACATGACTGAATGACCTCCACAGTCACCTGATCTCATTCAATAGATCACCGCTGGGATGTGGTGGAACCGGAGATTCTCATCATGGATCCAACAAATCTGCAGCAAATGTCACAATGTTCATATGGAGGAACTGTGTGATGTCATCATGTCCATATGGAGGAACTGTGTGATGTCATCATGTCCATATGGAAGAACTGTGTGATGTCATCATGTCCATATGGAGGAACTGTATGATGTCATCATGTCTATATGAGGGAACTGTGTGATGTCATCATGTCCATATGGAGGAGCCGTGTGATGTCATCATGTCCATATGGAGGAACTGTGTGATGTCATCATGTCCATATGGAGGAACTGTGTGATGTCATCATGTCCATATGGAGGAACTGTGTGATGTCATCATGTCCATATGAAATAAAAAAAAGCACAAACGGATGCCTGAGGAAGCGGGTGACCGTGAAACGCGTTGCATTATGGGAAATAAATCCTTTTAACTTCTTATCTGGTCTCAGCGCTTCCATTGATCCCGCTCTGCTACCTGGAGATTGCTTGTTTTTATCGTGATCATGTCCATATGGAAGGACTGTGTGATGTCATCATGTCCATATAAAGGAACTGTGTGATGTCATCATATCCATATGGGGGAACTGTGTGATGTCATCATGTCCGTATGTAGGAATTGTGTGATGTCATCATGTCCATATGGAAGAACTGTGTGATGTCATCATGTCTATATGGAGGAACTGTGTGATGTCATCATGTCTATATGGAGGAAATGTGTGATGTCATCATGTCCATATAGAGGAACTGTGTGATGTCATCGTGTCCATATGGAAGAACTGTGTGATGTCATCATGTCCATATGGAGGAGCTGTGTGATGTCATCATGTCCATATGGAAGAACTGTGTGATGTCATCATGTCCATATAAAGGAACTGTGTGATGTCATCATATCCATATGGAAGAACTGTGTGATGTCATCATGTCCGTATGTAGGAATTGTGTGATGTCATCATGTCCATATGGAAGAACTGTGTGATGTCATCATGTCCATATGGAGGAACTGTGTGATGTCATCATGTCCATATGGAGGAACTGTATGATGTCATCATGTCTATATGGAGGAACTGTGTGATGTCATCATGTCCATATGGAGGAACTGTGTGATGTCATCATGTCCATATGGAGGAACTGTGTGATGTCATCATGTCCATATGGAGGAACTGTGTGATGTCATCATGTCCATATGGAGGAACTGTATGATATCAGAAATCTCTGAGGAACGTTTCCAGCAACTTGTAGAAAGTATAAAGGGGATCCAACCCAGGACTTATTTTTAAGAATGGTAAAGTGCATAAATGTCATCTAGATCTTTTATATCCATTACACAGTATATACACTGCTGCAGTTACTAAAAAGCAGAACTGACTGACACAAGCGATTCCGTCCGATCTATTTTGGAGACTATCTTTCCATATTTTACAGTCCTCATCTCTGTGTCAGATCTCGGTTTATCAGTTCCAGTCGGGATGATGTGCATCATGTGCTGTTCTGGAGGGGCATTGCAAGGCATGAAGAAATAATGGGATTTTCAAAGAAGCCATTATCTACATTACTCAGCAGCATTTCTCCCCGGTTGACTTGTCACACTTGAGTGTCTGTGTGTTTCATGTGGTCCTAGATGATTGTTATCAGACAAGGGGGCTATTTTGCGCACAGACCCTTTCTGACCGTGTACATTGCTGTTTGTTATGGTTGTCAGGACGTTTCAGGCTACAGGACCGAAATCATGTCCTCTGCCCTCTTAGTGTATCAGTGTAATCAACATAGTAAACAAGAACATTGGGTTCATGGATATAGTGTAAAGTAAATGTTACATCAAACATCAAATATAATTAAAAACAATAGCATCATAGTAGATTCAGATTAATCATTGTGTTTCCTTTTTAATACACAAATAAAAAGGTGAGTAGCACGAGTTACATCATCTTATACACCAGTGTTTCCCAACCAGGGTGCCTCCAGCTGTTGCAAACTACAACTCCCAGAATGCCTGGACACAGCATGGTATACAGCGGTGCAGAGTGCATCCATATAGATCACTGTTTACTACTTAACCTTGCTGAGCATTCTGACCTGGGTTAAGTAGTGATGCTGAGCATTGCCACTTAACCCCTTGAGGGCCATATAGAGATACAGATTGCAGCTTACTTTATACTGTCAGGAAAAAGGTCTTACGGCTACCGTCTGTGTCTTTGTCTCTTTTTATGTACTCGAGCGTTTAGTGACAGTCAAGTAATTACAGTAGGAAGCAGAAGTGGTAAGATTTATGCAGACTGTGTTTACGTATTGCTTTTTTTAAGATGCCTTTCTAATTAAAAAATGTAGTGCATTGACACAGCCTGCCTTCACTTTGTGGCCTTTTTTTGTGGACTATGACGGATTCGAGAACTGTGACGATTACCAGTGTTTTTTCCCCCTGAATATGTTGGCTAACAAGGGGTGTGGGGGTGATTTTATTGTAGTTAAAAAATGTCACCAGCAGTAGCAGGCTGGCATAATGTATGCTAGGGAGGGCCAAAATAAATGGTGCAAATTTGCAACCCTGGTATAACAAGCCTGCTACTGCTTCTTTTGCATCTGGCTGGTTATAAAAAATGGAGGGGACCCAACGCATTTTTGTTCTTAAATAAATGAGAAAAAATGCAGAGATTCTAATGTAGCAGCCTCTTATTATTTTCAATGGGATTCTGCTGCTCTGGATAGTCTGGACTCTGCCAAAAGAATGAACATGCTCATTCTTTCGGTGGAATTTCGTGCAGACATTGTGCTAATTCTTCTCGGCGGTGCCTTCTGCATATGGAATTTTCTGCCAGAATCTCTCCAGGTAGAATTTCTATAGTGTAAATAGGCCCTAACAGTCCCCCTGTAATTATGGGTCAGTGAAACCATATAGGAAGGAGCTGTAGGACATAGTGATAAGTGCTGCACTGTTAGATTTTTATGCCCTTAGGAATATATACGGCACCCGAGGGCCCAGCAGTTTTTGGGGCCCAGAGGTAACACTTTAGCCCTCAGAGTTAACTTCTGATCCATTACCAGCTTTTGACACTTATCTAGCACATTGGCCCAGTCAGTGTCTCACACAAATCCCCCCAAACTCACAGCTGGACATTGACAACCCCTTCTCTAAAACAAACCGTCCCGGACAAACCCCCACAAATGACATTATTCTCCCGACCTGACAGCCCTGGATGCTCGCATCAGCTTATTCGCAAAGATATGTGGGTTATTCGGAGACATAAAAATAGAACACAAAATCACTTGAATGAAGTTGTCTGTATAAGCTTCTGAGATTATGTCGTCTAAAATCCATTCTGAAATACAGCACTAAATATAGAATAAGCCACAGTGACATAGAGATCTCCACATATGCTTCTTTTTCTGGCCTGTCTGTACAATAAAAACATAAAATAATCTGTGAAAGCAGCTAAAACTGACTATAGTAAAAATAGGTTACGACGATCCCTATGAAGGCACGTGCACTAGAAGCTTAAAAGAGAGATGAGGAGCTTCAGAAACGTGGTCACGATGGAAGTAGGATAAAGCTTAAAGGGGCACTGTCAGAATCCAAACTTTTTATATGTTGTACATCTTGGCAGAAAATTAACCTTCCTAATATACTTCAATAGTTAACAGCGGCATCTAAATGGGCTTTAAAACAGTCATCGGTGGTTCAGTGGTCCATGTGGAAAAACTATTGTAAACAATATAAAAATAAGCATATTAGATGTAACACTCATGTTTCAGAAGACAGGAACACCAGTGTATGTGGATCCACTGGACCTGTGTGGCAGATGATTCGGACCGTACCAGGGAGCAGAGTCTAAGGTGCCACTGGCTTTCACCAGAGCCTGCCGCAAAGCGGGATGGACTTGCTGCGGCAGATGGAACCCAGGTCGCTACCCCTGGCACGGCTCGACCACACAGGTGGCTGAGGAGATGCGAAGCACAGGAGGGATAAGGCAGCTCGTAGTCTGGATAGCAGAAGGTCAGGGCAGACGGCACGCTTGTGTAGTCAGGACGTAGCAGGAGGTCAATAGGCAGGCGGCAGAGAAACAAGGTCGGGTCACAAAGCGAAGGATAAGATACACGGCAAGGCAGAAACAGGAATGCTTTCTCACAGGCTCAAGGCAACAAAGATCCGGCAGGTGAGTGATGGACTGGGGCTCGCATGCGGGCACGTACCGCGATGCGAGTCCCAGCCCAGCCGGCAGCAGCAGGTAATGGGACCATGCGCTCACGGCCAGCATGTGTGGGCGAAGCGCATAAGGTAACATGAGGGTTTATTTGCTAATGTGATCCCTAATGTTTTTTTGCGCCCAAATTGTGTTCCACGGTCTGTGCCACACTATTTTCTCCCAAAACCCTCAATTTTACAAGAAAAAAACTGAAAAGGGGATGTTGCCACAGGAGAAAGGGGGCATGGTCCTGACAAAAGGGGTGTGTCCCCGACAGTTTTGAAAATCCCAATATATTTACTAAGGTTTCCACAGAAACTGTGGTGGATTTTAGTTGGGAAAACCCCGACAGATCAGAGCAGCAAGGAAAAGTGTAAAATGTAGGGAAACATTGGTAAATACCTTCTGAAAGTATCTGCAGAATTGTCTGAACTATTAAAATACAACTTTATCAATCCCACACAGTGAATGACGTAAAATGAATAAATAAATAAAAATCCCAGAACTGTGAAAAACAAACAAACAAAAAGCAATCAAAAAGCCCGATCTACACCAAATTGGTACCGATATAATACAAACTTTACAACTTGGGTGTCAAGATAAGACAGCAGTTTCCCCCCATGGAGAATTGCATAAAAAAGAAGCCACTCCCCCCAATTAAAAAAATGTAAAATTATTTATTTATTTTAATTTTTCACCTCAAATTGTTTTATTTTTTTCGGTTTTGCTGCATATTTTATGAAACAATAATGGCTGTCATTACATAGTACAGCCAAGCTGCTCAAGTGTCACAACCTGGCACACCTCCTCACGCGCTCCCACCTCCAAGCCCCACCTGTCTGTCAATCAAGGAGGCGTGCCAGGCTTGGGCACTTGAGCAGCTTGGCTCTGCCTCCTTGACACTTGGCTAAGAAATAAAAAATAAGAATTATATCACTTAATTTTATATAGCCGTAGCCAGTGTTTGACTTGAGCAACAAGAGGGCAATCCAAAGCATTTATAAATTTTTCAATGAATCCTGGGAGTTGGAGAATTAATGGATTTCTTGTTCCATTTCTTGTGTTTCCTGAGGGTCAGCTTGGTGATTTATCATCTGTGTGTTTTTGACCCTTATGTGGGATCCTTCCTGTATGACATTGAGTTGATAACATTTTTTAGCCATTCTTTGATGCAAAAGTTTGGTTCATAAAAAAGGAGCCAGGGTACTCTCTTTGCAGGACTGGCCAACACAATCGCCAAACCCTGCTGAACGCTTGTTGGATAAGTGTCTCTGTAAGGCTGCATTCACACCACTATTGCAGCCTACCGTTGCCAGATCCGGCTGGGGGAGGGGAAAACCAGGCGCTCCAGTACCCCAGCCAGACTGGCGCTGAAATCCATTCACTTTAATGAGCCGACTGGAGTCAAACAGTGACTCCGGTTGGCTCATTTCTGCCCCGTATCCGGTTTTGTGACCTGACCTAAAACTGAAGAATACTAAGGTGTTAGGTCCGGATACGGGGCAGAAATTAGCCAACCGGAGTCACTGTTTGACTCCGGTCGGCTCATTAAAGTGAATGGATTTCAGCCCCGGTCCGGCTGGGGTACGGGAGCGCCCAGTTTTCCCCGGATTCGGCAACCGTAGGCTGCAATCGTGGTGTGAATGCAGCCTAAGACTTGGGAGAAATGGCCATCAATCCAGACTCTGTCCCTCTTTTCTTTTTTTGACCCAGGAAAGAGGTAAGCAATAATAAACTTTCTTCATTGCTCCGAAAACTTGCTGCCTGACTACTACATGTACATTGGACCCAAACTTGAATATAATTTCGTCATCTGATACAATATAATATAATAATATAAAAATTATAGTCAAACGAAAAAGTGTTCAGACATATGGAAATGCATGTAAATATGGAACTTTCCTACATTGTACCGGAAATGGCCATCTGTTGGCCGTCCAAAATGTTGGGAGGTATGATCAAACCAGTCACACTTTAGGGAAGAAGAACAAGAGTCATGGACAGAAATTTCGTTGAATATATGAGGGGTCAATGGAATCTGCCCTGGTGATCAGTTGGGTCCAACTTCAAAAATTGTGAAGGCCCCCATACACATTGGAGAAAAGTCTATCGATGGATGCTTTGGACAACCAAGCATCCATCTAGAACAGTGGTCTCAAACTGTGGCCCTCGGGAGGTGACAAAACTTCAACTCCCAGCATGCCCGGACAGCCGTTGGCTGTCAGGGCATGCTGGGAGTTGAAGTTTTGTCCCATCTGGAGGGCAACAGTTTGAGACCACTGGTCTGGTGTGACTCTCCCCCCAACAGGGAAGGGAAGGATTGGGCATGCTGAATTCCAACACCCCAAATTTTTAATTTTTTCAATAGTTTGACAGGGGCTTACTCTTCTATCCTCATTGAAAACTCATGGTTACTCGGAAATCGGGATGCAAAGCTGTTGGCCAAATGGGTGCTTTGGCCGACATCTATTGAAGGTTTGTAGCTACCCATAGCTGTCATAACCATGGAAAGCTGCAACCAATTATATATTTCTCAACCATGTAATACAAAGGTCCCCAACTCAGTCCTTAAAGGGGTACTCCAGTGAAAAACATTTTTTTTAAATCAACTGGTGCCAGAACATTAAACAGATTTGTAAATTACTTCTATTTAAAAATCTGAATCCTTCCAGTAAGTATCAGCTGCTGTATGCTCCAGAGGAAGTTCTTTTCTTTTTAAATTTCTTTTCTGTCTGACCACAGTGCTCTCTGCTGACACCTCTGTCTGTCTCGGGAACTGTCCAGAGCAGGAGAGGTTTGCTATGGGGATTTGTTCCTGCTCTTGACAGTTCCTGAGACAGACAGAGATGGCAGCAGAGAGCACTGTGGTCAGACAGAAAAGAAATTTAAAAAGAAAAGAACTTCCTATGTAGTATACAGCAGCTGATAAGCACTGGAAGGATTAAGATGTATTAATAGAATGAATTTACAACTCTGTAGAACTTTCTGGCACTGGTTGATTTAAAATAAATTGTTTTCCACCAGAGTACCCCTTAAATTTTTTCCCTGTTCTGTTACAATGGAGTAACTGGAAGAACCTGGGATGTTGGTGGGCCTTGAAGACTGGGTTGGGGACCCCTGTGTTCAGGGCTGGTGCAAGAATTTTTGCCACCCTAGGCAAAAGCTAATTTTGCCACACCTTGACTTTGCCCAATGGCCCACCCTTAGACACACCCCACCTTACTACTGGGGTGACACACTGTAACAAGCCCCCTCCCCATGTAATGAGCTCACTACTGGGGTGACAAACTGTAAAAATCCTCCTCCTCATGCTGCTGGCTGAGCGGGTGGTTCGGATGCTGGTTGTCTAACTTTCTTGCGGCAGGCAGAGCGGTGCCCCCCATTCAAGAGGGCGCTCTAGGCAACTGCCTATTTTGCCTATAGGCAGAGCCGGCCCTGACTGTATTACATGGTAAAAACCTTTTTCTGGGCGTCCCAAGTAGAAGACTCCCCTATTTGACTGTATTCCAGGAAAATTAATTTTTTTATATATCATCTGGCTCCAGAAAGTTAAACAGATTAGTAAATTAGAGAAGAATAAAAATATGTGTGCAGCTCACAACCTTGTATCCGAGGTTAAGTTGTGGTTGATAGATCGGTCCCCACCGACTAAGTAAAGTGAATTTAAAATTGTTCAAACTAACTGTTTCCAAACCATCTTTTCACTGTGCACCCAGTGGGGTGGTATCCTTGAGGTGTGGTTGAAATTTTGCTTTTAGATTAGTAAATTATTTCTATTAAAAAATCTTAATCCTTCCCATAATTATCAGCTGCTGAAGTTGAGTTGTTTTCTGTCTGACAACAGTGCTCTCTGCTGACACCTCTGTCTGTCTTGGGAACTGCACAGAGTAGAAGAGGTTTGCTATGGGGATTTGCTTCTACTCTGGACAGTTCCCGATACAGGTGTCATCAGAGAGCACTTAGACAGAAAAGAACAGCTTCTGAAGTTAAGATTGTTCTTTTCTGTCTAAGTGCTCTCTCATGACACGTGTCTCGGGAAACGCCCAGTTTAGAAGCAAATCCCCATAGCAAACCTCTTCTAAACTGGGCGGTTCCCGAGACACGTGTCATCAGAGAGGATTTAGACAGAAAAGAACAACCTTAACTTCAGAAGCTCATAAGTACTGAAAGGATTAAGATTTTTTAATAGAAGTAATTTACAAATCTGTTTAACTTTCTGGAACCAGTTGATATAAAAAGGAAGTTTTTTCCTGGATAATCCCTTTAACTCTACTAGATAATGGATTTTTTTATTAGGATCCCTAAATGTCATCTTTTTTTTTCCCTTTCTTAAACCCTAATTTGTCCTAGTTGTTTCCTAGAAAGATGAAGTGTGTTGTAGTAGATAAGAGCCTACAGGAAGCATGTAAGGACAACCATGTGAACACATCTGTAGTGAGGAAACTCTCAGGGAGGGACGGATCCCAGCACTTCAATAAATAATGAGATGTCTTGCCATGTGCGGCTCTGCGGAAAACATCACTTCAAAGAGCGTAATGGCCCCTTCTTAACTGGATTAGGACGGCTGTAATTGGCCTTTAACGTAAAAAGAAAATGTCTCGGAGATAACAAGGTTTTGGCCTTTCCATGAAATGTGAAGTCAACTTAATGTGAGTTTATGTGTCGGGAGATTTCACATGAGAATACAAAATGGTTAAAGGGGTACTCCGGTGAAAATTATTATTTTTTTTTTTATCAACTGGTGCCAGAAAGTTAAACAGATTTGTAAATGACTTCTATTAAAAAATCTTAATCCTTCCAGTACTTTTTTAGCTGCTGAATACTACAGAGGAAATTATTTTTCCGTTTGAAACCCAGAGCTCTCTGCTGAATCACGAGCACAGTGCTCTCTGCTGACATCTCTGTCCATTTTAGGAACTGTCCAGAGTAAAAAGAAAACCCCATAGCAAACATATGCTGTTCTGGACAGTTCCTAAAATGGTCAGAGGTGTCAGCAGAGAGCACGGTGCTCGTGATGTCAGCAGAGAGCTCTGTGTTTCAAACGGAAAAGAATTTCCACTGTAGTATTCAGCAGCTAATAAGTACAGGAAGAATTAAGATTTTTTTAATAGAGGTCATTTACAAATCTGTTTAACTTTCTGGCACCAGTTGATTTAAAAAAAAATATATATATATAAAAATAAAGTTTTTCACCGGAGTACCCCTTTAATGTTAGAGGTTTATGACACTTACTGTCTTAGGGTAGGAGCTCTAGTCTTAGCATCTATGTCTTATAACTAGATGATATTATTATTATTATTTTTGATATACAAAAATCCAGATATGGCCCTTTATTACTTGTGAACCAATGATTATCTGTTCCACACTAGTGTTGCTCATGAATATTCGAAATTCGAATTTTAATCGCGAATATCGCATATTTGCGAATTCGCGAATATTGCGAATATAGCACTATATATTTGCAATTACGAATATTCGCTTTTTTTTTTCTTTGTTCACAGTACACATCACAGCGATGTCTAGTGGTACGCCCCCCCCGCACCTTAGAGCTTTGGCTCTCGCTCCCCGCACCTCCAGCTATTGACTTGCCGTCTGCTGTATGGACACGTGGAATAAAGCATCGTTTGGCAAATACTTCTCAGTGTGTGAGCGCAGCTTTTTTCAAGTTTTCTGCTTTTCATGTTTTACACATCACAGTGATCACCGATCATCCCTCTCTGCTCTTCGCATATGCGCATATTCGCGAATATTGAGCCCTCCCTCCTTTAAGGGTATAGGGAACTAATGGGCTAGTGCAATGGTCTCCAACCTGCGGACCTCCAGATGTTGCAAAACTGCAACTCCCAGCATGCCCGGACAGCCAACGGCTGTCCGGGCATGCTGGGAGTTGTAGTTTTGCAACATCTGGAGGTCCGCAGGTTGGAGACCACTGCACTAGCCCATTAGTTCCCTCTACCATTAAAGAAGGGAATAATCCAAAAGGAAAGAATGTCCAGCGCTGGTGGTGCACTTAAAAGCTTATTTATTTCTTGTCATGGAGTCACGATACAGGTAAAGGAACGTCTGACACGTTTCGCACCCACAGGTGCTTAAGCGTAGACGAGTCTACGATTAAGCACCTGTGGACGTGTTTTGCAGCTGTGGACGCGTTTCGCACCCACAGGTGCTAAATCGTAGGCAAGTCTTCACGGCAATAATCCAAAGGGAAAGAATGTCCAGCGCTGGTGGTGCACTTAAAAGCTTATTTATTTGTTGTCATGGAGTCACGATACAGGTAAAGGAACGTCTGACGCGTTTCGCACCCACAGGTGCTTAAGCGTAGACGAGTCTACGATTAAGCACCTGTGGACGCGTTTTGCAGCTGTGGACGCGTTTCGCACCCACAGGTGCTAAATCGTAGGCAAGTCTTCACGGCAATAATCCAAAGGGAAAGAATGTCCAGCGCTGGTGGTGGTGCACTTAAAAGCTTATTTATTTCTTGTCATGGAGTCACGATACAGGTAAAGGAACGTCTGACGCGTTTCGCACCCACAGGTGCTTAATCGTAGACGAGTCTACGATTAAGCACCTGTGGACGCGTTTTGCAGCTGTGGATGCGTTTCGCACCCACAGGTGCTTAATCGTAGGCGAGTCTACGATTAAGCACCTGTGGGTGCGAAACGCGTCAAACGGTCCTTTACCTGTATCGTGACTCCACGACAAGAAATAAATAAGCTTTTAAGTGCACCACCACCAGCGCTGGACATTCTTTCCTTTTGGATTATTGCCGTGAAGCCGGGGTGGGACCGGCGGGTCTGACTGCGCAGGTGGATCGCATTGGCCGTTGGTGAGAAGCGTGCAACTTTTTTTCTATTAAAGAAGGGAGGGCTCAATATTCGCGAATATGCACATATATTTTCGCATATGCCCCAAAAAAAAACAAAAAAAAACAAATATAACGAATATGCAAATTTCGCGAACATATGACGAATATTCGTCCATATATTCGCGAAATATCACAAATTCGAATATGGCCGCTCATCACTATTCCACACGACCTCCCCTGTGAAGGCATTGTACCACTGCCTGACACCTTTACCCCAGGACATATTTTTGTGCGTTCACAACATACAAAAAAAAAAAAAAAAAATCCCTTAATAAATGACCATCATAGAGATCTAACAGGAAATTCCAGGATCAAATCCACAGGAAACCCAACCAGAAGGACAATAGACTATTTGGCTCAATTCAAGATGGACCCGTTGCCCCCTGACGGCTGACGTCAAAAGTATTGCAGGCAAAAAGGGACAGTTTTTGGAATCCAAGAGAAGTTGTATGTAACGCCTCTAGAGGGCGCTCAGCTCACAGTTTTACTGACGTCCGTTTCACTTACTTTGGTAACTTTAAGGTCTATGATTTGGGGGGGGGGGGGCTCACAGAGCGTTGCCCCCCGAAGTGTCTACAGAGGGCAGTAACCATCTGTGAAACGCTCCTTTTCTGCTGTATATACCATAAAATCCATCACTCGTAGTTTCTGTATTAATGTAGAATTTATTTTTACATTCTATTTTACATAGATTGTGTCGAATTTGCGTTCCCAAAATTCTACAGAAACCTTAAAATGTTTTCTAGTGAATTGCAACAAGCAGAGATTTATGACATGATAAGGAACTAAAACACAAACTATATTAGAATATTATTATTATAATTTGATGAGTCAGCTTTATTTTTTTTTTTGGTTCTAGCACTATCATCCTATCTGTATCCTGATCTTCCTGGTTCATTCAGGAATTCTATGTAACTCTGCATAGCAAGTAGTGTTAAAGGGGTAATCCAGGAAAAAACTTTTTTTATATATATATATATATATATATATATATATATATATATATATATATATATCAACTGGTTCCAGAAAGTTAAACAGATTTGTAAATTACTTCTATTAAAAAATCTTTATCCTTTCAGTACTTATGAGATTCTGAAGTTAAGATTGTTCTTTTCTGTCTAAGTGCTCTCTGATGACACGTGTCTCGGGAACCGCCCAGTTTAGAAGCAAATCCCCATAGCAAACATCTTCTAAACTGGGCGGTTCCCGAGACACGTGTCATCAGAGAGGATTTAGACAGAAAAGAACAACCTTAACTTCAGAAGCTCATAAATACTGGAAGGATTAAGATTTTTTAATAGAAGTAATTTACAAATCTGTTTAACTTTCTGGAACCAGTTGATATATAAAAAAAAGTTTTTTTCCTGGATAACCCCTTTATGCGCGAATATTGGAAATGCAAATTTTTACCGTGAATATTGTCACTTCGCGATTTCATGAATATTTAGAATTTAGTGATATATATACGTAATGACGAATATTATTATTTTTTTTAATGCAAATTTATGCTAATAATTATGCGGATATCAGCACTTCCAGACTGGATACTGATCCCTCCCTTCTTTTCAGTGAGATATAATTGCGCATGCGCATTATGCGAATTTCATTATGAATTTTCGCATGGGAAAAAAAAAAGAAAGAACATAGCAAATATGCAAATTTCGCGAACATATCGCGAATTCGAATATGGCCCCTGACGCTCATCACTAATAGCAAGTACTATATAAATTGGGGGGACTATTTGTAACCAAGTTGAAATGGAGTACCTGCCAGCAGTGCAAGGACCATTAGGGACTGTCAGATACCTTTCCTATAATAAGCTAAGACTGATGTGAAAGGTTAATAAAATGTTTCCAGGAGTCAAAAAGCATTGCTATTTTTTTTTTTTTTTTTTTTTTTAAAACAGCGCCACTCTTGTCCTCAGTTTGTGTGTAGTATTGCAGTTTGGTTCCATGGAAGCGAATGGAGTCGAGTTGTAATACCACACATAACCTGAGTGGCGCTGTGGTGGTGAACTGCCAGCACTGTTATGACTATATTATATACAATTCTTTATTAAAGGGGTACTCCGGTGGAAAACATTTTTTTTTTAATCAACTGGTGCCAGAAAGTAAAACAGATTTGTAAATGACTTCTATAAAAAAATCTTTATCTTCCAGTACTTATTAGCAGCTGTATATTACAGAGAAAGTTCTTTTGTTTTGGGATTTCTTTTTTTTTTTTCTGTCCACAGTGCTCTCTGCTGACACCTCTGTCTGTATCAGGAACTGTCGAGAGCAGCATCGGTTTGCTATGGGGATTTGCCCCTGTTTTGGACAGTTCCTGATACGGACAGAGGTGTCAGCAGAGAACACCGTGGACAGAAAAAAAAAAAAAAAAGAAATTCAAAAAGAAAATTAACTTTCTCTGTAGTAGATAGCAGCTAATAAATACTGGTAGGATAAAGATTTTTTAATCGAAATAATTTACAAAACTTTCTGGCACCAGTAGATAAAAAAAAAAAATTATCTTCTCCACCGGCGTATCCCTTTAACACCATATACATATACAGAATATCCTCCCAATTAAGACAACCCACCCTTAAAGGGGTACTCTGCTGCTCCAGCGTTTGGAGTGGGTGGCCGGGGTTGTGACGTCACGTCCACGCCCCCTTGGGATGTCATGTCCACGCCCCCTCAATGCAAGTCTATGGGAGGGGGCGTGGCAGAAAAGAAAAGAACTTCCTCCGTAGCATACAGCAGCTGATGAGTACTTGAAGGATTAAGATTTTTTAATAGAAGTCATTTACAAATCTGTATAACTTTCTGGCACCAGTTGATTAAAAAAATTTTTTTTTCCACCGGAGTACTCCTTTAAAAGGGTACTCCGGTGAAAACTTTTTTTCTTTTAAATCAACTGGTGGCAGTAAGCTAAACATATTTGTAAATTACTTCTATTAAAAAATCTTAATCCTTCCTGTACTTATTAGCTGCTGAATACTACAGAGGAAATTCTTTTCTTTTTGGAATGCTCTCTGATGACATCACGAGCACAGTTCTCTCTGCTGACTTTATAATAATAATAATAATGCTTTATTTATTGTTGTCCTTAGTGGGATTTGAACCCAAGTCCCCAGCACTGCAAGGCAGCAGTGCTAACCACTGAGCCACCATGCTGCCCTTAGCATTCATCTGCTATGCATGGTTGGTAAAATGGACAGAGATGTCAGCAGAGAGCACTGTGCTCGTGATGTCATCAGTGTTCCAAAAAGAAAGGAATTTCCTCTGTAACATTCAGCAGCTAATAAGTACTGGAAGGATTAAGATTTTTTAATAGAAGTAATTTACAAATATGTTTAACTTTCTGCCACCAGTTGATTTAAAAGAAAAAAGGTTTTCCACCGGAGTACCCCTTTAACTGCAAGACCACCACTTACATTTAGCATCTCTTGCACACTTTCTCTAAACTGTAAGGAAAACCAGTAGTAGTTGGCATTTATGAGTTATGTTAAATGTTTTTGGTTTGAAATGTTTGTTCGTGGGACTGGTTGCTTGTTGGAGCTTGTGCCCTTGGGGGCGGCAGGTCACTGGTTTGGGCAGTGGTGCAGCAAGGGTGGCAGCCATGGTCCTGTTTGTCATTTTTACACCATCTGGTTACATTGTGGTGGATATCACTGTAGCATGGTGCCATTTTATCTACTCGGGGGGGGGGGGGTTAGATAGGGCCATATATGGCTTAGGCTGGGTTCACACTACGTTTTTCAACTACGGTTCCCGCATACGTTTTCTATCAAAGACCGTATGGGAAAAAACGGATGGAACAGTATGGGAAAAAGTAAACCGTATGCGTTTTTAAACAGTATACTGTTTTTAAAAGTGCATACTGTTCCGTCTGTTTTTGTAGAAAAAAAACCCATAAGTTTTTGAAAACGTTGTCCATTTTTAATGGGAGGGGTCCTGGGTGGGGACTTTAGGATTCAAATGCGCATGTGCAAAGTAAAAACGTATACGTTTTTCCCGTATGGAACCGTATACATGTGCGTTTCCCATTGATGTCCATGTTAAAAAAAACGTATGCGGTTGCAGTACGGTTTTTAAACCGGAGTCAAAACTGTGGTTGACCACGATTTTGTCTCCGGTTTAAAAACCGTACTGCAACCGCATACGTTTTTTTTAACATGGACGTCAATGGGAAACGCACATGTATAGGGTTCCATACGGGAAAAACGTATACGTTTTTACTTTGCACATGCGCATTTGAATCCTAAAGTCCCCACCCAAGACCCCTCCCATTAAAAATGGACAAAATTTTCAAAAACGTATGTTTTTTTTTTCTACAAAAACGGACGGAACAGTATGCACTTTTAAAAACAGTATACTGTTTAGAAACCCATACGGTTTACTTTTTCCCATACTGTTCCATCCATTTTTTTATCCCATACGGTTTTTGATAAACCCATACGGTTTTTGAAAAACGTAGTGTGAACCCAGCCTTATTTTGGCCCCCTTTTTGGGGGCAGGTAGTATTGAAAGCAGGAATAGCAGTGTGAGAGCATAGGGGGGGGGGGGGGTTATTTATCAATTTCGCCTGTTGACCATTTCTTTTTACCCTTTTTTTTTTTCACTTTGGTTTTCGTGGACATGAACCAAATTTATCATTTGGTGCTGAATGTTAGTAATTTTGGTGCAAATGTTGAAATCAGCCGTTCACAGCGCCTTTTACACAGAACTTACCCCCACAGAGGACAGTGGGGGGAGATTTATCATATCCTGTCCAGAGGAAAAGTTGCTGAGTTGCCCATAGCAACCAGATCGCTGCTTTCATTTTTAACAAGGCCTCTGCAAAATGAAAGAAGTGATCTGATTGGTTGCTATGGGCAACATAGCAACTTTTCCTCTGGACAGGTTTTGATAAATCTCCCCCCAGTGTATTTTACCCCTTGTGCAGCCATTTTGGAATCCCTCCTGCAGTATATCAGAAAGCGACATGAGTTATTTTCTTTTGTGGGGTTCATAGCCGCCATGTGAAATGGATTTTATTTTCAACTTGGGTAGTTTTTTTTTTTTTTTTTTGTAACTTTAGTGCAGTGGTCTCCAACCTGCGGACCTCCAGATGTTGCAAAACTACAATTCCCAGCATGCCCGGACAGCCAACGGCTGTCCGGGCATGCTGGGAGTTGTAGTTTTGCAACATCTGGAGGTCCGCAGGTTGGAGACCACTACTTTAGTGCTTACCTGACCCTGTGCGGCCATGTCCAATGCTGACTCAACGGAGGGTGAAGGTTCCTCAGAGACGACTATGTCGCAGGATAGTATTGAGCAGCCCCGGGAGGCGTCGCTGCTTTCACAAATAAAATGTTTGACGCCTTTACATTTTCTGACATTGCTAAGTGTGTTTTCCATGTGCAAAATTTCTTGGTGGGTGTGAATTTGCGCCAAAAAAACAGGATTTGCGCCAAAATTGCACCAAAGATCGATTGGCACAAATGATGAATTACTGACTAAAGTTAAAATCACACACAGGACCGTGTGATTTTGAGAAAGTCGTAAAAATGACAGTGGAGAAGATGCGCCAAACTCTGGCGCAAAAAGACACTGCGCCAAAGTATTGCGCCAAAGTTACGTGAAAAAAACCCCCACATAAATCCTTTGATAAATACCCCCCATTGAGTACACAGAAAGTTACACATACTCCGGCCCTCAACCTGGAAGATCTACTGTAGGAGTAGGCCAAGGCGATGGTGCGAGATGCCTAAAATAGCTTCCATGCCAACTGGGGGTCTGGAAAAACAGATTTTTTTTAAATCAACTGGTGCCAGAAAGTTAAACCGATTTGTAAATGACTTCTATTTAAAAAATCTTAATCCTTCAAGTACTTATCAGCTGCTGTTTACTACAGAGGAAGTTCTTTTCTCTTTGAATTTCCTTTTCTGCCTGACCACAGTGCTCTCTGCTGACATCACTGTCCATTTTAGGAACTGTCCAGAGTAGGGGGAAATCCCCATAGCAAACCTATGCTGCTCTGGACAGTCCCTGACACGGACAGAGGTGTCAGCAGAGAGCACTGTGGTCAGACAGAAAGGAAATTCAAAAAGAAAAGAACTTCCTGTGCAGCATACAGCAGCTGATAAGTACTGGAAGAATTAAGATTTTTAAAGAGAAGTAATTTACAAATCTGTGTAACTTTCTGGTATCAGTTGATTTAAAAAAAATAATAATAATAATGGCGGAGTACCCCTGCAACCCTCAAATCTATAGAGAGACTGCATGGAACAAATGTGTGTCTCTGTACTATTGTGCAAGAGACTGTTGCTTGTCTGTTATGTGACCACCAAGGCTATGTGCCTCTCTGGGAGACAAGAGACGTTGAAGTTAAAGGGGTACTCCGGCCCTATGACATCTTATCCCCTATCCAAAGGATAGGGGATATGATGTTTGACCGCGGGGGTCCCGCCACTGGGGACCCCCGCAATCTTGCATTCAGCACCCCCCTCCCATAGACTTGCATAGCGGAGGCGGGGCGTGACGTCACACGGGGGCGGAGTCGTGACATAATGATATTCCGGCCCCCGTGGTCGGCACCCGGCAGTTTGTGAGCTGGCAGCGCGGCGTGCAGCTCAAAGAGGCGGGTGCCGAATGCAAGATTGTGGCAGGACCCTCGCGATCAGACATCTTATCCCCTATCCTTTGCAAAGGGGATAAGATGTCTTAGGGCCGGAGTACCCCTTTAAAGAGATGTTGTTTGCACTCAACAGTTGAGGTCACCACATTTACAAGAAGAGGAGCGGTTCCCTTCTGCATCAGTCACAAAAGCATATATAGAATATACATTAAGTCATTTACAGAATCAAAACAGATACAGAAATAAAGAACTTAGTGTGTAGAGCAAGAAGTTAGACAAGTTCTATGTATATACTGTAGATGTAGAACAGATACTGAAACAAATGGCCATATGTGGAACAAGAAAGTAACCCAATGACCCACGAAGAACGCACTGTGCCCTTTGTAGCATATGGCGTGATTTCTTGTGGGTAGTACCGTTTTGACTTTTGTTTTATTGCATACTAAGTATTAGTAGGATTCGATCATTGCATATACAGTATATGTGAAAGTGAAAACCAGTTTTTAGTTAAAACTTGTTTTCCCTAGTGAAAACCAGTTCTTACTGAATGTCTTTGTGAAAAAAACAACTTTCTCCTAGTTAAAACGAGTAGTTTTAACAATTTGTTTAGTAAAAACTGGTTTTAACTAGGGAAAAAGCAGTAAATTCTAGTTGTAACAAAGGCCTTCAGTAAGAACTGTTTTTTCCCTAGGGAAAACCAGTTTTAACTAAAAAAAATTAAATAAGAATAATAATTATATATATAATATAAATAAATATATATACAGACACAGTGGGTATTGTCGATATCTATCAAGGGTTTGCAAACTTTAAACTTCATCCAGTATGTGCTAGGGGTCATCTGGCCTCTTAGTCAGCCACTCTCCAGTATATATTTTGGTGGTCTGCAACCTGTGGGTTTTAAAGGGGTACTCCGGTGCTTACACATCTTATCCCCTATCCAAAGGATAGGGGATAAGATGCCTGATTGCGGGAGTCCCGCAGCTGGGGACGCCCGGGATCATGCACGGGGCATCCCGTTTGTAATCAGTCCCCGGAGTGTGTTCGCTCCGGGTCTGATTATGGTCGACCGCACGGCCGGCGGCTTGTGACGTCGCGCCTCCGCCCCCATGTGACGTCACGCTCTGCCCCTCAATGAAAGCTTACGGGAGGGGGCGTGATAGCTATCACACCCCCTCCCGTAGGCTTGCATTGAGGGGCGGAGCGTGACATCACACGGGGCGGAGGCGTGACGTCACACGCCGCCGGCCCTGCAGTCGCCGGTAATCAGTCCCGGAGCGAACACGCTCCGGGGACTGATTACAAACGTGGTGCCCCGTGCATGATCCCGGGAGTCCCCAGCTGCGGGACTCCCGCAATCAGGCATCTTATCCCCTATCCTTTGGATAAGGGATAAGATGTGTAAGCCCCGGAGTACCCCTTTAAAGCTGCTGCATAACTACAACTCATCAAAAAAAGAGTATCACTTTTTCTCCCTGCACTGTAGATATTTATTCAGTGTGCTCAATAAAATACATGAACAGTTCAACAATTTGTGCTATTGGTTTAGTTGAATTTTGCTTATCTATAATTGTGACATTGTCTATAATTGTGACATCAGACCAGATGTTATATATGCAGAAATCCAGGCAGTTAAAATGGGTTCACTATTTTTTGTCCCTGCACTGTGGATGTTTACTCAATGTGCTCAATAAAAGACGTGCCTGATACAATTATCTGTGTGTTATTAGTTTATTTGTATTGTGTTAATTTATGATTGTGACTTTGATAACAACAAGACCACATTCTATTATTAATCAATGCAGAAATCCAGACTTTGCATATCTTTTCTCCATGCACTGTGGATGTTTACACAATGAACCCAATAAAATTACATGAACGGTACAGCTATTTGTGTGTTATTAATTTGTCTTTGTCAATAGTTGTAAGTAGATAAGATAAGACATTTTATTAATAATCAATGCAAAAATACAGGTTATTCCAAACGTTCACTTATGTTTTCTTAAAACCATAGTAGCAGGTTAAAGGTAACAACCAGGGCTGGGACCCTTCTCCTTGAGGACCCCATAGACTCTGTATGGTCTGCCTTTAGGGCCACAGCCTTTTCTATTTACATTTCCAGCTATTGTCCTGTCAGTGACCTGTGTATTACACGATTACTATGCAGTAAGTTGATAGCTGTGATGACAGAATCCGCGTGGTTAATGATTCGCCTGAGGCTAGTAAAAGTCCACTGACTAGACTGACGGGGCACCTGTGTATTTACACTTCCAGCATATCTGTCACTCCCACGTGTGGCACACCTTTTTGCTCAGAAAATTTCCTTACTGGAAGGGCACAAGGTTTGTGACGTTGTAAACCTGACACTACTGACATCTGAACGCTCGCTACGTGTATGCAGCTCTTCTTGCCTTATATGGATATAGGATGTTGTCTATTGAAAGAATGTTTTTCAGTGAGAAAAAAAAAAAATCACATGTCAGGTATTAACAGCCTTGGGGGGAGAATGAAACAGTAAAACCTGAAAAAACAGCAACAGTCAAAAAGTCAATTTAGAGTAAATATATCAAAAAGCGAGCAACGAGCACTAAACAACCCCCAAATTGCCAATTATAGGGTCACTATTTTTGTATTCTATGGGTTCTCTACTTTTGCCAAAGAATTTTTTCCATTGTTCTACTGCTGTGGCCTCCAGCGATTAGCTGCAATCAGAAAGTGTTCATTTTCTCTGCAGTGCCTCCACAGGTGAAATTAAGAATTACACATTAACCATTGAAATCAATGGGCTGTCCCATATAATGCATAAAAACTTGCCAGATCCTCCAGTGTGAGAGACACTCTTAGTAGCCACTCTCTACTCTAGATGGTCTTGAACTTTGGACATCTTCCAAAAAGAGCAGCTCTCAATCCAGATCTGTTTAGACCTTCACTTATCAAACGACAGCGCTAATGTGTGATCTCTGTGCGGAATTCCAAAAGGATTTCAACGGGATTCTGCTTCGTTGTGTGCACGGCCGGAATTTCCGTGCCAGAATTTCCAGTTCATTCTTTGTGCAGATGCTACATGGAATGCATAGCCGTCTATGAGGCGGTGCATTCCCGTGCGGTCTTAGCGCCGACATATGATGCCGGCGCCCGCCCGGGATGTTTTTGCCATAATGGCTGTAAAGGAGAATTCAGCTTAGATTTTTAGCCAAGGTTTTTTTCAAATTAGATTTTATAGATGGCACTGTTGCATAGGTGCCTATGAATTTACAGCTAGAAAACTGGTCAAATGTGGTACTGCAAGTAACAAAAATAAAACAAACCCCAAAACAATTAATTCCAAAATACCTCTAAAACTTTATATATATTTACTTTACTTTAAATATTTGTAAAACACTTAATTTACCAGAAAATTATTCTCTGTACCAGAAAAAAACCCTGAAGTCTTGAATACCAGGACTGCTGTCCACTGCCTATTGTTAGGGGAATTCCGTCTCCAACAACTGAAAGACCAAAACTAAACACAGGAGGGGGGGGGGGGGGGGGGGGGGGGGGGGCGTGCATATTGTTATACTCAGGAGATTGTCTGGACTGTATAAATGCAGGCTGAGCCTGACAGCCTCTTCTATGCTGTGCCTGAAAGTTAAATCAAGGCTTCCCTCTCATCTCTCACCAGCTGTCCCTTGTGTAAGTACTTGTGTTCGTAGTATATACACAGTGCTTCCTCCTGAATGTACCCCCCCCTTCTCCTCATGCCCTTAAGTCCTCATCATTATCATTAGCCCAGGGCTGCTTTTATGATGTAACCCCTTCCTTGCTGTATTCCTTCTGCTGTTTGTTTCCTTTCCGTCACGCAGCACTTTGAAAAGCCAGTGCATTCAAAAGCCCCATCTCCTTTCACATGCCATCTATAGTGGTGTACAGTGTAACCTGTTTAGTGCACTTTCACCAGCACTATGTCATGGCATGAGTAGGGGCTCTCCTGTGATTGGACAGAAAAGTTAGGGAGGAGGTCCAGGTATGAGTACTGCTGGCAAAAAATCCAGCCCGGGCCCTACCCCCTGAACTGGGGTGGGGGGAGGGGGGGGGGACGAGAAATAGCTGTGCACCATGGAGGGGGCTCTCAGGAGCTTAAAGGGGTATTCTGGCCTTATACATCTTATCCCCTATCCAAAGAATAGGGAATAAGATGTCTGATCACAGCGGTCCCGCCACTGGTGCAGCCCCTGGGGCATTCTGTGCTGGGCGCTGCCTCCGAGACATGACATCACGGCACGCCCCCCTCCATTCATGTCTATGGGAGGGGGCGTGACGAATGTCACGCCCCCTCCAATAGACATGAATGGAGGGGGAGTGGCATGACGTCGCAAGGGGGCATGGCCCTGACACCACATCTCGTCTCGGAGCAGTGCCCGGCACAGAATGCACCAAGATCATGGGGGTCCCAACGTCGATCAGACATCTTATCCCATATCCTTTGAATAGAGGATAAGATGTATAAGGCCAGAATACCCCTTTAATAACAACTGTGACAGCACTAAAATCCCCTTGTTCCCACTCTGAAGGGTAAATCTGACAAAACCAGTAGAAGTGGCTCCACCACTTGATGTTTTGTCTTCCTAAGATAAGACATTTCTACAGAAACAATGACTACGTGCCTCCGTCTAATGTCATTGTGCCTCTCCTGTGGACACTGCAGCCATTCTGGTATTACTGTATAGTTCAGCATTGATCTGCCGGCTGATAATGGCATTTACCTGCAGGGTATCGGGAATGTTTCTTTAGTAGAACAGATGCATAAAAAAAGCCTAAAGGTATGTTGTGCTGATGGATTGCACCTGGGTGAGATAAGCCATCAGATACTACTGCACTTTACTACAGCGTGATACTCTAGTATGACCAACTCAATAAAGTCGGGGGTATGCTTAGCTACGTGAAGGATTATATACAGACGTGGACCACATTCGGGATGTTTGGAGCACCAAATATGGTTATACCGGGCTATATTATAATTATATTATGTAACATGGAGCATAAATGACACGTGTCATCACAATTCTGTAGATGTTGAACTTTTTACCCGGGTGGCATATTCCAAATTTTTGAGATGTGCCCTTACTCATCACTGATCGCATAGTAAATGTAATCATCACTCATCGTTAGTCACAAATACACGTGTCCATGTGGGCAGTGTTATAGAAGTGCAGGTATTGTGATGGTATTCAGGCTATGTTTACATTACCATTGAAGTGAATGAGATGAGCTGCAATACCAGGAACAGCCACTATTGGATGTATGGAGCTGTGCCTGATAAGCAGCTCTGGTACAGGTCATGCATCTCCATTCGATCAGTAGATTTGTTATGATGCCAGAGGTTACACCCCCACCAATCAGATATTTGTGGCCTATGGGAAAACCCCATTTTTGACCACATTTTTTTTTTCATTTTGTCCGTTTTACAAATGATTTTTTTTAATTGACAAGGCCTTATTTTATGCAGATTTTATTTATCTATTTTTTCTTACATTTTCTACATATAAATTATGGCATAATTTCACAAATATAGAAAAACAATTGATTTCAGGCACTGTACTTTCATTTTTTTAATGTTTATATTCCGCACTTTTTTCCCGGCTGAAGCAATT
Source organism: Hyla sarda (assembly GCF_029499605.1). Classification (NCBI taxonomy): domain Eukaryota; kingdom Metazoa; phylum Chordata; class Amphibia; order Anura; family Hylidae; genus Hyla; species Hyla sarda. The sequence goes on along the minus strand of NC_079190.1, from coordinate 492,875,030 downwards.
GATGGCCTATCCTCAGGCTAGGCCATCTATTGCGGATCCTTTTCACTTCAGTGGGAGCAGAGCTGCAGTTATCCAGCGCCACCAGTGCTGGCCCTGTTCACTGTGAAGTGTGGAGTGCACAAAAGCTGATCCCCACTGATCAGTGATTGACGCCCTATCCTCAGGCTAGACCATCTATTGCTGATTCTTTTAACTTCAATGGGAGCAGAGCTGCAGTTACCCAGCGTCTCCATTTCTGGCCCTGTTCACTGTGAAGTGTGGGGTGCACAAAAGCTGATCCCCACTGATCAGTGATTGACTCCCTATCCTCAGGCTAGACCATCTATTGCTCATCCTTTTTACTTCAATGGGAGCGGAGATGCAGTTACCCAGCGTCTCCATTTCTGGCCCTGTTCACTGTGAAGTGTGGGGTGCACAAAAGCTGATCCCCACTGATCAGTGATTGACTCCCTATCCTCAGGCTAGACCATCTATTGCTGATCCTTTTTTACTTCAATGGGAGCGGAGCTGCAGTTATCCAGCGCCACCAGTGCTGGCCCTGTTCACTGTGAAGTGTGGGGTACACAAAAGCTGATCCCCACTGATCAGTGATTGACGCCCTATCCTCAGGCTATACCATCTATTGCTGATCCTTTTTACGTCAATGGGAGCAGAGCTGCAGTTACCCAGCATCTCCATTTCTGGCCCTGTTCACTGTGAAGTGTGGGGTGCACAAAAGCTGATCCCCACTGATCAGTGATTGACTCCCTATCCTCAGGCTAGACCATCTATTGCTGATCCTTTTTTACTTCAATGGGAGGGGAGCTGCAGTTATCCAGCGCCACCAGTGCTGGCCCTGTTCACTGTGAAGTGTGGGGTGCACAAAAGCTGATCCCCACTGATCAGTGATTGACTCCCTATCCTCAGGCTAGACCATCTATTGCTGATCATTTTTACTTCAATGGGAGCGGAGCTGCAGTTACCCAGCATCTCCATTTCTGGCCCTGTTCACTGTGAAGTGTGGGGTGCACAAAAGCTGATCCCCACTGATCAGTGATTGACTCCCTATCCTCAGGCTAGACCATCTATCGCTGATCCTTTTTACTTCAATGGGAGCGGAGCTGCAGTTACCCAGCGTCTCCAGTTCTGGCCCTGTTCACTGTGAAGTGTGTTGTGCCAAACAGCTGATCCCCGCTGATCAGTGATTGACTCCCTAAAAAAAATAAAAAAAATAAAAGTAGGCTTTTTAATTTGGATGTCATATATTTAAAATAAAATATAGTTTATGCAACATAATGACACTTTTGTACACTAGAAAATTATTCATTAGATTTTAGGGATACTCTGGTGAAAACAATTATTTTTAAATCAACCTGTGGCAGAAAGTTAAACAGATTTGTACATTTTTTCTATTTAAAAATCTTAACCGTTTCAGTACTTATCAGCTGCTGTATGCTCCAGAGCAAGTTGTGTAGTTCTTTTCAGTCTGACCACAGTGCTCTCTGTTGACACCTCTGTCCATGTCAGGAACTGTCCGGAGCGGGAAAGGTTTGCTATGGAGAATTGCTTCTACTCTGGACAGTTCTTGATACGGAGCAGGAAGCACTGTGGTCAGACTGGAAAGAACTATACAACTTCCTCTGCAGCTGATAAGTACTGGAAGGGTTAAGATTTTTAAATAGAAGTAATTTACAAATCTGTTTAACTTTCTGGCACCAGTTGATTTAAAAAAAATTGTTTCCCACCAAAGTACCCTTTAAGGTGTTATTACAATGTAGAGCTTTCTTAAGGCCCCTGCAATGCAGTATTGTAGGTGTTAAAAGGGTAATCCAGCTTTAGAAAAAACATATCCCCTAGCCACAGGATAGGGGGTAAGTGTCTTATTGCAGAGGGTCTGACTGCTGGGAGCAACTCCGCAATTTCCTCTATGGGGCACAACTATTCCCACTTAGCTCTCTCTCATCCATCTTCCCAGACAAATAGATCTTGGCAGTGATGGCCCATTCAGCCATTAATCAATTGATGAGGGACATTTCTGCGGCTGGTAATTGACTAATTGCGGCCCGGCCCATTCTTAAGATCACGGGGGTTCTAGCAGTTGCTATCAGAAACTTTGCTATCAGAAACTTATCCTGTATTGACTTGACTTGGTTCTGGCTGAAGGGTTAAGTTTTTTGGTGTTTGGCTGAATCACTGCTGTGACAACACCCGGGCCAATCATTTCTCCTCTCTGCGTCCACACCCTTCTCAGGTGGATATAAGTTCCCAGCAAGCCTGTCATTCCTTGCTTGTGTTTGTCTCTATCTGCACTTGCTCTTAGCTTATTTGCCATATTGTGTATTTATTTACCTTCAGCTATTGTCACCCGACCATGCTCCTGTAACATAGTAACATAGTAAAATAGTTCATAAGGTTGAAAAAAGACCAGAGTCCACCAAGTTCAACCTATGTCCCTAATAAGTCCCTACTGAGTTGATCCAGAGGAAGGCAAAAAACCCTCATTTTAGAGGTAAAAATTCCTTCCAGACTCCAAATATGGCATCAAAATAAATCCCTGGATCAACCTTCTGTCCATATAGATCTAGTACACATAACCAGCGATGTTATTATTCTCCAAAAATGCATCCAGACCCCTTTTAAATTCTTTTACTGAGTTCACCATGACCACCTCCTTAGGCAGAGAATTCCACAGACTCACTGTTCTTACAGTAAGGAACCCCCGTCTGTGCTGGTGTAGAAACCTTCTTTCCTCTAGACGTAGAGGATGCCCCCTTGTTATAGATACAGTCCTGAGTATAAATAGATCATGGGAGAGATCTCTGTACTGTCCCCTGATATATTTATACATAGTTATTAGGTCTCCCCTAAGCCTTCTTTTTCTAAACTAAATAACCCTAATTCTGATAATCTTTCTGGGTACTGTAGTCCTCCCATTCCCCGTATTACTCTGGTCCCCATCTTTGAACCCTCTCCAGCTCCACTGTATCTTTCTTGTACACTGGTGCCCAGTACTGTACACAGTATTCTATGTGTGGTCTGACTAGTGATTTGTACAGCGGTAGAATTATTTCCTTGTCGTGGGCATCTATGCCCCTATTAATGCACCCCATGATTTTATTAGCCTTGTCAGCAGCTGCCTGACACTGGTCACTACAGCTTGATTTACTGTTAACTAAGACTACCCAGCCCGGATTTTTCTTCCCCATGTGCATTACCTTACCTTTATCAGTGTTGAACCTCATCTGCCACTTCTCAGACCAAACCTCCAACCTATCCAGATCCAGTTGTAACAGTGCACTGTCCTCTATTGTGTTTACCACTTTACAGAGTTTAGTATCATCTGCAAAGATTGCTACTTTACTATTCAACCCCTCTACAAGGTCATTAATGAATATATTAAATAGAATAGGACCCAAGACTGACCCCTGTGGTCCCCACTAGTAACAGTCACCCAACCAGAATAAGTACCATTAATAACCACCCTCTGTTTCCTATCACTGAGCCAGCTACTTACCCACTTACACACATTCTCCCCCAGCCCGATCCTTCTCATTTTATGTACCAATCTTTTATGTGGCACCGTATCAAATGCTTTGGAAAAATCCAGATATACGACATCCAGCGATTGCCCCTGGTCCGGTCTGTAGCTCACCTCCTCATAAAAGCTGATCAGGTTAGTTTGACAGGACCGATCCCAGATAAAGCCATGCTGATATGGAGTCATACATTTATTTTTATCAAGATACTCCAAAATAGCATCTCTTAGGAAACCCTCAAACAATTTACATACAATGGAGGTTAAACTAACAGGTCTATAATTCCCTTGGTCACCTTTTGACCCATTTTTAAATATTGGCACCATATTTGCCATTCGCCAGTCCTGGGGAATAGTCCCTGTCACTATAGAGTCCATGAATATTAAAAATAGGGGTCTGTCTATTACATTACTTAATTCCTTTAGAACACGGGGTGAATGTCATCTGGACCTGGTGATTTGTCTATTTAGATTTTTTGTAGGCGGCACTGTACTTCTTCCTGGGTTAGACAGGTGACCTGTCCTGGGGAGTTTACCTTATCTCGCTGTATTTCACCTGCCATTTCATTTTCCTCGGTGAATACAGAGGAGAAGAATTTGGTTAATATATTTGCTTTTACCTGATCCCGTCTATAATTGGTTCCTGATCATTTTTTAAAGGGCCAACACTTTCATTTTTAACCTTTTTGCTATTTATATAGTTAAAGAACATTTTGGGGTTAGTTTTACTCTCTTTGGCAATGAGTCTTTCTGTCTCTATTTTTGCGTCTTTTATCTGTTTTTTTTTTTTTTTACATATTTTACATTTTTCTGTATAGCTTTTCAATGCTTCTTCACTGTCGTCCTGTTTTAGTTATTTAAATGCTTTATTTTTGTCATTTATTGCCCCTTAACATTTTTATTCATCCATATTGGTTTTCTTTTATTTCTGACCCTTTTATTCCCATAAGGTATATACATCTATTTTTAAAAGTCTCCCATTTAGTGTCAATATTCTTGGTTTTGAGGACATAATCCAGTTTTATATTGTTAAGGGCTTCTCTGAGTTGATCAAACTTTGCCTTCCTAAAGTTCATTGTTTTTGTGGCCCCTCGAGAGGTTCCCTTATTGAAGGACAAGTTATAATGTATTATATTATGATCACTATTTCCTAAGTATCCTTCTCTTTGCACATTAGTTACTCTGTCAGGTCTGTTGGTTAATATTAAGTCTAGTAGGGCGCCCCCTCTGGTCGGGCTCTGTACCATTTGGGACAGATAATTGTCTTTAGCTATAGTCAGAAACCTGTTTCCTTTATGAGATTCACAGGTCTCAGTCTCCCAGTTTATATCAGGATAGAGGAGGGGATAGAAAACACAATGTGAAATCAGGTAGAAGAAAAAGACATGGTTCCACATCTACAATCTTGTATAATGATCTAATTGCTTCTCAGCATAATATCAAAAACTAACAGGTTGTTAGTATACATTTTTGATCAAAAAGAACAAGCCCACTCGCCACGTTAAGGCCACCTATTTAGAGTGGGTCCCTAATGTCCCTAGCATAAAATGGCGCAGCACTGGGCGGCGACCACCAGTGCCCACAGGGGGGAACGACCCACTGGCAGAGCGGCCCCAATGCCACTCAAACCAGTCTATGGGCCGCACCCCCCCACAGACATGGTGTCACGGCAGCAACGGACGCCGCCCAGCACCACACCAGTGTGAACAAGGTGTAACAGCACACTTACCATGCTCTCCCAGTCTCCCCCATTATTATCATCTCATTCTGATTTGCTGCCTTGTTTATTTGCCTCAACAATTGATCTTCTGCCTCTTCCATTGGTGGCTTATAGCAAACCCCTATCAGAATTTGTTAAATTTTTATCTCCATATATTTCTACCCATAATGATTCCACATTATCGTTTCCCTCCCGTATATCCTCTCACAGTGCGGCCTTCAGTCTGGACTTTACAAACTCCTCCCCCTTTTGTCCAATCCTTCCTGAATAGACTATAACCCTGTATGTTGACCGCCCAGTCACAGCTATCGTCCAACCAAGTCTCTGTTATACCCACTATGTCATAATTCTCCTCAGACATCAACCACTCCAGTTCATCTGTTTTATTGGACAGACTTCTGGCATTAGTCATCATGCAATACAATGGTGTTTGTTTTTTCTTCCTATGAAGCCTATCCCTATTAACTATTCTAACCCCTCCCTCCGCTCCACATCCAGGTATATTAATAAGTCCCCCCTCTCTATCTACACTATCTTTCCCCTCTATGTTGTAGGTTCCCGACCCCCCGTCCCTAGTTTAAAGCGTAACTGTCATGACATTTTGGTGCAATAACCTGCACACAGCCTTTGTACTGTGTGCAGGTGGTGTGTAGAGCAATATTTTTACCTGAAATTTGCAGGCTTTCATGACTGAAAAAAAGTCTTTTTTTCAAAGCCACTGACGGTCAGATAGGCGTGGCGCGAGGTACGCGATGCCCCGCCGCCACCAGGTCCACCCCCATGCCTACCCCATATGTCCACGCTGGGACCTCTGTGTGATTGACACACAGGTCGCAGCGCATGCGCCCTTCAGCTAATCTAACCTGCGCACTGCGTGTGTCATCCAGCAAGCGCTCGCTCCCGCCACCGTCTTCCTCTCTGCACCTAGTATCGAGAACTAACCTAATTGCGCGCTGCTGTGCGCAGGCGCACTGAGGAGGAAGACAGCGGAGGAAGTGAGCGCTTGCTGGATGACACAAAGTGGCGTGCAGGTTAGATTAGCTGATGGGTGCATGCTCTGGGACCTGTGTGTCAATCACACAGAGGTCCCAGCACTGACATATGGGGTAAGCGTGGGGGTGTGCGTACCTCGCGCCACACCTATCCGACCGTCAGTGGCTTTGAATAAAATACTTTTTTGCAGTCATGAAAGCCACCAAATTTCAGGTAAAAATATTGCTCTACACACCACTTGCACACAGTACAAAGGCTGTGTGCAGGTTATTGCACCAAAATTTCATGACAGTTGCGCTTTAAACTCTCCTCCACCCTTCTAGCCATCTTCTCCCCAAGCACAGCTGCACCCTCCCCATTGAGGTGCAGCCCGTCCCTACGGTAGAGCCGGTGTCCAACAGCGAGTTTGGAACAGTTCGCCATGAACCCAAATCCCTCCTTCCTACACCAGCTTCTGAGCCACTTGTTTACCTCCCTAATTTCCAGCTGCCTCTCTGGTGTGGCTCGTGGTACAGGTAATATTTCAGAAAATATTACCTAGGAGGTCCTTGCTTTAAGCTTGTGGCCTAAGTCCCTGAGATCATTTTTAAGGACACTCCATCTACCTCTTACTTTGTCATTGGTGTCAATATGTACCATGACTGCTGGGTCCTCTCCAGCCCCACCGAGCAACCAGTCAACCCGATCCGCTATATGCCAAACTCGAGCGCCAGGAAGACAACACACTGTTCGGCGATCCCAGTCTTTGTGATAGATCGCCCTATCTGTCCCCCTAATAATTGAATCCCCCACTACCAGTACCTGTCTGACCTGCCCTGCACTCCTCTTTCCCTCCTTACTGGAGCAGACACCCCCCTGGCGGTCAGAGGCAGAGTCCTGCTGCCGTACTGCTAGCTCTGAAATGGCATCCCCCTCATCTGCCAACTGGGCAAACTTGTTCGGGTTTGCCAGATCAGGACTAGCCTCCCTGAGACTTTTCACTCTATCCCATTTTCTAACTGTAACCCAGCTAACTGCCTGACTGTCCTGCACCTCCTGTCACCCCCCTTCTACCCCAGAGAGTACTTGCTCAGTGAGCAGGAGACTCATCTCCAAGTTGTCAATGCATCTCAGTGTAGCCAGTTGCTCCTCTAGATCCAGGATCTGGGCTTCCAAACGGACAACTTGCACACATCTCACACAACAATATTCACCTTCAAACTGCTGTTCAAGGATTGCATACATTGTGCAAGATGCACACTGGACTGCCTTTTCCAAAATGGAGGCCATTCTAGATTTAGGGATTGCAAAAATAAACAGTAAAAAAAAAAAACAATCAAATATTTCAATTAAACTCCCTGAATTTAAAGTCCCTTAATTTTAAGTCCCTCTCACTTTTATACTTACACTCACTTGTATACTTCATACTCTTGTATACAGACACACAATCACTAGCTCAGACAATCGCTTAGTATACTTTCTTTTATACTTACCAGACACCACCTCTCTCTTCCACTGCCTGGAAGTGAATGCCTGGAAGTGTCTTCTGTATCTGTACTGCGCTGTTCTCCCTGGTAAAGACCCAGCTTGTTAGGCCTCTTTCACACTATGAAATAGTTCCGTTTAATAACTTCCGTCACCAGTTCCATCACTATATCGGCAAAACCCGGCCGTTACAAAACCCCTGACGGCCGTGACTAAATCGCATTGCAGCCTATGGGGTTTTGTAACTGCCCGTTTGCACCCGTATATGCCCGGTAATTCATTACGGGCGTTATACAGTGATTTTTCCGCCATGATGTCCCTTCACTGTATAACGCCCGTAATGAATTACGGGCATATACGGGTGCAAACGGGCAGTTACAAAACCCCATAGGCTGCAATGCAATTTAGTCACGGCCGTCAGAGGTTTTGTAACGGCCGGGTTTCGCCAATATAGTGACGGAACTGGTGACGGAAGTTCCTAAACGGAACTATTTCATAGTGTGAAAGAGGCCTTAGACTCTGGTTTTACATTTGTTTGTTAATTCCCTGTCTGTCTTTTGTCTTTAGTTCTGTGCCTGTTAAACCTTTGTATCCTGACCCGTTTTCCTGACTTCTTTATAGTTGTTTATTGTTTCGGACCTTGTTATGCCCCCGCACGTACTCAGAACAGGGACCGCTGTCCAGTTGTGGATCCGATGTCTAAGGCGGATAGGCAAGTAGGCAGGGAAAGTGGTTATGGGTGAGAGCAGGGTTGCACTTTTCCCTGCTAGACATGACATATTCCTTATCCTCTTTTTTAAACTGGTAAACCACTTTAAGGGGCCCACCACCTTAGACTTAAATTGGCCAAATATGCTATCTTTGATAAGTTTGGCTTATTGTGTAAAATAATTGGCGGCCTCCTGGCTCTTCACCGGCAGATGATGTTGAGGTTGAACATGTTGAATTTTTACTGCCTGATCCAATTGTTCAGGGTGAGATAAGTCAGTGGCAGAGCTGTCTGCCGAACGGTCATGTATATCAGGATAATGGAGAAATAACAAACAGTTATTGAAGGATTTTACCACTTTTTGTTGTTCTGAGACTAAAAATATTCTGATTAAAATAGACATCCACCTTGGAGCACCAGATTTCTGCTCGGAGGAGCTGTCACTGCTCCTCCCCACCAGCTCATATTAGAAACCTCAGTCAATATGGCAGCCCCCATTATAGTGTGCAAAAATATTCAAATAAAAAAAATTTACAATCCAAAATAAAAACAGATTAGAAAAGCTAACATGTTTCACTATCTGCCTCTCATCAGTAAAAATTTAAAAAAAAAAATTCTAGGCGACCCCTCCCCTTTAAATTCGGCATGAAAAGGGTTAACCTTGCCACCTTCTTCCTTCCTGAAGGACTGTTAGTGAAGTGCCATTGTGACTGCATTTCGCAGCCTTGTCCTCCGACCTTGGTGTATTTGACAATGAGTAATCACAATTCCCACAATGCCCTTGCCTGCTATTTGGCGAAGGTTTTTTTCATTTCACCAATTGTTTGTAGAAGAATGTTGTTCTTCACGTCACACGTTATTTAATGTTATATTATAATTTGACAGGGCTCCCAACCATTATATAGCACCGCTCGCATCTCTGTGGTTTTTTGTTCTTGTGCGTTCTCCTACGTCTTTGGCCTCATTAGACGGGAGATAAACCGCAGCGCCCCGGCCTCTGCGTACGTAAATTATGCAGGAAACTGTTATGACAATTTTATTGCTGCTCGGTAGATATAGTAAAACATCGTAAAAAACTTAGAGTTGGACTCCTTACGTAATATTGCCTGCGTTATAGAGCGCTACCATAAAAAAAATCCCTATTAAATTACCAGTTCTCTGGGGAAGGCGGCAAAATTGTCTAGGCCAGTGTTTTTCATAAACCAGGGTGCCTCCGCGTATGCTGGGAGTTGTAGTTTTGCAACAGCTGGAAGCACCCTGGTTGGGAAACGTGGGGGGCGTCATCTAGTGGGAAAAGGGTTGTGGCTTATCAGAAACGGGAAAGGGGGGTACTTTGCACACCTAAATTTTGCCTCTCAATTTAGGTGCACAATAATTGAAGGGGTACTCCGCTCCTAGACATCTTATCCCTTATCCAAAGGAAAAGGGATAAGATGATAAGATGTCTGACCCCTGCAGCACAGGTGTTCATTTAAAATGCCGGCTGCGGTGCCGGAGGCTCATGATGTCATGGCCATGCCCCCTCAATGCAAGTCTATGGGAGGGGTTTGGCAGCTCGCCAATAGACTTGCATTGAGAGAGTGGGAGTGACATCATGAGGGGGTGTGGCCATGACGTCGCGAGCCTCCAGCGCCACATCGCTAATCACCCGGCACGGAGCGAAGTTCGCTCATTGTACCGGATGACTGGGCTGCTGCAGAGATTGTAGGAGTTACCAGCGGTGTGATCCCCGTGATCAGACATCTTATCTACTATCCTTTGGATAGGGGATAAGATGTCTAGGGGCAGAGTACCCCTTTAAGGGCGCATTCACACTATGGAATATCCTCCTCAAAAAATTCCAGGTGAACATTCCGTGCACTGAATCGGTCGGCTTCAGGACGCTCGGACATGCGTTGTCACCAATGGCAGCCATGCATATTTGAGCGGATTCACCAAAAGAATGAACATGTCCGGAATTGTAATTTCCACAGAGGAATTTTCCTCATGATGTGCGCCTTTTGTAAAAGATACACTCTTTGCCCAAGTGGTGAAGGCCGAAGGCTGTCTGGGAATGCTGGGAGTTGTAGTTTCACAACTACTGGAGATCCACGGTTTGGATGGCTGTATATGGTGATCAGAAGGCCACTTACCCACCTCCGCTCCTGCTCCATCACTAGACATGGAGCAACACAGGAAGATGACAGAGCTGGAACGGGGGTGGTAAGTTAGGGTCTCCAGGGGAAGAACCGCCAAAAATGTACTAACCCATTTTTTTTGTGTTTTTCTTCTCTTCTCGTTTCAGATACGGAGGTGGGTAAGTGGCCTTCTGATCACCGTATACAGCCATCTATATAGATGGCTGTATACCCCTAATGAACTAACTAGTGCAGTTTAGGGCGCACTCGCCTCTGCTACATTAACGTAGCAGAGTGCAATTGCCTCTGCTACTTTTGCAAAACTACCACTCCCATCCTGCCTTTGTCTGTCTGGTCATGCTGAGAGTTGTAGCCCCTTCACTGTATGACTAAGCTAAGCTACAGCCTACGCTACACTCTCTAAGCTATGATTTATCTGCCTGTAAAACTAAGTTAGCTACACTACACCTGTGTAATACTACACTAACACTACGCTACACTAACTATACTACACCTGTGTAATACTACACTAACACTACGCTACACTAACTATACTACACCTGTGTAATACTACACTAACACTATGCTACACTAACTATACTACACCTGTGTAATACTACACTAACACTATGCTACGCTAACTATACTACACCTGTGTAATACTACACTAACACTACGCTACACTAACTACACTACACCTGTGTAATACTACACTAACACTACGCTACACTAACTATACTACACCTGTGTAATACTACACTAACACTATGCTACACTAACTATACTACACCTGTGTAATACTACACTAACACTATGCTACGCTAACTATACTACACCTGTGTAATACTACACTAACACTATGCTACACTAACTATACTACACCTGTGTAATACTACACTAACACTACGCTACACTAACTATACTACACCTGTGTAATACTACACTAACACTACGCTACACTAACTATACTACACCTGTGTAATACTACACTAACACTATGCTACACTAACTATACTACACCTGTGTAATACTACACTAACACTACGCTACACTAACTATACTACACCTGTGTAATACTACACTAACACTATGCTACACTAACTATACTACACCTGTGTAATACTACACTAACACTATGCTACACTAACTATACTACACCTGTGTAATACTACACTAACACTACGCTACACTAACTATACTACACCTGTGTAATACTACACTAACACTATGCTACACTAACTATACTACACCTGTGTAATACTACACTAACACTACGCTACACTAACTATACTACACCTGTGTAATACTACACTAACACTATGCTACACTAACTATACTACACCTGTGTAATACATCACTAACACTATGCTACACTAACTATACTACACCTGTGTAATACTACACTAACTCTACGCTACACTAACTATACTACACCTGTGTAATACTACACTAACACTACGCTACACTAACTATACTACACCTGTGTAATACTACACTAACACTATGCTACACTAACTATACTACACCTGTGTAATACTACACTAACTCTACGCTACACTAACTATACTACACCTGTGTAATACTACACTAACACTACGCTACACTAACTATACTACACCTGTGTAATACTACACTAACACTATGCTACACTAACTATACTACACCTGTGTAATACATCACTAACACTATGCTACACTAACTATACTACACCTGTGTAATACATCACTAACACTATGCTACGCTAACTATACTACACCTGTGTAATACATCACTAACACTATGCTACGCTAACTATGCTAAAAATGCACTAACACTACACTACGCTAAAAGAGCGCTAACACTACGCTAACTACACTACACCTGTGTAATACTACACTAACACTATGCTACGCTAACTATACTACACCTGTGTAATACTACACTAACACTATGCTACACTAACTATACTACACCTGTGTAATACTACACTAACACTACGCTACACTAACTACACTACACCTGTGTAATACTACACTAACACTATGCTACACTAACTATACTACACCTGTGTAATACTACACTAACACTATGCTACGCTAACTATGCTAAAAATGCACTAACACTACACTACGCTAAAAGAGCGCTAACACTACGCTAACTACACTACACCTGTGTAATACTACACTAACACTACGCTACACTAACTACACTACACCTGTGTAATACTACACTAACACTATGCTACGCTAACTATGCTAAAAATGCACTAACACTACAGTACGCTAACTACGCTAACTACGCTAACTACGCTAACTACGCTAAAAGAGCGCAAACACTACGCTAACTACACTACACCTGTGTAATACTACACTAACACTACGCTACACTAACTGTACTACACCTGTGTAATACTACACTAACACTACGCTACACTAACTACACTACACCTGTGTAATACTACACTAACACTACGCTACACTAACTATACTACACCTGTGTAATACTACACTAACACTACGCTACACTAACTATACTACACCTGTGTAATACTACACTAACACTACGCTACACTAACTATACTACACCTATGCAATACATCACTAACACTACGCTACACTAACTATACTACACCTGTGCAATACTACACTAACACTACGCTACACTAACTATACTACACCTGCGTAATACTACGCTAACACTATGCTACACTAACTATACTACACCTGTGTAATACTACACTAACACTATGCTACACTAACTATACTACACCTGTGTAATACTACACTAACACTATGCTACACTAACTGTACTATACCTGTGTAATACTACACTAACACTACGCTACACTAACTGTACTACACCTGTGTAATACTACACTAACACTACGCTACACTAACTATACTACACCTGTGTAATACTACACTAACACTACGCTACACTAACTATACTACACCTGTGTAATACTACACTAACACTACGCTACACTAACTATACTACACCTATGCAATACATCACTAACACTACGCTACACTAACTATACTACACCTGTGTAATACTACACTAACTCTACGCTACACTAACTATACTACACCTGTGTAATACTACACTAACACTATGCTACGCTAACTATACTACACCTGTGTAATACTACACTAACACTACGCTACACTAACTATACTACACCTATGCAATACATCACTAACACTATGCTACGCTAACTATACTACACCTGTGTAATACTACACTAACACTATGCTACACTAACTATACTACACCTGTGTAATACTACACTAACACTACGCTACACTAACTATACTACACCTGTGTAATACTACACTAACACTATGCTACGCTAACTATTCTAAAACAGCGCTAACACTACGCTACACTAACTACGCTAAAAATGCGCTAACACTACGCTACGCTAACTATGCTAAAACTGCGCTAATTCTGCACTATGCTAAAACTGCACTAATTACTCTACAACTGCGCTAACACTATACTAAATACACTGACTACTTTATACCTGTGTAAAACTACAACTTCCATCCTGCCTGGACAGCCTTTAGCAGTCTGGGCATGCTGGGAGTTGTAGTCCCTTCACTGTAAAACATGCAAAACTACAAATGCCAGCATGTTCACTGTATGACTAAGCTAAGCTACACCCTGTGCCACACTTTCTAAACTACGCTTTATCTGCCTGCAAAACTAAGTTAGCTACACTACACCTGTGTAGTACTACAGTAACACTACACTATGAGAACTATGCTAAAACTGTGCTAACACTAAGCTACGCTAACTAAGCTAAAACTGTGATAACACTACGCTATGCTAACTACGCTAAAACTGCGCTAACACTACGCTAAATACGTTAACTGCGTAGCAGTGGAAAGCTGCACATGCTCTTTAAGTTTTCTATGGATCGAGGTAAACTTTACATAACCTCCACAAAAGCCTGACTCTGAGCTCTACAGGCGGTTATTTCCGCCTCATGGTTTGTTTTTTTGCTCTGATATGTCAGCTATGAGACCTTATATAGACAGGGCTGTGTCTTGTCCAATCAGCTGAATTTACCACAAGTGACTCCAACCAAGGTGGAGAAACATCTCAGAGATGATCAAGAGAAATGGGAGGAGCCAAGGCTAAATATCAAGTGTCCTAGTAAAGGGTCTGACTACCATGCACACTTTTATTTTATTTCTTCGCAAAAATTTCTAAAATTCTCTTTGTCATTATTAAAGGGGTACTCCAGTGAATTTTTTTTTTCATATCAACTGGCTCCAAAAAGTTAAAGAGATTTGTAAATTACTTCTATGAAAGAAATCTTAATCCTTCTAGTACTTATCAGCTGCTGAATTTGAGTTGTTCTTTTCAGTCTGACCACAGTGCTCTCTGCTGACACCTCTGTATGTCTCAGGAACTGTCCAGAGCAGGAGAGGTTTACTATGGGGATTTGCTCCTGCTCTGGACAGTTCCTGAGACAGACAGAGGTGGCAGCAGAGAGCACCGTGGTCAGACTGAAAAGAACAACTCAACTTCAGCAGCTGATAAGTACTGGTAGGATTAAGATTTTTTTCTTAGAAGTAATTTACAAATCTGTTTAAATTTCTGGAGCCAGTTGATATGAAAAAAAAAAATTTGTTTTTCACTGGAGTACCCCTTTAATAATGACAAAGAGAATTATACAAATTTTTGCAGAGAAATACAATTTTTCACTGGAATACCCCTTTAAATATTGAGTGCAGAATGATGTCCTATGAGACCCCCGGCTGTATTGTGCTATATGCTAAACCTTATATCACGAGACGTAACGTAATAACGGACTGTATGGCCACATTCCTGGTAGTCTATTAGGAAATGGATTAAGAAATGGCGCCTGTCAATGTAGCAATAAAGTGGTTACAATTCGGAGAAATAATGGTGTTACTCAATAACCTAATCCCCGAACCCGACCACCCTCAGCACTGATACGTCTAGACCAGTGTTTCCCCAACCAGGGTGCCTCCAGCTGTGGCCAAACTACAACTCCCAGCATGCCCGGGCAGCCTTTGGCTGTCCGGGCATGCTGGGAGTTGTAGTTTGGCCACAGCTGGAGGCACCCTAGTTGGGAAACACTGGTCTAGACAGAACTCTTCAGCAGGGCCTGCGCTTGTCCTCACTGTCCCGGGCCCCACATGTCTACTGTCCCTAAGTGTGCCTAAGTGTCCCTAAGTCATTCCAGACTCCTAGACTGACAGTGCCAATCGCACCTTGGTTGAGGCTGTTATGGGGGCACTGTGACTAGCACTGTTTTTGGTAGACTTTGGCTGACACTTTTGTGGGGCACTGCAACTGACATTGTTATGGGCCACAGTGGCTGATATTGTTATAATGGCACTATGACTGTCATTGTTATGGGCCACAGTGGCTGATACTGAGATAAGGGCACTATGACTGACATTGTTATGGGTCACAGTGGCTGATACTGTTATAAGGGCACTATGACTGACATTGTTATGGGCCACAGTGGCTGATACTGTTATGGGGGCACTATGACTGACATTGTTATGGGCCACAGTGGCTGATACTGATATAAGGGCCCTATGACTGACATTGTTATGGGCCACAGTGGCTGATACTGATATAAGGGCACTATGACTGACATTGTTATGGGCCACAGTGGCTGATACTGCCTTTGGCTGTCCGGGCATGCTGGGAGTTGTAGTTTGGCCACAGCTGGAGGCACCCTAGTTGGGAAACACTGGTCTAGACAGAACTCTTCAGCAGGGCTTGCGCTTGTCCTCACTGTCCCGGGCCCCACATGTCTACTGTCCCTAAGTGTGCCTAAGTGTCCCTAAGTCATTCCAGACTCCTAGACTGACAGTTCCAATCGCACCTTGGTTGAGGCTGTTATGGGGGCACTGTGACTAGCACTGTTTTTGGTAGACTTTGGCTGACACTTTTGTGGGGCACTGCAACTGACATTGTTATGGGCCACAGTGGCTGATATTGTTATAATGGCACTATGACTGTCATTGTTATGGGCCACAGTGGCTGATACTGATATAAGGGCACTATGACTGACATTGTTATGGGCCACACTGGCTGGTATTGAGATAAGGGCACTATGACTGACATTGTTATGGGTCACAGTGGCTGATACTGTTATAAGGGCACTATGACTGACATTGTTATGGGCCACAGTGGCTGATACTGTTATGGGGGCACTATGACTGACATTGTTATGGGCCACAGTGGCTGATACTGATATAAGGGCACTATGACTGACATTGTTATGGGCCACAGTGGCTGATACTGATATAAGGGCACTATGACTGACATTGTTATGGGCCACAGTGGCTGATACTGATATAATGGCACTATGACTGACATTGTTATGGGCCACAGTGGCTGATACTGATATAAGGGCACTATGACTGACATTGTTATGGGCCACAGTGGCTGATACTGATATAAGGACACTATAACTGACATTGTTATGGGCCACAGTGGCTGATACTGATATAAGGACACTATGACTGACATTGTTATGGGCCACAGTGGCTGATATTGCTATAAGGGCACTATGACTGACATTGTTATGGGCCACAGTGGCTGATATTGTTATAAGGGCACTATGACTGACACTGTTATGGGCCACAGTGGCTGATACTGTTATAAGGGCACTATGACTGACACTGTTATGGGCCACAGTGGCTGATACTGTTATAAGGGCACTATGACTGACACTTTTATGGGCCACAGTGGCTGATACTGATATAAGGGCACATGACTGACATTGTTATGGGCCACAGTTGCTGATACTGTTATAAGGGCACTATGACTGACACTGTTATGGGCCAAAGTGGCTGACATTGTTATAAGGGCACTATAACTGACATTGTTATGGGCCACAGTGGCTGATACTGTTATAATGGCACTATGACTGACATTGTTATGGGCCACAGTGGCTGATACTGTTATAATGGCACTATGACTTACACTGTTATGGGCCACAGTGGCTGGTACTGTTATAATGGCACTATGACTGACACTGTTATGGGCCACAGTGGCTGGTACTGTTATTATGGCACTATGACTGACACTGTTATGGGCCACAGTGGCTGGTACTGTTATGAGGGCACTATGACTGACATTTTTATGGGCAACAGGGACTGGTACTGTTGTAAGGGCACTATTACTGACACTGTTATGGGCCACAGTGGCTGATACTGTTATGGGGGCACTATGACTGACACTGTTATGGGCCACAGTGGCTGATACTGTTATATGGGCACTATGACTGACATTGTTATGGGCCAAAGTGGCTAATACTGCTATAAGGGCACTAAGACTTACACTGTTATGGGCCACAGTGGCTGATACTGTTATAAGGACACTATGACTGACACTGTTATGGGCAACAGTGGCTGATACTGTTATGGGGGCACTATGACTGACATTGTTATGGGCCACAGTGCTGATATTGTTATAAGGGCACTATGACTGACATTGTTATGGGCCACAGTGGCTGATACTGTTATAAGGGCACTATGACTGACACTGTTATGGGCCACAGTGGCTGATACTGTTATAAGGGCACTATGACTGACACTTTTATGGGCCACAGTGGCTGATACTGATATAAGGGCACATGACTGACATTGTTATGGGCCACAGTGGCTGATACTGTTATAAGGGCACTATGACTGACACTGTTATGGGCCAAAGTGGCTGACATTGTTATAAGGGCACTATGACTGACATTGTTATGTGCTACAGTGGCTGATACTGTTATAAGGGCACTATGACTGACATTGTTATGGGCCACAGTGGCTGATACTGTTATAATGGCACTATGGCTGACACTGTTATGGGCCACAGTGGCTGGTACTGTTATAATGGCACTATGACTGACACTGTTATGGGCCACAGTGGCTGGTACTGTTATGAGGGCACTATGACTGACATTGTTATGGGCCACAGTGACTGGTACTGTTATAAGGGCACTATGACAGACACTGTTATGGGCCACAGTGGCTGATACTGTTATGGGGGCACTATGACTGACAGTAATATGGGCTACAGTGGCTTATACTGTTATATGGGCACTATGACTGACATTGTTATGGGCCAAAGTGGCTAGTACTGCTATAAGGGCACTAAGACTTACACTGTTATGGGCCACAGTGGCTGATACTGTTATAAGGGCACTATGACTGACACTGTTATGGGCCACAGTGGCTGATACTGATATAAGGGCACTATGACTGACATTGTTATGGGCCACAGTGGCTGATACTGATATAAGGGCACTATGACTGACATTGTTATGGGCCACAGTGGCTGATACTGATATAATGGCACTATGACTGACATTGTTATGGGCCACAGTGGCTGATACTGATATGAGGGCACTATGACTGACATTGTTATGGTCCACAGTGGCTGATACTGATATAAGGACACTATAACTGACATTGTTATGGGCCACAGTGGCTGATACTGATATAAGGACACTATGACTGACATTGTTATGGGCCACAGTGGCTGATATTGCTATAAGGGCACTATGACTGACATTGTTATGGGCCACAGTGGCTGATATTGTTATAAGGGCACTATGACTGACACTGTTATGGGCCACAGTGGCTGATACTGTTATAAGGGCACTATGACTGACACTGTTATGGGCCACAGTGGCTGATACTGTTATAAGGGCACTATGACTGACACTTTTATGGGCCACAGTGGCTGATACTGATATAAGGGCACATGACTGACATTGTTATGGGCCACAGTTGCTGATACTGATATAAGGGCACTATGACTGACACTGTTATGGGCCAAAGTGGCTGACATTGTTATAAGGGTACTATAACTGACATTGTTATGGGCCACAGTGGCTGATACTGTTATAAGGGCACTATGACTGACATTGTTATGGGCCACAGTGGCTGATACTGTTATAATGGCACTATGACTGACACTGTTATGGGCCACAGTGGCTGGTACTGTTATAATGGCACTATGACTGACACTGTTATGGGCCACAGTGGCTGGTACTGTTATAATGGCACTATGACTGACACTGTTATGGGCCACAGTGGCTGGTACTGTTATGAGGGCACTATGACTGACACTGTTATGGGCCACAGTGGCTGGTACTGTTATGAGGGCACTATGACTGACATTTTTATGGGCAACAGTGACTGGTATTGTTGTAAGGGCACTATTACTGACACTGTTATGGGCCACAGTGGCTGATACTGTTATGGCTGCACTATGACTGACACTGTTATGGGCCACAGTGGCTGATACTGTTATATGGGCACTATGACTGACATTGTTATGGGCCAAAGTGGCTAGTACTGCTATAAGGGCACTAAGACTTACACTGTTATGGGCCACAGTGGCTGATACTGTTATAAGGACACTATGACTGACACTGTTATGGGCAACAGTGGCTGATACTGTTATGGGGGCACTATGACTGACATTGTTATGGGCCACAGTAGCTGATATTGTTATAAGGGCACTATGACTGACATTGTTATGGGCCACAGTGGCTGATACTGTTATAAGGGCACTATGACTGACATTGTTATGGGCCACAGTGGCTGATACTGTTATAAGGGCACTATGACTGACACTTTTATGGGCCACAGTGGCTGATACTGATATAAGGGCACATGACTGACATTGTTATGGGCCACAGTGGCTGATACTGTTATAAGGGCACTATGACTGACACTGTTATGGGCCAAAGTGGCTGACATTGTTATAAGGGCTCTATGACTGACATTGTTATGGGCCACAGTGGCTGATACTGTTATAAGGGCACTATGACTGACATTGTTATGGGCCACAGTGGCTGATACTGTTATAATGGCACTATGACTGACACTGTTATGGGCCACAGTGGCTGGTACTGTTATGAGGGCACTATGACTGACATTGTTATGGGCCACAGTGGCTGATACTGTTATAAGGGCACTATGATTGACATTGTTATGGGCCACAGTGGCTGATACTGTTATAATGGCACTATGACTGACACTGTTATGGGCCACAGTGGCTGGTACTGTTATGAGGGCACTATGACTGACATTGTTATGGGCCACAGTGACTGGTACTGTAATAAGGGCACTATGACAGACACTGTTATGGGCCACAGTGGCTGATACTGTTATGGGGGCACTATGACTGACAGTGTTATGGCTACAGTGGCTTATACTGTTATATGGGCACTATGACTGACCTTGTTATGGGCCAAAGTGGCTAGTACTGCTATAAGGGCACTAAGACTTACACTGTTATGGGCCACAGTGGCTGATACTGTTATAAGGGCACTATGACTGACACTGTTATGGGCCACAGTGGCTGATACTGTTATGGGGACACTATGACTGACATTGTTATGGACCACAGTGGCTGATACTGTTATAAGGGCGCTATGACTGACATTGTTATGGGCCAAAGTGGCTACTACTGCTATAAGGGCACTAAGACTGACACTGTCATGGGCCACAGTGGCTGATACTGTTATAAGGGCACTATGACTGACACTGTTATGTGCCACAGTGGCTGGTACTGTTGTAAGGGCACTATTACTGACACTGTTATGGGCCACACTGGCTGATACTGTTATAAGGGCACTATGACTGACATTGTTACTGGCCGCAGTGGCTGGTACTGTTATAAGGGCACTATGGCACTATTACTGGCACTGTTATGGGCCACACTGGCTGATACTGTTATAAGAGCACTATGACTGACATTTTTATGGGCCACAGTGGCTATTACTGTTATGAGGGCACTATGACTGACACAGTTATGGGCCACAGTGGCTGGTACTGTTATAAGGGCACTATTACTGGCACTGTTATGGGCCACACTGGCTGATACTGTTATAATAGCACTATGACTGACATTGTGATGGGACACAGTGGCTGGTACTGTTATAAGGGCACTATGACTGACACTGTTATGGGCCACAGTGGCTGATACTGTTATAAGAGCACTATGACTGACATTGTTATGGGCCACAGTGGCTAGTACTGTTATGAGGGCACTATGACTGACACTGTTATGGGCCACAGTGGCTGATACTGTTATAAGAGCACTACGACTGACACTGTTATGGGCCACAGTGGCTGGTACTGTTATGAGGGCACTATGACTGACATTGTTATGGGCCACAGTGACTGGTACTGTTATAAGGGCACTATGACAGACACTGTTATGGGCCACAGTGGCTGATACTGTTATGGGGGCACTATGACTGACAGTGTTATGGGCTACAGTGGCTTATACTGTTATATGGGCACTATGACTGACATTGTTATGGGCCAAAGTGGCTAGTACTGCTATAAGGGCACTAAGACTTACACTGTTATGGGCCACAGTGGCTGATACTGTTATAAGGGCACTATGACTGACACTGTTATGGGCCACAGTGGCTGATACTGTTATGGGGACACTATGACTGACATTGTTATGGACCACAGTGGCTGATACTGTTATAAGGGCGCTATGACTGACATTGTTATGGGCCAAAGTGGCTACTACTGCTATAAGGGCACTAAGACTGACACTGTCATGGGCCACAGTGGCTGATACTGTTATAAGGGCACTATGACTGACACTGTTATGGGCCACAGTGGCTGGTACTGTTGTAAGGGCACTATTACTGACACTGTTATGGGCCACACTGGCTGATACTGTTATAAGGGCACTATGACTGACATTGTTACTGGCCGCAGTGGCTGGTACTGTTATAAGGGCACTATGGCACTATTACTGGCACTGTTATGGGCCACACTGGCTGATACTGTTATAAGAGCACTATGACTGACATTTTTATGGGCCACAGTGGCTAGTACTGTTATGAGGGCACTATGACTGACACAGTTATGGGCCACAGTGGCTGGTACTGTTATAAGGGCACTATTACTGGCACTGTTATGGGCCACACTGGCTGATACTGTTATAATAGCACTATGACTGACATTGTGATGGGACACAGTGGCTGGTACTGTTATAAGGGCACTATGACTGACACTGTTATGGGCCACAGTGGCTGATACTGTTATAAGAGTACTATGACTGACATTGTTATGGGCCACAGTGGCTAGTACTGTTATGAGGGCACTATGACTGACACTGTTATGGGCCACAGTGGCTGATACTGTTATAAGAGCACTATGACTGACATTGTTATGGGCCACAGTGGCTAGTACTGTTATGAGGGCACTATGACTGACACAGTTATGGGCCACAGTGGCTGATATTGTTATAAGGGCATTATGACTGACATTGTTATGGGCCACAGTGGCTGATACTGTTATAAGGGCACTATGACTGACATTGTTATGGGCCACAGTGGCTGATACTGTTATGGGGGCACTATGACTGACAGTGTTATGGGCCACAGTGGCTGATACTGTTATAAGGGCACTAAGACTGGCACTGTTATGGGCCAAAGTGGCTAGTACTGCTATAAGGGCACTAAGACTGACACTGTTATGGGCCACAGTGGCTGATACTGTTATAAGGACACTATGACTGACACTGTTATGGGCAACAGTGGCTGGTACTGTTATAAGGGCACTATGATTGACATTGGTATGGGCCACAGTGGCTGGTACTGTTATAAGGGCACTATGATTGACATTGGTATGGGCCACAGTGGTTGGTACTGTTGTAAGGGCACTATTGCTGACACTGTTATGGGCCACACTGGATGATACTGTTATAAGGGCACTATGACTGACATTGTTATGGGCCACAGTGGCTGGTACTGTTATAAGGACACTATTGCTGGCGCTGTTATGGACCACACTGGCTGATACTGTTATAAGAGCACTATGACTGACATTGTTATGGGCCACAGTGGCTAGTACTGTTATGAGGGCACTATGACTGACACAGTTGTGGGCCACAGTGGCTGATAGTATTATGGGGGCACTATGACTGACATTGTTATGGGCCACAGTGGCTGATACTGTTATAAGGGCACTATGACTGACATTGTTATGGGCCACAGTGGCTGATACTGTTATAAGGGCACTATGACTGACACTGTTATGCGCCACAGTGGCTGATATTGTTATGGGGGCACCATGACTGACATTGTTATGGTCCACAGAGGCTGATACTGTTATAATGGCACTATGACTGACACTGTTATGGGCCACAGTGGCTAGTACTGTTATGAGGGCCCTATGACTGACACTGTTATGGGCCACAGTTGCTGATACTGTTATAAGGGCGCTATGACTGACATTGTTATGGGCCACAGTGGGTGGTACTGTTATAAGGGCACTATTACTGGCACTGTTATGGGCCACACTGGCTGATACTGTTATAAGAGCACTATGACTGACATTGTTATGGGCAACAGTGGCTGATGCTGTTATAAGGGCACTATGACTGACATTGTTATTGGCCACAGTGGCTGATACTGTTATAAGGGCACCATAACTGTTACTGTTATGGGCGACAGAGGCTGATACTTTTATAGGGACACTATGACTAACATTGTTATGGACCACAGTGGCTGATACTGTCATAAGGGCGCTATGACTGACATTGTTTTGGGCCACAGTGGGTGGTACTGTTATAAGGGCACTATTACTGGCACTGTTATGGGCCACACTGGCTGATACTGTTATAAGAGCACTATGACTGACATTGTTATGGGCCACAGTGGCTAGTACTGTTATGAGGGCACTATGACTGACATTGTTATGGGCCACAGTGGCTGATACTGTTATGAGGGCACTATGACTGGCATTGTTATGGGCCACAGTGGCTGATACTGTTATAAGGGCACTATGACTGACACTGTTATGGGCCACAGTGGCAGATACTGTTATAGGGGCACTAAGACTGACATTGTTATAGGCCACAGTGGGTGGTACTGTTATAAGGGCACTATTACTGGCACTGTTATGGGCCACAGTGGCTGATACTGTTATGGGGGCACTATGACTGACATTGTTATGGGCCACAGTGGCTGATACTGTTATAAGGGCACTAAGAATGACACTGTTATGGGCCAAAGTGGCTAGTACTGCTATAAGGGCACTAAGACTGACACTGTAATGGGCCACAGTGGCTGATACTGTTATAAGGGCACTATGACTGACACTGTTATGGGCAACAGTGGCTGATACTGTTATAGGGACACTATGACTGACATTGTTATGGACCACAGTAGCTGGTACTGTTGTAAGGGCACTATTGCTGACACTGTTATGGGCCACACTGGCTGATACTGTTATAAGGGCACTATGACTGACATTGTTATGGGCCACAGTGGCTGGTACTGTTATAAGGACACTATTGCTGGCACTGTTATGGACCACACTGGCTGATACTTTTATAAGAGCACTATGACTGACATTGTTATGGGCCACAGTGGCTAGTACTGTTATGAGGGCACTATGATTGACACAGTTGTAGGCCACAGTGGCTGATAGTATTATGGGGGCACTATGACTGACATTGTTATGGGCCACAGCGGCTGATACTGTTATAAGGGCACTATGACTGACACTGTTATGGGCCACAGTGGCAGATACTGTTATAGGGGCACTAAGACTGACATTGTTATAGGCCACAGTGGGTGGTACTGTTATAAGGGCACTATTACTGGCACTGTTATGGGCCACAGTGGCTGATACTGTTATGGGGGCACTATGACTGACATTGTTATGGGCCACAGTGGCTGATACTGTTATAAGGGCACTAAGAATGACACTGTTATGGGCCAAAGTGGCTAGTACTGCTATAAGGGCACTAAGACTGACACTGTTATGGGCCACAGTGGCTGATACTGTTATAAGGGCACTATGACTGACACTGTTATGGGCAACAGTGGCTGATACTGTTATGGGGACACTATGACTGACATTGTTATGGACCACAGTAGCTGGTACTGTTGTAAGGGCACTATTGCTGACACTGTAATGGACCACACTGGCTGATACTGTTATAAGGGCACTATGACTGACATTGTTATGGGCCACAGTGGCTGGTACTGTTATAAGGACACTATTGCTGGCACTGTTATGGACCACACTGGCTGATACTTTTATAAGGGCACTATGACTGACATTGTTATGGGCCACAGTGGCTAGTACTGTTATGAGGGCACTATGATTGACACAGTTGTAGGCCACAGTGGCTGATAGTATTATGGGGGCACTATGACTGACATTGTTATGGGCCACAGCGGCTG
The DNA here is from genome assembly GCF_029499605.1 of Hyla sarda. Classification (NCBI taxonomy): domain Eukaryota; kingdom Metazoa; phylum Chordata; class Amphibia; order Anura; family Hylidae; genus Hyla; species Hyla sarda. The sequence goes on along the minus strand of NC_079190.1, from coordinate 492,849,308 downwards.
ATACTGTTATAAGGGCACTATGACTGACATTGTTATGGGCCACAGTGGCTGATACTGTTATAAGGGCACTATGACTGACAATGTTATGGGCGACAGTGGCTGATACTGTTATAAGGGCACTATGACTGACACTGTTATGGGCCACACTGGCTGATACTGTTATAAGAGCACTATGACTGACATTGTTATGGGCCACAGTGGCTGATACTGTTATAAGGGCACTATGACTGACATTGCTATTGGTCACAGTGGCTGATACTGTTATAAGGGCACTATGACTGATACTGTTATGGGCGACAGTGGCTGATACTTTTATGGAGACACTATGACTAACATTGTTATGGACCACAGTGGCTGATACTGTTATAAGGGCGCTATGACTGACATTGTTTTGGGCCACAGTGGGTGGTACTGTTATAAGGGCACTATTACTGGCACTGTTATGGGTCACACTGGCTGATACTGTTATAAGAGCACTATGACTGACATTGTTATGGGCCACAGTGGCTGATACTGTTATAAGGGCACTATGACTGACATTGTTATTGGCCACAGTGGCTGATACTGTTATAAGGGCACTATGACTGATACTGTTATGGGCGACAGTGGCTGATACTTTTATGGGGACACTATGACTAACATTGTTATGGACCACAGTGGCTGATACTGTTATAAGGGCGCTATGACTGACATTGTTTTGGGCCACAGTGGGTGGTACTGTTATAAGGGCACAATTACTGGCACTGTTATGGGCCACACTGGCTGATACTGTTATAAGAGCACTATGACTGACATTGTTATGGGCCACAGTGGCTAGTACTGTTATGAGGGCACTATGACTGACATTGTTATGGGCCACAGTGGCTGATACTGTTATGGGGGCACTATGACTGGCATTGTTATGGGCCACAGTGGCTGATACTGTTATAAGGGCACTATGACTGACACTGTTATGGGCCACAGTGGCAGATACTGTTATAAGGGCACTATGACTAACATTGTTATAGGCCACAGTGGGTGGTACTGTTATAAGGGCACTATTACTGGCACTGTTATGGGCCACAGTGGCTGATACTGTTATAAGGGCACTAAGACTGACACTGTTATGGGCCAAAGTGGCTAGTACTGCTATAAGGGCACTAAGACTTACACTGTTATGGGCCACAGTGGCTGATACTGTTATAAGGGCACTATGACTGACATTGTTATGGGCCACAGTGGCTGGTACTGTTATAAGGACACTATTGCTGGCACTATTATGGACCACACTGGCTGATAGTGTTATAAGAGCACTATGACTGACATTGTTATGGGCCACAGTGGCTGATAGTATTATGGGGGCACTATGACTGACATTGTTATGGGCCACAGTGGCTGATACTGTTATAAGGGCACTATGACTGACATTGTTATGGGCCACAGTGGCTGATACTGTTATAAGTGCACTATGACTGACACTGTTATGCGCCACAGTGGCTGATATTGTTATGGGGGCACCATGACTGACATTGTTATGGTCCACAGTGGCTGATACTGTTATAATGGCACTATGACTGACACTGTTATGGGCCACAGTGGCTAGTACTGTTATGAGGGCCCTATGACTGACACTGTTATGGGCCACAGTTGCTGATACTGTTATAAGGGCGCTATGACTGACATTGTTATGGGCCACAGTGGATGGTACTGTTATAAGGACACTATTACTGGCACTGTTATGGGCCACACTGGCTGATACTGTTATAAGGGCACTATGACTGACACTGTTATGGGCCACAGTGGCTTATATTGTTATGGGAGCACTATGACTGACATTGTTATGGGCCACAGTGGCTGATACTGTTATAAGGGCACTATGACTGACATTGTTATTGGCCACAGTGGCTGATACTGTTATAAGGGCACTATGACTGATACTGTTATGGGCGACAGTGGCTGATACTTTTATGGGGACACTATAACTAACATTGTTATGGACCACAGTGGCTGATACTGTTATAAGGGCGCTATGACTGACATTGTTTTGGGCCACAGTGGGTGGTACTGTTATAAGGGCACTATTACTGGCACTGTTATGGGCCACACTGGCTGATACTGTTATAAGAGCACTATGACTGACATTGTTATGGGCCACAGTGGCTAGTACTGTTATGAGGGCACTATGACTGACATTGTTATGGGCCACAGTGGCTGATACTGTTATGGGGGCACTATGACTGGCATTGTTATGGGCCACAGTGGCTGATACTGTTATAAGGGCACTATGACTGACACTGTTATGGGCCACAGTGGCAGATACTGTTATAAGGGCACTATGACTAACATTGTTATAGGCCACAGTGGGTGGTACTGTTATAAGGGCACTATTACTGGCACTGTTATGGGCCACAGTGGCTTATACTGTTATAAGGGCACTAAGACTGACACTGTTATGGGCCAAAGTGGCTAGTACTGCTATAAGGGCACTAAGACTTACACTGTTATGGGCCACAGTGGCTGATACTGTTATAAGGGCACTATGACTGACATTGTTATGGGCCACAGTGGCTGATAGTATTATGGGGGCACTATGACTGACATTGTTATGGGCCACAGTGGCTGATACTGTTATAAGGGCACTATGACTGACATTGTTATGGGCCACAGTGGCTGATACTGTTATAAGGGCACTATGACTGACACTGTTATGCGCCACAGTGGCTGATATTGTTATGGGGGCACCATGACTGACATTGTTATGGTCCACAGTGGCTGATACTGTTATAATGGCACTATGACTGACACTGTTATGGGCCACAGTGGCTAGTACTGTTATGAGGGCCCTATGACTGACACTGTTATGGGCCACAGTTGCTGATACTGTTATAAGGGCGCTATGACTGACATTGTTATGGGCCACAGTGGATGGTACTGTTATAAGGGCACTATTACTGGCACTGTTATGGGCCACACTGGCTGATACTGTTATAAGGGCACTATGACTGACACTGTTATGGGCCACAGTGGCTTATATTGTTATGGGAGCACTATGACTGACATTGTTATGGGCCACAGTGGCTGATACTGTTATAAGGGCACTATGACTGACATTGTTATTGGCCACAGTGGCTGATACTGTTATAAGGGCGCTATGACTGACATTGTTTTGGGCCACAGTGGGTGGTACTGTTATAAGGGCACTATTACTGGCACTGTTATGGGCCACACTGGCTGATACTGTTATAAGAGCACTATGACTGACATTGTTATGGGCAACAGTGGCTAGTACTGTTATGAGGGCCCTATGATTGACACTGTTATGGGCCACAGTGGCTGATACTGTTATAAGGGCACTATGACTGACACTGTTATGGGCCACAGTGGCTTATATTGTTATGGGAGCACTATGACTGACATTGTTATGGGCCACAGTGGCTGATACTGTTATAAGGGCACTATGACTGACATTGTTATTGGCCACAGTGGCTGATACTGTTATAAGGGCGCTATGACTGACATTGTTTTGGGCCACAGTGGGTGGTACTGTTATAAGGGCACTATTACTGGCACTGTTATGGGCCACACTGGCTGATACTGTTATAAGAGCACTATGACTGACATTGTTATGGGCAACAGTGGCTAGTACTGTTATGAGGGCCCTATGATTGACACTGTTATGGGCCACAGTGGCTGATACTGTTATAAGGGCACTATGACTGACATTGTTATGGGCCACAGTGGGTGGTACTGTTATAAGGGCAGTATTACTGGCACAGTCATGGGCCACACTGGCTGATACTGTTATAAGAGCACTATGACTGACATTGTTATGGGCCACAGTGGCTAGTACTGTTATGAGGGCACTATGGCTGACACTGTTATGGGCCACAGTGGCTGATACTGTTATTGGGGCACTATGACTGGCATTGTTATGGGCCACAGTGGCTGATACTGTTATAAGGGCACTATGACTGACATTGTTATGGGCCACAGTGGGTGGTACTGTTATAAGGGCACTATTACTGGCACTGTTATGGACCACACTGGCTGATACTGTTATAAGAGCACTATGACTGACATTGTTATGGGCCACAGTGGCTAGTACTGTTATGAGGGCCCTATGATTGACACTGTTATGGGCCACAGTGGCTGATACTGTTATAAGGGCACAATGACTGACATTGTTATGGGCCACAGTGGGTGGTACTGTTATAAGGGCACTATTACTGGCACTGTTATGGGCCACACTGGCTGATACTGTTATAACAGCACTATGACTGACATTGTTATGGGCCACAGTGGCTAGTACTGTTATGAGGGCACTATGGCTGACACTGTTATGGGCCACAGTGGCTGATACTGTTATTGGGGCACTATGACTGGCATTGTTATGGGCCACAGTGGCTGATACTTTTATAAGGGCAATAAGACTGACACTGTTATGGGTCACAGTGGCAGATACTGTTATAAGGGCACTATGACTGACATTGATATGGGCCACAGTGGCTGATACTGTTACAAGAGCACTATGACTGACATTGTTATGGGCCACAGTGGCTGATAATGTTATAAGGGCACTATGACTTACATTGTTATGGACCACAGTGGCTGGTACTGTTATAAGGGCACTATGACTGACACTGTTATGGGCCACAGTGGTAGATAGTGTTATAAGGGCATTATGACTGACACTGTTATGGGCCACAGTGGCTGATTCTGTTATGGGGGCACTATGACTGACACTGTTATGGGCCACAGTGGCTGATACTGTTATGGGGGCACTGTGGTTGATGCTGTCATGGGCCATTGTGACTAATTTTGTAATGGACCCCTGTGGCTGATACTATGATAGGGGCACTTTGGAAGACATTGTCATGGATTACTGTGTTTGACCCACCTATAGGGGCACTGTGGATGACTCTATTAAGGGTGCTCTGTGGCTGACCATATTATGGGGCCACTTTTACATTATTATGGTGCACTGTGGCTGACACCATCATAGAGCACCTTGGCTGATACTGATATGGGGGCAGTTTGAACACTAATGTGCACTTTCGGCACTTTACCATTATTATGATGCACTGTGCTTGACACTATTGTGGGGGTGCTCTGGCTGATATTGATATAGGAGCACTTTGAACACTATAATGGAGGCACTGTAGCTGACACTTTTATGGTAACACGTTAATATTGTTATTGGTACTGGAGCTGGCACTATAATGGAAGCACAAGACTGACACTATTATGGGAGTACCTTGGCTGATACTAATATGGGTGCAGTTTATCTGAACACTATTATGGGGGCACGTTAAATGGGTACTCTGGTGAAAAACTGTTTATTTTAAATCAACTGGTGCCAGAAAGTTATACAGATTTGTAAATTACTTCTGTTAAAAAATCTTAATCCTTCCAGTACTTATCAGCTGCTGTTTACTACAGAGAAAGTTCTTTTCTTTTGGAATTTCTTTTCAGTCTGACCACAATGCTCTCTACTGACATCTCTGTCTGTCTCAGGAACTGTCCAGAGTAGAAGCAAATCCCCATGGCAAACCTATCCTGCTCTGGAAAGTTCCTTAAATGGATAGAGGTGTCAGCAGAGAGCACTGTGGTCAGACAGAAAAGAAATTAAAAAAGAATAGAACTTTATCTGTAGTAAACAGCAGCTGATAAGTACTGAATGGATTAAGATTTTTTAATAGAAGTCATTTACAAATCTGTTTAACTTTCTGGCACCAGTTGATTGAAAATAAATTGTTGTCCACTGGAGTACCCCTTTAACACTGTTATGGTACACTGTGGTTGACACTATCACGGGGGCTTTTATGGGAGCACCTTAAAGTTGGTTATCCAGGAAAAAACTTCTTATATATATATATATATATATATATATATATATATATATATATATCTCAACTGGCTCCAGAAAGTTAAACAGATTTGTAAATTATTTCTATTAAAAAATCTTAATCCTTTCAGTATGTATGAGCTGCTGAAGTTGAGTTGTTCTTTTCTGTCTAAGTGCTCTCTGATGACACGTGTCTCGGGAACCACCCAGGTTTAGAAGCAAATCCCCATAGCAAACTTCTTCTACTCTGTGCAGTTCCCGAGACAAGCAGAGATGTCAGCAGAGAGCACTGTTGCATGACAGAAAACAACAACTCAACTTCAGCAGCTGATAATTATTGAAAGGATTAAGATTTTTCATAGAAGTAATTTACAAATCTGTTTAACTTTCTGGAGCAAGTTGATATAAAAAATAAAAAAGTTTTTTCCTGGAATACCCCTTTAATATTGTTATGGGGTACAGCGACTGACACTATAAGGGAGGCACAATTGCTAACACTGTTATGGGGGCACTACGGCTCATATTTATGGGGCAAACAATATGGGGGTAGACAGAAAGCCTATGTAATATGGAGTAGTAAATACTAATGTAGAGTGGTGGTCTCCAAACACTGCACCTCCAGCTGTTGCAAAACTACTACTCCCAGCATGCCCGGACAGCCTTCGGCTGTCCGGGCATGCTGGGAGTTGTAGTTTTGCAACAGCTGGAGGTCCACATTTTGGAGACCTGGAATCTTCCATATCTCATCTACCTAAAGATAATAGCAGTCATATCTGTATTCACACCTCAACCTCTGTTATTATACAAGCCCATGCCCTGCTGGGAGTAGTAGTTCAGCAGATTTACCCCCCGTTTCACGCAGTGTATATACTGATTGCAGAGGTGAAGCTCTTTTATGTTGCAGTAGCACAGAACAAGTACATGAAGCCTCTTCTTACAAACCCAATAACCGTCCCTGGCAGCGGCCCAGCGTACAATTAAACCTTGTTAGTCAGCGCTAGGTGCAACCGGCTAAGAACGTCAGCAACTGCCGCCCCGGGTCCTGCTTGTGTCTTTTTTTATTGCACACACACAATAACTTGCAGATGTTGGCGGTTATTTCCCATTCGCCTGATCTTTGTTGTTTCACGTTTGCCAAAAACCACAAACTCCTTTTACATCTGGCTGATACATTGTGTACCGTGTATATATATATATATATATATATATATATATATATTCATCCGCTACATTGTATCCAGTAAGAACACAAGTGCAGGACGGACCCCAAACCGGACATCTGGACCTCTCTCATTCATAGTCAACCTGCTAGACCTGTGCCAAAAATCTGGTGGATCTGGTGCATTATCCCTGTACTGTGACATCACTGTGTGTATTATCCTTGTACTGTGACATCACTGTGTGTATTATCCCTGTACTGTGACATCACTGTGTGTATTATCCCTGTACTGTGACATCACTGTGTGTATTATCCCTGTACTGTGACATCACTGTGTGTATTATCCCTGTACTGTGACATCACTGTGTGTATTATCCTTGTACTGTGACATCACTGTGTATTACCCCTGTACTGTGATATCACTGTGTGTATTATCCCTGTACTGTGACATCACTGTGTGTATTATCCCTGTACTGTGACATCACTGTGTGTATTATCCCTGTACTGTGACATCAATGTGTATTATCTCTGTACTGTGACATCACTGTGTATATTATCCCTGTACTGTGACATCACTGTGTGTATTATCCCTGTACTGTGATATCACTGTGTGTATTATCCCTGTACTGTGACATCACTGTGTGTATTATCCCTGTACTGTGACATCACTGTGTGTATTATCCCTGTACTGTGACATCACTGTGTGTATTATCCCTGTACTGTGACATCACTGTGTGTATTATCCCTGTACTGTGACATCACTGTGCGTATTATCCCTGTACTGTGACATCACTGTGCGTATTATCCCTGTGCTGTGACATCACTGTGTGTATTATCCCTGTACTGTGACATCACTGTGTGTATTATCCCTGTACTGTGACATCACTGTGTGTATTATCCCTGTACTGTGACATCACTGTGTGTATTATCCCTGTACTGTGACATCACTGTGTATTACCCCTGTACTGTGATATCACTGTGTGTATTATCCCTGTACTGTGACATCACTGTGTGTATTATCCCTGTACTGTGACATCACTGTGTGTATTATCCCTGTACTGTGACATCACTGTGTATTATCTCTGTACTGTGACATCACTGTGTATATTATCCCTGTACTGTGACATCACTGTGTGTATTATCCCTGTACTGTGATATCACTGTGTGTATTATCCCTGTACTGTGACATCACTGTGTGTATTATCCCTGTACTGTGACATCACTGTGTGTATTATCCCTGTACTGTGACATCACTGTGTGTATTATCTTTGTACTGTGACATCACTGTGTGTATTATCCTTGTACTGTGACATCACTGTGTATTACCCCTGTACTGTGATATCACTGTGTGTATTATCCCTGTACTGTGACATCACTGTGTGTATTATCCCTGTACTGTGACATCACTGTGTGTATTATCCCTGTACTGTGACATCACTGTGTGTATTATCTCTGTACTGTGACATCACTGTGTGTATTATCCCTGTACTGTGACATCACTGTGTGTATTATCCCTGTACTGTGACATCACTGTGTGTATTATCCTTGTACTGTGACATCACTGTGTGTATTATCCTTGTACTGTGACATCACTGTGTATTACCCCTGTACTGGGATATCACTGTGTGTATTATCCCTGTACTGTGAAATCACTGTGTGTATTTTCCCTGTACTGTGACATCACTGTGTGTATTATCCCTGTACTGTGACATCACTGTGTGTATTATCTCTGTACTGTGACATCACTGTGTGTATTATCCCTGTACTGTGACATCACTGTGTATTAACCCTGTACTGTGACATCACTGTGTGTATAATCCCTGTACTGTGACATCACTGTGTGTATTATCCCTGTACTGTGACATCACTGTGTGTATTATCCCTGTACTGTGACATCACTGTGTGTATTATCTCTGTACTGTGACATCACTGTGTGTATTATCCCTGTACTGTGACATCCCTGTGTGTATTATCCCTGTACTGTGACATCACTGTGTGCATTATCCCTGTACTGTGACATCACTGTGTGCATTATCCCTGTACTGTGACATCCCTGTGTGTATTATCCCTGTACTGTGATATCACTGTGTGTATTATCCCTGTACTGTGACATCACTGTGTGTATTATCCCTGTACTGTGACATCACTGTGTGTATTATCCCTGTACTGTGACATCACTGTGTGTATTATCTTTGTACTGTGACATCACTGTGTGTATTATCCTTGTACTGTGATATCACTGTGTATTACCCCTGTACTGTGATATCACTGTGTGTATTATCCCTGTACTGTGACATCACTGTGTGTATTATCCCTGTACTGTGACATCACTGTGTGTATTATCCCTGTACTGTGACATCACTGTGTGTATTATCTCTGTACTGTGACATCACTGTGTGTATTATCCCTGTACTGTGACATCACTGTGTGTATTATCCCTGTACTGTGACATCACTGTGTGTATTATCCTTGTACTGTGACATCACTGTGTGTATTATCCTTGTACTGTGACATCACTGTGTATTACCCCTGTACTGGGATATCACTGTGTGTATTATCCCTGTACTGTGAAATCACTGTGTGTATTTTCCCTGTACTGTGACATCACTGTGTGTATTATCCCTGTACTGTGACATCACTGTGTGTATTATCTCTGTACTGTGACATCACTGTGTGTATTATCCCTGTACTGTGACATCACTGTGTATTAACCCTGTACTGTGACATCACTGTGTGTATTATCCCTGTACTGTGACATCACTGTGTGTATTATCCCTGTACTGTGACATCACTGTGTGTATTATCCCTGTACTGTGACATCACTGTGTGTATTATCTCTGTACTGTGACATCACTGTGTGTATTATCCCTGTACTGTGACATCCCTGTGTGTATTATCCCTGTACTGTGACATCACTGTGTGCATTATCCCTGTACTGTGACATCACTGTGTGCATTATCCCTGTACTGTGACATCCCTGTGTGTATTATCCCTGTACTGTGACATCACTGTGTGTATTATCCCTGTTCTGTGACATCACTGTGTGTATTATCTCTGTAATGTGACATCACTGTGTGTATTATCCCTGTACTGTGACATCACTGTGTGTATTATCCTTGTACTGTGACATCACTGTGTATTACCCCTGTACTGTGATATCACTGTGTGTATTATCCCTGTACTGTGACATCACTGTGTGTTTTATCCCTGTACTGTGACATCACTGTGTGTATTATCCCTGTACTGTGACATCACTGTGTGTATTATCTCTGTACTGTGACATCACTGTGTGTATTATCCCTGTACTGTGACATCACTGTGTGTATAATCCCTGTACTGTGACATCACTGTGTGTATTATCCTTGTACTGTGACATCACTGTGTGTATTATCCTTGTACTGTGACATCACTGTGTATTACCCCTGTACTGGGATATCACTGTGTGTATTATCCCTGTACTGTGAAATCACTGTGTGTATTATATCTGTACTGTGACATCACTGTGTGTATTATCCCTGTACTGTGACATCACTGTGTGTATTATCTCTGTACTGTGACATCACTGTGTGTATTATCTTTGTACTGTGACATCACTGTGTATTACCCCTGTACTGTGATATCACTGTGTGTATTATCCCTGTACTGTGACATCACTGTGTGTATTATCCCTGTACTGTGACATCACTGTGTGTATTATCCCTGTTCTGTGACATCACTGTGTGTATTATCTCTGTAATGTGACATCACTGTGTGTATTATCCCTGTACTGTGACATCACTGTGTGTATTATCCTTGTACTGTGACATCACTGTGTATTACCCCTGTACTGTGATATCACTGTGTGTATTATCCCTGTACTGTGACATCACTGTGTGTTTTATCCCTGTACTGTGACATCACTGTGTGTATTATCCCTGTACTGTGACATCACTGTGTGTATTATCTCTGTACTGTGACATCACTGTGTGTATTATCCCTGTACTGTGACATCACTGTGTGTATAATCCCTGTACTGTGACATCACTGTGTGTATTATCCTTGTACTGTGACATCACTGTGTGTATTATCCTTGTACTGTGACATCACTGTGTATTACCCCTGTACTGGGATATCACTGTGTGTATTATCCCTGTACTGTGAAATCACTGTGTGTATTATCTCTGTACTGTGACATCACTGTGTGTATTATCCCTGTACTGTGACATCACTGTGTGTATTATCTCTGTACTGTGACATCACTGTGTGTATTATCTTTGTACTGTGACATCACTGTTTATTACCCCTGTACTGTGATATCACTGTGTGTATTATCCCTGTACTGTGACATCACTGTGTGTATTATCCCTGTACTGTGACATCACTGTGTGTATTATCCCTGTACTGTGACATCACTGTGTGTATTATCTCTGTACTGTGACATCACTGTGTGTATTATCCCTGTACTGTGACATCCCTGTGTGTATTATCCCTGTACTGTGACATCACTGTGTGCATTATCCCTGTACTGTGACATCACTGTGTGCATTATCCCTGTACTGTGACATCCCTGTGTGTATTATCCCTGTACTGTGACATCACTGTGTGCATTATCCCTGTACTGTGACATCACTGAGTGTATTATCCCTGTTCTGTGACATCACTGTGTGTATTATCTCTGTATTGTGACATCACTGTGTGTATTATCCCTGTACTGTGACATCACTGTGTGTATTATCCCTGTACTGTGACATCACTGTGTTTATTATCCCTGTACTGTGACATCACTGTGTATTATCCCTGTACTGTGACATCACTGTGTATTATCCCTGTACTGTGACATCACTGTGTGTATTATCCCCGTGCTGTGACATCACTGTGTATTATCCCTGTACTGTGACATCACTGTGTGTATTATCCCTGTACTGTGACATCACTGTGTATTATCCCTGTACTGTGACATCACTGTGTGTATTATCCTTGTACTGTGACATCACTGTGTATTATCCCTGTACTGTGACATCACTGTGTGTATTATCCCTGTACTGTGACATCACTGTGTGTATTATCCCTGTACTGTGACATCACTGTGTGTATTATCCCTGTACTGTGACATCACTGTGTGTATTATCTCTGTACTGTGATATCACTGTGTATTATCCCTGTACTGTGACATCACTGTATGTATTATCCCTGTACTGTGACATCACTGTGTGTATTATCCCTGTACTGTGACATCACTGTGTATTATCCTTGTGCTGAGACATCACTGTGTATTATCCCTGTACTGTGACATCACTGTGTGTAGTATCCCTGTACTGTGACATCACTGTGTGTATTATCTCTGTACTGTGACATCACTGTGTATTATCCATGTACTGTGACATCACTGTGTATTATCCCTGCACTGTGACATCACTGTGTGTATTATCTCTGTACTGTGACATCACTGTGTATTATCCCTGTACTGTGACATCACTGTGTGTATTATCTCTGTACTGTGACATCACTGTGTATCATCCCTGTACTGTGACATCACTGTGTGTATTATCCCTGTACTGTGATATCACTGTGTGTATTATCCCTGTACTGTGACATCACTGTGTGTATTATCCCTGTACTGTGACATCACTGTGTGTATTATCCCTGTACTGTGACATCACTGTGTGTATTATCCTGTACTGTGACATCACTGTGCGTATTATCCCTGTACTGTGACATCACTGTGTGTATTATCTCTGTACTGTGACATCACTGTGTGTATTATCCCTGTACTGTGACATCACTGTGTGTATTATCCTGTACTGTGACATCACTGTGCATTATCCCTGTACTGTGACATCACTGAGTGTATTATCCCTGTTCTGTGACATCACTGTGTGTATTATCTCTGTAATGTGACATCACTGTGTGTATTATCCCTGTACTGTGACATCACTGTGTGTATTATCCCTGTACTGTGACATCACTGTGTTTATTATCCCTGTACTGTGACATCACTGTGTATTATCCCTGTACTGTGACATCACTGTGTATTATCCCTGTACTGTGACATCACTGTGTGTATTATCCCCGTGCTGTGACATCACTGTCGATTATCCCTGTACTGTGACATCACTGTGTGTATTATCCCTGTACTGTGACATCACTGTGTATTATCCCTGTACTGTGACATCACTGTGTGTATTATCCTTGTACTGTGACATCACTGTGTATTATCCCTGTACTGTGACATCACTGTGTGTATTATCCCTGTACTGTGACATCACTGTGTGTATTATCCCTGTACTGTGACATCACTGTGTGTATTATCCCTGTACTGTGACATCACTGTGTGTATTATCTCTGTACTGTGATATCACTGTGTATTATCCCTGTACTGTGACATCACTGTATGTATTATCCCTGTACTGTGACATCACTGTGTGTATTATCCCTGTACTGTGACATCACTGTGTATTATCCTTGTGCTGAGACATCACTGTGTATTATCCCTGTACTGTGACATCACTGTGTGTAGTATCCCTGTACTGTGACATCACTGTGTGTATTATCTCTGTACTGTGACATCACTGTGTATTATCCATGTACTGTGACATCACTGTGTATTATCCCTGCACTGTGACATCACTGTGTGTATTATCTCTGTACTGTGACATCACTGTGTATTATCCCTGTACTGTGACATCACTGTGTGTATTATCTCTGTACTGTGACATCACTGTGTATCATCCCTGTACTGTGACATCACTGTGTGTATTATCCCTGTACTGTGATATCACTGTGTGTATTATCCCTGTACTGTGACATCACTGTGTGTATTATCCCTGTACTGTGACATCACTGTGTGTATTATCCCTGTACTGTGACATCACTGTGTGTATTATCCTGTACTGTGACATCACTGTGCGTATTATCCCTGTACTGTGACATCACTGTGTGTATTATCTCTGTACTGTGACATCACTGTGTGTATTATCCCTGTACTGTGACATCACTGTGTGTATTATCCTGTACTGTGACATCACTGTGTATTATCCCTGTACTGTGACATCACTGTGTATATTATCCCTGTACTGTGACATCACTGTGTGTATTATCCCTGTACTGTGACATCACTGTGTGTATTATCCCTGTACTGTGACATCACTGTGTGTAATTATCCCTGTACTGTGACATCACTGTGTATTACCCCTGTACTGTTACATCACTGTGTGTATTATCCCTGTACTGTGACATCACTGTGTGTATTATCCCTGTACTGTGACATCACTGTGTATTATCCCTGTACTGTGACATCACTGTGTGTATTATCCCTGTACTGTGACATCACTGTGTGTATTATCCCTGTACTGTGACATCACTGTGTATTATCCCTGTACTGTGACATCACTGTGTTTATTATCCCTGTACTGAGACATCACTGTGTGTATTATCCCTGTACTGTGACATCACTGTGTGTATTATCCCTGTACTGTGACATCACACAGTGTGTGTATTATCCCAGTACTTTGACATCACTGTATTTTATCTCTGCACTGTGACATCACTGTGTGTATTATCCCTGTACTGTGACATCACTGTATATTATCCCTGCACTGTGACATCACTGTGTGTATTATCTCTGTACTGTGACATCACTGTGTATTATCCCTGTACTGTGACATCACTGTGTGTATTATCTCTGTACTGTGACATCACTGTGTATCATCCCTGTACTGTGACATCACTGTGTGTATTATCCCTGTACTGTGATATCACTGTGTGTATTATCCCTGTACTGTGACATCAATGTGTATTATCTCTGTACTGTGACATCACTGTGTATATTATCCCTGTACTGTGACATCACTGTGTGTATTATCCCTGTACTGTGATATCACTGTGTGTATTATCCCTGTACTGTGACATCACTGTGTGTATTATCCCTGTACTGTGACATCACTGTGTGTATTATCCCTGTACTGTGACATCACTGTGTGTATTATCCCTGTACTGTGACATCACTGTGTGTATTATCCCTGTACTGTGACATCACTGTGCGTATTATCCCTGTACTGTGACATCACTGTGCGTATTATCCCTGTGCTGTGACATCACTGTGTGTATTATCCCTGTACTGTGACATCACTGTGTGTATTATCCCTGTACTGTGACATCACTGTGTGTATTATCCCTGTACTGTGACATCACTGTGTGTATTATCCCTGTACTGTGACATCACTGTGTATTACCCCTGTACTGTGATATCACTGTGTGTATTATCCCTGTACTGTGACATCACTGTGTGTATTATCCCTGTACTGTGACATCACTGTGTGTATTATCCCTGTACTGTGACATCACTGTGTATTATCTCTGTACTGTGACATCACTGTGTATATTATCCCTGTACTGTGACATCACTGTGTGTATTATCCCTGTACTGTGATATCACTGTGTGTATTATCCCTGTACTGTGACATCACTGTGTGTATTATCCCTGTACTGTGACATCACTGTGTGTATTATCCCTGTACTGTGACATCACTGTGTGTATTATCTTTGTACTGTGACATCACTGTGTGTATTATCCTTGTACTGTGACATCACTGTGTATTACCCCTGTACTGTGATATCACTGTGTGTATTATCCCTGTACTGTGACATCACTGTGTGTATTATCCCTGTACTGTGACATCACTGTGTGTATTATCCCTGTACTGTGACATCACTGTGTGTATTATCTCTGTACTGTGACATCACTGTGTGTATTATCCCTGTACTGTGACATCACTGTGTGTATTATCCCTGTACTGTGACATCACTGTGTGTATTATCCTTGTACTGTGACATCACTGTGTGTATTATCCTTGTACTGTGACATCACTGTGTATTACCCCTGTACTGGGATATCACTGTGTGTATTATCCCTGTACTGTGAAATCACTGTGTGTATTTTCCCTGTACTGTGACATCACTGTGTGTATTATCCCTGTACTGTGACATCACTGTGTGTATTATCTCTGTACTGTGACATCACTGTGTGTATTATCCCTGTACTGTGACATCACTGTGTATTAACCCTGTACTGTGACATCACTGTGTGTATAATCCCTGTACTGTGACATCACTGTGTGTATTATCCCTGTACTGTGACATCACTGTGTGTATTATCCCTGTACTGTGACATCACTGTGTGTATTATCTCTGTACTGTGACATCACTGTGTGTATTATCCCTGTACTGTGACATCCCTGTGTGTATTATCCCTGTACTGTGACATCACTGTGTGCATTATCCCTGTACTGTGACATCACTGTGTGCATTATCCCTGTACTGTGACATCCCTGTGTGTATTATCCCTGTACTGTGATATCACTGTGTGTATTATCCCTGTACTGTGACATCACTGTGTGTATTATCCCTGTACTGTGACATCACTGTGTGTATTATCCCTGTACTGTGACATCACTGTGTGTATTATCTTTGTACTGTGACATCACTGTGTGTATTATCCTTGTACTGTGATATCACTGTGTATTACCCCTGTACTGTGATATCACTGTGTGTATTATCCCTGTACTGTGACATCACTGTGTGTATTATCCCTGTACTGTGACATCACTGTGTGTATTATCCCTGTACTGTGACATCACTGTGTGTATTATCTCTGTACTGTGACATCACTGTGTGTATTATCCCTGTACTGTGACATCACTGTGTGTATTATCCCTGTACTGTGACATCACTGTGTGTATTATCCTTGTACTGTGACATCACTGTGTGTATTATCCTTGTACTGTGACATCACTGTGTATTACCCCTGTACTGGGATATCACTGTGTGTATTATCCCTGTACTGTGAAATCACTGTGTGTATTTTCCCTGTACTGTGACATCACTGTGTGTATTATCCCTGTACTGTGACATCACTGTGTGTATTATCTCTGTACTGTGACATCACTGTGTGTATTATCCCTGTACTGTGACATCACTGTGTATTAACCCTGTACTGTGACATCACTGTGTGTATTATCCCTGTACTGTGACATCACTGTGTGTATTATCCCTGTACTGTGACATCACTGTGTGTATTATCCCTGTACTGTGACATCACTGTGTGTATTATCTCTGTACTGTGACATCACTGTGTGTATTATCCCTGTACTGTGACATCCCTGTGTGTATTATCCCTGTACTGTGACATCACTGTGTGCATTATCCCTGTACTGTGACATCACTGTGTGCATTATCCCTGTACTGTGACATCCCTGTGTGTATTATCCCTGTACTGTGACATCACTGTGTGTATTATCCCTGTTCTGTGACATCACTGTGTGTATTATCTCTGTAATGTGACATCACTGTGTGTATTATCCCTGTACTGTGACATCACTGTGTGTATTATCCTTGTACTGTGACATCACTGTGTATTACCCCTGTACTGTGATATCACTGTGTGTATTATCCCTGTACTGTGACATCACTGTGTGTTTTATCCCTGTACTGTGACATCACTGTGTGTATTATCCCTGTACTGTGACATCACTGTGTGTATTATCTCTGTACTGTGACATCACTGTGTGTATTATCCCTGTACTGTGACATCACTGTGTGTATAATCCCTGTACTGTGACATCACTGTGTGTATTATCCTTGTACTGTGACATCACTGTGTGTATTATCCTTGTACTGTGACATCACTGTGTATTACCCCTGTACTGGGATATCACTGTGTGTATTATCCCTGTACTGTGAAATCACTGTGTGTATTATATCTGTACTGTGACATCACTGTGTGTATTATCCCTGTACTGTGACATCACTGTGTGTATTATCTCTGTACTGTGACATCACTGTGTGTATTATCTTTGTACTGTGACATCACTGTGTATTACCCCTGTACTGTGATATCACTGTGTGTATTATCCCTGTACTGTGACATCACTGTGTGTATTATCCCTGTACTGTGACATCACTGTGTGTATTATCCCTGTTCTGTGACATCACTGTGTGTATTATCTCTGTAATGTGACATCACTGTGTGTATTATCCCTGTACTGTGACATCACTGTGTGTATTATCCTTGTACTGTGACATCACTGTGTATTACCCCTGTACTGTGATATCACTGTGTGTATTATCCCTGTACTGTGACATCACTGTGTGTTTTATCCCTGTACTGTGACATCACTGTGTGTATTATCCCTGTACTGTGACATCACTGTGTGTATTATCTCTGTACTGTGACATCACTGTGTGTATTATCCCTGTACTGTGACATCACTGTGTGTATAATCCCTGTACTGTGACATCACTGTGTGTATTATCCTTGTACTGTGACATCACTGTGTGTATTATCCTTGTACTGTGACATCACTGTGTATTACCCCTGTACTGGGATATCACTGTGTGTATTATCCCTGTACTGTGAAATCACTGTGTGTATTATCTCTGTACTGTGACATCACTGTGTGTATTATCCCTGTACTGTGACATCACTGTGTGTATTATCTCTGTACTGTGACATCACTGTGTGTATTATCTTTGTACTGTGACATCACTGTTTATTACCCCTGTACTGTGATATCACTGTGTGTATTATCCCTGTACTGTGACATCACTGTGTGTATTATCCCTGTACTGTGACATCACTGTGTGTATTATCCCTGTACTGTGACATCACTGTGTGTATTATCTCTGTACTGTGACATCACTGTGTGTATTATCCCTGTACTGTGACATCCCTGTGTGTATTATCCCTGTACTGTGACATCACTGTGTGCATTATCCCTGTACTGTGACATCACTGTGTGCATTATCCCTGTACTGTGACATCCCTGTGTGTATTATCCCTGTACTGTGACATCACTGTGTGCATTATCCCTGTACTGTGACATCACTGAGTGTATTATCCCTGTTCTGTGACATCACTGTGTGTATTATCTCTGTATTGTGACATCACTGTGTGTATTATCCCTGTACTGTGACATCACTGTGTGTATTATCCCTGTACTGTGACATCACTGTGTTTATTATCCCTGTACTGTGACATCACTGTGTATTATCCCTGTACTGTGACATCACTGTGTATTATCCCTGTACTGTGACATCACTGTGTGTATTATCCTTGTACTGTGACATCACTGTGTATTATCCCTGTACTGTGACATCACTGTGTGTATTATCCCTGTACTGTGACATCACTGTGTGTATTATCCCTGTACTGTGACATCACTGTGTGTATTATCCCTGTACTGTGACATCACTGTGTGTATTATCTCTGTACTGTGATATCACTGTGTATTATCCCTGTACTGTGACATCACTGTATGTATTATCCCTGTACTGTGACATCACTGTGTGTATTATCCCTGTACTGTGACATCACTGTGTATTATCCTTGTGCTGAGACATCACTGTGTATTATCCCTGTACTGTGACATCACTGTGTGTAGTATCCCTGTACTGTGACATCACTGTGTGTATTATCTCTGTACTGTGACATCACTGTGTATTATCCATGTACTGTGACATCACTGTGTATTATCCCTGCACTGTGACATCACTGTGTGTATTATCTCTGTACTGTGACATCACTGTGTATTATCCCTGTACTGTGACATCACTGTGTGTATTATCTCTGTACTGTGACATCACTGTGTATCATCCCTGTACTGTGACATCACTGTGTGTATTATCCCTGTACTGTGATATCACTGTGTGTATTATCCCTGTACTGTGACATCACTGTGTGTATTATCCCTGTACTGTGACATCACTGTGTGTATTATCCCTGTACTGTGACATCACTGTGTGTATTATCCTGTACTGTGACATCACTGTGCGTATTATCCCTGTACTGTGACATCACTGTGTGTATTATCTCTGTACTGTGACATCACTGTGTGTATTATCCCTGTACTGTGACATCACTGTGTGTATTATCCTGTACTGTGACATCACTGTGCATTATCCCTGTACTGTGACATCACTGAGTGTATTATCCCTGTTCTGTGACATCACTGTGTGTATTATCTCTGTAATGTGACATCACTGTGTGTATTATCCCTGTACTGTGACATCACTGTGTGTATTATCCCTGTACTGTGACATCACTGTGTTTATTATCCCTGTACTGTGACATCACTGTGTATTATCCCTGTACTGTGACATCACTGTGTATTATCCCTGTACTGTGACATCACTGTGTGTATTATCCCCGTGCTGTGACATCACTGTCGATTATCCCTGTACTGTGACATCACTGTGTGTATTATCCCTGTACTGTGACATCACTGTGTATTATCCCTGTACTGTGACATCACTGTGTGTATTATCCTTGTACTGTGACATCACTGTGTATTATCCCTGTACTGTGACATCACTGTGTGTATTATCCCTGTACTGTGACATCACTGTGTGTATTATCCCTGTACTGTGACATCACTGTGTGTATTATCCCTGTACTGTGACATCACTGTGTGTATTATCTCTGTACTGTGATATCACTGTGTATTATCCCTGTACTGTGACATCACTGTATGTATTATCCCTGTACTGTGACATCACTGTGTGTATTATCCCTGTACTGTGACATCACTGTGTATTATCCTTGTGCTGAGACATCACTGTGTATTATCCCTGTACTGTGACATCACTGTGTGTAGTATCCCTGTACTGTGACATCACTGTGTGTATTATCTCTGTACTGTGACATCACTGTGTATTATCCATGTACTGTGACATCACTGTGTATTATCCCTGCACTGTGACATCACTGTGTGTATTATCTCTGTACTGTGACATCACTGTGTATTATCCCTGTACTGTGACATCACTGTGTGTATTATCTCTGTACTGTGACATCACTGTGTATCATCCCTGTACTGTGACATCACTGTGTGTATTATCCCTGTACTGTGATATCACTGTGTGTATTATCCCTGTACTGTGACATCACTGTGTGTATTATCCCTGTACTGTGACATCACTGTGTGTATTATCCCTGTACTGTGACATCACTGTGTGTATTATCCTGTACTGTGACATCACTGTGCGTATTATCCCTGTACTGTGACATCACTGTGTGTATTATCTCTGTACTGTGACATCACTGTGTGTATTATCCCTGTACTGTGACATCACTGTGTGTATTATCCTGTACTGTGACATCACTGTGTATTATCCCTGTACTGTGACATCACTGTGTATATTATCCCTGTACTGTGACATCACTGTGTGTATTATCCCTGTACTGTGACATCACTGTGTGTATTATCCCTGTACTGTGACATCACTGTGTGTAATTATCCCTGTACTGTGACATCACTGTGTATTACCCCTGTACTGTTACATCACTGTGTGTATTATCCCTGTACTGTGACATCACTGTGTGTATTATCCCTGTACTGTGACATCACTGTGTATTATCCCTGTACTGTGACATCACTGTGTGTATTATCCCTGTACTGTGACATCACTGTGTGTATTATCCCTGTACTGTGACATCACTGTGTATTATCCCTGTACTGTGACATCACTGTGTTTATTATCCCTGTACTGAGACATCACTGTGTGTATTATCCCTGTACTGTGACATCACTGTGTGTATTATCCCTGTACTGTGACATCACACAGTGTGTGTATTATCCCAGTACTTTGACATCACTGTATTTTATCTCTGCACTGTGACATCACTGTGTGTATTATCCCTGTACTGTGACATCACTGTATATTATCCCTGTAGTGTGACATCACTGTGTGTATTTTTCCTGTGCTATCACTGTGTGTATTATCCCTGTACTTTGACATCACTGTGCATATTATTCCTGTACTGTGACATCACTGTATGTATTATCCTTGTACTGTGACATCACTGTGTGTGTTATCCCTGTACAATGACATCACTGTGTGTATTATCCTTGTACTGTGACATCACTGTGTGTATTATCCCTGTACTGTGACATCACTGTGTGTGTTATCCCTGTACTGTGACATCACTGTGTGTATTATCCCTGTACTGTGACATCACTGTGTGTATTATCCCTGTACTGTGACATCACTGTGTGTATTATCCCTGTGCTGTGACATCACTGTGTATATTATCCCTGTACTGTGACATCACTGTGTGTATTATCCCTGTACTGTGACATCACTGTGTGTATTTTTCTTGTACTGTGACATCACTGTGTGTATTATCCCTGTACTGTGACATCACTGTGTGTATTATCCCTGTACTGTGACATCACTGTGTATATTATCTCGGTACAGTGACCTCACTGTGTGTATTATCTCTGTACTGTGACATCACTGTGTATTATCCATGTACTGTGACATCACTGTGTATTATCCCTGCACTGTGACATCACTGTGTATTATCCCTGTACTGTGACATCACTGTGTGTATTATCCCTGTACTGTGACATCACTGTGTGTATTATCCCTGTACTGTGACATCACTGTGTGTATTATCCCTGTACTGTGACATCACTGTGTGTATTATCCCTGTACTGTGACATCACTGTGTGTATTATCCTGTACTGTGACATCCCTATGTGTATAATCTCTGTACTGTGACATCACTGTGTATTATCCCTGTACTGTGACATCACTGTGTGTATTATCTCTGTACTGTGACATCACTGTGTATTATCCCTGTACTGTGACATCACTGTGTGTATTATCCCTGTACTGTGACATCACTGTGTGTATTATCCCTGGACTGTGACATCACTGTGTGTATTATCCCTGTACTGTGACATCACTGTGTGTATTATCCTGTACTGTGACATAACTATGTGTATTATCCCTGTACTGTGACATCACTGTGTGTATTATCTCTGTACTGTGACATCACTGTGTGTATTATCCCTGTACTGTGACATCACTGTGTGTATTATCCTGTAATGTGACATCACTGTGTATTATCCCTGTACTGTGACATCACTGTGTATATTATCCCTGTACTGTGACATCACTGTGTGTATTATCCCTGTACTGTGACATCACTGTGTGTATTATCCCTGTACTGTGACTTTACTGTGTGTAATTATCCCTGTACTGTGACATCACTGTGTATTACCCCTGTACTGTTACATCACTGTGTGTATTATCCCTGTACTGTGACATCACTGTGTGTATTATCCCTGTACTGTGACATCACTGTGTATTATCCCTGTACTGTGACATCACTGTGTGTATTATCCCTGTACTGTGACATCACTGTGTGTATTATCCCTGTACTGTGACATCACTGTGTATTATCCCTGTACTGTGACATCACTGTGTTTATTATCCCTGTACTGTGACATCACTGTGTGTATTATCCCTGTACTGTGACATCACTGTGTGTATTATCCCTGTACTGTGACATCACACAGTGTGTGTATTATCCCAGTACTTTGACATCACTGTATATTATCTCTGCACTGTGACATCACTGTGTGTATTATCCCTGTACTGTGACATCGCTGTATATTATCCCTGTACTGTAACATCACTGTGTGTATTTTTCCTGTGCTATCACTGTGTGTATTATCCCTGTACTGTGACATCACTGTGCATATTATTCCTGTACTGTGACATCACTGTATGTATTATCCTTGTACTGTGACATCACTGTGTGTGTTATCCCTGTACAATGACATCACTATGTGTATTATCCTTGTACTGTGACATCACTGTGTGTATTATCCCTGTACTGTGACATCACTGTGTGTGTTATCCCTGTACTGTGACATCACTGTGTGTATTATCCCTGTACTGTGACATCACTGTGTGTATTATCCCTGTACTGTGACATCACTGTGTGTATTATCCCTGTGCTGTGACATCACTGTGTATATTATCCCTGTACTGTGACATCACTGTGTGTAATATCCCTGTACTGTGACATCACTGTGTGTATTTTTCCTGTAATGTGACATCACTGTGTGTATTATCCTTGTACTGTGACATCACTGTGTATTACCCCTGTACTGGGATATCACTGTGTGTATTATCCCTGTACTGTGAAATCACTGTGTGTATTATCCCTGTACTGTGACATCACTGTGTGTATTATCCCTGTACTGTGACATCACTGTGTGTATTATCTCTGTATTGTGACATCACTGTGTGTATTATCCTTGTACTGTGACATCACTGTGTATTACCCCTGTACTGTGATATCACTGTGTGTATTATCCCTGTACTGTGACATCACTGTGTGTATTATCCCTGTACTGTGACATCACTGTGTGTATTATCCCTGTACTGTGACATCACTGTGTGTATTATCTCTGTACTGTGACATCACTGTGTGTATTATCCCTGTACTGTGACATCCCTGTGTGTATTATCCCTGTACTGTGACATCACTGTGTGCATTATCCCTGTACTGTGACATCACTGTGTGCATTATCCCTGTACTGTGACATCCCTGTGTGTATTATCCCTGTACTGTGACATCACTGTGTGCATTATCCCTGTACTGTGACATCACTGTGTGCATTATCCCTGTACTGTGACATCACTGAGTGTATTATCCCTGTTCTGTGACATCACTGTGTGTATTATCTCTGTAATGTGACATCACTGTGTGTATTATCCCTGTACTGTGACATCACTGTGTGTATTATCCCTGTACTGTGACATCACTGTGTTTATTATCCCTGTACTGTGACATCACTGTGTATTATCCCTGTACTGTGACATCACTGTGTGTATTATCCCTGTACTGTGACATCACTGTGTATTATCCCTGTACTGTGACATCACTGTGTGTATTATCCCTGTGCTGTGACATCACTGTGTATTATCCCTGTACTGTGACATCACTGTGTGTATTATCCCTGTACTGTGACATCACTGTGTATTATCCCTGTACTGTGACATCACTGTGTGTATTATCCCTGTACTGTGACATCACTGTGTGTATTATCCCTGTACTGTGACATCACTGTGTGTATTATCCCTGTACTGTGACATCACTGTGTGTATTATCCCTGTACTGTGACATCACTGTGTGTATTATCCCTGTACTGTGACATCACTGTGTGTATTATCTCTGTACTGTGATATCACTGTGTATTATCCCTGTACTGTGACATCACTGTATGTATTATCCCTGTACTGTGACATCACTGTGTGTATTATCCCTGTACTGTGACATCACTGTGTATTATCCCTGTACTGTGACATCACTGTGTGTATTATCCCTGTACTGTGACATCACTGTGTGTATTATCCCTGTACTGTGACATCACTGTGTGTATTATCTCTGTACTGTGACATCACTGTGTATTATCCATGTACTGTGACATCACTGTGTATTATCCCTGTACTGTGACATCACTGTGTGTATTATCCCTGTGCTGTGACATCACTGTGTATTATCCCTGTACTGTGACATCACTGTGTGTATTATCCCTGTACTGTGACATCACTGTGTATTATCCCTGTACTGTGACATCACTGTGTGTATTATCCCTGTACTGTGACATCACTGTGTGTATTATCCCTGTACTGTGACATCACTGTGTGTATTATCCCTGTACTGTGACATCACTGTGTGTATTATCCCTGTACTGTGACATCACTGTGTGTATTATCCCTGTACTGTGACATCACTGTGTGTATTATCTCTGTACTGTGATATCACTGTGTATTATCCCTGTACTGTGACATCACTGTATGTATTATCCCTGTACTGTGACATCACTGTGTGTATTATCCCTGTACTGTGACATCACTGTGTATTATCCTTGTGCTGTGACATCACTGTGTATTACCCTTGTACTGTGACATCACTGTGTGTATTATCCCTGTACTGTGACATCACTGTGTGTATTATCTCTGTACTGTGACATCACTGTGTATTATCCATGTACTGTGACATCACTGTGTATTATCCCTGCACTGTGACATCACTGTGTGTATTATCTCTGTACTGTGACATCACTGTGTATTATCCCTGTACTGTGACATCACTATGTGTATTATCTCTGTACTGTGACATCACTGTGTATTATCCCTGTACTGTGACATCACTGTGTGTATTATCCCTGTACTGTGACATCACTGTGTGTATTATCCCTGTACTGTGACATCACTGTGTGTATTATCCCTGTACTGTGACATCACTGTGTGTATTATCCTGTACTGTGACATCACTGTGCGTATTATCCCTGTACTGTGACATCACTGTGTGTATTATCTCTGTACTGTGACATCACTGTGTGTATTATCCCTGTACTGTGACATCACTGTGTGTATTATCCTGTACTGTGACATCACTGTGTGTATTATCCCTGTACTGTGACATCACTGTGTATATTATCCCTGTACTGTGACATCACTGTGTGTATTATCCCTGTACTGTGACATCACTGTGTGTATTATCCCTGTACTGTGACATCACTGTGTGTAATTATCCCTGTACTGTGACATCACTGTGTATTACCCCTGTACTGTTACATCACTGTGTGTATTATCCCTGTACTGTGACATCACTGTGTGTATTATCCCTGTACTGTGACATCACTGTGTGTATTATCCCTGTACTGTGACATCACTGTGTGTATTATCCCTGTACTGTGACATCACTGTGTGTATTATCCCTGTACTGTGACATCACTGTGTGTATTATCCCTGTACTGTGACATCACTGTGTGTATTATCCCTGTACTGTGACATCACTGTGTATTATCCCTGTACTGTGACATCACTGTGTTTATTATCCCTGTACTGTGACATCACTGTATGTATTATCCTTGTACTGTGACATCACTGTGTGTGTTATCCCTGTACAATGACATCACTGTGTGTATTATCCTTGTACTGTGACATCACTGTGTGTATTATCCCTGTACTGTGACATCACTGTGCGTGTTATCCCTGTACTGTGACATCACTGTGTGTATTATCCCTGTACTGTGACATCACTGTGTGTATTATCCCTGTACTGTGACATCACTGTGTGTATTATCCCTGTGCTGTGACATCACTGTGTATATTATCCCTGTACTGTGACATCACTGTATGTATTATCCCTGTACTGTGACATCACTGTGTGTATTATCCCTGTACTGTGACATCACTGTGTGTATTATCCCTGTACTGTGACATCACTGTGTGTATTATCCCTGTACTGTGACATCACTGTGTATATTATCTCGGTACTGTGACCTCACTGTGTGTATTATCCCTGTACTGTGACATCACTGTGTGTATTTTTCTTGTACTGTGACATCACTGTGTGTGTTATCCCTGTACTTTGACATCACTGTGTGTATTATCCCTGTACTGTGACATCACTGTGTGTATTATCCCTGTACTGTGACATCACTGTGTATATTATTCCTGTACTGTGACATCACTGAGTGTTTTATCCCTGTACTGTGACATCACTGTGCGTATTATCCCTGTACTGTGACATCACTGTGTGTATTATGCCTGTACTGTGACATAACTGTGTATATTATCCCTGTACTGTGACATCACTGTGTGTATTATCCCTGTACTGTGACATCACTGTGTGTATTATCCCTGTACTGTGACATCACTGTGTATATTATCTCGGTACTGTGTCCTCACTGTATTTATTATCCCTGTACTGTGACATCACTGTGTGTATTTTTCTTGTACTGTGACATCACTGTGTGTGTTATCCCTGTACTTTGACATCACTGTGTGTATTATCCCTGTACTGTGACATCACTGTGTGTATTATCCCTGTACTGTGACATCACTGTGTATTATCCCTGTCCTGTGACATCACTGTATGTATTATCCTTGTCCTGTGACATCACTGTGTGTATTATCCCTGTACTGTGACATCACTGTGTATTATCCCTGTACTGTGACATCACTGTGTGTATTATCCCTGTACTGTGACATCACTGTGTATATTATTCCTGTACTGTGACATCACTGTGTATTATCCCTGTACTGTGACATCACTGTGTATTATCCCTGTACTGTTACATCACTGTGTATTATCCCTGTACTGTGTCGTCACTGTGTATTATCCCTGTACTGTGACGTCACTGTGTATATTATCCCTGTACTGTGACATCACTGTGTATATTATCCCTGTACTGTAACATCACTGTGTGTATTATCCCTGTACTGTGACATCACTGTGTGTATTATCCCTGTACTGTGACATCACTGTGTGTATTATCCCTGTCCTGTGACATCACTGTGTGTATTATCCCTGTACTGTGACATCTGTCACGATGCCGGCTGGCAGGAGGTGGATCCTCTGTGCCAGAGAGGGATTGGCGAGGACCGCGCTAGTGGACCGGTTCTAAGCCACTACAGGTTTTCACCAGAGCCCGCCGCAAAGCGGGATGGTCTTGCTGCGGCGGTAGTGACCAGGTCGTATCCACTAGCAACGGCTCACCTCTCTGGCTGCTGAAGATACTGAAGAAAGGCGAGGTACAAGGGAGTAGGCAGTAGCAAGGTCGGACGTAGCAGAAGGTCGGGGGCAGGCGGCAAGGTTCGTAGTCAGGGGAGATAGCAAAGGTACTGGTACACAGGCTATAAAACACACAATACGCTTTCACAAGGCACAAGGGCAACAAGATCCGGCAAGGGAGTGCAAGGGAGGAGACTAGATATAGCCAGGGAACAGGTGGGAACCAATTAAGCTAATTGGGCCAGGCACCAATCATTGGTGCACTGGCCCTTTAAGTCTCAGGGAGCTGGCGCGCGCGCGCCCTAGAGAGCGGAGCCGCGCGCGCCAGCACATGACAGCAGGGGACGGGAACGGGTAAGTGACCTGGGATGCGATTCGCGAGCGGGCGCGTCCCGCTGTGCGAATCGCATCCCCAACGGCCATGACAGAGCAGCGCTCCCGGTCAGCGGGACTGACCGGGGAGCTGCAGGGAAAGAGACGCCGTGAGCGCTCCGGGGAGGAGCGGGGACCCGGAGCGCTAGGCGTAACAGTACCCCCCCCCTTAGGTCTCCCCTTCTCTTTATCGGGTAACTGCCTCCCCTGGGATGAGGACACCGGGAAAGGATGGAGGGATTCCTCAACGGCAGGCAGAACCGCAGGAGTAGGAATGGGGAGAGAGGGCAGAGGGCGGGACCTGGCACGGGGCAGTGTGACACCAGGACGAGGGCCATGAGGGGACACAGAAGCTTGCCTGATGGAACTGGGAGGGGGGGAGGGGCATTTCCTGTGGCAGGCAGAGTCCTTAATGACCTTAGGGGGACCAGATACAGGAGGAACCACAGAGTTACGGCAAGGGTTACTGGGAACCGGTTTTAGACAGTTCTTGGAACAAGAGGACCCCCAACTCTTGATCTCCCCAGTGGACCAATCCAGGGTTGGGGAATGAAGTTGAAGCCAGGGAAGTCCAAGGAGAATTTCCGAGGTGCAATTGGGGAGGACCAAAAGTTCAATCCTCTCGTGGTGAGATCCGATGCTCATAAGAAGGGGCTCCGTGCGGAAACGTATGGTACAGTCCAACCTGGCTCCGTTGACCGCGGAAATGTGGAGTGGCTTGACAAGACGGGTCACCGGAATACGGAATTTATTCACAAAGGAGTCCCGAATAAAATTCCCAGAAGCTCCAGAGTCCAGGCAGGCCACGGCTGAGAGGGAAGAGCTGGCTGAAGTGGAAATCCGAACAGGTACCGTGAGACGTGGAGAAGCCGACTTGGCATCAAGAGACGCCACACCCACGAGAGCTGAGTGCGAGCGTGCGTTTCCCAGACGTGGAGGACGGATTGGGCAATCCACCAGAAAATGTTCAGTACTGGCACAGTACAGACAAAGATTCTCTTCCTTACGGCGATTCCTCTCTTCCAGGGTCAGGCGAGACCGATCCACTTGCATGGCCTCCTCGGCGGGAGGCCTAGGCGCAGATTGCAGTGGAGACTGTGGGAGAGGTGGCCAGAGATCTAAGTCTTTTTCCTGGCGGAGCTCTTGATGCCTCTCAGAAAAACGCATGTCAATGCGAGTGGCTAGATGAATGAGTTCATGCAGGCTAGCAGGAGTCTCTCGTGCGGCCAGAACATCTTTAATGTTGCTGGATAGGCCTTTTTTAAAGGTCGCGCAGAGAGCCTCATTATTCCAGGATAGTTCAGAAGCAAGAGTACGGAATTGTATGGCGTACTCGCCAACGGAGGAATTACCCTGGACCAGGTTCAGCAGGGCAGTCTCAGCAGAAGAGGCTCGGGCAGGTTCCTCAAAGACACTTCGAATTTCCGAGAAGAAGGAGTGAACAGAGGCAGTGACGGGGTCATTGCGGTCCCAGAGCGGTGTGGCCCATGACAGGGCTTTTCCAGACAGAAGGCTGACTACGAAAGCCACCTTAGACCTTTCAGTAGGAAACAGGTCCGACATCATCTCCAAGTGCAGAGAACATTGCGAAAGGAAGCCACGGCAAAACTTAGAGTCCCCATTAAATTTGTCCGGCAAAGACAGGCGGAGGCTAGGAGTGGCCACTCGCTGCGGAAGGGGTGCAGGAGCTGGCGGAGGAGATGATTGCTGATGAAGTTGCGACTGAAGTTGGTGCACAATGGTGGACATTTCTGACATCTGGTGGGTTAGATGGGCGATCTGTCGGGCTTGCTGGGCGACCACCGTGGTGATATCAGAGGCAACTGGCAGGGGAACCTCAGCGGGATCCATGGCCGGATCTACTGTCACGATGCCGGCTGGCAGGAGGTGGATCCTCTGTGCCAGAGAGGGATTGGCGAGGACCGCGCTAGTGGACCGGTTCTAAGCCACTACAGGTTTTCACCAGAGCCCGCCGCAAAGCGGGATGGCCTTGCTGCGGCGGTAGTGACCAGGTCGTATCCACTAGCAACGGCTCACCTCTCTGGCTGCTGAAGATACTGAAGAAAGGCGAGGTACAAGGGAGTAGGCAGTAGCAAGGTCGGACGTAGCAGAAGGTCGGGGGCAGGCGGCAAGGTTCGTAGTCAGGGGAGATAGCAAAGGTACTGGTACACAGGCTATAAAACACACAATACGCTTTCACAAGGCACAAGGGCAACAAGATCCGGCAAGGGAGTGCAAGGGAGGAGACTAGATATAGCCAGGGAACAGGTGGGAACCAATTAAGCTAATTGGGCCAGGCACCAATCATTGGTGCACTGGCCCTTTAAGTCTCAGGGAGCTGGCGCGCGCGCGCCCTAGAGAGCGGAGCCGCGCGCGCCAGCACATGACAGCAGGGGACGGGAACGGGTAAGTGACCTGGGATGCGATTCGCGAGCGGGCGCGTCCCGCTGTGCGAATCGCATCCCCAACGGCCATGACAGAGCAGCGCTCCCGGTCAGCGGGACTGACCGGGGAGCTGCAGGGAAAGAGACGCCGTGAGCGCTCCGGGGAGGAGCGGGGACCCGGAGCGCTAGGCGTAACAACATCACTGTGTATATTATCCCTGTACTGTGACATCACTGTGTATTATCCCTGTACTGTGACATCACTGTGTATTATCCCTGTACTGTGACATCACTGTGTATTATCCCTGTACTGTGTCGTCACTGTGTATTATCCCTGTACTGTGACGTCACTGTGTATATTATCCCTGTACTGTGACATCACTGTGTATATTATCCCTGTACTGTAACATCACTGTGTGTATTATCCCTGTACTGTGACATCACTGTGTGTGTTATCCCTGTACTGTGACATCACTGTGTGTATTATTCCTGTACTGTGACATCACTGTGTGTATTATCTCTGTACTGTGACATCACTGTGTATTATCCCTGTACTGTGACATCACTGTGTGTATTATCCCTGTCCTGTGACATCATTGTGTGTATTATCCCTGTACTGTGACATCACTGTGTTTATTATCCCTGTACTGTGACATCACTGTGTGTATTATCCCTGTCCTGTGACATCACTGTGTGTATTATCCCTGTCCTGTGACATCACTGTGTTTATTATCCCTGTACTGTGACATCACTGTGTGTATTATCCCTGTACTGTGACATCACTGTTTATTATCTCTGTACTGTGACATCACTGTGTGTATTATCCCTGTCCTGTGACATCCCTGGGTATTATTTCTCAATTTACAATGTATCACACAAGTTTCGTGGCATTCCTATGTTTTTTATTGGTTTGTTGCTATGACGACGCCAACAATAATTCTATGCATGCGGCTCGAATCTTCAGAACTCTTCATTATACTATCATTACGTTTTATTAACATAAAATCAGAAAAAGAACATTTAAATCCCTACGAAGGTCCGATCCAATAAAGAGGCATATAAATAAAGAATTTTCCCAATCAGCAGAAACCACTTGTTCTGCTCCGGGCTACAGCAAGACGACGGCGAGCATCCATCAAACCGGGGGTCACAGCTGCAGAAGATTACATCTCTATAGGACGGCAGGGAATGTCCACGTTCCCACAAGATGAATGCAGACATCGGCCCGTGGGAGAGTGCCCACCTGGAGGTCTGCTGTGTGCGCATGTTACCGGTCCCGGTGGACATGGGCAGACCTTCACTTAGGCAAAGTTGGCAGAATGGCATTCTAGAAATCAAAAAGTTCTTACATGTGATCTACATTTAGGCTCGACACCTAGCCCCGTATTTTCCCGGCACAGCCTGCATTTTGGCCACCCTGACGGTATTTTTATATGAAAAATACCGGCTGTGCAATGGCCAGTTTTATCCAACCAATCCTCCAACTCCCAGAATGTTGCACCATAAGTTGGCTGTCCGGGCATGATGGGAGTTGTAGTTTTGCAACAGCTGGAGGCACCCCTGGTTGGGAAACACTGACCTATACTACAATGGGGCAAAAAAAGTATTTAGTCTGCCACCAATTGTGCAAGGTGAGAGGTCTGTAATTTTCATCTTAGGTATACCTCAACTATGAGAGACATAATGAGAAAAAACAATCCATAAAATCACATTGTCTGATTATTTTTAGAATTTATTTGCAAATTATAGTGGAAAATAAGTATTTTGTCACCTACAAACAAGCAAGATTTCTGACTCTCACAGACCTGTAACTTCTTCTTTAAGAGTCTCCTCTGTCCTCCACTCGTTACCTGTATTAATGGCGCCTGTTTGATCTTGTTATCAGTATAAAAGACACCTGTCCGCAACCTCAAGCAGTCACACTGCAAACTTCACTATTGCCAAGACCAAAGAGCTGTCGAAGGACACCAGAAACAAAATTGTAGACCTGCACCAGGCTGGGAAGACTGAATCTGCATTAGGCAAGCAGCTTGGTGTGAAGAAATTGTCACGATTCGGCTGGCAGGAGGTGGATCCTCTGTGCCAGAGAGGGATTGGCGTGGATCGTGCTAGTGGACCGGTTCTAAGCTGCTACTGGTTTTCACCAGAGCCCGCTGCAAAGCGGGATGGTCTTGCAGCGGCGGTAGCAACCAGGTCGTATCCACTAGCAACGGCTCAACCTCTCTGACTGCTGAAGATAGGCGCGGTACAAGGGAGTAGACAAGAGCAAGGTCGGACGTAGCAGAAGGTCGGGGCAGGCAGCAAGGATCGTAGTCAGGGGCAACGTCAGGAGGTCTGGAACACAGGCTAGGAACACACTGGGAAACGCTTTCACTGGCACGATGGACACAAGATCCGGCAAGGAAGGGAAGGGGAAGTGAGGTTATATAGGGAAGTGCACAGGAGCGGGGCCGCGCGCGCCGGGACAGGACCGACGGAGAGCGAGTCAGGTACGGGAGCCGGGGTGCGCATCGCGAGCGGGCGCCACCCGCATCGCGAATCGCATCCCGGCTGGAAGAGGTATCGCAGCGCACCCGGTCAGCAGGTCTGACCGGGGCGCTGCGATTGCGAGGATGTTGCGAGCGCTCCGGGGAGGAGCGGGGACCCGGAGCGCTCGGCGTAACAGTACCCCCCCCCTTGGGTCTCCCCCTCTTCTTGGAGCCTGAGAACCTGAGGACCAGACTTTTGTCTAGGATATTGTCCTCAGGTTCCCAGGATCTCTCTTCAGGACCACAGCCCTCCCAATCTACCAAAAAAAATCTTTTTCCTCTGACCGTCTTGGAGGCCAGTATCTCCTTTACGGAGAAGATGTCAGAAGAACCGGAAACAGGAGTGGGAGAAACAAGTTTGGGAGAGAAACGGTTGATGATGAGTGGTTTAAGGAGAGAGACATGGAAGGCATTGGGAATACGAAGAGAAGGAGGAAGAAGGAGTTTGTAAGAGACAGGATTAATCTGGCACAAGACTTTGAAAGGACCAAGATAGCGTGGTCCCAGTTTGTAACTGGGGACACGAAAGCGGACATATTTAGCGGAGAGCCATACCTTGTCTCCGGGAGCAAAAATGGGGGGGGTTCTTCTTTTCTTATCGGCAAACCTTTTCATGCGGGATGAAGCCTGTAAAAGAGAATTTTGGGTCTCTTTCCATATGGTGGAAAGATCACGAGTTACTTCATCCACAGCGGGCAAACCAGAGGGCAAGGGAGTAGGGAGGGGGGGAAGAGGGTGACGGCCGTACACCACGAAAAATGGGGACTTAGCAGAAGATTCAGAGACTCTGAAGTTGTATGAGAATTCGGCCCATGGTAGAAGATCTGCCCAGTCATCCTGGCGGGAGGAAACAAAATGCCGTAAATAGTCACCCAGGACCTGGTTAATTCTTTCTACTTGCCCATTGGATTGGGGATGATAAGAAGAAGAGAAGTTTAATTTAATCTTGAGCTGTTTACAGAGGGCCCTCCAGAATTTAGACACGAATTGGACGCCTCTATCCGAGACGATCTGCGTGGGCAAACCGTGAAGACGAAAAATGTGTACAAAAAATTGTTTTGCCAACTGAGGCGCTGAAGGAAGACCAGGAAGAGGAATAAAATGTGCCATCTTGGAAAATCGATCAACGACCACCCAAACAACAGTGTTGCCACGGGATGGGGGTAGGTCAGTAATAAAGTCCATACCAATCAGTGACCAAGGCTGTTCGGGGACAGGCAGAGGATGAAGGAGACCAGCAGGCTTCTGGCGAGGAGTCTTATCCCGGGCACAGACAGTACAGGCCCGCAAAAAATCAACAACATCCGTCTCCAGAGTCGGCCACCAATAGAAACGAGAGATGAGTTGCAGGGACTTTTTGATGCCCCCATGGCCTGCGAGGTGGGAGGAGTGACCCCATCTGAGAATCCCGAGACGTTGGCGTGGAGAAACGAAGGTCTTCCCTGGAGGAGTTTGCCTGATGGAGGCTGGGGAAGTGGAGATCAGACAGTCAGGAGGAATGATGTGTTGCGGAGAGACCTCTGCTTCCGAGGCATCCGAGGAACGAGAGAGGGCATCGGCCCTAATGTTCTTGTCGGCAGGGCGAAAATGAATTTCAAAGTTAAAACGGGCAAAGAACAACGACCACCTGGCCTGGCGAGGGTTCAGCCGTTGGGCAGACTGGAGATAGGAGAGATTCTTGTGATCGGTGTAAATGATAACTGGAAATTTTGATCCCTCCAGCAGATGTCTCCATTCCTCAAGTGCCAATTTAATGGCCAGTAGTTCTCGATCCCCGATGGAGTAGTTTCTCTCCGCCGGAGAGAAGGTCCTAGAAAAAAAAACCACAAGTAACAGCATGCCCGGAAGAATTTTTTTGTAGAAGGACCGCTCCAGCTCCCACTGAGGAGGCATCTACCTCCAATAGGAAGGGTTTAGATGGGTCAGGTCTGGAGAGCACGGGAGCAGAAGAAAAGGCAGACTTGAGCCGTTTAAATGCGTCTTCCGCTTGGGGAGACCAGGACTTGGGATTGGCATTTTTCTTGGTTAAAGCCACGATAGGAGCTACAATGGTGGAAAAGTGTGGAATAAATTGTCTGTAATAATTGGCGAACCCCAAAAAACGTTGGATAGCACGGAGTCCGGAGGGGCGTGGCCAATCCAAGACGGCAGAGAGTTTATCCGGGTCCATTTGTAATCCCTGGCCAGAGACCAAGTATCCTAGGAAAGGAAGAGATTGACATTCAAACAGACATTTCTCCATTTTGGCATAAAGTTGATTGTCTCGAAGTCTCTGAAGAACCATGCGGACATGCTGGCGGTGTTCTTCTAGGTTGGCAGAAAAAATCAGGATATCGTCCAGATACACAACAACACAGGAATATAAGAGATCACGAAAAATTTCATTAACAAAGTCTTGGAAGACGGCAGGGGCGTTGCACAGGCCAAAGGGCATGACCAGATACTCAAAGTGTCCATCTCTGGTGTTAAATGCAGTCTTCCATTCGTCCCCCTCCCTGATGCGGATGAGATTATAAGCACCTCTTAAGTCCAGTTTGGTAAAGATGTGGGCACCTTGAAGGCGATCAAAGAGTTCTGAGATAAGAGGTAGAGGGTAGCGGTTCTTTACCGTGATTTTATTAAGTCCGCGGTAATCAATGCAAGGACGCAGGGAGCCATCTTTTTTGGACACAAAAAAAAATCCAGCTCCGGCAGGAGAGGAGGATTTGCGGATAAACCCTTTTTTTAAATTTTCCTGGATGTATTCAGACATAGCAAGAGTCTCTGGAGCGGACAGAGGATAAATTCTGCCCCGGGGTGGAGTAGTGCCCGGGAGGAGGTCAATAGGACAGTCATAAGGCCTGTGAGGAGGTAAAGTCTCAGCTTGCTTTTTGCAAAATACGTCAGCATAGTCCATATAAGCCTTAGGGAGACCGGTTACAGGGGGAACCACAGGGTCACGGCAGGGAGTACTGGGAACCGGTTTAAGACAGTCCTTGAAACAAGAAGTACCCCAGCTCTTGATTTCTCCTGTGGACCAATCAAGGGTTGGGGAATGGCGTTGAAGCCACGGTAATCCAAGGAGAATTTCGGAAGTGCAATTGGAGAGGACCAAAAACTCAATTTTTTCGTGATGAGGTCCGATGCACATTAGGAGGGGTTCCGTGCGGTAACGCACGGTACAGTCCAATCTTTGATTGTTAACACAATTGATGTAGAAGGGTCTGGCGAGACTGGTCACCGGGATGTTGAACCTGTTGATGAGAGAGGCCAAAATAAAATTTCCTGCAGATCCGGAGTCCAAGAAGGCCATAGTAGAGAAGGAGAAGATGGAGGAAGATATCCGCACAGGCACAGTAAGGCGTGGAGAAGCAGAGTAGACATCAAGAACTGTCTCCCCTTTGTGCGGAGTCAGCGTACGTCTTTCCAGGCGGGGAGGACGGATAGGACAATCCTTCAGGAAGTGTTCGGTACCGGCACAGTACAGGCACAGATTCTCCATGCGGCGTCGTGTCCTCTCTTGAGGTGTCAAGCGAGACCGGTCAACTTGCATAGCCTCCACGGCGGGAGGCACAGGAACGGATTGCAGAGGACCAGAGGAGAGAGGAGCCGGGGAGAAAAAACGCCTCGTACGAACAAAGTCCATATCCTGGCGGAGCTCCTGACGCCTTTCGGAAGAACGCATGTCAATGCGAGTGGCTAGATGAATAAGTTCATGCAGGTTAGCAGGAATTTCTCGTGCGGCCAGAACATCTTTAATGTTGCTGGATAGGCCTTTTTTAAAGGTCGCGCAGAGGGCCTCATTATTCCAAGATAATTCAGAAGCAAGAGTACGGAATTGGATGGCGTACTCGCCAACGGAAGAATTACCCTGGACCAGGTTCAGCAGGGCAGTCTCAGCAGAAGAGGCTCGGGCAGGTTCCTCAAAGACACTTCGAATCTCCGTGAAGAAGGAGTGTACAGAGGCAGTGATGGGGTCATTGCGGTCCCAGAGCGGTGTGGCCCATGACAGAGCTTTTCCGGACAGAAGGCTGACTACGAAAGCCACCTTAGACCTTTCAGTAGGAAACTGGTCCGACATCATCTCCAAGTGCAGGGAACATTGTGAAAGAAAGCCACGGCAAAACTTAGAGTCCCCATCAAATTTATCCGGCAAGGATAGTCGTAGGCCGGAAGCGGCCACTCGCTGCGGAGGAGGTGCAGGAGCTGGCGGAGGAGATGATTGCTGGAGCTGTGGTAGTAGCTGCTGTAGCATCACGGTCAGTTGAGACAGCTGGTGGCCTTGTTGCGCTATCTGTTGCGACTGCTGGGCGACCACCGTGGTGAGGTCGGCGACAACTGGCAGTGGAACTTCAGCGGGATCCATGGCCGGATCTACTGTCACGATTCGGCTGGCAGGAGGTGGATCCTCTGTGCCAGAGAGGGATTGGCGTGGACCGTGCTAGTGGACCGGTTCTAAGCTGCTACTGGTTTGCACCAGAGCCCGCCGCAAAGCGGGATGGTCTTGCAGCGGCGGTAGCAACCAGGTCGTATCCACTAGCAACGGCTCAACCTCTCTGACTGCTGAAGATAGGCGCGATACAAGGGAGTAGACAAGAGCAAGGTCGGACGTAGCAGAAGGTCGGGGCAGGCAGCAAGGATCGTAGTCAGCGGCAACGGCAGGAGGTCTGGAACACAGGCTAGGAACACACTGGGAAACGCTTTCACTGGCACGATGGCAACAAGATCCGGCAAGGAAGGGAAGGGGAAGTGAGGTTATATAGGGAAGTGCACAGGTGAATACACTAATTAAACCAACTGCGCCAATCAGCGGCGCAGTGGCCCTTTAAATCGTAGAGACCCGGCGCGCGCGCGCCCTAAGGAGCGGGGCCGCGCGCGCCGGGACAGGACCGACGGAGAGCGAGTCAGGTACGGGAGCCGGGGTGCGCATCGCGAGCGGGCGCCACCCGCATCGCGAATCGCATCCCGGCTGGAAGAGGTATTGCAGCGCACCCGGTCAGCAGGTCTGACCGGGGCGCTGCAATTGCGAGGATGTTGCGAGCGCTCTGGGGAGGAGCGGGGACCCGGAGCGCTCGGCGTAACAGAAATCAACTGTGGGAGCAAATATTAGAAAATGGAAGACATACAAGACCACTGATAATCTCCCTCGATCTGGGGTTCCACACAAGATCTCACCCTGCTTAAGCCAGTACATGTCCGGGCCCGTCTGAAGTTTGCTAGAGAGCATTTGGATGATCCAGAAGAGTATTGGGAGAATATCATATGGTCAGATGAAACCAAAGTAGAACTTTTTGGTAAATACTTAATTCGTCATGTTTGGAGGAGAAAGAATGCTGAGTTGCATCCAAAGAACACCATACCTACTGTGAAGCATGGAGGTGGAAACATCATGCTTTGGGGCTGTTTTTCTGCTAAGGGATCAGGACCACTAATCCCTGTAAAGGAAAGAATGAATGGGGCCATGTATTGTGAGATTTTCAGTCAAAACCTCCTTCCTTCAGCAAGGGCATTGAAGATGAAACATGGCCGGGTCTTTCAGCATGAAAATGATCGCAAACACACCACCCGGGCAATGAAGGAGTGGATTCGTAAGAAGCATTTCAAGGTCCTGGAGTGGCCTAGCCAGTCTCCAGATCTCAACCCCATAGAAAACCTTTGTAGGGTGTTGAAAGTCTGTGTTGCCCAGAGACAGCCCCAAAACGTCACTGCTCTAGAGGAGATCTGCATGGAGGAATGGGCCAAAATACCAGCAACAGTGAGTGAAGACCTTGTGAAGAGTTACAGAAAACGTTTGGCCTCTGTCATTGCCAACAAAGGGTAAATAACAAAGTATTGAGATGAACTTTTGTTATTGACCAAATACTTATTTTCCACCATTATTTGCAAATAAATTCTTTAAAAATCAGACAATATAATTTTTTGGATTTTTTTTTCATTATATCTCTCAGTTGAGGTATTCCCTCGCATATGCGTATCCTGTGATGTCACGCATATATAATTAATCATCCAAATGAGTAATAATTTTTTTTTTTTGCAAGGTGCACCCTAGTGTATAGGTGTATACATACTGTAGGAGGTGTGACTACAACCAGGTTTGCCAGGGTAGGGATCACTGTGATAGTGCCATAAGACGCACACACAGTTGAAAACTATGACAGTAGAAAGAGCCCTTGGCTTGCTTGTCTCATCACCCCCTCTTGTAGGTTTCAAGCTACAGGCCAATAGGAGAAGAGTTGAGCAGTTACATCCTGTGTAATTGGGTGGCGCTGGATGGTGCAATTGCCAAAACAACCGTACGATGCCCAATAAAGTTCCGTTTATGAGTCCCATTCATCAAAAAGGACTCAGAACTCGCTTGGCGTCATACGGTTGCCTCAGCAAATGTACCACCCAGTGCCAGCCATGTATCTCTATGCCAGTGTTTCCCAACGAGAGGCACCCTGGTTTGGAAACACTGCTCCATGCCAATCTGCTGAATGGGCGGGAGAGCAGCTTTGGACTTACACTTTAAAAATTTTGGGCTGCCATATGCATGTCACCATTTTTGGGTTATTATTGGTGTGGTTCCATTTTTCTGTAGCCCTATATGCATTGGTATTGTTTCTAAGTGCACTACGCATGTACAGTATTTATTTTGGTAATCATTGTTTAGCGCAATTATTTTTGTGGGAACAAATATGGCGCTATGAGATTTTGGGGGATTGTTTGGTACTATATTTTTGTGAGCACGATCTATATGGTGCTATGAGATTTTGGGGGACTGTTTGGTACTATATTTTTGTGGGCACGATCTATATGGTGCTATGAGATTTTGGGGGACTGTTTGGCTCTATATTTTTGTGGGCACAATCTATATGGCGCTATTAGATTTTGGGGGACTGTTTGACACTATATTTTTGTAGGCACGATCTATGTGACGCTATGAGATTTTAGGGCACTGCTTTGCATTATATTTTTGTGGGCACAATCTATATGGCGCTATGGGATTTTGGGGGACTGTTTGGCACTATATTTTTGTGGGCACAATCTATATGGAGCTATTAGATTTTTTAGGGACTGTTTGGCACTATATTTTTGTGGGCACAATCTATATGATGCTATGAGATTTTGGGGGAATGTTTTGCACTATATTTTTGTGGGCACAATCTATATGGAGCTTTTAAATTTTGGGGGACTGTTTGGCACTATATTTTTGTGGGCACAACCTATATGGCACTATGAGATTTTGGGGGACTGTTTGGCACTATATTTTTGTGGGCACAATCTATATGGCACTATGAGATTTTGGGGGACTGTTTGGCACTTTATTTTTGTGGGCACAATCTATATGGCGCTATGAGATTTTGGAGGACTGTTTGGCCCTATATTTTTGTGGGCACAATCTATATGGTGCTATGAGATTTTGGGGGACTGTTTGGCACTATATTTCTGTGGGCACAATCTATATGGCGCTATGACATTTTGGGGGACTGTTTGGCACTATATTTTTGTGAGCACAATCTATATGGCGCTATGAGATTTTGGGGGACTGTTTGGCACTATATTTTTGTGAGCACAATCTATATGACGCTATTAGTTTTTGCAGGACATGCACTATTATTGTGGAGGTACTACAGATATACATATAATACAATTTTTAAGAGCTCCATGTGTATGGCAATATAATTTTGAGGCACTATGTTTAGCACTTTTATTTTGAGGATCTGTTTGGCCTTATTATTTCAGTGGCCACAATTTATATGGCACTATTGGTATTTGGGGGACTGTTTGGCACTATTGTTGTGGAGGCACTGTGTATATGATACTGTTTTTGAGAGCTTTATATGTATGGGGATATTATTTTGGGGCACTATGTTTGGCACTATTATTTTGGGGAATCATTATCTGCTTGGCACTATTAATTTTATGGGCACAATGAATATGGCACTATTAGTTTTTGGGGTACTGTTTGGCACTATATGTTTCTACTTTTGAGAGTGCTATGTGTATGGCAATATTATTTGCGGGGCACTACAGTTATGGCAGTACAACATGTATAAGTAGATATAGTTTAAGACATGTGGCCCATAGTTTTTCTTAGGGAATAATAGGGTAAAAAAAATTATAGGATATTAATATTTTGTACAAAAATATTTATTTTCATTTTATTGGTGTGCGGTATAAATTCACTGCTCAAAAAAATAAAGTGAACACTAAGATAACACATCCTAGATCTGAATGAACTAATCGTAGGAAATACTTTCGTCTTTACATAGTTGAATGCGCTGACAACAAAATCACACAAAAATTATCAACGGAAATCAAATTTAACAACCCATGGAGGTCTGGATATGGAGTCACACTCAAAATCAAAGTGTAAACCCCCACTACAGGCTGATCCAAGTTTATGTAATGTCCTTAATACAAGTCACAATGAGGCTCAGTAGTGTGTGTGGCCTCCCCGTGCCCTTATGACCTCCCTACAATGCCTGGGCATGCTCCTGATGAGGTGGAGGATGGTCTCCTGAGGGATGTCCTCCCAGACCTGGACTAAAGCATCCGACAACTCCTGGACAGTCTGTTGGTGGATGGAGCGAGACGTCCCAGATGTGCTCAATCGGATTCAGGTCTGGGGAACGGGCGGGCCAGTCCATAGCATCAATGCCTTCCTCTTGCAGGAACTACTGACACACTCCAGCCACATGAGGTCTAGCATTGTCTTGCATTAGGAGGAACCCAGGGGCAACTGCACCAGCATATGGTCTCACAAAGGATCTGAGGATCTCATCTTGGTACCTAATGGCAGTCAGGCTACCACTGGAAAGCACATGGAGGGCTGTGCGGCCCCCCACAGAAATGCCACCCCACACCATTACTGACCGACCAACAAACCGGTCATGCTGGAGGATGTTGCAGGCAGCAGAACGTTCTCCACGGCATCTCCAGACTCTGTCATGTCTGTCACATGTGCTCAGTGTGAATCTGCTTTCATTTGTGAAGAGCACAGGGTGCCAGTGGCGAATTTACCAATCTTGGTGTTCTCTGGCAAATGCCAAACGTCCTGCTCGGTGCTGGGCTGTAAGCACAACCCCCACCTGTGGACGTAGGGCCCTCATACCACCCTCATGGAGTCTGTTTCTGACCGTTTGAGTGGACACATGCACATTTGTGGCCTGCTGGAGGTCATTTTGCAGGGCTCTGGCAGTGTTCCTCCTGCTCCTCCTTGCTCAAAGGCGGAGGTAGCGGTCTTGCTGCTGGGTTGTAGCCCTCCTACGCCCTCCTCCACTTCTCCTGATGAACTGGCCTGTCTCCTGGTAGCGCCTCCATGCTCTGGACCCTGCTCTGACAGACACAGGAAACCTTATTGCCACAGCTTGCATTGATGTGCCATCCTGGATGAGCTGCACTACCTGAGCCACTTGTGTGGGTTGTAGACTCCGTCTCATGCTACCTCTAGAGTGAAAGCACCGCCAGCATTCAAAAGTGACCAAAACATCAGCCACGAAGGATAGAAACTGAGAAGTGGTCCGTGGTCACCACCTGCAGAACCACTCCTTTATTGGAGGTGTCTTGCTAATTGCCTATAATTTCCACCTGTTGTCTGTTCCATTTGCACAACAGCATGTGAAATTGATTGTCAATCAGTGTTGCTTCCTGATTGGACAGTGTGATTTCACAGAAGTGTCATTGACTTGGAGTTACACTGTGTTGTTTAAGTGTTCCCTTTATTTTTTTTGGAGCAGTGACATGTGCTCTTTCTATGCTGTAGTAGGGAGCTCTCACACCACAGTGCATTATCTGGCAGTATAATAGCTCCCGGAACAGACGACCATTAGAACCATCACAGATTTATGATAATCATTAGCTAATTAACAAAAATTCCCGTCATCCAACAACATGAAAGACGAGATGTCTGATAAATCCCCAGGTCGGTAATTGCTGAAGTCTCCGCTTCCTTATCTAGATGAGCACAATGAGAAACAACATACCGCCATGGTGGGAACCTTCCATGGCACGATAACGCCTCTAATGCCTCACAGTTGTGTTTGACTCCAGTCCAAATATTTAGACAAAACACACACTAGGTTAGCGTGCTGCATGTAAAAATACAACGCTGTGAAAAAGTATCTGACCCCCCCCCCCCATCCAGATGGACCCCATTATTATTCCTGCGGATGGTTTCTGTAAAATGTCATATTTGACAATGAGTAGATTTTTGGAATTATTACTTCCTTTATAGCAGTGGTCTGAAACTGTGGCCCTCCAGACGTTGGCTGTCCGGGCATGCTGGGAGTTGAAGTTTTGCAACATCTGGAGGGCCACAGTTTCAGACCACTGCTATATTTGAACCATAGTCATCTAGCACTCCTATCACCCTTAGACAGACATATAGAATTTTACCTACCCCCCCAGGGATTTCTGAAGATTTGGCGAATTTTTTTGCGCCAAATTATTTCCGATTTGCTACCGATCAATAGCCCACACATCTGTGTTCTCCATGAAAAAGACAAATGCATTCTAAAAATATAAATCCCGTTACAGGACTGATGTCTTGGGACTCTATCAAAAAACTTATTATACATTTTATACTTTTGTAATAGGCTTCTTGACAAAATTTTCAATATTCATTTCCCACCACTAGGGGTCCCCATTCCAACTGGGACACAGAGTCCCGTGGCGGTGTCACGCTTGTCCATGAGCAATGGACAAGAGATGACCCGTGGACAAGGCTGCACGAGAGTGCGTGTGGCGACTACTACTATTGACTGTGTGCAGATCAGTTCGTGACGCCAGGGCACCGTTAACCTACACAGTCCACAGTTGAGATAGTTTTACCTGGGCCAGGCACGGGGTAATGAATACACCGATGCAAGGTTACGGTTAACTATCTTTACTTTGCTGGAGGTAGCAGATCTCAAAACAATACGGCAGCCCTGCCATCGCAGACCCGGCGGTGGCAGGTAAGACACTTCAGATGTCAGAGCGGGAGCTGTTGCAAAACTACAACTCCCAGTATTTATTTCCCACCACTAGGGGTCCCCATTCCAACTGGGACCCCGATTCCCGTGGCGGTGTCACACTTGTCCATGAGCAATGGACAAG
Source organism: Hyla sarda (assembly GCF_029499605.1). Classification (NCBI taxonomy): domain Eukaryota; kingdom Metazoa; phylum Chordata; class Amphibia; order Anura; family Hylidae; genus Hyla; species Hyla sarda. The sequence continues at coordinate 492,804,619 of NC_079190.1, read as the reverse complement.
AGATGACTCGTGGACAACGCTGCACGAGTGTGCGTGTGGCGACTACTACTACTGACTGTGTACAGGGTGTGTAGATCAGTTCGAGATGCCGGGGCACTGTTAACCTACACAGTCCGCAATTGAGATAGATTTTGCTGGGCCAGGCACGGGGTAATGAATACACCGAAGCAAGGTTATGGTTAACTACCTTTACTTTGCTGGAGGTAGCAGATCTCAAACAATACGGCAGCCCTGCCATCGCAGACCCGGCGGTGGCAGGTAAGACAGAGCGGGAGCTGTTGCAAAACTAAAACTCTCAGTATTTATTTCCCGCCACTAGGGGTCCCCATTCCAACAGAACCGGCGGTGGCAGGTAAGACACTTCAGATGTCTGAGAAGGAGCTCCCCAACCCCCCACCCCACTGGTTAGTGAGGATACAAAACCTTAAATAACCATGAAGATGCATAGTGCTCAACTGGGGTGAACACCAGTCTACGTTGGTGTTTCCCAACATGTGGCACTCCAGCTGTTGCAGAACTACAACTCCCATGATATCCTGGGGAAGTAGAGTAGTAGATGCTTGGATCAAACCTCCATTGGGTTTGGTTGGTGAATCTACCTGGGATAATCATATAGATGACCAAGTGGTCGTCTCCTAATGACAATTTTCTACATTTCTTTTGTCAAGTTCAGTGTTTCCCAACCAGTGTGCCTCCAGCTTTTGCAAAACTGCAATTTCCCAACCAATGTGCCTCCAGCTGTTGCAAAACTACAACTACAATGTGCCTCCAGCTGTTGCAAAACTACAATTTTCCAACCAATGTGCCTCCAGCTGTGGCAAAACTGCAACCCCCAGCATGTCCGGACAGCCTTCGGCTGTCCGGACATGCTGGGTGTTGTAGTTTTGCCACAGCTGGAGGCACATTGGTTGGGAAATCATGGTGTAGATCCGTGAAGCTTCAGTAAAATGAAATGTTTCTGTAAGGAATGCAGTAGGATGGGAGTATGCAGGGCTTGTCGGTGTTAGCCTTTGCACCCACCAGCCAGATCTGCCGCCAGGTACTTTCACAGAACACAGGACTTGAAGGCATAGGGTGTGACGTGTGACTCACGTGGGAGAACGCTCCTGGATGTGGGTCAAGTCCTCTTCTCAAATATGTCAAAAATAAATAAAAATGGAATCTTTGGTTAACAGTTTTGCACCTGATCAAGGAGTATGGTGGCTCTGTTCCACTAAAAAGAATGGGGTAAGGTGCAGTACCACATGCAAACTGCAGATAGGAGTGGCGCTGTCTGTTGAAAAAAGTAACCATTTTCTAATCCTGTATATAAATAATGTGTGGTGAGGTGTTACCCTGTACCCTTGCTGCCCTGTCAGACAGCCTCCTGCAGTGTCTCCTGCCCCCCGCATCTGTTTATTGTAATTGTATATAATCCCTATGTTATATATGTAAGAGTGTTATATCTTTAAGACTGTTTACCATGTGATTGTTTCCCAGGAGGTATCAGTGACCAGGTGACCTAGGGTTGACCAATGGGACCCCACCAGAGCCTCCCCCATATAAGCCCTGGGTGGCGCCTCTGCACTCTCTCTTAGTCTTTGCTGAGGTCCAGTCAATGGAGCCTAAATGAGTGTCCAGAGTCATAGGAAGCAAATGTATGTATTTATTTATATATGCACAGTGACTCCACCAGCAGAATAGTGAGTACAGCTCTGGAATATAATACAGGATATAACTCAGGATCAGTACAGGATAAGTAATGTAATGTATGAACACAGTGACTCCACCAGCAGATTAGTGAGTACAGCTCTGGAGTATAATACAGGATATAACTCAGGATCAGTACAGGATAAGTAATGTAATGTATGTACACAGTGGCCTCACCAGCAGAATAGTGAGTACAGCTCTGGAGTATAATACAGGATATAACTCAGGATCAGTACAGGATAAGTAATGTAATGTATGTATACAGTGACCTCACCAGCAGAATAGTGAGTACAGCTCTGGGGTATAATACAGGATATAACTCAGGATCAGTACAGGATAAGTAATGTAATGTATGTACACAGTGACTCCACCAGCAGAATAGTGAGTACAGCTCTGGGGTATAATACAGGATATAACTCAGGATCAGTACAGGATAAGTAATGTAATGTATGTACACAGTGACCTTACCAGCAGAATAGTGAGTACAGCTCTGGAGTATAATACAGGATATAACTCAGGATCAGTACAGGATAAGTAATGTAATGTATGTACACAGTGACCTCACCAGCAGAATAGTGAGTGCAGTTCTGGAGTATTATACAGGATATAACTCAGGATCAGTACAGGATAAGTAATGTAATGTATGCACATAGTGACCTCACCAGCAGAATAGTGAGTGCAGCTCTGGAGTATAATACAGGATATAACTCAGGATCAGTACAGGATAAGTAATGTAATGTATGTACACAGTGACCTCACCAGCAGAATAGTGAGTACAGCTCTGGAGTATAATACAGGATATAACTCAGGATCAGTACAGGATAAGTAATGTAATGTATGTACACAGTGACCTCACCAGCAGAATAGTGAGTGCAGTTCTGGAGTATTATACAGGATATAACTCAGGATCAGTACAGGATAAGTAATGTAATGTATGTACACAGTGACCTCACCAGCAGAATAGTGAGTACAGCTCTGGAGTATAGTACAGGATATAACTCAGGATCAGTACAGGATAAGTAATGTAATGTATGTACACAGTGACTCCACCAGCAGAATAGTGAGTACAGCTCTGGTGTATAATATGCTATTTATAGCTGGACATGTCTTCTAATTTTATTCACATAATGTGTTTTTGGTACAGACCCCAGCTGGTGGCCTACGTCATCTTGTGTAATCCGGCGCGGCCCCTCTACATGTCAGTGTTCTTCTAGCGGAGCCGCTGTGTTTATTCTCCTCTGGCGACATAAATCCTGGCCTGACTTTTCTTGGATAAGATGTTACTTCTCAGGTTCGTTCTATTAGGTAAATGTTTACCACTAATTCGCTTCCTCATCTCTTGTGCTGCTGAACATAAACCTAAAAAATAAATTGTTTGGGGAAAAACGTATCCGTGAAATCCTCAGCATTAGAGTGAGGCCGAGCCTGTATCTATATACTAACAAACCCAATGTATAGTGTACACAACCACACTACTGTGCAAAAGTCATGGCGCCCTGGATATCTTTATACACTGTTGTTCTTGGATGTTTATCTGATGTAGTAAATTGTATAGTTAAAGGGGTACTCTGCTGCTCAGCGTTTGGAACAAACTGTTCCGAATGCTGGAGCCGGCGCTGGGAACTCGTGATGTCATAGCCCTGCCCCCCTCATGACGTCACGCCCCGCTCCCTCAATGCAAGTCTATGGGAGGGGGCGTGACAGCCACTTTATCAGGTACTCCTTCCTGAATAAATTTTTCGTAGCATATTTCATATTTGTTGTCATCCATTTCTGGGGCTTTTTGACGTATGTTTGAGGTCATTGTCCTGCAGGAAGACCCAAGATCTCGGATGCAAACCCAGCTTTCTGACACTAGGCTGTACAGTGTGACCCAAAATCTGTTGGTAGATTTCATCATGCCTTGTACACATTCAAGGCCCCCAGTGCCAGAGGCAGCAAAACAACCCCAAAACATCATTGAACCTCCACCATATATCACTGTAGGTACTGTGTTCTTCTCTTTGTAGGCCTCATTCAGTTTTTGGTAAACAGTAGAATGATGTGCTTTACCAAAAAGCTCTATCTTGCTCTCATCTGTCCACAAGATGTTTTCCCAGAAGGATTTTGGTTTACTCAAGTTCATTTTGGCAAAATGTAGTCTTGCTTTTTTATGTCTCTGTGTCAGCAGTGGGGTCCTCCTGGGTCTCCTTCATAGCGTTTCATTTCATTTAAATGTCGATGGATAGTTCGTGCTGACACTGATGCTCCCTGAGCCTGCAGGACAGCTTGAATATCTTTGGAACTTGTTTGGGGCTGCTTA